>NC_133329.1:390414281-391640563 GCF_042186555.1 Aquarana catesbeiana
ATTCTCTATGCATATCACAGTCACTTCTACCTCTGCAATTAAATTGTTGTTTAACCTTTTTGGCAATTCCACCTCTCGTCTTACCGATCTTACAGACTTGGCCCAAGTGTTTGACATGTCTCAGCTTTATCCCATTAATATCCCCCAATTAGTTGGTATGACCTCAGTGCCTTGTGCTAGGAGGGTGACCCCTCGTTCTCCATACCCCTCTCCTGTATGTATGGGGGTCATGATCATTTTGTGTACATTCACATTATTGTGTATTCAAGCATCTCTTTGCATGTGTGACTCTATTGGGCCGTGTGTATGAGCACTAATTGTGTGCTTGCTGTGGCCTCATTGGCTGTTGCCATAGCAACCTACACTGGCCTTGAAGTCAATGGGTGGTTGCTGTGGAAACAGCAGACATCAGTGGGTTAGACTAGTGGTTGCTATGGTGAAACTGAGACATCTCTAATGAGCAAATATTATAATGGTTACCATGGTGACACGAGCCCACCCCCCACTTGTCTTGTAGTCTGTTATGCCTGTGTGTGTGTGTGAGCGTTCTCTGGTCCTTGTCCTGTTTCTTCCTCACCTAACCATAATGCTCCCCGTCATGTCCAATGTATATATCAACGGCACAAAAATGTCATAAACATTAACACATTCTAGGCTCAGGCCACCTGTGGAACTACAGATCCCATCATTCCTTGGCAGATACATGGTGCATGCTGGGACTTGTAGTTTCACACACTGAAATGGAGCCACCACCTGCCTGAGATGGCCGGGCTGCATATTGCCCCCTGTAATCCTCCTCCGTTACCTCAGAGCAGAATCCGAATACAGAATGAGCAATAACAGAATGTCGTCATCCTCCTCAAGGACAATCGTGACTGTGATCGTTTTATTATGTTCATATGGGCTGACAAAGCTGTGCACGTGCTAGTTTATATGTACCACTGACAGAGACCCTCTTGGTGCCAGGCCCCATATTGTGTTCAAAATACAAATACCCCAAATGTTTGCTTCCATTTATCTACTGCGTAGAGTGCTAAGAGTGGTTTGCTCTCTATTGAATGGAGTACGTCTGTGTTCTTGAATTATGTTCTTATACAAGAAATTTAATGTTCCTCACCGCCCTTTCTCCTTCTGTCATTCTCACCATTTCTCTCTCCCTCTTTTTTTACGGATATATTTCCCTCCTTCCCTTATGTTTCTCTTTTCTCTCTCCTTCCCTTTTCTCTCTCGTCTCTGCTATCTTTCCCTTTTGCACGCTCCTTGTTTCCTTTTATACACACTCCTCCTTCCCTTTTTGCTCGCTCCTTCTTTCCCTTTTTGCTCGCTCCTTCTTTCCCTTTTTGCTCGCTCCTTCTTTCCCTTTTTGCTCGCTCCTTCTTTCCCTTTTTGCTCGCTCCTTCTTTCCCTTTTTGCTCGCTCCTTCTTTCCCTTTTTGCTCGCTCCTTCTTTCCCTTTTGCTCGCTACTTCTTTCCCTTTTGCTCGCTCCTTCTTTCCCTTTTGCTCGCTCCTGCACTTTCTTTTTTTCAGTCAGTCCAAATAAGATTTTTTGGGCAAGACAAAATTCTCTCTCCCTTGCACTCTCATTGGCTCTCTTATCCCTTTTGCACTCTCATTGGCTCTCTTTTCCCTTTTACACTCTCGTTGGCTCTCTTTTCCCTTTTGCACTCTCGTTGGCTCTCTTTTCCCTTTTGCACTCTCGTTGGCTCTCTTTTCCCTTTTGCACTCTCGTTGGCTCTCTTTTCCCTTTTGCACTCTCGTTGGCTCTCTTTTCCCTTTTGCACTCTCGTTGGCTCTCTTTTCCCTTTTGCACTCTCGTTGGCTCTTTTCCCTTTTGCACTCTCGTTGGCTCTCTTTCCCTTTTGCACTCTCGTTGGCTCTCTTTCCCCTCTCGTTGGCTCTCTTTCCCCTTTTGCACTCTTGTTGGCTCTCTTTCCCTTTTGCACTCTCGTTGGCTCTCTTTCCCTTTTGCACTCTCGTTGGCTCTCTTTCCCTTTTGCACTCTCGTTGGCTCTCTTTTCCCTTTTGCACTCTCGTTGGCTCTCTTTTCCCTTTTGCACTCTCGTTGGCTCTCTTTTCCCTTTTGCACTCTCGTTGGCTCTCTTTTCCCTTTTGCACTCTCGTTGGCTCTCTTTTCCCTTTTGCACTCTCGTTGGCTCTCTTTTCCCTTTTGCACTCTCGTTGGCTCTCTTTTCCCTTTTGCACTCTCGTTGGCTCTCTTTTCCCTTTTGCACTCTCGTTGGCTCTCTTTCCCTTTTGCACTCTCGTTGGCTCTCTTTCCCCTCTCGTTGGCTCTCTTTCCCTTTTGCACTCTCGTTGGCTCTCTTTCCCTTTTGCACTCTCGTTGGCTCCCTTTCCCCTTTTGCACTCTCGTTGGCTCTCTTTCCCTTTTGCACTCTCGTTGGCTCTCTTTCCCTTTTGCACTCTCGTTGGCTCTCTTTTCCCTTTTGCACTCTCGTTGGCTCTCTTTTCCCTTTTGCACTCTCGTTGGCTCTCTTTTCCCTTTTGCACTCTCGTTGGCTCTCTTTTCCCTTTTGCACTCTCGTTGGCTCTCTTTTCCCTTTTGCACTCTCGTTGGCTCTCTTTTCCCTTTTGCACTCTCGTTGGCTCTCTTTTCCCTTTTGCACTCTCGTTGGCTCTCTTTTCCCTTTTGCACTCTCGTTGGCTCTCTTTTCCCTTTTGCACTCTCGTTGGCTCTTTTCCCTTTTGCACTCTCGTTGGCTCTCTTTCCCTTTTGCACTCTCGTTGGCTCTCTTTCCCCTCTCGTTGGCTCTCTTTCCCCTTTTGCACTCTTGTTGGCTCTCTTTCCCTTTTGCACTCTCGTTGGCTCTCTTTCCCTTTTGCACTCTCGTTGGCTCTCTTTCCCTTTTGCACTCTCGTTGGCTCCCTTTCCCCTTTTGCACTCTCGTTGGCTCTCTTTCCCTTTTGCACTCTCGTTGGCTCTCTTTCCCTTTTGCACTCTCGTTGGCTCTCTTTCCCTTTTGCACTCTCGTTGGCTCTCTTTTCCCTTTTGCACTCTCGTTGGCTCTCTTTTCCCTTTTGCACTCTCGTTGGCTCTCTTTTCCCTTTTGCACTCTCGTTGGCTCTCTTTTCCCTTTTGCACTCTCGTTGGCTCTCTTTCCCTTTTGCACTCTCGTTGGCTCTCTTTCCCCTCTCGTTGGCTCTCTTTCCCTTTTGCACTCTCGTTGGCTCTCTTTCCCTTTTGCACTCTCGTTGGCTCCCTTTCCCCTTTTGCACTCTCGTTGGCTCTCTTTCCCTTTTGCACTCTCGTTGGCTCTCTTTCCCTTTTGCACTCTCGTTGGCTCTCTTTCCCTTTTGCACTCTCGTTGGCTCTCTTTTCCCTTTTGCACTCTCGTTGGCTCTCTTTTCCCTTCTGCACTCTCGTTGGCTCTCTTTTCCCTTTTGCACTCTCGTTGGCTCTCTTTCCCCTCTCGTTGGCTCTCTTTCCCTTTTGCACTCTTGTTGGCTCTCTTTCCCTTTTGCACTCTTGTTGGCTCGCTTTCCCTTTTGCACTCTTGTTGGCTCTCTTTCCCTTTTGCACTCTCGTTGGCTCTCTTTCCCTTTTGCACTCTCGTTGGCTCTCTTTCCCCTTTTAATAAAAATAAGGAAAGGGTTTCCGCGCTCACGGACCTAGAGGCTTGCAGCCTCCCCTTACACTTACCCCCGAAGGGGTGAGTTGAATAGTGGAAGGGATTGATTAGGGGTGGATGGCGCTGCCTTATCTGGGTATCTTGACTTATAATTTAATGAACCTCAAAAGGAACCAGGTACTATATAATAATAATAATAAATGCACCCCTTTATCCCTCATTAGGTAGTGGATCTAGATGTCCCCCGTTACCTGAGTGGACTGTGCTAGCAAATCAGTCTCATACCTATATACAGGTGTACACCATGTGATTAATCAACACAAATTAATTAAGTGACAATTGATAAAAAAATCACTAGTGGCAACCAAACAAACCAAAAATAAAGTTAAAATTAAATAAAATACCACGGTACGAACTTATATTAATCCCCAAATGTGTCCAAATGTGCTTATAAGCAAAAATGTGAATATGAATAGTCCCAACATTAGACATATAGTGCAGGATTGCTCATTAGATAATATAGAACTGATGGAAAAATAATAGAAATTAGTGAACAACTTAGTGGAAAAAAAAAAAAAAAAATTTTTTGATGAAAAAATATTTTGATGAAAAAAATATATAGTGTAAAAAGTGAAATAAAGTCCAATAGCAGGAAGTGAAAACGTCTGTAATCGGTGACTTTCGTGAAACCAGCTGATCAAATCCAGTGACTTGCGGTGCTCCCCCTCAAAGATCCCCACTCACCAGCTCCCTGCACCCCTGCAGGGGTAGTAGGCATGTAATAGTAGGCAGCAATAAGATGTATATGGGTCATCAGGGTCCACCGCTCCAGCTGTAAGGTATCCTTCAGTGTATCCTCATAGAGAAGAAACAGGGCTCCATAGTGTGATACTTTTTTTAAAAAAATTTTTTATTTATCACAACAGTACAAAAATAAAAATAAACCAGGTGAATAAAAAGTTCAAAAACCAAGCCAAACAGTCACACAGCGTGTAAGCTGTTTCGTATGGAGAGTGCAGGCCGTCTAGAACCGTCAGCTGTGCGGCGTGCCGCACAGCTGACGGTTCTAGATGGCCTGCACTCTCCATACGAAACAGCTTACACGCTGTGTGACTCACCTGGTTTATTTTTATTTTTGTACTGTTGTGATAAATAAAAATTTTTTTTTTTAAAAAGTATCACACTATGGAGCCCTGTTTCTTCTCTATGAGGATACACTGAAGGATACCTTACAGCTGGAGCGGTGGACCCTGATGACCCATATACATCTTATTGCTGCCTACTATTACATGCCTACTACCCCTGCAGGGGTGCAGGGAGCTGGTGAGTGGGGATCTTTGAGGGGGAGCACCGCAAGTCACTGGATTTGATCAGCTGGTTTCACGAAAGTCACCGATTACAGACGTTTTCACTTCCTGCTATTGGACTTTATTTCACTTTTTACACTATATATTTTTTTCATCAAAATATTTTTTCATCAAAAAATTTTTTTTTTTTTTTTTTTCCACTAAGTTGTTCACTAATTTCTATTATTTTTCCATCAGTTCTATATTATCTAATGAGCAATCCTGCACTATATGTCTAATGTTGGGACTATTCATATTCACATTTTTGCTTATAAGCACATTTGGACACATTTGGGGATTAATATAAGTTCGTACCGTGGTATTTTATTTAATTTTAACTTTATTTTTGGTTTGTTTGGTTGCCACTAGTGATTTTTTTATCAATTGTCACTTAATTAATTTGTGTTGATTAATCACATGGTGTACACCTGTATATAGGTATGAGACTGATTTGCTAGCACAGTCCACTCAGGTAACGGGGGACATCTAGATCCACTACCTAATGAGGGATAAAGGGGTGCATTTATTATTATTATATAGTACCTGGTTCCTTTTGAGGTTCATTAAATTATAAGTCAAGATACCCAGATAAGG
Source organism: Aquarana catesbeiana (assembly GCF_042186555.1). Lineage (NCBI taxonomy): Eukaryota > Metazoa > Chordata > Amphibia > Anura > Ranidae > Aquarana > Aquarana catesbeiana. Next base: position 390,419,810 of record NC_133329.1, read on the forward strand.
CAGCGCCATCCACCCCTAATCAATCCCTTCCTCTTTCCCCTTTTGCACTCTCGTTGGCTCTCTTTCCCCTTTTGCACTCTCATTGGCTCTCTTTCCCCTTTTGCACTCTTGTTGGCTCTCTTTCCCCTTTTGCACTCTCGTTGGCTCTCTTTTCCCTTTTGCACTCTCGATGGCTCTCTTTCCCTTTTCTTTTCCTCTCTCCTTCCCTTCGCTCTCTCCTCCCCTTTTGCACTATTCTTCACTTCCTTTTCTTTCAATCATTCAAAATTAGCTTTTTTTAGGCAGGACCAAATCTTGATTTTTTTTTCCTGTTATATATATTTTGTGATTGCAATCTATACTTCTTTTTTCTGTTTTTTCTTTTCAGGCATTCCTTGAACAATACCCAGCTGTGAACAACAGTCTGCTGGTGGATTAAATGCTCACCATCCATCCGTTTGTCAGAGCACTTACTCCCTTCTTGCCCGGACCCCTGTTTAATCGTGTGATGGGTGTGGTGTTTGTGCACAAAGAGCTGCCCCTGCCTGTGAAATAAATACTTTTTGTGTAATTCAGACTCTGTTATTTTCCGATCGACTAACTGTTAAGGGTGTAGATTTAAAAAAAAAAAGTCTCCCTTTAAGGCTGCATTCATACCTGAGCGTTTTGAGCTCATAAAACGCCGGAAAAACGCCCAACAAGCAAAATCCCATTCATTTCAATGGCACCTGTTCACATCTAAGCGTTTTGTCACCTGAAGCAAAACACCTGAAACAACGCCCTAAGCTCAAAAAAGAACATGAGCTTCTTTGGGGCAGATTACAGATGTTTTTCTGCCTTTTCCATGGGTGACCTGAACAAAATCGTAGTGAAAACTGCAACAAAAACGCGCAGCTTTGAAACGCTCAGGTGTGAATGCAGCCTAAGGGTTTACCACAGTATAAAGCCTACCTGCTGAGCAGTTCAGTTTTTCATCCATCAGTAGCTGTACTGCACCAGTCCTCCCCATTCCCTTGTGTCTGCAATCTGGTGATCCTGGAACACACCTGCTGGTGATGCTGGAACATCCAACTTGAAAGGGGTGCTTGATGATGATAGAAAAACAAATGTTGGTTATAAAACATTTCTCAAGTTCCCTAATCCGATTCAGACCTACCCTGAAAGCCTTAATGTTATTAAGGCAAAAAGCAGAGAGTCAAATTACATAGCACAGACTTAATGAAGTCGATTCCTGCTGCCTTCTGCTAATCCTTATATAGAAGTGTGATTGTGTCTGCAGGGAATTGCAAGAAATAAACACAACTGTTGGGGTTGCTGGAGAGCATTGGTTACATTCACATGAGTGTCTGGAGGCAGAAGCCCAAAAAAATCTGCAGATTCTCGGCGGTGGTTGTAAATGCTGCCTGCACACGCTGTGTGCGACCAATGGCGGCTGTCAGATTTGTACAAATCAATGTCCAGTGCCACCCAGTGGTGGTGGGTCCATAAGGGGCACAGGAGAACCACCCCCCCACCCAAGTTAAAAAAAATGTTAGAATGATTTATTTTAAAATAAATGATAATATGACTATGTGTGTGCAGTGCACTGTGTGGGGCACCGGACTAATAGGTGTCTATTAGGTCTGCCAATTTTTAACAAGCACATGATAAGAGCCTGGGGCTCTAATTGGCTTGTTATAAGTTGTCCTCTAGGGCGCAGAGCACTGCGCCCCAAACCCTCCCACTTTTGATCTTAACGAATCAAAATTCACCATCACGTCACTTACAGTTTCCGGCTTCTCGTCCCGGCCAGTCAGGAGACTGAAGATTTGGAACACGGAAGCCGCTGGGTATCAGGGGAGCCGTAACAGCCCAGGCTGGAGGCTCCCTTTTGCAGGTAAGGACCTGGATGGGTTTGTTTGTTTTTTATCATCAGCCACCACTGGTGACACCGCTGTTCACATGCAACCGCTCATTGGTTACATGCAAGTAAAGTGTATCTAGGGGTTGTGTTTCTGCAGCGTTCTGGCCACAACCAATTGGTCAGTTTGTATGCAGCCATCGCAAAGAGTGTTGCCGCACCCAGAGGTGGCGTTTAGCCTCCTCTGAACGCCGCAAATGATCTGTATCCATGCGCTCATGTGAATGTAACCTTACTAGAGTACTGAGTACCTGTGTTGCCAGGAATTGCTCTTTAACCACTTGACTTCCGGAAGATTTACCCCCCTTCCTGACCAGGCCGTTTTTTGCGATACGACACTGCGTTAATTTAACTGACAACTGCGCGGTCGTGCGAAGCTGTACACAAATAAAATTGTATGCCTTTCTTTTCCCCACAAATAGAGCTTTCTTTTGGTGGTATTTGATCACCTCTGCAGTTTTTATTTTTTGCGCTATAAACAAAATGAGGGTAACCATTTTGAAAAAAAAAAACCAATTTTTTTACTTTTTGCTATAATAAACATCCCCAAAAAATATATAAAAAATTCTTCCTCAGTTTAGGCCAATATGTATTCTTCTACATATTTTTGGTCAAAATAATCGCAATAAGCATATATTAATTGGTTTGCGCAAAAGTTATAGTGTCTACAAAATAGAGGATAGATTTATGGCATTTTTGTAATTTTTTTTTTTTATTTAATTTTTTTAACTAGTAATAGCGGCAATCTGCGATTTTTAGCAGGACTGCTATATTGCGGCAAACAGATCGGACACTTTTGACACTTTTTTTTTGGGGACCAGTGACATTTATACAGCGATCAGTGCTATAAAAATGCACTGATTACTGTATAAATGTCACTGGCAGGGAAGGGGTTAACACTAGGGGGCGATCAAAGTGTTAAATGTGTTCTCTGGGAGGTGTTTCTAACTGTATAGGGGCTGGGCTGACTGGAGGAGGAGAGAGATCACTGTTCCTAATCACTAGGAACAGACGATCACTCTCAGCTCCCCTGTCAGATCGGGGATCCGCCGCGTTTACACTGGCAGATCCTTGTTCTGCCTCTGTGTGGAGCGGTCGCGGGTGGCTGGCGGACATCGTGCCCATCGGCCACGCGCACGGGCTCTGGGGGCCGCGGGCTGCTATATCTACTACACGAAGCAACGTACAATGATGGCGATTCGCGTAATAGCACCAACCTGCCGCAGTACAACTGCAGCGGCTGCTCTTTAAGTGGTTAACTGACAATTGCGCGGTCGTGTGACACTGTACCCAAATAAAATTTTATGCCTTTCCCCCCACAAATAGAGCTTTCTTTTGGTGGTATTTGATTACCTCTACATTTTTTATTTTTTTGCGCTATAAACAAAAAAAAAAGCGGCAATTTTTGAAAAATAAAAATAATTGTATTTTTTTGCTTTCTGCTATAAAACACATCCAATAAAAAAAAATGTAAAAATCGAATTTCTTTATAAATTTAGGCCAATATGTATTCTGCTACATATTTTTGGTAAGCAAAATCCCAATAAGTGTATATTGATTGGTTTGCGCAAAAGTTATCACGTCTACAAACTATGGGATATATTAATTTTTTAATTTTTTTAGTAATAGCGTTGATCAGCGACTTATAGCGCGGCTGCGCTATTGCAGCAGACAAATTGGACCCTAACTGACACTTTTGACACTTCTTGGGGACCAGTGACACTAATACAGAGATATAAAAACACAATAATGGCGCACTAAAGCTTTGGGAGGAGTGGGTATGGGCTAAGTTCAATGAGAGAGCAACTGTGTGTCTCTAGGAGTCTCTGATGAACAGTCTATGGCAGGGATATGCAATTAGCGGACCTCCAGCTGTTGCAAAACTACAAGTCCCATCATGCCTCTGCCTCGGGGTGTCATGCTTGTGGCTGTCAAAGTCTTGCTATGCCTCATGGGACTTGTAGTTCTGCAACAGCTGGAGGTCCACTAGTTGCATATCCCTGGTCTATGGGATGAACTGCCGGCTGTAGGCGGCTGCAGGCTCGGGGAGGAGCTAGAAGGAAACTCTGCAGGTACAAAAGGCAAGGAGAGAGAGCAGCGCCATCGGAGTGCAGTATTACAAATAATTCAAAGGCAACAAAGAATATGTAAAACAGGGTTCATCCGCTCTGTATGGAGGACATGCTGTGGCGTGTGGGGGTGTCAGAAAGTTTCTTATATCTAATATACATTAATTAACGAATGAATGGATTAGATCTTACAGAATAATTGAGTTGAATATAGAGAGAGAGAGAGATATCTTCTAGTTATGGAAAAAGTGAAATTATATAGATTTTTATACTTGTAGAAGTTTACATATTGTTATAAGCTCATAACCATTTCTTTGGAGAGGTCACATATGGCAATAATTAGGAATCTTGTGTTGGTTTCCTTCACTTTCCCCCATCTGTGAGAAGGAAGGATTCACATTTCTTAAGATGTAAAAGTTCATGTTGTAGTTAAGATTATAAATCCGTTATACTGCAATATTTCTTGATTAGGATATTAAGAAGAACATTGGGTTTTCTTGTAATATTCTAAATATACACATACAGTGGAACCTTGGTTAACGAGTAACGCGGTTAACGAGCGTTTTGAAAGACGAGCAACTTTTTATAAAAAAAAATCCTGACTTGGTTTGCGAGTGTTGTCTTGCAAAACGAGCAGTATTCAAGCTAATGTGGTGTGCAATACTGCATTTGGCCAGAGGTGCGGGGGTGCTGGTGACACTTGGAACAGTTCGGGGCTGTTCGGAAATACTCAGTTCCCAAGTGTTTCCGAGTTCAGTCGAGCTGTCCCCGAGTATTTCCGAGGCTCTCCGGCGCCCCCCCCCCCCCCCCCCACATCTTGCCACATGCGGGATTGCATGCAATAGAAGTCAATGCAGGACTAATTATCTTCATTTCTATTGAATTTTATGGGGAAACTCGCTTTGATATGCGAGTCCTTTGGATTACAAGCATTCTGCTGGAACGGATTATGCTCGTAATCCAAGGTTCAACTGTATATGTATGTATATATAATTTTGATTTAGGATTTTAAATGGTTTCACACACAGTTTTTGCCAACTCCTCAGGAATGTGAAAGCAACTCCCATCATTACGTGGATAAGCCCGTGGTTTTCTGTAGAACAAGAAAGCCCAGAGAAACTTTAAGCCCAGGTTAACACCTATGCGAATTAGACGTGCGTTTCCCCGCATCTGATTCGCATAGCGGGAGAATGTGACGGGCTCCCTATAAAGCCGGTTCACATATCTCCGGGGCGGCTGCGGAGCGCACTGCCCAAAAACGCTGCACGTCTTTAGCTCCGTTTCAGGGCCGAATTCAGGTGTAGAGTCGGTCCTGATTCGTCCCTGAAACGGGGAACAGGGACGCACGGCGCTCCTGTGCGATCTGCAGCGCGTTATAGTGTGAACTTGGCCTAAACCAGCCCTTTCAAAGATAAAGTGGGGGGTCAGATTTTAAGAGTAAAAACTAGTAACAGAAGACAGAAAGGCAGATTTTGCTGCAGACACACAACACGAGACATTGAAGAAAGCTGCCACATACACACATCTGATTCAATCTTCATCTTGAGAATATAATATACTATCGATTTGTTATTTTTACATTCTAAATTTTGATATTCTTGTAATATTTTGCTATTTTTATTAAATCAATTTTTGAGTTTTTACACAAGAACTGAACAGACTTTCTTGGAACTTTCCTCATCAATTTGAATTATTGAAATATCGATATTAATACCATAAAACGATATTTCAACAGTGTCCCTCTGGTCGTGGCCATGGCTAGTGGCCCCCAGCACTTCCTAGTCCATAGGCGTATGCGGGAGGACACCGCTGACGTCACTACCAGATGTTAAATGGAGCCCGGACGTGCGCACGTTCGGAGCATGCACGCTCCTTCCTCAGGCATTCTTTGTTGCCATTAAAGCGGAGTTCCACACAAAAATGGAACTTCCGCTTTTCGGAACCCTCCCCCCCTCCGGTGTCACATTTGGCACCTTTCAGGGGGGAGGGGGGTGCAGATACCTGTCTAATACAGGTATTTGCACCCACTTCCGGCATAGACTCCCATGGGAGTCTATGCCTCTTCCTGTCCCTCCGCGCTGTCTCCTGGGAAACACACAGCTCCCAGGAGAGAGCGGGGACCAGTTACGATGCGCAGCGCGACTCGCGCATGCGCAGTAGGGAACCGGGAAGTGAAGCCGCAACGCTTCACTTCCTGATTCCCTCACCTAGGATGGCGGCGGCAGCTGCGGATTACCGAGCGGGTTCTCGGCGTCGCCTGCCGACATCGCTGGACCCTGGGACAGGTAAGTGGCCATGTATTAAAAGTCAGCAGCTGCAGTATTTGTAGCTGCTGGCTTTTAATATTTTTTTTTTTTGGCGGTTTAGGTGGACTCCCTCTTTAAATTATTTGTAATACTGCACTCAGATGGCGCTGCTCTCTCTCTCCTTGCCACTAATACAGTCATTAGTGCTATAAAAATATGCACTGTCGCTGTACTAATGACCCCGGCTGGGAAGAAGTTAACATCAGGGGCGATCAAAGGGGTTAACCGTGTGCCTAGCCAGTGTTTGTGTACTGTGTGGACGAGGTGCTTTTACTCGGGGAAGGCCATGCCTTTCCCACTGCCAGAACGGTGATCTGCCTTGTTTACATCGCCGTTCTGGCTCTCTGCCTAATGATCAGCGATTGCCAGCGGATATCGAGTCTGCGGTACCAGCAGATCAGCTTCCACTGTGTATAATAATAGCGTTGGTGGGCCGCCGGCAGGTACCAGACGCGGGAGTGCTGGATTACATACTAGGTAGATGATCCTACTCAGGAGAGGCGCCTTGCCGTCGTATATGTAGGTTATATGGTCGGCAAGCGGTTAAAGCAGAACTACGCTGTTTAATTCATTTTTAATATTCAAAGCTCACAGATCCATCCATGATTCCATGCTTTATTTTGTTGAGAAATCACTTTGCAAATTGCCCCCCCTTAGCATTTCAGTCTGCGGCTATCTTGAGTAAGGGCAGATGATTCATGTAGCATTTACTTCCTGGAATCCATCTGTCCTTAGATCAGGCATGCATGCATGCAGGAGAGTGTGCTTCGCTAAGAAAGCCCCCCCTTGAAGACTCCTTGGATGTATGGAATCATTTGCCTAGGCAAGAAACCAGGAAGTAACTGAAGGAATAAAAAAAAAAAACAAACAAAAAAAAGTAACAACAAGTAAAAATAATATACCTTTGTATCTATTTACTAATGCTAGCAGCATGAGGATTAAAAATAGTCAATATTGATTGAGAGAGTGACGTTCCACTTTGAGGCACCTGTTTCAGCAGACTGGGTCCTCAATGCAGGGGTTTTGCCTTCGGTGACCATTTGTGCTTAGCCTATGGAATAAGGAGGGGGAGGCGGGATGGAAACAAAGTTTGTGTACTTTAATAACGTTTGTCTATTACAAAGATCCCTTCAACCAGCAATGGATTAAGGCAGAATGGGGCCCTAGACAAGATAGCAGCTTTACCCCCCCCCCATCGCCTTCAATTTACATTGATGAGGATAGCACAGAGAAGCTGCCCCGATTTCATGGTCTGTATTGGTCTGGCCCTATCAGACACCAACTGCCTACAGGTGAGCGGCAGCCGCACAGCTTTGATAATTGCACTATCCTCTGGTTTACTGCAGGAGCAAAAGGGTTTTTGCTGGGCCCCAATGCCCGGTACACACGATGAGATTATCGGACGAATGATCGTCTGTTTTTTTTTTTTTTTTTGCATGCTAATCTCAGATCGAATCTGATGAGTTTACTAAATTCACGAAAATTCTCGTACGCCAGAATAAAAATTTGGAAGTGATGTCATGTGTTTGTAATGCATTTTCGAATGACAGCTGTACTGATTTGAACGAAAATCGTAACGATCAAATAATATCGGATGAACTTGTCCCGATCGGCTCTCGAAAAGCTCTGTACTAACGATCAGATTATCGTACGATCGCTCCGAAATCGGTATTTTCGTACAATTTTCTGATCGTGTGTACCGGGCTTTAGACCCCTTTCACACTGAAGCGCTGCTAAAACAGCCGCTAAAGCGCCGGTCATTTTTGCGGTGCTTTAGAAGCGCTTTTTTTTTTTTAAGGTCATGTGTCATCGACCTCCCCCCCGCTGAGTTGTGTTCTGGCAGGGGAACGCCCTAGCCCCCCCCCCCGCCAGGACACTCTGATCAGCGCTCTCTGCCATTGGCTGAGAGTGCTGATCAGGAGTTGGTCGGCTGCTGGTTTTCGGAGGCGGCCAGACCGACACACACACACGGGAAGAATGTCGGCTGTTTTATTTTATCGTTTTTTTGTTTTTGAACCGGCAAAAGTCTCCCGACATTCTGCCCATGTGTACACGGGGCTTTAGTGCCATTTCTGTCTGCTGCTTCCTTCCTCTGCTATCAGCATATGTCACTTCTGACAAGTTTTTCTGACTCCAAGAGAAAAAAGGTGACAGGGGAGGGACTTCCAGCTGATTGACAGCCTCACTTCTGTTCCTTTGCCCTGTGTGAAAGGGGGGGGGTGTTTCTTCCCTCCAATCAGCTCTCAGGCTCGATTCACATCTATGCATGTTGCTTTTGAGCGTTTCTGCAGTGTTTTTTGTGGTGCTTGCCACGTTTTTGAGCAGCGGTTTTACGGCGTTTTTGCCGCGTTTTGAGTTTTTTTTTTTTTTTACAGTTTTTTTTTTTTTTTAGACTGTATAGTCTAAAAAAAATAAAAAACGCCAAAAACGCAAAACGCGTCAAAAACGCTGCACTTGATGCTGGTCCATTGAATTCTATTACATGCAAAACGCTGCATTTTGCATGAAAAAAAAGTCCCTGACCCTTTCCAAAAACGCAGAGGTACAAAAAGGCATTGATGTGAACATGTTCCATAGGAACCCATGTTAAAAAAATTCCTATGCATTTCTGCAAAATGCATCAAAAAACACGCCTAGTGTAAATGGAGCCTCAAAGTTATTCTCACTGAGCTCTGCAGTGTGTAAGTTGAGGTTTCCGACCCCCTTTTTTTTTTCCTAACGGCTCAGACAAGCTTTATAAATTCTGCATTTTGTACAGATCTAGAGAAGAGAAGACCACAGCTCTTCTGCGGTCTTCTCTTCTCTACACCTGTTCAAAATGCGGAATTTATAATATAAAGTGGTCAGAAACCTGAACAGGTACAACTTCTGTGGGAGGATTTGTTTAATCTCTGTGTATCACCTGGGGGCAGTCACTTCACTGGGTATATGTAAAGGTTTACAACCACTTCATTATTTTCAATTATTTTGTGAATTACAATATTTTGCGATTTGGTACAATAAAATTATGATTAACAAATAATTAAAATTAATAATTTTATTGTAATTTTATAATTTTTAAATTTTTTTTTTTAATTAAGGAAAAATGTTTATTGAACAAAAAAGAAAAACAGCATGTAACAGACATACAGTGTTCTATATAACAGAGCGGTCCCATACACAGTGTGAATATACTGAGCATGTACACACTGCAGCTGTACAATCCGTATCCACCAAGTAGTACAGGTATAATAATAACCAGGAGCCCCGACAGACCAAATTTAAGTGGCACAATTTTATTCATTTTAATTTTGTATCTTTGGTGATCAGGTGATCTGCTTTATTGGAGGAAAATAACAAATTGGCAGGAGAAAGCTGTGAAAATTTGTATCCTCCTTTTTATTTTACAAAATGTTTATTTTATCTGATCTCTAATTTTTTTTTTTTTGGTGCCCATTCAGAATAGACACGCTGTTGATTCACAGGAATGCCAGGGGTTTAAAAAAAACTGTTTAGAATTTCACTGCAAGGATGAAATGGTAATTCCTTCCAGGATCCAAAATTAGATTTTTTTTCCTCCCCGGACCAATTTCCTGCTGGTCTCCTGCCAGATGAATGACGTCAGCAGTTGTAGATCCATATCTTCAAGTGCTCAGACACAGCAGATTGCACAGATCCCTACTAGTGTGAAAAGCAGGATTAACCTGTGCATTGCTAATAGAAGGTCTTACAGACTACAGGTGTATAGGGAGCTCTATGGCCTTTTTTGGTCTGGATATGTGAATGTCATCAGCTTAAAGTGTTTGTTACCCCCAACACTTCATATTCCTGATATGTGGCTGCTGTACCATGTACTTGTATGAGAAAGTCTCCTGTTCTCTATGTATCGCTTCCTTTATGTGAACTCCCCGGTGTTCCTGGCAGTCCCTCTGCTTTATTATACACAAACTGACCACAATAACCCCTTCCCGCTGACCGTATGCACATATGCGTACTCGGCTTTCCGGGGTTATACCGGGATGATGCCCGCAGCTGCAGGCATCATCCCGGTACCGTTGTTTCCAGCGGGCGATCGGCTACCCGTGTATAACAACCGATGCGGCTAAAAGCCGCTCGGCTGTTATACCGGAGGAGCGGGAGGGGACGTCCCCCCCCCTCCCGCCGCTGTCACCGGGCCTCCCGTGCGATCGGGAGGCCCGGTGTCCAATCGGGAATCTTCGGCGGCTGGGGGCGGGCTGGAACGAAGCTGTGAGCAGCTTCGTTCCAGCCTTCTTGTTGTAAACGCAGAAGCGACGTCATGACGTCACTTCCCGTTTACTCGGCTGCCAATGGCGCCGAATTTAAAAAAGTACACAGTATTCAGAATCGCCGTTTTTGGCGATCTGAATACTTTGAAGTGTGAAGGAGGGATGGGGGGTCTTTTAGACCCCCCATCCCTCCATAAAGAGTACCTGTCACCACCTATTACTGTCACAAGGGATGTTTACATTCCTTGTGACAGCAATAAAAGTAAAAAAAAAAAAAAAAATTTTTTTTTAAACACAATTTTAAAGTAAAAAAATAAATAAAATAAATAAATAAAGTAAAAAAAAAAAAAATTTAAAGTGCCCCTGTCCCCGCAAGCTCGCGCAGCGAAGAAAACGCATACGGAAGTCGCGCCCGCATATGTAAACGGTGTTCAAACCAAACATGTGAGGTATCGCCACGATCGTCAGAGCGAGAGCAATAATTCTAGCACTAGGCCTCCTATGTAGCTCAAACCTGGTAACCGTAAAAAATTTTTAAAGCGTCGCCTATGGAAATTCATAGGTACCGTAGTTTGTCGCCATTCCACGAGTGCGTGCAATTATAAAGGGTGACATGTTTGGTATCTATTTACTCGGCATAACATCATCTTTCACATTATACAAAAAAATTGGGGTAACTTTACTGTTTGGATTTTTTAAAATTCATGAAAGTGTCCCTTTTCCAAAAATTTGCGTTTAAAACACCGCTGCACAAATACCGTGTGATAAAAAATATTGCAACAATCGCCATTTTATTCTCTAGATTCTCTGCTAAAAAAATATATATAATGTTAGGGAACTCTAAGTAATTTTCTAGCAAAAAATACGGATTTTAACTTGTAAACACCAAATTTCAAAAATAGGCTTAGTCATGAAAGGGATAAGCAGCAGAGCACAGCGTGGTCAGTTCTCTAGCTATGCTGGGAACTCAGTGTACTCTCCTCTAATGATCAGACTTGTCCTGACACGCCCCCCCGCTGCACAGCCATTCACTGGGAAGCTCAGTGTGCTTCTCCTCCCCCTGAGAACAAAGGGAATGTGATCACTTATAAAAAAGGGGAAAACAAAAGTATAATGTTTTTTTTTCTATCTATACAAAAATGTTTTGTCTTTCATTTCTATTTTAAAGTGAATCAATTGTTTTACAAGGTGATCCTTTACAATCACTTTAACAAATTCACCTCCCTGAGTTAAAGCAGAACTAATGGCACTGTGTCCATCAGTGCAGCCTCATCAGTGCCTCGCCCTCAGTACCCATCAGTCCAGCCTCATCAGCGCACATCAGTGCAGCCTCATCAGTGCCTCGCCCTCAGTGCCCATCAGTGCTGCCTCATCAGTGCCCCATCAGTGCCCATCAGCGCAGCCTCATCAATGTCCATCAGTGCAGCCTCATCAGTGCCTCGCCCTCAGTGCTCATTAGTGCAGCCTCATCAGTGCCCATCAGCGCAGCCTCATCAGTGCACAGCAGTGCAGCATCATCAGTGCCCCATCAGCACCGCCTCATCAGTGCAGCCTCATCAGTGCCTCGCCCTCAGTGCCCATCAGTGCAGCCTCTTCAGCGCACAGCAGTGCAGCCTCATCAGTGCACATCAGTGGAGAAAAATTACCTGTTTGCAAAATTTTATAACAAACTATGAAAATTTTTTAGTTTTTTAAAAATTTTCAGTCTTTTTTCGTTTGTTTAGCAAAAAATAAAAAACCCAGTGGTGATTAAATACCACCAAAAGAAAGCTCTATTTGTGTGAAAAAAAATGATAAAAATTTCATATGGGTGCAGCGTTGTATGTTCGTGCAAATGTCATTCAAAATGTGACAGCGCTGAAAGCTGAAAATTGGCCTGGGCAGGAAGGGGGCAAAAGTGCCCAATAAGTAAGTGGTTAAAGTGGTCTTAAAAGGGCTTAAAGTAGAACTGTAGGCAAAACTTTTTCTGGGTGCCCCCTTGGCAGCATACCTATGACAAGCTCCATCTTGGCTCCTCCCTCAGGATCAGTGAATATTATAAAAGAATAGGATTAGAGCACCCCCAGTATTCTCCTTTTTTTTCCCCTCATACCTTTGGTCAATGAATGTTTGGTCGGGTGTCCTTACCTCTGCAGTCGGCAGCTTCCATCTGGTCTCAGCCACTCCTGGATGCAGTCCCTTGGCCCGGGCTGCTAAACGTGCTGAAAAGCAAGGGAGTCCCTTCTGAGGGTTTTTTGGGACATGCAGCGTGTCCCCTAACCAGGGGCATTAGTTCTGCTTATGAGGATGAGGCTTCAGCTCGTGGGGCAATGGAGGGAGCAGCTATCTCTTATTCCTTATTTTTTTTTTCTGTAGGTTTGCTTGGTTCCCGTTCCCTGTTTTTTTTCTCATGTTCTGGTTGAGTCTGTGCCCCCCCCATATGCCATCCCATTAGTGTAGCGTTGTGTATAGGGGCAGCGCACTCCTCGCGCCATCTTTTCTATACCTGCCCAGCGACATTCTGCGCATGTGCGATCATCCGTGACGCTTGGCGCTTTGGAGCTGGGTGGGTCCTGGCGTTGCAGCGCATGTGCGGTCCGTTCGAAAGCCGCGCGGCCTGTGTCTGGCCGAGAAAGTTCCCTCGGCGGATAAGTTCCCCCCTGTACTGCGCAGGCGCAGCGCCTGCGCAGTAGGAACTACTGTCAGCCGCCGGAGATAGCCGAAGCTCAAACTTTTCAATCAGCTCTACACGGCGCCTGCGCCCTAGGTCCAGGTTCCTTCCTCACCATCCAAGTGTACCTAGAGGGGGAAACAAAAAGAGCCGAGCGAAGCGAGGCCGTGCACGAAGCGTGGCGAGCGAAGCGAGCCCGCGAGGGGCCCTCTTACAGGCGCCGTGTACAGCTGATTTTCAGCTATTCTTTGGCTATTTCCGCCGGATCCTACTGCGCAGGTGCAGCGCCTGCAGAACACCGTCTTGGAAATGGAAAAAACATCCCATTTTTTTAGCCACTAAGTTCCAGGTGTGTTTAATAGGGGCATGTTTTTTTTCCTATCCACTATTTATTGATCCTAGGAGCCTCAGTAGGGTGGCCTGCTTTCCCTTGGCAGTTTCCACTCTGAGAGCTCCTGGAGTTTGGAAAAGTTTTCCAAAGGTGAGCAAAATCTTTAAAAAAAAAAAAAAAAAAGAGAAGGGGTAAAGGGGATGGAGGTAGGTTAGGGGCCCCTCTGGTTCCTTTAAAAAAAATATATATATATAGGACTTCAGGGCGTCATGAGGACTCAAGCCCCAGCCCGGATAGATCTTCCAGGTCTAGACACCGTCCAAATGGGGGAAAATCATCCTCAAAGAGAAAACGATCTTCTCATTCCCAACGCCCAAGGTCCGCAAGGTGTCAAGCCTGTGGCGCCACCCCACTACCAGGCAAACTAGTCTGCAAAAGCTGCTTCAGAAAATATGCAGCTGACAGGGAATCTGAAGGTCAACAAGTGACCGACTTGGTGAAAAAGGTGGTGAAGGACTCTCTTGCGGAATTAATGTCCGCGGTCCCAACACAGCAGATTCAGTCACCACCTCAGGAGGAAAATGAAAACCTTTCTCTCCCCGGCCCTTCTACGGTGGAGCCCCCTCATGCCGGGCGCGTTGCCTCTACTAAACAGATGGAGGGAAATGTTCAGTCGGATGAGTCCTCAGATGATCCAGAGACCTTAGGGTTCAGCTTTTCCCTAGTAGTACAGCCTTATGTTCAGGCAGTGAAGCTGGCTATCGGCTGGAAGGAGGCCGACGCTCCTTCAAGTCGAAAAGCTATTTTCCCTTTCTAAAAAAGCAAGTGTCCTTTTTTCCCTTGATGGATGATATCAGAGGTGTCATCAAACAGAAATGGAATCAGACAGAAAAGAGATTTCCAATTAATCGGTTGTCAAAGCTGTATCCCCCAGCCGAATCAGATTCCGCTCTGCTGTATGGCCCACCTGCGGGGGACGCAGCGGTAGTGCGCCTGACGAAGAACATCGCGCTTCCTATGGACGATTCAGCTTCATTTAAAGATCCTTTAGATAGAAGGATAGATATGGCTCTGAAGAAAGCCTATAAGATGGCTGGAAATGCATGTAAGCCACCAATAGCTTTGACATCTGTGTCCAATGCTGTGCGTGTTTGGACATAAAATGTAGAAGCGGCAATTTGTCAAGATGTCCCTATAGGATGATTTAATAAAAGGCTCTGGATGAGCTAAAGCTTTCGGCAGACTTTATCGGTGAGGCAGCGATTGATTCCATCAGATGTTCTGCGAAGGCAATGCCACACAGTGTGATGGCAAAACGCGTGTTATGGTTAAAACCGTGGGCAGCAGACATTGCATCCAAACAGAACTGGTGCAAAATTCCATTTGATGGGAAGGCCTTGTTTGGAGAGAAGGTGGACAAGGCCATCTCCCGTGTCACAGGAGGCAAATCCGGCTTGCTCCCACAGGATAGAAGAACCAGGCGCACTAGAACTATCGCTTCCAGGTTTCAACATTTCAGGAACAGAGATTTCAGGCAGTCTAGGCAAGGAAGGGGCTCAAGACAAAATTGGAAAGGCACACAATCCACTTTCATGAAGTATCGCAGACAAGGGGTTACACCTACCCTTCCACAAAACCCCTTTGACGCTAAGTTAGCCCAGGTGATCCCAGTGGGAGCCAGACTCAAACGCTTTTCCGAGGTTTGGGTCAAAAGATGTCAGGATCCCTGAGTGGTCTTGACAACCCAGTACAGTCATTTTTGGACATTCTCAAGCCAGCCACCCAAGGATTTCTTCACCCCTTCAAGATTACCGGGGTCCTCACAGAAAGCAGAGGCTCTCTATCAGTGCCTTCATTCTTTACAGGAATAGCAAAAGCAGCCGTACCAGTACCTCCGTACCAGAGATTCTTGGGTTTCCACTCTGCCCTTTTTCTGATACCCAAAAAGACGAGGCTGGAGACCCATATCAGATCTCAAAAGATTAAACTACCACATACTTCAGAAGAGGTTCAAAATGGAGTCATTACAGACCATAATCCGTGCAGTCCAACCAGGGGACTGGGTGATATCTGTAGACCTACAGGGTGCATATCTGCACATTCCCATACTTCCATCATTTTAAAAGTACCTCAGATTTGCGGTAGGAAAAATTCACCTGCCGAGCCCCCCTTCAGTCTCTGTACATCACCCAGAGTTTTTACGAAGATGTTGATTTCCATCCTGGCCCCACTTTGAGAAAGAGGTCTCAGAGTTTACCACTACTTAGACCACATTCTACTTTTAGTGGGAGATCCAGCTCAGTTAACGGAACACAGGGCACTCCTTCTGTCAACCCTGGCAAAATTCGGCTGGGTGGTAAATCAAGTAAAAAGTCACCTCACTCCTACACAGGAGATGATCTATCTGGGCGCCCACTTCGATACCGCCAAAAGGACAGTATCCTTGCCTCCACAGAAAGTGTCAGCCATCACTCAGAAAATGGAGAGTAATGCCGCGTACACACGAGCGGACTTTACGGCAGACTTTGCCTGGCGGACGGGATTTTGTCAGACAATTCGATCGTGTTTGGGCTCCAGCGGACTTTGTTTTCTCAAAAGTTGGACGGACTTAGATTTGAAACATGTTTTAAATCAATCCGTTGAAATCGAGTCCGGTCGAAAAGTCCGCTCGTCTGTATGCTAGTTCGACGGACAAAAAGCCACGCTAGGGCAGCTATTGGCTACTGGCTATGAACTTCCTTGTTTTAGTCCGGTCGTACGTCATCACGTACGAATTCGACGGACTTTGGTGGATTGTGTGTAGGCAAGTCCGTTCATTCAGAAAGTCTGTCAAAGTCCGCCGAGCAAAGTCTGCCGTAAAGTCCGCTCGTGTGTATGCGGCATAAGACTGCAGCCCTATCTGTCTGCGTCGACAGATGCATGTGCTTCCACTGTGGAGACACTTATAAATCTAGTAGTGTTAGGACTGCAAGTAATACAGGGTGCCTTGACGAGGCCTTGCAGCTTTCACATGCGTTTGCAAATGTGTGCTAACTAAACCCCTGCTTTTAACATACGGTTAGACAGGCTAATTTGGTTGGTCAGCAGACTGGTTGGTGAGTTGAGCTATGGAATTGTCTTTGTCTTACATGTATATGCCCTCCATGTGCTCCTTACTGTGAAGGCCAGTTATGGGTGTGGGCGGTGGCCAGTGTTTTGTTACTGTTCGTAAATGTGGGTCAGGGACACGCTGGACACCTTTGCTGCCATTGTGCTCTTGCTGGGTGTCCAGTGTGCTCCTGTCCCTTTAAGGGGGCTTGGGCCGCCTCCAGGCTCACCTGTCTCACACCTATCCATTTAATGCATGTGCTTCCACTGTGGAGACACTTATAAATCTAGTAGTGTTAGGACTGCAAGTAATACAGGGTGCCTTGACGAGGCCTTGCAGCTTTCACATGCGTTTGCAAATGTGTGCTAACTAAACCCCTGCTTTTAACATATGGTTAGACAGGCTAATTTGGTTGGTCAGCAGACTGGTTGGTGAGTTGAGCTATGGAATTGTCTTTGTCTTACAGCCCTATCTGTCTGCGTCGAATTGCCTGAGCCTACTGGGGATGATGATGTTATGCATTCCAATGGGCCTACGGGCCCATCGGCACCTGAGGAGCTTTCAAACGGAATTCCTGAACCAATCGAACAGATCCGATCTCTCCCTACGTATACACCTAACAAACCCAATGCACAGGGGTCTACATTGGTGGACGAAGAGGGAGATGCTGGTAAAATCGCGCCCTTTGGGTCACATCTCTTGGACCACGTTTACCACATATGCCGGTGCAGTAGGCTGGGGGGCTCACTGCAACCATATTGCAATACAAGAGAGATGGGCCTTCAATACAGCAGGAGTAGTGTCCAACATCCTAGAAGTCCGTGCAGCATACCTTGCTCTGATTGCTCTGACTCAACAGATCAGAGGGAAAGCAATATTGCTTTGGATGGACAACAGGGCTGCAGTGTCATATATTCATCGCCAAGGAGGAACTCACAGCAGCTCCCTCCTGGGAGAGGTAGAGCCCATCATCCTGTGGGCGGAAAGGAATCTGTTTCGATCTGAGAGCAGTTTGTCTCCCAGGTCATCTAAACTTGGAAGCCGACCTCTTGTCACAAAAGTTTGTAGATCCCAACTAATGGTCACGGCATCCGAGAGCCTTGGATTGAATAGCAGACCTCTGGGGTCTTCCCGAATTGGACCTCTTTGCCACAGCGAGCAATGCGAACTTACTGAGATTCATCACACATCTTCCACACCCTCTGGCGGAGACAGTGGATGCCCTCTCCAGCCCATGGGCTTGCAGTCTAGCCTATACGTCCCCCCGGCCATTTATCTCCAGGTTTCTTGCGAGGCTTACGATAGAGGACACAATGGTAATAGCAGTCCTTCCATACTGGCCGGGGCGTCCTTGGTTTCCGACTGCAATGTCCCTAAATACCCGACCTCCAGTCAAAATACCATGGGCTACCTCGCCTTCTTTTGCAGGGTCCTCACATCTTCCCGAACCCACTCAGACTGAACCTTCACATTTGGATGCTGAAAGGCAGAGGTTCCAGGCGTTAGGAGGCTGGTCTAGCGTCATCTCAACCTTGGTCAGGGCCAGAAAGCCATCAACAAACGGCATGTATGATAGCGTGTGGAAAAAAGTTTAAATTCTTTGCGGTTGGTAGAAACTTCGATCCAATCCTGCCCGATGCCTTTCAGATACTCGATTTTCTACAAACTTGAGGTGCGACGCAAAACTATTTTATTCTCCAGGATCTCTGCCTTCAGAAAATATATCATGTTTTTGGGGGGAGTTTAAGTAATCTTCAGGCCTGACATTATTTTTTTTAAATGTGTGCATCAAATACAAAAATGTCTCTGGCAGTGTAAGGGTTAAAGGTTAGTGTTTGGGTAGGGGTTAAGTGTTGGAGCCTGATTAAGTGTTGGCCATAGGTCAGAGGTTGGGTACATTTAGGGGAAAAAAAAAAAGTCTCTTTGTTTTGGGGCTCATTGTTATCAGCACTGAAATCTAATGTACCAGATAAATTTGTCGTTTTTCATTTTTGCAGCAAAACCGGAGTTTCCTTTTTAATGGTTTTCGGTCGTCTGCTTCCAAGCGTCGCACACATCTGTTTAGTAGCAGCCCCTCCAGCTACTGCCATTATCTCCTGCAAATTCTGTTTGTTAATATGGATGAAATGTCACCCAGTTCCCAGAATTATACCCAGAGGACAGGCTGTCATAACTGCCGCCTCTTCAGGCCCGGCGTGCCATACAATAGGAGTAAGTATCATTCATTGGAAAGCACTCATCCACCATTAGCTCCCCTGCAGATATCTCTGTGCATCCTCACAGCTCCGCAGACCGATGGTAATTAGGACAAAAATATGTGCTGTTAGCTGTAGTGCCATAGAACAGCCACCGATATGCGGACAAGTTCTTCCCCATTATACGCAGCTCACCTCTAAGGCTTAAAAACTAAAGGCAAAACTTTGTTTTTTTTTGTTTTTTTTTTTTTTTACAACAGAGAGTAAGGGAGGATTATAACCCCTGCAGGTTTTTTTTTTTAACATTGGGGAGACTTCCCTTCACTTCCTGTCCAATAACCCAAACAGGAAGTGAGAGGAAATCCCTCTAAAGTGAGAGAATTCCTGGTTGTCACCAGAACTAGTGTCCCCATTGGAGGATTCCCCTCCATTAGGGTTCTGCTGACAACCCAAAATGTAAGATTTTCTCTGACATGGCCTAGGCTAAAATAGGCACTCTTCCCTAACAACCAATCGGATTCTAGCATTGACTAGCAACAGAGAAAGGAAAACCGGCCTGCCAAGGGCCACATGGATTGCACTGCTTTTAAAAACTTTTGGTAATGCATAGCTCCCAACTGTCCCTGATTTGGAGGGACTGTCCCTGATTTGGAGCGATGTCCCTCTGTCCCTCTTTCCTCCTCATTTTGGTCTGATCTATATACCCTGTTTCCCCGAAAATAAGACCTAGCGTGATTGTCGGTGATGGCTGCCCCCCCCAAATAAGCCCTACCCTATTTCCCCCGAAAATAAGCCCTACCCTGAAAATAAGACCTACAAGGACTTTAACCAGGGCTTATTTGGGGGGTAGGGCTTATATTGCAGCCATCACCGACAATCACGCTAGGTCTTATGTTCGGGGAAACAGGGTAGTTGTATATAAAATGCACTTTTTATCTATCAAAAAGTGTTTCCCAGAGCCAAACCTTTCCGAAAGCCAATATAAAGGAATAGTAGTGGTAAAAGAGCACTTGTGGGTTTAACCAATCTTGTTTTTTTTGTGCAATTCTCCTTTAAGGGGGCGTGGCAAGGGGTGTGTCCTATACCTGCATGCTTTTGCTGATAGGTGTCCCTCATTCCCATCTCAAAAAGTTGGGAGGTATGGTAATAACATAAGACTTTTTTGTTAATCTGTAAATATTCTTTCTGCTCAGCTCATATTTACAGAGATGCCCAATATGTGTGCAGAATGTAGGCACATTAACACGAGCTTTAAGAAGCTATGTATTGTCAATGTACTAAGGTGAGAGGCTCACAATTCTGCATTTGTCGCACCTGCATTTTTATTAAACCACATTCTTACCATGAGTGCCATTGGCTGGTAGAACTCAAAAGTTATCTGTATTCAAATGCATATATACACTATATTACCAAAAGTATTGGGACGCCTGCCTTTACACACACACATAGCTCCCAACTGTCCCTCATTTTGGTCTGATCTGTAGAGATGTATATAAAATGCACTTTTTATCTATCAAAAAGTGTTTCCCGGTGCTAAATCTTTCATCTGGTTTCTGAATTGCTGCATTTGTAAATTCCGAAAGCCAATATAAAGGAATAGTAGTGGTAAAAGAGCACTTGTGGGTTTAACCGATCTTGTTTTTTTTGTACAATTCTCCTTTTAAGGGGGCGTGGCAAGGGGGTGTGTCCTATACCTGCATGCTTTTGCTGATAGGTGTCCCTCATTCCCATCTCAAAAAGTTGGAAGGTTATGCACGCACATGAACTTTAATGGCATCCCAGTCTTAGTCCGTAAGATTCGATATTGGGTTGGCCCACCCTCTGCAGGGTGTCACCAGAACTAGCATCCCCATTGGATGATTTCCCCTCTATTCCTACTTTGGTGTCAACCGAAAATTTGGGATTTTCTTTTACTTTCACTTTTGCTGATAACAGTAAACAGGACAACTAGAGAGGATCAGTCTCCCTAACAGGGGCACAGACAGCAATAAAAACCCAACAAGGGGTTCTAATCCCTCTCCACTCTATCCAAAACTAAAAAAAAAAAGTTTTTTTTAGATGCACCTTGAACCATTCCTTTAAGCCCCTCCCGCTGTTAGCACAATTTGGCCACACCCAACATTTAGTGTGGTGTTTTATTTTATTTATTTATTTCAGGTACTTATATAGCGCCGTCAATTTACGCAGCGCTTTACATATATATTATACATTCACATCAGTCCCTATACCCTCAAGGAGCTTACAATCTAAGGTCCCTAACTCACATTCATACATACTAGGGCCAATTTAGACAGGATCCAATTAACCTACCAGCATGTCTTTGGAGTGTGGGAGGAAACCGGAGTACCCGGAGGAAACCCACGCAGACACAGGGAGAACATGCAAACTCCAGGCAGGTAGTGTCGTGGTCGGGATTCGAACCAGCGACCCTTCTTACTGCTAGGTGCGAGTGCTACCCACTACACCACTGTGGTGTTCTTCGCATGCTTCTGTTATCCGCACCCCCTGCTCCGCCCCTGCCGAACCCCCAATAAAAGTGGACATGGTCAGTAAGGTGCCTCCGGATTTTATAATATATATATATATATATATATATATATATATATATATATATATATATATATATATATATATACACGTTTTTATTTATATATATATGTTTAGGAGTTGCTTCAACACACTTAACATATGTTGCAGTAATGCACACATTAAAGAGTAACTCCACTTTCGATGAGAAAAGCACATTCCCCTCTGGGTGATCGATGTACATTACAAGAATTTTAATAAACTTTGTTGCGGATTCCAACCTTTTATTATTCTGAAGAAATAGCTGTTTGTTTGTCTGTGTCCATGTGCAATGTGAATGGGAGTGACTTTATAATTATCAATCAGCTTCTGCACTTGCAGGACTCTAATAAGGAAAGTGGCAGGGTCTGCATACCTTTTAGATGCGATTTCCCTTTGGGAGTATCTCAGCAAAAAATTCAATTTTTATTCCAGGGGACGCCCAAAAACGGACTTGTATCTTAGTGCAGACTTCTTGGAAAATCAGTGCGCCAATCACACAAGCAGGAAATGACACTTCTTGGGGTGGGGAGGTGTTCTGTATCCCACCTGTGTACAGAACACCTCCAGGTTGCCATATTGTATTTTACAGGAAATTACAGTGCTGCAGATTGAAAACAAGAGGTCATTTTTAATAATGATCAATTATTTTTGAATAGTTTTATTATTATTACTCCTACTATTATTATATATTATTATTGATTAGTGTTATTATTATTATTGAATATATATATATTTTTACTTGCTATTTTTTTTCCTCCACAAAGTGGAGTTACCCTTTAATGCAATCATTACCGCAATTAAATAGAGTGAATGGACCCTAAATGTAGCAAAACACTATTTTTAGCAACTCTTATCAACCAATCAAAAATAATCTTTTATTGTTGTGACTCCAGTGACCCGAAAATTGATTGTGTTATTGGCCTTTCCATCATTAGTCCTTCCTGAATGCACACGTAGGAGGACATCCCTCCATAGACCGCCCTCCCATCGGTCACCAGGCTTTATCTCAGAATAGGTGTAGACTGGACAGCTTGGAGCCGCAGATTTCATAAGTTCAACAATACGTCCCCCCCCCCCAGTCCAGAGACAGAGATCTGCCAGACTAATGAGTGTCATGTATGGGGGGGGGGGTGGACATATAGATGATGCAATTACTATGGTTACTAACAGTGAGTGGGTGTTAGGGGAGCGATCTGAAACGGTTTATATATATATATGAATGTACCGCCATTCTACACACTGAGCAGAAAAATGATATTATGTACCGGATTCCCGATAGTCTGTATTCTGGATCCTACCTGTACAGGAACCGAGTCTGCTGATCACCCCAACACCGGGTGGCATCTGTCAGGACAACCAATAGTCTTCTACACCGATCACCAATGTAAGGGATGACTTCTACACAAACCGCCAATGTGATGGGTAACTTCCAAACCAACCATTAATGTACCATAAGGGGTCACCCCTACACTGACCACCAATCTAAGAGGTCACCTCTACACTGACCACCAATCTAAGGGGTCACCTTTACACTGACCACCAATCTAAGGGGTCACCCCTACACTGACCACCAATCTAAGGGGTCACCTCTACACTGACCACCAATCTAAGGGGTCACCTCTACACTGACCACCAATCTAAGAGGTCACCCCTACACTGACCACCAATCTAAGAGGTCACCTCTACACTGACCACCAATCTAATGGGTCACCTCTACACCTCTACACTGACCACCAATCTAAGGGGTCACCTCTACACTGACCACCAATCTAAGGGGTCACCTCTACACTGACCACCAATCTAAGGGGTCACCTCTACACTGAACACCAATCTTAGGGGTCATCTCTACACTGACCACCAATCTAAGGGGTCACCTCTACACTGACCACCAATCTAAGGGGTCATCTCTACACTGACCACCAATCTAAGGGGTCATCTCTACACTGACCACCAATCTAAGGGGTCATCTCTACACTGACCACCAATCTAAGGGGTCACCTCTACACTGACCACCAATCTAAGAGGTCACCTCTACACTGACCACCAATCTAAGAGGTCACCTCTACACTGACCACCAATCTAAGGGGTCACCTCTACACTGACCACCAATCTAAGGGGTCACCTCTACACTGACCACCAATCTAAGGGGTCACCTCTACACTGACCACCAATCTAAGAGGTCACCTCTACACTGACCACCAATCTAAGGGGTCATCTCTACACTGACCACCAATCTAAGGGGTCACCTCTACACTGACCACCAATCTAAGGGGTCATCTCTACACTGACCACCAATCTAAGGGGTCACCTCTACACTGACCACCAATCTAAGGGGTCCCCTCTACACTGACCACCAATCTAAGAGGTCACCTCTACACTGACCACCAATCTAAGGGGTCATCTCTACACTGACCACCAATCTAAGGGGTCACCTCTACACTGACCACCAATCTAAGAGGTCACCTCTACACTGACCACCAATCTAAGAGGTCACCTCTACACTGACCACCAATCTAAGGGGTCACCTCTAAACTGACCACCAATCTAAGGGGTCTCCTCTACACTGACCATCAATGTAAGGGGTCTTTTCTACACCAACCACCAATGTAATGGGTCACTGACTACACTGATCTACACTGTAATTGAACACTTCTACACCAACCACCAATCTAAGGGCTCACTTCTAGATCGACCACCAATGTAAAGAGTTATTTATACACTGACCACCAATGTAATGGGTCACCCCTACACTGACCACCAATGTAATGGGTCACCCCTACACTGACCACCAATCTAAGGGTTCACCTCTACACTGACCACCAATCTAAGGGGTCACCTCTACACTGACCACCATTGTAAGAGGTCACTTCTACGCAGATCATCAATGTAAGGAGTCACTTCTGTGCTGATCACCAATGTAAGGGGTCATTTCTACGCTGACCATCAGAGTAAAGGGTCACCTCTACACTGACCACCAATGTAAGGGGTCACTTCTGCTCTGACCACCAATCTAAGGGGTCACCTCTACACTGACCACCAATCTAAGAGGTCACCTCTACACTGACCACCAATCTAAGGGGTCACCTCTACACTGACCACCATTGTAAGAGGTCACTTCTACGCAGATCATCAATGTAAGGAGTCACTTCTGTGCTGATCACCAATGTAAGGGGTCATTTCTACGCTGACCATCAGAGTAAAGGGTCACCTCTACACTGACCACCAATGTAAGGAGTCACTTCTGCTCTGACCACCAATGTAAAGGGTCACCTCTACACTGACCACCAATGTAAGGAGTCACTTCTACAAGTTCCTCCACATTAATCTGATCCCTCCTGTATTGAATTGTAATGTAACTGTACTGTCTGCCCTCATGTTGTAAAGCCCTGCGTAAACTGTTGGCGATATATAAATCCTGTATAGTAATAATAATTAAACTCATCCAGTCAGGTCTGTATGGAGCTCTGTACACAGGGGCACAGTCATGCTGGAACAGAAAAGAATCTTCCCTGTACTGTTAGCACAAGGGTGGAAGAGCACAAGAGGCCGTGACGACACAATTTGCTGGGCGTGGCGGGCGCCGTCATCCGTAGAAGTGATTGGTTGAATCGGCATTTACCTGTTCATGTGCATTTCAATGTATTCCCCAAACGTGAATCTTTCACACGTCACACACACACACGCCGGTAAATGCTGGTTCAAAAAAAGTCTCAATGTTTAAGTGAATACAGCGATTCACCTCTATAGACACTGCGTGTGGCTGTGGAAAAAAAAAACGCTGCGATTTTCATGTGAATGAGGCCCATCTGTCCTCAGGTCAGCGGCTCCACAAATTACAGCAAGAGGGTAAGAAAGACAGCCAAGCAACTAGCATTTTCAGAATGAAGACTCAACATTGGCAGCCTTCTTTATGTCTCTAATAATTATAATAATGATATCTCTAAAGGAAACTTTCATTGAAAAAAAAAAACTGGCAGGGTCAGTCTTTGTTGACTTTCTTTTGAAAATGCTTAGTTGCCTGGCTGCCCTCGCAGTAACGAAATGAATTTTGAGTGAGGTGTAGATGGCCACTTTATTAGGTACACCTGTTCAGTTGCTTGGTGACACAAACTGCTAATCAGCCAATCACATGGCAGCAACTCAATGCATTTAGGCATCTAGATGTGGTGAAGACGACTTGATGACGTTCAAACCAAACATCAGAATGGGGAAGAAAGGGGGATTTAAGTGACTCTGAACGTGGCATGGTCGGGGGTGCCAGACAGGCTGGTCTGAGTATTTAAAAAACAGCTGATGTTCCTGGTACCAGCGAGGTGTACCCAATAAAGTGGCGGTAAGATAATACAGTATATATATATATATATATATATATATACACTCACCGGCCACTTTATTAGGTACACCTTCCTAGTACCGGGTTGGACCCCTTTTTGCCTTCATTCTTGGTGGCATAGATACAACAAGGTGTTGGAAACATTCCTCAGAGATTTTGCTCCATAGTGACATGATGGCATCACGCAGTTGCTGCAGATTTGTCGGCTGCACATCCATGATGGGAATCTCCCGTTCCACCACATCCCAAAGGTGCTCTATTGGATGAGATGTGGTGAGTGTGGAGACCATTGGAGTACAGGGACCTCATTGTCCAGTGGTGAGATGATTTGATCTTTGTGACATGGTGTATTATCCTGCTGGAAGGAGCCATCAGAAGATGGGGACACTGTAGTCATAAAGGGATGGACATGGTCAGCAACAATACTCAGGTAGGCCGTGGGGTTTAAATGATGATCAATTGGTACTAAGGGGCCCAAAGTGTGCCAAGAAAATATCCCCCCCACCATTACACCACCACCAGCCTGAACCGGTGATACAAGGCAGGATGGATCCATGTGCCAAATTCTGACCCGACCATCTGAATGTCGGAGCTGAAATCCAGACTCATCAGACCAGGAAACGTTTTTCCAATCTTCTATTGTACAATTTTGGTGATCTGTGCGATTTGTAGCCTCAGTTTCCTGTTCTTAGCTGACAGGAGTGGCACCCGGTGTGGTCTTCTGCTGCTGTAGCCCATCTGCTTCAAGGTTCAATGTGTTGTGTGTTCAAAGATGGTATTCTGCATACCTTGGTTGTAACGGGAGGTTATTTAAGTTCCTGTTGCCTTTCTATCACCTGGAACCAGTCTGTCCATTCTCATCTGACTTGACATTGACAAGGCATTTTCCCCCACACAACTGCCGCTCACTGGATATTTTCTCTTTTTCGGACCTTTCTCTGTAAACCCCGAGAGATGGTTGTGTGTAAAAATCCCAGTGGATCAGCAGTTCTTGAAATACTCAGACCAGCCCGTCTGGCACCAACAACCATGCCACGTTCAAAGTCACTTATATCCTTTTTCTGCCTCATTCTGATGTTCGGTCTGAACTTCAGCAAGTCGTCTTCACCACGTTTAGATGCCTAAATGCATTGAGTTGCTGCCACATGATCGGCTGATTAGCAATTTGTGTTACCAAGCAATTGAACAGGTGTACCTAATAAAGTGGCCAGTGAGTGTGTGTGTATATATATATATATATATATATATATATATATATATATATATGTATAATGAAAAAAACTCTGTACATATAAGGGATATATTTACTGGCCACTTTATTAGGTACACCTTGCTAGTACTGGGTTGGTACAGATGTACCTAATAAACTGGCCGGTGAGTGAATATATTTTTATATATTTTTTTTAGATATATCTTTTTTTCTGTTTTTATATATATATATATATATACCCTTTAAACGTCAGGAATCAATAAAGCAGATTGGGGTGACAACCCTTCCTATTACATACAGGAAGAAGGCATGGTGGTCAGTGAAGGGTTAATGGGCGTGTCCCTATGAAGCGCTCATTGCTGGTCGGTGATAGGCGGGGGGGGGCGGGGCTGTGAGGCGGAGGGGCGGGGTCAGCGGGCGCAGTCTCCGCTCGGCTCTCCAGTCGCTGTCCGTGGTGCTGATCGCGGCCGGGGAGAGCAGAGCGGGGCGGTATGCGCCCAGTGTGATCGGGAGCCCAGGGGGCCCCTCATCCGTCACACCTCGGAGGCCTCCAGCACCAGGATGGGTCTCCCTGCAGGCGCCGTCCTCTGCCTCCTGATGATTACCTGCTGCCCCCGCGGGGGCCTGGGGGCCCGGAGCCACGGTGAGTGACATCTCCGCATCCATCCGATCCCCCCCCGACTGCTGTACAACCTTCTCCCGAGGACTGCCTGTTATAATGTATGGGGGGATTGTACACCGATCTGTACACACCGGGGGAGGGGAGACTCATCACTAACATCACCCGGACACATACAGCCCCCCCGGATCTACACACACCCCCTACTACAGGGGGGGCTCCACTACTAGGGGGGGTT
Organism: Aquarana catesbeiana; assembly: GCF_042186555.1. Classification (NCBI taxonomy): domain Eukaryota; kingdom Metazoa; phylum Chordata; class Amphibia; order Anura; family Ranidae; genus Aquarana; species Aquarana catesbeiana. The sequence continues at coordinate 390,447,522 of NC_133329.1, forward strand.
CCACTACTACAGGGGGGGGGCTCCACTACTACAGGGGGGTCCTCCACTACAGGGAGTTACACTACTACAGGGGGCTCCACTACTACAGGGGGGCTCCACTACTACAGGGGGCTCCACTACTACAGGGGGGTCCTCTACTACAGGGGGGCTCCACTACTACAGGGGGCTCCACTACTACAGGGGGGTCCTCTACTACAGGGGGGTTACACTACTACAGGGGGGTCCTCTACTACAGGGGGGCTCCACTACTACAGAAGGTCCTCTACTACAGGGGGGTCCTCTACTACAGGGGGGCTCCACTACTACAGGGGGCTCCACTACTACAGGGGGGTCCTCTACTACAGGGGGGGTTACAGTACTACAGGGGGGTCCACTACTACAGGGGGCTCCACTACTATAGGGGAGATCCACTACTACAGGGGGCTCCACTACTACAGGGGGGATCCACTACTACAGGGGGCTCCACTACTACAGGGGGGGATCCACTACTACAGGGGGCTCCACTACTACAGGGGGGTCCACTACTACAGGGGGGATTCACTACTACAGGGGGGCTCCACTACTACAGGGGGCTCCACTACTACAGGGGGGTTACACTACTACAGAGGGGCTCCACTACTACAGGGGGCTCCACTACTACAGGGGGGTCCTCTACTACAGGGGGCTCCACTACTACAGGGGGTCCTCTACTACAGGGGGGATTACACTACTACAGGGGGGTCCACTACTACAGGGGGCTCCACTACTATAGGGGAGATCCACTACTACAGGGGGGGCTCCACTACTACAGGCGGGTCCTCTACTACAGGGGGGGCTCCACTACTACGGGGGGATCCACTACTACAGGGGGCTCCACTACTACAGGGGGGGCTCCACTACTACAGGGGGGATCCACTACTACAGGGGGCTCCACTACTACAGGGGGGGCTCCACTACTACAGGGGGGATCCACTACTACAGGGGGCTCCACTACTACAGGGGGGTCCACTACTACAGGGGGGGTTCACTACTACAGGGGGGCTCCACTACTACAGGGGGCTCCACTACTACAGGCGGGTCCTCTACTACAGGAGGGGCTCCACTACTACAGGGGGGATCCACTACTACAGGGGGCTCCACTACTACAGGGGGGTCCACTACTACAGGGGGGATTCACTACTACAGGGGGGCTCCACTACTACAGGGGGGTCCTCTACTACAGGGGGCTCCACTACTACAGGGGGGTCCTCTACTACAGGGGGGTTACACTACTACAGGGGGGTCCTCTACTACAGGGGGGCTCCACTACTACAGGGGGCTCCACTACTACAGGGGGGTCCTCTACTACAGGGGGGTTCCACTACTACAGGGGGGCTCAACTCCTACAGGGGGGCTCCACTACTACAGGGGGGCTCCACTACTACAGGGGGCTCCACTACTATAGGGGGGATCCACTACTACAGGGGGGCTCCACTACTACAGGCGGGTCCTCTACTACAGGGGGGGCTCCACTACTACAGGGGGGATCCACTACTACAGGGGGCTCCACTACTACAGGAGGGATCCACTACTACAGGGGGCTCCACTACTACAGGGGGGATTCACTACTACAGAGGGGCTCCACTACTACAGGGGGCTCCACTACTACAGGGGGGTCCTCTACTACAGGGGGCTCTACTACTACAGGGGGGTCCTCTACTACAGGGGGGTTACACTACTACAGGGGGGTCCTCTACTACAGGGGGGCTCCACTACTACAGGGGGCTCCACTACTACAGGGGGGTCCTCTACTACAGGGGGGGTTACACTACTACAGGGGGGGTTACACTACTACAGGGGGCTCCACTACTATAGGGGAGATCCACTACTACAGGGGGGTCCTCTACTACAGGGGGGCTCCACTACTACAGGGGGTCCTCTACTACAGGGGGTCCTCTACTACAGGGGGGCTCCACTACTACAGGGGGCTCCACTACTACAGGGGGGTCCTCTACTACAGGGGGGGTTACACTACTACAGGGGGGTCCACTACTACAGGGGGTTCCACTACTATAGGGGAGATCCACTACTACAGGGGGGCTCCACTACTACAGGCGGGTCCTCTACTACAGGGGGGGGCTCCACTACTACGGGGGGATCCACTACTACAGGGGGCTCCACTACTACAGGGGGGCTCCACTACTACAGGGGGATCCACTACTACAGGGGGCTCCACTACTACAGGGGGGCTCCACTACTACAGGGGGGATCCACTACTACAGGGGGCTCCACTACTACAGGGGGGATCCACTACTACAGGGGGCTCCACTACTACAGGGGGGCTCCACTACTACAGGGGGGATCCACTACTACAGGGGGCTCCACTACTACAGGGGGGTCCACTACTACAGGGGGGATTCACTACTACAGGGGGGCTCCACTACTACAGGGGGCTCCACTACTACAGGGGGGTCCTCTACTACAGGGGGCTCCACTACTACAGGGGGTCCACTACTACAGGGGGCTCCACTACTATAGGGGAGATCCACTACTACAGGGGGCTCCACTACTACAGGGGGGATCCACTACTACAGGGGGGCTCCACTACTACAGGCGGGTCCTCTACTACAGGGGGGGCTCCACTACTACGGGGGGATCCACTACTACAGGGGGCTCCACTACTACAGGGGGGGCTCCACTACTACAGGGGGGATCCACTACTACAGGGGGCTCCACTACTACAGGGGGGGCTCCACTACTACAGGGGGGATCCACTACTACAGGGGGCTCCACTACTACAGGGGGGTCCACTACTACAGGGGGGATTCACTACTACAGGGGGGCTCCACTACTACAGGGGGCTCCACTACTACAGGCGGGTCCTCTACTACAGGGGGGGCTCCACTACTACAGGGGGCTCCACTACTACAGGGGGTCCACTACTACAGGGGGGATTCACTACTACAGGGGGGCTCCACTACTACAGGGGGGTCCTCTACTACAGGGGGCTCCACTACTACAGGGGGGTCCTCTACTACAGGGGGGTTACACTACTACAGGGGGGGTCCTCTACTACAGGGGGGCTCCACTACTACAGGGGGCTCCACTACTACAGGGGGGTCCTCTACTACAGGGGGGTTCCACTACTACAGGGGGGCTCCACTCCTACAGGGGGGCTCCACTACTACAGGGGGGCTCCACTACTACAGGGGGCTCCACTACTATAGGGGGATCCACTACTACAGGGGGGGCTCCACTACTACAGGCGGGTCCTCTACTACAGGGGGGGCTCCACTACTACAGGGGGGGATCCACTACTACAGGGGGCTCCACTACTACAGGGGGGGCTCCACTACTACAGGGGGGATCCACTACTACAGGGGGCTCCACTACTTCAGGGGGAATTCACTACTACAGAGGGGCTCCACTACTACAGGGGGCTCCACTACTACAGGGGGGTCCTCTACTACAGGGGGCTCTACTACTACAGGGGGGTCCTCTACTACAGGGGGGTTACACTACTACAGGGGGGTCTCTACTACAGGGGGGCTCCACTACTACAGGGGGCTCCACTACTACAGGGGGATCCTCTACTACAGGGGGGCTCCACTCCTACAGGGGGGCTCCACTACTACAGGGGGGCTCCACTGCTACAGGGGGGGGCTCCACTTCTACAGGCGGGTCCTCTACTACAGGGGGGGCTCCACTACTACAGGGGGGGATCCACTACTACAGGGGGCTCCACTACTACAGGGGGGCTCCACTACTACAGGCGGGTCCTCTACTACAGGGGGGGCTCAACTACTACAGGGGGATCCACTACTACAGGGGGCTCCACTACTACAGGGGGGTCCACTACTACAGGGGGATCCACTACTACAGGGGGGCTCCACTACTACAGGGGGCTCCACTACTACAGGGGGGGCTCCACTACTACAGGGGGGCTCCACTACTACAGGGGGTCCTCTACTACAGGGGGGGCTCCACTACTACAGGGGGCTCCACTACTATAGGGGTCCTCTACTACAGGGGGGCTCCACTACTACAGGGGGGATCCACTACTACAGGGGGGTTACACTACTACAGGGGGGTCCTCTACTACAGGGGGGCTCCACTACTACAGGGGGCTCCACTACCACATGGGGTCCTCTACTACAGGGGGGTTTCACTACTACAGGGGGGCTCCACTCCTACAGGGGGGCTCCACTACTACAGGGGGCTCCACTACTACAGGGGGGCTCCACTACTACAGGCGGGTCCTCTACTACAGGGGGGGCTCCACTACTACAGGGGGGATCCACTACTACAGGGGGCTCCACTACTACAGGGGGGGCTCCACTACTACAGGCGGGTCCTCTACTACAGGGGGGGCTCCACTACTACAGGGGGGATCCACTACTACAGGGGGCTCCACTACTACAGGGGGTCCACTACTACAGGGGGATCCACTACTACAGGGGGGCTCCACTACTACAGGGGGCTCCACTACTACAGGGGGCTCCACTACTACAGGGGGGGCTCCACTACTACAGGCGGGTCCTCTACTACAGGGGGGGCTCCACTACTACAGGGGGGATCCACTACTACAGGGGGCTCCACTACTACAGGGGGGTCCACTACTACAGGGGGGTCCTCTACTACAGGGGGCTCCACTACTACAGGGGGCTCCACTACTACAGGGGGGGCTCCACTACTACAGGGGGGATCCACTACTACAGGGGGGCTCCACTACTACAGGGGGCTCCACTACTACAGGGGGGCTCCACTACTACAGGGGGGGCTCCACTCCTACAGGGGGGATCCACTACTACAGGGGGGCTCCACTACTACAGGGGGGGCTCCACTACTACAGGGGGGCTCCACTACTACAGGGGGGGCTCCACTACTACGGGGGGCTCCACTACTACAAGGGGCTCCACTACTACAGGGGGATCCACTACTACAGGGGGCTCCACTACTACAGGGGGCTCCACTACTACAGGGGGGCTCCACTACTACAGGGAGGCTCTACTACTACAGGGTGGCTCCACTACTACAGGGGCTCTACTACTACAGGGGGCTCCACTGCTACAAGGGGGCTCCACTACTACAGGGGGCTCCACTACTACAAGGGGCTCCACTATTACAGGGGGGCTCCACTGCTACAGGGGGCTCCGCTGCTACAGGGGGATCCACTGCTACAGGGGGGTCCACTGCTACAGGGGGGCTCCACTACTACGGGGGGGCCTCTACTACAGGGGGGCTCCACTACTACAGGGGGACTCCACTACTACGGGGGTCCTCTACTATGGGGGGCTCCACTACTACAGGGGGGTCCTCTACTACAGGGGGGCTCCACTACTACAGGGGGCTCCACTACTACAGGGGGGCTCCACTACTACAGGGGGATCCACTACTATAGGGGGGATTCTCTACTACAGGGGGCTCCACTACTACAGGGGGGCCCTCTACTACAGGGGGGCTCCACTACTACAGGGGGCTCCACTACTACAGGGGGGGCTCCACTCCTACAGGGGGGATCCACTACTACAGGGGGCTCCACTACTACAGGGGGGGGCTCCACTACTACAGGGGGGCTCCACTACTACAGGGGGGCTCCACTACTACGGGGGGCTCCACTACTACAAGGGGCTCCACTACTACAGGGGGATCCACTACTACAGGGGGCTCCACTACTACAGGGGGGCTCCACTACTACAGGGAGGCTCTACTACTACAGGGTGGCTCCACTACTACAGGGGCTCTACTACTACAGGGGGCTCCACTGCTACAAGGGGGCTCCACTACTACAGGGGGCTCCACTACTACAAGGGGCTCCACTATTACAGGGGGGCTCCACTGCTACAGGGGGCTCCGCTGCTACAGGGGGATCCACTGCTACAGGGGGGTCCACTGCTACAGGGGGGCTCCACTACTACGGGGGGGCCTCTACTACAGGGGGGCTCCACTACTACAGGGGGACTCCACTCCTACAGGGGGGCTCCACTACTACAGGGGGCTCCACTACTACAGGGGGGCTCCACTACTACAGGCGGGTCCTCTACTACAGGGGGGCTCCACTACTACAAGGGGCTCTACTACTATAGGGGGCTCTATTACTACAGGGGGCTCCACTACTACAGGGGGGCTCCACTACTACAGGGGGCTCCACTACTACAGGGGGGCTCCACTGCTACAGGGGGCTCCACTATTACAGGGGGCTCCACTATTACAGGGGGCTCCACTACTACAAGGGGCTCCACTACTACAGGGGCTCTACTACTACAGGGGGGGCTCCACTACTACAGGGGGATTCACTACTACAGGGGGGATCCACTACTACAGGGGGCTCCACTACTACAGGGGGGCTCCACTACTACAGGGGGCTCCACTACTACAAGGGGGCTCCACTACTACAGGGGGATCCTCTACTACAGGGGGGTCCACTACTACAGGGGGCTCCACTAATACAGGGGGGCTCCACTAATACAGGGGGGCTCCACTACTGCAGGGGGGGCTCCTCTACTACAGGGGGGCTCTACTACTACGGGGGGCTCCATTACTACGGGGGTCCATTACTACAGGGGGGGCTCCACTACTACAGGGGGCTCCACTACTACAGGGGGGCTCCTCTACTACAGGGGGCTCCACTACTACAGGGGGGGCTCCACTACTATGGGGGGCTCCACTACTATGGGGGCTCCACTACTACGGGGGGCTCCACTACTACAGGGGGGGCTCCTTTACTACAGGGGGCTCCACTACTACAGGGGGGCTCCACTACTACAGGGGGCTCTTCTACTGCAGGGGGGCTCCTCTACTACAGGGGGATCCACTACTAAAGGGGGGGCTCCACTACTACGGGGCTCCACTACTACAGGGGGGCTCCGCTACTATGGGCGGCTCCACTACTACGGGGGGATCCACTACTATGGGGGGCTCCACTACTACGGGGGGCTCCACTACTACAGGGGACTCCTCTACAACAGGGGGGCTCCACTACTACAGGGGGCTCCACTACTACAAGGGGGCTCCACTACTACAGGGGGATCCTCTACTACAGGGGGGTCCACTACTACAGGGGGCTCCACTAATACAGGGGGGCTCCACTAATACAGGGGGGCTCCACTACTGCAGGGGGGGCTCCTCTACTACAGGGGGGCTCTACTACTACGGGGGGCTCCATTACTACGGGGGTCCATTACTACAGGGGGGGCTCCACTACTACAGGGGGCTCCACTACTACAGGGGGGCTCCTCTACTACAGGGGGCTCCACTACTACAGGGGGGGCTCCACTACTATGGGGGGCTCCACTACTATGGGGGCTCCACTACTACGGGGGGCTCCACTACTACAGGGGGGCTCCTTTACTACAGGGGGCTCCACTACTACAGGGGGGCTCCACTACTACAGGGGGCTCTTCTACTGCAGGGGGGCTCCTCTACTACAGGGGGATCCACTACTAAAGGGGGGGCTCCACTACTACGGGGCTCCACTACTACAGGGGGGGCTCCGCTACTATGGGCGGCTCCACTACTACGGGGGGATCCACTACTATGGGGGGGCTCCACTACTACGGGGGGCTCCACTACTACAGGGGACTCCTCTACAACAGGGGGGCTCCACTGCTACAGGGGGATCCACTACTATGGGGGGCTCCACTACTACAGGGGGCTCCACTACTACAGGGGGCTCCACTACTACGGGGTGATCCACTACTACAGGGTGGCTCCTCTACTATGGGGTGCTTCACTACCAGGTGCTCCTCTATGGGGTGATCCTCTACAGGGTGCTCCACTACTGGGTGATCCACTATAGGATGCTCCACTACCGGGTGATCCTATACAGGGTGATCCTCTACTGGGTGCTCCTCTACAGGTTGCTTCACAACAGGGTGTTCTTCTATGGAGTGCTCCACTACGGGGTGGTCCTTCACGAGGTGCTCAACTACAGGGTGCTCCTCATGGGTGCTCCACTACAGAGTGCTCCTCTACGGGATGCTCCACTACACGGTGCATCACTACATGGTGCATCACTACAGGGTGCTCCACTACAAGGTGCTTCTGTACAGGGTGCTCCTCTACTGGGTGCCTCACTACGGGGTGCTTCACTACAGGGTGCTCCTCTACAGGGTGCTCCTCTACTGGGTGCCCCACTACGGAGTGCTCCTCTACGGGGTGCTCCACTACAGGGTGCTCCTCTACTGGGTGCTCTTCTACAGGGTCCTCCTCTACAGGGTGCTCCTCTACAGGGTGGTCCCCTACAGGATGTTCTTCCACGGGGTGCTCCTCTATGGAGCGCTCCTCCATGGGGCGCTACACTACAGGGTGCTCCTCTATGGGGCGCTACACTACAGGGTGCTCCTCTATGGGGTGCTACACTACAGGGTGCTCCTCTATGGGGTTCTACACTACAGGATGCTCCTCTATGGGGTGCTCCTCTACAGGATTTCTGCACTGTGTGTTCCTCTACTCGGTGCCCCTGTACAGGGTGCTCCACTGTGTGCTCCTTCAAAGAGTGCTTCTCTACAGGGTGCTCCACTATTGGGAGCTCCTTTACAGGGTGCGACACTACTAGGTGCTCCTCTAGAGGGTGCTCCTCTACTGGGTGCTCCTCTATAGAGTGCTACGCTGTGTGCTCCTCTACTGGGTGCTCCTCTATAGAGTGCTACGCTGTGTGCTCCTCTACTGGGTGCTCCTCTATAGAGTGCTACACTGTGTGCTCCTCTACTAGATGCTCTTTTACTACAGGACTCCACTATGTGCACCTCTTCTGCATGTCTATACTAATGTACACAATGTATCCTTTTATTTATATTGTCAGAATCATAAACCTTTACTGTGTGATATTGTGTATATTTACAGTATATATTGTCATTCTGGAGCAGACAGAATCTGTAGTAGCTGTGCATGGCAGCCAATCAGCCTCCAGCTTTCATTTTCAAAGCTTAGCTAAACAAGCTGAAGAAAGAAGCTGATTGGTTACTTTACATGGCGGTTCCTGTTTTAGTAAATCCCCCCCCATTTTCATGTGCTCAGTTATTTGCTGTTGTTATGTTCCTCTCATATACCTTTCATCCTTCCCTATTCCATGCAGGGATTGGGATTTTGAATAGAACATGATATTCGGTTACTTTTAGAGATTACTTAGAAATGAGTTGTTTTTTTCTTCTTGTGCTTTTTTAGGTTTATTCAGTAAATCTGAGCAAAAGCCCCGTCAGCAATCTGATTTCTAATCGCTGCCAGATTGATTCTGATTGGATGCTGTTGATTGCTGGTCTAATGGGACACTGTTGGCTGAAATCACAAATCTTTACACATTAATATTTTATTGTATTATGTGACAGTTATTTTCAAGTCTCATTGGGCACAACTGAAAATAGCTGTCATTTTTTTTTTTTAAAGCTTCTTATCTAGGTGTTTTAATTTTGTAAGGTGAGTCCTTGTAGGTTCAATTCTCATTGCTAACCCATCAAGATAAGTATTTGTATTTTCCCAAAAAAGTGGGTTATTTTCAGTTAAAGCTAAACTCCGGTAATGACACAAAATGTAGCGCCCCCCCCGCACTGCAAGGGTTAAATGATGGTTTAGTCTAGAGGTGGGGGGATAGGCTGGATTACCTAATTCCTGGCTCCAGCTCTGCCCTCAGGCTCCGGTCTGTAGGCACTCCTATGGCATTATCACGCCTAGTGCGAGGCTATTAACCCTGCATTGCCCAAAGGGAAGGCAAGACGGCGACCTCGGCCTGAAGCCCCCTAGGGAGGAGGCTACATAGACTGAGGGACCCTCAGTCTCCTCCTGGCTCCGACAGGGTCCCTCAATCTATGTAGGCTGCTCTCTAGAGGGGTTTTCAGGCCACGGTTTCCAGCTCGCCTCCCCGTGGGCAATGCAGGGTTAATAGCCTCCCACTAAGCGTGATAATGCCATAGGACAGAGCTGGAGCCAGGAATTAGGTAAGTAATCCAGCCTATCCCTGCACCCAGGGCCGGGACAAGGGGTGGGCAGAAGGGGCGGCTGCCCTGGGCACTGTGAGGTTGGGGGGGTATTTGTGTTCTAGGAGCTGAAATTGAGGGGCGGGGGGTGCTAGGAATAGTGATTTGTGTTGGATGGAGATTGGGGGGGAGGTGGAGAAGATTTGTTCTAGGAGGGGGATTTGGGGGGAAGAAGATTTGTTCTAGGAGGGGGATTTGGGGGGAAGATTTGTTTTAGGAGGAGGATTTGGGGGGAAGAAGATTTGTTCTGGGAGGGGGATTTGGGGGGAAGAAGATTTGTTTTAGGAGGGGGATTTGGGGGGAAGAAGATTTGTTTTAGGAGGGGGATTTGGGGGGACAGAAGATTTGTTTTAGGAGGGGGATTTGGGGGGAAGATTTGTTCTAGGAGGGGGATTTGGGGGGAAGAAGATTTGTTCTAGGAGGGGGATTTGGGGGGAAGAAGATTTGTTCTAGGAGGGGGATTTGTGGGGAAGAAGATTTGTTCTAGGAGGGGGATTTGGGGGGAAGAAGTTTTGTTCTAGGAGGGGGATTTGTGGGGAAGAAGATTTGTTCTAGGAGGGGGATTTGGGGGGAAGAAGTTTTGTTCTAGGAGGGGGATTTGGGGGGAAGAAGATTTGTTCTAGGAGGGGGATTTGGGGGGAAGAAGATTTGTTCTAGGAGGGGGATTTGTGGGGAAGAAGATTTGTTCTAGGAGGGGGATTTGTGGGGAAGAAGATTTGTTCTAGGAGGGGGATTTGGGGGGAAGAAGATTTGTTCTAGGAGGGGGATTTGGGGGAAGAAGATTTGTTCTAGGAGGGGGATTTGGGGGGAAGAAGATTTGTTCTAGGAGGGGGATTTGTGGGGAAGAAGATTTGTTCTAGGAGGGGGATTTGGGGGGAAGAAGTTTTGTTCTAGGAGGGGGATTTGTGGGGAAGAAGATTTGTTCTAGGAGGGGGATTTGGGGGGAAGAAGTTTTGTTCTAGGAGGGGGATTTGGGGGGAAGAAGTTTTGTTCTAGGAGGGGGATTTGGGGGGAAGAAGATTTGTTCTAGGAGGGGGATTTGGGGGGAAGAAGATTTGTTCTAGGAGGGGGATTTGGGGGGAAGAAGATCTGTTCTAGGAGGGGGATTTGGAGGGAAGAAGATTTGTTTTAGGAGGGGGATTTGGGGGGAAGAAGATTTGTTTTAGGAGGGGGATTTGGGGGGAAGAAGATTTGTTCTAGGAGGGGGATTTGGGGGCTTTGTGCTAGAAGAGGTGATATGGTAGAGGGGGGAGGAAATTTGTGCTAGGCAGGGACATTTCTGGGGGGGAGGGGCAATTTGTGCTACTAGATGTTTGTACTAGGAGGGGAAATTTGGGGGGGGGGGGGATCTGTGCTAGAAGGGGGGATTGGGGGAAGAATTTGTGCTGGGAGGGGTTATTCAAAGTGGGGGGGGGGGATTTGTGCTCAAGGGGAAATTTAAGGGGTAGAGGATTTATGCTGGGAAGGATGTTTTTTGTGTTTGGAGGGTTTTGTGCTTGGGAGATTTGAAGAGAGAGAGAGAGAGGATTTGAGCTTGGAGGGGGGATGGGGGAAAAGATTTGTGCTGGCAGGGGGGGACTTCAGTAGGGGGGGCAGATTTGTACTGGGTAAAGGAGGATTTATGCTTAGGGGGTAAACATGCAGATTAGTGCTCAATTTCTTTTTTTTTTTTGGGGGGGGGGGGGGGTGATTTACTAAAGGCAAATAGACTGTGCACTTTGCAAGTGCAATTTCTCCAGAGCTTAGTAAATGAGGGGAAGCTTCACTTTGCAAAGAATACCAAATCACATGCAAGAAAAGTAAAAAAAAAAAAATTTAGAGCTGCACGATTCTGGTAAAAAATTAGAATCATGGTTTTTTTTTTTTGCTTACAATAAAGATCACGATTCTCACGGCGTAATATCATCTGTCAAAGTATTTTAAAAAAATTGGGCTAACTTTACTGTTTCGTTTATTTATTTATTTATTTTTTTATCAAATAGTTTTTTATTATCATTTTTTTTCCCTAAAAAAAAAAAAAACTCAAAAACACACAAAACTTTGCGATCACATATCCCCACCCAACAACAACACCAAAAAAAAAAAATCCATATCTGCACTTACAAGATTATATTTCGATCGTTATTCAGAGCCCTCCATCACATTATTACACCTAAATGGTGTTTATATTCGTATGCAGTTATTCCCCTCCAAAAATCGATCCCATTATTAACTTTCCTCGATATCATTAGTATTACTCATCTGACTGTTCAAACAAATTGGAGACTAACCACCAGTGCCAAATTTTCACAAATTTTTTTAGGACTTCTCCTATATTTATATGTCAATTCCTCTCATTTAGATTAAGATTAATTGCTTTAATCCATTGATCTCTATCGTTTTTTTAAAATTCATTGAAGTTTTCTTTTCAAAAAAATTGCGTTTGAAAGACTGCTGCGCAAATACAGTGTGACATAAAATATTGTAACGACCGCCATGTTATTCTCTAGGGGTCTCTGCTTAAAAAAAGAAAATATATATATATATAATGTTTGGGGGTCCTAAGTAATTTTCTAGCAGAAAATACCAATTTTAACTTGTAAATAACAAATGTCAGAAAAAAGCTCAGATCACATCTTGGCGTCCCGGATCGTGGGCGGAATCGCCGCGATTCTGCCCACGATCCCGAACCATGGCAAAGTGCAGGACGCCCATGCGATCCCTGTCACTTCCAATGGCACTGTGATCGCGGCAGGATTTTGCCGCGATTGTCGCCTGACGAATCGCGGTAAAATCACGCACACAGAATTGCGGTATACGCCTGACGCCCAAAAAAAGTTCTTGTACTTCCTTTGGGCGACAGGCGTCCCGCAATTCTCTTTGCGTGATTTTGCCATGATTCGTCGGGTGAAAGTTGCGGCAAAATCGTGCCACGGTCAGGGTGCCATTGGAAGTGACGGGGATCGCACGGGCGTCCAGCGATTTGCCGCTATTTCGAATCGCGGGCAGAATCGCAGCGATTCCGCCCGCGATTCGGATCGCTCAGTTGTGAACGGAGCCTAAGTCTTTAAGTGGTTAAACTTTCCTCATTTACAGACCGAAGTTCACCACTTTGATCTAAAAGAACCAAACGTTACAATGTTTCCTTTTATATCTTGCCAGGTTTGACAGCTGTGAGTGAGCAGAGAACGGCTCTGCACTTGTTACATGAATGAATTGTGGAAATGCTGGATTAGGATTGTGAGGGGGAATGAATCGAGATTGCGATTTTTTTAACAATTAATCGGGCAGCTTTAACATAATTGGATGATGGAAGTCAAATTTCACAATTTTAATGTTTTTACATACTGTCAACAGTGCAGTACAGCATCATCATATAATTTGTTTGTCGGTGATCCGGAACACTGACTAGTGACAGTATGTAAAAAAAAAAAAAAAAAAAAAAAAGAATTAATAATAAATTAATAATAAATTAAAGAATTAATAATATTTTTCAAAAAAATTTTCAAAAAAAATAAAAAAATTTATTTATATTTATTTATTTATTTTTAGTTATTTTATAACACTGTGACCAGTGCAATATAATGTTATCATAGTATAACATCAGTATCAGTGTCATATCACAGCCCATCTGTACCATGTGATTAGCTGTGGCCAATCGCAGCTAATCACAACAATACTCACTGAATGAATCAGTTTCATTCAGTAAAGAATGGTTGTTTATACCAATGAAATTCATTGGTATAAGCCACGGGTGCTCAACCTGTGGCCCTCCAGCTGTTGCGGAACTACAAGTCCCATCATGCCTCTGCCTTTAGGAGTCATGCTTGTAACTGTCAGCCTTGCAATGCCTCATGGGACTTGTAGTTCTGCAACAGCTGGAGGGCCACAGGTTGAGCACCCGTGGCTTATACCAATGAATTTCATTGGTATAAACAACCATTCTTTACTGAATGAAACTGATTCATTCAGTGAGTATTGTTGTGATTAGCTGCGATTGGCCACAGCTAATCACATGGTACAGATGGGCTGTGATATTGACCCTGTCTGTACCATGTGATCAAAGTGACCAATCACAGCTAGCAATGCAATCGTGCACAATGGATGGCATGAAAGGAAGCCATCCATTGTTTACAACTGTCATGTGATCTGCTGAGATTGGTCACAGTGATCACATGGTACCGGGCTGGTACCACAGTGATTTGTCATCAGCTGTGTCCGGGCGCGTTACGGGCAAAGACTATTGTCCCGCCTGGCCGTCATTTTGCAATAGGCCGGGCAGAAAGTGGTTAATGTGTTGGCCCCTGTACTCCGGTGAGCTAGTGTTGTACAACTACCCTTTCATTATCTATTACCAGTGCATCAAGTGGACATTTTGTCTGCATTGTATCGATTATACCTGAGCAATGTTTGCTTAATTTTCATCTTTTTCTTGTGTTTTTGTATTTGTATACTTTATATACAATAAAGTTACCTTTAAAAAAAAGGGGGGGGGTGAAGGGTTAGCCCCTATAGAGCTCAATTTACAAAGATAAAACACCAAGATAAAAAAAAAGTACTTTCTAGTAAGTGGCAGTTATTTTCAGTTGGGCCCAATGACATTTGAAAATAACTGTCACATAATGAAATAAAGTAACCTTAGCCTTGTATATTGAGATTTAAAAATGTCAGGTACCTGGCTAAATAAAGCTCCTCATCCCCCAGTGATGACACGTTGTGGATGGAGTCTCTATGTATGTAGAAGGTGTCTTCAGATTGGTTATAGCGTCCCCCTGTGCCGGCACACTTCTTTTTATTGCCTCCAATATTTTTTTTATTGCTTTAAAAAAAAAAAAAGAAGAAGGATTTGGCTGTCAGAGGTGTCACTTGTAGTAAATATATGAAAGTTGATTAGAGGTCGGCTGTTGTCGGAAGCGGCACACCATGGCACGGTGTCATTAGATGGAAGCCCCAGGACGGAAGAAGCGACAGCCGTGCCGGAGAATACAGAATTCTATACTTTTAGTGTTGAATAATTCTCTTTGATGGCGGTGATAATAACCAGCCTCAAGGAAGCCCCAGCAGGCCCTCGAAATATTTTATCGGGAAGATTTGATGGTGTTTACGTGTTTTGTTTTGTTTTTTTGGGAACGCAGAAAATTCAAAATGTGAACAAAAACAAAAGTGTGCCGATACCAAATCATTTCTTGTATGGAAACCTCACAACAGTAAAATCAGTCTGTATATGCAGTAAAGCATGCTTGTCACTGTGGAACCTAAGGGGTTAATCCTCTGCGTTGTGTGAAAAGGCTGTTTGATCCATTCATCTCTGATCCTCCCCTTCTTCCACAGTCCCCAATCCATCACCTGATAGAACAGAGCCCTAGGAGGCACTCTGCACATGCTCAGTTTGGTGTGTATTGCTAGAGAGGTTTTTTCTTTTCTTGGAAGGGTGCATGTGATCAGCACAGGGCCAATCAGCACTGCCCAGACAGAGGGTCAGGGGTCCTGCAGCCTCATAGGACAGTCAGAGGAGAATGAAAACTCCTCCTACAAGCTTTAACCAGACACCGATAGAAGTCACAAGACTGCTATATACTGCTGATGAGAAAAGGTTTGTATTTACTAAAATAATTGCATTTCCATGTTCTGTGTACTGTGGGAGACCAGATATAGTGAATGCAGAGTCCTGGGTTTAGTAACACTTTAAAGCGGTTGTAAACCCTTACATTTTGCCTAGTGAAGTGACTGGCCTCAGCTCATACACAGAGATGAAACAAATCCTCCTACATAAGTTGTACCTGTTTATCTGCAGCCGTCTGTCCCCTACATCCATTCAAAGTGCAGAATTTACACAGGATCGCTCAGCTCTGAAAGCAGGGGGTGGAGATCTGAAGTTACATCAGTGAGGAGAGCTGATTGGAGGGAAGCCCCCTCCCCTTTCACACAGCACACAGGAACAAAGCTGAGGCTGTCAATCACAGACTGTGCCCTCCTGTCACCATTTTTTTCTTGGTGTCAGGAAAACTTGTCAGAAGTGACTCACACAGATAACATAGGAAGGAGGCAGCAGACGGAAATTATACTTAGTGCTTTGGATTGAAACAAGTGCACACTATTCAGGGGTCTCAAACTGGTGACCCTCCAGCTCTTGCGAAACTACAAGTCCCATCATGCCTCTGCCTGTGGGAGTCATGCTTGTAACTGTCAGCCTCGCGATGCCTCATGGGACTTGTAGTTTCGCAACATCTGGAGGGCAACCAATTTGAGACCCCTGAGGGATGTCTTTTGTTCATATGTCATGTCTGAGGTTTACAACCGCTTTAACCAGTTCACGCAAATCGCCGTACCCGTACGTCGGTACATTGACCCTAAATACCGTTGTCGTGGCAGCAGCTAGCTGCCATAACCCCGGTATTTTCAGGAACAGCGTGTGTTTCTCTTTAAGATAAAAGTGCCCCCTGAGCCTGGATGCTGAGTGAGGCGAAGATTGTCTCCGCTCAGCTCCATAACATTAGATGGCAGAAGTGATGTCAAACGTCACTTCCGCCCAATGCTCTTAAAGGGGAATTTTTTTTTTTTAATTTATTGCATTTTAGTGTAAATATGAGATCTGAGGTCTTTTTGACCCCAGATCTCACATTTAAGAGGTCCTGTCATGCCTTGTTTTCTATTACTACAAGGGATGTTTACATAAAATGAAAAAAAAAAAAAAAAACGATCAAGCTTCGAGGGTCGTAGTTAGGAGACCTGGGGGGTAGGTAGCCAAAGTCCTACCCCAGCACTGGTCAGTTTGGGGCTCCTATCATCTATGGTTCTGGAGATACGGGCCTCCTTGCGCAGCCTGTCAGAAGCTACATACATCGCAGCCAGTTTAAATACAAGCTGGCACACTCTGCAGCAGACTTAGAGGATGAGCTCACAGTGCCTCTCACTTCTTGTCAGAAACACTGAGCTCAATAAACAGCTTGGAGCGTTGTACTAATGGTAAAGCACCATTGGAACAAGCTGTCCAATAAAAATGCTGCAGTGGAGGCTCTCCTCTCACTGCAGTGTCATAGAAGGGGTTCATGTTTCTAAAAGACAAATGCTCCCTTCCAGCCCTTAGAGGGGTTGTAAACCCTTGTGTTTTTTCACCTTAATGGATACTACCCAACATTTTGAGATGGAAACGAGGGACACCTACTAATAAACGTATGTAGGCATAGGACACGCCCCCCTGCCACACTCCCTTAAAGGAGAATTAACAAAAAAAAAAAAGCTTAAATAAATCCACAAGGCCTTTTTTTTTTACCATTACAATACCTTATATATTGGCTTTTAAAATGTACAAATGCAGCAATTTAGAAATTGGATGAAATGTTTAGCACTGGGAAATACTTTTTGAAAGCTAAAAAGTGCATTTTATAAACAACTATATAGATCCGAGCAAAATGAGGGACAAATGAGGATGAAAGAGGGACAGAGGGACATTGCTCCAAATCAGGGACAGTCCCTCGAAATCAAGGACAGTTGGGAGCTTTGTTAATGCATCCTATGCATTAAGGTGAAAAAACACCTGCCAGCCACGACCCCCCAGCCCCCCCATTTTACTTACCTGAGCCCTTTCATCTCCTCAGTGAGGACGCGCTCTCCCTCTCTCCACGGGGTCCCAGCTCTTGATTGGATAGATTGATAGCAGCGCAACCATTGGCTCCCGCTGCTGTCAATCAAATGCAATGACGTGGGGCCAAGTCCGGCATTCGTGTCTGTGGACGCAAATGCTGGACTCGGGAGCGCGCCCTCAAGGTAACCCCCTCGGGAGAGTGCTTCTCCTAGGGGGGTCATCTGATGCGGAGAGGAGCTGCGAGAGCTGCCGGGGGACCCCAGAAGAGCAGGTTTGGGGCCACTCTGTGCAAAACAAGCTGCACAGTGGAGGTAAGTATGATATGTTTGTTATTTAAAAAAAAAAAAAAAAATGATCCTTTACAATCACTTTAACTGCTAGGAAAAAACATGTGTTTATGGGTATTATTATTCATTATTATTATACACGATTTATATCGCGCCAACAGTTTACACAGCGCTTTACAATGTAGAGGGGGGACATAAGATTTACCCACAATCCCATGTTTTTCTCACACGGTTAAGAGGGAGAATGATAATCTGCTGCCTGCTGAAAGGGTACTGTTATAATTAAGCTAAATCATATCTTATTATGCTATATGTTAGAACATAATTTATAATTTAACATAATGTATTATTTATCTATTTACTGCGAAATTACTGGTTGGAAGTTATAACTTTAAACTTCAGTAATTTGTCCGTTAAGCCCCCTGCTTGAGTGCAGCTTTTGGAAATATAGTAAATTACCTTAAAAACAATATATAATAATTATTTGCATATTACTTACTTATGGTAATTAACCCATTAACCCCAGGCCAATTCTGACACTTCTCTCCTACATGTAAAAATCATCATTTTTTTTTGCTAGAAAATTTACTCGGAATCCCCAAATATTATATATATATATATATATATATATATATATATATATATATTGCTTTAGCAGACACCCTGGGGAATAAAATGGCGGTTGTTGCAACTTTTTATGTTACACTGTATTTGCGAAGCAATTTTTCAAACTCGTTTTTTTTGGGAAAAAAAATGTTTCATGGAAAAAAAAAGTTAGCCCGTTTTTTTTTTTTTGTATACTATGAAAGATGATGTTTTGTTGGGTAAATAGATACCTAACATGTCACACGTTAAAATTGCGCACACTCGTAGAATGGCGCCAAACTTCAGCTCTTAAAGTTCTCCATAGGCTACATTTTAAGTTTTTTCATGTTTAGAGTTACAGAGGAGGTTAGTGCTAGACCGCACGTCCCTGCCATACAGTTACATTGGTTCAGCTTTGACCAATGTACCTTATTTATCGGTGTATAACACGCACTTTTTTCCCCTTAAATCGGGAAAATCGTGGGTGCCTGTTGTACGCCGATCCCCGCTGTCTGGAGGAACGAGCGCCACTGATATACACAAGTGTACTGTGTACTCGGCTAGGCTCGGCTCCGCTCGCAGTCTCGCCCAGTCCAGCCATTGGACCTGTGTTATGCCCATCATAGGAGCCGGGCCTAGGGGAGGGACTGGGAGAGGAGCTGAGTACACCGGACGTCTGGCTCTGTCTATCTCGGCGGCGGTAATTTTAAACGGCAAGGCTGCAGTGACACTGGGGCAAGGCTGCAATGACACTGGGGCAAGGCTGCAGTGACACTGGGCAAGGCTGCAATGACACTGGGGCAAGGCTGCAATGACACTGGGGCAAGGCTGCAATGACACTGGGCAAGGCTGCAATGACACTGGGCAAGGCTGCAATGACACTGGGGCAAGGCTGCAATGACACTGGGGCAAGGCTGCAATGACACTGGGCAAGGCTGCAATGACACTGGGGCAAGGCTGCAATGACACTGGGGCAAGGCTGCAATGACACTGGGCAAGGCTGCAATGACACTGGGCAATGCTGCAATGACACTGGGCAAGGCTGCAGTGACACTGGGCAAGGCTGCAATGACATTGGGCAATGCTGCAATGACACTGGGCAAGGCTGCAATGACACTGGGCAAGGCTGCAGTGACACTGGGCAAGGCTGCAATGACACTGGGGCAAGGCTGCAATGACACTGGGCAATGCTGCAATGACACTGGGCAATGCTGCAATGACACTGGGCAAGGCTGCAATGACACTGGGGCAAGGCTGCAATGACACTGGGCAAGGCTGCAATGACACTGGGCAATGCTGCAATGACACTGGGCAAGGCTGCAGTGACACTGGGCAAGGCTGCAATGACATTGGGCAATGCTGCAATGACACTGGGCAAGGCTGCAATGACAATGGGCAAGGCTGCAATGACACTGGGGCAAGGCTGCAATAACACTGGGCAAGGCTGCAGTGACACTGAACAAGGCTGCAGTGACACTGGACAAGGCTGCAATGACAATGACACTGGGCAAGGCTGCAATGACACTGGGGCAAGGCTGCAATGACACTGGGGCAAGGCTGCAATGACACTGGGGCAAGGCTGCAATGACACTGGGGCAAGGCTGCAATGACACTGGGCAAGGCTGCAATGACACTGGGGTAAGGCTGCAATGACACTGGGGCAAGGCTGCAATGACACTGACAAGGCTGCATATGACACTGATAAGGTTGCATTGATGGGCATTTAAATGTAAGTTTTTTCCTTTTAACTTCCCTCCTAAAAGTTTTTTTCCTTAAAATTCCCTCCTAAACTTGGGGTGCGTGTTATACGCCGGCGCATGTTGTACGCCGATAAATACGGTAATTATGTATATACCATACCTGTGGGATCCCTCTGGAAGCTGGAGCTCTCTGTAGTAGACACCATTACTCCACTTGCTTCCCGGTCCGATTCCAAGCCGCTGCCGTGCTGCATTGTAAACACAGGAGGTCGGCTGCTTGGCACAGGTGCCATTCCGAAATCGCTTTGTGTTTATTCCGGGGATGTAAAGCCTTCTCTGGAGTAGCGATGTCCACTACTGTAATTTCCAGCTTCTAGAGCAGGGGTGTCAAACTCAAATTCATCGGGGGCCGCATCAGCAATATGGTTGTCCTCAAGGGGCCGGTTCTATATCTAAGACTATGTATCTACTCTTTATCATATTAAATAATTGCTTATGCATTTAATTATAACTTTTTTAATTTAAGTAATAATTAGCTTAGAGTTCAGGGGTGTGATGTGTACATAGTGCAAGGTTCAAGAGTGAGTTACGTAGAGAGCGCAGGGTACAGGGTTTGCACTGTGGACAGAGTGCAGGGTTCAGGGGTTGTGCTGTGGACAGAGTGCAGGGTTCAGGGGTTGTGCTGTGGACAGAGCGCAGGGTTCAGGGGTTTGCGCTGTGGACAGAGTGCAGGGTTCAGGGGTTTGCGCTGTGGACAGAGTGCAGGGTTCAGGGGTTTGCGCTGTGGACAGAGAGCAGGGTTCAGGGGTTTGCGCTGTGGACAGAGCGCAGGGGTTTGCGCTGTGGACAGAGCGCAGGGTTCAGGGGTTTGCGCTGTGGACAGAGTGCAGGGTTCAGGGGTTTGCGCTGTGGACAGAGTGCAGGGTTCAGGGGTTTGCGCTGTGGACAGAGTGCAGGGTTCAGGGGTTTGCACTGTGGACAGAGTGCAGGGTTCAGGGGTTTGCGCTGTGGACAGAGTGCAGGGTTCAGGGGTTTGCGCTGTGGACAGAGAGCAGGGTTCAGGGGTTTGCGCTGTGGACAGAGCGCAGGGGTTTGCGCTGTGGACAGAGCGCAGGGTTCAGGGGTTTGCGCTGTGGACAGAGTGCAGGGTTCAGGGGTTTGCGCTGTGGACAGAGTGCAGGGTTCAGGGGTTTGCGCTGTGGACAGAGTGCAGGGTTCAGGGGTTTGCACTGTGGACAGAGTGCAGGGTTCAGGGGTTTGCGCTGTGGACAGAGTGCAGGGTTCAGGGGTTTGCACTGTGGACAGAGTGCAGGGTTCAGGGGTTTGCGCTGTGGACAGAGTGCAGGGTTCAGGGGTTTGCGCTGTGGACAGAGTGCAGGGTTCAGGGGTTTGCACTGTGGACAGAGTGCAGGGTTCAGGGGTTTGCGCTGTGGACAGAGTGCAGGGTTCAGGGGTTTGCGCTGTGAACAGGGTTCAGGGGTTTGTGCTGTGGACAGAGTGCAGGGTTCAGGGGTTTGCGCCGGGAGGAAGAACGGGTGAGAGTCGGAGGGCGCTGCGGGCCACATGACAAGGCTCGGCAGGCCGGATTCGGCCCTCAGGCCTTGTGTTTGACACCTGTGTTCTAGAGAGATCCCACAGGTATGGAATCTACATAATTAGATTGGTCCAAACTGGATTAATGTAATTATGTCTTAATAGCCATTCCTGGATTTCTTCTTTAACCAATTGCCTACTAGGCACCTTTACTCCCTTCCTGCCCAGGCCAATAGTCAGCTTTCAGCTCTGTCATGCAAAGCTGTACCCATATGACATTTTTTATCATTTTTTTCCCCACATATATTTAATCACCACTGAGTTTTTTATTTTTTGCTTTTTGAAAAAAAATAAGTCATTTTTCTCCCACACTGAGACACTAATATGCAGCACCGATGGACACTGATAGGCGGCACCGATGGACAATGATAGGTGGCACAGATAGGCAGCACTGATAGGCTGCACTGATGGGCACTGATGAGGAGGCACTAATATGCAGCACTGATGGGCAATAATAGGTGGCACAGATAGATGGCACTGACGGGCACTGGTGAGGAGGCACTAATTTGCAGCACTGATGGGCACTGATAGGCGGCCCTGATGGGCAATGATAGGTGGCACAGATAGGCAGCACTAATGGGCGGCACTGATGAGCAGGCACTGATGGGCACAGAAAGGCAGCACTGAATTGCATCATTGATGGGCGCAGAATGGCCTCCCTGGTGGGCACAAATTGGTGTCACTGTTGCGCACAAATTGGCATCACTGATGGGCACAGACTGGCATCACTGATGGGCACTGTTGGGCTGCACTGATGATCAGTACAGGTCTCCCCTATGAGGAGATGCCACTGATTGGCTCTCCTCTCCTCACACTCTGTCAGTCTGAGGCGATGAGAGACGATTAATGGCACCTCCGTGTTTACATGTGCTCGCCTGTGATTGGACACAGCCCATCACATGGGTAAAAAGCCACGTCATTGGCTCTTTACTGAGATCGGGGTCACCCCTTGTCCCGGGGACACGGCGCGCCTGCGATCGCCGCACTGTGCACCCTGGGGGGCGTGTGATCGCCGTGAGACTAGGTGACATCATATGACATCATCATTTGAAATACACCCCTCAAGCATCTTGAGTAAGGACTGGTTCACACCACAAAAACGCACTTCAGATCCGTTCTGGATGTGTTTCTGCATGCGCGTTTTCAGGTGCATTTTTAATGCGTTTCCGGATGCATTCCAGATGCTTTTTTTCTTCTTCTTCTTTTTTTTCACTGTACTGTGGTTCGGAGCGACTTTGATGCATTTTACTGCAGTCCGGTACAGTCCAGTGCAGGAAAAATGTAGCATGTTCTATTTTTTTTCTAGAACTGGAAAGCCCTGGAACTGGCTGGCAGTGGCGGCTGGTGCTTAATATTTTTTTTGGGGGGGGGGGGGGGGGGCGGCAAACAAACCGGGAGACAGATGGCGGTGATCACCCCTCCGTGCCCTGCGCCCCGAGCCCACCAATTAGAGCCTCAGGCTCTAATCACGTGTTTCAAAAAAAAACAAACCCTATCGAAATCCATGCGTCCGGCGACCTGCGTGTACATTAGGGGCCGGGCTCATGGTTTAGAAGGGAGATGCCCCCGCGCCCCTAATGGACGGGCCGCCACTGTTGACAGCACTGGTGTGAACTATGCCATTGGAAACCATATAACCTACTTTCCATGCGTTTTTGATGCATAAAAAAAACGCACTGGACTGCATGTGGTGTGAACTGGCCGTTAGGGCAGCTGATTCACGATCACTCATCCATCTGCCCTTAGGTCAGGCATGCAAGCAGTGAAAACCCCTCCTCCAGATGGAGACTCCTGGGATTTATGACATTATTTTAGCCTAGGCCAGAAACCAGGAAGCAACTAAAAAAACGATGTAAAACAAGTAAATACCTTCCTATTAGAGCTGCTTGATTAAGGCTGCTTTCACACTGGGGTGGTGGGGGCGTCGGCGGTAAAA
Source organism: Aquarana catesbeiana (assembly GCF_042186555.1). Lineage (NCBI taxonomy): Eukaryota > Metazoa > Chordata > Amphibia > Anura > Ranidae > Aquarana > Aquarana catesbeiana. The sequence goes on from NC_133329.1 coordinate 390,471,116, forward strand.
CAGCGCTATTTTTTAGCGCTGCTTTACCGTAGTTTTTGCGGCGGTATTCGCCCGCTAGCGGTGCGGTTTTAACCCCCGCTGGCGGCCGAAAAAGGGTTAAAACCGCTCGCATAGCGCGGCTATAGCCGCGGTATTGCTGCGGTATAGCTGCGCTGCCCCATTGACTTTAATGGGCAGGAGCGGTTTAGGAGCGGTGAATACACCGCGCCAAAGATGCGGTTTGCAGGAGTTTTTTTTTACTCCTGCCAGCGCACCGCTTCAGTGTGAAAGCCCTCGGGCTTTCACACTGAACAAACAGTAGAGTCTATTTTAGGTCGGTTTGCAGGCGCTATCTTTAGCGCAATAACGCCTGCAAACCGCCCCAGTGTGAAAGGGCTCTAATCGTTAAGAATCGTTATCGTGATTTTTTCCCCGTTGCGATCTTGACAAAGTATTTCCCAATTCTTTCTTTGCAGAGAATTCTATTTGCTCTGCTAAAGCCGACAGCCTTCAAAGGAAAACAAAAATAAAAAAAAAAAAGGCAAATCACAACATTCTTTTGCAGTGGAACTTAAGTATAAATATTGTAACGATTTGTCCTTTAGATCAAAGGAATAAACTTTGGTGTGTAAATGAGGGAAGTTGAACCACTTAAAGCGGGGGTCCACCTATCTATCATTTTTTTTTTTTTTTGAGTTAATTCACAAACTTTTCTTCTCAGCATTACATACTCACATATTGTGTGTAATATGTCCGCCTGTGTCAGATTTCGTCGGAATGAATAACTTATATTATTCACTGCAGGCGGTTTCCATCTTCATTGTGGGCATTTGAAGCCCACAAGCATTTATTTCCTGGATGTGGTGAATGCTGTGCTCCCAGCATTCACCGCTCGTTCCCGCACATGCTCAGTGGCATCCTGGGAAGCCTGAGACTAGCTCCCAGGGAGGAGAACCAGGAAGTGCAAAGAAGAATAGAAAAATAAAAGGTAATTACGGCGATTTAAATTTTTTTAAACGGCATGTCAGCATCTAGGCAAGGAAGAGAATACATACAGATATTGTTCAAAATTTGGGTGGAACCCCGCTTTAAAACACTAAACCTTTTTTTTTTGACATTTGTTGCTTACAAGTTAAAATCTTTTTTTTTTGTTAGAAAATTACTTAGAACCCCCAAACATTTTATATATATATATAATGTTTGGGGGTTCCAAGTAATTTTAGAAATCGAAAGGCAGGCATTTTACAGAGATCAAAATGGACTTCCTAAAGGATTTCACTTGATGACGGGATCTGCAAACCATTTGATTATTTTAGAGAAAAGCTCAGTAAATGGTAGAGAGGGAGATCTCTTCTTCTTCCTGGGAACGGCAGGCGCCGGGAGATGGAGAAAAGGCAATGATTGCTCATTCTCTGCGAGGAATAACAAGCACTTCTGGTGATATGTGCGTTCTTAGGATTGCTTTTTTTTTTTGATTATACTAGAAAATATTCTAGCGGGCAGCTCTCAGGTCGGTCGCATTGCTTGGGAATAGCAGGCAGTGGACTGTGCTGAGCTGTGCCTGCATGGAGGTCACCAGAGGCCATATGGAGCCCGGCCAGTCATTGGGTCCAGGCCGACCATCCCGGGGGGGGGGGGGGGGGGTGAAGGGAAGGCAGCTGCAATGTTCCAGACTCATTTACTCATGTCAGTGTATGTATTAGATTGTAAGCTCTTCTGAGCAGGGCCCCCTTACTCCTCTTGTATTTTATCGTATTATAACTGTATTGTCTCCCTTTTATGTAAAGTGCTGTGTAAACTGTTGGCGCTATATAAATCCTGTATTATAATAATAATAATTATGCCGCACATTCGGCTTATTTGAATTGATGTCACGATGATGTCACATTTGATGATGACATTTGATGCCATGATGAAGTCACGATGATGTCACATTTGATGTCATGATGATGTCACGTTTGATGTCACGATGATGTCACATTTGATGTCACGATGATGTCACATCAGGTAACCTTTACCTGTTGCTCGGATCCGGGCCGGGTAGGTAAATGAGTGTTGCAGAGGTGATATCTGAAAAGCCCAATTAACGTTCAGGGTAAAATCAGCTAAATAGGTGCATCAAAAAAAAAGCGTTCAATGGTTTGCAGTTCGTTTTTTTTTTTTCCACAGCCTGAGCACAAAAGCCTGTCCCCTGCCAGCCTGCTGCAGAGGTAAACAGTGCCTTGCATTCAGCCACCAAAAATGATCAGCTGACAATAGGGTTATCGCCGAAAAAAAAAAAAAAAAAAAAGGTGCTGCGTCCCATTGACTTCAATGCAAAATCACGTCCTTCTGACTTCAATCCAAAAACACCCCCCCGATTAACTTCAATGCAAAATTGCATCCCATTGACTTCAATGCAAAATCACGTCTTATTGACTTCAATGCAAAAACACCCACTACTGACTTCAGTGCAAAACCGCGTCCCATTGACTTCAGTGCAAAAACACCCACTCTTGACTTCAATGTGAAATTACATCCCATTGGCTTCAATGCAAAATTTTGTCAAATTGACTTCTATGCAAAAACGCCCCTATTGACTTCAATGCAAAATCGCGTCCCATTGACTTCGATGCAAAATCAGCTCCTATTGAATTTAATGCAAAAACAAGTCCTTCTGACTTCAATCCAAAAACACCCCCGATTAACTTCAATGCAAAATCGCGTCCCATTGACTTCAATGCGAAAACACCCACTATTGACGTCAATGCGAAATTACGTCCTATCGACTTTAATGCAAAAATGCCCCCTATTGACTTCAATGTAAAATTACATCCCGTTGACTTCAATGCAAAATCACGTCCTATTGACTTTAATACAAAAAAATGCCCTCTTATTGACTTCAATACAAAATCACATCATATTGACTTCAATGCAAAATTGTGTCAAATTGACTTCTATGCAAAAACGCCCCCTATTGACTTCAATGCAAAATCGCGTCCCATTGACTTCAATGCAAAATCAGGTCTTATTGACTTTCATGCAAAAACACCCTCTTATTGACTTCAATACAAAATCACGTCCTTCTGACTTCAATACAAAAACACCCTCCCCCCCCCCGATTAATTTCAATGCAAAATCGCGTCCCAGTGACTTCAATGAAAAAACACCCACTATTGACTTCAATGCGAAATTACATCCCATTGACTTCAATGCAAAATCACGTCCTATTGACTTTAATGCAAAAAATGCCCTCTATTGATTCCAATGTAAAATCACATCATATTGACTTCAATGCAAAATTGTGTCAAATTGACTTCAATGCAAAAACGCCCCCTATTGACTTCAATGCAAAATCGCGTCCCGTTGACTTCAATGCAAAATCACGTCCTATTGACTTCAATGCAAAAACACCCTCTTATTGACTTCAATGTAAAATCACACCCCATTGACGTCAATGCATAATTGTGTCCCATTGACTTCAATGCAAATTCGCATCCCATTGACTTCAAGCTGTATGTAGGAACGTAGCCTCCCTCTTTTGCTTACTCCGGAGATTGGGGATTTGTATTGTGTATAGAGCAGAGCACATGACCGCAAATATTGTGCACTGCTTGTTCCAAACAACAGGAAGTGAGGGGGGAAGAGAGAGGTTCAGGAGCTCACAGAGGATGGTGCCAAAATACAGCAAGAAACGATTTCATGAAAAATAGATTACAGGACCATTAAGTAGTGGATGTGGATGGGTGTGGATGGATGTGGATGGGTGTGGAGGGATGTGGAGGGATGTGGATGGATGTGGATGGGTGTGGATGGAAGTGGATGGGTGCGGATGGATGCGGATGGGTGCGGATGGGTGCGGATGGATGCGGATGGGTGTGGAGGGATGTGGAGGGGTGTGGATGGGTGTGGATGGATGTGGAGGGGTGTGGAGGGGTGTGGATGGGTGCGGATGGGTGCGGATGGGTGCGGATGGATGCGGATGGATGCGGATGGATGTGGATGGGTGTGGATGGGTGTGGATGGATGTGGATGGGTGTGGATGGGTGCGGATGGATGCGGATGGGTGCGGAGGGATGTGGATGGAAGTGGATGGGTGTGGATGGATGCGGATGGGTGTGGATGGATGTGGATGGGTGTGGATGGGTGCGGATGGATGCGGAGGGATGCGGATGGGTGTGGATGGGTGCGGATGGATGCCGAGGGATGTGGAGGGGTGCGGATGGGTGTGGATGGGTGCGGATGGATGTGGATGGGTGTGGATGGGTGTGGATGGATGTGGATGGATGTGGATGGGTGTGGATGGATGTGGATGGGTGTGGATGGGTGCGGATGGATGCGGAGGGATGCGGATGGGTGTGGATGGGTGCGGATGGATGCGGAGGGATGCGGATGGGTGCGGATGGGTGCGGATGGATGTGGATGGGTGTGGATGGGTGTGGATGGATGTGGATGGGTGTGGATGGATGTGGATGGGTGTGGATGGATGTGGATGGGTGTGGATGGGTGCGGATGGATGCGGAGGGATGCGGATGGGTGTGGATGGGTGCGGATGGATGCGGAGGGATGCGGATGGGTGTGGATGGGTGCGGATGGATGCGGAGGGATGCGGATGGGTGTGGATGGGTGCGGATGGATGCGGATGGGTGTGGATGGGTGCGGATGGGTGCGGATGGATGCGGATGGGTGTGGAGGGATGTGGATGGGTGCGGATGGATGTGGATGGATGTGGAGGGATATGGAGGGGTGCGGATGGGTGCGGATGGGTGCGGATGGATGCGGATGGGTGTGGAGGGATGTGGATGGGTGTGGATGGATGTGGATGGGTGCGGATGGGTGCGGATGGGTGCGGAGGGATGTGGATGGAAGTGGATGGGTGTGGATGGATGCGGATGGGTGTGGATGGATGCGGATGGATGTGGATGGGTGTGGATGGATGCGGATGGATGCGGATGGGTGCGGATGGGTGCGGATGGATGCGGATGGAAGTGGATGGGTGTGGATGGATGCGGATGGGTGTGGATGGATGTGGATGGGTGTGGATGGGTGTGGATGGATGCGGAGGGATGCGGATGGGTGTGGATGGGTGCGGATGGATGCGGAGGGATGCGGATGGGTGTGGATGGGTGCGGATGGATGCGGATGGGTGTGGATGGGTGCGGATGGGTGCGGATGGGTGCGGATGGATGCGGATGGAAGTGGATGGGTGTGGATGGATGCGGATGGGTGTGGATGGATGTGGATGGGTGTGGATGGATGCGGATGGGTGCGGAGGGATGTGGATGGAAGTGGATGGGTGTGGATGGATGCGGATGGGTGTGGATGGATGTGGATGGGTGTGGATGGATGTGGATGGGTGTGGATGGGTGTGAATGGATGTGGATGGGTGTGGATGGATGAGGATGGGTGTGGATGATTTTTGGAGAAGAAGGATATTGTTTATTGTTACCTTCAGTATCTGTATATAGGAAGCAAAATATTTCGGAACTTCTTATATTTTATTTTTATTGTAACCACACCCCCTCCATTGTTGTAAATGGAAGAGACCTTCTAATGCATCTTATTTCATTAGACAAATAACAGTGTGCAACGTTCAGGACTGCACAGCGATCGATCACAATTCTTTTACTGCTCAGACCACCATAAAATAAAAAATGAAGTATTATGGGACTCGGTTCATCATCTCTTCAGTGTGGCCGCCGGGCCCTTAAAGTGAACGGAAACCAAAGCTGGATGACGTTTGGCTTGTCAAAGCCGTATTAAACCCAAAAGCAAACATTTATTATATGACAGCTCACCAGTCATTAGAAGTGATGGCCGCATTAGTTTTCTTTTCTCCTGGTGATCTGACCAGTAAGGCTGTGTTCACACATATACGATGCGGGAACCAGTGCGATTCCTGTGCGGGTTCCCGTATCGCATCTGACTCGCAGGCAGTTCACACTACTTTCTGCGAACCGCTGCGGGTGTCAATGGAAAGTTAAGTACACCCCCGCCCAGATCGGTTCGCAGAAAGCAGCAGAACGCAGTGCGACCTGTGGAATTGGATCGCATGGGTAATAGGGGCGGCCCGTCCATTAACCGCTTCAGATCCGCGCTGTAGCTGAATGATGGCTACAGTGGGGACCTACTTTGCCGGGAGGGCATCAATAGACGTCCTCCCGTGCTCGAGCGGCCTGTGTACCCCTCATTTATGAGACTCGCTGGATCACAGATCGGAGGTCCCAACCCCTTACCACGTGATCAGCTGTCAGCCAATGACAGCTGATCACGTGATGTAAACAGAGCCGGTAATCGGCTATTTTTTTCTCCTCACGCTGATAGCATGAGGAGAAAAAAAATGGCTATCACCGGCGGCTGTCAGAGGGACATCGGTCCCGATCAACGAGAGCAGCCGCCAGCTCATCTGTGCCCACCTGTGCCACCTACCAGTGCCCACAGTGCCACCCATCAGTGCCCACAGTGCCGCCTATCAGTGCCCACAGTGCCACCTATCAATGTCAACAATCAGTGCCTCTTCAACAGTGCTGCCCTTCAGTATCACTGACCAGTACCCATCAGTGCCACCTATCAGTGCCATATATCAGTGGTACCGATCAGTAACACCTATCAGTGCCCTTCAGTGCCACCCATCAGTGCCACCTTATCTGTGCCCATCAGTACCACCTTATCTGTCCCCATCAGTGCTGCCTAATCTGTGCCTATCAGTGCCACCTTATCTGTGCCTATCAATGCCGCCTATCAGTGCCCATCAGTGCCTATCAATAAAGGAGAAAAGTTACCTGTTTGCAAAATTGTATAACAAACTACGAAGCATGATTTTTTTCCCCCCAAATTTCTGTCTTTTTTTGTTTGTTTAGCAAAAAATAAAAACCCCAGAGGTGATTAAATACCACCAAAAGAAAGCTCTATTTGTGTAAAAAAAAAAGATATAAATGTAATTTGCGTACAGCGTTGCAGAACCGTGCAATTATATATAATTATATTATATTCGACTTTTTAATTAATTTCATGAATTTAAATGAATATGAATTTATTTTCGGCCATTATCAGCATATTTTTTTGGCTGATTATTTTCGGCGGCCATTATTGGCACCATTTTTTTCTATCGGCAAAAAGCCCATATTTTCGACCAATCATTTTCAGAGGTCGATATATCGGTGCATCCCTAAAAACAACTGCTGGAATTACATGAACATGTTAACTCCTTGCTGCCTGCCCACAGTAGTGTTATCGCGGGGCGAGGCAGGACAGACAACATGGCTGCACATCACCGGGTTGCTTATAGGGTTGGGGCGCACATGTGTGGGTGTGCCCCCCATGTCTACCCGCGCTGTTATTCGACACAGCACAAGTTTGGCAGCTGATTTCAGCCAATGATTTTGGCTGAGATCAGCTGTGCCCAATCACACACACACAGTTCTGTGTTTTACAAACACAGAACTTTGCGTACAAGGAACAGCGATCTGGCTGTTTCTACTCCATGAAAAGCAGGGAGAAAAAACAGCCAGATCAGAAATTAAAAGCCAGCACACATTACACATTGTTAGGTGCACCTTATCCCCTTGAGTGGCCCCGATCATCGTCTTCTGGGGTCCCCCCGGCGGCGCTCGTGGCTGCTCCTCGCATTGGTAAACCCCCCATGGGAAAAGCGCTTTCCCGGGGGGGGGTTACCTTGCGGGCGCGCTCCCGAGTCCAGCATTTGCGTGCATAGACACAGACTGCCGGACTCGGTTCGCCCCCCCCCCCCCGCCCCGGCGCCCGCGTCATTTGACTTGATTGACAGCCGCGGGAGCCAATGGCTGCACTGCTATCAATCTATCCAATCAAGAGCCGAGAAACCCGGGGCAGAGAAGCCAAGGGAATGAACGGGCTCAGGTGAGTAAAACGGGGAGGCCGGTCAGTGTCGGAAGTTTTTCACCTTAGTGCATAGGATGCATTAAAGCAGAGTTCTGCAGACAAATACTGCAGCTGCCGACTTTTAAAATATGGACACTTACCTGACCAGGGCGACCGCGATGTCCGGCCCCCGAAGCCCATCTATCCCTCGGCTCTCGGGTGCTGCTGCCGCCATCTTCGTTTTGCAAGGAGGAATGGGCAAAAATCCCAGTGGTAAGATGTGCCAAGTTCATAGAGACTTATCCAAAGCGACTTGGAGCTGTGATAGCCGCAAAAGGTGGCTCTACAAAGTATTGACTTTAGGGGGGTGAATAGTTATGCACATTGACTTTTTCTGTTATTTTGTCCTATTTGTTGTTTGCTTCACAATAAAAAAAAACACATCTTCAAAGTTGTGGGCATGTTCTGTAAATTAAATGATGCAAATCCTCAAACAATCCATGTTAATTGCAGGTTGTGAGGCAACAAAACACGAAAAATGCCAAGGGGGGTGAATACTTTTGCAAGGCACTGTAAATTGTGATTGGAACGTCACACGCTCTTTTTTAAAGCGGGGGTTCACCCACACCACCAAAAAAAAAAAATATTAAAAGCCAGCAGCTACAAATACTGCAGCTGCTGACTTTTAATACATGGCCACTTACCTGTTCCAGGGTCCAGCGATGTCGGCAGGGGACGCCGAGAACCCGCTCGGTTCTCGGCAGCTGCCGCCGCCATCCTAGGTGAGGGAATCAGGAAGTGAAGCATTGCGGCTTCACTTCCCGGTTCCCTACTGCGCATGCGCGAGTCGCGCTGCACGTCTCAAGTGGTCCCCGCTCTCTCTTGGGAGCTGTGTGTTCCCAGCAGACAGCGCGGTCGGGACGGGAAGAGGCGTAGACTCCCATGGGAGTCTATGCCGGAAGTGGGGGCAAATACCTGTCTTAGACAGGTATCTGCACCCCCCTCCCCCCTGAAAGGTGCCAAATGTGACACCGGAGAAGGGGAGGGTTCCGAAAAGCGGAAGTTCCATTTTTGTGTGGAACTCCACTTCACTTCCTGATTCCCTCACCTAGGATGGCGGCGGCAGCTGCCGAGAACCGAGCGGGTTCTCGGCGTCGCCTGCCGACATTGCTGGACCCTGGAACAGGTAAGTGGCCATGTATTAAAAGTCAGCAGCTGCAGTATTTGTAGCTGCTGGCTTTTAATTTTTTTTTTTTTTTGGTGGTGTGGGTGAACCCCCGCTTTAAAAAAGAGCTTGTGACGTTCCAATCACAATTTACAGTGCCTTGCAAAAGTATTCACCCCCCTTGGCATTTTTCGTGTTTTGTTGCCTCACAACCTGCAATTAACATGGATTGTTTGAGGATTTGCATCATTTAATTTACAGAACATACCCACAACTTGGAAGATGTGTTTTTTTATTGTGAAGCAAACAACAAATAGGACAAAATAACAGAAAAAGTCAATGTGCATAACTATTCACCCCACTAAAGTCAATACTTTGTAGAGCCACCTTTTGCGGTTATCACAGCTCCAAGTCGCTTTGGATAAGTCTCTATGATCTTGCCACATCTTACCACTGGGATTTTTGCCCATTCCTCCTTGCAAAACTGCTCCAGCTCCTTCAAGTTGGATGGTTTGCGCTTGTGAACAGCAATCTTTAAGTCTGACCACAGATTCTCTATTGGATTGAGGTCTGGGCTTTGACTAAGCTATTCCAACACATTTACATGTTTCCCTTTAAACCACTCAAGTGTTGCTTTAGCAGTGTGTTTGGGGTCATTGTCCTGCTGGAAGGTGAACCTCCGTCCTAGCCTCAAATCCCACACAGAGTGGTACAGGTTTTGCTCACGAATATCTCTGTATTTAGCACTATCCATCTTTCCCTCAACTCTGACCAGTTTCCCAGTCCCGACTGCTGAAAAACATCCCCACAGCATGATGCTGCCACCACCATGTTTCACAGTGGGGATGGTGTTCTTTGGGTGATGTGATGTGTTGGGTTTGCGCCAGACATAGCGCTTTCTTTAATGGCCAAAAAGGTCAATTTTAGTCTCATCAGACCAGAGCACCTTCCTCCATACATTTTGGGAGTCTCCCACATGCCTTTTCACAAACTCAAAACGTGCCATTTTGTTTTTTGCTGAAAGTAATGGCTTTCTTCTGGCCACTCTGCCATAAAGCCCAACTCTATGGAGCGTACGGCTTATTGTCGTCCTATGTACAGATACTCCAGTCTGTGCTGTGGAACTCTGCAGCTCCTCCAGGGTTACCTTAGGTCTCTGTGCTGCCTCTCTGATTAATGCCCTCCTTGCCCGGTCCATGGGTTTTGGTGTGCGGCCGTCTCTTGGCAGGTTTGCTGTTGTGCCATGTTCTTTCCATTTGGTTATGATAGATTGGATGGTGCTCCTAGGGATCATCAAAGATTTGGATATTTTTTTATAACCTAACCCTGACTTGTACTTCTCAAATACATTGTCCCTTACTTGTTTGGAGAGTTCCTTGGTCTTCATGGCAGTGTTTAGTTAGTGGTGCCTCTTGCTTAGGTGTTGCCGCCTCTGGGGCCTTTCAAAAAGGTGTGTATATGTAATGACAGATCATGTGACACTTAGATTGCACACAGGTGGACATCATTTCACTAATTATGTGACTTCTGAAGGTAATTGGTTGCACCAGAGCTTTTTATGGGCTTCATAACAAAGGGGGTGAATACATACGCACATGCCAATTATCAGTTTTTTATTTCTGAAAAATAGTTTTATGTATATATTTTTCTAATTTTACTTCACCAACTTAGACTATTGTGTTCTGATCCATCACATATAATTCAGATTAATAAAACATTGAACTGAAGGCTGTAATGTAACAAAATAGGTAAGGGGGTGAATACTTTTGTAAATCATGATTTAAATCACTAGTAAAAAGGCTTGATTTATATCATAATTTATAAAGCGCAACTGTCATCTCTGTCCCGCAGCGGCTCCTCCTCTGACCCGCTATTGACTCACCGACAGTCTCATTCACTTTAATGGGACGGCTGGTGATGCAGCAGTGACACAACAAGGTGAAGGACGTGGCGGCAGCGGGTGATTGGATGCCCGCTAACAGGCGCTGCCATGATGGATCTGAAATGACAGGTGCTCTTTAAATGTAAGGACTTACTCTGGCTGGTAGTTAGAATCTTTAATATTTGCAAACAAAATGAAGGTTTCCTATTTAGAATAATAAGCTGTCAGGTTAGTAAATTAGCGATATCAGAATCGATTCAGTCATACAGTTTGCAGTGTACATTTGCAAAACAATGGGATAAAGGAATATTCCTGAACTTTTGTTTTATCTCACGGTTACTGTGAAATTGTGTGAATGCATCAATACAGTGCATGTTATCTCAGCTTGCAGAGCTTGGATTCATTGAATGAGTTTACCAAAAATGTAAATATTGCAGAATATACAGCCTCATGCTACATTACTAAGCTCCATTTCACGCTGAATAAACTAAATGATTAATGTATCCTAAATAGAAAACTATCTTTAGGTAGATGTTTACTCCAAAGGCATTTTATTAAAATAAATTTGATCAAAATTAAAAAAAAAAAAAATCGATTTAAATCCATAAATCTGATTGAAACTTAAAAAAAAAAAAAAAAATCTTATTTTTTTTTTTAGATTTTTAAAAAAAAATCATCGATTTTTATCCACCCTGATATGTGCAGCTGCCGGCCGGGAAATGCCACGCTGCCTATGATTGGCGGTGTGCAGTAATGGCTTCCTAGCGGGCTCGATCTGGACATGCCCGAGCCCCTCACTACTCAACAAACGTTTCAAAGAAGCTACAGAACCATTTTGGGGCGTGGAGTATCATGCGTTTTTTTTCCATGCGGTGTTTGTAGCGCATTCATTAAAAACAAAAATTGCCCCATAAATTTATATGTGCCTTTCTTTAACCAGTAGCTGTCCAGGGCAGTTTTTTAATTTGTATTATCATTTTTTTTTTGCTAGCAAATGATCCAAAAGAGGATCAATGCCTTCCCTCCTGACAGAATGGCGATCTGCCTGTGTAACGAACAATCAGCGGGCGCCGGCGGACATCAAGTCCGTAGTACCCGCACCTGGGCACAGTGGGAGGAGTGGCAGGCCACCGGCGGAGCGCTTGCCGCACCCTAGACCTGGAATCGTCAGATCACGTACTAGGTACGTGATCTGCAGAGCGGCCGACCCTGCCGCAATATATCTACGCGCGTTTCGACGGATCCTATTTTTTTCTGCAAAAAAAAAAAAATAAACATTTTCCGTAGCGTTCATATGTGGAAAATCTGCGCGGTTTTGTGATTATCCAAAAATTTCACGTTTCGCTCGCTGAGTATAAATTGATCTCCAGAACCCCACCAGCCGCCATCCTTCATCGTTATGACAGCTCGGGATTGATAAAAATAAAAAACGTTCTGGCTGTGCGCCGCCATCGCCGCGGCATGTTGTTCTGCCCTCAGAAATAAACCCAACGGTATGATTTGTGGGGCTCTGGAAAAGCACTAATAACGCCGAGGGTTGTTACACAACCTCATTTACTGCGGCTAAACAAATAAACAGCCTCCTGCCTCCGAGAGAGCTGTGGACGTGTCCCAAAATCCCAGCCATGATGACATAAATTTGGGAAGGAAATTGCTGGATGTCTGTATCTCCCAGATGCTCCATCCTCCCCGGAGAGCCACTGCTTTCTGCTTTCAGCTGAACGTAGCTTTTTTTTTTTTTTTTTTTTAATTCTCTTTGGTGAAATTTTAGCAGCTATTTCTGAAGTCACGCAAACTAAAGTCTTAGCTAGGCTAGCATGGATCGCTATCCACCTGGGCATCGGATGTCTCTTTGACCGTCTGAACAAAAGTCCCCCCAGATCATTCATTAAAACAAAAATTGCCCCATAAATTTATATGTGCCTTTAACCAGTAGCTGTCCAGGGCAGTTTTTTAATTTCTATTATCATTTTTTGATAGCAAATGACTTAGAACCCCCAAACATTACATATTTTCTAAAAGCAGAGGACCTGGAGAAGAAAATGTTGGCTGTTGCTGGGTTTTTTTTGTCCTTTTATCACATGCAAATTTTTTGTAAAAAAATACACTAAATTAAATTTAATTGTGAAAAAATACACTAAATTAAATTTAAGTGTGAAAAAAATACACTAAATTAATTTTAGCTGTCCAGGGCAATTTTTAATTTTTATTATCATTTTTTGCTTGCAAATGACTTAGAACCCCCAAACATTACATATTTTCTAAAAGTAGAGGACCTGGAGAAGAAAATGTTGGCTGTTGCATTTTTTATTTGTCTTTTTATCACATGCAGATTTTTAGGAAAAAATACAATAAATTAAATTTAAGTGTGAAAAAATACACTAAAATGAATTTTAGCTATCTAGGGCAATTTTTAATATTTATTATCATTTTTTGCTAGCAAATGACTTGGAACCCCCAAACATTACATATTTTCTAAAAGCAAAGGACCTGGAGAAGAAAATGTTGGCTGTCAAATGACTTAGAACCCTCAAAGATAATGGAAAATTTATATCAAATACTTACCGTAATTTTCCTTTCCTGATGGACTCCATGGCAGCCTACGTATGGGTTAATCCCGCCTCTCATACCTCATAGGACCCCACTCCCATAAATATTTGCATCTGGTCAGAGACCGTGTTCCGTAACTTAGCCTACTGCAGCAAATGGGAGGGAACTCCTGCTGCCATGGAGTCCATCAGGAAAGGAAAATTACGGTAAGTATTTGATATAAATTTTCCGTTTTCCTGACAGACGCCATGGCAGCCTACGTATGGGAAATAACTAGCCATACACACCCGGGTGGGTAATTGCTGGATAAAGAAAAAAAGGTTTAATTGGCACCATCAACAGATAATACGTGCAAACCAAAGTTAACCGAAGACAAAGAAGCCGGTTCTACACAATAGTGCGTCATAAAAGTGTTAATTGATGACCATGAGGCCGCTTTACAGATTACTTCCCGAGACACATGCCGGGATGCTGCCCACGATGTAGAAACGCTCCTGATAGAATAAGCGGTTACCGCCTCCGGAGGAGCCAAACCCCTAGACCTATAAGCCCATTGAATGGCCTGAACGATCCATGCTGCGATGGTTCTAGAGGAAGCCCGTGATCCTTCCATGAAAGAGAACAAACAGATGATCAGATTGGCGAAAGGAAGCTGTGGCTTCTAGGTATTGCTTTAGAACCTCCCCAACATATAGAGGGTGAACATTAGAGTCCTCAGTAGACCTGAAAGTAGGAAGGACAATCTCCTGATTCTCATGGAAGATGGTTGTTACTTTTGGATTCGATCCTAACATGGGGATCAAGACAACTCGATTTGGGAAGAAGGTAAGGAATGGTTCTTTGCATCCTAAGGAACCCTCTTGGCCGATGTTATGGCCACTAGAAAGACCACTTTGAGAGAAAGCTCTTTAATCGATGATTGATCCATATGCCGTATTTCCTTTTCTGAGAAGAAATCCAGGACAAGAGGAAGATCCCATTTAGAAAATCTTGGTCTTCTCTGAGGCCTAAGCCTTATTGCTCCCCTGAAGAACTTCAAAGAGAGACTATGTTGAGATGGACCATAAGGTAAGAGATACACCTTGGTCCTAGGAGGAGAACAAAAAAGGAACACGGTCTCTGACCAGATGCAAAGATTTATGGGAGTGGGGTCCTATGAGGTATGAGAGGCGGGATTAACCCATACGTAGGCTGCCATGGAGTCTGTCAGGAATACATATTTTCTAAAAGCAGAGGACCTGGAGAAGAAAATGTTGGCTGTTGCGTTTTTTTTTTTTTTTTGTCCTTTTATCACATGCACATTTTAGGAAAAAATACACTAAATTAAATTTAATTGTGAAAAAATACACTAAATTAATTTTAGCTGTCCAGGGCAATTTTTAATTTTTATTATCATTTTTTGCTAGCAAATGACTTAGAACCCCCAAACATTACATATTTTCTAAAAGCAGAGGACCTGGAGAAGAAAATGTTGGCTGTTGCTGGGTTTTTTTTGTCCTTTTATCACATGCAAATTTTTTGTAAAAAAATACACTAAATTAAATTTAATTGTGAAAAAATACACTAAATTAAATTTAAGTGTGAAAAAAATACACTAAATTAATTTTAGCTGTCCAGGGCAATTTTTAATTTTTATTATCATTTTTTGCTTGCAAATGACTTAGAACCCCCAAACATTACATATTTTCTAAAAGTAGAGGACCTGGAGAAGAAAATGTTGGCTGTTGCATTTTTTTATTTGTCTTTTTATCACATGCAGATTTTTAGGAAAAAATACAATAAATTAAATTTAAGTGTGAAAAAATACACTAAAATGAATTTTAGCTATCTAGGGCAATTTTTAATATTTATTATCATTTTTTGCTAGCAAATGACTTGGAACCCCCAAACATTACATATTTTCTAAAAGCAAAGGACCTGGAGAAGAAAATGTTGGCTGTCAAATGACTTAGAACCCTCAAAGATAATGGAAAATTTATATCAAATACTTACCGTAATTTTCCTTTCCTGATGGACTCCATGGCAGCCTACGTATGGGTTAATCCCGCCTCTCATACCTCATAGGACCCCACTCCCATAAATATTTGCATCTGGTCAGAGACCGTGTTCCGTAACTTAGCCTACTGCAGCAAATGGGAGGGAACTCCTGCTGCCATGGAGTCCATCAGGAAAGGAAAATTACGGTAAGTATTTGATATAAATTTTCCGTTTTCCTGACAGACGCCATGGCAGCCTACGTATGGGAAATAACTAGCCATACACACCCGGGTGGGTAATTGCTGGATAAAGAAAAAAAGGTTTAATTGGCACCATCAACAGATAATACGTGCAAACCAAAGTTAACCGAAGACAAAGAAGCCGGTTCTACACAATAGTGCGTCATAAAAGTGTTAATTGATGACCATGAGGCCGCTTTACAGATTACTTCCCGAGACAAATGCCGGGATGCTGCCCACGATGTAGAAACGCTCCTGATAGAATAAGCGGTTACCGCCTCCGGAGGAGCCAAACCCCTAGACCTATAAGCCCATTGAATGGCCTGAACGATCCATGCTGCGATGGTTCTAGAGGAAGCCCGTGATCCTTCCATGAAAGAGAACAAACAGATGATCAGATTGGCGAAAGGAAGCTGTGGCTTCTAGGTATTGCTTTAGAACCTCCCCAACATATAGAGGGTGAACATTAGAGTCCTCAGTAGACCTGAAAGTAGGAAGGACAATCTCCTGATTCTCATGGAAGATGGTTGTTACTTTTGGATTCGATCCTAACATGGGGATCAAGACAACTCGATTTGGGAAGAAGGTAAGGAATGGTTCTTTGCATCCTAAGGAACCCTCTTGGCCGATGTTATGGCCACTAGAAAGACCACTTTGAGAGAAAGCTCTTTAATCGATGATTGATCCATATGCCGTATTTCCTTTTCTGAGAAGAAATCCAGGACAAGAGGAAGATCCCATTTAGAAAATCTTGGTCTTCTCTGAGGCCTAAGCCTTATTGCTCCCCTGAAGAACTTCAAAGAGAGACTATGTTGAGATGGACCATAAGGTAAGAGATACACCTTGGTCCTAGGAGGAGAACAAAAAAGGAACACGGTCTCTGACCAGATGCAAAGATTTATGGGAGTGGGGTCCTATGAGGTATGAGAGGCGGGATTAACCCATACGTAGGCTGCCATGGAGTCTGTCAGGAATACATATTTTCTAAAAGCAGAGGACCTGGAGAAGAAAATGTTGGCTGTTGCGTTTTTTTTTTTTTTTTGTCCTTTTATCACATGCACATTTTAGGAAAAAATACACTAAATTAAATTTAATTGTGAAAAAATACACTAAATTAATTTTAGCTGTCCAGGGCAATTTTTAATTTTTATTATCATTTTTTGCTAGCAAATGACTTAGAACCCCCAAACATTACATGTTTTCTAAAAGTAGAGGACCTGGAGAAAAAAATGTTGGCTGTTGCATTTTTTTTTTTTTTTTTTTTTAGTCCTTTTATCACATGCAGATTTTTAAGAAAAAATACACTAAATTAAATTCAAGTGTGAAATAAATACACTAAAATGAATTTTAGCTATCCAGGGCAATTTTTAATTTTTATTATAATTTTTTGCTAGCAAATGACTTAGAACCCCCAAACATTACATATTTTCTAAAAGCAGAGGACCTGGAGAAGAAAATGTTGGCTGTTGCACTTTTATTTTCAATTTTTATTTTACACTTTTTTAAAATGAACTTTATTGCTATCAAAAAGGAGGGGCTAACAAGCCCCCTTGTAATAGCTTTGGGCAGGTGACAGGTAAGAGTACAAGGAGGCTATTATGGAGACAAGAGGGGTCTATTTTAGACTATGTATGAATTTGTATGGATGTAATGATTTATTTATTTGGAGGTACACTGATGTTGTGGCTGAAATTTAGGTATGGCTTCTTCATAGTTACCTTGGTCCAGCTTGGACTGATATACTGGAAGTATCCACGTGACCTCTGAAAGATTTACCCCCCTTCATGACCAGGCCATTTTTTTGCTATACGGTACTGGGTTCTTTTGACAATTGCGCGGTCATTTAACGCTGTACCCGAATAACAATTGTGTCATTTTTTTCCCCACAAATAAAGCTTTTTTTTGGTGGTATTTGATCACCACTGTTTTTTTTTTTTTTTGCGCTATGAACCAAAAAAGACTGTCAGTTTTGAAAAAAAAAAAATATATTTTTTTAAGTTCTGTTATAAAACATATCCAATAAAAAAATGTTAAAATCTAATTTCTTTGATAATTTATTTTAAGTTTCTCTGTTACATAATTTTGGTAAAAAAATCCCAATAAGCATATATTGATTGGTTTGCGCAAAAGTTATAGTGTCTATAAACTATGGTATATATACACTGGAATTTTTTTTTTTTAATACTAGCAATGGCAGGGATCAGCGGGACTGTGATATTGCGGCGGCCAATCTGACACTAACTGACACTTTGTGGGAACCAGTGGCACTAAGACAGTTATTAGTGCTTAAAATGTCACTGAACTAATGAGACTGGCTGGGAAGGGGTTAAACATCAGGGGCTATTAAAGGGTTAAATGTGTGCCTAATCAGTGTTTATGTGTACTGTGTGAGGTGCTTTTACTAAGGGACATCATGGATTTCATTCCCTGCTTTGCAGGGAAAGAAAATCCATTACTTCCCCGATGACAGGACAGAACTCTGCCTTGTTTACATACCCGGAAGTGCCGGATCACGTACCCAGTACGTGATCTGGTGCAGCAGAGCCGCCTTGCCGCCATATATGTAAGGTGGTACTGCCTGTGTTCTATCGAATACTGCCCTCCGTAAAAAAAAAATGCCTCCCCCAGGCTGCGCATGCGCAGTACGGAACGATGCTCCAGCTGATTTCCCGATCAGCTGTTGTGACGGCTTGAGGACGAATGCGCAGATCGTAGGAGGCAGTCTTTGAGGATCCGAGCGCTGAGGGAGAATGTAATTGGCAGATTCTTCCTCGCTATTGCGGGGCGGGTTGTGGGTGTGTTGAAGGGCGGGTTTTGTGTGTGTTTTGACCCACCCCTAGACACAGGAAAAACACTGAACACGCCGTGCAACAGACAGAAAACACGCCGTTCTATACAGGCAAAACATGCCCTGCAGCAGCGAGGCAGAATCTGACAAGTACGTTCTCCCTCCCCTGCTCCCTCCGATAATGCCCCCAACGATGTGCGCATGCGCTGTGTTGACGTCACGCTAGCTGATCAACATACAGTCAGGTCCATAAATATTGGGACATCGACACAATTCTAATCTTTTTGGCTCTATACACCACCACAATTTGAATTTGAAATGAAATGAACAAGATGTGCTTTAATTGCAGACTTTCAGCTTTAATTTGAGGGTATTTACATCCAAATCAGGTGAACGGTGTAGGAATTACAACAGTTTGTATATGTGCCTCCCACTTTTTAAGGGACCAAAAGTAATAGGACAGATTAACAATCATCCATCAAACTTTCACTTTTTAAATACTTGGTTGCAAATCCTTTGCAGACAATTACAGCCTGAAGTCTGGAACACATAGACATCACCAGACGCTGGGTTTCATCCCTAGTGATGCTCTGCCAGGCCTCTACTGCAACTGTCTTCAGTTCCTGTTTGTTCTTGGGGCATTTTCCCTTCAGTTTTGTCTTCAGCAAGTGAAATGCATGCTCAATCGGATTCAGATCAGGTGATTGACTTGGCCATTGCATAACATTCCACCTCTTTCCCTTAAAAAACTCTTTGGTTGCTTTTGCAGTATGCTTCGGGTCATTGTCCATCTGCACTATGAAGCGCCGTCCAATGAGTTCAGAAGCATTTTGCTGAATGTGAGCAGATAATATTGCCCGAAACACTTCAGAATTCATCCTGCTGCTTTTGTCAGCAGTCACATCATCAATAAATACAAGAGAACCAGTTCCATTGGCAGCCATACATGCCCACGCCATGACACTACCACCACCATGCTTCACTGATGAGGTGGTATGCTTTGGATCATGAGCAGTTCCTTTCCTTCTCCATACTCTTCTCTTCCCATCACTCTGGTACAAGCTGATCTTGGTCTCATCTGTCCATAGGATGTTGTTCCAGAACTGTGAAGGCTTTTTTATATGTTGTTTGGCAAACTCTAATCTGGCCTTCCTGTTTTTGAGGCTCACCAATGGTTTACATCTTGTGGTGAACCCTCTGTATTCACTCTGGTGAAGTCTTGATTGTTGACTTTGTTACACATACACCTACCTCCTGGAGAGTGTTCTTGATCTGGCCAACTGTTGTGAAGGGTGTTTTCTTCACCAGGGAAAGAATTCTTCGGTCATCCACCACAGTTGTTTTCCGTGGTCTTCCGGGTCTTTTGGTGTTGCTGAGCTCACCGGTGCGTTCTTTCTTTTTAAGGATGTTCCAAACAGTTGATTTGGCCACACCTTATGTTTTTGCTATCTCTCTGATGGGTTTGTTTCGTTTTTTCAGCCTAATGATGGCTTGCTTCACTGATAGTGACAGCTCTTTGGATCTCATATTGAGAGTTGACAGCAACAGATTCCAAATGCAAATAGCACACTTGAAATGAACTCTGGACCTTTTATCTGCTCCTTGTAAATGGGATAATGAGGGAATAACACACACC
This sequence comes from Aquarana catesbeiana, assembly GCF_042186555.1. Taxonomy (NCBI): domain Eukaryota; kingdom Metazoa; phylum Chordata; class Amphibia; order Anura; family Ranidae; genus Aquarana; species Aquarana catesbeiana. The sequence continues at coordinate 390,491,150 of NC_133329.1, forward strand.
TGGCCATGGAACAGCTGAGCAGCCAATTGTCCCATTACTTTTGGTCCCTTAAAAATGTGGGATGCACATATACAAACTGTTCTAATTCCTTCACCGTTCACCTAATTTGGATGTAAATAACCTCAAATTAAAGCTGAAAGTCTGCAGTTAAAGCACATCTTGTTCGTTTCATTTCAAATCCATTGTGGTGGTGTATAGAGCCAAAAAGATTAGAAATGTGTCGATGTCCCAATATTTATGGACCTGACTGTATCAGCTGGAGTGACGTTTTTCGCATTTCTCGATAGAACACCAGCAATCGGTTAATGTTATCGATGCAACAGTTCTCCAACAGCCAAAGCCAAAGTCACATCCAAGTTGTAATGGAAATCGCACCACTTTGGAGTTGCACAAGTGTGAATGGAGCCTTAATGCTGTCTGTGACCCTGCACTTCCTGTCCACAGGGACACAACAGGAAGTAAACAAATATGTCACTACTAATGGCACTGTCTGGGAAGGGGTTAAACATCTAGGGGGATCAAAGGGTTGGATGTGTGCCTAGCCAGTGTTTGTGTACACAGTGAGGTGCTTTCGCTAAAGGATGTGCTAGGCTTTATTCCCTGCTACGCAGGGAAACAAAATCCAGCACAGCCCCGCTGACAGATCAGACATCCGCCCGGTGTGTCTCCTCGGCGATCAGTGGGTGGCGGCGGACATCCATTGGCCGGTACCTGCTGATCGGCTTCTGTTGTGACTAATCATAGCAGAAGCGGCGCGCACCCCACCCACACAGATGTCATATTGGGGGGCAATGGCTGTGTCCGGGCAGCCGCTGTGTCTCAGTTGACATCAATGGGACTTCCTGCACAGGGACACACAGGACACCCATGCATTCCTACGCAGGTAAACACGGCCCTCACACGGGATACGCATTGATACGCCTCGTGTAAATGAGGCCTAAATCTTCACTGGTGCCAAGGCAGCTCTGAGGTAAACACATGTAAACAAGGCCTCAGAGATCTGAATCTCCTCATTCTCTCTGCTGAGGGTGTTATCAGCAGTATAATAAGAGATAACATACGCAATGCATGACCTTCTCAGACCACATCAAAAGGCAACACTGATGAGTAAAGTGCAGTCGCCATAGCAACCGGGTTACACCTTTCATAACCAGCTGAACAGTGGAAGATGTTTGCTCATTTCTCACTGAGGATGACTGGCCTTTACACGTTCATGTTTGCCTTAAAGACATAGTTCACCTTTACCAACGAGCTGCTTCTGCAAGTAAAGGGCACCTGTAGATAAAAACAAACTGTGCAGCTTTCACCAAAGTTGAATAATGCCCTTGCTATAGATCAGCGGTCTCCAAACTGCCGCCTGGGGGCCGGATGTGGCCCTTTGCTTGCTTTTATCTGGCTCTTGGGGCACTATCCACCCCCACCCCCCTCCCCCCACTGTCAGCAACCATTCCTGATACTGACACCAATGATGAGGAACCATTCCTCCCACTGACACCAATGATGAGGAACTATTCCTCCCACTGACACCAATGATGGGGCACTATTCCTCCCACTGATACCAATGATGGGGCACTATTCCTCTCACTAATACCAATGATGGGGCACTATTCCTCCTACTGACACCAATGATGAGGCACTATTCTTCTCACTAACACCAATGATGGGGCACTATTCCTCCCACTGATACCAATGATGGGGCACTATTCCTCCCACTGATACCAATGATGGGGCACTATTCCTCTCACTAATACAAATGATGGGGTACTATTCCTGCCATTGACACCAGACTGCCTGCCAAACGCTCTCTGAGGGCAGGTTCACGTCATGAATTGAATTCCTGTGTGATTCACATGTGATCCGGGCGCAGTGCAATTTCAGCCCATTCATTTGAATGGACTGAAATTGCGCCGGGCCTCACCAAAAATAGTGCATGCATTACTGTAAAAACAGCAACTACTGTACCATGCTATCCCGTGCAAGCAAACACACTGCATTTGCGATCTGCATTTGGGGTGTCATTACATTAACACTGCCAACCACTGCAGATCACAAGTGCAATGCGCTTTCAACACAGTGCAGTAAAAAAGCGCATGGAACGCAGTTTTCCCACACTGTGATCTGTTGTGAACTGGCCCTGAAGAGGGATCCAAAGGCAGACTGTTCTTCAAAGACCAAAGCTTGTGTGAACAAGCCCTATATGAGCTGTATAGGTGCCCAGATGTAAAGGGAAGTGCGTCCACCTATATCCTCCGACATCTGTTTGGGTCCTCATTATTGGACCTGGACATAAATGTATTGCATTCAGTTCGACATTCATGAATGGACCCGGATGTAAAAGGATGTATAAGGACGCACATCCACTTACATCTGGCCCCCGCCCATAGGGATACACTGCAGTGCGGTCCAATGTATCTGAATGGACTCGGGTGTAATTTGGGTGCCCATCCTCTTACAGCCAGATGCCCATACTTTGCAGTTTAGTCCAACATTCCTAAATTGTTATGGATGTAGCCGGACGCACATTTGCTTCAATCTGGCTGCCCATAGGGCTACACTGCGGTCCAGTCCAATGTACCGGAATGGACCTGGATGTAACCGGATGCACATCTGCTTAAATTTGGCCGCCCATAGGGATATGCTGCAGTCCGGTCTGAACGGACCTGAACGTAAACAGATATAACCAGACGCACATCCCCTTAGATCTGGCTGCCCCTAAGCCATGTACTACAGTCCAGTCCAATATACCTAAATGGCCCCGGGTGTAATGGGACGAACGTTGACTTATATCCAGCTGCCCATAGGGTTACACTGCAAATGGTGTCGGCTATGTTTGAGCATTTGTTTGTGCCACATCCAATATTAGAGAAAAGAACAAAATCCCCTTGTGGTGGACTTTTAAGGCACAAAAACTTTTGGGAAATGGTTTTCTAATTTGAAATATTTATTCAATATGATAGGTACAAAACATGTATAAAAAAACATAAAATGTATTAGAACAAGTTTACAATGCTGTCATCATAGCATAATACAAGTAGTGAGCTAGTAGTTCTTGCACCCTACGCGTTTCGGAGTACATAGGTGTCTTTCCTTCTTCAGGGGTATAGTTAAGCAAGAATTAAATTATAGTTAAGCAGAACTGCTGGATGCTGGAGCGAACGGTCACTAGTCTAACAGGGTCTTTTTCCTCTTCTGGCCTCAGTGGGTCCTCTGGCCTGACCCTCCCGGGGTGTGCGTTGTGCGGGGGAGCTGGGTCAGCAATTTGGGCTAGGCACCCCTCTTCAAGGCACGCCACCTTTGTTGGATTTCTGGCTCAAGCAAATTGGGAGCATCGTTTGCACTCATATGTTTTTAATCAGCATGGTTTGAAAGGGCTGCCATCCCAATATATAACATAAAGTATTCTTGCTAAACTATACCCCTGAAGAAGGAGAGACACATATGTACTCCGAAACGCATCGGGTGCAAGAACTACTAGCTCACTACTTGTATTATGTTATGATGACAGCATTGTAAACTTGTTCTAATATATTTTATGTTTTTTATACATGTTTTGTACCTATCATATTGAATAAATATTTCAAATTATAAAATTCCACCACAAGGGGATTTTGTTCTTTTCCATAGGATTACACTGCAGTCCAGTCCAAAGGTCCTGAACTGACCCGGGTGTATACGGGTACATATCTGCTTACACCAGGCTGCCCATAGGGATGCATTGTAGTCAGTTTGTGATCCATCCAATCATGGACTGATGGAACGTCCATATAAAAGAGGCGCAATTGAGGACGCCAAAAGGCCCGGCAACCACCTGGAGAATCGGTGTAAAGAGCGGAGAGCAGGCTGCGAGCGCTAAGGTAAGTAAAAGTGCTTTTTAATGGTCCCCTGGATGGGCATTTAACCCTTGGTGTGCAGGGGGGAGTACAACTGCAAGGGTAGTTTTTAGTTTTCCACTTCGGCTTTAAAATGAAACCCATCTATCTGTTTTATCCAATTAACTGCGGAAATTAAACCATTTATCAAGAGCAACAGTATGAGTCTATCATCTGCACATCTACTCTTCTTAGGTATTAATGTTGCGCAAGATATTATAATTATATTTCATTCTATTTATACCCCCGTTGTCATAATCCCCCCTCCCCCCCGGTTGTAGACATGTCACTTTTGACCGCGGTGTGAAGTGTGTGCTGATTCAGAGAGTGACGCTCTACATCCATTCTCCTCCACCCCCACTCCTTCCTGTGACTCATCCCACGTCAAATAATGAAGCTGCCCTTTACATCGGATTATATTCTGCTCGGCATTGCTTCTGTGTGGGAGATCAGAAGCATTGTTGTAATTGTGCCCCATCCTATACCCAGGTGAGCTCTGCCTTACCTCAATTATTGGCACCAGCTTAATGGTTGGCGCTCTGTATTGCCGGTCATACACCAAAAATCCCCACAGTTCAGCACTGAGCAGAGGACATAGCAGAGCTTCATTGCTAATTGGGTGGATTAAAGTGTATCCTAAACCCAAGAACAAAAATAATAGGATGCAGTCTTCCGATCCTAAGGGTCCTTTCACACTGGGGCGGTTTGCACGCGATATTGCGCTAATAATAGCACCAGCAAACCGACCCGAAAGTGCCGCTGCTTTCATTCCAGTGTGAAAGCCCCGAGGGCTTTCAAACTGGAGCGGTGCGCTGGCAGGACGGTAAAAAAAGTCCTGCTAGCAGCATCTTCGGAGCGGTGAAGGAGCAGAGTGTATACCGCTCCTTTACCGCTCCTGCCCATTGAAATCAATGGGACGCTGCGGCTATACCGCCGGCAAAGCGCCTCTGCAGAGGCGCTTTGCGGTGGTTTTTAACCATTTCTCGGCCGCTAGGGGGGGTAAAACCGCCCTGCTAGCGGCCGCATACCGACGGTAAAGCGCCGCTTACAATAGTAGCGATTTACCGCCGACGCCCGCCCCAGTGTGAAAGGGCCCTTAGTGGTGGCAACATCTGTTCAGGGTTTTTATCCTTAATTTTCACCTGGCCAGTAACACACTTTCTGTTCAAGGGTGACAATATCACTCGCTGTTTTGTATGTAGAGAAGCAGTGTTGTCACCCTAGAAGAGGATTCTCACCTTCTCTCCCCTTCCCTTTTCTTCCCTTCCCTTCTCTTCTCCTCTTCTCTCCTCTCCTCTCCTCTCTTCTCTTCTCTCTTCTCTATTTTCTTCTCTCTCCTCCCTTCTGTCTTCCCTCTCCTCCTCTGTTCTCCCATCTCTCTTTTTTCTCCTCTCCTTTCCTCTCCTTTCTTCTCCCTTGTCTCTTCTCCTCCCTTCCCTTCTCTCTGTTCTTCGCTCTCTTCTCCATTCTCTCTTTTTTTCTCTTCTCCCTTCTCTCTTGTCTTCTCTTCTCTCTTTTCTCCTCTTTTCCTCTTCTCCCTTCTCTTCTCTTCTCTCTTTTCTTCTCTTCCCTTTTCTCTCTTCTCCCTTCTCTCTCTCCTCTCTCTTCTCTCTTTTCCTCTCTTCTCTCGTCTCTCTTTTCTTTTCTTCTCTGCTCCCTTCTCTCTTTTCTTCTCTTCCCCTTCCTCTCTCTTCTCATCTCATCTCTTCCCTTCTCTCTTCTATTCCCTTCTCTCTTTTCTTCTCTACTCCCTTCTCTCCTTTCTCTTCTATTCCCTTCTCCCTTTTCTTTTCTTTTCCTTTCTTCTCTCTTCTCCCTTAAATATTCCCTCCTCTCTCCTCTCCTTTCCTCTTCTCCCTTCTCTTCCCTTCTCTCTTCTCTCTTTTCTTCTCTTCCCGTCTCTTCTCCCCTTTCTCTTTTCTTCTCTTCCCTCTTCTCTCTTCTCCCTTCTCTCTCCTCTCTCTTCTCTTCCCGTCTCTTCCCTTCTCTCTTCTCCCTTTTCTTCTCTTCTCCCTTCTCTCTTTTCTTCTCTTCTCCTTCCTCTCTTTTGTTCCTTTCTCCCTTCTCTCTTTTCCTCTCTTCTCCCTTCTCTCTTTTCTTCTTTTCTCGCTTCTCTCTTTTCTTCTTTTCTCCTCTTCTCCCTTCTCTCTCCTCTTCTCCCTTCTCCCTTCTCTCTTTTCTTCTCTTCTCCCTTCTCTCTTTTCCTCTCTAGTCCCTTCTCCCTTCTGTTTTCTTTTCTTCTCTCTTCTCCCTTCTCTCCTCTCTCTTTTCTTCTCCCTTCTCTCGTTTCTTCTCTTCTCCCCTCTCCCTTCTCCCCTCTCTCTTCTCTCTCTATTCCCTTCTCTCTTTTCTTCTCTTTTCCATTCTCCCTTCTCGCCCTTCCCAATTCTCCCTTCTCCCTTCCCTCTTCTCCACCTTCTCTCTTCTTTCTCTTTTCTCCTTTCTCTCTCCTCTCCTCTCTTCTTCTCCATAGCATAACTCTCAACTTTATGATGGGAAAGAGGGACACTTATTAGCAAAAATTATGCAGGCAAATGACACACTCCCATTACATAGAGAACTAATACACAAAAATTGTTGAATAAAGCACCACTTCATAATAATTTTTACCCCCTCCCGCCTCTGGTTCACCACTGGAAAGAAAAAAATCCCTATCTGTTTTATTGCAATTACATGATAGTTTAAGTTTTTGGGGTTTTATTCGAGATGTGCAAAGCGAGATCACGCAAATACATATAAGTATAACATTTAATTAGGTAATGACAGATACAGATAACAAATGTCATAACATTAGAAAATTTAACAAGAATACTTAACTAAAGGTGCCTTTTCTGCCACCAAACCGCTTTTGTGGCGTGGCACAGAAGATCAAAGTCGGACGCGTGCATGATAGCAGCTCTGAGATGAGACTTATTATTCCAAGTTTTAGCTGTGTTATATACTGTAGAGGACTTGTGTGTAAGTAAATGACCAACCCCACTTTCAAACAACATGATCTTTTAAGGACTTGGTCAGTTTGTAATGGCATTCCTTTGGTATGAAGTCAGCTAAGGTAACCAGGCTTTAGACAACTTTATTAAGGAAATATTAAATTTCTCCATCACTATCTAAATGCCCTTTTTTTTAGTTAATTTAACTGGTGGTCACATGATGCTGCAGCCCCTTTGGGTCGTTTTTTTGGATGCCCAGTGGCAGGGTCCTCTTAGGATCCAGAAGAGGATGATGGCCTTACCGGTGGAATGGCGATCTCAGAGTGGGCATCGCAGCGCTGGATCAGCGGCCCTCCACCCGTAAACCGGTGGCGGCGAGGGACCTGGAGATGGTACTTAGATAAGTATATCTTACTTTGCAAGGTAAATGGAAAACGATGCCTATTAGGGTATATTTAGACATGCGCCTAAATCTCCTTTGCCTCTAAAGCCCGGTCTGTGTAAGGGGCATTCTTCCCACTGACCCCCAACTTAAAGAGCATTTTTTCCCATTGACCACCAATGTAAGGGGAATTTTTCCCAATAACCCCCAACAGTGGCGGCTGGTCGGTTGGTCGGTCCCCCCAACAAACCCACCTGCCCCTCCGTCACTTGCTCGTCTGTCTGCCCACCAGCCCTGCACTTACCCATGAAGTGAAGGACACGGCCGTATCTGGGGAGATGCGATGCAGCGGAATGCGGGAAGACGTGTAACCGCCCTGGACCAAATCGAAGGGTCCGGTGTGCCTGCCAGAACGAGCCGAGCCAATCATGAAGGGAAGCCAACTGGGAAGCGGGACCGAAGACCAGGGGAGCCGAGCTGAAGTGTCAGGATGACGTGCAGCACCAAGCCGGATGGGAGGAAGGAGCATGGAAGCCCATGCTTCCCATCTCGGCCAATCGGGTCTCAGGACCGATTTCCTGATTGGCCAGGAGGAGAATCAGGAAGACAATAGCGAATATTAAATTTCTATTGTCACACAAGTGGGTGGGCACTGTACCCCGAGCCCACCTTTTTTGAAGCCAGTTAGAGACTCCAGCTCTAATCACGTGCTTCGGAAAGAAAAACCCCATTGGAATCCATGCGTCCGGCGCCCTGCAAGTAGATTAGGTTCCAGGCGCATGGATTAGGGGAGCGGCACCACATATGGACAGGCCGCCACTGACCCCCAATGAATTTTTTTTAGCAGGGATTACCCTAGACCTGAAAATGATTGAAAAGGTTCTTCTGGGGTAAAAACGTTTGAGAAAGGCTCTCCTAAACAAACCATAGTCCAATGCCAGTAGAAGTCATTCGGTCTACATCAGCCAGGCAGCCAGCTGTCTATTGCTGAACAAAAATCAATCCCACGTCATACCATTAAACGCCTTCAGGATGGTTGCTGTCGATTCCTGGGAGCACCAGCAAGAGAAAACATCTATTTCCAATAATCTGATTACATTGAGCTGCTGAAAGCTGTGCTGTGATTGATTGGTATAAACTGTTGATTGTTATTTGTACAGTGTTATTAAATCAAGTCTATTCAAATTATTTGTTACGTGGTAAGCTTAGAGATTCTGTAGAAGACTACCAAAACAGGGGGTCGTATTGTTGAGGCTAAATGAGTCGTATTTGCGAAAAATCACTGAAGTATCTGTGTGACATTTCGAGTCAATGGAAAGGCAGCTTTTAAGTGTCCGCCTTCTGTACTCCCTCTGCATATATCCTGTCGCTGTTCATCTCACATTCGTCTGAGAGCCCCAACCGACGTCAGCAAACACAATCATCGGCAACGTCAAGTGTAGATGGGAATATTCTGACATATGAAGAGGCTCTGGTATTACTGCCTTGTGTTCTCTAAGGGTTTCCAGGCAGAGAATCTCATAAGCCCCCCTTCCTTTGCTTGTCAGATTTTATTTCAACATCTCAAAGCTCTGCTCATGATAATCAACTGTGTCCTTCTGTCGGTATATGCTGGGTATATGTAATTACTAAATAATCATATTTTATAATAGTGGACGCTTGGGTGAGAAACAGTTATTGTTGGGGGAGATTACATTTTTTCTTTTTTTTTTTTGCTTTGCAAACGTGAAGGCTGTGCAAGGAGGATGAAAAGTGAGTGATGGGAGGAAGGGAGTGTAGAGGGCAATGGGGCGAAGGGGGTAAGTGTGGAAGGTGATTGTAAAGAAAATGGTATTGGAGAGGATAAGTGGATAGAGGAGGTGAGTGGAAAGGTAGAATGTGATTAGAAGAGAGAAGAAGGCGATGGTGGAGTGTGATTGGAAGGGGGTAGGAGGTGAGGGTAAGGTGTGATTGCAAGGGGCAGAAGGTCAGGGAGCTGTGTGATTGGAAGGGGCAGGAGGTAATGGCGGAGCATGATTGGAAGGGGGTAGGAGGTGATTGGAAGTGCCGGAGGTGAACATGGTGTGTGATTGCAAAGAACAAAAGGCTAGGGAACTGCGTGGTTGGAATTGGGAGGTGAGGGCAGCGTGTGATTGATAGGGGCAGGTGGTGAGGGCAGAGTCTGATTGGAAAGAGCAGAAGATGGGGTAAAGTGTGATTGGATGGGGCAGGTGGTGAGGGCAGAGTGTGATTGGAAAGAGCAGAAGATGGGATAAAGTGTGATTGGATGGGACAGGTGGTGAGGGCAGAGTCTGATTGGAAAGAGCAGAAGATGGGATAAAGTGTGATTGGATGGGGCAGGTGGTGAGGGCAGAGTGTGATTGGAAGGGGCAGGAAATGATGGTAGAGTGTGATTGGAAGGGGCAGGAGATGATAGTAGAATGTGATTGGAAGGGGCAGGTGGTGATAGTAGAGTGTGATTGGAAGGGGCAGGTGCTGATAGTAGAGTGTGATTGGAAGAGGCAGGAGGTGATGATACAGTGTGATTGGAAGGTAAGAGTACATTGTAATTGGAAGGGCAAAGGTGAGGGTACAATGAGTTTGGAAAGGCCCAGAGATGAAGGTACAGTGTAATTGGAAAGGGCAGGAGGTAAGGGTAGAGTGTGATTGGAAGGGGCCAGTTAGGACAGTAGAGTGTAATTGGAAGGGAGTAGGAGATAAAATACTGTGTGATTGGAGGGGACAGTAGGTGATGGTAGATTTTGGTTAGAAGGGGCAGGAGGTGATAATAGATTGTGATTGGAAGGAGCAGATGGTGAAGGTATAGTGAAGGTGAAGGACATGAGAGTGTGTTTGAAAGGGGGTAGAAGGTGAGAGTACATTGTGATTGGAAGAGACAGGAGGTGAAGGTAATGTGTGATTGGAAGGGACAGGAAGTGTAGGTAATGTGTGATTGGAAGGGGCAGGAGGTGAGGGTAGAGTGTGATTGGAAGGGGCAGGAGGTGAGGGTAGGGTTTGATTGGACGGTGAGAGTACATTGTAATTGGAAGGGCAGAAGGTGAGGGTACAATGAGTTTGGAAAGGCCCAGAGATAAAGGTACAGTAAAATTGGAAAAGGCAGGAGGTAAGGGTAGAGTGTGATTGGAAGGGGCCAGTTGGGACAGTAGAGTGTAATTGGAAGGGATACTGTGATTGGTGGGGATAGGTGACGAGGTAGAATATCATTAGAAGGGAGCAGGAGGTTGAGGGTGCAGTGTGATTGGAAGGGGCAGCAGATAATGGTAGAGTGTGCTGGACAGGGGCAATTAAGAGGTAGAGTGTGATTTAAAGGGTTTAGGAGGTGGTGGCATGATGTGATTGGAAGAGAGCGAGAGGCAGGGGTAGAATGTGATTGGAAGTGTTCAGGAGATAAGGTAGGGTGTGATTGGAAGGAAGAGGGTGGTGAAGTAGAGTGTTAATGGAAGGATATTTTAAGGAACATAATAATGTAAGGAACATAATAATGTTTGTGGTTCTTGGGGTTTTCATACAGTACAAAACAACCATTCTCAAAGATGGATCTGTGGAACCCCAGGGTTCCTTCAGAGGTTACTAGGGGTTCCATGAGGTATCACTAATTGACCTCTCATACCTATATAGATCCAGGTCAGCAGCAATTGGCAGAGTCAACTGCATAACACCAATAATATTTTTAGCATTCAAAAAGGGGTGCATTCTGACCACCACTGTAAGAAACATTCTTTCCACTGGCCACCAGTGTACGGGCCATTTTTCCTAGTGATGAATTGGTTTTAGCAGGGCTTCACCCAATCCTGAAAATTATTTTAGTGGTTCCATTATTAAAACTTGGCCCATGTAACACTAGAAATTTTGACTCTGGGAAATTGTATATGATTACTAAAGGTTCCCTCACCCTCTCCTATGGCGTCTATGCTCTACTGGCAAAACCAACAAGATATCACCCTGACTGGCAAGCGAGGGAGTGTTGGGTAAAATGGGAGTTGCACATCGCTGATTCCGCCATTGGGGAGATGTCACCAGCATCAGATTGACAATATGACAGGGCCCCTTTATTCAGTGGAGATTTGCATATAACTGCAGCTGTTTGTATCTCTGGATCTGCTGGTTATTATCTTCTAAATTGCTGATTATTTATTATGTGGTTTTGACTGAAAACAACCTCTGTTGATGCAGTTCGTCATGCTATGCTCAATTTAAATTACCATGAATTGTGCGTCAGTTGTTCCCAATTATAAAAACCATTCATTCTCTCTTTTATTGATTCTTAAGGCTGCCTGTTTGATCTGAGGCTGTGCTCCAAGGAGGAGGTCTGTGTACAAGGTGAGTCTTCCTACCCGCATATCCTCGTATATTCATAACACATCACATCTAGTCTGACCCTTTTCCTATTAAAGCAGAACTGCAAGCCAGATACTACAGTGGGGAAAATAACGATTTGATCCCCTGCAGATTTTGTAAGTTTGCCCACTTACAAGGAAATGAAGGGTCTATAATTTTTTATCGTAGATGTATTTTAAGTGATAGAGACAGAATATCAACCAAAAATCCATAAAAAACACACAATACAAATGTTATAAATTGAGTTGCAGTTCAGTGAGTAAAATAAGTTTTTGGTCCCCAAGTAAAACATGACTTATTACTTGGTGGAGAAACCCTTGTTGACAAGCACAGAGGTAAGACATTTCTTGTAGTTGGTGACCAGGTTTGCACACATCTCAGGAGGGATTTTGAACTACTCCTCTTTACAAATCAACTCTAAATCTAAAGGGTTTCTTGACTGTTGCTTGGCAATTCAAAGTCAAAGTTTCAGCTCCCTCCATAAACTTTCTATAGGATTAAGGTCTGGAGACTGGCTAGGCAAAACATGACTTACTACTTGGTGGAGAAACTCTTGGCAAGCACAGAGGTCAGACGTTTCTTGTAGTTGGTGACCAGGTTGGCACACATCTCAGGAGGGATTTTGGTCCACTCTTCTTTACAGATCTTCTCTAAATCTAAAGGGTTTCTTGGCTGTTGCTTGGAAATTTGAAGTCAAAGTTTCAGCTCCCTCCATAAATTTCCTATAGCATTAAGGTTCCGACCGTTACGCTCCATCGGACAATTGTCAGATTTTCCGCGGACAAATGTTAGATGGCAGGTTTTAAAATTTTCCATGGACAAATTTCTGTTGTCGGATTTTCCGAGCCATCCATTCAAAATATTTTTCTCGGGCTAAAAAAAAAAAAAAAAAAAAAATTGATGCACATATACACTATATTACCAAAAGTATTGAGACGCCTGCCTTTACACGCACATGATCTTTAATGGCATCCCAGTCTAATGCCCTGTGCACACGGTCGGATTTTCCGACGGAAAATGTGTGATAGGACCTTGTTGTCGGAAATTCCGACCGTGTGTAGGCTCCATCACACATCTTCCATCGGATTTTCCGACACACAAAGTTGGAGAGCAGGATATAAAATTTTCCGACAACAAAATCCGTTGTCGGAATTTCCGATCGTGTGTACACAAATCCGACGGACAAAGTGCCACGCATGCTCAGAATAAATAAAGAGATGAAAGCTATTGGCCACTGCCCCGTTTATAGTCCCGACGTACGTGTTTTATGTCACCGCGTTCAGAATGATCGGATTTTCCGACAACTTTGTGTGACCGTGTGTATGCAAGACAAGTTTGAGCCAACATCCGTCAGAAAAAATCCTAGGATTTTGTTGTCGGAATGTCCGAACAAAGTCCGACCGTGTGTACGGGGCATAAGTCCGTAGTGTTCAACATTGAGTTGGCCCACCCTTTGCAGCTATAACAGCTTCAACTCTTCTGGGAAGGCCGTCCACAAGGTTTAGGAGTGCGTCTATGGGAATATTTGACCATTCTTCCAGAAGCACATTTGTGAGGTCAGGCACTGATATTGGACGAGAAGGCCTGGCTCACAGTCTCCGCTCTAATTCACCCCAAAGGTGTTCTATTGGGTTGAGGTCAGGACTCTGTGCAGGCCAGTCAAGTTCCTCCACCCCAAACCCATTCATCCATGTCTTTATGGACGGAACTCAATATCACAGGCAAGACTGCAATACTGACCTTCAATCCAAAATCCCCCTCTGCATTACTTTCGTTTTTACCTCCAATTTTGTTGAGAAAAAAAATGTTCCCCTCTGGGTGATCTCTGTACATTGCAAGGATTTTAACAAACTTGCAGATTCCTACCTTTTGTTATGCTGAAGAAATAGCTGTTTGTTTGATTCTGTGCATGTGCTGAGTGAATCTAATGGGAGTGATTTTATATTTATCAATCAGATGCTGCATCTGCAGGGCTCTAATGAGGAGAAGTGGCAGGGTCTGAATCTCTTAAGACGTTTGTTGCAGGGGACGCCCTAAATCAGTCTGGTAGCTTAGTGCAGACTTCTGGGAAAATCAGTGAGCCAATCACACAAACAGGAAATTACATTTCTGGGAGGCGTCCTGTATACCATCTGTGTGCGGAACGCCTCCAGGTAGCCATATTACATTTTACAGAAAATTACAGAGCTGCAGATTAAAAAGGAAAGGTAAGATTTTTACTAACATTCAATTACGAAATGATTTGTGTTTGCTATATTATATTATTATTTTATTTATTTTTTGCTATTTTTTTCCCCACGAAAGGGCTTTGGAGCAGTGGTGGCCTGTCCATTATCGCCCCCCCCCCCCCCCCCCATCCATACGTCTGGCCCCCTGATCTACATACAGGGCGCCGGACTATGAATTTCAACGGGGGGAGTTTTGAAACACGGGCTTATAGCCAGAGGCTCTAATAGGCTACAAAAGAGGGGGGGCTCGTGGGGCGCAGGGCGCCGGACTATGAATTTCAATGGGGGGAGTTTTGAAACACTGGCTTATAGCCAGAGGCTAAAAAAAGGGGGGGCTCGTGGGGCGCAGAGAACTGCGCCCTGATCACACCCAGTTGTGTGACAATAGCGAATGAATATTCTCTATTTTCACACATTTTCACACTAAATCTCCTCCCCGCCAATCAGGAAGTGGGTCGTGAGACCCGTTTCCCAATTGGCCAAAACGCCAGGCGATCCTATTGGATGACTAGTGCCTAGGAGGAGGAGAAAGGAGACCGGAGCCGCCACCTAGATGGGGTAAGTGCCGGACCGACCGCCAGACAGCGGGGTGGTGGGGGTTGTGCTGCCGCCCCCCCCAAAAAAAAAAAAACCCCACCAGCCGCCACTGCTTTTGAGTGTATAAAGCCACAACTTTCTCTACTTCAACCAAAATAAAACAAAAGGTTTTGCCTGTACATACACTTTAACACCTTGTCCGTGTTTCTTTATTATGTTGTTTTTCAGATGGATTATTCGGCCAGTGTCGGGATCGATCGGAAAGGGAAGTGGGACAGTTTCAGGTGACTCCTAGAACTCTGCAACAGTTGCAAGGCATTCTGCGTCGGCTGTCGGCAAAAGGTAATCAGTAACCGAAATAATCAGCTGTGAAGCCCCGCTCCATTATTTCCGAGGACTTACAAAAAAAGATGACAGCCGTTCCTCACAATTGAAGCAACCGGCTCTGCTGTGATTAATTGAACGGCGAAGCTCCGTGTCATTTGCATTTTCTCCCAGAGTGACTTGATGCATCCTTTTCTTTTGATTTCCCCGTTTTTTTTTTTTTTATTTCATAAAGAATGATTTCGCCAGGCCACACAATTAACTTCTAACCGACATTTCTAGATTAATCACCATCAGCAGGGCAAAGAACGCATAAGAAAAGAGAGGATATGCAAAGTAGATTGGCTGGAGAATTAAAGTTTTATTCCTTTTTTTTTTGCCTGTGGTCACAGGGTTGTCGTGGAAGGATGATGTGACGCAGCGAGTAATGGCTCATGAAATGGGGCGCATCCCGCAGCACAAAGCACTGGAGTCTTTCGATCTTCTGGATGAGGAGAGGTAGATTATGATATTAAAGGTCCATTCTGGTTTGAAAATGAAGGATTGCAGTGCATACAGGGAACACAGTTTTTGTTCTTCATCCAGACATAGCTGTAGTGCACCGAGCCTCTCTTTTCCAATTGTACACGAAATTACCAAATGTATTGGGACGCCTGCCTTTACACGCACATGAACTTTAGCCTGGGTTCACACTGCTGCCTTGCGATGTGGTGCGAATTTGATGCGGCTTTTTGTCCACGGTGAGGTGCGAATTTACTTTGCGATTTGAGATGTGGAGGTGCGAACAAATTTGCATCACACCGTAGAAGATCGCGTCGCACCCGCGTCAAAGAAGCACCGGAGTCTTTTTTTTTTTCCCCCTCATCAAATTCACAATGCTGCTATGTGAACCAAACGCATAGAAATCCATTCTATTCAATTGATATGCAAATCTTGGTCTTCCTAACCACATCCAAACCACTCAAGATTTGCAGCAGTGTGAACCCAGTGTGAAAGTTTATATACAGTATACTCTATATTACCAATAGTATTGGGACACCTGCCTTTACACGCACATGTACTGAACTAATGTGATCCCAGTCTTAGTCCGTAGGGTTCAATATTGAGTTGGCCCACCCTATAGCTATAACAGCTTCAACTCTTCTGGGAAGGCCGTCTACAAGGTTTAGGAGTCTGTCTATGGGAATGTTTGACCATTCTTCCAGAAGAGCATTTGTGAGGTCAGGCACTGATGTTGGACAGGAAGGTCTGGCTTCGCTCTAATTCATCCCAAAGGTGTTGAGGTCAGGACTCTGTGTGGGCCAGTCAAGTTCCTCCACCTCAATCTCGCTCATTCACACTATATTAGGGTTGTCCCGATACCACTTTTTTAGGACCGAGTACAAGTACCGATACTTTTTTTCAAGTACTCGCCGATACCGATTACCGATACTTTTTTTTTAATGTCACGTGACAGTTTTTTTTTTGCTATTTTTTTTTTTTGGGGGGGGGGTGAACGTTGTATGTGTGTGTTTTTTTGTTTTTTTTTACAATTTTAATTTTTTACAATAATATTTTTTTATTCTTTATTGTTTTTTTTTTTTTTTTTTTTTTTAATCAGCCCTTTTGGGGGGCTTTGGTGAGATATCAGGGGTCTTAACAGACCTCTGATATCTCCCCCTTGAGACAGAGGAAGAGACCGAGGATAGAGATTCCCCAGTCCCTTTCTCTGCAGCCTCAGCTGCACTGAGAATGAATGGAGAGAAGACAGCGGCTTCTCTCCATTTATAAACTGACACATAGTAATCACAGAAGATTACAATGTTTCAGTTATGTAAATGGACAGAGTCAGCTGACTCTATCCATACACAAAGGAAGGAGGAGGGGGACGGAGGAACTGAGGGGGAGAACGGAGGGGGACAGATAAGGAGAGAGGAACGGAGGGGGAGAACGGAGGGGGACAGATAAGGAGAGAGGAACTGAGGGGGAGAACGGAGGGGGACAGATAAGGAGAGAGGAACGGAGGGGGAGAACGGAGGGGGACAGATAAGGAGAGAGGAACTGAGGGGGAGAACGGAGGGGGACAGATAAGGAGAGAGGAACTGAGGGGGAGAACGGAGGGGGACAGATAAGGAGAGAGGAACGGAGGGGGAGAACGGAGGGGGACAGATAAGGAGAGAGGAACTGAGGGGGAGAACGGAGGGGGACAGATAAGGAGAGAGGAACGGAGGGGGAGAACGGAGGGGGACAGATAAGGAGAGAGGAATGGAGGGGGAGAACCGAGGGGGACAGATAAGGAGAGAGGAACGAAGGGGGAGTACGAGGGGGACAGATAAGGAGAGAGGAATGCAGGGGACAGCGGAGAGGCACAGAGGAAAGGAGGGGGCATGGAGGAGGATGCAGTGACAGTCAGCTGTGAGCAATCACCGCTGTATGTCACTAAAGCTGGTGAAAGCCGCTGGGGGAGAATCTTGTAACTCCCCCACGCGCCGATCACAGCTGTCCTCTAGGTATCGGGGGAAGCATCGGGAGCATTTGCCCGAGTACAAGTACTTGGGCAAATGCTCGGTATCGGGACAACCCTACACTATATTGCCAAAAGTATTGGGCCACCGCTCCAAATCATTCGGTGGAGGGGGGATTATGATGTGGGGTTGTTTTGCAGGGGTTGATCTTGGCCCCTTAGTTCCAGTGAAGGGAACTCTTAGGGTGTCAGCATACCACATTTTGGACAATTTCATGATCCCAACTTTGTGGGAACAGTTTGGGGATGGCCCCTTCCTGTTCCAACATGACTGCGCACCAGTCCACAAAGCAAGATCCATAAAGACATGGATGAGCGAGTTCCCCGCTCCAAAGAAGCTGCTGGTAGGACTTTTTCTGACGCCCTGCCAGCGCACCGCTCGGGCTTTCACTCTGGAGTGAATGGAGCATCTGTTTTAGGGCAGTTTGCAGGCGCTATTTTAACGCTATAGCGCCTGCAAAACGCCCCCAGTGTGAAAGGGGTCTTAGTGAGGATTCCTGCAGTGCAGAGAGGTAACAAAGGGGGACCGGTTGGGTAAAAATACATGGCTGGAGGGGTGGGATATTTGCAGACATTCTCATTTAAAATCCTAAAATCCCTATTTTCTTAGATCCCCATTGGCGGGGCGGACAATTCAGCGGCTTACAGGTCCATTGTCAGCTCAAAGGTGGACCAACCAAGTGGATCCCTTACCATATTTAAGATCAAAGGTGACATCATCAGATTCCTCATCAGGACCACAAAGACTTCCTATGAGCTTCAAGCAGAACTTGTCTCCTCTGTTGGATCGATACTTGACCTACTTTCTGCTCTCCTCTCAGTCACCAAGTTCACAGGTAAGTCCTAAGCAGGAAAATATCAACCAAAGCTCAATGGTTCACCTGTAAGGAGCAATACTACCACCATATTAGTCAGGGCTAGCTGGAGACCTGTTGTTCCCCTTTTCTAGTTTAATCTCAGAGTTCAAATTATCCCATCAGGCTTGTAAAATTTTAAAGTTCAAATCACCTTCCTGAGAGCAGATGCCTGGTATTATCTTTGTTAAAGTGTATTTGTAGTCAAAACGTGGGAAGATTTGCATTCGCTTTTGTTCCCGGTGACCATTGTCTCTGCGACAAAAAGGGATTGATGCTCCAACATGTTTAGTTGTCATCAAAACATAAGTGAGGTAAAGTCCTCCAATGAGCACATCTTTTTTAAAGCGGAACTTCATTAATTGTTTCCATCTAATAAATATTCTGCCCTTATTGTTTTAACTTTGGATAGTAAAACTTTTTTTTTCTGCCAGTAAATACCTTATACAGCCCACTTCCTGTTTCTTGTCTGGTCATTAGCCTAGGCGTTATGACATCACGCACAGCTCTCTCTCTCACTCTTGTGAGAGTTTGCCAGGAAGGGAGGGGGTGGGGGTCATAAGAGGGCCAAATAGTGCTGCAGAGCTGGAGGTGTGCCTCTGTGTGTCTGTGTAAATCCAGGAAGTGAACAGGCAGCAGCTTCAGCTGCCCACAGTTAAAATGGTTGCAGCCAGACTCAGTGGAGGGAGATTTCTGCAGCATATTTGGCAAGTACAGAATCACAGTATATGTAAAATAATACGCAAAGTAGCTAGAGGGAAGCTTCAGAATGGCATAAGAGTTTTTATTACAAATTATATGAGCAGACTGCAGTTCCTCTTTAAGTGACAGCCAGACTGCAAGTGAATGGAAGTCTCCCAAATGGGATACAAATATTGAAGAAACCCCTTTCCCCCTATAACCCCGCCCCTCACTCCCCTCTAATCAATTGCCCCAGTTTAAAAATATCTAAACTAAATGGATCAAATATTTACCTGATTCTTGGCCTTGTGATGTGCCGGGTCTGGAGTCTTCTGTTCTGGACTGCAAAGTGGCAGGGTTAGTTTCGGGAGCCCAAGTCTCAGCATGGTGATGTGAACACCTTCTATTGGGTCCATCAATAGGGTTAGTATCCTTAAGACTCCAGTGGCAGTGACATGACCTTAGAATGAGGGGCAGCAGGAAGACCAGTCAGGTGGTAGGCCCAGACTGAATCAGTGAACCGCTACTCTTTACTCCAAATATAGGAGGTGCGGAGGCCCATGTGATGACGGGAAGATAAAGTTTGTTTCAAAGTGTTTTCTCCTAATTGTGAGGTAGTGTTCAAAATTTAAAGTGGGCTTAACTATTCAGTCTCTAAAAAAAAAAAAAGTTTGGGCTAAAGTTACACATTAACTTGAAGAATTTCTGGATTGTTCTCCAGGTAATGCTTCCATTACTGTGATGTAGGAGATAACTTCCCCTACACCCCAAATTCAAACCCCAACGCAGTCCTCCGTCCAATGGGAGCCCCAATTATTGTTGTTGACCTGCTGAGCACATTAATTCCATCCAATTTCCCAAAAAATGCTGTTTATAATAGAAATTACCAGCCCTCATTTGACCCAACATTGGAGGTGACATTTATGGGAAAGATAACATTCTAGCAAAGCATTATTTTGCCATATTTTCTCCATTTATCTGTTTCTTTGAACTTGTCTATTTAAATATCTCTAGTTAACCCACTTGTCATTATCTGAAACTTTCAATTTCTATCTATGTAGCTGGGCTATCAGGACCCCAACCGTGTGAGAAACTCCCAACACTTCTTTGCTGCCTCTCACTCCTGGCCCGAGGGATCTAGACATGTTGTCTACGGGAGGCTTCAGGGTGGACCAGAATCGCCTTTACCTATTCAGTGGCCCAGTGACACTCACCATGCCTGGGCAGAACTGAGAAGGAAGCTTCCACGTGATAGTGTGGACAGTAACTTGATGGATGATGTCCTTGATAGTTCCGAAAGGATTGAAAGGATGAGCCTGATGGACGAAGGTGACCAGGACCGCCGGCCAGAAGAAGGAAGGACATTGAAAGGTCTCTGTGCTTAGTTATTTGTTGGTTGTTTGAAAAGTGGGGCTATCTTGAGGGCAAGGAGGTGGAGGTGGTCTACTCAATGTTCAAAGCTATCAAAGCCCCAACGGGGACGTATTTTTTTGTCAGTGATTGTTGATTAGTGCCTAGGAAGTTTTATTGAGGTTTATAATGCTATGGTTGGTTTGTGTAGTGATGTGCAGCGAGGTCACTGGCTTTATCAGCCGTTTTCAAGCATCACATTTACACTTCCTTTACATATATGCCGTTTTGCCTACAATTGGCATGGACACACACCATGAAGTTATTATCTAAAAGAAATCCTGGTAACATTTATACATACAGTATATACTATATAAGGCACGTCCATAAACAACTTGATAAACCTGAATTTGGATTTGGAAATAGAAGAAGATTATTTATGGGAATTAAATGTGTAGGACTACCAACATCCTTAAAACGTGAGAAAAAAAAGAGCATGAAACAAGTGCAACAGGGGCCGTCCCTTTGGACTTTTAAGGCAGAAATAAAGGAAATGGAGTAAATAAAAGGCAACCATGTGCCACTTTTATTGAGTACACAGTATCTGATAAATTTTGTAGTCATAAACAATCACATTAAAATAAAAAAAAAAAATCAGTTGCAGCCACTGTGCCCTCAAACGCTGCCACTGTGCTCTCAAATGCTGCCACTGTGCCATCAATTGCAGCCACTGTGCCCATCAAACGCTGCCACTGTGCCCATCAAACGCTGCCACTGTGCCCTCAAATGCTGCCACTGTGCCCTCAAATGCTGCCACTGTCCATCAATTGCAGTCGCTGTGCCCATCAAACGCTGTCACTGTGCCCATCAAACGCTGTCACTGTGCCATCAAACGCTGCCACTGTGCCATTATATGCTGCCAGTGTGCCCATCAAATGCTGCCACTGTGCCATTATATGCTGCCAGTGTGCCCATCAAATGCTGCCACTGTGCCATTATATGCTGCCAGTGTGCCCATCAAATGCTGCCAGTCTGCCCATCATATGCTGCCAGTGTGCCCATCAAATGCTGCCAGTGTCCCTCCTGGGATACCCCGCTCCCAATACCCCCCCCCCTTGGATGGATCGCGGGACACCATAGGAGGAGGACCGGCGCTTACCTTGGTAAGGAGTCCTCTTCTCCGGCGTCTCCTCTCCAGTCAGCTTCCTCCGCTCTGTCCCACTTCCGCCAAAGCGCTGAGCATCCAATAGGGACGCCTGGCGCTTTGGCCAGTCAGGAAACAGGTCTCACTGACCTGCCTCCAGATTGGTGTGGAGGCAATGCGGTGTGAAAATAGCGAATGTTCATTCGCTATGGTCACAATTGGGTGGGATCAGAGCACACTCTCTGCACCCCAAGCCCACCCTTTTTTGAAGCCTATCAGAGCCTCTGGCTCTAATCAGGTGCTTCAAAAAAAATACACCCCCTCTTGCCCCCGCCATAGGAGTCCATGCGTCCGGCGTCCCGAAAGGGGCCGGGCGCATGGATAGGGAGGGGGCAGCAGGGATGGGGGGGCGGCGCCTGTGCATTGTACCCACAATGCACGGGCCGCCACTGGGGAAATGATAAAAACAAGTGCGGGGAATGGACATTGGCTGAAAGAGTCGGCTTGGACACAAAGATGGACAAGCATGCAACCCAGAACCGGCCACTGATTCACATCCACAAGGGACGCCCCGATGTTAAACCAGCAAAGGAGTATTGCTGTCTGAAAGGCCATAAATAAACAAAAGAAATTCAATCAATGTTTTTAGAATAAGTGTACAAGTACAACTAGTGTGCTGTAACAAGACAAGAGCTTGTGTTACCCAGAATTTCCTATATAAACTAGAATGTTACCTTTCACTGTGCTGATAGAGGTGCAGACATCAGAGCGGCAGTCCTCAGTCCTTATTATAGGCTTACCTATAGGTAAAAGTAATGTGTGGAAGGTTACTTCCTCTTTAAAAGGCTTCTTTACAGTGTATTCAGTGACAGTTGCTCCTCGCGTCTTTTGCATAGACAGAGATACATAATGGTCCATTCTTTTTGTTCTAGGTCCGATGGGAAAGCAGACCATGGCGGAGATGCAGTCTATTCCAGATGTACAAAATTTGGGAGACGTGCAGAGTTTAGCGGGAGTGTTTGAGAAATATGGCGTAGACTTAAGACAGCTCAGCGAATCACAACTGGAGCAGCTGTCTGCTTTTCTTCAGTTAATCCAATCAGATGCTCTACAGAACCAGGGTACGGAAGTCATATGGGCCATCTATTAGTAGCAGAAATAAGGAATATATGTGATCAGTCACTATGCATGTGCTGAGGATTTTTTATTTTGCATTTTTTTGCATTTTTATTTCTTCTTTAATGGATTTTTACGTATAAAAGATTATTGACATTATATACACTGCAGATAAGAGGAGCTCACAATATTGTAATGCTTTGTTTAAGATGTTCTTAACTAGTTTTTCGGATTTAGTATTCTGATATTTATTGCCATTTAGACCTAAATTCGCTATATACAAGGGAAGGAGCAGGGTGAGGTTGCAACAAATATATAAAACCTTTAAAATTTTGCCATTTCCTATTATATAACAACGCTATAGTTATTGGTTGCCTTTAACTACTTGACCTCTGGTAAGGTTTTAACCCCTTCGTGACCAGGGCGTTTTTTTGCTATTCAGCACTGCGCTACTTTAAATTGCACGGTCATGCAACACTGTACCCAAATATTTATATAATTTTTTTCACACAAATAGAGCTTTCTTTTGGTGGTATTTGATCACCACGGGATTTTTAAATGTTTTTTTTTATTATATAATTAAAAAAAGACCGAAAATTAAAAGGAAAAAAAAAACAATATTTTCTATTTTCTGTTATAAAATATATCCAATGAAATCAAATTTCTTCATACATTTAGGCCAAAATGTATTCTGCCTCTACCTCACAAATAAGAGAAACTTTATCTTCCCCTCATCATATGTATTCATGTCTAGTAAAGACAAAACTGCATTTTTGGGGACACTCTACTATTGGGGACACTATACTATTGGGGACACTGGTATAGTTCCGAAGTTCTGATTGTGATCAAGATACCGATTCATACAGATGCTATACTTGTAATGGGGGTGATCAGCTACTTATAGTGTGACTGTGATAGTCTGGCGGGAAATCTGGCGCTAACTGACACTGCCTGGAAGGGACGCTAACAGACTAACAGACACTGACATCGCCAGTGACACTAATACAGTGGTTAGTGATAATACTGTATGGACATGTGCATGACGATAAAATTAATTTAGTTTTGATTCGATAATCTAGTTATTTTGTTTTGTTAAATTCAGTTGATCCCTTTAATTCGTATTCGGGATTCATATTCGGAATTCTTCAAATTTTCTTCAAATTTACCGATTTTTTTTTTTTACTGAACTTGTTTTTCGATTCGTTAATCTAGTTATTTAGTTTTGTTAAATTCGATTGATTCCTTTAATTCATATTCGGAATTCATATTCGGAATTCTTCAAATTTTCTTAGAATTTACACATTTTTTTTTTTTTACTGAATTTGTTTCGATTTGTTAATCTAGTTATTTCGTTTTGTTAAATTCGATTGATTCCTTGATTCGTATTCAGAATTTTTCGAATTCTCTTCGAATTTACAAATGTTTTTCGTTTCGAAACGTTCGAATCGATAAATTTTAAATTGGCCGAATCGAAAACTTTAGTTTTTTTTTTTTGTTAAATTCGAATGTGGCAAAGTGAACAAACAAAAGAAAAATCTTCATCAAATGATTACAATGACTCTTTAAATCACCTTTGGATTAACTAAAACAGCATTATTTTGAAATGGTACTCTAATGACACACACGGTCTTTAAATTCAGCAATATATATACAGTTAGAATTTGACTGGATTTCGATGTAAAATTAGATTTGAATTTCAGTCCGAATTTCCGAAATTTGGACGACATTTGTTTCGTCATTCAGAGCATTCGGGAAAATGAGTTTATATTGTAATTCAGGTATGTGTCTATTTCTGAATCTCTGAATAATGAAAAATTTGTCCGAATATTAATTCGGAACGTAACGAACCTGTCTAATACTGTACACTGTACTAATGACACTGGCTAGGAAGGGGTTAACATCAGTGGCAATCAAGAGGTTAACTGTGTGCCTAACAAGTGTAATGTGTGTAATGTGTGCTGCTTTAACAGAACAGTCTGCTTTTTCTCCCTGAAATCAGAGTTGATTTCAGGAAGAAGAAATAGACAAATCACTGTTCACAATGCAAGTTACGGTGAAGGTGTGCATTTGTGAGAAAAAGCTTGAGACATACTACATAGCAAGGCACCACATCCAATATTACATGGAGAAAAAACAAAAAGAGGAAAAATGGATTTTGAAGGCTACCAATATAATCCCAAATAGGAAAGGAAAAAGGGAGTCTTTATAAATAAAATATAATATAAAAAATATCAAAATGTATTAAATCACATAAAAATATGATGAAACAAAAAACATGAACATTATTAAATGGTACACTGTCCCCTATTATGAATACAGAGGCTGAGCAAGAAAAACCGCATGAATGGCCCATGTAATGATGGTATGAAAGGTCCAAAACAGATCCCTTCTGGTCGGAGGTCAGGCATACGGAGTACCAGTGTCAGCGCCAGTGGATCACTACGCGTTTCGCCAATAGCTTCTTCAGGGGGTCCTATTGGTACTAGGGGGTACATTATAATTCACATTAAGTCCATGTACTTTACATATGTGGTCATAATTATTTGCTGTACATTGTCAGAGATCACTCAATAAGTGCAACACATTCTGGCATTCTATATATAATTGAAAGACATTGTGTAGTACTTTTAAAAAGAAAGAAAATTATTGAAAAATATTTACTCAAGAGAGAGAAAAAAAACACGAAAATATATACATATATGATATTATCCAAACCAATATACCAATTGACTGGTGTAAATACCATGACTGGAGAAAAACATTCAGGAAACACAGGAGGGGTCATTTCATGGAGCAGTGCATCAGCAACAGGAAAGATATCAGGGAAGGGAAAAGGAATGGAAAGATAAAAACTGAAAAGAAGGAGGAGAATGCAAATGGCTCCAAAGAAGAGGGTGTGTAAAAACAGCCCAATTGGGAGTCCTTGGTCGAAAAACTGGCAACCTGCCAAAAATCAGATTAAATCAGATTATATATATATAATTTATATAAATATATATATATATATATATATATATATATATATATATATATATATATATATATATATATATATATATATATATATATAAAACAGAATTTAAATAAAATAGTATCTATGTCTAAAGCTGGAAAATAATTAATAAATAATTATGTAAATTATATGGTACTTAATCTCATTAAGAGGTCTATGTTAAATTAAATAAGACTAGATTATATTACCGTATATACTCGAGTATAAGCCGATCCGAATATAAGCTGAGGCACCTTATTTTACCACAAAAAACTGGGAAAACTTATTGACTCGAGTATAAGCCTAGGATGAGAAATGCGCAGCTACTGTAAGTGGAAAAGAGGGTCAACAATGCCCATTTGCAGCCTCACTGTGCCCATTTGCAGCCTCACTGTGCCCATTTGCAGCCATAGGTCCCCCAAACTTCAAACGCGGTAGTTAAGGGTTCCTAGATGCCCCCTAGCTGCAGTCGAAATTTGGGGTCTCTGGACCCAAAGGGTTCCAAAATGACATTACTGCAGCTGGACACAGTTGACCGACTTTGGGTCCCCGTATCTCGGGGCCACGTGGTGCTAGGAACCCCAAAAAATGTGCAAACCCAGTGTAACTAGCACTACATCATATCCAAAGATGGGGTTCCTAGCACCAAGTGGCCCCGAGATACGGGGCCCCAAAGTCGGTTCGGAAAATGTCAAGCACTTTTCTGCAGCAGAGAATGACACTTTCGGAACTGAATTTGGGGCCCCGTATCTCCGGGCCACGTAGGGCTAGGAACACCAGCTTTGGATAGTTGTAGTGCTCGTTCTACTAGGTTTGCACACCAAATTTGGGGTTCCTAGCACCAAGGGGCCCCAAAGTCAGTTTGGAAAAATGTCATTCTCTGCTGCAGAAAAGTGCTTGACTCGAGTATAAGCCGAGGGGGGCATTTTCAGCACAAAAATGTGCTGAAAAACTCGGCTTCTACTCGAGTATATACGGTAACTTAAATCATTTCAATCGGATCAAATTGATATTAATAGTGTCTGAACTTTAGAATAAATAAATATAAAGTGTGC
The DNA here is from genome assembly GCF_042186555.1 of Aquarana catesbeiana. Lineage (NCBI taxonomy): Eukaryota > Metazoa > Chordata > Amphibia > Anura > Ranidae > Aquarana > Aquarana catesbeiana. The sequence goes on from NC_133329.1 coordinate 390,517,453, forward strand.
ATTGTGATGGGGACCTGAGCGTTAACAGTTGCGGTGTCAGTATACATGGTGTACATTCATCTCTAAGATTAGAGGCCCACCATAAGGTTGAGTATTCCCTCACGGCAACATCAGCCTTGTCCCAGGGAATTGGTGAAGACGACACGAAACAGTCTTACCCTATATGTGTAGTAGAGTGACCCTGTAACAATGTGCCTAGCGTTGCCCAGAAGAACCCAACCCTGGGGTAGACCTCTCTTGCTTGGCACTCAAAGAGGAGGAGAAACCTGAAGGACGTGACTACAACCGCCCGCCTACTACGAACCCCCGCAGCCCCCTACCCCTTACAAAGCTGTTTCCCAATACAAGGCCAAACAAATGCTGGGTAGAAATGCAAAAGGAATTCTTGATGTACAATAAGATGAATCAAAAACCAGGAGCCATTTGTTATTGTCATCTACACCCATGCTTGAGGTGGATGCATGCAGGAAGATTGTAAGCCCTGAATGGAGGTTCAGTTTCTGTGAGGACAAGGTGTCCTCTTACTTCCCTACTGGGGGAAAATTTTTGTTCTCCTCCATTATACAGTCTATTACCTCATCATTCATTGTGTAATCTTATGTCATGTAATATATACTTTTAACAATGCATTGTCTAATATTTTTGGAAAAACAAAATTATATATATATATATATATATATATATATATATATATATATATATATATATATATATATATATATATATATATATATATATATATATATTTTCCTTTCTTTTTTTAAAATTATTTTTCAATTATTATTATTGTGTTTTTATTTATTTTTTAACTTTATTATTCAAATATTCATTTTAATATTTTTCTCTACATATATTACTGATCTTTGTAGTGAGTTTTCTTTGCATTGTAATACTTTAAATGTCTTAAATAAAAGAAATAAAAAAAAAAAACCTACTGGGGCAGATTTACTAAAACTGGAGAGTCCACAATCTGGTGCAGCTATGCATAGAAACCAATCAGCTTCCAGGTTCCAAGGCTCCATTCACATCTAAGCATGTTGCTTTTGGGCGTTTCTGCAGTACTTTCTGCATTTCTTTAGCACATTTTTACCTTGATTTTGCCACGCTTTTGCTGCAATTTGTGTTTTTTATCCTTTTTTAGGGGGGGGGTAAAATTTGTTGTTGGGCAGATTTAAAAACGCAAATTGTGACAAAAAAACGCTGTAAAAACGCACTACATGCCTTTCTGCAGCTTCTCCATTGAAGTCTATTAAACCAAAAAAAAAAGCAAAAAAGCACAGTTTTGCGTTTAAAAAAAGTCCCTGACCCTTCCCAAAAATGCAGAGGCACAAATATGCATTGATGTGAACGTGTTCCATAAAAACCCATGTTAGGCCTGATTCACACCTATGCATTTTGAGTGCTTTTTGCATTTTGCAGATTTGCATACAGTCCATTTAACATGGTTTCCTATGGAACACGTTCTGTAGTGCAAATCTGCAAAATGCAAAAAGCACTGAAAATGCATAGGTGTGAATCAGGCCTTAAACAAAAAAAAGTCCTGCATTTCTGCAAAAAGCATGAAAAAACGCATTGGTGTAAATGGGAGTCTTAAGCCCCCATTCACAATGGGCATATTTGAAAGGTCAAGCCACATGCCAAATCGGAGCCTATTGCCGGCAAAGGCACCGTCCGAATGGGTGCGACGCCGACACCGATTCCCAAAAGTACTTCCTGCACTACTTTTGGAGATTTCAGGGGCATTTTCCCCAAAGTCGCAATGAAATGCGGGTTTGAAATTGTGCAAGTTCAGCTGAATTTGCACGATTTCAAACCCGCCTCCAATGTGTACCTGGGCTTATTGTCAAAGTTTAAGGCCAGGTTTACACTGGTGCGACAAACGCTCCGACATTGGGAGCTCATGTCGCATGACATGTGAAAATCAATGTTTCCCTATGGGAGCCGTCTTAACTGGTCCGACACAAGTCGGTCCGACTTTGAAAATGCTCCCTGTACTACTTTGGTCCGACTTTGATCCTACTTCAGCCCATTGACTATCATTGAAGTTGGATCAAAGCCAAATCGCAGTCTTGCATGATCCGACTTTGGCATGCGACTTGTGCTCTGATGATCTTGAAGGGGAACTCCACACCAAATTTTAAATAAAAAACCGGCATGGGTTTTCCCCCTCCTAGAGCATACCAGGCCCTTCGGTCTCGTATGGATTTTAAGGGGAACCCCCTACGCCTCAAAAACGGCGTGGGGGGTCCCCCCAAAATCCATACCAGACCCTTATCCGAGCACGCAGCCCGGCCGGTCAGGAAAAGGGGTGCAACATGGAGGGGTGTATGTTTTGGGTCGGGGGGGTGCCCTGTGCCCCCCCATCCAAAAGCACCTTGTCCCCATGTTGACGAGGACAAGGGCTTCTTCCTGACAACCCTGGCCATTGGTTGTCGGGGTCTACGGGCGTGGGGCTTATCAGAATCCGGGAGCCCCCTTTAATAAGGGGGTCCCCAGATCCCGGCCCCCCCCGCCCTATGTGAATGAGTATGGGGTACATCGTACCCCTACCCACTCACCTGGGGAAAAAAAAGTGTCAATAAAGAAAAACACACTAGACATGTTTTTAAAGAAATTTATTAGGCAGCTCCGGGGGTCTCTTCTGACCTGGGGGGTCTCTTCCGACTTCTCCGCTCTCTCCGGCCTCTTCTCCCGGTCTCTGGTTCTTCTGCCGGGCTCCTCCGTTAACTTCTGCTCTTTTGCCCGCTATTTTGCTAGCGTTGGCCCGGTCTTCTCTGTCGTCTTCTTCCCTCCGGTCTTCTTCCGATGTTGACACGACACTCTCTCCCGCTGTAATGCCGCGTGCTTGGTGCGCAACGACTTATATAGGCATGGGGCGTGGTCACCGGGTGATGTCATCCGGTGACCCCGCCCCTTATGACGTCACCGTTCCGTCATGCCCCAGGTGGTGACATCATAAGGGGGCAGAGTGCTGGACTCGGGAGCGCGCCCGCAAGGTAACCTCCCTCGGGGAAGCGCTCCCGAGGGGGTTATTAGATGTGAGGAGGAGCCGCGAGAGCCGTCGAGGGACCCCAGAAGAGCAGGTTCGGGGCCACTCTGTGCAAAACGAGCTGCACAATGGAGGTAAGTATGATATGTTTGTTATTTTTTTTTTTTTTTAATTTTACCTTTACAATCACTTTAATTGAACAAGCTGAATTTAGAAGCTGATTGGCTGCCATGCACAGCTGCACCAGATTCTGAGTGTTCCGGTTTTAGTAAATCTCCCCCTTTGTCTTTTAATTATAGAGAGGCTTATGGGGGCATTGGATAAATATTTATGTAAAGAAGAGAACCCCTTTAAATTTGTATCTTATCTCTTTGCAGGGACAAAGAATGTGGATAAAAGCCCACCAAAAAGAGTGAGTAACATTTTATAGCATAATAAAAAAAATAAAAACTAGATTGTTTGTAATTGTGTGTGTGTTTTTACCATATGCTGAGTAATTTATTGCCAAGTGTCGCTAGTTTCTTTAGAAACCCCCTTATTTTGGACATTGATCAACTTTTCAGTAAAATCCTTTTTAAATGCTTGTTTTTACCATATGAGTTGTCCATTCATAATATGTGGATTTTCACTGGTCTCTGTATAAAGAAATACAGGCGTTGTGCATCCAGAGCTGGGCATTGCACCCAAAGTCAGAGGATGGCCTTATTTCTTAAATAGGAATTGCAAAAAAATATAAATATATATGTATGTATATATGTATATATATATATATATATATATATATATATATATATATATATTCATTCATATATATAATTTATATAAAAAATAAATAATTGTGATTGTAAAAAATAAGTAAATGTGATAAGCATTCGCTCATCCTTGACAAATTATTTCCATATTCCTAAAGTATATGTAAACCCTCACCTTGTAAAATCAACCCATTCCGTTTAAAATAGAAATGTAAGGCAAAATATTTGTGTATAGCTACAATAAACATCATGAATACCTTTTTTTTCCCCCTTTTTTTTAAGCGATCGCATACCCACTGTTCTCAGCTGCATAAGGAGCTGAGAGAGGAGAAACAACAGTACACTGGTCTTCCCAATGAATGGCTGTGCAGACGGGCATGTTGGCAGAAGTCTGATCATTGGAGGAGGGCAGGCTGGGTTCCCAGCACAGCTAAAGAACTGACCCCTGGTCAGTTTTTAATAGGAAAGCAGAGGGACCGGCAGGAACAGCAGGGATTTTTACATAAAAAGAAGCAATACAAAGAGAAGAGGAGACGTCCTCATACAAGTACATGGTACAGCAGCCACATATCAGGAATAGGAAATGCTGGGTTTACATATTCTTTTAATACAATGATTTTATGTGATTGTCAGCTCCATCTAGTGGCCATAATGCTGTATTTTTCTGAAATACAACAATCAGAAAAAAAGTACCACAATATGGCCTCTAGATGGAGCTGACAAGCATCCTTCCTGGAAATCACTATGAGGATTGACTGTAGGCTGGAAAAAAATGGCTGAAGTTCTGGCTCATGGTCACCGACTTACCTACATGTTCTATATTGGATAAGTAAGGAGAAGCAGCATACTGATAAGGTTATCCCTTAAAATGGTAGAATGCATTATAAGGTTAATTGTTTTCCTCTACTGGCTCTTTCTAGTCTGAGGTTTGATTTTCAAAAGGAGTAAAAGCTAATATAAAGACAGGTATTAGGTATTAAAGTGTATCTCCAGCCAAAGTATTGTTTTAGTTTTGGAGTGAGGACCACTGGCCCTGTTGAGGAGGTTTTCCTTCACTTCCTGTTCCAGTGACAACACACCATCAGGACAGGAAATTAAGACAAATCTCCAGGAGTAACATAGATAGCAATAAAAAGTATTAGCATTAACTATTAGTTGGTAGAACATGAGACGGTTTTAGCTTCCGTCAGCTTTTTATTGCCGTTTATGTTCCCGTTGGAGAACATAGTGATGAGGGACACTATAATATAAGGTACACATTTACCCCATTTCCCAGCTACAGGATGTCCAGTATTATTAGGCCACATATGTCAAACACAAGGCCGGTGGGCCGAATGCGGCCTGTTAGGCCTTGTTATGTGATCCTCACACCCAGTTTTCCAGCAAGAATGTGGGAAGCTCCATTCTGCCACCTCCGACTCTCACCCTCCGCGCCCCGCTGGGACTTGTAAACATAGAAGCCTTCTGTGTTTACAAGGAACAGCTTTGCTCAGTGGCTCCCAGATCTAACAGATCCCCGCACACACTCATGGCAGGGCATGGTGGGGACAGATCTCCAGGATGTGAGGAAGAGAACTATCAAGGCAGTCATCTACACAGGGAGGTACTAGGGCCGGACCAGGTAGGAGAGAGAGAGAGATACAAAAAAGCTTTTTTTTGGGGGGGGGGGATTGGGGTTGCACACCCTGCACTCTGTACACAGCACACCCATGAACTCTGTGCATAGTGCACCCCTAAACCCTTCATTCTGTACATAGCCCACCCCTGAACACTGCATTCTGTTCATAGCGTACCTCTGAACACTGCATTCTGTACATAGCGCACCCCTGAACACTGCATTCTGTACATAGCACACCCCTGGACACTGCATTCTGTACATACCGCACCCCTGAACACTGCATTCTGTACATAGCACACCCCTGAATACTGCATTCTGTACGTAGAGCACCCATGAACTCTGCATTCTGTACGTAGAGCACCCATGAACTCTGCATTCTGTACGTAGCACACCCATGAACACTGCATTGTGTACATAGCGCACCTTTGAACACTGCATTCTGTACGTAGCGCACCCATGAACACTGCATTATGTACACAGCACACCCATGAGCTCTGTATGTAGTGCATTCCTAAACCCTGTATTCTCTACATAGCCCACCCCTGAACAGTGCATTCTGTACATAGCCCACCCCTAAACACTGCATTCTGTACGTAGCGCACCCATGAACTCTGCATTCTGTACATAGCCCACCCCTGAACAGTGCATTCTGTACATAGCGCACCCCTGAACAGTGCATTCTGTACATAGCCCACCTCTGAACACTGCATTCTGTACATAGCACACCCCTGAACACTGCATTCTGTACATCTCATACCCCTGAACAGTGCAATCTTTACATAGCGCACTCCTGAACACTGCATTCTGTACATAGCGCACCCCTGGACAGTGTATTCTGTACATAGCGCACTCCTGAACACTGCATTCTGTACATAGCGCACTCCTGAACACTGCATTCTGTACATAGCACACTCCTGAACACTGCATTCTGTACATCTCACACAACTGAACACCGCATTCTGTACACAACACACCCCTGAACTCTGCACTCTGTATGTAGCGTAATCCTGAACTCTGCACTCTGTACATAACACATCCCAGATACAACCAGCCGTTTGAGGGCAACAAAAATGCTGATGTGGCCTGGGATGAAATTGAGTTTGACACTCCTGATCTAGCCCTTTCCTCCCCAGCCTGGTCCGCCCCTTTCATTCATTGAAAATCAGTTCTTTCAATCATGGAGGCTCAGCATCACAAGTGGGCATGACCACAGCTTCCTGTTTTCAGGAAGCCATGAACAGCACCCTGCATTGCATAGAGAAGCGCAAAGACCCAGTGATGATGTCACTGTGTCCAAAATAAAACATGTAATAAAAACAGGTTTTATTTAATAATTTCATTAGCATGTTGATGAAGGGAAAAGGAGAAACCAAGGGAGTTGAAATGAGGAGATTAAACTTCAGCTTTAATCCTTTATCACAGGTCTCCGAAGGGGAGATGCAGCACTTGGCCCAGGGCGAACCGCAGTTCTCAGCTCCAGAAATATCCCCAAGAGAGATCTCTCCAGCCCCCCTGGCACTGAATACTGACCAGCGAGTGCCCGATGGACGCATAAGCGCAACAACTGCCACCATCACCACCCACCTGGTACCCGATTCCCAGACTATGGTGGAGCAGCCTGGGAACCCAATGGCAGCTGAAGATGGGGAAAAAAAGGTCCCAGAGAAAAAAAGTTACCCAGAAATCCCAGAGATGAGATTGGACCCTGGGCAGAGCCCACACAAAGCTACAGAGGACTATGGATACATCCTGACCGACCAAAAGTGAGTTCCTTCATTACTAACACAAACTGTCAGGGCTGTGATCAGGGGAAGGGAGTACTGGGGAGCCTCTGACCACATCTGGCAGGTGGGAGACCGCTGGCTTGCCTTAGTTTTAAAGATTAAAGTGGTATTATGCCCAAAAGCAAACATTTATTATATTGCAGATTACCAATTCTTTGATGTGATGGCGGCATTCGTTTTCTCTTTTCCTTATTTTCACCTGGTGATCCAGCCAGTAAATCTGTTTTTCAAAAGAACAAGCTGCCCTGCAGATGTATCAGTTACAGGGATAAGACAAACTATTCAACACTGGCAGGGGTGATCAGTTTTATTTATGTAAAACCTTTATCCCAAAAAGAAAAAAAAATCTGTTTGCTGTAACTGCTTATAAAGTGTTAGCTGGAGTTTGGCTTCTATTTGTTTGTGTATTTAAATCTGCTAGTATATTTAACACTCCCCTCCGCCCAGACTGATAATGCTGCTGTCTACTGTGCCCCCTGTGCTCCTTCATCCAGAGTGGAAGCACTCTAATACAGGGGGTGTGTTACTGGCCAGATCACCAGGTGAAAACAGGGAAATAAGCCTTAAAAAGAAAACTAATGCAGTCCCCACATCTATTGAATGGTAAGCTGCTATATACAGTGGGGGGGGGGGAAGAATTATTTGAACCTCTGCAGATTTTTTAAAGTTTGCCCACTTACAAAGAAATGAAGGGTCTATCATTTTTATCATAGGTGTATTTAAAAATGATAGAGACAGAAAATAAAACCAAAAATCCAGAAAAAAACACACGATACAAATGTTATAAATCAAGTTTCAGTTCAGTGAGTAAAATAATTATTTGATCCCCAAGCAAAATGTGACTTAGTACTTGGTGGAGAAACCCTTGTTGGCAAGCACAGAGGTAAGAGATTTCTTGTAGTTGGTGACCAGGTTTGCACACATCTCAGGAGGGATTTTGGTCCACTCTTCTTTACAAATCTCTAAATCTTTAAGGTTTCTTGGCTGTCGCTTGGCAGCTCGAAGTTTCAGCTCCATCCATACATTTTCTACAGGTTTAGGGTTTGGAGACTGGCTAGGCCGCTCCATGACCTTAATGTGCTTTTTCTTGAGCCACTCCTTTGTTGCCTTGGTGGTATGTTTTGGGTCATTGTCTTGCTGGAAGACTCATCCATGACCCATCTTCAGTGTTCTGGCTGAGGAAAGAAGGTTCTCATCCAAGATTTTACAATACGTGGCCCCATCCATTGGCCCCTCAATGCGGCAAAGTCACCCTGTACCTTTAGCAGAGAAACTGCCCCAAAACATAATGTTTCCACCTCCGTGCTTGACTGTAGAGATGGTGTTCTTAGGGTCATAGTTAGCATTTTTTTTCCTCCAAACACGGCAAGTTGAGTTAATTGCCAAAGAGCTCAATTTCGGTCTCATCTGACCACAGCACTTTATCCCAATCCTTCTCTGAATCATTTAGATGTTCACTGGCAAACTTCAGACAGGCCTGTACATGTGCCTCCTTGAGGAGGCGATCTTCCGGGTGCTGCAGGATATCAATCCATGACGGCGTATTGTGTTACCAATGGTTTGTTTGGTGACTGTGGTCCCAACTGCCTTGAGATCATTCACAAGCTCCTCCCATGTAGTTCTGGGCTGATCCCTCACTTTTCTCGTGATCATCCTCACCCCATGAGGCAAAATCTTGCATGGAGCTCCAGACTGAGGGCAATTGATGGTTGTTTTGTATTTCTTCCATTTGCGAATAATCACTCCAACAGTTGTCTCCTTCTCACCAAGCTTCTTGCTGATGGTCTTGTAGCCCATTCCAGCCTTGTGCAGGTCTACAATCTTGTCCCTGACGTCCTTTGACAGCTCCTTGTTTCTGCCCATGATGGTGAGGTTGGAATGGAAGAGATTCTGTGGACAGGTGTCTTTTATACACATAACGAGTTGTCGTTAGGAGCACCTTCTTAAATTGACAAGACTAATCTGTGTACCACATGAGCACCTACTGTAGCCAATCTGTGGGAGCCAGAATTATTGTTGGTTGGTAGGGAATCAAATTCCTATTTTACTCACTGAACTGCAACTCAATTTATTTGTATCGTGTGTTTTTTCTGGATTTTTGGTTGACATTCTGTCTCTATCATTTAAAATGCACCTATGATAACAATTATAGACTCATTCATTTCTTTGTAAGTAGGCAAACTTACAAAATCTGCAGGTGATCAAATAATTATTTTCCACACTGTATTACAATTTTTGTTTTGGGTTGAACACCACTTTAAAAGGGAACCCTGTGTAAGGCAGGTTAGAGTTGTAGACCAGAATAAGACTGCAAAAATATTTTTTGCATACATACTGCCATTGCCATCTGCATCCACAGCACGTTCTGAAATCACATTTAACCCTTTCACTGCCAGAGCCTTTTTTTTTTTGCACACATGTTGAAAAAATTATTTTAGGTCTGAAGTTTACTTAAAACCCCCAAACAGATATTTTCTAAAAGCAGGGACCCTAAATAATAAAATAGTGGTAGTTCCAGAGTTTTATGTCACACGATATGAGTCCAACACTTGATCAAGCACAACATTTCAATAAGAAATACACTAAAGTTAATTTTAGGGCACAAAATACAAAATATTACACATTTTTGTTATAAAATATAAAAGATGAGGTTGCACCAAGTAAATATATACCCAACATGTCAAGCCTTAAAATCGTGTGCACCCGTGAAGCGGCGACAAACTTTGGTACCCTAAATTTTCCATAGGCGACACTTTAAAAGCCCCCTATAGGTCATCAGTTTAGCATTAAGGCGATTGTTATTCTTATGGAAAAAGAAAACGACTTTACAAACACGTTATACTTACCTCCTCAGTGCAGTTGGTTTTGCACAGAGCAGCCCAGATCCTTCTTTTCTGGGGTCCCTCTTCGGCTCTCCTGGCCCCTCCCTCCTGTCGAGTGCCCCCACAGCAAGCAGCTTGCTATAGGGGGACACCCAAGCCCAGCTGGTTCGGCCCCGCCCCTCTCCTGATTGGCTAACTGACTTTGATTGACAGCAGTGGGAGTCAATCAGGAGAGAGAGTCACAGATAGCAGAGGCACTCGTGGACATCGCTGGATGGAGATGGACCTCAGGTAAGTATTAGGGGGGCTGAGGGGGGCTGCTGCACACAGAAGGCTTGTTAAAAAACTTTCTGCCTTTACAACCACTTTAACCTTAAATAATGATCCTACAATTATTACCCTCACCCTGGCATGGACGGTGATATGAAATGTGTGGAGCAAATGACATTTTCATGCATTGGCACCCCTGATGCATGTGTTTATGTTCCCATGTGCGTGTATGGAAGGGGTTGGGTGGGGCTCAGAATGTTTTTTTTTGGGGGGGGGGTAGTTTGAGTGCTTGGGTGTAACTTTAATTTTTGATACATTTTTGCAACAAAGTTTATTTATTTTTTATCACATAAGGAACATCAGGGTTTTTCAAACAGGATGCCACGGCACCTTTATATGCCGCAAAAAGTTCCCCTGGGGTGCCGCAAAAAGTCCCCTGGTGTGCCACAGCAAAATTACACAAAGCCCTCTTCAATCCAACCATGAAGGGGTTACCGTGTAATGTTCTGTGTACAGAAAAGAGGGAGAGCACATCCTGTTCCTCCTCCAGGCTCTCTCCCCCTCTAGGCTGTTATCTATATTTTGCCGGCAAAAGTCCTACCAACTGATGACGTCATCGCTTGCTATGGGAAGGTCGGGCAGCTTACACAGCTTCTCACTTTTGCTGGCAAAATATAGATAACAGCCTAGAGGGGGAGAGAGCCCGGAGGAGGAACAGGATGTGCTCTCCCTCCTCTCTGTATACAGAACTTACCACAGTAGCCTTTTCATGGTCGGATTATACAGGGCTTTGTGTCAATTTGCTGTAGCGGGGGCAAAGAGGGGATTTGGGGGGGGGGGGGGATGTGGGGTTGTGGCTTGTAGGAGGTATTTGTGCTATGAGGGAGGGGGGGGGTTGGGTTAGACAGGGGATTTCTTTTTTTGGGGGGGGGGGGGGTTGTGCTAGCAGGGGGATGGGGGGCATTTACAACCTACTGACTTAGCTCTGCCTTACAAACTACATTTTAGGGCTTTTTCACATCAGGTTCAGCGCGGTAAAACATATGAAATTGCGCGTTTTCCCACACCACACAAAAATGCGTTGCCTTTTGCAGTTGCGCATGGGTGCCATTAGTCCACCAATTATATTTTGTTTGCGCCCATTTAAACGCATGGTACAGCAGTACCATGTATTTCGGTAGGGCTCAATTTGTATTTCGGTAGGGCTCAATTTAAAAATCATGCGGGCAACTTGTTCACGGGTTTCACAAGCATAGAGCAGCCTACCAAAAAAGCATTTAGGGCTTGGACTCACCTCTTTGTGTGAAGGAGCCCTCAGACTGGTGGGCCCCGGGGGTTGTACTCAATTGTAAAGGGTGCCTTGACTACAAAAAAAAAAATAAATGGTTAAAAAACAGTTCCTTATGTGATATTTTTTTGTGACATGTTCTCTTTATTCACCTGCCCTCCATTGAAGCTAATGGCATGCAGACCACACTCCATTAGCTTCTTCCCCAGCCACAGTGGCCGGGGAAAGTGACAGCTGGACCCGGATGTGAGTTTTTACACGTCACCTAAAAGGTTTTCAGTAGAAAGCGGAGATCAGTAAATAGACATTCGCTGGTCTCTCTCCCCCCTCTTCTATGGCAGTCTCAGGTCCACCAATGGGAGCATGGAGCCAGGTAAACATAGTGGGGGTGTGTATGGGGGACAGATGTATACCGGAAGCGATTGGACGGCTGTATAGCCACCTAATCAAGTCCATCTGACAGCCAATAGCTTTTTCTTTTTTTAAAGCTTTATTTTTAATTACATAGCAGACAAAAAAGTACCCCATGTGATTTTGTGGGTGACAATTTTCCTTTAATGAGATATTAGGGGTCTGATACTCCCCTGATTTCTCACCTGCCACCCAATGAATCTAATTGAGCTCAGATCATGCTGCATTAGCTTCTTCCCCAGCCAGACCGTTAAGATAAAAGTGACACCAGAACCCGGAAGTGACGTTTTGCACGTCGCTTCCGGGTTCTTAGCAGGAAGGGGATGTACGCTGATCTCCCTCCCCTCTACCTGGCTGCACCCACCATACAAGTCCCAGGTCTCCCAATGGGCACCCAGCCTGGAGCCCAGGAAACATGGCACTCATGGGGGGGGGGGGGGGGAGATGGCAGCGGTTTTCCTAGGGCAGGTGGAAGTGATCCTCTAGCTTTACAGCCATTGGATCGCTTCCATCTTACAGCAAACAGTCAGCTTGTCAGATGCCAAAGTATGCCATGCGCTGGGGACAGCAAAAGCATTAAAGTTTAGATACAGCCAGAACTTTTTTTAGAAGCCCTGCCAGGTGTTGATCGCTATTTATTTTCCTGCTGGGGAGATTCACCCTCTCCATTCAGATCCCATTCACACCTCAGCGTAGCTTGGAGGAGAAAAAAATCAATTCTCTGTGTAGATGTTTCACAAGTCGCCTAAAAAGCCAAACGCCTGAAGCTCGAAAAAGTTCTGGAGCTTGGGCATATTTGCGCATTTTTATTCCTATAGAAATATTATTTATTTATGTTATGTATTATTAGTATTATTATTATTTTTTTTAATAAGGGTTAGGAGTTAAGGTCAGGGGTAATTTATTTATTATTACATACTATTAATTTATTGTAAATTATATATATTTTTTTTATTTGTGTATTTATTTTAAATGAATTTATTCATTTATTTTTAGTAGTCATATTAACACCCTAACCAAAAAAAAAAAAAATAATAAAAAAATAAATAAATAACCCTAATGGAAAAGCTAAAAAACCTAGCAACAAATCATGCAACAGATGATAGTTTTCCCTATTGGCTAGTAAAAAACGTTAAAGCTCAAAAACACTGTATAAAACCGCACATAAAAACTTGCCAAAGTCATGCATAAAAACGCACAAAAAGCGCCGGAAAAACACTTAAAAGATGCTACACTCAAGTGTGAATGCAGCTTCATTCTCACCGGGACAGGAAGTGATGGAAAATCCAGAAACTTGTTTTTTTTTCCAAAACAGGAACAGAGGAGAAGTTTTTGTATGTGGACACCTGTCTGTAAGGGCAAATGTCTCTAAATTCTTGTTGCACCTCCAGGACAGGAAGCAAAGAGAAATGTTCCCAACAGGACATAGAGAACAAAAAAACTGAAAATTGTTTCATACTTACCGTCATTTTCTTTTCCTGGTGCCTATCCATGGCAGCATACCTGTGACAAGCTCCGCCTTGGCTCCTCCCTCAGGACCAGAGAATATTATAAAAGAAAAGGATTAGTGCGCTCCCAGCATTCTACATAATATAGCATACCGAGGGTGGGATTGTATGCTGCCATGGATAGGCACCAGGAAAAGAAAATTTTGGTAAGTATGAAACATCTTTCTGTTTTCCTGGTGCCTCCATGGCAGCATACCTGTGACAAATAACTAGCTGAAATGGGTGGGATGATGCATAGTAAAAGATTTATTTGAAAAATAATTTAAGATAAGGCAAATGCCGGCCTGATAGCCTGTCTGCCAGTTTCTACAGATGAGAAAGCTGCCGGGTCTACTATGTAACATCTCGTAAGCGCATGTTGGGATGACCATAATGCTACCCTTTAGATCGTTTTGATGGATACGTCTGCTCTGGCCGTCTAAGAAGCAGAAAACAACCAGGTGACATACAGCCCAACTGAAGAGGGGGTTCCAGTCCCCTATCCCTGTACACCTTCTTAAGCACTTCCCGCCCGGCCGGGCAGTGTTTCAGTTATCCTGACTGGGCGTCATATGACCTCCTTCAGGATAACAGCCGCCGCGTGCCCGTGGGGGCGCGCATCGCGGCGATCGGTGGTGCTGTGTGTCAGTCTGACACACCGCTACACCGATCTCGGTAAAGAGCCTCCGACGGAGGCTGTTTACCACGTGATCAGCCGTGTCCAATCACGGCTGATCACGATGTAAACAGGAAAAGCCGTTGATCGGCTTTTCCGACAGACGCAAGTAGAGGAGAGCCGATCGGCGGCTCTCCTGACAAGGGGGGGTCTGCGCTGATTGTTTATCAGCGCAGCCCCCCCTCGGATGCCCACACTGGACCACCAGGGAAGCCTCCAGGACCACCAGGGAAGCCCCCAGCATGTGGATGGCCAGGTATGTACCCCATGGCCATCCACATATAAAAAAAAATGCCCAATACATGCCAATCAGTGCCCACAAATGGGCACTGACTGGCACCATTACAGAAATAAAAAAATAAGTGATGCCCAGCAATGCCACCCACCAGTGTAATCAGTGCCACCCATCAGTGTCCCTCAGTGCCACCTATCAGTACCCATCAGTGTCCATCCGTGCCACCTATTAGTGCCACCCATAAGTGCCCATCAGTGCCGCCTATTAGTGCCTATCAGTGCCACCTATGAGTGCCCATCAGTGCCGCATACCAGTGCCACCTATCAGTGCCCATCAGTGCCGCCTATCAGAGCCCATCATCAGTGCCCATCAGTGCCACCTCATCAGTGCCACCTCATCAGTGCCCATCGGTGCCACCTTATCAGTGCCCGTCAGTGCAGCCATATCAGTGCCCGTCATTGCAGAAGAAAATGTACTTTTTTACAAAAAAATTTAAGAGAAACAAAGAAAACCTTTTTTTTTTTCCAAATTTTCAGGGTTTTTTTTTTTTGTTGCGCAAAAAATAAAAAACCCACAGGTGATCAAATACCACCAAAAGAAAGCTCTATTTGTGGGAACAAAATGATAAAAAATTTGTTTGGGCACAGTGTAGCATGACCGCGCAATTGTCATTCAAAGTGCGACAGCGCTGAAAGCTGAAAATTGGTCTGGGCAGGAAGGTATATAAGTGCCCGGTATTGAAGTGGTTAACCAACTTGAATATCCATGATACTATTGTACTAGAGCAGGGATCTGCAAACTTTGGCTCCCCAGCTGCTGCAGAACCACATGTCCCATGAGGTATTGTAAAGCTCTGATATAGATGATGCTTCTTTGCCCCTCTCTTTTTTTTTTTTTTAACTCGCCTGGATGACGGTCCCTACCTTAAATGTTGGAGAGGGTCTTGTTCGGGTGGCATACTGCTTATTTTAGGCAACAGACAGAAAAAGCAGCTAGAGAAAGTCAAAGGAGTTAGCGACTGGTATTTCAGCTGGAGCAAGGAAACGGTATTCCTGAATAAAGAAAAAAAAAGAAATTACATTTACCGTTTGCAAAAAACAGGGTCCCCTGCAGGGGCTCCCCGCATAGGCAACCTCCTCAGATGACAACAGGATGCCATGCTGAAAGCCCCCAGTAATAAACAATGGAGAGGGGAGGGGCATTTTGTGGAAGATACAACCCTCTTAAAAAAAAAAGGGCAAAAAAATTTAAAATTTGCCCCTATTCAAGATGGCCACCACGGCCTCAGGCCAGGCCGCGCATGCGCAGCTGGCGGCACTAGGACCTATGCGGCCCGCCCGACTTAGCCCGGCCCACCAAGCCGGCTCCTGACGGGCAGGAAGATGCTGAGGGACTCAGAAAAGCTGGTGCGAGGTGCGCTCCACCCACTATAGTAACCAGGAATGAAGGTACAAGATCACAAGGAGGGGAAGGTGGTGGGGGAGGAAGAAAGCGAAAAAGAGAGAGAGGAACACAAAGAAAGGAAAGCGAGAGAGAATGGATGACAGGAGGGAGAAATGGAAATATTCACTGGTCCTGAGGGAGGAGCCAAGGCGGAGCTTGTCACACGTATGCTGTCATGGAGGCACCAGGAAATAAAATTACAGGGGTTTAACCCTTCCCTACTTTGTTATTACTTTGTTGACTAAGCCTCAGTTCACACTAGAACATGGTGTGGGATCTGTCTCCCGCACTACATTCAAAATGCGCTGTCTTTGCAATCTACAGCGAGTGTCAGTGCAATGCTAAGGACACCCCAAACGCAGGTTGCAACCACAGTGCGTTTCCCGAACCGGATTGCATGGTACAAAAGTACCATGCGATCCAGTTGCAGTGCTCTTCCAAAAGTAATGCATGCGCTACTTTGATGCGATGTGATGCAATTTGAGCCCTTTTAAAATGAATGGGCTCAAATCGCACCGCACTAAATCCGCATGTGAATTGCATGGTGCGCATTCCTGTGCGATTCCTAGCGTGAACCTAGCCTTAGAAAAACATGGCACATATCTAATTAGTGAACTGTTGCATTAGCAAGCACATTAGTTTGTCCCAAATCCCCTTTGATATTTCGGTTTTGGGATAGTGGCAGAGAGGTCAGTCACCTGGAAACCAACTCTAAGGGCTCTTTCACACTGGTGGCCAGGGGCGGTAAAAAAAACAGGTGGCTGAGCCATCGCGTTATCTGCCTCCCTAGCCACCCACCAGATTTCTAACATTGCAGCCTGGTAGGGCTGTACACAGGGCCAAAACTGCATTGAGAGGGGCGCCGCTGCCAGAAATCCTTAAAGGAAATGCAGGTCTTCTCCTGGGCATACCTGCCCCGTACCAACTTCACCACCACTCCTCCGGGGTCCTGCTCCCCCCACCCCGCCACCAGTGCCTGACCTGCCCGCAGTGCCACCCCTCCCTTACCCTGGACGGGTGGGGGCTCTGCAGCATTGCCAAGAACTGGTGAAGCTACGTCAGGTCCTAGAGGGCATCATGGAGCGCTATAAGCAGAGCAAGGTGGCTGCCCTCCGGTGCCAGCTGTGCGAGAAGACCTGAGTAAGCCACCGTCATGCACTAGCAGAGCAACATCTTCTACTGTGAGCTCTGCCACCCCCCCCCCCCGCTGTCATCCACCCCAGGGACTGCTGGTTAAGCACTGCCAGGTATTACCCACCCAGGGCCAGGTGAGACAGAGACTGAGCGCCTGGAAAATCCTGACTTGTAACGGCCACAAGCTGGAGCACACTACATGTACTGTGTGCAGTGCAAGACCCAATGTGCGATCAGTGTCCTGAGGAGGGCTGACACCACGGCCACAAGGTCAAGGCTCTGGAGGTCATGTTGAAGCTAGGGGGCAGGTGAAGGGGTGTGCACAAAATGAGGGGGGAATAAGGGGGTTGCACAAGATATGGAAGGGGGGGGGGGGTAGGAAAGTTGCACAAGGTAAAGCGGGTGCAAAAGGTAGGGGGTCAGAGGGAAGCTGCAAAAGGTGTGGGGGGAGGAGAGAAAGACAAGTCAAGGGGGTGTCATGGGGTGCAGAAGATGAGGGGAAGAAAAGGTAAACTGCAAAAGGTGAGGGGGGAGAAGGGGGAGCTGCTCAAGGTGGGGGGGTGGGGTAGAGGAGGACAAGGTGGGGGTGGGTGCACAAGGAGGGGCATGAAAAAGCTGCACAAGGTGGAGGGGGGGAGTGCACAAGGTGAGGGGGAGGAGAACAAGGTTGGGGGGATATCAGGGGTGCCCAAGATGAGGGGGAGGGTGGGAAAGCTGCACAAAATGAGGATGGCACAAGGAGAGGGTTGAGAGGGAACAAAGGGGGGGGCATAGGTAAACTTCACAAGGACAAGGTGCGGGTGGCATGGGGGGGGGGGGATGAGGAAGCTGAAAAAGGTGGTGGAGGTGCACAAGGTGAAAGGGGGTGCACGAGATGGGGGGGGGATGCACAAGGTATGGGGGAGGAGTTGGACAAGGTAAAAAGGGTATAAAAGGTGGGGGGTCAGGGGGAAGCTGCAAAAGGGGAGGGAGGAAGGGGGAGCTGCTCAAGGTTGGGGGAATGGGGTGGAGGAGGAAAAGGTGGGGGGTGCACAAGGAGGGGCATGGGGAAGCTGCAGAAGGTGGGGGGGAGGAATGTGCACAAGGTGTGAGGGAGGAGGACAAGGTGGGGGGGGGGGTTCAGGGGGTGCACAGGATGAGGGGGAGGAAGCTGCACAAGGTGAGGGGCGGGTGTGAAAAAAATTGCAGGGGGGATGGGGTTAGCTGCAGGGCGGGGAGGGGGGGCTGAAATGCTGTGGTAGTGGCAGTGGCTCCTGCACAATATTAGCTAGGTGAGACCCATCAATAACTGCTGAATGACCACATGGCCCCCTGTGTGCTCCCTGGCCCCCCCCCCTTCTCTGTCTCAAAAGTGAGACATCAGGGGTCTGCTTAGACCTCTGATATTTCTCCAAAGACCCACGTCAGGGCTGCTAAAGTATTGTAAAAAAAAAAAATTTCTAAAAAAATAAATTAAAAAAATACAAAAATAAAAAAACAGACACCATGCATTGCCCTACTGACATCGTCCTCTTCGGGGAGGGGGGGCGCCAAACTGAGTCTTTGCTCTGGGTGAAAGAATGTCTAGCTTTGCCACTGGCTGTACACATGGCATAGCCGTGGTGCTTTGCTTCACGCCCGCAGCAATTTTAACTCAGGCTACAGAGTTTGAATAGCGGCACCGCCTCTCAAGCTGCCCATTGAAATCATTAGGGCCAAATGCTTGGCTCACAGGTGCATCACAGTCCTGCAATGTAAAGGCTGTTCCTGAATGCCTTCAGCTGCTGCTTTACCACCCTCTGAAAAATAATCGAGTGTGGATTGCCTTTCAAAGGGCT
This sequence comes from Aquarana catesbeiana, assembly GCF_042186555.1. NCBI lineage: Eukaryota > Metazoa > Chordata > Amphibia > Anura > Ranidae > Aquarana > Aquarana catesbeiana. The sequence goes on from NC_133329.1 coordinate 390,536,179, forward strand.
TTAAGCACTACCGCCTGTCTAAAGCTGGCCATACACCTATAGATTATTTGCAGATTTTCTATGGTTAGATAGAAAATGTGCAACAGATCTCTCCATGTTCGCTAAACTGTGAGGATGGAGGAATCTCCCACTTTTTTCATCTAACCATAGAAAATCTGCAGATAATCTATAGGTGTATGGCCAGCCTTAAAGAGCTCTAAGGACCCCTTCACACTCATTTCATCTGTTGCGTTGCGCTACTGTTTTGCACGTTTATGCACCAATACACAACCGAACACTCGCCAGCGTTCAAAAAAGCTGATACTTGAAGATGCGAAACATTGTGTCACAATAAACCATGTCCTTAGGGAACCCCCACCTTACACCATGCCCACCAATCAATAAAGCACCATGGCACACTATGATAGGTACACTTTCTTTAGCCCACAGAAATCTGTCCCTACCATGAACGTGCTAGTTGGTGGTCTTCCCCCCCCCCCCCCCCCCCCCAGTCCAATGGTTCCTGATCGTTCTCCTGCTATAATATGAATTACCCTTGGCAAGTATTATGTTACTGACACCATGTTGGAATCTCCCTGTAACTGAAATACCATCTTTTGGTGGACCACTCCTCTAATACTATCTGCAGATTATTATCAGGGGGCTGGGATGACTGATTTCTGCCCAGTGCCCACTCTCTTCTGATCTCAACCCTGCAGGTTTCTTCTATACACATTGTTCTGCTTGAGAAATGACAGGCACAGCATAAACAAGTCACATGATCAAACCAGGGTAATTACAGCAATTTTATGCGATTATTCCAGAGCATTGCAAATGAGTGTTCTGAATTACGCAGAGAACACAATGTAGCATTAGAACCTTGAAAAGCCTTCTTCCTCGATTCGGTGATTCATGACTTAAAACTGAAATGAAAACAAAACACTTGGGTACAAGTCCCAAATGTGTATATATCATAATCTTTCATATTAACAATTGATAAAAACATAGAATACAAAGATGAACAAGAATAAATTTAAAAAGTGAAAAGTGTTGTAGTATGAAGTAATCGGCAGTAAACATGGATCAGTTTTTATTTGCTTGGTCCCACTACAGCAGCCTTTCTCAACGCTTATACCAAAGAGGAACCCCTAAAATGATTTTTAGGGGGGACCTTTACTAAAACGAATTGACTAGGAAAAATGCTCCATACATTGGTGGTCAGTAGGAAGAAGGCTCCCCTTGCATTGGTGGTTAGTAGGAATAAAAATAAAAAAAACAAAAATTGTTTTACCAGTGGTTAGCAGGAAGCATGCTCCTCCTTGCAGTGGTGGTCAGTAGAAAGAAGGCCCCCTTTACAGTGGTGGAATGTAGGAAGAAGGCTCCCCTTATAGTGGTGGTTAGTAAGAAGGTTCCCCTTACAGTGGTGGTCAGTAGGAAGAAGGCCCCTCTTACAGTAGTGGTCAGTAGGAAAAGGCCTCCTTACAGTGGTGGTCAGTAGAAAGAAGGCTCCCTTTACAGTTGTGGTTAGTAGGAAGAAGGCTCCTCTTACAGTGGTGGTCAGTAGGATAAAGGCTTCCCTTACAGTGGTGGTTAGTGGGAAGCAGGCTCCCCTTGCAGTGGTGGTCAGTAGGATAAAGGCTCCCCTTACAGTGGTGGTTAGTGGGAAGCAGGCTCCCCTTGCAGTGGTGGTCAGTAGAAAGAAGGCCCCTTTATAGTGGTGGTCAGTAGAAAGAAGGCCCCCCCTTATAGTGGTGGTTAGTAGGAAGAAGGCTCCCCCTATATTGGTGGTCAGTAGGAAGAAGTCCTTCCTACAGTGGTGGTCAGTAGGAAGAAGGCCTCTCTTACAGTAGTGGTCAGTAGGAAAAGGCCTCCTTACAGTGGTGGTCAGTAGAAAGAAGGCTCCATTTACAGTTGTGGTTAGTAGGAAGAAGGCTCCTCTTACAGTGGTGGTCAGTAGGATAAAGGCTTCCCTTACAGTGGTGGTCAGTAGGAAGAAGGCCTCCTTACAGTGGTGGTCAGTAGGAATAAGGCCCCCCTTATAGTGGTGGTCAGTAGGAAGAAGGTTTCCCTTACAGTGGTGGTTAGTAGGAAGAAGGCTCCCCTTACAGTCATGGTCAGTAGGAAGAAGGCTCCCCTTACAGTGGTGGTTAGTGGGAAGCAGGCTCCCCTTGCAGTGGTGGTCAGTAGAAAGAAGGCCCCTTTATAGTGGTGGTCAGTAGAAAGAAGGCTCCCCCTATAGTGGTAGTCAGTAGGAAGAAAGCCTCCTTACAGTGGTGGTCAGCAGAAAGAAGCCCCCCCCCCCCCTTAGAGGGGTGGACAGTAGGAAGAAGGTTTCTCTTACAGTGGTGGTCAGTAGGAAGAAGACTCCCCTTACAGTGGTGGTCAGTAGGAAAAAGGCCTCTTTACAGTGGTGGTCAGTAGGAAGAAGCCCCCCCCCCCCCATAATTGTGGTCAGTAGGAAGAAGGCTCCCATTACAGTGGTGGTTAGTAGGAAGAAGGCCCCCCTTACAGTGGTGGTTAGTAGGAAGAAGGCCCCCCTTACAGTAGAGGTCAGTAGGAATAAGGCCTCCTTACAGTGGTGGTCAGTAGGAAGAAGCCCCCCCCCCCCCACTTATAGTAGTGGTCAGTAGGGAAAAGGCCCACTCTTACAGTGGTGGTCAGTAGGAAAAAGGCCTCGCCCCCCTTACAGTGGTGGTCGGTAGGAAGAAGGCCACCTTACAGTGGTGGTCAGTAGGAAGAAGGCCCCCCTTATATTGGTGGTCAGTAGGAAGAAGTCCTTCCTACAATGGTGGTCAGTAGGAAGAAGGCCACCCTGATGTCCTCCCTAAAGACAGCTAAAATATAATTGGTGTCATGCTGCTTGCTTTGAAAGTAGTGTTAACCCTGGAACTATGCAAGCAACATCTAATGGAGGTCAGTTGATCTCAGCACAAGGAACCCCTAGAAACTTCTGGAGGAACCTTCGGGATCCACAGAACCCTGGTTGAGAAAGGCTGCACTACAGTGATAAAAGCTGAGTTCTGAGTTTTGATTCATTGGTTAGACGGAAAGGGTTAGAACCTCTGTTGATTTTTATTACTGCCTGTGTCCTCACTGGAAAGTTTTCCCATCACTTCCTGTCCAGGAAGTGAGGAGAGCCCTTGTCAACAGAGACGCAGCAATATAAGATCCAACGTTCTTCACTTTTTTCAAAGCAAAAACTGCAAACAATTTTAAAGATAAACTGTGCTTTGCCCATGCAGGGAAAAGCAACAGCTGCATATACACTTTATGGCCAAACATTTGTACACACCTGACCATCACAGCTATATAAGCCTGTTGTACATTCCATTCCAAAACCACAGCCATTATTATAGAGTTGGCCCACCTTTGCAGCTATAACCACCTGCACCTTTCTGGGAAGACAGGTATTTGTGCCCATTCCACCCACAATCATTTTGTAAGGTCAGGTACTGACATTAGATAAGAAGACCTGGCCCACAATTGGCTTTCCCATTTATCCCAATGATGTTAGTAGGGTTGAGATCAGGGCTTTGTGTAGGCCACTCATGGCCCTATACACAAAACTCATCAAACCATGTATTTATGGAGCTGGCTTTGTCCAAAAGGGCACAGTTATGCTGCAACAAAAAACCCTACCCAAAATTTTACCACAATGTTGGACGAGCACAATTGTCTAAAATGTCTTTATAGGGCTGTAGCATTAACAGTACTCTCATTGGAAACACCTAAATTTAATAATTTTGAAGGGTGTTCACATATTTTAAGTCATATAGCGTAAGTAGTCATTGCGTTTGCAGAGCCTGTAATCTAACAACAGCACAGTGGACACCCTGATACCACACTAATAATATTTATGGTATATAGGGACAGCTCAGTAACTCAACATGTGAGTTACACATCTCAGGATAAAGCACTCTTGCAGACAAGGGTTAAGGATTGCTGTGGGGAGGGTGGGTCACATTGTCCTGGGAAGGGCCTCAGCCCTGGGCTTACCCCTCTGCCTTTCTCCGTAGGCCACTGAGCCTGATAAATGGGGTTCGTCTGTTGGAAATCCTGGCCCAGCGAGTCCATCTGTCCACTTCCAGCTTCATCAACATCAGGTGAGGAAGACCAACATACTCAAGGTGCCTACATATAGACTATGAACATCTAATACTCACAGCAACAGTACAAGTACAGTGATAAATCTAATGAAACAAAGTACCAAGCAGTGCAGCTCTAGATTAGAAGATAATCTGATGCACTTGATTGTAGTTGTAGCTAGTAGTAGTTAATGACATTCAGCTACACCTTTTCTGTAATGTTGAAGATGTTTTGCTGCTTATTGAAGCAGCTCCTTCAGTTGTAATGAGCATCAGGAACAAACCCTAGTATCTCCGTCATCTTGAAGTGGTTCTTCAGTCCCCTGTGTGAAAATTAAAAGTCAGCAACTACAAAAACGGTAGCTGCTGACTTTTAAAAAAAGAAGCCACCTGTCCAGAGATCCAGTGTCATGCTCTGCCGACTGGGTTTCTTCACCGCTCTTGGGTGCTGGCGCCGACATCATAACTGTGGGCAGCCGTTTGTGACTGCTTGCAGCTTCACAGCCGCTTCCTCACCATGCATGCGTTATCCACGCTGCACCTTGTGAATGGTCCCACAGTCTCTTGGAAGCTGTGATGTGTCCCAAGAGGCTGCAGGGAGTCTCCAAACTGGGGCCCTTGGCTTGCCTTTATCCGGCCCTTGAGGCATTATTCGTGCTCCTAACACCAACAATGGGGCATAATACTTGCCACTGACACCAACAATGGCGCATTATTCCTTCAATGACACCAACAATGGCGCATTATTCCTTCAATTACACCAACGATGGGGCATAATTCCTTCCATGGACACCAATTATTTTCCCCCCCGATACCAAAGATTGTTGATATTGTTTACTCCCACTGAAAACAGTCTGCCCCCCCCTAAAGCCTGAAGGACAGTAAACTGGCCCTTTCTTTAGAAATTTTGGAGACCCCTGGCCTAGATGGTCAGAGCAGAGGTGGGAGCGGGTACCTGTCAAAACCTGTTAAATTTGACAGAGGGGGGAATGAGGAGGAACAGTGTAACTTCCCCTTTTGGGTGAAGTTCCACTTTAAACCAAACCCCATAAAAATGTGTTAAGGCAGATGTTGGTTTTACCATGTGGTTAACAATGCTGGGTATGTTCCTAACAACCATTAGAACTGAAGAAACTATTTGGAATGAATAGTTGAACATTACAGTCAAGTTGGATGTGGCTAACTACTAGTAGCTTAACAGTGACCTGGATAAATGAGAAGCTTCACAGACAAAATGTATGTTTAGATTTGATCTTTATACTTTTGGGTGCGTTTGCCTATTCACTTAAAACCCAACTCCCAACAATTTTTTTTTTTAGTTTTGGAAAGAGTGTGAAGAAAGTATAATCCCTTTCAACTTTATATTGCGTGGATGTAAAACAAGTTTAGAACATCTCTAAAGATTTTATTTCTATCTTTGCCCCCACTCCGGAGATATCCGCTTACAACCGGTCCAGGTAAAGAAAGAGAAATCTCAGCGGAGACACAGACAACATTTAACATGAGAGGCACTGGATCCCACCTTGTAGAGTGCAGTGGCTCAGGTTAAGCCTTTCTTAGACACGTAGGGGCCTTCAAAGGTGCCTTGACCAAGATCTGGATATTTGAATGAAACAGGAATACCACACCCGCATAATCCAAGATAAAAAATCCAACATGTTTCAGGGGTTTGTACCCCTCATCAGGACTTAAGGTGCAGTTTGGTATGAAGAAATGGTAAACTTGCAAGGGTTTTAGAAGATTCAGGTGTAACCTGGATCCTTCTTCTGAAGAAGGATCTTCAGCTTTTGTTCTTCCAAACATTCACATTTAAAATCTATCAGAGGTTTTAACCCTTCTTTGAGCTATCCAAAACTAAAACAAATGTTTTGGCTGAGGTTAAGCTTTAACTTAAACTAAACCGGTGGTTACCATTAGCTTATGCAACTGCCCCTTACACTAAACAACAGGCACTTCCAGTAGCATGCAGTTTTCCTTCCTTAAAGAGTGCTCCAGAAGCTCTGAAGAGTGGTTTAGTCCAGTGTTCCCCAGAAAATGGGTAACTGCAATATGAATAAATGGCATAACCATTTGCGCTCCACCTGCTATGACTACTTGTGTGTCACCCCTTGTCTGATGGGATATCCCACTGGTCTGGGATGCTGGTCAGTTTACAAAATGGAGGTGGGGTGGACTTTACTGCAGAAAGGGGGACAACTGTGCTCTGATATACAGTATATAAAGAAACCAACTCTCATGGCTCTGGCACTCTTTCTTTCTACCTTGCTACTGGTTAGTAAGGCCACTCCTTACAATAATAGGCCAATAGTAAGGCACTGGAGGAGGCAAGGGAGGCTAAATCTGTTGACCAAAGCTAGTGGATATTTGTTTAGCAAAGCACCAACTTTTCCAAAAAAAAAAAAAAAAAAATTCAAAGACAGAATCACTGAGTTGGAAAAAGGATCACCCTTGTATGTCAGTATTTTATTGGACCACTTTTTGCTTTAATGACAGCCTTTAGTCTGTTGGGATATGTCTTTACTAACTTTGCACATCTAAACATTGCAATATTTGCCCGCTCTTCTTTGCAGAACTTCTCAAGTTCAGTTAAATTTGATGGTGTTCATTTGTGGACTTTAGTTTTCAAATCATTCCACAGGTTTTCAATGAGGTTTAAGTCTGGGCTCTGACGAGGCCATGCAGGGACATTCACCTTTTTCTCCTTCAATCACTGTGTGGTCATTTTTGCTGTGTGCTTTGGGTCATTGTCATGTTGAAAGCTAAACCTTATACCCATTGACAACCTTCTGGCAAAGGGCAGCAGATTTTCTTCAAGAGTTTGATGGTATTTTGCCCCATTCATTTTTACTTCAATAACAGAGACTTGTCAGGATAGAAGGAAAATGGGTGGGGCAAAATACCATCAAATTCTTGAGGAAAATCTGCTGCCCTCTGCCAGAAAGTTGTCAATGGGAAGAAGGTTTACCTTCCAACATGACAATGACCAGAGCACACAGCAAAAATGAGCACACAGTCGTTGAAGGAGACAAAGGTGAATTTCCTTGCATGGCCTAGTCAGAGCCCAGACTTAAACCCCATTGAAAATCTGTGGAATGACTTGTAGACTGAAGTCCACAAATGGTCACCATCAAATGTAAGTGAACTTGAGCAGTTCTGCAAAGAAGAGTGGGTAAATATTGCAAAGTCTAGATGTGCAAAGTTGGTAGAGACGTATCCCAACAGACAAAAGGCTGGAATTAAAGCAAAAGGTGGTTCAACAAAATACTGACATAATGGGAATGATCCTTTTTTAAACTCTGTCTTTGAATTTGTTTTTATTTTTTTTCTGAAACGTTGGTGTTATATCTTTCACTTGGATGTTAGAAGTTGCACTGACCAAATACAGCAGGATAAAACAGCTATTCTTTTCTATACCCACTGTATATTGTGAAAAATGTGTAACCAATTAATTCCCATAATTTAAGGGAAAAACTTCACCTTTATATCTGTTGCCTACAGGCACAGGCTTTTTTTTGCCTAATGGTAAATGTGGCCCTGACTAGCTAGACTGACACCGGCCTGGCCTCCTTCTCCTTTCCAATGGCTCTGTCTGTCCCTACTGACAATAAAAGGAAGATATTAACACTGCAACAGTACTGATGAGTTGCATTTTAGCTGCCTATCACAGTCTTGCTTTTTACATTGTACAGTCACCTTTTAAAGTGAACCTTTACTCCATTATATATATATATATATATATATATATATATATATATATATATATATATATATATATATATATATATATATATATATATATATATATAAATGTAACCATATCTGTCATACCAGACAGACACCACAATATGCCTGCTAATTTTAGCCAGAAAGACCTATCCAGTGCCCCACTCTAATTTGGTTTCACCTTTTTACTAGGGCATGACTTTTTCTAAGTTCATGGCTAAGCTCCACCAACTGCCATCACCTTGTCCAGTAAGCCGGCCCTTCCTGACCACTAAAGAAAATGAATGGGCAAAAAAGTCACTCTCTAGATGTGCAAAGCTGGTAGAGACATCCCCAAAAAGACCTGCAACTGTAATTGCAGCGAAAGTTGACTCAGGGGGGCTGGACACAAATGCACACCACACTTTTCAGATAATTATTTGTAAATAAATTTTGAAAACCATTTAGCATTTTCCTTCCACTTCACAATTATGTGCCACTTTGTGTTGGTCTATCACATAAAATCCCAATAAAATACATTTCCGTTTTTGGTTGTAACATGACAAATGTGGAAAATTTCAAGGGGTATGAATACTTTTTCAAGGCACTGTAGACCTCCATAGGATCACCTTGAGGCTGCAGAGCTCGACAGGTAAGTGGCTGACCGAAGCAGAGTTCTTGGTGGAAGTACAACTGTCAAGCTTCAGGCTGGAAACATAGGCAGCAGAGGCTTCCATGTGTAGCAAGATGGCTGCGCCTCCAATCAGCACCTCTCTTGGCTGGGTGATGGTGCCGAGCTCTACAGCCTCAAATTGATCTTTTGAAAGTCTATATGGGTTTATGACGAGCCTTGATCCACTTTTAACTAGTGAGTGCATTTTTATTTTCTTTCTAATAAATCGCTACACCTAGCTGGAGGCTCCCTCTTCCTGACCACTAAGGCAATCAAATTGGATAGTGGAATGGTAGGTTTCAAGGCTTAATCTTTTAAGGTGCGGTTACTTTCTGCTGAGTGGTTAACCCCTCAGGGTACAGGACACCTGTCTTCTTCAGTTTTGGTCAGTCTGAGACCTTTCACTAGAACAAAGGGCTCTCCAATCCAGCCAGGTCACAGGGGGAGCTCCGAACCTTCAATCTCACCATGTCCAGGGTGAAGAAATGGTAGATTTCCAAGGGCGTTGGAGGGTTCACAAGTAATCTTCACTGTTGCTCCTGATTGACCCAACACAGGGACTCACAGTCCCCAGTAAACCATGGTGGGATCTGTGAGTGTTGATATCTTCCCTGTCACCATCACCACCATGATTTAGAGTAGCAACCAGCCTAAAAGATCCATATTTACTTGCACCACCTTCAGAGCCCAAAATCTTAACAGGTGTCTGCCCCCTCTCCAGCATGCACAGGTTCTTCCATCAGGACCACTCCCCAGGGAAATAAATGAATGCCCAAACAAGATTGTCATTCTTCCTATAGGAAGGATAATCCTTACTTGAGTCAGTGAGAAAAACAAAATTCCAAAAGTATAACAAGAAAGCTGTTTCTTCACAGATATTCCTTTTCCATTTCTTTCAATAGTAAGGAGAAATCCATTGCTCTCACAATTTGGTTAAGACAAAGTCATGACATAGTGTGTACTTGTCTCAATTAAGAGCACTAAGTGTCATTTCTGTCTGCTGCCTTGTTGCTTTGCTATCTGCATGAGTCACTTCTGGCAAGTTTTCCTGACATCAAGACAAAAATGCGAGAGGGGAGGGAGCTCCAGCTGATTGACAGCTGTTCCTGTGAGCTGTGTGGAGGGGGGTGTATCCCTTCCCTTCCCCAATCCGCTCTCACTGAGCTCTGCAGAGTGTAACTTCAGCTCTCCGCCCCCCTTTTTTCTGAACTCTCAGACAAGCTTTATAAATTCAGCACTTTAAATGGCTGTAGAGAAGAGAAGACGGCAGTTAAACAGGTATAACTTATGCAGGAGGATTTGTTTCATCTCTGTGTATCACCTGAGGCCAGTCACTTCACTGGGTGTTTTAAAGGGTTTTCAACCACTTCAAATATCACATTCCTCTAGACCAGGAGTCTCCAATCTTTCTAAACAAAGGGCCACTTTACATTCCTTCAGACTTTAGGGGTGTCGTACGGTGGCCAGTTGGAGTAGAAGCTGTCCCACCATCAATGGGAGCAAACAATGTCCCAAGCTTGATGGTCAGTAAGAGTAAAAAAACTATCTAGCACCCATGGTCAGTAGGAGGAGGAATAATGCCCCATGGTTGGTATTAATGGAAGGAATAATGCCCCATTGTTGGTATCACTGGGAGGAATAGTGGCCCATTGTTGGTGTCGGTGGAAGGAATAGTGCCCTACCATTAATGTCAGTGGGAGGAATAGTGTCCTCTCATTGGTGTCAGTGGAGGGAATAGTGCTCCATCGTTGGTGTCAGTGGGAGAAATAGTGCTCCATCGTTGGTGTCAGTTGAAGGACTAGTGCCCTCTCATTGGTGTCAGTGGGAGGAATAGTGCCCCACCCATCATTGGAGCACAGGTGTGTCAGGAGGAAGCTGTCTGGAGCTGCTGCAGGTGATCCGTGTGAGAGGGGAGTGGTGAGGAAATCTCTCCCAGCTCTCCTGGCTCCTTTCTGGGGAAGCCATGGAGGCCAGCAGGGCCTCTCCTGCTGGAGGCTCCAAGCCATCTCCTGGGCCATCAGGTGACATGCCTGCCCCTGTGCAAACCATGGCTTGTGATCTCTCTGCCCCTGGTGAGAATGAAGGCTCAGAGGCAATTCAGGAGCGAGTGGTGGCCGGGATTAAGGTCCTGAATAGGGAGAGAGACAAGCTCTATAAACTGAGAGCGGAGGTAAAGCGCTTGAGAAGACAGCGTGAGGGCTTGCATAGCCAGAGACGTGGGTCCATGGATCCGGAGATCCAACTGGCCAAGGTCCGGGTTGAACACCAGGAGACCATTGTGGCCATGATGGAAGGCAGAGATGGGCCCTTTAAGGAAAAATTCTGCAATGACCGAAGGTTTGCCAGGATGACAAAAATGGAGGTGGAGGAGGAGACCCCCAGTTCAGACCCCCTGCCCCCTCAGGGAGAGGTAAGCAGCCCCATGCCTTCCCAGGACTCAGGAGGCATGCTCAGGGTAATCCAAGCAATGGAGTCTCCTATGCGGGGTGATCAGTTGGTATTTCATGAGGAGGACATTACAGATAATGTGCCTGACAAGGTAAAGCCTGTCAAGCCTCATGTGGTGCATAAAACTGTTTTTGTGAACACTGTGACTGATACTGACAATGTGCCCAGTGACAATCAGGCTGCTAGTCCTATGTGTGGCAATGCTGTGCCTGCTGATGCTGCAGTGCAGCAAAAAATGCATTTAAAAAATGACATTCCTGCAGAGGAACTACAAGATTCAACAGAACCAATTAACCCCCCTTTAGCTGAGTCTAAAGTTGTTTGCCCCACAGCTGCTGAGGACTCTACAGCACAGCTTCAGGAGACAGCTGGTATTACATCAGAAACTGTGACTATTCCTGATGGGAATGTGAATATTTGTGTGACTGATAAGAATCTTCCCAGCACAAGTGTGATGGACAGTCCTACCAACTCCATTCCAGCAGATAATAATAATAATTGTAATGTACAGACTAATGTTACATCAGTGTGGGGCCTTGGCCCTGATAAGCCTACATTTGCCCAGGTGGTACGCTCTGCTCCTGGTAGCTCCGCCCCCAAGAGGGTTTTCCCCCTGCGACCTACCACCTTGAGCACCCCAGGATCTGGTCTTGGGTCTCTGGTTTCTGCTGGGGGTCCGAGACGAAATGTAGTGATTCTTAAATGGGAAGGTGGTGCAATCCCTCCAGCACGGCGTGTGGTGGTGGACATGATTTTGGAGATGGGTTTTGGGGCAAACGATCTGTATGCCCTAATACATGTTGCTGGGAGCCGGGAATATACTATTAGTTTCACCAGGCCAGAGGGTCTTGACCTGTTCTGGGAGAGATATGAGGCTCGGTGCAGGTCAAGACCCGAATGGGAAGGTCTGGCCCCATTGGTGGTTTCACAAAGGTCTACAGTGAAAAAAATCGCAATTATTCTCACTAATGAGACTGTTCCTGCTCGAGATTTAGAGGTCTGGTTAAAGAATTATGGTGAGGTATTGACTAAGCCCAGCAAAATCCTTGATGAGCGTAACATCTGGACTGGGGGTTGGTCGGTTACAGTCAGGTTGGCCAGGGATGGGAATGTTGTCCGTCACCTGCCCTCCTCAGCTTTTATAGGGAGGGATAGGATGACTATTTTCTACCCTGGTCAGCCGAAGCTGTGTCACCGCTGTGGAGAAAAGGGGCATTTGAGTTCCTCCTGTTCAGCCTTGATATGTTCAGTGTGTCGGGGTCAGTGTCATATGGCCAAGGACTGCACCGAGATGATCAGGTGCAACCTGTGCCTGCGCCTTGGCCACCCCTACAGCAGATGTCCTGAAGCCTGGCACAATATAGAGAAGGAGGTAATTGATGACATGTCAAGGCTGGACAGGATGGAGGGTGAGGCCCCTGGTGTACCATCCTCCTCTGCGGTGACTGACTCCCCTGGTCCTGCTCAGGATCCCTCTCCAGTTCCTGTGGCCACCCCTCCTGTATCTGTAAGTATTCCTTCTGTATCTGTATCTGTCTCCCCCCAGCCTACTGTACCCTCTCCTCATGTGTCAGAACCTTCCAAGTCTGTGCCCCCCGAGTCAGTTCCCCCCCAGGAGTCTACCCCTCCTAAGTCTGACTCAAAGGGAGCACCCCCCCCACCAGGAGTGGTAACATGTACTAAAAAGGTTGCTTCTTCCTCTGTAAAGAAGTCTTGTGGAAAGACTTCACAGAAAAAAGTAACAGATGAGGGCATCTCTGAAGCTGACCTGCAGTACCTGGAGGAGAGAAGGAAGGTTGGGAAGCGGAAGAAGCAGGTGGTGAGGGCGGAACAGGCTCCAGTGCCTGTCTCCAACCGTTATAGGTCCTCTAATTGGGATATCTCTTCATCTGGAGCTTTTTCAGGGCGAAGTTCTGATTCCGAAATGGAGTTTGAGGCGGCCTCAAGAAAGAGAGAGGCATCTGGTGATGAGCAGCAGAGGGGAGCTAAGAAGCAATCCACCCAATAACCCAAATGGCGGTTCCCCCTCCGTTAAAAGTGGTGACAATAAATGTCGCCAGCATTAAGTCAGTAAGAGCTCGTTCTATGGCCTTCTTTTTGTTCAGCCAATTAGATGCTGAAATTTTATTTTTGCAAGAGACTAGGCTCACCTCCTTGGCAGATATTCATATGGCCAAGAGAGAGTGGAGGTATGGTCCATCTTACTGGTCTCTTGCGGCCGAGCCTTACGGCGGTGTGGCGGTGTTGTTTAAAACCGGCATGGTAACTGTCCGGCGGGTTATTGAGGTGGAGATTGGGAGATGTATGGTCTTAGACGTCCTTGTGGGAGGGCAGGACCTGCACCTAATTAATGTTTATGGGCCGCACACAAAGTGGGACAGGAAATGCCTTTTTACAAGGATCAAGCCATTTCTTTTTACATCCCGGCAAGTGGTCTTTGGAGGTGACTTTAATACAGTAACTAGGCCCAAGGACAGGAAGGACTTCAAGGACAGGCTGGGATATGATAGCGTTTTTTTAAATAGTATGGTTAGGGATGCTGGTCTTGTGGATGTGCACATTAAGCACCTCCTGGATGACACTGGGTTCACCTTTCATCGAGGTAATAGTCAGAGTAGAATAGATAGGTTTTTTTTTGAAGGAGACCTCTGCTTTCTCACCCCCAGTGGTGCAGGCAGTAGAGTTCTCTGATCACTGTATGCTATCTGTGGTCCTGAATGCTTCAGACGCCCCTCAGAGGGGTAAGGGCATCTGGAGATTGAATTCGACTCTACTCAAGGAAGAACATGTTAGACAATCCTTTGAGGAATTCTTTCAGGCACAGGTGACCATCCTGGACTTTTGTAGCAGCAAGGCTGAGTGGTGGGAGCTGACCAAAAAGAGGATTGCTGGATTCTTCAGGGGCCTAGCCAATAGAAAGCAATTTAATAAATACATGACCTACCAACGTTTACAGAGGAAGCTGGATATTCTTGTCTCGAGAGGAGGAGATCCTGGGGCAATCTCTGAAGTGAAACTCCTTCTCAGGAAGTGTCAATATGACCGGCATGCCTCTTTGGTTCTGGAGAGGGACTATGGGAAGTACCACTCGCCTGACCCTTACCAGAACTGCAAACAAGGTGTAGCTGTTAAAACGGTCGTTGGCCTTAAGGACAGTACAGGTTCCTTGACAAAGTCCAGGTCAGGGATTCTGGAGGTCGTGAGGTCCTTTTATGCTGACCTTCTTGGGAGGAAAGAGCTCGACCGTGACAAGATGGAAAGCTTTTTGGACTCTACTCCAGGTCTAAATGATGAAGATGTCCCATTGATGAATTTGACAGAGGAGAGTGAGTTTTACAAAGCTTTTAAGCCTATTCTGGCCCCACATTTGGTAGAGGTTTTTAACAGTTGCCTTGCAGAAGGGGTACTTCCCCCTTCCATGAGGCACTCAGCTGTGATTCTTCTTTCAAAGGGTAAAGATCCTTCGATGATTGAGAATTGGCACCCCATCAGCCTTCTTAATGTCGATAGAAAGATACTGGCAAAGATCATTTTCTGGCACCTATCGTCAGTAGCAGAGTCTTTGCTTTCTCGCCATCAGCACTGTTCGGTCTAGGGTAGGTGCACCTTCACAGCAGTTTTAGCTGTCCGGGAGGCCTTGGAGCGATGCAGGGCTGCAGGCTGGGGAAAGTATTTGCTGACATTGGATCAGGCAAAAGCTTTTGATCGTGTTAACCATGAGTACCTGTGGTTGCTCCTTAGTAAGTACGGTCTGCCGGGTGGTTTTGTCAATTGGTTAAAAGTCTTGTATAAGGGGGCAGAAAGCTTTCCTCTTGTTAATGGTTGGGTTGGGCAGTCCTTTGAGGTTGGCTCCGGGGTGCGCCAGGGTTGTCCCCTGAGTCCCCTGCTCTATGTGTTTGCAATCGACCCCTTCATCAGGAGGCTAGAGAGCGGCATGTTGTGTGGGGTGCCAGTGGGGCTCCCAGGTGAGCCGCCTTTGAGGGTTGTTGCCTATGCGGACGATGTGTCCGTGATTGTCACTGGGGCGGATGAAGCAGAGGAGGTGGTCTCTCTGACATCACGGTATTCTGAAGCATCAGGCTCCAAGATCAATCAGGAAAAGACTGAAGTTTTCTGGATGGGAAAGGAAGGTGAGGGTTTTGATCTCCCGGACACCTTTCCAGTGCCCCAGGAAAGAATTAAGATTCTAGGCATTGAATTTGGACCTGGCGATTATGGCCTCAAAAACTGAGAAGGCAGACTGGAAATTGCCAATACTAAGGTGGTCAGCTGGAAGAGATGGAAGTTATCTATGAGGGAAAGGGTTGATCTGATTAAGACTTACCTGATTCCGATCTTCTTGTATGTCAGCTTTGTCTGCATCTTGCCAGTGTCTCTCTATGCTAGGGTCAGTAGTGTGTTCTTCCAGATGTTGTGGGGGAACAGACTGAACCCCATCAAGAGGAATGTCACCTATCTATCCAGAAGGGAGGGTGGCTTAGGTATGGTCAACCCAGTTCTTTTCTTTTCACTGCTTTTTCTCAAGTTTAATATTGGTAATATGCTTGCAGTGGAACCTCCTGGATGGGCAGGCATTTTTAGATCTTGGTTTAGGCCTTTTCTACGACTTTGGGTAGAAGGTGGCCAAGTGAAGAATCTCAGGGGTCATCGTGGTCAGCTACCAGCCTATGTCGCTCCGTGCCTGAAGTTACTACGGCAGTGGCGATTGTCGGCTGAAGATCTCAGATCGGTTCCGAGGAAAGTCCTTATGAGCCGAGTCTTGAGCGAAGTCTTTCATGACCCATTGGCCTTAAGGGATTGCCCAGGCCCAGTTTTGAGGGCAGGGTTAAGACTTATTAATTTGGACAGAGTACCCCCTAAATTCAGGGATCTGGCCTGGTTGTGCTTCCATGGGAGGCTCTATGTTAGGGGCAATTTGAAATTCCGCAGTGGGGTGGATCGTAGCTGTCCTCGGGAGGAGTGTGCAGGTGAGGAGGAGACTATGGACCATTTTCTGCTTCATTGCCCCTTTAACATAGAGGTGTACAAACAGGTGGGGCGGGCCCTTGGTGTCCCTTTCCTCTCCAGGCTGGGTTATGCTGAGTGGGTGTACGGAGCATTCAATACTGGTGGTGGTTTTTGTTTAGATACACTTTTTCTAGTTAGCCTAGTAGTCCGTTATTTCACTTGGAACGCACGGTGTCAGGTCAGCATTCGGCATAAAATCCTTCCTGTTCAGGTGGTGGTGTATGACATTCTGCATGAGGTGGAGAAGATTCGGGTACTTGAGAGAGACAAGCGGAGTCAGGGGGCTTGGTTGAAGGCGTGGAGGGGTTTCAAGCCTCCCTGACTGCCAGGAGTCTCTTTCCCGGGTGTGGCTGTCTGTCTCTTATCACCCTAGATTATTATTTTTTTTGGGATTAATTTTTGATAAATGGCTGCGTACATAGGTGATGGGTTGTGCCTCTTAGGCCCTCTCTGCTGCTTTATGTAAATAATTTTGGTAGTGGATTATGTATATATTGTATATATTCTGAACATGGATGTGTATTCCTTGGATTTCTGTTGAAGTTTTGTACTATGGTTTTGTTTTTTACTTTTGTATAAAATTGGTTGCTTGATTCTTTTTAATAAAAGATCAATAGTGCCCTCTCATTGGTGTCAGTGGAAGGAATAGTGCTCCATTGTTGGTGTCAGTGGAAGGAATAGTGCCCTCTCATTGGTGTCAGTGGAAGGAATAGTGCTCCATCGTTGGTGTCAGTGGGAGGAATAGTGCCCCGTTTTTTATATCATTAGGAAGAATATTCTAATGGAAAATTCCTGAAAGTCGCACATGACTTCAAAACCCAGTAAGAAGTTGTATGACAGCCTGAGCCTGGGCTCCAACCAGGCCATGCCCCCAACGTGTCACGCCACCCACTGAAATTAGGTTCTCAATGACTAAGCTCCATGGGCGGAGTGAAATGCATTGGGGGCGTGGCCTGGTTGGAGCCCAGGCTGAGGCTGTCATATACCTTCATACGGGGGGAGTTTTGCAGAGATGTGCGACTTCCAGGACTTTTCCCTTTCCCATTTGATGTCTAGAGCTGGGACGAGTTCTGTCCTTGTCTGCACTGCAAGTGGTCGCTAAATAAGAGGACCTGGTGGAACCTTGAGCAGCACCTGTAAATTTAGTTTGGGTCACATTAGAAAGAATAGTGTTTCGTTGTTTATAACAGAAATTATGTCTGATTGTTGGTGTCAACGGAGGAATAGTGCACCAAGGGCCAGATAATGGCAGTCAAAGACCGCATCAGACCTACCACCCACAGTTTGGAGACCACTGCTCCAGACCATCAGAACACAGAGTTCCCACCAAGAGCAAATAAGTCAAAAAGAAAATGTTTCCAGCAACCTGATCTGCACAGTATCACATTTAGCAAAGGCAGTATAAGGAATCGTAAGCTGCCAATAACACTTATTTAGAGGGACCAGCATAGATGGAGAAGTTTTATTTTCACCAGTAGATGTTCCTCCTGAGGGTTCAAAGGATTTTGAATGCCATCATACAGGCTGCTCAAAGTGTATCTAAAGCAAAAACATTCTTTTTATTTTTGGATGAAGTGGGGAAGGGTTAAAACCCCACCAGGCTTTTGTTGCTAGAACATGTATGACTGAGGTGCTGAATTCGACTCCATAATAGATCATGGTTGGAGGAAGTTTAAATGAGACACAATGGGGTTGATTTACTAAAACTGGAGAGTGTAAAATCTGGTGCAGCTCTACATAGAAACCAATCAGCTTCCAGGTTTTATTGTCAAAGCTTAATTGAACAAGCTGAAGTTAGAAGCTGATTGGCTACTATACAGAGCTGCACCAGATTTTGCACTCTCCAGTTTTAGTAAATCAACCCCAATGGATCAGCTGAGGCACAGTGTCCTAAAATTCAAAACTCCCTAGAACAGGGATAGACAGGAAACTGTCCAATGGGATCAATTAATCTGGTGACAACTGTCTAAAAGGGAGTTTCTCTCACTTTAGAGCAGGGGTCTCCAGACTTTGAGCCAATTTACTGTCCTTCAGACTTAAGTGGGGCATAGTGCCTGTGGTTAGTAGGGGGAGGAATTGTGCTTCATAATATGTATTAGTGATAAGAATAATGCCCTATCAGTGTCAGTGGAAGCAAAAATGCTCCATCATTGGTGTCAGTGGGAGGAATAGTGCCCCATCCTTGGTGTTGGTGGGAGGAATAGTATCCCATCATTGGTGTTAGTGGAAATAATAGTGCCCCATCATTGGTGTCGGTGGGAGGAATAGTATCCCATCATTGGTTTTAGTGGAAAGAATAGTGCCCCATCATTGGTGTCAGTGGGAAGAATAGTGCCCCATCATTACTGTCGGTGGGAAGAATAGTGTTCCCATCATTGGTGTTAGTGGAAAGAATAGTGCCCCATCGTTGGTGTCAGTGGGAAGAATAGTGCCCCATCATTGCTGTCGGTGGGAAGAATAGTGTCCCATCATTGTTGTCGGTGAGAAGAATAGTGTTCCGATCATTGGTGTTAGTGGAAAGAATGGTGCCCCATCATTGGTGTCAGTAGGAGGAATAGTATCCCATCATTGGTGTCAGTGGAAAGAATAGTGCCCCATCATTGGTGTCAGTGGAAGGAATAGTGTCCCATCATTGGTATCAGTGGGAGGAATAGTGCCCCATTGTTGGTGTCAGTGGGAGGAATAGTGCCCCATTGTTGGTGTCATTGGGAGGAATAGTGCCCCATCATTGGTGTCAGTGGGAGAAATAGTGCCCCATCATTGGTATCAGTGAGAGGAATAGTGCCCCATTGTTGGTGTCAGTGGGAGGAATAGTGCCCCATCATTGGTATCAGTGGGAGGAATAGTGCCCCATTGTTGGTGTCAGTGGGAGAAATAGTGCCCCATCATTGGTATCAGTGGGAGGAATAGTGCCCCATTGTTGGTATCAGTGGGAGGAATAGTGCCCCATTGTTGGTGTCAGTGGGAGGAATAGTGCCCTATTGTTGGTGTCAGTGAGAGGAATAGTGCCCTATCGTTGGTGCCGTTGGGAGAAGTAGCGCCCCATCATTATTATCAGTGAAAGAAATCGTGTTTCGGTGGAAGGAGTCCCTAGGGGCCGGACAAAGGCATGCAAAGGGCCGCATTCGACCAGCGAGCAGCATTTTGGAGACCACTGATATAGAGCAATTTCCTCTCACTTCCTGCTGACACAGATGGCAAAAAGAAAAGCTGATGGGGGTTTACTTCTTCCCTGCTCTATCCAAAATGAAAAAATTCGACTTTAGGGAATTGGAAATCGTAAACTCCTGTTACACATTGAACTAAACATTACCGTCGGGTCTTTATGAAGAGAAATATCCGAATAAATTGCAGAAACTGGCAGATCTGTGCAGGGCAGGCGGCAGTACATCCGATAGGCAGATGATATTTGTTCTGCAGGGTTGGCATTTTAATGCATTCAGCCGTGACCTTTACAGTGTTATTTCTCCCATCATCGTCTATTCATAAAGGTCTGTTGGCCCATTTTGTTAATATTTCAGAACTGAAACCGATATAATGAAGTTCTTAATTGAAGTCGACCTTCTGTTGGCGAGTCCCATATCACTCAAACATTTTGTTTCCCTTGCAGCGTGGCTGGATCTGCCGTGACTTTCCGGATCCGAAAAAATCACCAAAATTTGACCTTGGCGGACGTCGCAAACCGCGCAGGTAGGTGATAGTATTACAAGGTGAAAAGAACAACAGAGCTGTGATTCTGACTATACACACTCCTACAAAGGTGAAATGGAAATTTAAAGATAGGCAACTCCTATCCTTATATTGATTAGTGGTTCCAAATTAATAATAACTCCTGAACAGACACAAAAGATACACTCCGCATCTTTCCAAGTAACTCTTCTGCTTTAATATGACGCAATTAAAGGTTTGTTATACACATGATTACGTAGGTATCACATTCACATTACGATTGTACTTTTATAGTAACAAGGGGCGTAACATAGGCAGGCTAATTCTATTCAGGATTCGATAGAATGCAAACATGTAATGAAAACATTATTAGTGCCGTGTGCACAGTGAGGGCAGTGTGCAATACATACAAAATAGAATACTATTATATACAGAACTTACACATTTCCTTTACAAAGGCCATGCAACTGTCCTGAACATTGAGTTTGACCGTATTGATAAGATATCTGTGCATGGCCTCCTTACATGGTATGTCCAGCCAAAACATTTTCTGATAGGTTTGAATAGTGATGAGCTGAAGTTCCCTGGGCAGGGGTTTCAAAGACAAAGAAGTTTGGCTGCCCAACCCAAATCTAGCAAATTACAAATGCCCATTTTCGGGGCTAATAGGCAAAGGGTTGTAAAAAAAATAGCTGAAGGGGGAGGGGCACTGCCCTGGGGAATATGTACTAATGTAGCATGTTTTAAAGAAAAAGTCAATGCAGCCGAGAGCAGTGATTTTTTTTTTTTTTTTAGCACTGACATCTACAAAGAAAAAATTATTTTTAAATTGACGGCAAATTATCATTCTCCCTCCTGCTTTAAAAACAGCACACAGACCCTAAAGGTCGTCTAAAATACATAGAAGACCCTAATGGTCTATTATGTATTGTAGGGAAACTCTGGAGAGGATGTTTACTTTGATGGTTTTTTACATTTTTGTTTTTCTTTGTAAATTTCGTTTTTACTGTAGCACATGAAAGAAAAAAAAAATTGCATAGAGTCCCCCACAAAATGCATACCAGACCTTTTGAGTCTGGTATGAATTTTAGGGGGGACTCCACGCAAAATAACAAAAAAATAAATGCATGGTGTCCCCCTGAAAATCCATATGACGTCTTCCCGTGATCGCGCTTCTCACCCGCCCCCTGTATCACAAATCTTGGTAAAGAGCCAATCACAGCTGATCACAGTGTAAACAGGATATCGTCATTCTTCTCCTCATGCTGACAGCGTGCGAGGAGAGGAGAGGCGATAACCAGCGAATCCACACAGGGGACATTTACACTGATTATTAGGGCACTGATCATCAGTGCAGCCCCAACAGTGCCCATCTGTGATGCCTGTTTTTGCTGCCTATCATTGCCACCTATCAGTGCCCGTCATTGCCGCCTATCAGTGCCTCCTATCAGTGCCGCCTCATCAATAGTGCCCATCAGTGCAGCCTATCAGTGCCACAAATCAGTGCCGCCTCATCAGTCCCACCTCATTAGTGCCCATCAGTGCAGCCTATTAGTGCCCATTAGTGCAGCCTATCAGTGCCGCCTCATCATTAGTGCCCATCCGTGCAGCCTATCAGTGCCGCCTCATCATTAGTGCCCATCAGTGCAGCCTATCAGTGCCGCCTCATCAGTGCCACCTCATTAGTGCCCATCAGTGCAGCCTAACAGTGCCCATTAGTGCAGCCTATCAGTGCCAATCAGTGCAGGCTCATCAGCGCACATCAGTGAAGGAGAAAAAATGTTATTTACAAAATTTTTTTTTATAAGAGAAACTAAGAAAAATGTTTTTTTTTTGTTTTTTTTTTCAAAATTTTCAGGTTTTTGTCAGGTGTTTAGCAAAAAATAAAAAACCCAGTGGTGATTAAAAATCACCAAAAGAAAGCTCTATGTGTCTCCAAAAAAATGATAAAACCGCGCAATTCTCATTCAAAGTTTGACAGCGCTGAAAGCTGAAAATTGGCCTGGGCAGGATGAGGGAAGATGGGGGATGGGGGAAAGCATGCATCATGAAGGAAAGACGAAAGGCCTTATGCCCTCAACAGGGTGCCCCATCCCCCAGCAAAGCACCTTGTCCCCTTGTTGATAAGGACAAGGGCCTCATCCCCACAACCCTTGCCTGGTGGTTGTGGGGGGTTTATCGGAATGTGAAAGCCCCGTTTAATAATAAAAGTCCTTTATTAAAAAATCCCCAAAAATGTCCCTCATTGTAAATCCATTGTCGGTCACAATGCCCGCCAATGACGACTAGCAGGAAAAACAAAAAACAAAACTTGACAACCCAGGCATGGTAACACTAGCTGAATGGCGGCTCCCTCCCTGAGCTGTCATCAGCTATATAAAGGAAGGGGCGGGGATAGTGGTGACATCATCACTCAGATATGGCCATGGCTCCTTTTCTACGCCATTTGCTTATAGTTACATAGTTACATAGTAGGTGAGGTTGAAAA
The DNA here is from genome assembly GCF_042186555.1 of Aquarana catesbeiana. Classification (NCBI taxonomy): domain Eukaryota; kingdom Metazoa; phylum Chordata; class Amphibia; order Anura; family Ranidae; genus Aquarana; species Aquarana catesbeiana. Next base: position 390,558,230 of record NC_133329.1, read on the forward strand.
AAGACACACGTCCATCAAGTCCAACCCATGTGTGTGATTATGTGTCAGTATTTCATTACATATCCCTGTATGTTGCGGTCATTCAGGTGATTATCTAATAGTTTCTTGAAGCTATCAATGCTCCCCGCTGAGACCACCGCCTGTGGAAGGGAATTCCACATCCTTGCCGCTCTTACAGTAAAGAACCCTCTACGTAGTTTAAGGTTAAACCTCTTTTCTTCTAATTGTAATGAGTGGCCACGAGTCTTGTTAAACTCTCTTCTGCGAAAAAGTTTTATCCCTATTGTGGGGTCACCAGTCCGGTATTTGTAAATTGAAATCATATCCCCTCTCAAGCGTCTCTTCTCCAGAGAGAATAAGTTCAGTGCTTGCAACCTTTCCTCATAACTAAGATCCTCCAGACCCTTTATTAGCTTTGTTGCCCTTCTTTGTACTCGCTCCATTTCCAGTACATCCCTCCTGAGGACTGGTGCCCAGAACTGGACAGCATACTCCAGGTGTGGCCGGACCAGAGTCTTGTAGAGCGGGAGAATTATCGTTTTATCTCTGGAGCTGATCCCCTTTTTAATGCCAATATTCTGTTTGCTTTATTAGCAGCAGCTTGGCATTGCATGCCATTGCTGAGCCTATCATCTACTAGGACCCCCAGGTCCTTTTCCATCCTAGATTCCCCCAGAGGTTCTCCCCCCAGTGTATAGATTGCATTCATATTTTTGCCACCCAAATGCATTATTTTACATTTTTCTACATTGAACTTCATCTGCCATGTAGTCGCCCACCCCATTAATTTGTTCAGGTCTTTTTGCAAGGTTTCCACATCCTGCGGAGAAGTTATTGCCCTGCTTAGCTTAGTATCGTCTGCAAATACAGAGATTGAACTGTTTATCCCATCCTCCAGATCGTTTATGAACAAATTAAATAGGATTGGTCCCAGCACAGAACCCTGGGGAACCCCACTACCCACCCCTGACCATTCTGAGTACTCCCCATTTATCACCACCCTCTGAACACGCCCTTGTAGCCAGTTTTCAATCCATGTACTCACCCTATGCTCCATGCCAACGCACCTTATTTTGTACAGTAAACGTTTATGGGGAACTGTGTCAAATGCTTTTGCAAAATCCAGATACACCACGTCTACGGGCCTTCCTTTATCTAGATGGCAACTCACCTCCTCATAGAAGGTTAATAGATTGGTTTGGCAAGAACGATTCTTCATGGATCCATGCTGATTACTGCTAATGATATCATTCGTATTACTAAAATCTTGTATTTATTACTAAAATCTTGTATGTGGCCGTGATTCCTGGTCATGTAAGTGAATGGGCCAGGTGACGTCAGTGGTTGATAGGGACGCATCGGGTGCAAGCAGCCGCTGCTTCCTTAGCAACCATTGACAGCTAGGATAATGGTGACATCATTGCCCAAATATGGCCATACTTAGCCCTATGATGTAACTCGCTCCTCTCCCTGCCCATTTGCTTATGTGGCTAGGGATTCCTGGCCATGTAAGTGAATGGGCCAGTTGACCTTGGTGGGTGGTAAGGACGCAGCGGGTGTAAGCAGCTGCTGCTTCTTTAACAGCCATTGACAGCCAGGATAGCGGTGACATAATTTCTCATATATGGCCACACTTTGCCCAATGATGTAACCCGCTCCACTCCCTGCCCATTTGCTTACATGGCTGGGGATTCCTGCTGGCCATGTCAGTGAATGGGCCAGGTGATGTCAGTGGTTGCTAGGCATGCAGCAGGTGCAAGCAGCCGCTGCTTCCTTAACAACCATTGACAGCCAGGATAGAAGTGACATCGTTGTCCAAATATGACCATACTTAGCCCCTTGATGAAGTCCGCTCCATTCCTTGTCCATTTGCTTACATGGTCGGGGATTCCTGGACTTATAAGTGAATGGGCAGGGTGACGTCGGTGGTTGTTAAGGACACATCAGCTGCAAGCATTGGCTCCTTCCTTAACAACCACTAAAAGACGGAAGCTGTCACATTCGTCCATGCCGAATGCCCCAATTCTAACTAATATTCGGACAAAGCACTAAGCACAACTAAATTAGCAGGACAGGAAGTGAGGATAAAACTCTGGGAGTTTTGGAGAGCAGGAAAAACCTGACAGGGGGTTGAAGCCTTCCACATTCTCTGCAAAACTGGAAAAACAGTTCTTATACAAGAACATACTCTAAAAGTTTTTACAAACCTACAGTATATGAAAAGGTACAGAAGTGTGCAGTACCCCACATTGGTCACATGGTGGCACTGCAACAGGCAAGCTTTGCATGAGATAATTAGATGTGTAAATTGTACTGACAAAGCTGGGTGGTAAAACTGATCTTGGTAATACTGTTAATAACTCCCGAGTATTGATCCTGAATAAATTCCAATCGGGATAAACCCATTTGAAATATCTACTTATAGATTAGATGTTGGTAATTTAGTTGTTTTCTTAAGATGTGACATTCAGTTAGGCTTATTGGCATCATAAATGTTTAATTGTTGAACTTGTGAATTTGTAATTAGCCCTTAAAGGAAGCTTATACTGGGAGAAACAGGTAGGCTTTCATTGTGGCTGACCTCCCCGAAAAATACTAGTTGACCGGCTCCCGTAGGGAGCCAACGACATCACCACCATACCCCCCAATCTGCTGAGATGAGTAAGAGGGACGATTTTTACACAAAAAAAAAGTATGTTGGCAAAGGACACACCCCTACCACGCCCTGGATCGCAAAGAATTATTGCGCAAAAAATAATTGGTTAGACCCACACCTGTACATTTCTTTTATTCTGGTTTTTCAAAATAAAAAATGCAGTAATTAGGAGGATAAATAAAAATGTGGGTGCAGTATAACACTGTTGTTAGTTAAAGAGTATCTAAACCCAAAAATAAAAATGTTATATATTTTATCTTACTAGTCCTTAGATGTGGTGGCTGCATTAGTTTTCCTTTTCAGAAGCTTTTTTTTTTTCCTTTGTTTTGACTTGGTGACTCTGCCAGTAACACACTTCCTTTGCTAGGGTGACAACATTCACTGCACTGTATTTATGGGGGAGCAGCGTTGTCACCCTAGGACAGCATGTGTTATGACAACAGAACGTCTTCCTCTCTCCTCATCTCCATTACATAGAGGGGAGTTGATTTTTAGTTCACAGAATATAAGTGGGAAAGCTGCTGGTTGTGAATGTTGTTTGATGTATCAGTTCAGTGCACAGGAAGTTACAAGGATGCTGGATTCCTGGCAGGATCAACAAGTATTTTCTGTACTTGTAGAAATGAAAAATAATTTTAAATAGGAAAAACGAACACAGCCACCACATCTAAGGACCTGTAAGCTGCATTATAGAACAGTGCCTTGAAAAAGTATTCATACCCCCCCTTGAAATTTTTGACATTTTGTCATGTTACAACCAAAAACTTAAATGTATTTTATTGGGATTTTATGTGATAGACCGACACAAAGTGGCACATAATTGTGAAGTGGAAGGAAAATGATAAATGGTTTTCAAAATTTTTTTACAAATAAATATGTGAAAAGTGTGGGGTACATTTGTATTCAGCCCCCCTTTATTCTGATACCCCTAACTAAATTCTAGTGGAACCAATTGTCTTTAGAAATCACCTAGTTAGTAAATAGAGTCCAACTGTATGTAATTTAATCTCAGTATAAATACAGCTGTTCTGTGAAGCCCTCGGAGGTTTGTTAGAGAACCTTAGTGAACAAACAGCATCATGAAGGGCAAGGAACACACCAGAAAGGTCAGGAATAAAGTTGTGGAGAAGTTTAAAGCAGGGTTAGGTTATAAAAAAATATCCCAAGCTTTGAACATCTCACGGAGCACTGTTCAATCCATCATCCGAAAATGTAAAGAGTATGGCACAACTGCAAACCTACCAAGACATGGCCGTCCACCTAAACTGACAAGCCGGGCAAGGAGAGCATTCATCAGAGAAGCAGCCAAGAGGCCCATGGTAACTCGGGTGGAGCTGCAGAGATCCACAGCTCAGGTGGGAGAATCTGTCCACAGGACAACTATTAGTCGTGTTCTCCACAAATCTGACCTTTATGGAAGAGTGGCAAGAAGAAAGTCATTGCTGAAAGAAAGTCATAAGAAGTCCCATTTGCAGTTTGTGGGAAGCCATGTGGGGGACACAGCAAACTTGTGGAAGAAGGTGCTCTGGTCAGATGAGACCAAAATTGAACTTTTTGGCCTAAAAACAAAACACCGTGTGTGGCAGAAAACTAACACTGCACATCACCCTGAACACACCATCCCCACCGTGAAACATGGTGGTGGCAGCATCATGTTATGGGGATGCTTTTCTTCAGCAGGGACAGGAAGCTGGTCAGAGTTGATGGGAAGATGGATGGAGCCAAATACAGGGCAATCTTAGAAGAAAACCTGTTATGCTGCCTACACACGACTGGACTTTTCGACAGCAAAGGTCCGACGGAACGAATCCTCCGGACAATTCGATCGTTTGTGGGCTTCATCGGACCTTTGCTGACGAAAAATCAGACGGACTTTAGAAATAGAACATGTTTCAAATCTTTCCGATGGACTCGAGTCCGGTCTAAAAATCCGTTCGTCGGTATGCTAGTGCGATGGACAAACAACGACTCAAGGGCAGCTATTGGCTACTGGCTATGAACTCCCTCATTCTAGTCCCTTTGTATGTCATCACGTTCAAATCAGTTGGACTTTGGTGTGGTCGTGTTTAGGCAAGTCCGTTTCATCGGAAGTCCGTCAGAAAGTCCTCCGGAGTTCAGTCCGTCGAAAGTCCGGTCGTGTGTACGCGGCATTAGAGTCTGCAAAAGACTTGAGACTGGGGGGAGGTTCACCTTCCAGCAGGACAACGACCCTAAACATACGGCCAGAACTACAATGGAATGGTTTAGATCAAAGCATATTCATGTGTTAGAATGGCCCAGTCAAAGTCCAGACCTAAATCCAATAGAGAATCTGTGGCAAGACTTGAAAATTGCTGTTCACAGACACTCTCCATCAGATCTGACAGAGCTTGAGATATTTTACAAAGAAGAATGGGCAAAAATGTCCCTCTATAGATGTGGAAAGCTGGTAGAGACATCCCCAAAAAGATGTCCGCCGACACCCGCTGATCGTTGAGGAGAGACACAAGGCAGAGCTTTGTCCTGTAGGCGGGGATGTGCTGGATTTTCTTTGCAGGGAAAGAAATTCCATCACATCCCTTAGAAAAAGCAGCACACATAGTATACACAAACACTGGTTAGGCACACATTTAACCCTTTGATCGCCCTAGCTGTTTAACCCCTTCCCAGCCAGTGTCATTAGTACAATGACAGTGCATATTTTAGTGTCACTGGTTCTCACAAAATGTTAAAAGTGGCAGTTAGTGTCAGATTGGTTGCCGCAATAACGCAGTTCCACTACAAGTCGCTGATCGCCGCCATTACTAGTTTAAAAAATATAGTATAAAATAAATTAGGACCGTCCACAGCCCAGAGGTTCAGGAAGAAGAGGACAGCGCCAGGGTTGGTGTAAGGTAAGTAATGAAGCCTTCTTATCTTCCCATAGACGTAACAAGCCATTAAACTTTTTTTTCCTTCTAAGCCCAGGGTTGGGATTTGAAAGCCGGTTGGGTGCACACACCCTGATTAAGGTTTGACTTTGCTCAGAAAATGGCACAAGGAGCCTATCGGGTGTGATGCTGTACAATGAACATGCTGATAGGAGGAGAGAAGAGAATAACAGAGAGATGAGCTTGTTTGTCTGCTGCTTCTCCTTTTACTGTCCAGTCACGGGCTGGAGGAGAAACAAGACCCTAAAGCGGAGTTCCACCCAAAAATGGAACTTCCGCTTTAAGGGAGGTGACCCCCTGACATGCCACATTTGGCATGTCATTTTTTTGGGGGGGGGGGAGCGGTACCCTCTTTTCAGAGGGTCCTAGCTCCCACTTCCTCCCGGCGCACCGCGGCACCGGAAGGGAGATCACCTCTCCCCCTCCCTCTCGGCAATCATCTGGGACACGTCACAGGTCCCAGGTGATTGTTCGGCCAGTCACATGCGCAGTGACTACAGCCGGGCGCCCACACTTACAATGCCAGCGCCGCAGAAAGGAGGGGGAGACGAGCGGGGCTTCGCTCCCCTGCATCACTGGACCCTGGGACAGGTAAGTGTCCGATTATTAAAAGTCAGCAGCTGCAGTATTTGTATTTTGTATTTGTAGTATTTAATTATTTTTTTTATTTTTTTTAGCAGAACTCCACTTTAAGGCTGGGTTTACACTAGTGCGAATTGGATGCAGGTTCTCCGCATCCAATTCACAATAGCAGGAGATTGTGACCGGCTCTCTATGGAGCCGGTTCACCCATCTCTGCTGCGGCTCCGGTGAGAATTTGCACCGGGTCCTGTGCGTCTTTTGGTCCATTTCAGGTCCGAATTCAGCCAATAATTCAGGCTGAAATGGGACCTGCAACGGTGAACGGGGATGCTCCGGACCCCTGCTGTTAGCCGCATGCAGCAATAAAGTGATCCCAGCCTGAAGTGTCATTGAACGGCTTCAGAGGAAAAAAATCAGGTCAGTTGCCCTGCCAGATGGGGCTGGGCTATGTGCCAGAGCTGTGTAAATCTTAGAACAGTATGGACAGAAATACAAATCCTTTGACAGGTAGGACAGCTTCTGTATATGTATTTAGCTTTTTGCCTGGAGCTCAGTTGTAATCAGGCATTGCAGCATCAAACATCAATGAGTGTCTTATAAAGCTGACAATCTAATAGTTACGGGGTCAGTGTTTTATCCCACATCCCTAAATCACTTTATTTTTTCTTTCAGTGGCTCTAAAGTCAGATCTACAGACTGAAACGGGTGTTAAGATTGTGCAGACAGGAACCGGACAGGTGAGGGGGACCAAAGATTCCATTATTTCTGCCTAACATCCTTTATCTTTTCATGTCAAACACTTTTCTATTTGTGATGTATAAAAATGCCTCATGCTGCACATTCTGCTGAGTGTACCTACTTCATAATATATATACTGTGTGTATATATATATATATATATATATATATATATATATATATATATATATATATATAATCTCACACAAGTGAGTACAACCTTCACCTTCACATGTGACAACACTGAAGAAATGACACTTTGCTACAATGTAAAGTAGTGAGTGTACAGCTTGTATAACAGTGTAAATTTGCTGTCCCCTCAAAATAACTCAACACACAGCCATCAATGTCTAAACCACTGGCAACAAAAGTGAGTACACCCCTAAGTGAAAATGTCCAAATTGGGCCCAATTAGCCATTTTCCCTCCCCGGTGTCATGTGACTCGTTAGTGTTACAAGGTCTCAGGTGTGAATGGGGAGCAGGTGTGTTAAATTTGGTGTTAGCGCTCTCACTCTCTCATACTGGTCACTGGAAGTTCAACATGGCACCTCATGGCAAAGAACTCTCTGAGGATCTGAAAATAAGAAAAGATGGTCTAGGCTATAAGAAGATTCCCAAGACCCTGAAACTGAGCTGCAACACGGTGGCCAAGACAATACAGCGGTTTAACAAGACAGGTTCCACTCAGAACAGGCCTCACCATGGTCCACCAAAGAGGTTGAGTGCTCAGCATTATATCCAGAGGTTGTCTTTGAGAAATAGACATATGAGTGCTGCCAGCATTGCCAGGTTGAAGGGGTGGGGGGGTCAGCCTGTCAGTGCTCAGACCATATGCCGCACACTGCATCAAATTGGTCTGCATGGCTGTCATCCCAGAAAGATGATGCACAAGAAAACCCGCAAACAGGATTATTGGAACCATGTCCTGTGGTCTGATGAGACCAAGATAAACTTATTTGGTTCAGATGGTGTCAGGCGTGTGTGGCGGCAACCAGGTGAGGAGTACAAAGACAAGTGTGTCTTGCCTACAGTCAAGCATGGTGGTGGGAGTAAATAGGAAAGAATATCTCCGCACTACCAGGACAACAATAAACAACGGAACACTAGCTGCAGCAGACACCGAACTGGTCAAACCGCACCAACAGTAAATAAATAAAAATCAATATATGGTGTCTCGCTCTAGTGAAAAAATGAGTACCATAAATAAAGTTCTAAATTAATTAACGTGCTATATAAAGTGACATTGTATGTGCAAAATTGCAAAAAATGCATATATAGTGACAACACGTGCACATTTGCATAGAAACGCATGAAATTGCTACATAATCGCATAACCTTCAAATTGCATAGAATAAAAAGGTGCTAATGCTGACAAAATATAAGGTAAAGTCCAACAGTGCACATGAATAGAGAGGAAAGTCCCTGATGAAGTCACGTGATCGTGACGATACGCGTTGGATTGGCTTGCACAGACACCAGAAGTGAGGTCAGGCCACGAGCTTGCTGCTTGTTTTTATCTCGTTTTTTATTTATGGTACTAATTTTTTCACTAGAGCGCAACACCATATACTGATTTTTATTTATTTATGGTGGTGGGAGTGTCATGGTCAGGGGCTGCATGAGTGCTGCCAGCACTGGGGAGCTACAGATCATTGAGGGAACCATGAATGCCAACATGTACTGTGACATACTGAAGCAGAGCATGATCCCCTCCCCTCTGGGCCGCAGGGCAGTATTCCAACATGATAACGAACCCAAACACACCTCCAAGACCACCACTGCCTTGCTAAAGAAGCTGAGGGTAAAGGTGATGGACTGGCCAAGCATGTCTCCAGACCTAAACCCTATTGAGCATCTGTGGGGCATCACCAAACGGAAGGTGGAGGAGCGCAAGGTCTCTAACATCCACCAGCTCCGTGATGTCGTCATGGAGGAGTGGAAGAGGACTCCGGTGGCAACCTGTGAAGCTCTGGTGAACTCCATGACCAGGAGGGTGAAGGCAGTGCTGGAAAATAATGGTGACCACACAAAATATTGACTCTTTGGGCCCATTTTAGACATTTTCACTTAGGGGTGTACTCACTTTTGTTGCCAGCGGTTTAGACATTAATGGCTGTGTGTTGAGTTATTTTGAGGGGACAGCAAATTTACACTGTTATACAAGCTGTACACTCACTACTTTACATTGTAGCAAAGTGCCATTTCTTCAGTGTTGTCACATGAAAAGATAGAATAAAATATTTTAAAAAATGTGAGGGGTGTACTCACTTTTGTGAGATGGTGTATATACACCCATCAGCCATAACTTTATGACCACTCACCTAACATTGAGTAGGTCCCACTTTTGCCGCCAAAGCAGCTCATCGAGGCAGGGACACTTGGGGGTTGATTTACTAAAGACAAATAGACTTTGCGCTTTGCAGTTGCTCCAGAGCTTAGTAAATGAGCAGAAGCTCTGCTGACTTCCATCATCCAAGCATTGATGGGCACTGGTAAGCCAGGCAGCAACCAGCAAGTGAGCTTACCCCCCGCCACACAACCCCACACCGCTCAAGCCAAAAAACCCTGCAAAACTTGGACTTCGGGCTGAAGCCCCAGGTCTTTTTGCCACCTAGCAACGCCCCTGCCATGATCTCTGAAGGAATGCTGTGGTATCTGGCACCAAGCCATCAGTGGCAGATACTTTGGAGTTGATTTCCGAAAGGCAAATAGACTGTGCACTCTGCAAGTGCAGTTGCTCCAGATTTTAGTAAATTAGGTAAAACTTCACTTTGCAAAAAAATACCCAATTACGGGCAAGGAAAAAAAAACAGCATTTTTGCTTGCACATGATTGGATGATGAAAGTCAGCAGAGCTTCTGTTCATTTACTAAGCTCTGAAGCAACTGCAAAGTGTCTATTTGCCTTAAGTAAATCAATCTAAGTACTGTAAGTTGCAATTTGGGTCCTCCATGGATCAGACCTGATTTTCCAGCACGTCTCAGAGATGCTCAATTCGATTGAGATCTGGAGAATTTGTAGGCCAAGTCAACACCTAAAAAACTCACTGTTGTATTCCCCGAACCATTCCTGAGCCATCATTGCAGTGTGGCAGGGAGCATTATCCTGCTGAAAGAGGCCACTGCCAGCGGGGAATACCGTTTTCATGAAGGGGTGTACTTGGTCACTAACAATGTTTAGGTAGGTGGTACATGTCAAAGTAATCTTCCCCTGAATGGCAGGATCCAAGGTTTCCCAGCAGAACATTGCCCACAGCATCACACTGCCTCTGCCAGCTTGTCACCTTCACATACTGCATCCTGGTGCCATCTCTTCCCCAGGTAAGTGACGCACCCACACCCGGCTATCCACATGATGAAATAAGAAAACGTGATTCATCGGATCAGACCACCTTCTTCCATTGCTCTGTGGTCCAGTTCTGATGCTCAAGTGCTCATTGTAGGTGCTTTTGTCTGTGGACACGGGTCAGCATGGACACCCTGACCGGTCTGCAGCTACCCAGCCCCCATACACAACAAACTGCCATACCCATTTTTTCTGCTTTCAACACATCAGCTGCAGGGACAACATGTTGATTGGCTGCCTAATATATCCCACCCACTTTCAGATGCCATTGTAATGAGATAATCAATAGTATGCACTTTACCTGTCAGTGGTCATAAAGTTGTGGCTGATTGGTGTAGATACATCTGCAGTGTGCAGCCAGTTTAGCATATGCCCGGTCACAAGGCGTTGACTTCCACTCGTTCTTAGACGCTCAGTGATTTTACTATTACTTAAAACTAGTCTCAATCAGGCTTGTGCAAAAATGTGATAATTTAGTCTTAACTCAAACTATGTGTAAAAAAAAAAAAAATTCATACCCCACCCTGCGCTAGACATTGGGTGCCTAAACTCACCCTTGGGGCTAGGGGTGCTCATCTCCACTGGCCTCAAGATATGATTTGATTATGATTATCCTGTCCACGATTCATTTAGATTCCGCGATTCATCACGATTACTGCGCACGGTTTTCATCCAAAAAATTCAAGCAGTCAGAAGAACTCCATTTTGTTTTTATTTTATCTGTTCTTAAAAAAAAAAAGACAACACTCCCTGCATGTAGCAAAGTGTAAACACAGCAGACAACTCAAAGAGAAGCTCCAGAGTGACCGACCCCAAAATACTACAAGAAAGGGTCAGAGACTGCGGACATGATACAAGAGAGGGTCAGAGACTGTGGACATGATACAAGAGAGGGTCAGAGACTGCAGACATGATAGAAGAGATGATCAGAGACTGCAGACATGATACAAGAGAGAGTCAGAGACTGCAGACATGATAGAAGAGAGGGTCAGAGACTGCGGACATGATACAAGAGAGGGTCAGAGACTACGGACATGATACAAGACTGGGTCAGAGACTGCAGACATGATACAAGAAAGGGTCAGAGACTGCGGACATGATACAAGAGAGGGTCAGAGACTGCGGACATGATACTAGAGATGGTCAGAGACTGCGGACATGATACAAGAGAGGGTCGGAGACTGTGGACATGATACAAGAGAGGGTCAGAGACTGCAGACATGATACAAGAGATGGACAGAGACTTTTGTAGCTACACAAGACACTGCACCTACCCTCCTATGGGTTCCTCTCACAAATCCTTGCACAAAGACTACCACTGCTGGCAGCTGTTTACTTAAAGTGGTGTAGGAGATCTATAACAGCTCACAACATTTGGATCCTTGCACAAAGACTACTGTTCATCTGACTATGTATGTAGTATACTATACAGGGGTAGGTAGATTCCCAGCAACACACAGCCAACCCTTTATCCAACTTTTCATGGTCACAAATGATAAGACTTTGGTGCTTTCCTTTACGTGCCCAGTCCACTCTTTAAGCCACAAGAGATAAGATGGTGCTGTGCTGTCCACAGGAGACAGCCCATTCTTTATACTACAATAAGATGGTGGTTGATTCCCAAAGTACCTGATGATGATGATGATGATGCCTGCAGCAGCAGCCTGTGAGGAGGACAGAGGACAACCGCGGCAGTCTGGCATCTCGGGTCTCCCACAGCAGCCTGTTCTAAAGAGGACGTGGCAGCCTATGCATAGTGTGAGGTGAGCCATGGAGGAAGGCTCTGGGGAATGGGTCATGACTCATCGGGAGTTGGGGGACATTCGCCCCACGTGTCTCGCAGCAGCCAGCTCAACACGGCTGGGGATGATGTCAGCGGGGGGCGGAAAAAAAAAGGCGCCCACGGCTCCTTCGACTGCTTTCGGTTCAGTTCAGACTCAGAAGCAGGGCATAAAGCGGCGCGTGGGTGTCATCATCAGAAAATCGATTATGCAAGTCGTAGTTTTCGATGCCGCATCGTGGGTGGTCGAATCACGATGCATCGATGCTACGATTAATTTTAACACCCCTACTTGGGGCAGAACTATAGTCTGCAATACTTACCTCTGCTCTTATGGTCTGAGGTCCCTCGCTCCTCCTCGAGTTCTTTCATGTTCTGGTTTTCATTGGCTTTGACTGGCCGGTGCAGGATGCTGTAACTCCCATGCAAGAGAACAGTCATCACGGCACGCAGGAACGGTGCTACATTATAAACTGAGCTGCGCATGTGCAGCTCAGTGTCCATTCTTCAGATAACTGTGTATTGGCAGGTAAATGTCTGTTCACATTTTTTTTTAATTTAAAGTGATACTAAAGTCTTGTTATTTTAAAAAAATAACAAACATGTTATACTATATATAATGGTTTTGCACAGAGCAGCCCAGGTCCTCCTCTTCTCAGGTCCCCCGCTAGCGCTCCTGGCCCCTCCCTCCTGCTGAGTGCCCGCCCCCCTGCAAGCAGCTTGCTATGGGGGCACCAGAGCCGAGTGGCTGCTCTGTGTGTCCATTCAGACAGGGAGCTCGGGCCCTCCCCCTCTCTCTCCTCATTGGCTCCCTGACTTTGATTGACAGCAGCGGGAGCCAATGGCGCCCGCTGCTGTGTCTTAGCCAATCAGGAGGGAGAGTCTCGGACAGCCAAGCCTCTCGTGCAACGTCTCTGGATCGAAATGGGGCTCAGTTATTAGGGGGGGCTGCTGCACACAGAAGGTTTTTTATCTTAGTGCATGGAATGCATTAACCACTTGCCGACCGGCCGCAGTACATATATTGCAGCAGGCCTGCTCTACTGTGCGAAACGACGTACCTGTACGTCATTTCGTGCAGTATACAGAGGGGGAGCCAATCAGTGGGTCCGGAGGAAGCAATGTTCGCTGGCCACCCGTGATCGTTCCCCAAAGAGGCAGAACGGGGATCTGCCTATGTAAGCAAGGCAGACCATTGTTCTGACAGGGGAGGACACAGAGATCTTCGGTTCCTGCTAAGCAGGAACACGGATCTCTGTATTCATCCAGTCAGTCCATCCCCCACACAGTTAGCAAGCACCCCCTATTGACACACTTAACCCTTTGATCGCCCCTGGTTTTAACCCTTTCCCTGCCAGTGTCATTAGTACAGTGACAGTGCATATTGCTAGCACTGATCACTGTAATAATGTCACTGGTTCCCAAAAAAGTGTCAGATAGGTGTCCGATTTGTCTGCCGCAATGTCACAGTCCCGCTAAAAATCGCTGATCGCCGCCATTACTAGTAAAAAAATAAAAATGCCATAAAAATATACCATAAATTGTAGACACGATAACTTTTGCACAAACCAATCAATATACGCTTATTGGGATTTTTTATTTTCAAAAATATGTAGCGGAATACATATTGGCCTAAATTGATGAAGAAATTTGATTTTCTTACATTTTTTTTTATTGGATATGTTTTATAGCAGAAAAAAATATTGTTTTTTTTTTTCAAAATTGTTTATAGCGCAACAAATAAAAACCGCAGAGGTGATCAAATACCACCAAAAGAAAGCTCTATTTGTGGGAAAAAAAAGGACATGAGTTTTATTTGTGTCTAACGTCGCACGACCGCGCAATTGTCAGTTAAAATAACGCAGTGCAGTATCGCAAAAAATGTCCTGGTCATTAAGGGGGTAAAACTTTCCGGAGCGGAAATGGTTAAGATAAAAGAAAACCTCCTGTCTTTAGAATCCCTTTAAGGCTCGAAGGGGTTGTAAACCTTCGGGGTTTTTACACCTTAATGCATTCTATGCATTAAGGTGAAAAACCTTTTGTGCTGCAGCACCCCCCCAGACCCTCCTTTTTCCTTACCTGAGCCAATCGTTCCAGCGACAGGGACGAGCACAGCAGCTCCAGCCGCTGTCTCGGGTCCTCATTGGATAAAATGATAGCAGCAGGGGCCATTGGCTCCCGCTGCTGTCAATCAAATCCAGTAACATGGGCGGGGGGCGGGGCCGAGTCCTGCTGTCTGTGTCAATGGACCCAGCAGCAGGACTCAGAAACCTTTCCAAGGGGGCACTCGAGAAGAGGAGGAGGAAGGAGCACCGCGGGGGAACATCACCGCTATCTGAGCTTGTTGGTCATAACATGTTGGACATGGACAAGTTGGACACCCCCCTTGCCTTTGCAGCTATAACGGCTTCCACACTGTGACGGAACTGTCCAGCACACAGCTTGGGTGCTTCCGTCAGGGTATAGCTTCCTCCAGTCTGGACCCAAGAACCGGGTATTGTAGCTGAATATTGCACCCAAGACTAGATGGCATTTGCTTAGGTGCTCTGGAACTGGAACTTTATTGCAAACTCACACAGAATTTATATAGCACACAGGACCAGGTAGGGCCTGATCACATTACCCTAACAATACAGACTGTAAACAGGAATATCATTAACATGGCTAAGGAACAGCCAACATAAACAAAATCTAAGCTAATTAAACAACTAGCCACTTAAACCAGCCAACAACCCTGGATGGAAATTACATTACACATTATTATAAGCATAGAGACATAAAATCCCACAATGGTTCCATAACAAAGTAAAGTGGTCACAATAATAATCACATCTCCGAGAGATGAGCAGACAGACAGAAACAATAGGCGACTCAATTAACAATGGGGATCAAAACCTAGGAGGTACACAATGGGAGAGTTACAAACTTGTGTAATCTGTCAGAAGACAATGCTCCAGCAGTCTGATACAGTGGAATTCATTTATCTTTATAGATTTCTTGAGGGACATTGTTGATAAATATTACTGTTCCAAGTGGAGGGATTCTCCAAATCAGTCTGCAGGAGGGCCACCATATTTCCCCCTAACCTGTACAAGATTTTATATTACGCCTTTTCATCCACTCCAGAAGGGAAGCTTTATTGTCCTTATTCAGAGAAATAATCCAAGCCTCGCTCTCAGCGTCCATCACGTGGTTGTCCATCATTGGAGAATGATCTGCTCTCTCCATGGGCCATAATCAGTGGGTAGGAGGCTTGCCCCTAGTCCCCTCCAAATGTTCCTGTCCTGGTTGGGTCTGTCACACATACTTCTTAGAAGACATTTCACAAGATTTAGAAGATGTCTGTAGAAAATTGTACTGATTAAAGTGATTGTAAAGTCTCGTTTTTTTTTTCTATAAAAATAACAAACATGTCATACTTACCTACACTGTAATGGTTTTGCACAGAGCAGCCCAGATCCTCCTCTTCTCAGGGCCCTCTTCAGCTCTCCTGCCAACCCCCCCCCCCCCCGTCAAGTGCCCCCACAGCAAGAAGCTTCCGAGCTGTAGCTCCGTGTGTCCATTTAGACACAAAGCCCTGGTTTGGCCCCGCCCCCTCTCTCCTGATTGGCTAAATGACTTTGATGGACAGCAGCGGGAGCCAATGATGCCGCTGCTGTGTCTCAGCCAATCAGGAGGGAGAGTCCTGAATGGCCGAGACAATCATGCAACATCGCTGGATTGAGTGGGGGCTCAGGTATGTATTAGGGGGTGCTGGGGGCAGCTACTGCACACAGAAGGTTTTTTATCTCAATGCATAGAATGCAATAAGATAAAAAAAACCTTCTGACTTTACAACCACTTTAAGCCAAAAAAAAATATTTATGAGGTCAGGTACTGATGTTGGCTGAGAAGACCTGGCTCACAATTGGCACCATCCCAATGTGGTTGAGGTCAGGGCTCTGTACAGGTCACTTAAGTTGCTCCACACCAAACTCAGTAAACCATGTCCCTATGGAGCTGTCTTTATACACAGGGGCACAGCCAAACTGGAACAGAAAAGTGGGAAGTGTCCAATGGTCTAAAATGTTTGTATATATGCTGTAGCATTTAAAGTACCCTTTAATGAAAACACCTGAACTCAATCATTTGGAGGGGTGACCACATACTTTTACATAGCTCCAAACTGTCCCGGATTTCGAGGGACGGTCCCTGATTTGGAACAAAGTCCCTCTGTCCCTCTCTCCTCCTCATTTGTCCCTCATTTTGGTCTGATCTATATAATTGTATATAAAATGCACTTTTTATCTTTCAAAAGTTTCCCAGTGCTAAACTTTTCATCCAATCTCTAAATGTTTGCATTTGTAAATATTAATAGCCAGTATAAAGGAATAGTAGTGGTAAAAAAAAGCACTTGTGGGTTTAACTCATCATTTTTTTTTGTATAATTCTACTTTAGGGAGAGGGGGGTGGTGTTTCCTATGCCTACATATTATTGCTAATAGGTGTCCCTCGTTCATATCTCAAAAAGTTGGGAGGTATGCTTTTAGCCATGTAATAGATGTGAAGTTCCGGTCTCCACGTAGGATTTGGACATCTGGTCATTATGATTCCATCACTGTTATTTCTGTTAAACATGAAGTGCCCTTTGCTGCCAGTTTCAATATACACAATGTTGGTGTATATTGGGGGGGTTCCTACATATAATGAAATATTCTCATCGCAAAGCCAACCCAGGGCTGCTGATAAGGCAGTATAGCCAGCCCTCCTGTACTGGGTCCGGGCCCCATCAGTTCAAGGGGGGGGGGGGGGGGGGCAGTCATCTGGGCTGGCTGTACTGTCTTATTGCAGACACCAATCCTCTTCTGCCTTCCCCTGCCACGCTGCCAGCTTCTCCCTCTGGCTGCACCACAGGGAAGTGGTTCTAGCACATGGACCCCTTCCATCTGCTGTCCAGGCCCCCCTGTGTGCCCTTTTCCCCCCACAGTGTTGCTGGCTTCCCTCCTCTCCTGCTGGCAGCTGCTGTGGGCACCCAGGGGGATGTTTTAGGATGGAGAGCGGGGTAAGGGGCCAGTAAATATATCAGTTATTGGCCCCTTCCTTTCCCGAATGAACACAGTGAGTGATCGGTACCAATCACTCCTGTGCCCATTCATCACTGAAGCATAGGAAACTGCGTACAGAGCACTTGCAATTCATTCATCTTTGCAACTGAGGCTGCAAAGAAAGGGACTGATAAAATCTATGTCCTCAGTCACTTCTGGACAGGAAGGAGGTGGGGCCTGTCCGGTTGGCTGTATGGGGCCCCGTGATTTGGGGTGGAGGGGGGGCTGCAGAGAGCTCAGAAGGACAGTGGGATGCACAGGAGAACAGTGGGATGGACAGGGGGACAGTGGGATGGAGAGGGGGGACAGTGGGATGGAGAGGGGGACAGTGGGATGGACAGTGGGATGGACAGGGGGAAAGTAGGATGGAGAGGGGGACTGTGGGATGGACAGGGGGCAGTGAGATGGAGAGGGGGACAGTGGGATGGACAGGGGGAAAGTAGGATGGAGAGTGGGACTGTGGGATGGAGAGGGGGACTGTGGGATGGACAGGGGGACAGAGGGATGGACAGGGGGACAGAGGGATGGACAGGGGGACTGTGGGATGGACAGGGGGACAGAGGGATGGAGAGGGGGACTGTGAGATGGATAGAGGGATGGACAGAGGGACTGTGGGATGGACTGGGGGACTCTGGGATGGACAGGGGGACTCTGGGATAGACAGGGGGACTGTGGGATGGACAGGGGGACAGAGGGACTGTGGGATGGACAGGGGGACTCTGGGATGGACAGGGGGGCTGTGGGATGGACAGGGGGGCTGTGGGATGGACAGGGGGACAGAGTGATGGACAGGGGGACAGAGGGATGGACAGGGGGATTGTGGGATGGACAGAGGGATGGACAGGGGGACTGTGGGATGGACAGGGGGACAGAGGGATGGACGGGGGGACTGTGGGATGGACAGGGGGACAGATGGATGGAGAGAGGGATGGACAGGGGGACAGAGGGATGGACAGGGGGACAGAGGGATGGACAGGGGGACAGAGGGACTGTGGGGGGGACAGAGGGGTGGACAGGGGGACAGAGGGGTGGACAGGGGGACAGAGGGATGGACAGGGGGACAGAGGGATGGACAGGGGGACAGTGGGATGGACAGAGGGGTGGACAGGGGGACAGAGGGGGGGACAGTGGGGTGGACAGGGGGACAGTGGAATGGACAGAGGGGTGGACAGGGGGACAGAGGGGTGGGGGGGACAGTGGGATGGACAGGGGACAGAGGGGTGGACAGAGGGATGGACAGGGGGACAGAGGGATGGACAGGGGGACAGAGGGATGGACAGTGGGATGGACAGGGGGACAGAGGGGTGGACAGGGGGACAGAGGGGGGGACAGTGGGGTGGACAGGGGGACAGTGGGGTGGACAGGGGGACAGTGGGATGGACAGGGGTCCTCTCTTGTTAGTAGGCTGTTGCCTGAAGCCTCCACTCTCGCTGTCACTCTTCGCGCCTCCTGTCTCGCTGTCACCCTCCGCGCCTCCTATCTGCCACGTGAGGAAGACGTGAATCCGCGCGGGACTGTGCTGGAAACTACACTTCCCAGCATGCAGCGCGGCACACGGAGCCCTCCATCAATGACTGGGGTGGGGGAGGCGGCTTGAGCGGAGCGGATATGCTCCCTGCCGAAGTAGAGTGGACCTGCCCAAGCCGAGCCGACCTGGCCCCGGCCCGAGCCTGGCCTGTCGGGAATCCGGCCCTGGGTGGGGTGGGCTGGATAAATGTCCTCGGCGGGCCGCATGTGGCCCGCGGGCCGTAGTTTGAGGACCCCTGAGTTAAAGAGTCAAGACTGGCAATTTGTAAGAATCTGAATAGGTATTCTTAGAATTTTTGAATTATGCACACTCACCTATATATATATTTTTTTATTTACTACCTTATTTAGCCTTACTTACTGGGGTTGATTTAGTAAAGGCAAATAGACTGTGCACTTTGCAAAGTGCAGTTGCATTCTGCGTTTGCAAAGTGCGGTTGCTCCAGAGCTTAGTAAATGAGGTAAAGCTTCACTTTGCAAAGTATAACCAATCAGTGAAAGGAAAATAAAAATATATATATTATTTATATATTTATATATATAATAAAAATAGCATTTTTGCTTGCACACGATTGGATGATAGAAGTCAGCAGAGCTTCTGTTCATTTTCTAAGCTCTGGAGCAACTGCTCATGCAGAGTGCAACTGTACTTTGCAAAGTGCACCGTCTATTTGCCTTTAGTAAATCAGCCGCATAGTCTTCTAGCTCCTAAGTAAATGTAATGGAGCTCTAAATGGGGATGTTGGTCGTCTACCATAAAAAGACCCTGCTCTCTCTGTAAATGGTGGATTATCCCTTTCAAGAGAGACCACATTGGAGTGAGTGGGGTATTTATGTGGAGATCTAGATGGAGAGAGGTTGTGTTCTGTCTCTCTCCTGAGCAGTTGGTGGATGAGAAGACAGCAGGTGGTGTCCAGGTACTGTGAGCCTAGGGCAGGGATGGCGACCCTTGGCACCCCAGATGTTTTGGAACTACATTTCCCATGATGATCATGCACTCTGTAGTGTAGTTGAGCATCATGGGAAATGTAGTTCTAAAACATCTGGGGTGCCAAGGTTCGCCATCACTGGCCTAGGGGATTATGGCATCCTTGGCTATGCTTCCCTGAGGTCATCAAGTGCGTCTACTGTGATAGTTAAGGTCAGAAATGAAAGTCACTGGTGGCCTTAGAGAAAGTAATTAAGTGGAAACTCTAATCATGATGGAAGACCTTTTTGAACTTAGAAATGGGAAATTTATTTTCAGCAAAAAAACATCCAAAAAAAGTTCAACAGTTAATGGCAGTTGTGTGGACATTGGTCGCTCCTTACACAGTATTAAAGAACTGCTTGTCTAGAGGTAATGCAAAAGCTTCAGTAGGAAAAGAAGGTTGGCGGTGGCTACAGAGAGGTCAAGAGTGCAGAGATGGTTAAAACCACAAAGGGATCAGCCAGGGTCAGGGGGCCCAGACAAGTAGAGAGAGAGATGAGTGACTTGTCCATATAAGAATGGAACAAGTGGGACAGAGAGGTGCCCAAGGTTTGTAAGTATCCTGTCTCTTACAGGCCAAGGAATTATCTAAAGTTGGGAACATTGACAGGGAAATGTGGCCTTAGAGTTTGTAAGACTCATCTAGAGATCTATAGCGAGAGGAACTTGTGGATAATCATCTGAAAAAAATCTTGCTCTGCTATGGTTTAGTTGCCACTAAGTACGGCTTTCTCTCTGTCGTGTGGACATCCCCTACATATGCCACAGGTTACGATGGTGCCCATGGAGTGTATAACAGATTTATTGACTAGATATTATCCAGTATAAAGTTTAATAGTTACCTGCAGTTGTGTTGACACTAATCACACTTTATGCACCATTAAAGAACATCCATTATGATAATGTGAAAACTTATTTGGCTAAGTATTGGCTATAGAGAGGTCCAGAAAGGACCAGATTTATACTCTTGTGCCCCCCCCCCCCATTCTCTAACACACTTTGGAGAAGGCTAGGGGACCCTGTAGGAGGTTGAAAGGATTGGGCTGAGAGGCACTCTAAGGGATTGGGTAGCATTGCAGATGCCGGTAGGTCACTGATGGGGGTTGGTTGGCGGTGGACAGGGTAAAGCACATTGTAATGGTCTATGATGGGGAACACTGCAGGGGGCTGGGAAGAAGGCTGGAGATACAGTAGAAAGTAGAAGGCAGTGAAGTTGGTTATGAGGAGGGCTGGAGGAGAACTGAAGGTGGGCTGTTTGCACAGGTGTGCAGAGATGCTTTCTCCTACTCTGCACTTGATTTTTCAGACCACCTCTCAGGATAAGGTGAAACAACTTCTTCTACCGGTGCCTTTGGTCTTGCAATTGGTCATGACAGGAGAGAGAGGAAGAAAGGCACAGGAATACTTGTACCAAGCCCAGCTTTAATGAGGCCCAAGGCCTGTGTGGCCTGGGATGCTGTGTGTCTGGATTAGAGATGAGAGAATCCACTGAGGTTCGATTCACCAGCGGTTAGGCAAAACCATACAATTATTTGCGAACTGCGAATTCCACTACGAAAACCCGTTTGGCTCCTGTGGGGCTACTGGGCAAACTATTGCCAAACAGATAGCATGGGGGTCAAGCACTATTGTAGGTAGGGGTCCTTTGTCAGTGGCTTCAAGGACAACATGAAAAATGCACATATCCTTTAAATTACAGTGCCTTGAAAAAGTATTCAGACCCTTTGAAATTTTCCACATTTTGTCATGTTACAACCAAAAACGTAAATGTATTTTATTGGGATTTTATGTGATAGACCAACACAAAGTGGCACATAATTGTGAAGTGGAAGGAAAATGATAAATGGTTTTCCACATTTTTACAAATCAATATCTGAAAAGTGTGGCTTGCATTTGTGTTCAGCTCCTTTTACTCTGATACCCCTAACTAAAATCTAGTGAAACCAATTGCCTTCAGAAGTCACCTGGAGAAATGTAAAGCAGGGTAAGGTTATAAAAAAAATATCCCAAGCTTAAAACATCTCACGGAGCTCTGTTCAATCCATAATCTGAAAATGGAAAGAGTATGGCACAACTGCAAACCTACCAAGACATGGCCGTCCACCTAAACTGACAAGCCGGGCAAGGAAAACATTCATCAGAGAAGCAGCCAAGAGGTCCATGGTAACTCTGGAGGAGCTGCAGAGATCCACAGCTCAGGTGGGAGAATCTGTCCACAGGACAACTATTAGTCGTGCTCTCCACAAATCTGACCTTTATGGAAGAGTGACAAGAAGAAAGACGTTGTTGAAAGAAAGCCGTAAAAAGTCCTGTTTGCAGTTTCTGAGAAGCCATGTGGGGGACACAGCAAACATGTGGAAGAAGGTGCTCTGGTCAGATGAGACCAAAATTTTACTTTTTGGCCTTAAAGCAAAACGCTATGTGTGGCAGAAAACTAACACTGCACATCACCCTGAACCATCCCCACCGTGAAACATGGTGGTGGCAGCATCATGTTGTGGGGATGCTTTTCTTCAGCAGGGACAGGGAAGCTGATCAGAGTTGATGGGAAGATGGATGGAGCCAAATACAGGGCAATCTTAGAAGAAAACCTGTTAGAGTCTGCAAAAGTCCTGAGACTGGGGCGGAGGTTCACCTTCCAGCAGGACAACGACCCGAAACATACAGCCAGAGCTACAA
The DNA here is from genome assembly GCF_042186555.1 of Aquarana catesbeiana. NCBI lineage: Eukaryota > Metazoa > Chordata > Amphibia > Anura > Ranidae > Aquarana > Aquarana catesbeiana. The sequence goes on from NC_133329.1 coordinate 390,580,500, forward strand.
TGGAATGGTTTAGATCAAAGCATATTCATGTGTTAGGCCCCTTTCACACTGGGGCGGTTTGCAGGCGTTATTGCGCTAAAAATAGCGCCTGCAAACCGCCCCTAAACAGCCTCCGCTGCTTGTTCAGTGTGAAAGCCCGAGGGCTTTCACACTGAAGCGGTGCGCTGGCAGGAGAAGAAAAAATCTCCTGCGAGCCGCATCTTTGGAGCGGTGAAGGAGCGGTGTATTCACTGCTCCTAAACCGCTCCTGCCCATTGAAATCAATGGGACAGCGCGGCTATACCGTGGCTATAGCCGCGCTGTACGAGTGGTTTTAACCCTTTTTCGGCCGCCAGCGGGGGGTTAAAACCGCACCGCTAGCGGGCGAATACAGCGGTAAAACAGCGCTAAAAATAGCGATGTTTTACCGCCGACGCCCCCTACCGCCCCAGTGTGAAAGGGGCCTTAGAATGGCCCAGTCAAAGTCCAGACCTAAATCCAATCCAATCCTAAATCCGTAGCTGTGAGGGTGGATCGAAGTGTGTACCTGCCACACTGTGCTCCCATCCGTACCAGATCAGTTCATTGATTCACTTCGGGCTCTGTCAAGTCCCTATGTATACCTGTCTGCACAGCTTTCAACTAGCAGGTCCTCGCTCTGGCCATCTCCTTCTTTCCACCCCTCTCCTTGGTGTCATTTTGGCAACTAAGGGGTCTACATCGGAGGGCCATACCGGGTTGTCCTTTGTGTGGGACCTTGTTCTCTTTTCCCCCCCTGTTGCCATTGGACCTGCCATCTTGTGGTGATGTATTGATCTACCCCACCGGGTCGGGGGCCCTCCAGGCCAACAGCTGCAACACATCTTGTCTTTAAATAATACAATCTGGATATGAGATTATTCCAAGAGCCATACAGCTTGCACGACGTTTGTACGTTCTGTGATAAATCGCATACACCCCTGATGAAGAAATAGGAATTTTGAAACGCGTTGGGTATCTCTGTTGCGTTCACTTCCAACTCAACAGACTTCTGCGGTCACTGTCTGTACAAATTGAACTGTTACTGTATGATCATTCATCTCCAGAATATCATTTTGACATTGTTATGTGTACTGTTTATGTGCTAAGTATTTTAAATATTTTCCCTTAATAAATATTATATATTTTTTACACATTTTTCATACTTCATTTGCCATCTGCCCTATCCAAAGTCCCACTTAGAGGAAATTTTCTTTTTTTTTTTTTCAATCTATTGTCATTAGGGAAGTGGGGCAGGTTTGTGCAATTTCTGTGACAAGTAGCACTCTTTTCAATTATAAATCCAATTGAGAATCTGTGACAAGACTTGAAAATTGCTGATCACAGACGCTCTCCATCCAATCTGACAGAGCTTGAGCTATTTTGCAAAGAAGAATGGGCAAAAATGTCCCTCTCTAGATGTGCAAAGCTGGTAGAGACATCCCCAAAAAGACTTGCAGCTGTAATTGCAGTGAAAGGCGGTTCTACAAAGTATTGACTCAGGGGGGCGCCATACAAATGTACCCCACACACTTTTTAGATGTTTATTTGTAAAAAAAATTTGAAAAACAATTATCATTTTCCTTCCACTTCATAATTCACAATTATGTGCCACTTTGTGTTGGTCTATCACATAAAATCCCAATAAAATACATTTATGTTTTTGGTTGTAACATGACAAAATGTGGAAAATGTTAAGGGGTATGAATACTTTTTCAAGGCACTGTACAGGTTTAGGTAAAAGTAAAAGATGAACTAATTTTGACAAGCGGCCAAGGCAACAATGTTCTTTGGTTGTGGAATTTGTTTTCCTAGTTTCTTCTGTATGTGATGTGGTTGGGAGGGTTGGCCATGATGTGTGAAATCTTACCACTGCTTCGTCCTGCAGGGTCTGCTCACTCCCAACTACATCCATACGGAGAACCTCTACCTCTCATTTATAGGACTTTCTGTCATCGTTGATGGTTGGGGTAATTGGCTGGCTTTTAATTAAGAGGAGTAAATATCTGGTGATTTAGGTGCACAATGCACAATGCTTACAACTAAACTCTTCCTATCCTTGAATGTTCAAACATACACTGACATTATATCTACCATTATACTGAAGTGCTCGGCCTAATCAAATCCTCCCATTATTTGCCCTTCTAATCTTGTGGACCATGGCTCATGCAGTGCAATGGATGTGACAGTTGGGGATGTTATGTGTCTGGATGTAACAGTCGGGGTTGTTTTGTATCTGGATGTAACAGATGGGTATGTTGAGTGTCTGGATGTGACAGTCGGAAATAAAGTATGTCTAGATGTGACAGTTGGGGATGTTAGGCATCTGGATGTTACAGTCAGGGATGTAAAGGGTCTGAATGTGACAGTTGTGGATATTGTGTGTCTGGATGTGACAGTCAGGAATGTTATGTGTTTGGATGTGACAGTTGGGGATGTTACATGTCTGGATGTGACAGTCAGGAATGTTGTGTGTTTGGATGTGACAGTTGGGGATGTTACATGTCTGAATGTGACATTCGGGGATGTTCTATGTCTGGATGCGACAGACGAGGACGTTGTCTCTCTAGAAATGACAGTCGGGGATGTTGTGTGTCTGGATGTGACAATTGGTGACATTGTGTGTCTGGATGTCACAGTTGAGGATGTTGTGTGTCTGGATGTGACAGTCAGGTGCGTGTCTGGATGAGACAGTTAGGGAAGTTGTGTCTGAATGTGACAGTTGGGTACATTCTGTGTCTGGATGTAACAGTCAGGGTTGTTATTTGTCTGAATGTGACAGTTGGGTTTGTTGTGTGTCTGGATGTGACAGTTGGGGATGTTATGTGTCTGGATGTGACCAGGGGGATGTTACCTGTCTGGATGTGACAGTCAGGCATGTTGTGTATCTGGATGTGACAGTTGGGGAAGTTATGTGTCTGTATGTGAGAGTTGGATGTTGTGTGTCTGGATGTGACAGTTGGGGTTTTTTGTGTGTCTAGATGTGACAGTAAGGAATGCTGTGTGTCTGGATGTGACAGTCAGGGATATTATGTGTCTGGATGTGACAGGCGGGATGTTACATGTCTGGATGTGCAAATGACAGTTGGGGATGTTGTGTGTCTGGATGTGACAGTTGGTGACATTGTGTATCTGGATGTGACAGTTGGGAATGTTGTGTCTGGATGTGACAGTCGGGTGTGTGTCTGGATAAGACAGTAAGGGACTTTGTGTCAGGATGTGACAGACGAGGATGTTGTGTGTCTGGATGTGACAGTTGGATACATTCTGTGTCTCGATGTGACAGTCGGGGTTGTTATGTGTCTGAATGTGACAGTCGGGGTTGTTGTGTGTCTGGATGTGGCAGTTGGGGGTGTTATGTGTCTGGATGTGACCGGGGGATGTTACGTGTCTGGATGTGACAGTCAGGCATGTTATGTATCTGGATGTGACAGTTGGGGAAGTTATGTGTCTGCATGTGAGAGTTGGATGTTGTGTGTCTGGTTGTGACAGTTGGGGGTTGTGTGTCTAGATGTGACAGTCAGGGATGTTGTGTGTCTAGATGTGACAGTAAGGAATGCTGTGTGTCTGGATGTGACAGTCAGGGATATTATGTGTCTGGATGTGACAGGTGGGGATGTTGTGTGTCTGGATGTGACAGTTGGATATGTTATGTGTCTGGATGTGACAGGCAGGATGTTCTATGTTTGGATGCGACAGTCAGGGACGTTGTCTCTCTGGAAATGACAGTTAGAGACATTCTATGTCTGGATGTGACAGTCTGGGATATTGTGTGTCCGGATGTGATAGTCAAGGGTGTTGTGTGTCTGGTTGTGAAAATCAATGGGGTTATTGTGTGTCTGGATGTGACAGTCAGGGATGTTGTTTGTCTGGATGTGACAGTCGGGGATGTTCTCTGTCTGGAAATGAGAGTTGGAGATGTTGTGTGTCTAGATGTGACAGTCAGGAAGTTCTGAGTCTGGATGTGACAGTCGAGGACGTTGTCTGTCTGCAAGTGACTGTCGGGAATGTTATGTGTCTGGAAGTGACAATCGGGGATATTGTGTGTCTGGATCTGACAGCCAGGGATAATGTGTTGCTGTGGATGTGACAGTTGGGGAAGCTGTGTGTCTGGATGTGATAGTCGGGGACATTCTATATCTAGGGGATGATAAGGGACTATATACAAGATTTTAGTAATAAGAACGATATCATTAGCAGTAATCAGCATGGATTCATGAAGAATCGTTCTTGCCAAACCAATCTATTAACCTTCTATGAGGAGGTGAGTTGCCATCTAGATAAAGGAAGGCCCGTAGACGTGGTGTATCTGGATTTTACCAAAAGCATTTGACACAGTTCCCCATAAATGTTTACTATACAAAATAAGGTCCGTTGGCATGGACCATAGGGTGAGTACTTGGATTGAAAACTGGCTACAAGGGCGAGTTCAGAGGGTGGTGATAAATGGGGAGCACTCAGAATGGTCAGGGGTGGGTAGTGGGGTTCCCCAGGGTTCTGTGCTGGGACCAATCCTATTTAATTTGTTTATAAACGATCTGGAGGATGGGATAAACAGTTCAATCTCTGTATTTGCAGACGATACTAAGATAAGCAGAGCAATAACTTCTCCGCAGGATGTGGAAATCTTGCAAAAAGACCTGAACAAATTAATGGGGTGGGCGACTACATGGCAAATGAGGTTCAATGTAGAAAAATGTAAAATAATGCATTTGGGTGGCAAAAATATGAATGCAATCTATACACTGGGGGGAGAACCTCTGGGGGAATCTAGGATGGAAAAGGACCTGGGGGTCCTAGTAGATGATAGGCTCAGCAATGGCATGCAATGCCAAGCTGCTGCTAACAAAGCAAACAGAATATTGGCATTAAAAGGGGGATCAACTCCAGAGATAAAACGATAATTCTCCCGCTCTACAAGACTCTGGTCCGGCCGCACCTGGAGTATGCTGTCCAGTTCTGGGCACCAGTCCTCAGGAAGGATGTACTGGAAATGGAGCGAGTACAAAGAAGGGCAACAAACCTAATAAAGGGTCTGGAGGATCTTAGTTATGAGGAAAGGTTGCGAGCACTGAACTTATTCTCTCTGGAGAAGACGCTTGAGAGGGGATATGATTTCAATTTACAAATACTGTACTGGTGACCTCACAATAGGGATAAAACTTTTTCGCAGAAGAGAGTTTAATAAGACTCGTGGCCACTCATTAAAATTAGAAGAAAAGAGGTTTAACCTTAAACTACGTAGAGGGTTCTTTACTGTAAGAGCGGCAAGGATGTGGAATTCCCTTCCACAGGCGGTGGTCTCAGCGGGGAGCATTGATAGCTTCAAGAAACTATTAGATAAGAACCTGAATGACCACAACATACAGGGATATACAACGTAATACTGACACATAATCACACACATAGGTTGGACTTGATGGACTTGTGTCTTTTTTCAACCTCACCTACTATGTAACTATACTATGTAGATGTGACAGTTGGGGATGTTATGTGTTTGCATGTGACAGTCTGGGATTTTGTGTGTGTATGTGACAGTTAGGGATATGTTTCGGGATGTGACAGTTGGGGACATTGTCTGTCTGGAAGTGACAGTCGGGACATTCTATGTCTGGATGTGACAGTTGGGAATGTTATGTGTACGGATGTGACAATCAGGGACATTCTATGTCTTGAGGTGCCAGTTTGGGATGTTATGTGTCTGAATGTGACAGTCGGGAATGTTGTTTCTGCATGTGAGAGTCAGGGATGTTGTGTGTCTAAGTGTGATAGTTGGGGGTGGCACATGTCTAGATGCGACAGTCAGGGATGTTGGGTGTCTGGATATGACAATCGGGGACATTCTATGTCTGGATGTGACAATCAGGGATGTTATGTGACTGGATGTGACAGTCGGGACATTCCATGTCTGGATGTGACAGTTAGGGATATTATCTGCCTTGATGTGACATTCAGGATGTTCTGTGTCTGAATGTGATATTTGGGGGTGTTATCTGTCTAGATGTGATAGTTGGGGATGTTGTGCATCTGGATATGACAGTCAGGGATGTTGTGTGTCTGGATGTGACAGTCGGGAATGCTATGTGTCTGGATGTGACATTCGGGGACATTCTATATCTGGATGTGACAGTCGGGGATGTTGTGTGTCTGGATGTGACAGTCGGGGACATTCTATGTCTGGATATGACAGCCGGGGACATTCTATGTCTGGATGTAACAGTAGGGGACATTCTGTGTCTGGATGTGACAGTCGGGGGACATTCTATGTCTGGATGTGACAGTTGGGGACATTCTGTGTCTGGATGTGACAGTTGGGGACATTCTGTATCTGGATGTGACAGTCGGGGACATTCTGTGTCTGGATGGGACAGTCGGGGACATTCTATGTCTGGATGTGACAGTCAGGGACATTCTATGTCTGGATGTGACAATCGGGGACATTCTGTATCTGGATGTGACAGCCGGGGACATTCTATGTCTGGATGTGACAGTCGGGGACATTCTATGTCTGGATGTGACAGTCGGGGACATTCTGTGTCTGGATGTGACAGTCGGGGACATTCTATGTCTGGATGTGACAGTCAGGAATTTTGTGTGTCTGGATGTGACAGTCAGGGATTTTGTGTGTCTGGATGTGACAGTCGGGGACATTCTGTGTCTGGATGTGACAGTCAGGGACATTCTATGTCTGTATGTGACAGTCAGGGATTTTGTGCGTCTGGATGTGACAGTCGGGGACATTCTGTGTCTGGATGTGGCAGTCGGGGACATTCTGTGTATGGATGTGACAGTTGGGGACATTCTATGTCTGGATGTGACAGTCGGGGACATTCTGTGTCTGGAAGTGACAGTTGGGAACATTCTATGTCTGGATGTGGCAGTTGGGGACATTCTATGTCTGATGTGACAGTCGGGATGTTGTGTGTCTGGATGTGACAGTCGGGGACATTCTATGTCTGGATGTGACAGTCAGGGACATTCTGTGTCTGGATGTGACAGTTGGGGACTTTCTGTGTATGGATGTGACAGTCTGAGACATTCTGTGTCTGGATGTGACAGTTGGGGACATTCTATGTCTGGATGTGACAGTCGGGGACATTCTGTCTGGATGTGACAGTTGGGGACATTCTATGTCTGATGTGACAGTCGGGGATGTTGTGTGATTGGATGTGACAGTCGGGGACATTCTGTGTCTGGATGTGACAGTCGGGGATGTTGTGTGATTGGATGTGAGTCGGGGACGTTCTGTGTTTGGATGTGACAGTCGGGGACATTCTGTGTCTGGATGTGACAGTCGGGGACGTTCTATGTTTGGATGTGACAGTCGGGGACGTTCTGTGTCTGGATGTGACATTCGGGGACATTCTATGTCTGGATGTGACAGTCGGGGATGTTGTGTGTTTGGATGTGACAGTCGGGGACATTCTGTGTCTGGATGTGACAGTCGGGGACGTTCTGTTTGGTTGTGACAGTCGGGGACATTCTGTGTCTGAATGTGACAGTTGGGGACGTTTCTATGTTTGGATGTGACAGTTGGAGACATTCTATGTCTGGATGTGACAGTCGGGGACATTCTATGTCTGGATGTGACAGTTGGGGACATTCTATGTCTGGATGTGACAGTCGGGGACATTCTATGTCTGGATGTGACAGTCGGGGACATTCTATGTCTGATGTGACAGTTGGGGACATTCTATGTCTGGGTGTGACAGTCGGGGACGTTCTATGTCTGGATGTGACAGTCGGGGACATTCTAAGTCTGATGTGACAGTCGGGGAGATTCTATGTCTGGATGTGACAGTCGGGGACATTCTATGTCTGGATGTGACAGTCGGGGACATTCTATGTCTGGATGTGACAGTCGGGGATGTTGTGTGTATGGATGTGACAGTTGGGGACATTCTATGTCTGGATGTGACAGTCGGGGACATTCTGTGTCTGGGTGTGACAGTTGGGGACATTCTATGTCTGGATGTGACAGTCAGGAACGTTCTATGTCTGGATGTGACAATAGGGACATTCTGTGTATGATGTGACAGTCGGGGACATTCTGTGTCTGGATGTGACAGTCGGGGACATTCTATGTCTGGATGTGTCAGTCGGGGACATTCTATGTCTGGATGTGTCAGTCGGGGACATTCTGTGTCTGGATGTGACAGTCGGGGACATTCTATGTCTGGATGTGACAGTTGGGGACATTCTATGTCTGGATGTGACAGTTGGGGACATTCTATGTCTGGATGGGACAGTCGGGGACATTCTATGTCTGGATGTGACAGTCGGGGACATTCTATGTCTGGATGTGACAGTTGGGGACATTCTATGTCTGATGTGACAGTTGGGGACATTCTATGTCTGGATGTGACAGTTGGGGACATTCTATGTCTGGATGTGACAGTCGGGGACATTCTATGTCTGGATGTGACAGTCGGGGATGTTGTGTGTATGGATGTGACAGTTGGGGACATTCTGTATCTGGATGTGACAGTCGGGGACATTCTATGTCTGGATGTGACAGTTGGGGACATTCTATGTCTGGATGTGACAGTCGGGAATTTTGTGTGTCTGGATGTGACAGTCAGGGATTTTGTGTGTCTGGATGTGACAGTCGGGGACATTCTGTGTCTGGATGTGACAGTCGGGGACATTCTATGTCTGGATGTGACAGTCAGGGACATTCTATGTCTGGATGTGACAGTCGGGGACATTCTATGTCTGGATGTGACAGTTGGGGACATTCTATGTCTGGATGTGACAGTTGGGGACATTCTATGTCTGGATGTGACAGTTGGGGACATTCTATGTCTGGATGTGACAGTCGGGGACATTCTATGTCTGGATGTGACAGTCAGGGATGTTGTGTGTATGGATGTGACAGTTGGGGACATTCTGTATCTGGATGTGACAGTCGGGGACATTCTATGTCTGGATGTGACAGTTGGGGACATTCTATGTCTGGATGTGACAGTCGGGAATTTTGTGTGTCTGGATGTGACAGTCAGGGATTTTGTGTGTCTGGATGTGACAGTCGGGGACATTCTGTGTCTGGATGTGACAGTTGGGGACATTCTATGTCTGGATGGGACAGTCGGGGACATTCTATGTCTGGATGTGACAGTCGGGGACATTCTATGTCTGGATGTGACAGTTGGGGACATTCTATGTCTGGATGTGACAGTTGGGGACATTCTATGTCTGATGTGACAGTTGGGGACATTCTATGTCTGGATGTGACAGTTGGGGACATTCTATGTCTGGATGTGACAGTCGGGGACATTCTATGTCTGGATGTGACAGTCGGGGATGTTGTGTGTATGGATGTGACAGTTGGGGACATTCTGTATCTGGATGTGACAGTCGGGGACATTCTATGTCTGGATGTGACAGTCGGGGACATTCTATGTCTGGATGTGACAGTTGGGGACATTCTATGTCTGGATGTGACAGTCGGGAATTTTGTGTGTCTGGATGTGACAGTCAGGGATTTTGTGTGTCTGGATGTGACAGTCGGGGACATTCTGTGTCTGGATGTGACAGTCGGGGACATTCTATGTCTGGATGTGACAGTCGGGGACATTCTATGTCTGGATGTGACAGTTGGGGACATTCTATGTCTGGATGTGACAGTTGGGGACATTCTATGTCTGGATGTGACAGTTGGGGACATTCTATGTCTGGATGTGACAGTCGGGGACATTCTATGTCTGGATGTGACAGTCGGGGATGTTGTGTGTATGGATGTGACAGTTGGGGACATTCTGTATCTGGATGTGACAGTCGGGGACATTCTATGTCTGGATGTGACAGTTGGGGACATTCTATGTCTGGATGTGACAGTCGGGAATTTTGTGTGTCCGGATGTGACAGTAAGGGATTTTGTGTGTCTGGATGTGACAGTCGGGGACATTCTGTGTCTGGATGTGACAGTCAGGGACATTCTATGTCTGGATGTGACAGTCAGGGATTTTGTGCATCTGGATGTGACAGTCGGGGACATTCTGTGTATGGATGTGACAGTTGGGGACATTCTATGTCTGGATGTGACAGTTGGGGACATTCTGTGTCTGGAAGTGACAGTTGGGAACATTCTATGTCTGGATGTGGCAGTCGGGATGTTGTGTGTCTGGATGTGACAGTCGGGGACATTCTATGTCTGGATGTGACAGTCAGGGACATTCTGTGTCTGGATGTGACAGTTGGGGACTTTCTGTGTATGGATGTGACAGTCTGAGACATTCTGTGTCTGGATGTGACAGTTGGGGACATTCTATGTCTGGATGTGACAGTCGGGGACATTCTGTCTGGATGTGACAGTTGGGGACATTCTATGTCTGATGTGACAGTCGGGGATGTTGTGTGATTGGATGTGAGTCGGGGACGTTCTATGTTTGGATGTGACAGTCGGGGACGTTCTGTGTCTGGATGTGACATTCGGGGACATTCTATGTCTGGATGTGACAGTCGGGGATGTTGTGTGTTTGGATGTGACAGTCGGGGACATTCTGTGTCTGGATGTGACAGTCGGGGACGTTCTGTTTGGATGTGACAGTCGGGGACATTCTGTGTCTGATTGTGACAGTTGGGGACGTTTCTATGTTTGGATGTGACAGTCGGAGACATTCTATGTCTGGATGTGACAGTCGGGGACATTCTATGTCTGGATGTGACAGTCGGGGACATTCTATGTCTGGGTGTGACAGTCGGGGACATTCTATGTCTGGATGTGACAGTCGGGGACATTCTATGTCTGGGTGTGACAGTCGGGGACATTCTATGTCTGATGTGACAGTTGGGGACATTCTATGTCTGGGTGTGACAGTCGGGGATGTTCTATGTCTGGATGTGACAGTCGGGGACATTCTAAGTCTGATGTGACAGTCGGGGAGATTCTATGTCTGGATGTGACAGTTGGGGACATTCTATGTCTGGATGTGACAGTCGGGGACATTCTATGTCTGGATGTGACAGTCGGGGACATTCTATGTCTGGATGTGACAGTCGGGGATGTTGTGTGTATGGATGTGACAGTTGGGGACATTCTATGTCTGGATGTGACAGTCGGGGATGTTGTGTGTATGGATGTGACAGTTGGGGACATTCTATGTCTGGATGTGACAGTCAGGAACGTTCTATGTCTGGATGTGACAGTCGGGGACATTCTGTGTCTGGATGTGACAGTTGGGGACATTCTGTGTCTGGGTGTGACAGTCGGGGACATTCTGTGTCTGGATGTGACAGTCGGGGACATTCTATGTCTGGATGTGACAGCCGGGGACATTCTGTGTCTGGGTGTGACAGTCGGGGACATTCTGTGTCTGGATGTGACAGTCAGGGACATTCTATGTCTGGATGTGACAGTCGGGGACATTCTATGTCTGGATGTGACAGTTGGGGACATTCTATGTCTGGATGTGACAGTCGGGGACATTCTATGTTTGGATGTGACAGTTGGGGACATTCTATGTCTGGATGTGATAGTCGGGGACATTCTATGTCTGATGTGACAGTTGGGGACATTCTATGTCTGGATGTGACAGTTGGGGACATTCTATGTCTGGATGTGACAGTCGGGGACATTCTATGTCTGGATGTGACAGTTGGGGACATTCTATGTCTGATGTGACAGTCGGGGACATTCTATGTCTGGATGTGACAGTCGGGGATGTTGTGTGTATGGATGTGACAGTCGGGGACATTCTATGTCTGGATGTGACAGTTGGGGACATTCTATGTCTGGATGTGACAGTCGGGGACATTCTATGTCTGGATGTGACAGTCGGGGATGTTGTGTGTATGGATGTGACAGTTGGGGACATTCTATGTCTGGATGTGACAGTCGGGGATATTCTATGTCTGGATGTGACAGTCTGGGACATTCTATGTCTGGATGTGACAGTTGGGGACATTCTATGTCTGGATGTGACAGTTGGGGACATTCTATGTCTGGATGTGACGGTCGGGGACATTCTATGTCTGGATGTGACAGTCGGGGACATTCTATGTCTGGATGTGACAGTCGGGGATGTTGTGTGTATGGATGTGACAGTTGGGGACATTCTATGTCTGGATGTGACAGTCGGGGACATTCTATGTCTGGATGTGACAGTTGGGGACATTCTATGTCTGATGTGACAGTTGGGGACATTCTATGTCTGGATGTGACAGTTGGGGACATTCTATGTCTGGATGTGACAGTCGGGGACATTCTATGTCTGGATGTGACAGTCGGGGACATTCTATGTCTGGATGTGACAGTTGGGGACATTCTATGTCTGATGTGACAGTTGGGGACATTCTATGTCTGGATGTGACAGTTGGGGACATTATATGTCTGGATGTGACAGTCGGGGACATTCTATGTCTGGATGTGACAGTCGGGGATGTTGTGTGTATGGATGTGACAGTCGGGGACATTCTATGTCTGATGTGACAGTTGGGGACATTCTATGTCTGATGTGACAGTTGGGGACATTCTATGTCTGGATGTGACAGTTGGGGACATTCTATGTCTGGATGTGACAGTCGGGGACATTCTATGTCTGGATGTGACAGTCGGGGACATTCTATGTCTGATGTGACAGTTGGGGACATTCTATGTCTGGATGTGACAGTTGGGGACATTCTATGTCTGGATGTGACAGTCGGGGACATTCTATGTCTGGATGTGACAGTCGGGGATGTTGTGTGTATGGATGTGACAGTCGGGGACATTCTATGTCTGGATGTGACAGTTGGGGACATTCTATGTCTGGATGTGACAGTCGGGGACATTCTATGTCTGGATGTGACAGTCGGGGACATTCTATGTCTGGATGTGACAGTCGGGGAATATTCTATGTCTGGATGTGACAGTCGGGGACATTCTATGTCTGCATGTGACAGTCGGGGACATTCTATGTCTGGATGTGACAGTTGGGGACATTCTATGTCTGGATGTGACAGTCGGGGACATTCTATGTCTGGATGTGACAGTCTGGGACATTCTATGTCTGGATGTGACAGTCGGGGACATTCTATGTCTGGATGTGACAGTTGGGGACATTCTGTGTCTGGATGTGACAGTCGGGGACATTCTATGTCTGGATGTGACAGTCGGGGACATTCTATGTCTGGATGTGACAGTCGGGGATGTTGTGTGTATGGATGTGACAGTCGGGGACATTCTATGTCTGGATGTGACAGTTGGGGACATTCTATGTCTGATGTGACAGTTGGGGACATTCTATGTCTGGATGTGACAGTTGGGGACATTCTATGTCTGGATGTGACAGTCGGGGACATTCTATGTCTGGATGTGACAGTTGGGGACATTCTATGTCTGATGTGACAGTTGGGGACATTCTATGTCTGGATGTGACAGTTGGGGACATTCTATGTCTGGATGTGACAGTCGGGGACATTCTATGTCTGGATGTGACAGTCGGGGATGTTGTGTGTATGGATGTGACAGTCGGGGACATTCTATGTCTGGATGTGACAGTTGGGGACATTCTATGTCTGGATGTGACAGTCGGGGACATTCTATGTCTGGATGTGACAGTCGGGGAATATTCTATGTCTGGATGTGACAGTCGGGGACATTCTATGTCTGGATGTGACAGTTGGGGACATTCTATGTCTGGATGTGACAGTCGGGGACATTCTATGTCTGGATGTGACAGTCGGGGACATTCTATGTCTGGATGTGACAGTCGGGGACATTCTATGTCTGGATGTGACAGTTGGGGACATTCTGTGTCTGGATGTGACAGTCGGGGACATTCTATGTCTGGATGTGACAGTCGGGGACATTCTATGTCTGGATGTGACAGTCGGGGACATTCTATGTCTGGATGTGACAGTCGGGGACATTCTATGTCTGGATGTGACAGTCGGGGACATTCTATGTCTGGATGTGACAGTTGGGGACATTCTGTGTCTGATGTGACATTTCGGGATGTAGTAGATCTTCTCTCTCTCTCTTAATTCCGGTTGCTGTTTTAGGTCCCTGTCTTATCGTATTGATTACAGGTTAATGTGGGGGATGGGCTCTCGGTGGGGTGGTGGTGGGGGAGGTGTCATCCAGCTGCAGGGATGGAGGAGGGGGGGGGGTGAAGATGGGAGTTGTTGGTCGGTCTATAGATGGGGGCAGGGAAGGAGGACGCTTTTTTTTTTTTTTTTTTGTGCGGTCACGCCTCCCCTCTGTAACATGGAACTGTTGTCATGGTAACCTCTTTTGATGTGACAAGTGCTGTGATTGTGACGGAGAAGGGCGATATTCTAGGGAGCTTACGGTGGCAAGGAGAGGGTACCAGACCCCCATCCTACACACACTCTTCCCTGCCGCTCCCATCTCCGTCCTCCATCACTGCCTCTCCGCCTGGGTACTCATCATCCCGTCTTCTCCGGGAGCCCCTGACCCATCTTTTGTGTGCCGACTCGGTCGTCCTGCCCATCCATGACCGCCTTCTACCCGTTCATTCCACTAACTGTCTTCTCTGCCATCCTGAAAGCCTCCATTCTCCTCCATCCTCCCTTCTCACTTTCCTCCTCTCGTTCCTCCTCGCCTCCCTCTTCATTCCTCGTCCTCTCTATTCCGCCCTGTCTCATTCGGCAATGTTTTTTTTTTTTTGTATCTCTGTGCCGTGTGGCTCCCATTCCCTCTCTGTTAGATGTTCTCCAGGCCAGAGCATTGTGTGTGTGTGTGACATGAATAAGGTGCGGGGCCCGAGATCTCAGTATTGTCCCCGTGTCCCCCCCCCCCCTCCTCCCCTTGGAGGACTCTTTAAGGAGACAGCTTTAGCCGAGCAGCTGCAAAATTCACAGCGCCTATTAGGTAAGTTCTGTGGAAGAACACTTGTTCTCTTTTTTTCCCCCAGCTCCCCTCCACCGCTGTCTGTGGAAGTGGGTGGGGGCTTAAAGCGTAGAAAAGCGTCTTATTAATTATGACTATTGTTCGGCCAATTGCATCATCTTTTTTTTTGCAACATTTGTTATATAAAGTCAACATTTCTAAAGTTGTTCTTTCTGACCCTTTTTCCTTCTGTTGAAGATGTTTTGCTGTTGTTGTCTTGTCTCATTATGACCTTGAGAAGGATCTTGTGACCATCCAGTGATGGATTGCAAGCTCTGCGGTCTATAGGGGCGCTCGTAGATGTAGTTCTTTAATGCTTGAGGAGCCACAAGTCCCAGCAGGAGCCAACAAAATGTGGGACCCAATGTCCTACCAGATCCAGCATTTGGTAACCAAATGTTCTACCAGTTCCAACATTCGGGAACCAAATGTCCTACTGGATCCAACATATGGGAATGAAATATCCCAGCAGATCCAAATTTAGGAACCAAATGTCCTAGCAGATATAAATTTGAGAACCAAATGTCCTAGCAGATCCAAATTTGGGAACCAAATGTCCTAGCAGATATCATTTTGAGAACCAAATGTCCCAGCAGATCCAAATTTAGGAACCAAATGTCCTAGCAGATATAATTTTGAGAACCAAATGTCCCAGCAGATCCACATTTAGGAACCAAATGTCCCAGCAGATCCAAATTTAGGAACCAAATATCCTAGTAGATATACTTTTGAGAACCAAATGTCCTAGCAGATCTAAATTTGGAAACCAAATGTCCTAGCAGATCCAAATTTAGGAACCAAATGTCCTAGCAGATGCAAATTTAGGAACCAAATGTCCTAGCAGATCCAAATTTGGCAACCAAATGTCCTAGCAGATATAAATTTGAGAACCAAATGTCTTAGCAGATCCAAATTTGGAAACCAAATGTCCGAACAGATCCAAATTTAGAAACAAAATGTCATAGCAGATCCACATTTTGGAACCAAATGTCCTAGCAGGTCCAAATTTGAGAACCAAATGTCCTAGCAAACATAAATTTGAGAACCAAATGTCCTAGCAGGTCCAAATTTGAGAACCAAATGTCCTAGCAGATCAAAATTTAGGAACCAAATGTCCTAGCAGATCCAAATTCGGGAACTAAATGTCCTAGCAAACATAAATTTGAGAACCAAATGTCCTAGCAGGTCCAAATTTGAGAACCAAATGTCCTAGCAGATCCAAATTTAGGAACCAAATGTCCTAGCAGATCCAAATTTGGGAACCAAATGTCCTAGCAAACATAAATTTGAGAACCAAATGTCCTAGCAGATCCAAATTTAGGAACCAAATGTCCTAGCAGATCCAAATTTAGGAACCAAATGTCCTTGCAGATCCAAATTTGAGAACCAAATGTCCTAGCAGATCCAAATTTAGGAACCAAATGTCCTTGCAGATCCAAATTTGAGAACCAAATGTCCTAGCAGATGCAAATGTGATAACCAAATATCCTAGCAGATCCAAATTTGAGAACCAAATGTCCTTGCAGATCCAACCTTTGGGTGTCGGTGTTGCTGGGACCTAAAGTTCCACTGCCACTGGATCTGGCTTTAGATTGGCACATGATTGGTGTAAGGTTTCCTCATACGGAAACAAAAGATTTTGGTTCTGATTTTGGACAATTGGACGAACTGTGTGTCTATATACAAGACCAGATCAGAGTACAGTGTTAGGATAGAGAGTTGTCTTAGCAATTCCAACCTTTGGCTGTCATTGCTGCTGGGACCTATAGTTCCTCTTTAGCTGGACCTGGCTTTAGATTGGCATGGGACTTGTCTGAGGGTTTCCTCCTACAAAAACAAAAGACTTTGGAAAGCTGACGGTTTTGATTTTGGACAACTTTGGAACTGTGTGTGGGAAAACAAGACCAGATCAGAGTACAATGATAGGATAAAGAGTTGTCCTAGCAGTCCCAACCGTTGGCTGTCAGGGCTGCTGGGACTTATAGTTCCGCTTTTGCTAGAGCTGGCTTTAGCTTGACACATGGCTGGTGTGAGGTTTCCTCCTACAGAAACAAAGGATTTTGGAAAGCTGATGGTTCTGATTTTGGCCAACTCTCGAACTGTGTGTAGAGATCAAAGTACAGTGATAGGATAAAGAGTTGTTCTAGCAGTTCACACCTTTGGCTGTCAGGTCTGCTTGGACTTATAGTTCTACTTGAACTAGATCTGGCTTTAGATTGACACGTTACTGGGTTCAAGGTTTCCTCCTATGGAAGCAAAAAATTTGGGAAAGTTGATGATTCGGATTTTGGCCAACTTTTAAACTGTTTGAGCGTATACAAAGACCAGATCAGAGAACAATGATAGGGTAGAGTTGATTGGTAAGGTCAATGTTAGCATAGAAACGGTTACTTCAAAGGACATCTCAAAGCCAGGGAAATCACCGTGGATTGATTGAAGGAGAGAACCAGAAGTGACTGTTAACCTTTTTTGATTGATCCAGCTCTCACTTTTTTGGACGTGGTTATATCTCTCAATTAAAATTCGTGAAGTAGCTGATCAACACCTAAAATTGTTGGGACCTTTTTTTAATGCAGTGGGCCCTAAAGCAGTATTAAACCTAAAAGCAAATGTTTCTTATATTGCCGCTTACCAATCCTTACCTTAGATGTGGTGACTGCATTCGTTTTCTTTATTAGGCTTTCTTTTCTTTTTTTTTTTCAAGATCCTGTAAGTAAGTCTGTTGTTTTTTTGCAACACAACAAGCTGCATCATCCTGCAAATGTAGCAGTTGGAGGGCTGAGACAAACCATTTACCACTGACAGGGTTGCTTACAATGATCAGCTTTTAATAATTCATGTATTATCCCAGAAGGAACAAAACTGTGGCTGTAACTGCTTAAAAGGGGTTAGCTGGAGTTTGGCTTAGTGTATCTAAGGCTGGCCACACATTATACAATTTTCCGTTAGATTTATAAAAACCATATAATCTGAGGTCAAACCTAAAAAAATGTTCCATTTGTATGCAATCGGGCAGGCCCTTGCACTACATAGTTTAACCCCTTGGCGCCTCCTGGCCCGTTAAGTAGTTTTAGATGCCGGGAGGCGGGGTTTGTGATCATGTGACTGCCGTGATTGGCTGTCACAGTGGTCACATGATCGGAAAGCTCCCGATCGCTTTCCGTTAGCCGCCGGGAGTGTGCATGCCGTGTGTTTTTGGCACAGGTCTGTTTCCCTTTAGGTACGCATATATGCGACCTTTCGGCGTTAAGGCCCGCCCACCGGGAGGCCGCAGATATGCGTGCGGCCCGGCGCCAAGGAGTGAAAGTGATTGTAAAGGTTCGTTTATTTTTAAAAATAAAAATAACAAACATGCCTATACTTACCTGCTCTGTGCAATGGCTTTGCACAGAGCAGCCCCGATCTTCTTCTTCTGGGGTCCCCCGCCGATTCTCCTGGCTCCTCCCCTTCATCGGGTGCCCCCACGGAAAGCTGCTTTCCATGGGGGGGCACTCGTGCGGGCGCGCTTACCGAGTCCTGCTGCTGCGTCCATCGACACAGACAGTGGGACTCAGCCCCCGCCCCCCCCCCAATCCCGTGCCACTGGATTTGATTGACAGCAGCAGAAGCCAATGGCTCCTGCTGCTATCAATCTGTCCAATGAGGAGAGAGACAGCGTCTGGAGCTGCTGGGCTCGTGCACATCGCTGGATGGGATCGGGTTCAGGTAAGAAAAAAAGGGGGCCGGGGGGGGGGGGGGGGCAGATGCAGCAGAGAAGGTTTTTCACCTTAATGCATAGAATGCATTAAGGTGAAAAATCTTGAGACTTTACAACCACTTAATGGTAAATCTAAAGGAAATTGAATAAGAAAATTGTATAATCTATGGCCAGCTTTAATCTTCTAGCACATCTAACACTCCCCTCCCCCCAGGATGACAATGCTGCTGTCCAAAGGTGTCTCTGTTGTTCCTTCATCCAGAGTGTAGGCACTCTAATGCCCTGTACACACGATCGGACATTGATCGGACATTCCGGCAACAAAATCCATGGATTTTGTTCCGACGGATGTTGGCTCAAACTTGTCTTGCATACACACGGTCACACAAAGTTGTCGGAAAATCCGATCGTTAGGAACGCGGTGACGTAAAACACGTACGTCGGGACTATAAACGGGGCAGTAGCCAATAGCTTTCGTCTCTTAATTTATTCTGAGCATGCGTGGCACTTTGTCCGTCGGATTTGTGTACACATGATCGGAATTTCCGACAACGGATTTTGTTGTCGGAAAATTTTATCTCCTGCTCTCCAACTTTGTGTGTCGGAAAATCCGATGGAAAATGTCCGATGGAGCCCACACACGGTCGGAATTTCCGACAACACGCTCCGACCGTGTGTACAGGGCATAATACTGGAGATGGGTTACCGACTGGATCACTAGGTGAAAAAAAAAAAAAGAAAACAAGTGCAGCCACCACATCTAATGATTGGTAGGCTGCGATATATGACATTTCTGGGTTGGGGGTTTAATACCGTTTTAAGGCTGGCTATACACCAGTAGAATTTAATTCAAAGAAACCTGTTTTTGGAGCGTTTGTTCAATTTTCCTATAGGTATGGGGTCAAATCGGTGATTGTTCTCGAGGGCGATTGAAGGAGAAGGATGGATATTTTTTCTTTAACAAACAAAATTCTATCTATGGATGTGGTTTTCATTCGGGAAAAAATACACTTATGTACATCCCGAAATTATTATTATTTAAGGTACTTATATATCGGCATCAATTTATGCAGCGCTTTACATATACATTGTACATTCACATCAGTCCCTGCCCTCAAGGAGCTTACAATCTAAGGTCCCTAACTCACATTCATATACTAGGGGCCAATTTAGACAGAAGCCAATTAACCTACCAGCATGTCTTTGTAGTGTGGGAGGAAACCGGAGTACCCGGAGGAAACCCACGCAGGCACAGGGAGAACATGCAAACTCCAGGCAGGTAGTCTCATGGTTGGGATTTGAACCAACGTTTTGAACCAGTGACCCGTTTTACTGCTAGGTGAGAGTGCTACCCACTACACCACTGTGCAGCCCAAATTGTAGAATTCCGAAGATTGGCATTCATTGGCAATCAAACAACATTTTCGGGGGTTTTCCTATAAAATTTGTCCATAATAGTACTATTGAATACTCTAACCGACTGATTGAAATTCTACCGGCATATGGCCAGCTTTACAAGCATTTCTGGATGTAATAAAGCGGTATTAAACCCAAAAGCATTTATTATATTGCAGCTGACCAATTCTTAGATGTGATGGCTGCATTCGTTTTCTTTTTTAGCCTTTCTTTCTTAAATTTTCATCTGGTGATCCAGCCAGTAAGTCCATCCATGGATGGATGGCTGCAGTTCCCACTTTTGGGGCATGCCATTCAGGAGAGAGTGAGGCTTGCTGAGGTGTGAGAGGAAGAGAGCTGGAGCCATCCATCCATCCGCTGGGCTCCTGCACCCCAGACCCAGAAGTACTAGATACTGGATCTGGCGCAGAGCGGCTGTCCTGCCGCAGTATATGTGCGGTGGACAGTCGTGAAGCGGTTAAGGCTTCGTTCACATGGGGAGTACTACAGCTAAACCCATGCAAGGGCCGTGTTTACCCACACTGGGATGCACAGGTGTTCCATGCATATATGCAAAGCATATAGAGCAGGGATATGCAATTAGCGAACCTCTAGCTGTTACAAAACTACAAGTTCCACCATGCCTCTGCCCCTGGGTGTCATGCTTGTGGCTGTCAGAGTCTTGCTATGCCTCATGGGACTTGTAGTTCTGCAACAGCTGGAGGTCCGCTAATTGCATATCCCTGATATAGAGCCAATCTCTCCTCCAGCCACTCCATCCTAAGGCCGTACATTTCTGGAGAATGTCTGAGGGCTTCAGCTATGGGTTCCATGGCTAGGGCAACTAGGGAGAAAGGGCAGCCCTGCCTGGTACCCCTCTGCACATGGAAGGGGGCAGACACAAGGCCGTTCAGCCGAATACCTGCCAGGGGGCCCGTGTAGAGTGTTTGAATCCATAAGAAAAAACATAATGGAAATCCCATCCTCCTCATCACCTCCCACAGATATGCCCACTCCACTGTATCAAATGCCTTTTCTATATCCAAGGTGGCAATTGTTCTAGTGCTTTAGTTTACATAGGGGGAGTGTATGTATGTATGTATGACTGTATGTGTATGGAGAAAAAAAACGGCGAATATTGGCATCAGTAGATCTCCTGGGCATGAAGCCCATTTGATCAGAGTCTACCAGGGATTTATTGACTTTATTTAACCTGGTGGCTAGTAGTTTTGTGAGGATCTTCAGGTCACAATTAAGAAGCGCAATGGGACTGTAGGAAGCACACCATTTGGGGTCCATATTGGGTTTAAGTATGCATATAACATGGGCCTCCTTCATAGAGGGAGGTAGGGACCCGGAAAGCAGGCAAGATTTATATAAAGCCACCAGCCTGGAGGCAAGCAATTCAGTATGGGCTCTGTAGAATTCTATTGACAGGCCATTGGGGATTTACCCGCTGGGAAAGAGCGAATGGCAAGGGTAATTTATTCGGGGGTGAAATCTGCTGCTAGGCGTTCCCTTTCCGAATCTGAGAGCCAGCCCAACACCAGGGTATCTATTATATTAGTCATAGATATAGGGTAAAAATTAGGCGGTAAGGAGGAGGTATACAAGGTGGTGTAGTACCTAGTAAATTCAGCCAGAATATCTTCCTGAGAAAGCACTATCTTTCCCTCTGCCGTGAGAATTTCAGAAACTACTGTGAGAGGTCTGTCATGTTGGGCCATTAGTGCCAATAATTTGCTATTTTTGTCCCCAAACTCAAAGTATTCCTGTCTATGAGTTTGTATACCAAGTATAGTGACTTCTGAAATATGGAGATGTAGCTTTTGCTGAATTGATGAGAGATGGTCAAAATTTTCAGTAGTAGGAGAGAAGGAGTATTGGGTCAAGGAACACTCAACTTTAGTCTGTAATGTGGAGGTGAGAACCCCCTGTTCAGCCCTAACAGCAACAATTTCTGATATATACTGCCCCCTGCTATGAGCTTTAAACGCATCCCAAACCATTTCAGGGGAGGCAGACTCTTCATTATTCTCCCAAACTCCTGCACTTTAGGGGGAATACGCTTCTGGGATGTCTCGTGATTAATCCAGTTAGGTTGCAAGCGCCAGAGGGCCTGGTTACGTGTCCTCTGAATCCTCAGTGTCAATTTTAGGGGGCTATGATCAGATAGACCAGAGAGGAGGTAGCATGACTCCTGGACCTCACCAAGGAAAGCCGGGTTTGAAAATTTCCCGTTAGGGTCTGAGTGAACAGCATTAATCGTGTAGGGTAAGCTTTTACTGATTAATATGGCTACCCCACGGGAATAGGTGGAGTAAGTCGCATGGAACAGTTTCTGTACCAACGGCCTTTTGGGAGCCAGAGTTTTTCTACCCAGGAGATGGGTTTCTTGTAATAGTACTATGTGTGAATTATGCATTTTCAGGTACTGAAACAATAGAGAACGCTTGTATTTAGAATTAAAGTGGATGTAAAACCGAAAGAAATAATTTTAATTAAGGCTTGCACCTTGTACAGTATAGAATTTCATGTCATCTATGCCCAGTCTTGCCACGAAGAGTTAATCCAGCTCTGTGCAGTCTTCTTATCTTTTTTTTCAGTGAGATAAAAACAGACAGAGAAATTGGAGTCCATTTCTGCCTCTTGCTGTGAGTGACAGGTGATTTACATATCTCATGCACAAGTATGAGAGAGGCATTCTGTGTACCTTAGATCCCCTCCTCCTTTCTTTTCCAGCTCTCCCAGGATTGGTTGCTCCACACCTCAGCACCTCAGCATGATTGGGCATGCAGAAGTCATGTGGTGACTTTTCTGGGTTTTGACTGGATGTTAGTGATCATAGCAGAAGTTCAGTGTAAGAAATACACAGGAGAAAATGCATGACATGTAAGGATACATGCAGGAGGCATGTATATCCTTATAGATAACCACTATGGCAGTTGTTTAGAAAGGATGAGAGTGTGTTTACATCCACTTTAAGCCCTCTAACATTCTAGGACAAAATGGTCAGAGAGTCTTCAGTGTTAGCCATAGTGCAGTGTTAGGGGTGGACGGACCTAGTATAGGGCCTCTGCATTACATGACCGTGAGGTGCCTGTGTCAAGCAGAACCTTGTCAAGCCCATACATTGAATATACATTATAAAACAAGAAATCCTTAATCTGTTTGAGCCATCACAGTAGCTCAACAGCAGGTATGAGGTGGGGGTGGGGCCAGAGACACTCGGAAACATCAGGTATTTCAGGTATTCCTTTTAAATACCTGAATGTTCCCGGTCCTCTGTAAAGTGTAAGTTCACCTTTACAGAAAAATCTGTAAGGTGAACTTACACAGGACCCCCTCCTCACCACCCCCTGGAGCGCAGCGATATCCCGTTCTGAGCCCTGCTATAGCAGCCTCACCGGATCGGAGCTTAGAAATCCCCTCGGCATTCTCTCTACTGCTTCCTCGCTGACAGGATGAGCTACACGGATCTGATTGGAATGATACAAAATGTCCCACCCAACGTGGGACATTTTGGATATTAAGCCAAGGGGATTTCTAAGCCCCGGTAAGGTGAGGAGGCTATAGCAGGGCTCATAACGGGAGATCACTGTGCCGCAGGTGGGGGGGGGGGGTGTGAGGAGGGGGTCCTGTGTAAGTTCACCTTACAGATTTTTCTGTAAAGGCGAACTTACCCTTTAACAAAACTCCCTACCCTTGCGCCGATTAAAAAAAAAAAAAAAAACATAGAAAAGAAAACCAGGTGCATGGTCTATACCCTTAACTTGTGTGAAAAGTGCAGGCTCCATGTCCCTTAGGAGTGGTCCATGTAGGGATGGCGCCTGTGGATCTAAGTCCAGAGCGAACCCCCAACTATAACTATAATTAACGCTTCAGAGAAAAAAACAAGAACTAAACAAGAACGAGGCCAACAAAACTTTGTGCTGCATTGAGAGTGCTCCGCTTCCGAGATATGCGGTAAGTGCCAGGATCATGAACTCCAGAGGGTGCTGCAAAATGCAGATTTGTAATCCGTTAAGGAGACTCGATGAGGCCTTAGCGAGATTCCAGCCAGGTGCCTGCTGCCGCAGGGGTTTTAAAGTAGAAGGTGGTGCCGCAATCAATGATTCTATGCTTGCTGGGTTACAGGAGGCTGTATTTCAGCCCATGCTCCCGAAGGCACTTTACGATCTCTGTGAAGGAACGCTGGCACTGTTGCACTTAAAGGGAGTAATCTGGGTATGGAGATAATTTGGCGTTGTCATGGGTCAGCTTGGGTATATTTCTGGGTATATTTCTGGCTCCCGCCAGCATCCTGTCACGGTCCCGGTAGTTTAATAGCATAATCAGAAAGGGCCTAGGTGGGGCTCCAGGTATCAGTGGTGTGGTAGAGACCCTGTGAGCTCTTTCCACTGCAATCATAGGAGGGAGGTCAGTAAGGCCTAGGAACTGGTGAGGAACCGCTCAGCGAATTCTGCAGGTTTGGTGCCCTCAGCCCTTTTGGGAGCCCCACTACCCACAAATTGTTGCATCGGAGCCTGTTCTCCATATCCACTGTTTGGTCTTGTAAGGCCTGCACTTGCTTCTGAAGGATCCGCAGCTCCCTGGGGTCTGTGTGGACTGTGTCCTCCACATGAGATATGAGTGTCTCTGCTTCAGACAGCCGGGAGCGGGATTTTTCCGAATCGTGCCTGAAGAGGCTGACTTCCGTCAAGATAGAATCAATTTTGGAAGTCTGAGCTTCCTTGCAGGAGGTAATAGCGGCCATCAGATCTGTGGAGGAGAGCTCCATGTCTTCCATGTTTGCAGGCGCTATCTGCCTGCAGAGGCTCTGGAAGAGAAGGTAGACCATGTGGTCAAGATGGTCACGCCGTGGGGGAAGTGCGAACAGGGGCTGGCGTGTTCCGGATGGATTTCGACTTACCAGGAGCCATCTGGGAGGTCGGGAGAGAGGCCAGCCGAAGGAGCGTCCACAGAGCAAGAGATTTAGGAGGTGGAAAGTCCGGTCCGCAAAGACAGGAGAACCGAAAAGATCAATGAGAAGCGGAGCTCAGCTACAGCGCGTTGCATGTTGATCGGGGGAAGGGGGGAACAAGGGAGGTATTATATGTGTACATTACACTTCAGCTTTAAGCTTACCCCAGGAAGATCAGTGATGAGGTGATTTGTGATTGGTTACACTTTGAATATCAGTAATGCTCTTCGTACTGCTTTATTGGGTATATTTTTAAGTCTTCCATTTGTACAAGGTGTTAATGTTACATTAACCAGTCATATATTTCTGAAAGATTCCATGTTAAATCAGATCTTTTCTCCACCCACAGCGCAGTAACGGCACCACCTACCCTCACGCCACTCACTTTGGGGATACCTTCCGGTTTGTCCTCCTAATCTTTATTGCCTTGGCTTGTATTGCTGGGATAGTTATCGCCTCAGCTGTCATCTTCTGCCTCCGCCAACATGCCAAACAGCGGGAGAAGGAACGATTGGCCGGACTTGGCCCTGAGGGCGGTGGAGACTCCACGTATGAGTACCAGGTAAACTATTGAATGGACTATGTGTATAAAATAATCTGTTATAATTATTAAAGTACACCTGTAGCCAACTTTTGGAGGAAGTAAGAGGAAATCTCTCCAAGGTGTCACCGAAACAGATGTGCCCAATTGGATGATGACTCCAAGAGAAACATATAGGACAATTTAATGTCACCAACAGAAGCAGAGATGTTTTAAGGCTACTAGGGGCCTCTTCCACAGGCAGCGGTTACCACTGGCCTCTCCTGTCTGCTGGAGAGGCCCCAAGTGTCCTTGAAGCATTGATTCATTCTGTTGGTGACATTAAAGTGTCCTGTCTGTCTCTATAAACATGGTGTGCTGGTGATATCTTGGATTGGACTTATGCTTTGGTGGCACCATCACATCACCTTCCAATGACTGGGTCTCATTGCTGTATGGAGTGCGCTGGACTCTTTGTGGATATGGCCGAATTGGTAGATTTCTTGTTAACTCCTGTTTTGGTGACAGCTGTAAAATATTGTATTTCCCAAGACAATTAAAAGGGTGAATTTCCCCAGTGGGGCCATAGACAGCAGCACATGCTGTCAGAATCTATGAACCTCCAGTTTTCTGGAAAAGATTTCCATAAAGATTTTGGAGTGTATCTGTGGGAATTTGTTCCCATTCACCTAAAAAGAAATATTTTGAGGTCCAGTACTGATTTGGCTCTGTAAAGGCAATTTGAGTTCCTCCACACCAAACTCATCAAACCATGGCTTTATGGAGATGTTGGTTGTGAAGACCTGACTCATTCCAATTCATCCCTAAAATGTTGAGTAGCATTGCCATTAGAACTCTGTACAAGCCACTCAAGTTTCTCCACACAAAACTCATCAAATCTTGTCGTTATGAAGTTGTTGGTTGAGAAGACCTTGCTTGTTCCAATTTATCCCAAAGGTGTTCAGTAGGGTTGAGGCCAGGGCTCTCTGCAGGACACTCAAGTTCCTCCACACCAAACTCATTAAATCATGTCTTTATGCAGATGTTGGTTGGGAAGACCTTACCCGCTCCAAATCAACCCAAAGGTGTTCAGTAGGGTTGAGGTCAGGGCTGTGTGCAGGAAACTTAAGATCATCCACACCAAGCTCATCAAACCATGTCTTTATGCAGATGTTGGTTGGGAAGACCTTGCTCACTCCAAATCAACCCAAAGGTGTTCAGTAGGGTTGAGGTCAGGGCTCTGTGCAGGACACTTGAGATCCTCCACACCAAGCTCATCAAACCATGTCTTTATGGAAAAGTTGGTGGGAGAAGACCTTGCTCATTCCAATTCATCCCAAAGGTGCTCAGTAGGGTTGAGGTCGGGGCTCTGTACAAGACACTCAAGTTCCTCCACACCAAACTCATCAATGCATGTCTTTATGGAGCTGGCTTTGTACACAGTGGCATAGTCATGCTGGAGCAGAAAAGGGCCTTCACCAAAGGCCTGTTACTACAAGGTTGGAAGAACACAATTGCCTAAAATGTCTTTCCTGTAATATATATGAAGGAGTGTCCACGTACCATTGACCATATAGTGTTATTAAATCTGTGTGGCGGCTAGTGTCCTATTTCCTAAATAGTCCCTGGTCCGAGCCTCCAAATATGCATACCAGTATGTTCTCAAGATCAGGACACCGTCCTCTCGAGTTCTCGGAACGTAGATGTAAAAGTTCCAGTAAAAGCTAGAAGGCTTTCTACTGATTCTGGCTGCAATGAGTTCAAGAAACTTGCATTATAGGTATATTTGGCGGATTTTTTGAGTTAGTTGAGTTGTAATGTTTTCAGGATTGGGTGGTCATTTCAGTGGTTGATTTTATGTGTTGCCTGTAATTGCTCTTTGAAGATAAATAGAATCCCTCTAGAGTCCTTTTTGTCCTTCTCTCCTCCGCTCCAGGATCTCTGCAGACAGCACATGGCAGGAAAGTCTCTATTCGGTCGCACAGAAGGTAGCGGGGCAGCGGCAGAGAACTCCCGTGTCAGCAGTGTGTCTTCCCAGTTCAGCGACGTGCCACAGCCCAGCCCCAGTTCACACAGCAGCACTCCGTCTTGGTGCGAGGAACCCGTGCAGTCCAACATGGACATCTCCACCGGTCACATGATCCTGGTAAGAGCACCCAGAAGGAAAGAAAATATTGCTGAGTGACAACCAACAAGGTATTTGTTTTCATTTTTACTCTTGTACCAGAAGAATGACAGCTGGAATGTGATTCAGAGATTTCATTACTTGAGCTGCTGGGAATATGATTATAGCTCAGCTCCACAAAAAATTGTTACAAATGAAAATAGGCCCATAGCAGGTTCTAAAAATAAAAAAGGTCTGGCTGTAATACCTAATCTGAAGGTTCCTCCAGCAGTATCTCATTTTGGCCTTAAGATGTCCATGGTCTTTTGGCTCATCGTCAAAAAAGAAAAAAAAAAGCATAACATACAGCTGGGAATGGGGGGATTCCAGGAGGGAGAGGTCATTTGTTTATGGAGGCTGAGCCTGGAGTTGAGCTTTAAGTGTTGGGTTTGCAGGCAAGTGTTAAAGACTCACTGTAAGATCCATAAGACACAGAGAGCGCAGCTCAGCCCCGTCCCCCCTTCCCTCCTCACTGGCTGTGATTGACAGCAGCAGGAGCCAATGGCTCCTGCTTCTGCATCTCAGCCGATGAGAAGGGAGAAAGAATGCATGGAGGTAAAAAACCTTCAGCCTTTAGAACCACTTTAAATTCTATGGTCAGGTTAAATATTAGGTGGTATAGGGACCCTTTTTTTCCTGTGCCCATGTAGAAGGGCCACTTTAAGCTGAAGTTTAGTTATAAAACATTTTTTTGCCACTTTGGTTACTTTACTTACCTGTAATGAAGGTTGTCCCACGACGTGCAGGCTGCTGAAATCTGTAGAAATCTTCACTGCAGGGTTGCCCTGTCCTCTTCCTACTGCTGAGCTTCTGCAGCTGTGGGTCTCTGGTGAGTTAGGTTGAGGTAGGATGAGTTAAGTTTTCTTCTGACCTTTTTTTTTCTTTTACTTCTTGTATTGTTCTTTGTAAAGCTCAATACACATATCTTTTTTCTAAAAAAAAAAAAAATTCTCTGACGGGGACACATCCCCTGCTGCCCTCTCCTCCAATAAGAAAAGTTCTTTCACTGATTACACTGCTTGTAACATGATCTATGAATGGTGGAGAGTGTGATCAGTCACAGGATTCTCTCCTCTATTCACAAATCTGGGTTACAAGAAGTGTGGTCCTGTAGGGGAGGAGGTTTCTGGAGAGAGTTAAAGGGAGACTATATGGTATGTGTCTCTAAAGGGGGCTGAAGGGGTCCCTCTGGGAGGCTAAGGATTTTTCGGGGCACTGTAGGACACAGGAGGGCACTGTGGTTGGGGGCACTAAGAGGGGTAGAGGCTTTGCAAAAGCCAGGGGGCTTGGGCAGCACTCTAGGACAGTGGTCATCAACCCTGTCCTCAGGGCCCACTAACAGGCCAGGTTTTATGTATTACCTTGGGGAGATGCAGACTAGAATACTGCAATCACTGAGCAGCAAATGATATCGCCTGTGATGTATTTCAGTAATCTTGCAAACCTGGGCTGTTAGTGGGCCCTGAGGACAGGGTTGATGACCACTGCTCTAGGAGACTGAAGGATGGGGGCCTGGGGGCATGAAGGGAGGTTGAGGGGCACTGTGCCCCACAATAGGAGTCTTGCTGGCACTATCAGAACTATGGGGCACTGTGGCAGATTAGGGGAGGTGGTTTGTGGAGTGAGCTGGGGGGAAACTGTAGGTGATGTGTCTCTGAATATGGCTGAGGGGATCTCTCTAGTAGGCTGAGGATTGTGCAGGGGGCTGGGGGCACTGTTGGAGGTTGGGCAGCACTGCAGGGGACTGGGGGATCTCAGGGTGCCTGGGGGCACGCAGGAAGGTTGAGAGGCACTGTGCCCCACTATGGAAGTCTGGGTGGCACTATGGGAACTATGAGGCACTGTGGCAGGTTAGGGGAGGTGGTTTGTTGAGGAAACTTGGGGGAAACTGTGGGTGATGTGTCTTTTGAGGGGACTGAGGGGCTCTTTCTAGGAGGCAGAGGATTTTGCAGGGGCACTGTGAAACACTGGAGCGCACTGCGGGGGGCTAGGGTGCACTGTGGTTGGAGGCTATGGGAGTCTGGATGGCACTATGGGAACTATGAGGCACTGTGGCAGGTTAGGGGAGGTGGTTTGTGGAGGAAGCTGGGGGGGGGGACTGTGGCTGATGTGTCTCTAAAGGGGGCTGAGGGGGTCTCTCTAGTAGGCTGAGGAATTTGCAAAGTCACTGTGGAACAATGGAGGGCACTGCAGGGGCTAGGGGATACTGTGGGGGGGGCTAGAGGCTCTATGGAAAGCCAGGGGGCTTAGGGCACTGTGGGAGGTTGGGCAGCACTTTATGGGGGTTAAAAGCCCTTAGGAGGGCCTGGGGACCCGCAGGGAGGTTGAGGGGCACTGTGGAACACTGGTGGGCACTGCGGGGGCTAGGGAGCACTGTGGTTGAGGGCTCTAAGTGGATAGAGGCTCTGCAGAAAGCCAGGGGGCATTTTAGGGGGCTGGGGACACGGTGGGAAGTTGGGCAGCACTGTAGGAGGCTGAGAGCTCTTAGGGGGGCTTTGGGGCATGTAGGGAGGTTGAGAGGCACTGTGGCCCACTATAGGAGGCTGGGTGGCACTATGGTAACTATGTAGCACTCTGGCTGATTAGGGAATCTGCAGCTGGCTTGAGGCCTAGAAGGAGGGAGGCAGTGGGCCATGGTTGGGTGGTTGAGAAGCTCTTCTCTAGCATTCCCCTATATAACAATATAAAAACATTTTTACTTCTGTCTGCATTGCTGATTTATGAATTTCCCTTCATTCCTGTCCTGGGGACAATCATTTTCCTACATGGAGATCCAGAAAGTAACAGCACTTCCTGTTGCAGGCTGACAACGCTAAGCTACTGTCTTGCAATTAGAAGCAGCATTGTCAGCCTGCCCTGCAAGTGCCATCAGTTGGCTGCTGTCTGATAGATGACGTGAAATGCATTACTGAGTTGAAACTGGTTTTAATCATTATATTTCCACCTATTTCTTTACATTTTTTCAGGCATACATGGAAGATCATTTGAGAAACCGGGACCGGCTAGCAAAAGAGTGGCAGGCACTGTGTGCATATCAAGCGGAGCCCAATGCCTGCTCCGTCGCCAAGTCCGACACCAACCTGAAGAAGAACAGGAATCCCGAATTTGTTCCATGTGAGGGTTATACTGAATCTAGTCATGTCTACTTCTTCACCCTTTCTACACTCACAGGGCAGAATTCTCCCTTCTTCAACCCCTCTTCCTTTCTTTGCTAATTACATCCTCATAATGGAAGCCTGTCCTGGTATGTGATGGTGTTGCTGCAATATAGAAGGTCCCTCTTTTTCTGCATGAAAACAGTGGTCTCTCTGCAGAGGTCAGAAACCCTTTTCCCCCGTTCCTTGCTGATTAAGGCCCTGGAAGGACTCCGCTAGCTCAGCGGGGGATCACTCCGTTGATCCCCGCTGAGCAGGCGGATGACAGGTCCGTCTCTGCTCACTGTGCAGGGACGGACCTGTCAGAGCCCCGCTGTTCTCTATGGGGAGATCGTACGAAAAGGGACAGCATGTCCGTTTTCATTCAATCTTATCAGCTGGCCAGATGACAAACGTATTGCCATCCGTCTGTTTTGAGCGGATTTTGTCGGATTGGATGGCAGGCGGTTGTCAGCGGACACATCTCCGCTGACATCCACCTGTCCATAGAAGTCAAGGAGTGTCCCACTCGGATCTGCCTGAAAAATGGACAGGCGGATCCTAGCAGGCTGATCGTGTGAAAGGGGCCTAAAGCTTTCCAATCAGCAAATACCATGAGCAGTGGCGGCTGGTGCTCAAAATTTTTGAGGTGGGGGGGGGCGCAAACAAACGGAAAAATTCTGGAAAAAACCCCATCAATTGCAGCTTCACTGTACCATCAAATGCAGCCAGTGTGCCCCATCAAACGCTCCCCCTGTGCCATATCAAATGCTGCCAGTGTGCCCCCCCGTCTGCACTTACCCTGTCTTGGTGGGACAGCTCCTTGATGTCTTCTCCCGTCCTCTCTTCCCGTCCCCTGCTATGAATGGACGCCTGATAGGCGACTGTCGTTTCAGCCAATCAGGTGACGGGTAACAGATCCGAGCACCTGATTGGCGGAGAGGCATTTTAGTGTTAGAAAAGCGAATTAATATTCGCTTTCCTAACACAGCTGAGTGACCTGCGAGCGCCCAGTATGGCGCTCGCAGGTCACCTTTTTTGATGCCTATTAGAGCCTATGGCTCTAATCAGGTGCTTCAAAAACAGCCCCCCGCTGCTGTAAATCAGGCGCCTTTTCGGACACCTGAGTAGGGAGTGACAGCGGTGGCCATAGATAGATTCATGCAATGCATGAATCTATCTATTGGTGCTAGAGGGGGCGAAGCCTGTGTGCCCGTGCGCCCTTATGGACGCACCACCACTGATGAGTTTCTCTGATTGCAGAGCTTTAGGTTCGACTCAGCAGGGGGCATGATCAGCATGGGCTACTGATATGGGGGGTACAGGCAACCCTTCCATACTGGGCCCGGGCCAGGGCCCTATTGGATCAGCAGGGGGCGCCTGATTTTAGCTTTGAAGCAGCGATGTTATCTCTCATATGCACCTCCTGGCCTCAACCTGATTGGCTGACCTGGGCTTAATGTGTATTTGGGGTGACCTCCCGCTATCCAAGCAGATGTCTGCATTGACATTTAGGACTCATGGCATTGCGGCAACGCATGTTACATGCGTTGGTGTGATGCAGTGCCATTCATTCTGCATGGTACTCCAACGCACCTTGCAATTGATGTGCATTGCCGTTTCTAGACTGGTATCAGCAAGGGATCATTTGATACAATTCAAATTTCTACATAGAATATACTACACTCCAGATAAACTTGCAAGAATCTTTCCAGCGCATCCCTGGAACTGTTGGAGGTGTGCTGCCCCTGGGGCGGATTTTCTGCACATTTTCTTGCACTGCACACCCATCCAACAGTTTTGGGTGGAGGGTATGGACTGTGTTAAGTCGGTCATGACGATTACCATCAGACCTTCTATAGCGGTCTGTTTGTTGGGCCTGGCAGACCCCGCTGGCATCCAAGAAGGTGATTCGTACACTACTTACCCTGTTCCTGTAGTATGCACGCAAAATACCGTATTTATCGGCATATAACACAAATTTTTTCCCCCTGAAAATAGAGGGCAAATCATACGTGCGTGTTATACGCTGATATTTTACCTGGGCTGCCTTGGAGGGGAAGGGGGGGGGGGGGGCGGGCGCCGCCGGATTACACAGAGCAAGGATCTCCTGCTTACTCGGCGGCCACTGTAATACAAAGTCCTGCCTCCTGGACTAGCACCTGTGATAGATGCCACACGTCCGGTATTGGTCCAGTGTTCTGTCTAAGAGCTGGTCCAAGAGGTGGGTCTTTCGTATTACAGTGGCCGCCGAGTAAACAGGAGATCCTCGCTCTGTGTAATCCGGCGTCTCATCTCTGTGCACTGATCAGGCTGCATTGATGGGGAAAGGTGAGGCTGCAGATAGGCACTGATCAGGCTGCATTGATGGGCAAAGGTGAGGCTGCAGATGGGCACTGATCAGGCTGCATTGATGGGCAATGGTAAGGCTGCAGAAGGGCACTGATCAGGCTGCATTATGGGCACTGATCAGGCTGCATTGATGGGCGCTGGTGAGGCTGCAAACGGGCACTGATCAGGTTGCATTGATGGGCAATGGTAAGGCTGCAGATGTGCACTGATCAGGCTGCATTGATGGGCAAAGGTGAGGCTGCAGATGGGCACTGATTAGGCTGCATTATTGGGCAATGGTGAAGCTGCAGATGGGCACTGATCAGGCTGCATTGATGGGCAGTGGTAAGGCTGCAGAAGGGCACTGATCAGGCTGCATTGATGGGCAATGGTGAGGCTGCAGATGGGCACTGATCAGGCTGCATTGATGGCCACTGATTAGGCTGCATTGATGGGCGCTGGTGAGGCTGCATATGGGCACTGATCAGGTTGCATTGATGGGCAGTGGTAAGGCTGCAGAAGGGCACTGATCAGGCTGCATTGATGGGCAAAGTTGAGGCTGCAGATGGGCACTGATCAGGCTGCAATGGTGAGGCTGCAGATGGGACTGATCAGGCTGCATTGATGGGCAATGATAAGGCTGCAGATGGGCACTGATCAGGCTGCATTGGTGGGCAATGGTGAGGCTGCAGATGCGCACTGATCAGGCTGCATTGATGGGCAAAGTTGAGGCTGCAGATGGGCACTGATCAGGTTGCATTGATGGGCAATGGTAAGGCTGCAGATGTGCACTGATCAGGCTGCATTGATGGGCAAAGGTGAGGCTGCAGATGGGCACTGATTAGGCTGCATTATTGGGCAATGGTGAAGCTGCAGATGGGCACTGATCAGGCTGCATTGATGGGCAGTGGTAAGGCTGCAGAAGGGCACTGATCAGGCTGCATTGATGGGCAATGGTGAGGCTGCAGATGGGCACTGATCAGGCTGCATTGATGGCCACTGATTAGGCTGCATTGATGGGCGCTGGTGAGGCTGCATATGGGCACTGATCAGGTTGCATTGATGGGCAGTGGTAAGGCTGCAGAAGGGCACTGATCAGGCTGCATTGATGGGCAAAGTTGAGGCTGCAGATGGGCACTGATCAGGCTGCAATGGTGAGGCTGCAGATGGGACTGATCAGGCTGCATTGATGGGCAATGATAAGGCTGCAGATGGGCACTGATCAGGCTGCATTGGTGGGCAATGGTGAGGCTGCAGATGCGCACTGATCAGGCTGCATTGATGGGCAAAGTTGAGGCTGCAGATGGGCACTGATCAGGTTGCATTGATGGGCAGTGGTAAGGCTGCAGATGGGCACTGATCAGGCTGCATTGATGGGCATTGGTGAGGCTGCAGATGGGCACTGACCCTTATTTTGCTTCAAAGTTCTTTATTTAAAATGTAAGTTTTTTTTCCTTGAAACTTGCCAGTTAAAATTAAGGTGCGTGTTATACACCGCTAAATACGGTAATCATTTTGTCATGGAAGAAACCGGTGTCCCCTACCATCGTGGCTTGGAAGGCGTTAATAAATAATACCTTACCACGGTACAAAGCTACGTATGTTAATAGAGGGGTGCCAGCTAAATTTGAAAAGGTGTGGGAAAATTGGATGAATGATAATGCTACTGCTTCGGACTAACTGTCTATTGGTTAAAGCTTCAGATAGTTGGCAGGATGCTGAATATATGCAGGCCTCGATGAGCACCTGGTTTAATAACTGTGGGTATCCCCGGGGTGAAGTGTATTGTAGTGCTGACTGTTGTCTCTGTTTTTTATGTTTGTAACTTTATTTAGAAAATTTCAACAAAAAAGATTTAAAAAAAAAAAAAAATTATATATATATATATATATATATATATATATATATATATATATATATATATATATATATATAATATATATATATATATATATATACTGTATAATAGACAGTAAATATAGAATAAGATTCTTGTTGGCATATCATTATTGTAGGAAGCAGACAGCGAGATCCTTGATTTATGTATCCATTGGGCAGTGGCTTCCTTTGGTTTATTCCAGCCCTGATTCTTTAGCTTTAAAATATGTTTTTTTTTTTTTCATAGAAAATTGCCAAAATCATGGCCTGTCATAAAGGATCACACCAGACTTCAAAGCTCTATAATATCCATCAAAATACACAAAAATATCCAAAAAGAGGGATGTATGATACCCCAATTATGTGCAGAGAAAATAAAAAAAAAAAAAACAGCATTTTTGCTTGCACACAATTAGCTGATGGAAGTCAGCAGAGCTTCATCTCATTCACTTAGCTCTGGGGATATTTCCCCTTCAAAGTGAACAGTCTATTTGCCTTTAGTAAATCAACCCCCACGTGTCTTTATTATAAATGCCTGTGCTGCAATGGACATTACTCTTGGGTAACTATTTTTATTTCTTTTTTTTGTAGATGACCACGCTCGTATTAAACTAAGGAGTGACAACAACCCGTCCCGAAGCGACTACAT
This sequence comes from Aquarana catesbeiana, assembly GCF_042186555.1. NCBI lineage: Eukaryota > Metazoa > Chordata > Amphibia > Anura > Ranidae > Aquarana > Aquarana catesbeiana. The sequence continues at coordinate 390,616,061 of NC_133329.1, forward strand.
CAATGCCAGCCCTATTGTGAGTGATATTCAACCACGTCTCTGTCTCTCATGACTAATTAGCACTGCGCCCCCCCCGAGCCCACCCAGTTGTGTGACAATAGCGGATTAGTATTCCCTATTGTCTTCCTGATTCTCCTCCCGGCCGGTCAGGAAGCGGGTCCCGAGACCCATCACCTGATTGGCCGAGAGGAGAAGCGATCCTTTTGGCTTCTTAGGAGGAGCAGGGAGGAGACGCACGGTGGAAGCCGCCGCCAGGAGGAAGCACTTGCCGCGACCTAGATGGGGTAAGTGCGGGGCTGGTGACCGACCAACTGGAGGGTTGGCTGTGGGTGCATTGTTTGCCCCCCCCCCCCAAAAAAAATATACCACCAGCCGCCACTGTAGAATGTATTACCCCAACATTTCATATTCCTGATATGAGCCTGTTGTACCATGTATATGTACATGTACCATGTGTATGAGAAAGTCTCCTGTTCTCTATGTGTTGCTTCCTTTGTGTGTAATCCCTGTTGTTCCTGCCAGTCCCTCTGCTTTCCTATTAAAAACTGATCACACTAAGCAAGAGAGAACAGTGTGGTCAGTCTTCTGGCTGTGCTGGGAACTCAGCCTGCTCTCCTCCAATTATTAGACTTTTCCTGACTTGCTACCCCCCCCCCACCCCTTGCACAGCCATTCACTGGGAGGGTCCGTGTGCTGCTGCTTCTCCTCCCCCAGCTCTTATGCAGCTGAGAACAGAGGGAATGTGATCACTTATTAAAAAAAAAAAAAAAAAAAGGGGAAAAAGGGTATTTATAACGTTTTTTTATTATATCTATACAGAGATTACCGAAATGTTTAGCGTTTCATTTCTAGTTTAAACAGAATGGGTTGTTTTACAAGGTGAGGGTTCACACACATATATTTAATCACATATACTTTAATACTTTTTTCTGCCCTCAGATTGAACATGACCCACGTATGCCGGCTTATATCGCCACGCATGGTCCGCTGTCACACACCATCGCAGACTTCTGGCAGGTGAGTTTACAGATGTAAGTACAGAGGGCTAATGTAATGCATATGCACTGCAGCAAAGAGGGTGGGCTCTAACGCCCACGTGGCGCACATATACATCCATGGGGGGGGATTGGTCAATGTCTCTGTGCTGAGAGTGTGCTCATGGTGCCCTCCCAGCACAGTGATCCCCTTAAAGAGATACCGGGGCTGGGCGAAAAGGGGTTAACATGTATAAAGGAAAACTCTGCTGACCACTAAATGTCTACATAACATCCCACCGGTGTCAGTCTTTTCTGTAACGCATTTATTTCATTTCAGTGCCTCTAACAGACAAATGTGGAAGAATTAAAAAAAAAAAAATAAGGACCTGGACCTGTGTGTGGCCAGTGCTTCTTAGTAGGAGTGAGTGACATTAAAAGACGTAGTGGGAAAAAAAGGACATCAATTTTATTTATGTACAGCGTCGCACGACCGCGCAATTGTCAGTTAAGGTAACGCAGGGCCGTATCGCAAAAAACTTGTCAGTGGGGAGGGTGATATTTAACCACTTCAGCCCCGGAAGGTTTTACCCCCCCCCCCTTCATGACCAGGCCATTTTTTGCAATACGGCACTGCGTTAATTTACCTGACAATTGTGCGGTCGTGCGACACTGTACCCAAGTGAAACTTTTGTCCTTTTTTTCCCACATTTGGAGTTTTCTTTTAGTGGTATTGGATCACCTCTGCGGTTTTTATTTTTTTGCGCTATAAACAAAAAAAAGAGCGACAATTTTGAAAAAAAAATATATTTTTTACTTTCTGCTATAAAACATACCCAATAAAAAAAAAATGTAGAAAAATCGAATTTATTCATCAGTTTAGGCCAATATGTACTCTGCTACATATTTCCGGTAAAAAAAAAAGTGTATATTGATCGGTTTGCACAAAAGTTATAGCGTCTACAAACTATAGAATTTTTATTTATTTATTTCTTTTTTACTAGTAATGGCGGCGATCAGCGATTTTTAGCGGGACAGCGACATTACTGCGGACAAATCGGACACTAAGTGACACTCTCACTGTACTAATGACACTGGCAGGGAAGGGGTTAACATCAGGGGTGACCAAAGGGTTAAGTGTGTTCTTAGGGAGTGATTGTTAACTGGGGGGGGGGCTTAACTGGAGGAAAACAGAGATCCGTGTTCCTGCTTAGCAGAAACACAAGATCTCCATCTTCCTCTCCAACAGAACCGCGGTCTGCCTTGTTTACATAGGCAGACTGCCGTTCTGCTTCTCCTGTCAACGAGTGGCAGGTCCCGCTGATTAGCTCCTGCTGTGTCCGATCACAGCAGGAGTTGGTCGCCGGCGGCGTGCGCCCCAGATCATGTCACCAGCTTATACTGGAACATAGGTAAGGATTAAAAGATGAAGAAGCCCATAATGAGTAAATCAGCTGCTGAAAGTGTTTAAAAATACTGAGGGTTTAATATCACTTTAACCGCTTGCCGATCGCCTACCACAGTATATTCTGCGGCAGGTCGGCTCTATTGCACGAAACTACGTACCTGTACCTCATTTAGTGCAATAGACAGCGGGGGGGCACACTGATTTGCAAGAGGGGGAGCTAATCAGCGGGCCCGGCGGACGTGATTTCTGCCGGGACCCGCTGATCGTTCCCCAAAGAGGCAAAACAGCGATCTGCCTATGTAAACAAGGCAGATTGTCGTTCTGACAGGGAAGAAGATAGATGCTAAGCAGGAACACGGGTCTCTGTGTTCCCCCAGTCAGACCACCCCCCACACAGTTAGCAAACACCCCCTAGGGACACACCTAACCTTTCGATCGCCCCTGGGATTAACCCCTTCCTTGCCAGTATCATTAGTACAGTAGCAGTGCATATTATTAGCACCGATCACTGTAATAATGTCACTGGTTCCCAAAAAAGTGACAGGTGTCCAATTTGTCCGCCTCAGTGTCGCAGTCCGCTAAAAATCGCTATTTATTTATTTTCCAAAATTGTCGCTTTTTTTGTTTATAGCACAAAAAATAAAAACCGCATAGGTCATCAAATACCGCCAAAAGAATTTTTTGTGGGGAAAAAAAGGACATCAATTTTATTTGGGTACAGCATCGCACGACCGCGCAATTGTCAGTTAAAAGAACGCAGTGCTGTATCGCAAAAAATAGCCTGGTCATTAGAGGGTAAAACCTTCAGGGGCTTAAGTGGTTAAAGTAGTGTTTGGCAATATTTAAAAGTGTGATGGTAAGTGTGATGGTCATGTGATCGCCATTACAATGCTGACATGGTAATCACATGGCTTTGTTGATAAGCTTTTTTTTTCTTTTCAATAAGTCCATATACAGTATATATAGTGAAGTATGACGCTCTCTCTGTACTCGTAGATGGTTTGGGAAAACGGCTGCACGGTCATAGTGATGTTATCGCCATTGGTAGAGGACGGAGTAAAACAGTGCGATCGCTATTGGCCTGACGAAGGCTCCTCCCTCTATCACATCTATGAGGTTAGTAATGTGCTGAAGGTGTTCCTATTACCTCTGCTGCTCCCTGGTGGCGGAAGTGGGGGGGGGGGGGTTTCAGATCAGTGAGCATAGAGAGCCTTTTTACAGAGCTGGAGTTCTTTTTCACAGGTGAACCTTGTATCAGAACATATCTGGTGTGAAGACTTTCTGGTTCGCAGTTTTTATCTGAAAAACGTTCAGACCCAGGAGACGAGGACCCTGACGCAGTTCCATTTCCTGAGCTGGCCAGCAGAGGGCACTCCCAGCAGCACTCGCCCCCTGCTTGACTTCCGCAGGTAAGCTTCTCCAATAGGGCTCGCTATTATGTACAATGCTGCTAGATATAAAGATGGCCGTATACCATACAATTAGGGCTGAAACAACTAATCAGTACAATGGATTATAATTGATTAGTTGGTCAGCCGATTATTTGGCCTACATACAGAATGCATTATTATTATTATACAGGATTTATATATCACCAACAGTTTGCGCAGCGCTTTACAACATGAGGGAAGACAGTACACTTACAATACAAATCAATACAGGAGGGATCAGAGGGCCCTGCTCATTAGAGCTTACAATCTAGAAGGGAGGGTCAAGTGGAAACAAAAGGTAATAACTGTGGTGGATGAGCTGATGGAGAAAATGAAAATACAGTTGTTAGGTGTGGGTAGGATAGGCTTCTAGAGAAGGGTTTTCAGGGATCGTCTAAAAGCTAATAGAGTAGGAGATAAGCGGACAGATTGGGGTAGGGCGTTCCATAGGATTGGAGAGGCTTTGGAAAAGTCCTGGAGGCGAGCGTGGGAGGAGGTGATGAGGGAGCTAGAGAGCAGGAGGTCTTGAGAAGAGCGAAGAGAACGATTAGGTTGGTATTTAGAGACTAGGTTAGTGATGTAGCTGGGGGCAGAGTTGTGGATGGCTTTGTAGGTAGTTGTTAGTATTTTGAATTTAATTCTTTGGGTGAGAGGAAGCCAGTGGAGGGATTGGAAGAAAGGAGTAGCAGAGACAGAGCGATTGGTAAGGTGGATGAGTCTGGCAGCGGCATTTATGATGGATTGAAGAGGAGATAGACTATGTAAAGGTAAGCCAATGAGAAGGGAGTTGCAGTAGTAGAGACGAGAGATGACCAGCGAGTGAATTAAGAACTTTGTTGTGTCATTGGTTAGAAAGGGGTGTATTTTGGAGATGTTCCGGAGGTTGAGGCGGCAAGATTTGGACAGTGATTGGATGTGGTGCTTAAAGGAGAGTTCAGAGTCCAGGACTTCACCTAGGACCTTGACATGTGGGGATGGGCTGATAGTTGTGCCATCAATTTTGACAGAGAGGTCAGGGAAAGGGGCTAATGGGGGAGGAAAAATTATAAGTTCGGTTTTGGATAGATTGAGTTTCAGGAAGTGGTGTGACATCCAGACTGATATATCTGATAGTAAATTAGTGATACGTGAGGAGACAGAGGGAGTGAGCTGAGGGGTAGAGAAATAGATTTGGGTGTTGTCAGCATAGAGGTGGTATTGGAAGCCATGGGAGGCTATCAGCTGACCCAGGGAGGAGGTGTAGATTGAAAATAGGAGAGGTCCAAGAACAGAACCTTGGGAGACCCCAACAGAGAAAGGAAGAGGAGAGGTGGAAGTAGAGATGTAAGAAACTTTAAAGGTGCGGTTGGATAAGTAGGAAGAAACCCAGTGAAGAGTACAGTCAGGGAGACCAAAGGCATGGAGTTTTTTGAGGAGGAGGGGGTGGTCAGCCGTATCAAAGGCAGCAGAGAGGTCCAGGAGTAGGAGTACAGAATAGTGTCCATTGGTTTTGGCCATTAGTAGACCGTTTGTTAGTTTTAGGAGAGCAGTTTCTGTGGAATGTTGAGGACGAAATCCAGACTGAAGGGGATCAAGAAAGCTATTATCAGCGAGGTGGACGCTCAGTTGGTTGTAGACCAGTCGTTCAAGGAATTTGGATAAAAAGGGGAGCAAGGAGATGGGGCGTAGGTTGTTAAGATTGGATGGGTCCAGTGAGGGCTTTTTAAGTATGGGGCGGACAAGTGCATGTTTTAAGGAATTGGGGAAGATACCAGAAGAGAGGGAGAGATTGAAGATGTGGGTTAGAGAGTGTAAAAAATGGCCTGGTCATTAAGGGGGTAAAACCTTCAGCGGGTGAAGTGGTTAAAGGTAGAGGAGAGATTTGGGGTCTTATTGACCCTATATCTCTTCATAAAGAGGACCTGTCATCCCTTATTTCTATTACAAGGGATGTTTACATTCCTAGTATAGGAATAAAAGTCATCGATAAAAAATAAAATAAAAGGACAATGCTCGCACGCAGAAGCAAACGCATACATAAGTCGCACACACATATGTAAACGATGTTCGCACCACACATGTGAGGTATCGCCGCGAATGTTACTGCGAGAGCAATAATTCTAGCGCTAGACCTCGTAGCGGTAATCTGTAAAGATTTTTTAAGCGTTGCCTATTCAGAGTTTTAAGCATCGAAGTTTGTCGCCATTCCACGAGCGGATGCAGTTTTAAAGCGTGACATGTTAGGTATCTATTTACTCGGCGTAACGTCATCATTTATATTTTACAAAAAATTTGATTGTGTATTATGTTTTTTTTTTTTTTTTGCATTAAAATTTTAAAAAGTTTATTTTTTCCAAATAAATTGCACTAGAAAAACCGAAGCGCGAATACTGTATGACATAAAAAATTACAGTGATTGCCATTTTATTCTCTAGGGTCTTTGCTAAAACAAAACAAAAAAATAAATATATATATATATATCTTTATCTATATATAGATATCTCTATATATAGAGAGATATATCTATATATATATCTATATATATATATATCTATATATATATATATATCTATATATATATATATAGATATATATATATATATATATATATCTATATATATATATATATATAGATAGATATATATAGATAGATATCTATATCTATATATAGATATAGATAGATAGATATCTATATATAGATATCTATCTATCTATATAGATATAGATAGATAGATATATGGAGGTTCTAAGTCATTTTCTAGCAAAAAAATACAGATTTAGTGGCAGAAAAGCCCGGGTCAGCAAGTGGATAATGTAGATGTTACCCTAATTTGGAAGATGGGAATATACGTTATGCAGCCATAGTGATACACTGAGATCTACTAAAAAGGACATGTCATTTGGTGAGACCTTACTTTACATCAGGGGTTTCCAAACTTTCTAAACAAAGAGCCAATTTACTGTCCTTCAAACTTTAGGGGGCCGGACTGGACAGTGGAATTAGAAATTGTCCTGGCATCAGTGAGAGTTAACAGTACATCTTTGGCAATTAGGGGGAGAAATAGTGCCCCATCATTGGTGTCAGTAGGAGGAATAGTTCCCCATCATTGGTATCAGTGGGAGGAATAGTGCCCCATCATTGGTATCAGTGGGAGGAATAGTGCCCCATCATTGGTGTCAGTGAGAGGAATAATGCCCCATCATTGGTGTCAGTGAGAGGAATAATGCCCCATCATTGGTGTCAGTGGGAGAAATAGTGCCCCATCATTGGTGTCAGTAACAGGAATTATGCCCCATTGTTGGTATCAATAGGAGGTATTGTGTCTTGCATCAGTGGAAGGAAAAGTGCTCCAAGGGCCAGATAAAGGTAAGTAAAGGGCCGCATCTGGCCCCTGGGCCACAGTTTTTGAGACCACTGCTTTACATTGTAGTAGGATGGAACTTATATTCCTGAATAGGGCTGACCTGGACGTCCCACTGTAATCGTATGTTACTTATATGTCTGATAAGGTCTAACATGGCTGCCTCCTACATTAATAAACCAATGTTTTGCATTGCTTTTCTACATACACTGTGCCTTTTGTGTGCTTGTTTCTTCCTTTTTGTTTTTCCTAGCCAAGCTGGAATAAGATTTGCTCAGGTGTTGCCCTTTACACAATCTGGTTGTTGACTTCCAAACTCAATGTATGACCTCCACGTTCTCCTCCGTCCTCCTCCGTCCTCTCTCAGCCCGCGGCTGCCCCTGTCATTTTTGTGATTTGCAGCTTGTAATTTTGGTCTCAGTTGCATAGTCACAAAAGTGATCATGAGCAGGTGGGACACGCCTCCTTCTCCGGGAACCGCCATGCGCTCCTGCACCTGCAGACAGGTGGTGCCATCAAGTCTGGGACAGTAACTCCATTCACACCTGTGCGACTTGTCGTGCGACTTTGGACATCAAAGTCGCATGACAAGTTGCGCCCCATGTTTTCCAATGAGTATCGTTCATATCTATGCAAATTAAAGTCACGGTGACTTCAAAGTAGTTCATGCACTACATTTGTCCGACTTTCACGCAACTTGATAGCTATAGACTTCAATGCAAAAAGGGTTGTAAACCCTCGTTTTTTTTTTAATTATAAAAATAAAAACATGTCTATACTTACCTGCTCTGTGTAATCGTTTTACACAGAGCAGCCCCAATCCTTTTCTTCTTGGGTGCCCCATCGGCGTTCCAAGTCCCTTCTCTTCATCAGATGCCCCCCCACGGAAAGCCCCTTTCCCTGGGGGGGGGGGGGGGACCCGCGTGGGTGCACTCCCGAGTCCCGCTGCTGCGTCCATTGACACAGTCGGCGGGACTCGGGCCCCACCCACCGCTCCTGTGTCACTGGATTTTATTGACAGCAGCGGGAGCCAATCTGTCCAATGAGGAGAGAGACAGCAACTGGAGCCATTGCGCTCGTGCACATCGCTGGATCGGGCTCAGGTAAGAAAAAAGGAGGGGGGGGGTCTGTGGGGGAGCTGCAGCACAGAAGATTTTTCACCTTGAGACTTCACAACCACTTTAACCCAAAAAAGTTGCATGAAAGCAACCGAAATGTTTTACATGCAACAGTTGTTCATTATCACGGGTCGCATCTACAAAGTCGCATCTAAGTCTCACCCATCCAAAGTTGCACCACAGTTGCACTCCAAAAATCACACAACTTTGGAGTCATACAAGTGTGAATGGGATCGATCACTAATTTGCACAGTCATTTAACCAATAACAGTGCATGTACATTGTTCTGTTCAAAGGGGGGGGGGGGACAATATAAATTGGCTACATCCAATGTAAATCTTTGATTTAAAACGGAAAATGTTGCATTTGGTCACTAGATGGGGCTATTTTAGGCTATTGATGATTATTGCTGTCTGTGTTTCCACTGGGCAGAATCACCCTCTTTATGTGTCCTGTTGACCATCATGCCCAAGTAATGGAAAATCCAAGCTTCTTGCTGACTAAAAGGGAATTTCTCTTCACTTTGGGGGGGCATCCTCTTACATCCCGTTTAACTTACTGCAAGGGTTAGAGATTCTTGTTAAGTCTATGGGATGAGGAATAAGAGGTAATAATAATTGTATTTCTTGCTCTGTATGTACAGATCATCAGGAGTTCTGACATTTCATTGGTGCACGTGTGTGTTCCATATCAACAACTCACCAAGAATATGAAGTCAGTGGTGGTTCAACTGGACATTTTCCTATTTGGCCTCATGCACATATTTTTACGCAGTTCTTAGGGGCGTCTGGGGTTTTCGATTCATTTTCTGCCTCTAAACCAGGGGGGGTCTCTAAACTTTCTAAACAAAGGGCCAGTTTACTGTCCTTCAGACTTTAGGGGGACCGGACTGGGGCCACTAGAAGTAGAAAATGTCCTGGCATCAGTGGGAGTATACAATGCCCCATCGTTGGTGTCATTGAGTGGGAAGAATCATGCGTCATCGTTGGTGTCACTGGCAGGAACCTTGCCCCCTTCGTTGGTGTAATTGGGAGGAATTGTGCCCTATTGTCAGTGTCATTGAGTGGGAAGAATCATACCCCATTGTTGGTGTCATTGGCAGGAACTGTGCCCCATCGCTGGTGCCATTGGGAGGAATTGTGCCCCTTCATTTGTGTCTGTAGGGGAAATTTAGCCACATCATTGGTATCACTGGCAGAAACTGTGCCCCATCAGTGGAGTCATTGGGAGAAATTGTGCCCCATCCTTGGTGTCATTGCGCTGGAAGAATCCTGCCCCATAGTTGCCGGTGACACCAATGATGGGGAATGATTCTTCCAGCACCATGACACCAAGGATGGGGCACAATTTCTCCCAATGACACCATTGATGGGGCACAGTTCCTGCCAGTGATACCAACGATGTGGCAAAATTCCCCCTACAGACACAAATGAAGGGGCGCAATTCCTCCCAATTGTGCCCCATGGTTGGCGTCACTGGCAGGAACTGTGCCCCATCGTTGGTGTCATTGGGAGGAACTGTGCCCCATCATTTGTGTCATTGGGAGGAATTGTGCCCCTTTGTTGGTGTCACTAGGGGGAATCATGCCCCATCGTTGGTGTCACTGGCAGGAACTGTGCCCCATCATTGGTGTCATTGGGAGGAATTGTGCCCCTTTGTTGGTGTCACTAGGGGGAATCATGCCCCATCGTTGGTGTCACTGGCAGGCACTGTGCCCCATCATTGGTGTCATTGGGAGGAATTGTGCCCCTTTGTTGGCGTCACTAGGGGGAATCATGCCCCATCGTTGGTGTCACTGGCAGGCACTGTGCCCCATCATTGGTGTCATTGGGAGGAATTGTGCCCCTTTGTTGGTGTCACTAGGGGGAATCATGCCCCATCGTTGGTGTCACTGGCAGGAACTGTGCCCCATCATTGGTGTCATTGGGAGGAATTGTACCCCCATCATTGGTGTTGAGTGGGAAGAATCATGCCCTATCATTGGTGTCTCTGGCAGGAACCGTGCCGCATGGTTGGTGTCATTGGGAGGAATTGTGCCCCTTCGTTGGTGTCAGCAGGGTGAATTATACCCCATTAGTGTCAGAGGATGAAATGTTGCCCCAAGGGCCGAATAAAAGCAAGCAAAGGGCCGCATCTGGTCCCCGGGCCGCATTTCGGAGACCACAGCCCTAAACTAAACTCCACTGCTTGTTAGCCTGTGGGGTTGATTTACTAAAGGGAAATAGACTGTGCACGTTTGCAAGTGCAGCTGCTCCAGAGCTTAGTAAATGAGGTAAAGCTTCATTTTGCAAAGAATACCCAATCACATGCAAGGAATATAAAAAAAAAAAAACTTTGTCTTGCACGTAATTGGATGATGGAAGTCAGCAAAGCTTCTGCTCATTTACTAAGCTCTGGAGAAACTGCACTTTGCAAAGGTGCACAGCCTATTCGCCTTTAATATATCCACCCCAATGTGTCCATGTACACATAGGCATTTAAAGAGAGTTTAGAGGCAAAAAAAAAACCCGCTTCCAGTGCGTCCAGGAGCAGCAGAAAAAAAAATGCTCAATGCGTGTGAACACATCTGAGCGCACGTTAATGCTAGGTGCGTTTAGCTCCTTAGGGTTCATTCATTTCAAAGGGCCAGAATAAAAAAAAATTCTGTCCAATGAAATGAATTTACGCCCATGCACCTAACGTGGCAAAGCATTAAACACTTTTAAAAGCGTCAAAATGCCGCTGCCAGGAAGAAAGACACCTAGGAGAGATAGAGAAACGCCCAGCGTGTGCATGAGGCCTTATATCTAATTACAATGATTACTGCACACTCCGAATAAGAGGAATAATTAGAAACATTTAAGAAATATACAACAGATGATGGCTGGAGATAATCAATGCATAACACGGGACTGATCTAGTTTGGTATATTGGTGGATCCTGCATCGGATGGTTGTACTGCAGACAGCATGACTTTAGAAAACAATTGCCATGTATGTTATGCGTCAGACAGGGGGCTGAAAGGCCGTCCTATGACGAAATATATTTTCTAGACATGTGCGGTTCGTTCCGAATTGAAATTCAGACAAATTTTTCATTATTCGGATGCATCCGAATTTCCGAATTACAATAGTAACCAGTTTAAACGAATCCAAAATAACAAAAAAATTTCAACGAATTTGAATAGTTATCGAATCCAATTAGAATTTCCGAAGAGAAGAAATTAGAATAGAAAAGAATAGAATAGTAAATAAAAGAATAGAATATAATAGAGTAAAACAGAACAGAATACAATAAAAAAAAAATAATAGAAAAAAATAGAATAGAAAATAAAAGAATAGAATAGAAAAGAATAGAGTAAAACAGAACAAAATAGAATAGAAAATAAAAGAACAGAATAAAATAGAATAGGAAATAAAGGAATAGAATAGAATAGAAAATAGAATAAAATAGAAAGAATATAACCAACTTCTGAAATTCGAATTTCAAATAGAATAAATTTGAATACAATAGAAAAGAATACAATAGAAAAAATAGAATAGAAAATAATAAAATAGAATAAAATAGAATATAACCTTCTTCTGAAATTCGAATTTCATATAGAATAAATTCAAATTGAATAGAAAATAATAGAATAGAAAAGAATAAAATAGAATAAACAATAGAAAAGACTAGAATAGAAAGAATATAACACTATAAATTCAAATGGAATAAATTTGAATTTGAATACAATAGAAAAGAAAAGAATAGAAAAAATAGAATAGAAAATAATAGAATAGAAAAAAAGAATAGAATAAAATAGAAAGAATATAACCTTCTTCTGAAATTCGAATTTCAAATAGAATAAATTCAAATTCAAATAGAATAGGAAATAAAATAATAGAATAGAAAAGAATAAAATAGAATAAACAATAGAAAAGAATAGAAGAGAAAGAATAATATAACGCTATAACTGTTTTCTGAAATTCGAATTTTGAAAATAATGATTTTGAATTTGAATAGAATAGTAAAGAAAAGAGTAAAACAGAACAAAATAGAAAATAAAAGAACAGAATAAAATAGAATAGAAAATAAAGGAATAGAATAGAAAATAGAATAAAATAGAAAGACTATAACCATCTTCTGAAATTTGAATTTCAAGTAGAAAAAGTTTGAATACAATAGAAAAGAATAGAACAGAAAAAATAGAATAGAAAAGAAAAATTATATAATAGAAAAAAGAATAGAATATAATAAAATAGAATATAACCTTTGAATTTAAAATAGATTAAATTCAAATTCAAATAGAATAGAAAATAGTATAATAGAAAAGAATAGAATAAAACAGAACAAAATAGAATATAAAAGAACAATAAAATAGAATAGAAAATAAAGGAATGGAAAAGAATGGAAAATAGAATAAAATAGAAAGAATATAACCAACTTCTGAAATTCGAATTTCATATAAAATAAATTTGAATACAATAAAAAAGAATAGAATAGAAAAAATAGAATAGTATAGAGAAAAAAGAATAGAATAAAATAAAATAGAAAGAATAAAACCTTCTGAAATTCAAATTTCAAATAGAATAAATTCAAATTCCAATAGAATAGAAAAGAATAGAATAGAAAATAAAATAATAGAATAGAAAAGAATAAAATAGAATAAACAATAGAAACGAATAGAATAGAAAGACTATAACACTATAACTGTTTTTTCCGAAATTCGAATTTTGAAAAGAATAATTTTGAATTTGAATAGAATAGAAAAGAATAGAATAGAAAAGAATAGAACAGAAAAGAAAAGAGTAAATTAGAAAAAAAAACAATAGAATCAAATCAAATAGAAAGAATATAACCATACCAAAATTGGATTTCGAATAGAATAAATTCAGTCTAGAATAGAATTAGATTCTAATTTGATTGCAATTTGAATGGAATTCGAATTGATTCAAATTTTCAACGTTGGAAAATTTGATTCGAATAAACTTAACAAATTCCGAAAACGTAGTATTAAACGAATTACACAAATTTAGCTAAACAAATTTATGTGAACACTGAAAAGGAAACGTAACAAATCAAATGTTTTCGTTCTGCACATCCTTAATACTTTGTTATAAGACATCATCTGAATGCGAAGCAGCAAGAAATGACTTAGTGGCTTAGTGGGTAGCACATCTGCCTTGCAGCGTTGGGGTCCCTGGTAAAATTCCTGGCTGGGATGCTAGCTGCTTGGAGTTTGTATGTACTCCCTGTGCTTGTGTGGGTGGAAGGTTGATTGGCCCTAGTGTATATGCATGTGAGATACGGACCCCAAGCTGGCCACATACCCTAGTAGGTTAGTTGTGTGTAAATTCTCACTACATTCGATGACTTGACGAATGTCATTGGAAAACCAGCTTTAGATTGTAAGCTTCTCGAGGGCAGTGAATGGATGTGATTGTATTGTAAGAGAATTGAGGTATAAATTGATGACAATATATAAGTGATAAATATTGCTCTCTTTGATGCAACAGAATTCCAGTATGGCAGTTCATGTACACAAATATTAAGATGTGACAGGTCCACTTTAGAAGAAATTAGAGATCTATGTAGCAAATTGGAGGAAACAATTTCTTTGCTTTGGAGGAAACAATGTCGTCTGTTTTCTTGTTTTACAGGAAGGTGAACAAGTCTTTCCGCGGACGCTCCTGCCCAATCATCGTGCACTGCAGGTATTGTGACCTCTTGCAGCCATTAATCAGCCAATCAGGTTTTTCCAGTTTTTTGTTTTTTTCTTAAACACAGATTAGGCAGTTAAATCTGAAATCTCATTGGTTTGCTATTTTGAACGCAGACACATTCCTTTTCTTTTGTTCTGTTTCGGTAGCTGCCAACCAGCCGAAGAACCATGTGTAGTAACATTTATAGCCACTGGGTGGCGCACAGGCATCCAAAACTGAACTCAGAGTCTGTAATGGGACACAATGGGGAGGATTTACTAAAACTGCAGAGTGAAAAATCTGGTGCAGCTCTGCATAGAAACCAATCAGCTTCCAGGTTTTATTGTCAAAGGTTAATTGAACAAAATGGAAAAGGTTTCCCTGTGGGGTTTTGTATTGCAGCAGAAAATTCAAAGTAAATTGTAAAAATATATTTATTACAAAAATTGAAGATACAGAGGCATAAATATATGTTAAAACATGAGCTCAGGTTAATTGAACAAGCTGAAGTTAGAAGCTGATTGGCTACCATGCACAGATGCACCAGATTCTGAGTGATCCAGTTTTAGTAAACTAACCCCAAACTGTATATCACCTGTAGGCTGAACGTGTATGAAATGCAACAAAAAAGTTTGTGCTTTTCCATTGCTGACCACCCCCCCCCCCCCCCCCCCCCCTTCAAAAAAGTCAGACGCCTGGCTGTTTCTAGCCCCAGTACATTTTATATAGAACAATCACGCAACATTTGCTGCCCTGCAAAAGCGTAACTAGAACCTTCAGGGCCCCCGGTGCAATGAACCATGAAGGGCCCCCCTGAACTCTTATCCCGGAGCCCTTTCAAATGATCGCTGGGGGCCCTTGATTATGGTCCTGCAGCAGGACCCCTTCCTGACATCTTGGGTAGGGTTGCCACCTTTTCTTCGAGCCAAACCCAAGACTTTAGCAGCGCACAGCAAATTCTTTTTTTGTAGTATACACTATACATATATTTTGTGATTAAATAACTATTCTAATTGTATATATTTAATCACAGGAGTCCTCCCTCACATCAGAGTCCACAGAGTTCTGCTTTACATCTGAATACGCAGCGTTTCCCTTTTACATCTGAACTTACACTGTAAGGGAGGACTGTGCAGACACTGATATAAGGGAGAACTCTGGGCCCTAAGGGGGAGCTCTGTGGATTGTAATGCAAAGGGGAACTCTGATGTAAGGGGTGCTCTGGGAATCCTGATGTAAGGGAGTCTCTGCTCACCAAAGCCCCCACTTACATGCTCAGAGGCTGAGGAGATAAGAGAGGAAGGGAGGGAAGCTTCACTCACCATAGATGGAGGCTTGGGCCCTGGAGTTCCGCCGCTATGGTCAGCAAACACTAGCCTGTGCTATAAATACACATATGTGAAAAATAAGTGCAGCGCTCAAATAAATCTCAGAATAAACTGAAAAATAGTGTACATATACATAATAGTGCACATAAATAAGCTAAGAATAAACTCAAAAAATATATATACAAAAAGTTTGTAAATAAACACTGAATATGCGTGTACAGTAAGCCTAAAATAAAATTGATATACTAAAGGTCATAACGTGACAATGAAAATATATGAAAATAATGTCCAATAATACCCAAGGAAAATTTTTTTTTACAAATAAACCTTAGACCTTAGTATTTGGACAGGTGAACCAAACAATAAATGGTGGATATCCAAAACGTGGTTCAAAAATAGCTGACACTTCAACTGGATAACGATGTGACAAAGAAAAACGTGCCCAAACTTGTTGATAGGTGATCCACCAGAGAGTCAAAAGGCTTACCGAAACGATTGAATCCAAATGGGTATACACCCAATGGGTCAATCAGGCTTGTAGGGCTACACGCCCAAGGGGAACTGTCACAAGGGACACGACCTCCAACCACAAGACCAACTCCAACAATGGACCTCAGTGGGATAGGTAATAGACAGAGAACCGCATGGATAGTTGCTTCAATGGGACAAATTTATGAAAAGGAAGAAGAAGTAAGCACATAGTGTAATCCCATTTAAATTGGAAGTAATTTATTTAGTAAAAAAAAGGAGGAAATACACTCACATTTTAGTAGATAAAAAAGCGCTTTGGAGTAAAACAGTGACTTCAGCAGAGCATCCCGACGCGTTTCATCTTACAAGACACCCCAGGTGATGTCTTGTACGACAAGTTTGGGATTCTTCCCCATTCACCATCAGTATACAGCAGCAGCCCTGAGGAAGGGCGAGTTTTTGTTCCCCCCAAAACATGTTGGCTTAATAACTTGTTGCTACTTTCAACGACTACAAATTTACCTTCCAAATTGCATTTAATTGGATATTGTGCACTCCTTTCTACCGACCCTTATAGGTACAGAAAATAGGGACACCCAGAGAGCACCTGCTTCTGTGATGATGCTGATTTATTGTCTAGCAGGCAGGCAGGGTGACACAGAAAGCTGTAAAGCTGGAATGGGAAATAAAGTTGTCACCTGCTTGGCCACCTTCTCCAAATCATTTGGTGGAGGGGGGATTATGGTGTGGGGGTTGTTTTTCAGGGGTTGGGCTTGGCCCCTTAGTTCCTGTGAAGGAACTCTTAAGGCGTCAGCATATCAAGACATTTTGGCCAATTTCATGCTCCCAACTTTGTGGGAACAGTTTGGAGATGGCCCCTTCCTGTTTCAACATGACTGCACACAAATGCACAAAGCAAGATCCATAAAGACATGGATGAGCGAGTTTGGCGTGGAGGAACTTGACTGGCCTGCACAGAGTCCTGACCTCAACCCCATAGAACCCCTTTAGGATGAATTAGAGTTGAGACTGCGAGCCAGGCATTTTTGTCCACATCAGTGCTTGACATCACAAATGCGCTTCTGGAAGAATGGTTAAACATTCCCATAGACACACTCCTAAACCTTGTGGACAGTCTTCTCAGAAGAGTTGAAGCTGTTATAGCTGCAAAGGGTGGACCAACTTAATATTGAACCCTACGGACTAAGACTGGGATGCCATTAAAGTTCATGTGTGTGCAAAGGCAGGTGTCCCAATACTTTTGACAATAATATATATATATATATAGATATATATATAGATATTTCTATATATATATAGATATATATATATCGATAGATAGATAGATAGATCTATATATATATATATATACACTGGAGTCTATAAAGTGTTGTGTCCCTTTATCTTCTTGCATGTAATGTATCCTTATTTGTGATTATTTCTTCCAGTGATGGAGCTGGAAGAACGGGAACATACATCCTCATAGACATGGTCCTCAATCGCATGGCTAAAGGTGAGAAAGAATTCATATACAAGAACATGAAAGACAGAGACATATTAAAGAGGGAAATATTATAGAGGGAAACTTTTATTACCGGTTATGAATCAATGTGTAAGCATTATTTATTTATCAAAACTGAAAACATTTTGTGTGTATTATGCCATAATCTCATCGTTTCTGCAGGGTGACCCTTGCAGGCCTCTCTTGGTCAAAAAATTGACTTTCTTAACCCGCTAACCCCAAAAGTAACTCTTGAAATCATTTTCATGGTCTCAGGGAATCCCTGCTAATTGGATCTCATTATGAGTCAATGGGAAAAATGTCACTTACAGTAGACTGGTTGTTAGTGAGAATGCCCCCCCACCTACCACTTACAGTAGTGGGCAGAATGCCACCCTAATAGACAGCTACAAAGATCAATGGTGTCATGCAGCTGGCATGGTTTTGGCCCCTAAACAGTGCAGGCACCGACAGATAGGAGTCAAATCAATCACAGCTCAAGGAACACCTAGCAACCTCTGGAAGAACCCTGGGCTTCCATGGAACCCTAGTTGAGAATAGCTGACATAATGTATAGGCCAAAAGTATGTGGACACCCTTCCGAGTAGTTGAACTCAGGTGTTTTTAGTGAAGGGTAATGTTAATACTACAGAAAAAAAAATCATTTTGGACAATTGTGAGCTTCCAATCTTGTGGTAACAGTTTGGCGAAGACCCTTTTCTGTTCCAGCATGACTGTGCCCATATACAAAGCCAGCTCCATAAAGACATGGTGTGATGAGTTTGCTGTGTAGGAACTTGAGTGTCCTACACAGAGCCCTGACCTTAACCCTACTGAACACCTCTGGGATGAGTTGGAATGCCAATGGTAAGCCAGGTCTTCTTATCCAACATCAGTACCTGACCTCACAAATGGGGACAAATTCCCACAGACACACCCCCAAAGATTTGTGGAAAGCCATCCTAGAAGGGGGGAGGCTGTTATAGCCACAAAGGCAGGCAACTCCATATTTTGGTTGTGGTTATGAAATGGGATGTCCAGTAAGTTCATATAGGTGTGATGGTCAGATGTCCATAAATCAGGGGTCTCAAACTGGTGTCCCTCCAGCTGTTGTGAAACTACAAGTCCCATGAGGCATTGCAAGGCTGACCGTTACAGGCATGACTCCCACAGGCAGAGGCGTGATGGGACTTGTAGTTTTGCAACAGCTGGAGGGCCGCCAGTTTGAGACCCCTGCCATAAATAGTCAGCCATATAGTGTATATGCAAAAGGGAAGAGGGCATTAAAAGCGAACCTGTTGCTTTTCATGGACAAAGAGCAGGTTATCTTTAAAGGTGTGTGCAGTTCTTGTTTGTCACATGTCCTCTGACACCTGCCGCCATCTGATCTGATCCTGTCTGCCAAAAACAGACAGATAGTGGTCCTATTTTCCATCCCTCGGATCGGATGAAAATGGACAGGCGGTCTGTTTCCATCCAGTTGCTCTATAGAGGAGAGCGGGACTGGGTCTGAGTCTGCTCTGCACAAATAGCTGATTAGCAATTTGTGTTGCCAAGCAATTGAACAGGTGTGCCTAATAAAGTGGAAAGAAGAAAGAAATGGCTGCACATCCAGAAGTTCCGGTTTCCTTTTATTTTGTTTCACAAAGATAACACCAAAGACACCAAACTGTGGTCACATAGACACATTTTACACATACATCTTGTGCTTAATCATTACTTTGGTAATGATTAAGCACAAGATGTATGTGTGAAACGCATCTACGTGACCACAGTTTGGTGTCTTTGGTGTTATCTTTGTGAAACAAAATAAAAGGCAATTGAAAGTTCTGGATGTGCAGCCATTTCTTTCTTCTTTCCAAGTTTCCCAAGGAGGCGGGCCGGGGCTAGCACTCTGCAAGATACTCCAATCATCCTCATCTCTATATACCTGGAGCAGCATTTTTTTTTCTTGCCTAATAAAGTGGCCGGTGAGTGTATATAACGTTCTTTATGATCCTGTGTGCAGGTGTGAAGGAGATCGATATTGCGGCCTCACTGGAGCATGTCCGGGACCAGCGCCTTGGGATGGTGCGGACAAAGGTATAGAGCATTCCTACTCGCTTCATATCCATAGTCTGTGAATTACATACAATATGTCTGTCACATTCTCCCACGGTCAAGAAGCTGCTGTTGATAGTTTTATGTTACACGGTGTCTTCAACTGTTAGTCCCTCCTATATCAACCAATCAGATTGTCCCTTTCATTCCTCCAAAATGTAGTGGGTAAGTCAAAGGGAGAACTGTGGTTATAGTGAGCAGACAGGGCTACTTTTAAGCAAACCTGTAGTGGACCAGCCTTCATGTCTCTCTTGCTTGTGTACTACTATCCTCTGATCCCTTTTATTGGCCACCAAAATTGATAGCAAGCTTCAATGGCCAACAGAGACAGGAGGTGATGGTGCCAGAGGGTAGAATTCCAAGCCTGGCTAGGATTTGCTTAAAGAAGAAGTACAGCCAAAGCTTGTTTGGCTGTACTTCTCCTGTGGATCACAGGAATGCAGTTCCTTCTGCACTCCTGTGACCCATTTTCAGCAGACAGCAGGCTGAAGCCTGCTATCGGCTGACGTCACAGAGCTGGTCCAGGCTGGGGCAAGATTGCGACAATCAAGGTGGGAGTTGCCCACAACCCTGGACTGGCACCCGGCTCAGCCTCTCAGCGAGCCTCTGAGAGCCTGAGCCAGCCGCTCCCGCCCCCTCCGCAGCCCAGCTCTCCAGTGACCTAGGAGGGGGCTAGCTCTCTGCTCACGGAGCTCTGAGAACCAAGCGATCAGCGGTCTTTGATCGCTCGGTTCTCAGTCTTAGAGCCGGCGGGGGACAGATGCAGCATATGACCAACGCTGCATCCACCTAGGTAAGTATGAAAAAAAAAAAAAAACTTCTCTTTTAATACAGTTTTGCGATGTCTGGGGTTCCCACTGAAGAGCTGCATGTTATTCAACCTCAATTCCAAAAAAGCTGGGACTGTGTAAAATCTACGTAAAAACAGAATTTAATGATTTGAAAATCTCATAAAACCCATATATTACTCACAATAGAAAATAGAAAACGTATCAAATGTTTAAACTGCAAAAATGTACCTTTTTTTTAGAAACAAATAAGGGTATTTTAAACTTGATGGCACAAAACGTCTCAAAAAAGTTGGGTCAGGGTCATATTTAGGGGTGAATTAATATAGTTTTTATTGTAAAAAAAAGAACACAGAACATTTATGAATAAATGGAAAGCTCACATAGCCATAAGTTTCCGAACATGTGGAAGGGAGTTGAAAGGGAAGGACGACCATAACCTATTTTTTAAGGCATTGGAGTCAGAGTAGAGAATCCACACCAACCACAGGGCGAAAAACTTGGGGGAGGTGTCAATATCAAACGCAAGTAATTCTTCCATTTTCATAATATAATTAACTTGAGCAACCCATTCCACCAAAAGAGGGGTAACAATGGACTTCCAATATTGGGGGATGAGTTGTCTGCCAGCCTAGAGGAAATGCAGCTCTAAAACCTGGATATATCTTTCAGCATCAATGATGCCAGATTTATAGATACGCAAGCTGCCCATTCTATACATACTAATGGACCCCCAAACCATCAGAGATGCAGGTTTAGCTGAGCACTGATGACAAACTGTAAGGTCTGTCTTTTCTTTAGTCTAGGGGAAGCGGCGCCCATGGCTGCCAAAAAGAATGTCAAATTTTGATTGTCTGACCACAAAACATTTTTCCACTTTGCAAAGGACCATTTTAAATTAGCTTTGGTGTTTCCAGATTATGTTTAGATATGGCTTCTTCTTTGCATGATAGAGCTTTACCTTGCAATTTGAGATGGCACGGCAAACTGTGTTTACAGGCAGTGATTTTTGGAAGTATTCCTGCGCCCATGCAGTGATGTCCATCACAGAATCATGTCTGTGTTTAATGCAGTGCCGTCTAAGGGGAAGATGATCACAGCCATCCAATATTTGTTTTTCCAGCAAAGAGATTTCTCCAGATTTTTTGAGTATTTTGATAATATTATGTACTGTAGATGATGATATATTTAAAGCGGAGTTCCACCCAAAAATTGAACTTCCGCTTTAAGGGAAGGTGACCCCCTGACACGCCACATTTGGCATGTCATTTTTTTGGAAGGGGAGCGGAAACCCTCTTTTTAGAGGGTTTCAGCTCCCACTTCCTCCCGGGGCACTGCGGCGCCGGAAGGAAGTTCACCTCTCCCCCCTCCCTCTTGGCAATCATCTGGGACACGTCACAGGTCTCAGATGTTTGCCTGGCCAGTCACAGCATGCAACGCGGCTTGCGCAGCATGTGCCCGGCTGTGAAGCCACAGCCGGGCCGCCCACAGTGACAATGCCGGCGCTGCAGAGAAGAGGGGGAGACGAGCGGGGGCTTCATTCCCCCGCATCGCTGGACCCTGGGACAAGTAAGTGTCCGATTATTAAAAGTCAGCAGCTGCAGTATTTGTAGCTGCTGACTTTTATTTTTTTTTTTTTTAGCGGAACTCCTCTTTAAAGTCTTTGCAATTTATGTTCAGGAACATTACTCTGAAATTGGATGACAATTTTTAGATGCAGCTTTTTACAGACTGGTGAACCTCTGCCCATCTTTACTTCTGAGACACTTTTTATACCCAATCATGTTACTGACCTGTTGCCAATTGACCTAATTAGTTGTAAAATGTTCTTCCAGTTCTTTCTTGTTAGTACCACTTACTTTGATAGCTTTTTGTTGCCTTGTCCCAATTTTTTTAAGACCCGTTGCTGCCATCAATTTCAATTTCAAAATTACCTTATTGTTTTCTTAAAATGGTACATTTTCTCAGTTTAACCATTTCATATGTTTTCTATTGTGAATAAATTATGGGTTTCTGAGATCATTGCTTTCTGGTTTTATGTAGATTTTACACAGCGATCCAACTTTTTTGGAATTGTAGTTGTACAGTCTAAGGGCTTTAAAACATCACAGACATGGAATAAATTGATGTATAAGGCAGACACTGAGCCCATTGTAGAGTTTGCGAGGGGCACATAAATGGCTTCATTTACCATTTTAATGGGACAGTCTACCCAAAGCTGATATTTTGGTTATGGATAGATGTTGATGTGTTCATAATATAACTGGCTTCTTATATCTCCTAAGACTCCAGTGGTGAGATTTTCTGTTTATATGGTAAGAATCTGACCAGAAAATCACCAGACAATCTGGAATCATCATTCTAGACATTGTTATTGGCAGGTAGGTAGACCTGGTCTTCAAACTGGAGATCCTGACATAAAAGCCATTGGAAGATGGTGGTCAAATAAATGATCACAATCTGTCCATAAAATGTTTTTTAAGGATCGTTTCTTGATCATGCAAAAGAAGAGAGCAGGCAGACACTCTCACGCCAACCATGTCAACTGTATTTCCTCCCAAAGCAGTTGGCCAGTTCCTTCTGCTAACTGTAGACCCTACCTATAAACTGGCCAGATCCAGTGGCAATTGTCTTACATGTCCTGCCATTCAGCCCAGCCTCATCCCCATTGCTGAGATTTTTGGGTAGACTGAACATTTAAAATGGACTCCAGTGATGAACAATTTTGCTGGTACTGTATTTCTATGGTGACACATTTGGTTCTTTTCCATTTTTGCAGGATCAGTTTGAGTTTGCCCTGACGGCAGTGGCGGAGGAAGTAAATGCAATCTTGAAGGCTCTGCCACAGTGAGATTGACCCAGCTGCCCCACTCGGTGTTGTGACATTGCGCCTGCCTTACAAAGATGGCAGCTCCACCTCAACTATCCATTTATGTGCTCTCTACTCTTCATGCCAGAGATTTATGGCTGCCCTTCTACATCCCTAATGCCTATTTGCCTTTCCAAGCATCTACCCCTCTACTGCCTGACTTTTCTTATCCCAAAATTTGCTACCTCGTCCCCCATGCTTCACCCCTAAGCTGCTAGTACCTCATTGTCATCCAATCATGTCTATTCATCGTTCTCCAATAGCAGAGAGGCTCCGAGTCTCCCAAGCTCCCCAGGGTGAAATCCCAGAATAACAATTTCAACAAACCACCTGGAACTACATCAAATACATTATATGGCACAACAGACTATATTTTTTATAAATGTAATATTTTATTGCCTCAAGCACTTAAGGTAAATTAAGCTACTCCTAAAGTAACAATGGTACCAAGATATAGGCATCTTAAAGATGTCTGCATTTACCCATGTAAGTGTCCAGATCAATCTGTGTCCTTGTGGAGGCCTAGACTGCACACTCTTGCCCAAGTTGAGAATAAACCCTGCTTCCTTCAGGCGTTGAGTCCCTTTCCTGTCATTCAACTGTCAAATGCCTCTGCTTCTTACTGAAGTTCTAGCACTTGACAGTTGAAAGGTGGGGACTTGGGCTTAGCACTGGAAAGAGGAGGGGCTTAATCTTGACCTGGACAAAAGTCAACGCCTGATGTACAGCTGGGGCCTAGGATCCAAGGGGGCTTCTCAGGGATCGACAGGAAGACCAATACAGATGCTTGCAGGCACCACTAAGAGTCTGCAAATCATCTCTATGTTAGGTCAGGTTTACTTAAATATTAAATGTATATTTAAGAAAATTGCAAAATTCAGTGGGCCTTTGAGTCTGTGAAATGTATGCAGTGGACACTGTAAGAGCTGTAGAAAATGGCTGCAATGACATCTTCCACTGGACTGTATGGTGGATAAAGAAGTCCCCCTAACTGCACTTTGGATGAGGCCACCCCATGTAACAAAGCTGAACACCTTTCAAAAGCTTAAAAAAACTGTACAACAATCAAAGAGCTTTATTGTTGTTTCGGGGCCCCAGGTATTAGAATCTAAAACTTGCAAACATGCTTCAAAACTGCTAACCCTTTGATTAGTTTATGTTGTTGACCCTCTGGCCTACAAATATTCAAATAGTTTCAGATATGCCCGCCATAGATTTAGTTGTGTCCTCTCTACCACTGTGTTCTGATTTAGGCAGAAGAGAACGGTCAGTCTTTTCATTTGCCTTTGAAAACAAAAATGAGGAATTCAAGGGACTGAGACTAGCTCTTGGGATCTGCTTGCTTCATAATGCGGTTCTAATGGCGGCGACAGAGAGGACAGCGCAGGACCTAAAGACTTCAAATCTTGCTGAAGTCTACAAGACATCTGTACTAATGAATCTTTAAACACTGAAGCAAATGTATGAAAATATCAGGTCTTTAGGTCGGCATATTCACTACACAGAACCCCCTCTGACGTGCAGACCGGTCGTAGGACATCTCAGAGTTCCCAAGCCAAGGGTTGACATAGCAGAACTACCTTGCTTAGCAAGTTCAAAACATCAGGGGGCATGCCATGTAGAGTCAAGGCAATTCCAGAGCCTTTTGTAAGACGAGGAAACTGAGCTGTTATTGGATGAGGGCACTTGGCACGCACTGACGATGCCCAGCGCCCAACCTCACCGTACTCTAAGTCATTCTGTCCTGTCGTATCTTCTCCGTTTCTAAATATGCTGCATTTTCTGCTGGGGACAGATATGGGGGAAGGCATATCTGAGACGAGGTAGCCCATCCACTCCCCAGTCTTATACCTCTTTTCCTTTTCATACCGCATTGTATAGACATTCGCCACCACCAACAAGAAAATGAAAATCATTTCTAGAGAAATATAATAGACTTTAATTTTGTATCTTGATGTGAATAAAGTATTCGTGTTGGATTTGTGCAACTGCAAACAAGTTGTTGTGGTGTCATCTTTCTTTTCGATGTATTTGGCTGAACATCTCAACACAAGAGTCCTGCTTCTCACCTAACTTATTAAAGGCTGAAACATCCATTGGCATTAATGTTGCAGCCCTTACGTCGATTGCCTTAGAAGCCACTTTTGCAGGAACACCTGTTCATTTACACCAATAGCCGAGCATAGAAGCAGAAGAGTGATGGCAGAAAAAGACAAAGTGGTCCATCAAGCCTGTCCTTTTTTGAAGGGGGTAAACTGTATCTATAAAGCTTTTTTTCCCTTTGGATAGAGCGGGGAAGGAATTTTGCAGTTTGGTTTGGTAAAAGGTTGTCCCAAGAACAGAAAGTGAGGAAAATGTTTCTCTAATGGAGCCCCAGACAGCAGTAAATCCTGACAGGGATGCCATTCTTTTCCAATTCTATCCAAAAACTAAAATAAAAAGTTTTGGGTTTTCTTTATGTGCCCTGAGGATGTCCTTTGCATAGACTAAACACATAGGGAGGGGCTAATGGTCTATGACGTCATCACACTGGCTGGTGTACCACAGCATGGTGTTTTTTTGAGCTTTTGTTTCCCTGAGATGCCCATGAGTATATTTGCATGAAATATACAGCCGTGGCCAAAAGTTTTGAGAATGACACAAATATTAACTTTCACAAAGTCTGCTGTCTCAGTTTTTATGATGGCAATTTGCATATACTCTAGAATGTTATGAAGAGTGATCAGATAAATTGCAGAGTCCCTCTTTGCCATGAAAATTAACTTAATCCCATAAAAAAACATTTCCACTGCATTTGTGAAGAAGGCTTCAGGTTGCCCACAAAAGTCCAGCAAGCGACCAGGACTGTCTCCTACAGTTGATTCAGCTGCGGAATCGGGGCACCACGCAGCAGGCAGGTGTGACGGCATCTGCATGCACAGTGAGGAGAAGACTTTTGGAGGATGGCCTGGTGTCAAGAAGGACAGCAAAGAAGCCACTTTTCTCCAGTAAAAAATATCAGGGGCAGACTGATATTCTGCAAAATGTAGAGGGATTGGACAGCTGAGGACTGGGGGAAAGTCATTTTCTCTGATGAATCCCCTTTCCGATTGGGGCATCCAGGAAAAACCTTGTCCGGAGAAGAAAAGGTGAGCGCTACCATCAGTCCTGTGTCGTGCCAACAGTAAACCATCCTGAGACCATTCATGTGTGGGGTTGCTTCTCAGCCAAGGAAGTGAGCTCACTCACAATTTTGAACACAGCCATGAATAAAGAATGGTACAAAAACAGCCTTCGAGAGCAACTTCTCCCAATCATTCAAGAACAATTTGGTAAGGAATAATGCCTTTTCCAGCATAACGAAGCACCTTGCCATAAGGCAAAAGTGATAACTAAGTGGCTTGGGGAACAAAACATCGAAAGTTTGCGTCCATGGCCAGGAAACTCCCCAGACCTTAATCCCATTGAGAACTTGTGGTCAATCCTCAAGAGGCGGGTGAACAAAAAAAACCCACAAATTCTGACAAACTCCAAGCTTTGATTATGCAAGAATGGGCTGCCATCAGTCAGGATGTGGCCCAGAAGTTGAATGACAGCATGCTAGGGAGAATTGCAGAGGTCTTTAAAAAGAAGGTCAACACTGCAAATATTGACTCTTTGCATAAACTTTGACACTTATAAAATGCTTGTAATGATACTTCAGTATACTATAGTAACATCTGAAAAAAGGTCTAAAAACACTGAAGCAACACACTTTGTGAAAATTAATATTTGTGTCATTCTCAAAACTTTTGGCCACGGCTGTACATTTGTGTTTTTTGGCAATATTACGCTATGGTCCTTTGTATCTTCCTTTGAATCTCACTGCGGAGCATTTTCCGGAAAGCCAGCAGAGGACTCGGTAGGTTGTTACCATATCCTGGTGTGATTCGTATTTGATGTATCCTGCGCTAGTGATCTCTTACAACCTGGAGATCCTGGTTATCCGGTAGGGGAATTCATATATCTATGTCTGAGGTTGTTTGGGACTAAAACACATGGAACTGTGGCATTTAATTTTCACACAAGATTCTACAGCTGCCCCCTAGTGGAGCCCTGAAATATTCGTTCGGGGGTGGACTTTAATTTATATTATATCATTGTGTGACTTGCACCGAAATATGATTTTATTTTTCCACTATATTGTTGGTTTATTTATTAATGTTGATATTATTTGCATCACTTTGCTGTTTGTATATTGTGATTTTTACGCTTAGAGGTTTTGCGCACTCTTTTTGTTTATTAAACTGTATCTCTATAGCTTTTTTTTTCTTTTTTATAGAGTAGGGAGGGACTTTTGCAGAGTTTGGTCTGGTGAAAGGTCTCCAGAACAGAAAGTGAGAAGAAAAAACTCTGTAACGGAGCCCCAGGTAGCAGTAAATCCTGACAGGGGCTCCAAACTTTCCCCATTCTATCCAAAAACTAAAGTAAAAAGTTCTGGGTGTAGCTACACATGACCTTTTTTGAGTATAGACCAGGGGTCTCCAAACTTTTCAAACAAAGGGCCAGTTTACTGTCCTTCGCATTTTAGGGTGGCCGGATTGTGGCCAGTGGGGATAGAAAATGCCCCGGGCCCAGAATCAGTGAGCATAAACATGGCCTCAGGGTTGGTGATCAGTGGGAGGAGTAGTACCCCTTTATTGGTATTAGTAGGAGGAATAGTGCCCCATCATTGGTATAAGTGGGAGGACTAGTGCCCCATTATTGGTATCAGTGGGAGGAATAGTGACCCATCATTGGTATTAATGGGAGGAATAGTGCCCCATCATTGGTATTAGTGGGAGGACTAGTGCCCCATCATTGGTATCAGTGGGAGGAATAGTACCCCATTATTGGTATCAGTGGGAGGAATAGTGCCGTATCAGTGGGAGGAATAGTGCCCCATCATTGGTATCAGTGGGAGGAATAGTACCCCATCATTGGTATATATTAGTGGGTGGAATAGTACCCCCATCATTGGCGTTATTGGGAGGGATAGTGCCCCATCATTTATATCAGTAGGAGGAATAGTGCCCCGTCTTTGGTATTAGTGAGAGAAATAGTGCCCCATTATAGGTATCAGTGGGAAGAAAAGTACCCCATCATTGGTATTATTGGGAGGAATAGTGCCCCATTATTGGTATCAGTGGGAGGAATAGGGCACCATCAGTTGTGTCAGTGAGAGATATCGTGACCCATCGTTGGTGTCCGTGGGATGAATAGTGCCCCAAGGGCTGGATATAGGCTAGCAAACGGCTGCATCCAGCCCTGGGGCCACAGTTTGGAGACCCCTGGTATTACATAGTTGGTGAAGTTGAAAAAGTCCATCAAGTCCAACCTGTGTGTGTTCTTATGTCAGTATTATTTTGTATATCCCTGTATGTTGTGGTCGCTCAGGTGCCTATCTAATAGTTTTTTTTTAATTATCTGCGCTCCCTGCTTAAACCACTGCCTGTGGAAGAGAAGAGAAGAGTGCTCAGTCTTTTCCCATAGCTGAGATCCGCCAGTCCCTTAATTAGCTTTGTTACCCTTCTCTGGACTCTCTCCAGTTCCAGCACATCCTTCCTGAGTACTGATGCCCAGAACTGGACAGTATACTCCAGGTGCGGCCGGACCAGAGTCTTGTAGAGTGGGAGAATTATCGTTTTATCTCTGGAGTTGATCCCCTTTTTAATGCCAATATTCTGTTTGCTTTGCTTGCAGCAGCTTGGCATTGCTGAGCCTATCATCTACTAGGACCCCCAGGTCCTTTTCCATCCTAGATTCCCCCAGAGGTTCACCCCCTAGTGAGTAAATTGCATTCATGTTTTTGCTACCCATATGCATTATTTTACATTTTTCTACATTGAACCTCATTTGCCATGTAGTTGCCCACCCCGTTAATTTGTTCAGATCTTCTTGCAAGTTTTCCACATCCTGTGGAGAAGTGATTGCCCTGCTTAGTTCAGTATCGTCCGCAAATACTGAAATTGAGTTGCTTATCCCATCCTCCAAATCATTTATGAATAAATTAAATAGGATTGGTCCCAGGACAGAACCCTGGGGGACCCCACTTTCCACACCGGACCATTCTGAGTACTCCCCATTTATATCTACCCTCTGAACTCGCCCTTGTAGCCAGTTTTTAATCCGTGTACTCACCCTATGGTCCATGCCAACTGACCTAACGTTGTACAGTAAATGTTTATGGGGAACTGTGTGAAATGCTTTTGCAAAATCCAGATACACCATGTCTACGGGCCTTCCTTTATCCAGATGGCAACTCACCTCCTCATAGAAGGTTAATAGATTGGTTTGGCAAGAACGATTCTTCATGAATCCATGCTGATTACTGCTAATGATACCGTTGTCATTACTAAAATCTCTATAGTCCCTTATCATCCCCTCCAAGAGCTTGCATACTATTGATGTTAGGCTAACTGGTCTGTAATTCCAGGGATGTATCTTGGCCCTATTTTTAAATATTGGTGCTACATTGGCTTTTCTCCAATCTTCTGGTACCACACCAGTCAGTAGATGCTTTTTAAAAATTAGGAACAATGGTCTGGCAATTACTTGACTGATTCCCCGGGCGGACCCTCGGGTGCAAGCCATCTGGTCCCTTTGACTTATTAATGTTACGTTTTTCAAGTCTATTCCTAATTCTGTCCTCTCTTAGCCATGGAGATGCTTCCTGTGACGTGTCATGAGAATAAACATTGCAGTCTTGGTTACTGAAGCCTCCCCCGATTCCTTCGTGAAGACTGAGGAGAAGAATAAATTCAATACCTTCGCCATCTCTCCGTCTTTTGTAACCAGATCAGGATCAAAAACACTTTATGTGGGGTGCAGGAAGGCTAGGATCCCCAAAGGTTTTTTTTTTTCTTCTTTCCCTATCACTTTCTGCTATTGCTGGCACAGTTAATAGCCAGACTCTTAGCATTAAAACACTTATGCCGCGTACACACGATTGGGCTTCTCGTCGGAAAAAGATATGATGGCTTTTCCGACGGGATGCTGCTCAAGCTTGCCTAGCATACACACGGTCACGCAAAAGTTCGCTGAACTTACGATCATCAAGAACGCGGTGACGTACAACACTCTTTTGCTGGCCGAATTTCCGATCATGTGTGCGGGGCATAACAGAGGTTCTAATTAATTTCCCACTCTATCCAAAACTGAAAAAAAATGTTTCCTCTATTGCATGAAATGACATACTAGACATGTGCGCCATCAATAAATTTGTTTCGTGCAAAAATTAATTCGTAGTTCGTGTCCAAAATTCTATTCGGATTCGTACGATATACAAATTTTCATTAGATTCATAAACTTTTCGCAAAATAACGAAAGTTCGTTATGATGAATTTATCATTATGAGGGGCTCCCACCATCCCTGTGCTGTACTGACTTCCTCTGATTGGTGAACAAAACACCAGTCACCTTTCTGTTGTAATAGAATTTGGATCCGAAATTCGTTAACGAAATTTCATATTTCGTATAAAATTCGTAAGCACAGAAATTCCCATAGGGTACCCACCATCCCTGTGCTGAGTTCCCAGGTCTGTACACCTGCTGTGTCCATTATGAGGGGTTCCCACCATCCCTGTGCTGAGTTTCCAGGTCTGAGTGTACACCCACTGTGCCCATTATGAGGGGCTCCCACCATCCCTGTGCTGTGCCCATTATGAGGGGCTCCCACCATCCCTGTGCTGTGCCCATTATGAGAGGCTCCCACCATCCCTGTGATGACTTCCTGGGGTTTTAACTTTTAGGTTTGTTAACTTTTCGTAACAATTACGAATTTTCGTTATGATGAATTTATCATTATGAGGGGTTCACACCATCCCTGTGCTGTGCTGACTTCCTGGTAAATTTGGATCTGAGATTCGTAAACGAAATTTCGTATTTCGTACAGAATTCGTATGCATAAAAATTTGTATTTTGGATTCGTACGAATTGTACAAAACTAAATCGCACATGTCTATGACATACAGGTACGTTGTTTCATGCAATAGAGCCGACCTGCCGCAGTATATGTACTGCGGCCGGTCAGCAAGTGGTTTAAAAAAAAAAAACGAAACTGGCTCCAAACTTATTTAGCGGTGTCCTAGATTCAAA
This sequence comes from Aquarana catesbeiana, assembly GCF_042186555.1. NCBI lineage: Eukaryota > Metazoa > Chordata > Amphibia > Anura > Ranidae > Aquarana > Aquarana catesbeiana. The sequence continues at coordinate 390,647,143 of NC_133329.1, forward strand.
GCAAATTTGTCAAGCACTGTTTTGTCAAGAGTGCCATGACTAAAGAGTGACCTAATTCATGTATTGCAGCAACATAGAGATGTGTGGAGAGGTAAACGAGAAATCCTGGACAGCCGCACTCAAAAGTAATCTTCGATCTTTATTAAAGTATAATCATAAAAATACATGCCACAACATCACAAAGCAGGAAAGCTGATGCGTTTCACACTGTAGTCAGTGCTTAATCATAGCTATGATTAAGCACTGACTAGTGTAAAACGCGTCAACTTTCCTGCTTTGTGATGCTGTGGCAGGTATTTTTATGATTATACTTTGAGAGGTAAACGAGAAATCCTGGACAGCCGCACTCAAAAGTAATCTTCGATCTTTATTAAAGTATAATCATAAAAATACATGCCACAGCATCACAAAGCAGGAAAGCTGACGCGTTTCACACTGTAGTCAGTGCTTAATCATAGCTATGATTAAGCACTGACTAGTGTAAAACGCGTCAACTTTCCTGCTTTGTGATGCTGTGGCAGGTATTTTTATGATTATACTTTAATAAAGATCGAAGATTACTTTTGAGTGCGGCTGTCCAGGATTTCTCGTTTACCTCTCAATTACCAGCATTGCCTGCACCTGTTACTTCCAGCATGGAGAAAATGTTTGTTCCTCACAGACCTCTTTCAAAGCGGTGATATTTTTCTCTCTTTGCTACTTATATAGATGTGTGGAACTAGAAGGGGAGAGGAAAGGATAAAAAATAAATAAATAAAAAGATGTGTTGACATTATGCCCACCCTGACTTTCTTTACTGCCCACATTATGCCCGCCCTGACTTTCTTTACTGCCCACATTATGCCCCCCCCCCCCCCCGACTTTTTCTTTTCTGACCCCCAGATCAGACAGGCTAGATCCAGCCCTGATTAGTTCCTTGTATCAAACACTTTAGAAAGACATTACACACAGTGAGACCTTTATTAAAATGTTTTCTGTTTTAATGGAGTAAAGTCCTTGCATGGTACACACATATTCCTCTTTTCTGATGAGAGATTTTAATGTGATACAACAATGCTGAATTCTATCCATTGAGATCCATTGTTATCACAATCACAGTTCCTTAGCATCATTCATCTTAAAGCATTAATAAGTAGGCGATATGTTTACAATCCACAAGCTTGTCTTTCATATAAATATGTATGACACTCTCAGCCACGCAGTCCCACATCCATATATATATATACACACACATGTCCCTTGGGTCCAGCCCCTTTAAAATCCAACAAAGTGCTATATCCCACCCCAGAGCATCCGCAATTTAAAGTCTTATTCCAGTGTAGTGGACAAGGGTTCCCCTGAATCTTTCAAGATGGTACAGATCACATGCCAAAACCAGCTCGCAGGGAAGGTGCATTGTGTTGGGGGAGGGGAGGAAAGCTTGCTTGTGCTCCCCCAGCACCCCCATCCCAGCCAGCGACGGTAACAGAAGTGTATGTGACTCCGATCTCAGAACACACCTAGTGAGAAAAGCAAGACATTCAGTAGGCAGAAAATTCACAGGTGTGCGTGTAAACAAACAATCAGCATACAGGTAAAGGATACGTCCGATAAAGTTGTAACTCCCTGTACAGTGCATTCACCAGTCAATGTTAAAGCTGAACTTTAGCAGACATAAGCTGATAGTAGGAGAGAGCAGAGTGACAGAGATGAGCTGCTTCTCCTTCCACTGTCCAGCTACAGGCTAGGAATGGGCAGCTACCACCCAACTGTGCCATCACTACACTGTACCATTAAAATGTATATCAATTCAAGATGGTGTTCTAGCTCTCACCAGCGTGATAATGTCACTCCCTCTCTCTACCAGTCACAGCTTTCTCAAAGGCCCAATTTCCACGGGTCACAGCTTTCTCAAAGGTGGCTTACATGTTGCGTCTGTCACAGCTTTCTCAAAAGGTTTCCTACGCGTTGCACCTGTCACCTCGCCCTCAAAGGTTTCCTACGCGTTGCGCCAGCCACAGCTTTCTCAAAGGCTCAACTTACATGGTGCGCTGGTCACAGCTTTCTTAAAAGGCCCACCATACGCGCTACGTCAGTCACCGCTCTCTCAAAAGGCACCTTATGCATTGCACCAATCACAGCTTTCTCAAAGGTGTCTAACGCGCTGCACCGGTCACGGATTTCTCAAAGGCCTTTGAGAAAGCCGTGGCCACCGCAACACGTAAGGCAGGGAGTGATGTCATCACGCTGGGTGGAACTAGAATGCCATGTTGGAAAGTCAGATTTTATGTCACTTCTGTACGAATTGCCCATTATAATCCTTTTACATGTGAGTGTATTTTAAAGTGTTTCTAATATACCGTAAATAAAATTAGCGCTCTACACTATTGGAGTTTCTATGCTTCCTTTTGGCTGCCTCAATTCCTGGCAGATCGGGACCACAGAGACAGGAGAGCTTGGAGAGGAGCAGTATTGGTACAATGTATCAAACAAGTGAGGCTGACCTCCAATTTTGATAGTGGGGTCCTGGAATTGAGGTGAGAAGATACCTATGAAGTCATTTGAAGAGCACGGAGGTGGTGTGATTTCACATTGAAGCTATATTGGAAAAAACTGGACTTTGTGTTTTAAGATTGCACAAAGATTGTATGGTGTATGGGACTTTGAATCATCCTGTGTAAAGTGGATGCTAAAATTTAGAACTTTTTGGAGGATCACATGAAATGGACTGGGATGGACTATTTATGAATTGTATTTATCCAATTAGTTTTTTGCAATTTAAGAACACATTAGAAGCACTTCACTAGTTGAACTGATATATATTTTTGATGGTACAGTGTAGTGATTGCACAGTTAGGTGGTAGCTGCTTCTTTGATATATAGAGATAGATAGATAGATAGATAGATAGATAGAGATTATATATATATATATATATATATATATATATATATATATATATATATATATATATATATATACACACACACACATACATACACATATATATATTCTTATTATGTGTGTTTTATATATATATATATATATATATGTATTATTTTTATTATGTACCATATTAGTGCAGGGGCTTTCTCTGTTTTTCATGGCATTATATTGCTTTCGACGCAATCATATGATAATCGAATTGTAAGTAAAGAGCTTTTGAGAGCTGATCACGACAATTCATCCGATATTATCATTATTAAAATTTTCCTCGTACAATACCAGATCGTACGATTTTCATTTAGTCAGTACAGTTGTCATCCGAAAATAAAAATACAAATACATTACAACACGTGACATAACTACATAATTTTTTTTTCTGTCATACGAGAATTTGAGACTTTAGTAACCTATTCAATTTCTACTTGCGACTATTAAGCGAAAAAAGTCAGACAATCCGATTTGCGTATCGTGTGTACGGGCCTAAAAAGGTGAGTATTGCAGAAAAAGCTGCATTTTTTTTTTTATTTGTGTGTGAATGGGCTATTCATGGTTTTATTTTATCATTGACTGCAGTTCTGCTCTAAGGCCCACATAACTCTACTTCTTGAAATGTGACTGAACACATACCCCCCACTGACTTCCAAACTTTGGTGACTTCAGGGGCAATTTCAATAGACATCTGTGCAGGAACCCACACAGATGTCTCTTAAATCGCCCCCCCCCCCCCTCAACCAGACCAGGGGATACATTTTCTGCAGATTAATGGCCAAGAGCTCATTAATACCACCTACACCGATCAAAGGCAATCTCAATGCAGGGACACAGAGAACAACTTTTTCTACTGCAGCATGTGGTCATCTCCCCACACACAGCCTGTGATTGGACAGTGAAGGAACAGCAGCATTCTGATGAGCTCATCCCTCTGCTCTCTCCTTCTGCTAGCATGCTTCCAGACAGGACATATGCATGCAGCACAGCTGACCGACTCCTAGTCCCCCCCCCCCCCTTTGTAATACTTTGTGCTAGCGTACAAAGGATTACAAGCGACTGATACAAAGTCCAATTTAGATACATTTACAGTTACTATCTAGATGTATCTGAATTTGGCTATAATATGTTTAATTACTTTTAATAAATACATAAAATTTAAAATGTATCTTTCTAGATCTGCCTAGAGTTCAGCTATAACTTGTAACATTTCCGGTTTAACAGACACCTTATTCTTCACATTCTTAATTTGTTAATCCTAAAGACAGAGAAAGGATGAATCGGATGTAAATAGTAGAACAGATGGAGGCTCTTAGGCAGCTATGTGGACATCCATTTAAAAAGGCATTGTAATTCCCCAGGGCTCATGTATAAAACTGATACAGTGTTAAAAATATCAGAAATGGAGGGGAATTATCCAAAATGTAAGATATATCTTTGTGTATCTTAAACTGGAATTTTACCCATAACAGTTTGATAAAAAGTTATGCTCTTTAACAGAAGAACATACATTGCGCATTAAAAAAATTATGCTGCCAAAATTAGCTTGTGACATAAATTTCCTCCAGCATCGCTTCTGTTTCTTCTTGCTGGAGGCTGCCATTTTGTTGAAGCCCAGAGCTGTCACTTCCTTATTGGAAATTCACACCAACCCTTGGTCTCGAAAAAGTACATTTCCAGCCTTGATTGTATGCCTTGGCTCAGCTAGACAGGAAGGCTGACAGAAGCTTTTACAGTGCTGAAGTTCACAGGCTGCCATGAGGGAGAAGGGATAGAGAATCAGGGAGAGAAGATAAGACACTATACTTATAAGTTTTTACTTTTTTGTGTCTCCCTGGCACCAGAGTTTGTCCTGTCACCTCACCTGCTTTTCACACAGTCTGTCATTCCTGTTGCTTTCTTCCTGCTTCAGCAACAGTAAATCTTAAAGCGTTACCAAACCAAGGAGCCTGCATTCACTATATCTGGTCTCCCACAGAACATGGAAATAATGGAAATGCAATTGTTTTTGTAAATAACCTGCTAAATACCTTTTCTCCTCAGCGGTATATAGCAGTCTTGTGACTTCTATCAGTGTCTGGTTAAAGCTTGTGGGAGGAGTGTTCATTCTCCTCTGACTGTCCTATGAGGCTGCAGGACCTCTGAACCTCTGTCTGGACAGTGCTGAATGGCCCTGTAATAGCAAACAAAGCAAATGAAAAGTGCTCTCTGAATGTGTGTGGATGACATGGAATCCTCCGAAGGAATAGCACCAAGCTGATGATAAAGGCTAATAAATTGATTTATTGTCCAAAATGAGTAATAAAGTTCACATAAAAGCATTTCAAATCAAAGTTAATACTATACCAAGCTGGTATGTCAAGTGTAGATGGCTTGACAACCACTGGGTCCGGTGATCATAAGGATGGGAAGGATCCGCCGTGATGTACAACACCGCTAAGCAAACCCACAATCACTCGTGAGCCGAGCCAGAGGCCACCAGCACTCGCCAGTAGGCAAGGAGGAATCTGCCACAGTGTGCAGCAACACTGCTGCAGAGCCACAGATGCCCGCGAGTTGAGCCGGAGTCAGCCAGATTGGGTTGTCGATCAAACCAGGCTAGAATGAAGAGGGAGCAGTTTTTGTAACAACGCATTTCGCATGCATGCACTTTGTCAGGTCACGGTTACATCACACGTGAGCGCCGGGTGACTCCGGGGGCGCACAACATGGCGATCAGTGATGAGGAGTGTCACTCTGACACAGCCCATCCCCGATCAGGGTAAACAGCCAATGAAAATGGTCCTTTACCATGTGACCAGTTGTGTCCAATCACAGCTCATCACATGCACTGTGTGTGCACACCATTCTTGCGCACCCGCAGGGGCGCACAACGTGGCGATCAGGGATGAGGCATGTCACTCTGACACAGCCCAACCCCAATCAGGGTAAAGAGCCAATGAAATTGGCTCTTTACAACTTGACCGGCTGTGTCCAATCACAGCCGATCACAAATGTCAACAAACGGCGGTAACTAGCAGTTACCAGGTTCTCCCCCTCACACACACACACCGATCCAGTGAAAATAATAATTTCTTCATTTTCCCAAGAATTGTGGGAAAAAATGACAACTTAAAAAAAAAAATAAAAAAAAAAACTCACCATGCCTCTTACTAAATACCTTGGAATGTCTACTTTACAAAAAGGGGTCATTTTGGGAGTTTTTTTCAAAAAATGTTCAGTATTTTTTCACTTATATCGCAGAAAATAAAATAATGAAAGCTGAAAATTGGTCTGGGCAGGAAGGGGGGGGGGGGTGAAAGTGCCCGGTATTGAAGTGGTTAGAGAGTATCACCACTCCAGGTGGGTCAGATCAAGTTAAAAGGCATCTCCTTCAGTCTAGAAGTCCAGGTGCTGGCAATGCTATGGCAGTTAGACATCAAAGAAATTCTGGACAGCCGCACTCCAAAGATATTTCCCTTTATTCAATAAGGTGTCATCCAAAATACGGGTCACAGCAAAGTGGACCAAACTTATGCGTTTCGCACTACAAGGAGTGCTTAGTCATAGCTATGACTAAGCACTCCTTGTAGTGCGAAACGCGTAAGTTTGGTCCACTTTGCTGTGACCTGTATTTTGGATGACACATTATTTAAGTGGTTAAACAGACACTAATAGATGTCACAAGACTGCTATATGCTGCTGATGAGAAAAGGTATTTAGCCGTTTATATTTACTAAAATAATTGCGTTTCCATGTTCTGTGTACTGTGGGAGACCAGATATAGTGAATGCAGAGTCCTGGGTTTAGGTAACACTTTAAGCGCTTCTTAAATTTCTGATTAAATTTATACATGAGCCCAAAAAAAAAAAAATTAAAGGGAAGAACTTGAGTAAATAAGGACTTTTTGGCACAAAACAACAAGGCCGCTAGGATGTCACAAAACGACATCGCAAATGGTTCCAGCATCCCCGGAAATTATATTTTCAAGGCATGTAAGTGTTTTCATAATAAAAAGTCCAAGTGGCTTGGCGGTTTAGCAGGAAATCTGTCCCTGATGAACAGAGGAAAAGGAGGACAGAGCCCAGCAAAGAAGGAAGACAGACCACTACATGCAGAACGCTGGAGAGAGGCTTCCAGTGGGTTATTCCAATCAGTGTTCAGCAGAGATCCGGATAGAAGAGGCTGTGTTAAGCCACTAACCAGAGCAGCCAAAAGGTCAGAAACAAAGCTTGTCTCTTAAGTGGCTTTAGAAAATGCCAGCTCATCAGTTTCATAGGTCAGCACTGGGCTGCTTTAAACCATTTAGTTGCTGTAGGAGCAGGAGGTGCAGTGATGCACAGAGAGGGACGCCAACATACGCCGGGGCACTGGATGCCAACAGATCTCTGAGACCTCTTCAGCAAAAACAATCCCTTTTTTTTTTTTTTTTGCCAACACAAAATTGTTATTAAGGTGATGAGTAAAAATCTTGGCTGCTGCTAACAGATGTAACATCTTTTTTTTCTCTTTTTCTGGTCTCTCTTTGAGCTGATCAGCTCCTCGCTAACTTTGCCTTCTTGAAGATCTTGATTCGGCCTCGGCTGCTGCTTTACTGCATCGCTGTTTGGGCTCTGAAAATCCTTCATCTGTTGTGACTGATGATTCCGCTGCTCTGCCATCACCTGCTGGTTCCTTAGCTGATTTGCAATAACCTGATTATGCCTTAGTCGGTCTGCTGCCCCCATCTGATCTATGGTCACCTGATGAGGTCTTAGTTGGTCTGCTGCCCCCAGCTGATGCCTTAGCTGATCTATGGCCACCTGATGATGTCTCAGCTGGTCTGAAGTCACCTGATGATGTCTCAGTTGGTCTGAAGTCACCTGATGAGGTCTCAGTTGGTCTGCAATCACCTGATGAGGTCTCAGTTGGTCTGCAATCACCTGATGAGGTCTCACTTGGTCTGCAATCACCTGATGAGGTCTCACTTGGTCTGCAATCACCTGATGAGGTCTCACTTGGTCTGCAATCACCTGATGAGGTCTCACTTGGTCTGCAATCACCTGATGAGGTCTCACTTGGTCTGCAGTCACCTGATGAGGTCTCACTTGGTCTGCAGCCCCCTGCTGCTGCCTTAGCTGACCTACAGTCACCTGATGGAGCCTTAGTTGGTTTGCTGCCGCTTGTTGCTGCCTTAGCTGCTCTGCAGTCAAAGGATGGCGTCTCAGCAGATGTGCTGCCTGGCCCTGCGCCCTCAGCTGCCTCAATACCTCCTGCGCCTGCCCTTTCCCCGCTCTCTGTTTAATTCTCACACCTGCTCGGTGCTGCCCGGCAGCCTCCATCTCGGAGAGGCTGTAGGCCATGGCCAGTTGCAGATCCTCATCTTCGTCGTCGCTGTCCAGTACCATGTAAGCAGGGGCGGCACTCTGAGATCGCTGGAGGTTGTTTGGTGACCCCCTGACACGGCTGGTGGGGGTTTGCACATTTGTCTGGTGATCTCGTTTGCTCATCTCTAAGGCCAAGGCAAGTTCGTCTTCTACCCCTGCAAAAAAAACAACAGTGGCATCAGGATTCATTGCAAATTAATTGATTCAAACTTTTACAAGCCAAGACTACCAACCAACAGTTGTTCGATGTTCATTGTCCAATCTGTGACAACAATCAAAAAATGCAAGTGAATGTCAACTAACACAATAGGCACACTCTGAACCGCCAGTCTGGGGTTCGATCTGAATGCACGCTTTCAGGCAACTACCATTGTCCCGAGGTTAGGGAGGTGCCACAGGTGTCTGCCAGGACATATACCTCCAGGATTGCTCTAAATGGCTTAAGCATTCTCTTATCCTTAAGATGAAGTTTCAATCAAAACTTTATTTTTATGTGAGAGAGAGTGAAAAGGGATCAGAACCCATTTTTTGGTCCTATTGAATAGCTTGCCTCTCACTTCCTGTCTCCATGACCACAGTAGAAGCAACAGAAATCTTCTCATTATGGACTAGAGATCTGCATGATGGAAAAATTTGTTTCAGTTCATTTCGGATTCGTTTGTCAAGTTATTAATTTTGTTTCGTCACAATCATTATGTTAGAATGATTCATTTTCAGAATTTATTTCGTATATTCGTTATTTTCTATTCAAATTTAAAAATGAATTTGAAATGGAAACATATTGCAATAAATACAGTAAGTCATAAAAGTGAAATAAGATTATGATTCCTACTTAGGCTGCTTTATAGACTAGAATAAAAACTGAATGAAATAGAATATAAAAAGGAATAGAATAGAACAGAACAGGACAGAATAAAAAAATGGAATAGAATAGAAAAGAATTGAATAAAACAGAATAGGATAGAATAGCATATAATAGAATAAAATAGAAAATAAAGGAATAGAATGAAAAATATTCTATTTCATTCTACTTTATTCTTTTATTTTATATTCTATTTTTTTCCAACTCTATTCTTTTATTTTCTGCTGCATTCCATTCAACTCTTTTCTATTCTATTCTTAGCCTAAGTAGAAATCATTTTATTTCACTTTTATCACTTGTGTTTATTTCAATATTTTTCCATTTAAAATTCATTTTCAAATATGAATTCGGAAAATTGTTTCATTATAATTTATTTCTTATTCATTGAAATTTGTTACTATTGTAATATGGAAATCCGGATACAACCAAATCTCTGAATGAAAATTTTGATTCATAGTGAAACGAATCGCACATGTCTATTATGGTATGATATGGTATGCGTATTCCATTCGTGGTCACCAGGATAGGAAACAAGACATATCTTCCCAATGGAGAGACCATGAGCAATTAAACCCACACACACACACACACACACACACACACAAACACAAACAAACACACCAAAAAACTTTAAAGTTTTACTTAGAGTTCCATTTTAGGTAAAGAACATCGCTACACGAGGGTGGAATCACACCCAATTTTTTTTAGTTACACTCTCAACTCTTCCCTCTGAAAGAAAGAAGCCGCTCAAGTTTGAGAATTCCACCCAAAAATGTTTAATTATTAAAATGTAGGGAAGGTTTGATTGCCCAGAAGGTTTTCATTACAACCAGTAACCCCAATCATGACAAACCTCTCTCACTGCCTGCAATCTAAAATTCTTGGTTTCCCTTGTTTGACCTTTTTTCCCCAGGCATGGTGCCTTGAGAATGCTGGACTCTGCCGAAATAACGTTAGACAAAAAGGAGACGTCCATGCTTAGTAGCAAACTGCAATTCAGCTTAAATTGCTCATCAAGATTCCCCGGGTCTCCTCATAGCTCCTCTGGGCTTTTACGAGTTTATTGGAAGAAGAATGTGCCAGCTGTTTTGTCTAGCATCTTTGTTACAAAGAAAAGCCATAGAAGTAAAGTGGCACAACTATGGGTTAGTATTAATATTCATGTCTTGGAAGTCTTGGTCATTTTAACTTGTGCCATAAAAACCAACCAGGGTTCCTCCAGGAGGTTGCCAAGAGTTCCTTGAGCAATAATTGATTGATTTCTGCCTCTCAGATGCGTAACCACTGGCACCAATGATCTTTTTAGATATCTTCCCAATGACTACAAAAGGTAAGGTTAATTTTCCCACTGACCATCACACTAATGTACTGTGAGCTGTAAATATAAGAATTATTAGCAGGGGTTCCCTAAAGCCCAAAAAAATATTTCAAGGGTTTCTCAATGTTAAAAAGGTTGAGAAAGGCTAAAATAAACTATAATATTGCATGCATGGGTGTAGCATAAGGGGTTGCAGGGGTCACAATCGCAACCCCACCCCTAGCTCCAGGGGGCCCCTGCAGCGTTCCTGTCATATTATCATATCCTCCACAAAATCCAGCTCCCATCTGCCCTAGGGCCCCACAGTCATGCTCCAGCACTGGGCCTCTACTTTGCCTTCCATAGTCCACACCCCTCTGTTCCCATTGGCTGGGGAGAAGCTGTGAGACATTTTCTGAATGGAGAGGCGCACGAGGTAATGACAGCCCAGGATGGGGAAGTGTCTGTGCTGTGTGCTGGCAACATGGAATGGTAAGCGAGCTCAGCGAGGCAAGAGGAGGAGAGTGCCGTCCTGTAGCCACGATAGAACTGATGTCACTGGTGAGGTATGACACTGCTCAGTGTTTTCTAGTCACCAGCTGGGATTCTCTGTACCCCCCCCCCCCCACCCGGGGATGTCTACTTACCCTACTTCCCTGAAAACTGGGGAAAAGTCACACACCTCCGGGAGGTGACCTTCCCCCAGCATCTGCCAACACTGATAGAGAAACCTTCAGAAATTGCTAAAATAAATCCTTCAACACCTCCTCGGGGGGCCCCTGAAGGGCTGGTGGCTCTAGATTTTGTGTCACATGGCTTTGCCCTCCCAGATCCAAGTTGCCCCCCCCCCCCCCCAAAGCCAACCCCCTCCACCCTGCATGCTATGCCCGGCTGCTGAGCTCCTTTCCCATTACAGCACTCTATACTGCTCCTCCTCCACAGGGCTGAAATTACATTCCTTTACAACACAGCCAGTCAGCCAAGATCTGCACAGGGTGTATCTGCCTACAGCAACTACGTTGCCGTTCCAACCAGAGAATTTCACAGGTCAGAAAGACAGATACACCCTGTGAAGACTGACAGACTGTGTGTAAAGGAATGTGATTTCAGCCCTGTGTAGTTGGGGGGGGGGGGGGGGGGGGGGAAGCTGTATACAGTGCTGGGATGGGAAAGGAGCTCTGCCAAGTGACCTGCCAGGGGTCCCTGTCCTCCCATTCTCCAGCGGTAATGCCTGTCCTCCCATTCTCCAGCGGTAATGCCTGTCCTCCCATTCTCCAGCGGTAATGCCTGTCCTCCCATTCTCCAGCGGTAATGCCTGTCCTCCCATTCTCCAGCGGTAATGCCTGTCCTCCCATTCTCCAGCGGTAATGCCTGTCCTCCCATTCTCCAGCGGTAATGCCTGTCCTCCCATTCTCCAGCGGTAATCCCTGTCCTCCCATTCTCCAGCGCTAATCCCTGTCCTCCCATTCTCCAGCGCTAATCCCTGTCCTCCCATTCTCCAGCGCTAATCCCTGTCCTCCCATTCTCCAGCGCTAATCCCTGTCCTCCCATTCTCCAGCGCTAATCCCTGTCCTCCCATTCTCCAGCGGTAATCCCTGTCCTCTGATGTAAAGAGGAACTCTGGGAACTCAAAACTCTTAAACCACTTTGAGTATCTTGGCGTGCGGTGGATGTATCTGCAGGCACGTTGGAAGTAGTGGGGGGGCCAGGTCAGCTTGTACATCGGGGGCCCACAAGCTTCAAGCTATGCCTCTGATTGTATGCCTTTTGGGGCTTTCGCAAACAAGAGTTCAAATATGTCAAAGGGAAAATTAACAGCACTGTTTTTTTCTGTGCCCTAAAATTTGGATGCACTTTATTAACCACCAAAAGCTGGTCAAGAGGTAACCTCCTGAGCTTTTTAGCAAGGCCAGGTGCACTTTGAACAACTCCTGTAGACCTGGTTGGTTCAGTTGGTCTCCTGACACACTGCCCAGACGGTCAATCTCCATCTAGCTCCCACACAGTTGATTGAACTAGATGTATCTTTTCTGAACCTGACTATGTACCTATGAAAAAAGGTGGAACTGTTAAATGTAAGGTGTAGAATGTCCCTCAAGCTATATAAACACCTTCTCAAAATTGTTTTTTTTATTCCATAATGCTAGTGAGACAGAGGTTCAGTGTCCAACTGTAGAATTCTTAAAACAAAAACAGTCCAAAAGTCTGCTTAGCTTAACAATACTTTGGCGTATGAGGTGACTGAGTGAATACAAAGCCAAGTTCCAATCCCTCTCACAGTCTCACTCACTTCTCAGTCTTCTTTTGTGTCTCACCTACAATTTGTACAATTTGTGTTTCTTTCATGATATGCATTCTACCATCTACCAGTTCCTCTTGTTTCTATGACAGCCTCATTTTGAGAGGTCAGCAGTGATGAATGTTCTACAGCTGAAACGTTTTGTGACAATTTACATAGAGGAGCCTCATGTCTCTGGATATGGAGACCACTAACTACATTAATATTTCTCCCAACCTCATCCTTATTATACTCACCTTTCCAAGATCCAGCAAAATATTGTAAATCAGGCCAAAGAACAAGTTGTTTACATTTTCTAAACCAGGTTAGCACAAATGCTCCCATTCATTCCTCTGGAGCAGTAATCTCCAAACTGCAGCCCAGGGGCAAGATGCCATGCTTTGTGTGTTTTTATCTGGCCCTTGGGGCAATATTTCATCCACTAATACCAACAATGGGGCATAATTGCCCCCACCGACACCATTGAAGGGGCTCAATTCCTCCCAATGACACCAACAATGGGCCTCAAGGACATCAATGAAGCAGTACAATTCCTCCTAATGACACTAACGATGGGGCAATATTCCCCCCATCGATACCAAAGATGGGGTTCTATTCCTTCCCTTAATAACAATGATCGGGCACTAATCCTCCCACTAACACCAAAGATGGGGCATTGTTTTTTCACACTGACGTCGAGACCCTTTCTTCTCCAATTGGCCACAGTCCACCCTCCTAAAGTCTGAAGGGCAGTAAACTGGCCCTTTGTTTAGAAAGTTTGGAGGCCCCTGCTCTAGAGCAACAAGCTTGTACTAGGGACTAACTCTCCAAAGGAATGAATGGGAATGCAGAAGCATTCGTGGGCTCTAATAAAAGGATTTTGACAAGCGGCTCTGCAGAAAAAGATGGAGTAGTGGCAGAGGGGGCTGGGGGAACACCAAAGGTGTAGTTATACTTCAATGAGTGCATAGTCCAGAGAAAGAGTACATTTTTCAGTGGTAGTCTACTTGGCACATGCCACATATGGTTCTGTGTCCCATAATTGCCCATAAAGAGAAAGTTTTCTGCTCACATTCTAAATGCTGAATATCCAGTTTTCTGCTCTGCTGTTGCCTACACCTGGTGTATGGTAATAAATCATAATCTGCAACGTATGGTATTATTCAACATTGCCATTGAAAACATCTTAACGCCTAAGTGAAAATGTGATTTTAACCCACTTTAGTTTCATCAGTTTAAAAGCAGGAAATGTCCCTTCTGCTACCTTGGGCTAAATTTCAAGCGGAACTCAGTTTCAAAAATAAATAAGCAGCCATGTTACAAAATAAAAATAAACCGTTCTTTAGGCAATATTGTCCCCAAAACTGTCCCTCGCAAAAACACTGCTGCATGTTGAATATATTTCACTCAATTCACTTCCTGTGAGCTTGGGATGGCATGGTCACCCCCCCCCCCCCCCCAAGGAGGTGTAAAAACCACGCACCACCAAAGGAAGAACAAACAACCAAAGATTTCATGTGACCTGCCAGCAGACAGCCTGATTTAAAGAATAACTCCAGCAATGGCTATACTATACATTGGCACCCACAAAATTCTCGATCAAATGGGCATTCATTGAATCACTTTCAAACAATGGCTGAATACCTTTGTCTGATTAACCCTCTCTCTCAGCCCCACATTGATCCGATGCCAAAAATGAACACTTGCTGCAAACATACGTCTAACCCGTTCCAAGGACTACCCTACCCAACACCAGACCAAAAAATGGGCCCCACCTGCTCCTAAATCCAACAGAGGAAGTGAGAGAGCTTCTTTCTTTCTCTTTCTTTTTCTCTTTTCTCTCTCTTTTGTTCTTTCTCTCTCTCTCTCTCTCTCTCTTCTTTCTTTCCACAATGATTCCATCCTTCTACTGGCACACCCTACCACCTTCTTGAATTAAATATAATTATTTTGGTATACCCAATGAATCACTACCTTAATGTTAAAAATGATTGGCCTTTGAAAAGAAAATTGGTACCTTAGATCTCCTGCTTTGTTTTTGTATTTATTTTTTAGAACGTGGCCTACAGGTCTCCCGTGATTAACATACTCTTAATAGTTTCATTTCCTGTCTAGAAACAAAATATGCTTGAACAATTCTGTTGTATCTGTAGGCATGATCAGACTATACCGCACATTTCATACAGGAGGTACGATTTATGGAAGAAAACATACCTAACCTACCCATAACTAATTGTTCACTGTTTATGTATATGTACAGTTCACCAGTTTCTCTCCTCTGCTACTACCTGTGGAAGTATTATGATATGCTTGTTTTTCTGTATTCCCAACTTTCTGTATCATGCTGTACTTGCTTGTCACTTTAGCCTTCAATACATTTTTCATGAAAAAAATAAAAATAAAAAATTCTATGCATTGGGGTTGGTTTACTAAAACTTGAGAGCGAAAAACTGGTGCAGCTGTGCATAGAAACTAATCAGCTTCCAGTTTTTTTCAGAACACAGCCTGAATAGTCAAATAAATTAGTTAAATATGAGAATGCACTACATTTAACCAGGTATATACAACAGGTAGGAGTAACAATTCGAGAGACCACACACACCAATTTGTAGATGTAAAGCCATGCAACTATGTTTTAAGTGGGACTATAAATTGTACCGGGCAGCAAGCTTCCCAGTGACCAGTGGACCCAGAGTGGGAATTAGGTAACTGAGTTAATGTATAACAGGATAATCAGTCGGATATCCAGAAAAAGAATGCACCCAGAACTGGGCTCAGAATAGGGGGAAGGGTAGGGATCACAGGGGAAAAGGGAGAGGAAGGCATTAGGCATTAACGGGGGAAAGGAGAAAGAAAATGGAGTATCTCAGGTGCGAGAGAAAGGGAACTCCAGTGGAGAGAGAGGGGGGGGGGGCCCCTTGCCCAGGGAACGTGGCCGACCCCAGGGGTTCAGCCCGACAGCGGGGCCCCTTGAAGGTAGACATCAGTGGAAATAAAGTGTTGCCACGGTCTCCAAGTGTCTCAGAAGGTGTCCTCTCGGTTATGCAAGGTAGCAGTGAGATCCTCCATGTCCCTGAGTTCATTAACCTTGGAAAACCACAAGGATTTTGAGGGCGGCTTTCGGATCTCCAACATAAGGGGATGCATGCTTTAGCCGCATTCAGTAACTGGATCGTAAGAGAAGCCTTATACTTCTTAATTAGATGGTTCGAGAGATGCAGCAGACAAGTAGGGGGGCTCCCCTCTAGGTCTACATTAGTCAATTGCTTGATGATACCGATCATCTCTTGCCAAAGGGTCTAAGTTTGGGGCAAGCCTAAAAGATGTGGAGCATCGTTCCATCTGCATTACCACACTGCATGTACTGGAGACCTGAGGATAAAAACTGTGTAGAGCGGCAGGGACCCTGTACCAGAGAGTCAAAATCTTTTATCCAGTCTCTTGGATTTTATGGCTATGGAAGACTTCTGCGCAAAGTGAAGAATCTTCTCCCTCTGTGTCAGTGAATTTGGTGTCAAGGTCCGATCTTAAAAGAAACCCAGGCTCATACCCTGTTGCCGGTCAGATCAACAAAAGGCAGTGCCAGATTGGTTTCTTCCTGTGGCAAATATGTTCCGCAAGCTGTCAAGATATACCCGGGGAGCGCGAGCATCGGAGAAAGTTACGCATCTGTATACCACACCAGAAGTCGCAGAAGAGAGTTTAATAAGACTCGTGGCCACTCATTACAATTAGAAGAAAAGAGGTTTAACCTTAAACTACGTAGAGGGTTCTTTACTGTAAGAGCGGCAAGGATGTGGAATTCCCTTCCACAGGCGGTGGTCTCAGCGGGGAGCATCGATAGCTTCAAGAAACTATTAGATAATCACCTGAATGACCGCAACATACAGGGATATGTAATGTAATACTGACACATAATCACACACATAGGTTGGACTTGATGGACGTGTGTCTTTTTTCAACCTCACCTAGTATGTAACTATGTAACTAAGTCAAGAGGGGGGGGTCTGCGGTTGTCTCGCATGCATGAGGGGGAGAGCTGTCCATCAGGCCCTAGAAAGTCACAGAGATGAAGCCGCCCACTGACAGCCAAATGCTGAAAGTCAGGGTTCTGGAGGCCAGATGTGAATTCTGGATTACCCAATACAGGCACCAAGGGGGAGGGAGTAGGTGACAATGAGCAGCGTCTAAAAGCATCCCTGGGCACTAACAATGTGCTGCCGAGGGTAGGGTGGTCGCTGAGAGCCTTTGGTAAGGAGGAGGTGATCCACGGCCAGCTCTTTGTCATGGCATTGGAGTCCTCAAGTTTTATGGCAACCCACTGTTTCTCGGCCCCATGGCGGTGCCAGCCCACTGCCCTGGTAAGGTGTACTGCTCTGTAATAGGCCCGTATGTCTGGGAATCCCACTCCACCCTGAGACTTTGTAAGATGAAGGAGTTGAAGCTTGAGTCGTGGTCTCCGATGGGACCAAATAAATTCTCTAAATATAGAACTCACGTTTAAAAAATTGCAAGGGGAGGCGAATAGGCAGTGTCTGCCTCAAATATAGCACCTTGGGTAGCATGGTCATCTTGAGTGCCAGTGAAGTAACTCAGCCTTCAGACAAAGAAACAATGGGGCGAAGTTGGCTGAATAAAGAGCAGAGAGGTCCGAAGTAATGTCAACCCCCAAATAGTGGATCGAGTCACTTGCCCAACGGAGAGGGAAAGAAGATTGCAGAGATAGGGCCATGGTTCTGTCAACCGTGATGTTCAGAACTGAGGACTTGGAAAGGTTCATTTGGAAATAGGAGAGGGAACCAGCTTTTGCAGCGAAATGAGCGAAACGTTCGAAAAAAAAAAAAAGGATCAGGTCATCTGCAAACGTGGCCACTTTTTTTTTTGCAGCTCGGACGCCTTTCGATAACCTACTACACCCGGGTCCGCCCATTATGGATGTTAAAAAAGGGAGATCTTGTTGACCTTGACCCCAAAGGTCCAAGGGACCGTTTTGGCAATCAAGATGCTTACCCCCTTAGACCTGGCAATCGGTGAGGGACAGTGATACACCGTCAAAAAGGCCCCGTTAGTCAGTTTAGGGATCTAAAGGGTCGCCCCTGAAGTGTGTCTCCTGCAGGAAAGTGACTTAGGTTTTACTTTTCCGCAAGTTAGCCAGAAGTTCAAAGCACTTCTCAGGGGCACTGAGGAGGTAAACTTGAGGACACCCATGATAGCCTCTTGGCCTAATCTCTATCCAGAGAGGCCATGACATATTCACCACTAGTGTTCTCTGGGTGAGGGGGAGGAGAGAGGAGAAAGGGGAAGGGCGATAAAGAATGGAAAGGACAGGAGGAGCAAAGAGGGGAAGAAGAGGAGAAAAAAAAGGGGGGGGGGGGGTATGGTGGTCTAACTACAATATAAATTAAGTAAGGACCTTAACAGGGCACGAAGAGAGCCCACGCAAGAGTCCACCCTATCTGGGGGTGGATGAGGTGCTGTGTGCGACCTGAAACAGGTAGTGGGGTTTATAAAACACAACACATTTGGAGATGCACGGACTCGTAGCAGTGAGAAACATGTATTCACCGAAACCAAAATCACCAGATTTAGAAAAGGCATGCCACAAACAGAATTGCAGATGGGGTACCGGGGGGGGGCGTCTGCACAGAAATGGCCCCGGAGCAGCTGGCTAAAGAAGGGAGATAAACTTGGCACAGCCCCCCGTATCAAACCCCAGAACACCATGGCAGTAGAACATAATACACACCTGGGATTTACACAGGTAGGAAGGCACAATCGTTTATACAGCAAGAAAATCTCAGAACATATACAATCCCAGCAGTAAATGGGTCTGGTAGACAGGCCCCATAGCCAGAAGGTTTAGTGATACTATAAACAGAGGGAGAAGGACCACAGTGATGTGTTACACTCAAGTAACGGGATACCCTTATTGGTATACCACAATGGAGCTAGACAACTGAAATCTAAACTGGTCAAGTGAGTTCTGAGTGGGGGGGCATGGAGCCTATCCACAGACCATTAGCAACTAAACATAGGTTCCCCCCGTGTGCCCCCAGGAAATGTTAGCAAACAAGAGGAACAGCATAGTTAACAAAAACACCCAGTTCATTGTAGCACATATTGGGTCCAGGCAACTACAAACCATGGAAACCCGGGGACCAGTCTCTGAAGTCAGTTGGCCCTCGGATAAGGGTATACAAAGGGAGATGTAGGGCCCCTTAAGTAGTTGTGGGCTGGTATGTAGCCCCATTGATGCCCAAAAGATTAGCTTTTACCGGAGCCAAAGCAAACCAAGTCAGGGGGAGAGGCCACGTACTAGAGAACCTGGTAACAACGGAAGCTCAGGGTCCCTCGGGAAAGGTCCAGCATGGCAACTTCCAGGAAGACTAGCCCCTGGATGCATCATAGGCTTGGGCCTCAAAAGCTAGCGAACTAACACCCCAACAAAGCACAGCAAAGCAAGTGGAGATCACTGGAGTAGTGTGGTCTTCAGGGATTTCCAGCTTTTGGAGGGATCGGCCAGGTATTGCCCATACACAGTTACACTGGTTCCAGATGGATCATGGATCATTGTAACCATGTATAATATAGCCATGTCTTGAATTAGTTGTTAAGGTAAATATAAAAGGGAATTTAAAAAAAAAAATGTGCAAAGAGAATAGGATTTTTAAACCGAAAAGCACTGACTACACTACAAAGCAAACAGTGAGTACAAACTATTTTTATTGGATTGGTGACTTATGACCAAACGTTCTGTTGTAGCTGTTAGATCTTCTGTTCTAATCAATATGGGATTCAAGGGCGCACTTCCGTAACCTTACCATTGACCCGGATGGACTTCAGCTGGCCATCCTCTTCCACCTCCACCCGTTCCACTCCATTTTCTACTATCCTGTACAGGGAAAAGAACACAGAGTTAGTAGAACAATGACTTGGACCATCAAGAGAGATACACGTTACCCAAACAAAGTGAAGACAACCATTTTATTGGTTGGTCTTATATCCAAGACATTCCAGCCTAACATTCTGAGTGTGCTTGATCTTCATCGTAACTGAAGCAGGCCTCTGTAGCACACTCTAGTGTGCTACTAGTGTGAGAGTAGGGAAATGTATACCCCGACGCATGTTTAAACCAGTGAGTCTGTAATTGGGTCAGGGTTATTATCAGGGCAGCATAAATCATACAGACAGCTCTCTGGTCCGTCCCCCTGGTTCTGGAAGGTTGAAGAACATTCTGGAAACTAGGAGGGTGGAGGCTAGGAGGGCTGTTCTGCATTTTTTGGATACTCAGCCAATTCCCAGGAGATGGGCCTGGCAGGGGACTAAGTTAATAGGAATAAGTCATGATGGGAAGGGAGCAGGGTGGAAAATGGAGATGGAGTGCTGAGGAGACAGTTAGTGCTCCCTGAGGCGAACCCCCTAGTCCAGCTTTGAAAAGCTTGAGGAGCCTGCCCAGAGGCAGCGGGAGCAAGGACAGTGTGGGTACTACATCACGGTTGGTGCAGGGACTTACAAGGGGAGAGACTGCCACATGTAGCCGGTCTCTCTGGAAGACAGAGGTGTGCTTAAATCTTTCCTAACTTCTCCAGAGCAGTGGCAGCCCGTCAATAGGGGGCGCCGCCCGCCTCCCCCGAAGGAGGAGGAGGAGGAATCTTGGCGCCGGACACAACTGCCTATGGGGAGTGTGATGTGCTGTAGTCACCTGATTGTGGCTGAGAAGCTTCATTGGGCTGTCTTTAGAGAGTGTTCAGGGTGAAAGCGATGCGCCCATGTACAGTCCCACTCTACAAGGATTCCTCCCGTGCTTGTTTGTCATTGGCCTGGTTGTGAGTCTGCGGCGCCACTTCCGGTTTCTTCCTGATCAAAAGTCTACATACCAAAGTTCTTAATACCCCCTTTAACCACTTACAGACCGCCCGTCCTCGTTATAAGTCGGCACTTTGAAGAGAGGTATCGTTATGGCAGCAGCTAGCTACCATAACACCGGTATCCTCTTCTTCAGCAGGTGGTCTGCTTTCAGGTAAAAGTGGTCTCTGCGGTGGATTCGCCGCAAGATCACTTTTAATCGGTGGCGGGAGAGGGCCCTCCCACCGCGCTCCAGTGCCTTCCGCCGCTTACCGGAGCCACCGGCAGCGGCGGAGGTCCTGTTCGGTATGGAGAGGGGAAGATGGCCCCCACCCGTCTACATACCATTGCAGGACGGAAGCCCATAGCTCTTAAAGAGACATTTTTATTTAATTTTTTATTTTTAAATTACATTTAATTTTTTATTTTATTTTTATTGCATTCTAGTGTAAATAGGAGATCGAGGTCACCGGTCAGTCCAGACTGTAATTTTAAGGGCGTGGCAGCCCAGTTTTATTTAAACGAAACAAACTTCACAGAAAATCTTCCCTTGCAGGGGGTTCCACCATCATTGTATAACAGAAAACTTCAGCCTCCTGGCTCACTCACTCTAATGCCCCGTACACACGATCGGACATTCCGACAACAAAATCCATGGATTTTTTCCGACCGATGTTGGCTCAAACTTGTCTTGCATACACACGGTCACACAAGTCTTGTTGGAAAGTCCGAATGTCAAGAACGCGGTGACGTACAACGCGTACGACCAGCCAAGAAAAAGGAAGTTCAATAGCCAGTGCGGCTTTTCTGCTTGATTCCGAGCATGCGTGGAACTTCGTGCGTCGGAATTGAGTACACACGATCGGAATTTACGACAACGGATTTTGCTGTAGGAAAATTTGAGATCCAGATCTCAAATTTTGTGTGACGGAAATTCCGATGGAAAATGTCCGATAGAGCCTACACACGGTCGGAATTTCCGACAACAAGCTCCCATCGAACATTTTCCGTCGGAAAATCCGACCGTGTGTACGTGGCATTGTTTAGTCAAACTCCCTCCTGGGGCTTACTTGCTCAGCTGCGTGCTGCTTGGTCACGGGCCACATCTGCCTCCTGCAGACATACACGCTCAAACTCCTATGCCACATACACACGGTCGGACTTTCTAGAAAGCTAGGTCCGACGTACTTGCCGCCAGACTTCCGGCGGACTACCGCCGGACTTTCTGAACGGCCGGACTTGCCTACACACGGCCGGACTTTCCAGAATCCGGTCTTCCCGACAGACTTCCGCCGGACTTTCAGAATGAACGGACTTTCCCACACACGGACAAGTCCGTTCATTTTGAACGTGACTTGGGTACGACGGGACTAGAAAAGGAATTCAATCTCGCCGCTTTTTTTGGCGAGATTGAAACCTTGCGAGCCCCGTCGCAGGCCCTTAGGTCTGGTATGGAACTTTAAGGGGAACCCCCTACGCCGAAAAACCGGCGTGGGGGTCCCCCCAAAATCCATACCAGACCCCGATCCGAGCACGCAGCCCGGCCGGTCAGGAAAGGGGGTGGGGACGAACGAGCGCCCCCCCCCCCCCCCTCCTGAACCGTACCAGGCCGCATGCCCTCAACATGGGGGGGTGCTTTGGGGGAGGGGGCGCCTTGCGGTGCCCCCCCACCACAAAGCACCTTGTCCCCATGATGAGGACAAGGGCCTCTTCCCGACAACCCTGGCCGTTGGTTGTCGGGGTCTGCAGGCGGGGGGGCTTATCGGAATCCGGGAGCCCCCTATAATAAGAGGGCCCCCAGATCCCGGCCCCCCCACCCTATGTGAATGAGTATGGGGTACATGGTACCCCTACCCATTCACCTAGGTAAAAAGTGTCAATAATAAAACACAACACAGGTTTTTAAAATAATTTATTAAACAGCTCCGGGGGGGGGGGGTCTTCTTCCGTCTTCGGGGTCCCTCTGGTTCATCTTCTCCCGGCGTCCGGTTGGTTCTTCTCCGCTCTCCGGCCTCTTCTCCCGGTGTCCCAGGTCTTCGGCCGGCCCCTCCGCTGTCTTCAGGTAGCTCTATTGCCAGCGGAGGTCCGGACTTCTTGGCTTCTTGGCTTCTTGTGTTCTCTTCTCTTCTCTTCCCCCAGATGTTGACACGACGCTCTCTCCGGCTGGACTGGTCTCTGAGGGCTGCGTTGTGACTTATATAGGCGGAGACCCCGCCCCCATATGATGTCACAGTCCCTGGGCATGCTGGGACTGTGACGTTTTAGGGGGCGTGGTCGAGAAGAGAAGAGAACACAAGAAGCCAAGAAGTCCGGACCTCCGCTGGCAATAGAGCTACCTGAAGACAGCGGAGGGGCCGGCCGAAGACCTGGGACACCGGGAGAAGAGGCCGGAGAGCGGAGAAGAACCAACCGGACGCCGGGAGAAGATGAACCAGAGGGACCCCCGAAGACGGAAGAAGACCCCCCCCCCCGGAGCTGTTTAATAAATTATTTTAAAAACCTGTGTTGTGTTTTATTATTGACACTTTTTACCTAGGTGAATGGGTAGGGGTACCATGTACCCCATACTCATTCACATAGGGTGGGGGGGCCGGGATCTGGGGGCCCTCTTATTATAGGGGGCTCCCGGATTCCGATAAGCCCCCCGCCCGCAGACCCCGACAACCAACGGCCAGGGTTGTCGGGAAGAGGCCCTTGTCCTCATCAACATGGGGACAAGGTGCTTTGTGGTGGGGGGCACCGCAAGGCGCCCCCTCCCCCAAAGCACCCCCCCATGTTGAGGGCATGCGGCCTGGTACGGTTCAGGAGGGGGGGGGGGCGCTCGTTCGTCCCCACCCCCTTTCCTGACCGGCCGGGCTGCGTGCTCGGATCGGGGTCTGGTATGGATTTTGGGGGGACCCCCACGCCGGTTTTTCGGCGTAGGGGGTTCTCCTTAAAGTTCCATACCAGACCTAAGGGCCTGGGATGCCCCCCGCGCTCGCCGCAATGGGAAAATTAGTTTTTCCTATTGCAGCGAGCGCGAGATGCAGTAACCTGCTCCTCCGTCGTATCTGGTCCTTCGGACTAGCATACAGACGAACGGGCTTTCCGTCAGGAACTGAGTCCGGCGGAGGTACGACGTAAAGATTTGAAGCAGGCTTCAAATCTAAAGTACGTCGGATTTCCGCCCGAAACGGTCCGTCGGAAGTCCGATGGAGACCACACACGGTCGGATTGTCCGCCGGACTTGGTCCGGCGGCGTCCGTCGGACTTTTGCAGGTGAAAAGTCCGACCGTGTGTACGCGGCACTAGAGACCGCTGGTCTCTCTTTCGTGGAGCCGCCTCCACCTGAAAGCCCTCCCGGTTCCTACACCAGGCCACCTGCCTGTAGGGTAGAGCTGTTCCCAAAATTGATGAGCCCTGAGCTCTCTTCCTGAGGGGAATATATACACCTTCCTGTATATACTAATACCATCCACCCCTTCTATATACAGATACTGGACACCCTCCAAATACTGTACAGGCCGCATACGATGGGCACAGTGAGGCTGCATATGATGGGCACAGTGAGGCTGCATATGATGGGCACAGTTTTATCTAGCAGTCTGTCTTTTATATGCCAAGAGTTCCACTTAACGACCAGGCCTTTGCTGGCACTTGGTGTTTACAAGTAAAAATCTGTATTTTTGCTATAAAAAAAATGACTTAAAACCCCCAAACATTAATTATTTTTTTTTAACAGATACCCTAGTAAATAAAATGGCGATTGTAGCAATTCTTTTATGTCAAACGGTATTTGTGCAGCTGTTTTTCAAACGCATATCTATATCTATCCATATATAATGGCTATAAACTACAATACTTAAAAATTTCCACAGACTAGGTTTACTCATTTTCACAGGTTACCTGTTTAGAGTTACAGAGGTCTAGTGCTAGAATTATTGCTCTCGCTCTAATGCAGGGGTAGGCAACCAGTAGCCCTCCAGCTGTTGTAGAACTACATTTCCCATGAGACATTGCAAGGCTGGCAGTTACAACTACTCCCAGAGGCATGATGGGACTTGTAGTTCTGCAACAACTGGAGGGCCCCAGGTTGCCTACCCCTGATCTAATGCTTGCGGCGATACCTCACATGTGTGGTGAAAACATGCGTGTGCAACTTACATATGTGTTCGCTTCTGCGCGTGAGCACAGAGGGATGGTGGTGCGTTATTTTTTTTTTTCTATTTATTTTTTATACCGTCACTTTATTTATGCCTGTGGCTCTCAGAGTTGCAATGCCTCTAAGGGACTTGTAGTTCCACAACAGCTGGAATGCCAAGGTTGTCTAGCCCTGGTTCAACCCATGCACAAGACACCCCCCCACTCACATGATACTCACCGTTTGGTTGTTATTCTTTTGCCATTAACAAATTTAGTTGAGGTGGAAACAGAGCGGACGTTCCCGGCCATTCCAAATCCATCACTTCCAAAAGATGAGAAAGATGAGAACACTGCAGAGAGAAAACCGAGCGAATGTTAACGCAAGAGGACTCGGGAGATATGGACACAGGTTAGGGAATGCCAGTGTCCACAAAACTTCTAAGATACATTGGAAGTGAGGTTTTTACATCCCTCCAATTATCCTCCATCCTCATAGACATGTATAGTTACCCCAAATTGCAAAGTTTGCAACCACTAGTCACTAGCAAAGGTTGTTAGCTATTAGGAGAAGCATGAGGCCTTACCTATGTGACTATGCCCATGCCTGAGCATCAGTGCAGGGACAAGGTCATCTAGAGCCCAGGGCGAGTATGCCAAACGGCACCCCCAACATGTATCATTATTAAGTGTTCTGCAACCCCACCACCCAAAAAAAAAAAAAAAAAAAAAAAAAAAAGGGAGGTGTAGCACTAATCTCCCTCCAAGCATAAATCCCCCCTCCTCCCAGTACAAATCTGCTTCCCCTGCTGAAATCCCCCCAGCACAAATCACCCCTCCTAGCACAAACCCTTAAAATTCCACCCCAGACCTGGAAGAGTCAGATCACGTACGCAATTGTCATTTTAAATAACGCAGTGCCGTAGCGCAAAAAATGGCCTGTCATGAAGGGGGGGGGTAAATGTTCCAGAGGTCAAGTGGTTAATATTATTGGTTAGTATATACAATATGTACATCCTTTTTTTTACAAATAAACATTTAATGCATGACAAAGGGAACCCCAGAGAACTGATTGTTTTTCTAAAGAGCACAGTGGGAATGATGTCCTTTAGGCATTCTGTTTGACTGAAACCTCGACTATTGCCATATGGAGAGGGAGGGGGCAGAGCCACTGCTGTGACTTGTTCATAAATATCAGCTTTAGCTATTGAGCTCTATTAAAAAACAGGAATTTTGCAGCATTAGGCAAGCACAAACTATAAAAACATGTGAAAAGGAAACCAAAGCTCCACCTGCTGACTTTTTATGCAATTACAAATTATACATATGCAATATTTCATATTTACCCAACTTAAAGGATTTTTTTTTTTGTGTTTTAACCCCTTGGCACCGGCCGCACGCAAATATGTGGCCTCTCGGCGCTTGGTCCTTGGCGCCACATATTTGCTTGAATTGCTGTCTATACAGCTGTGCCGAGAGCGTGCATGGTGTGCGCTGCCGGCAAAGTTACCGGCGCCTAAGCGAAAGCTTCTTATTGCTGCTTGCGATCGGAAGTTTTCGGATCACGTGACTGCCGTGAGCGCTGTAGCAGCTGATCACGGTGGTCATGTGCTCTTAAGCCCCACCCACCTTGTAAAGGCCTGGTTCACACCTATGCAGGTTGCAGTTTGCATATTCCAGGAGCAGTCTGCGTTTTTTCAATACACGTTTTTTCATCCACTGAAGTCTATGGAACCAAAAACTAGAAAAAAAAAAAAAAAGTCCCCGGCCCTTTCCATAAAGTGCACAGATGTGAACGTGACACATAAGAAACCATGTTAAATGGACTGTAGTGTGTTTCTGCAAAACTGAAAATCCAAAAATAAGAATGACAATCTGAACATTCAAAAGAATGAAAATCTGAAAATTTGAAAACCCGAAACTCTGAAATAACCAATAATAAATATTAAATTATAGATATTGGAATTTCCTTTCAAATTTGGCTGTTAGTGAATGTATTTGAACAAATTATCTGAAATAACGAATGCCGTAGCTAAACGAACGTAACGTAACAATCTAATAATAAACAACAATAATAAAACCTTATTATTATTAATATTAATTATTAATTTGTTCCATTCCATTTGTTTAGATGCGGCTTTTGTTATTTCGGATAATTCGTAACTTCAGATAAATTTGTATTCGTTACGTTCACTAACAGACAAATTTGAAAGGAAATTCCAATACCGATAATTTAATAGTTATTAGTCATTATTTTGAATTTTACCGATTTTCTTTTTTTCAGATTTCGGATCTGAAAATTCGGAATTCGAAAATCCGAATTTTCGGATTTCCGAATTTTGAAAAAAAGCAAAAAAAAAAAAACGGATGAAACTAAGACGAACACATTTTTTTGTCAGTGCACATGTCTACTTTACACCATGAAACTCAGACCATGTTGTGCGGAAATACTGCGGTATTTAGCAGGAAGCAAATAGCGTTATCTGCTTTCTGTTATAAAATTGGTTTCCTAATCTTCCTAAAAATCCCCTCCTCAACAGAAGTGCCTTTTTTTTTTCCTTTTGTTTTGCTGGCCTGCACCCCCACCCCCCCCACCCCCACCCCACCCTCCCTGAATGTCTGAAGGTGCAGAGATCTCCATTCAGAAGGCAACCCCATAGTATTAACAGTTCAGGGCAGCAGATCTTACCTCTAGCAGTGGGAAAAGATTCTGAAAAAAATTGAGAGGAGTGAGTGTGACGCATTTCGGGAAACAGAAAGTCATCCCCTTCAAAGAAAGAAACAGATGGTGAAAAAACAAGCAAATATTCATATCTTTTAATAGCCATCATTTCATAACTGCATGTGGAAGTGTATATCTGGGGAAAATTTTAAAAATATAAATGATATTAAGTACATCTCTGCAGTACATGCGCATCTCCCATGTTTTGTCCACCAATTCTCTGGAAATTGAAAGAGACCAATGCTGGCTGTACACTATACGAAAAATCGGCCGAACCCATTTACGTAAAACGAACATTTGGCCGTGACCGCAAACAATAGTGCCACTGTGTAATGACTGATAAATCATTCAGTGGACATTAATGAATGCATTTTTTCATTTTTTTTACATATACCTAGTGCAAACAGTTTGAATGGGAAACACATTAACCTTTCAATTTATCGATTCGGTCTACGAACGGTCTAAATGACCGAATTTCGGCCAATTTTTCGCATATTGTATGGCCGGCGTAAGTATTATTGGATTATCCTTTCCTATATTCCAGTTCTGTATCAGATCAAATTGAGTTACGGCCCCTTTACACCAGAAACGGTGCGTTTTTGCATGCGTTTGACGCGTTTTCTGCATGTTTACATGCATTTGCAGTGCAATTTTCCCTAAGCATGTGTTCTTTGAAGTCACTTCCTTCTTTCTTCGGGCTTTTATATGCACTGTGGTGCATTGTGCACATTTATATGCATTTGCAGTGTGGAAAAATGCAGCTTGCTGTCTTTTTTACTGGGCTGTAATGGTGTGAACTATCCCCATAGGATAACCAGGATTTGACTGTATGCAGTGGGAATGCAGTTCATAATGCATCTGGTATGAATGGGCCCTTGAGCCCGGGTTCACACTGCGGCAATGCAGGGCATGTAATTCGCACAGAAATTGCAGCACATTCCTGTGAAAAGTACATGTGGTGACTCAGGGGGTGCAATTTAAGCAATGGATTTGTATGGCACCGCATTCACACCAAACTCGCGCAGGACCCTTTTTTTTTTGACCAGAATTAGATCGAATGGGTGTTCACACCTATGCAATCGGATTCTGCAAACCACGTTGCGTTTTGCAAACCGATTTCAGGAGATCCTTTAACTTAACATACACTCCGCAATTGGTTCGAATAAACAGGTTGCGATTTTGATGCAGTTCGGACTCTTCAGTGAATTCACTGGGAATTCGCACCGCATCCACCAAGGTTAAAGTTGAGTTTCAGGCATGGATATTTTTACATATTCACATTGGTCCAAACTGGACCGATGGAACTATGTATGTGCCAAACCTGTGGCAGCCTAAAATCACTGTAGTAGGCAATGCTACTACAATGATCTTCAGTAGCTTTGGGCTCTTGTGCCGAGTGGCTGTCCTGCTGCATTGGGAATCCAGATGCCGCTCACCCAGCATAGGCGCCATTCAGAGGACCAGGGCTGGGCATGAGGGGTGGCTGCTCTGAGCACTGTGGTATCATGTGAGGTGGGGGGTGCCTCAAGGAGATCGGAGGGAGAGGGGATTTGTGTTGGAAGAGGGAATTTGGGGGGCAGCAGGGGGGCAAGTATTGTTCCAGGAGGGGAAATGTGGGTGCGTGTCCCAAGAGTGGCGATTTAGCCCTGGTTCACACCAGTGCGGTTTTAAAGTCGCGCTACTTCAGCGCTACTTCAAAGCAATGCGATTTCATGTGCAGCTTGCTGATGTCTGTGCAACTTCATTTAACAGATGTCAATGCAACTCACACTGAAATCGCACAGATATAGTGCAGGAACCTTTCAAAATCGCTGCAACTTGAGTCGCAGCAATTTGAACAGTTAAATTGCCACAAATGGGGTGTGACTTGTCATGTGACTTTGAAATGTCAAGTCGCGTGAAAAGTCGCACTGGTGTGAACCAGGGCTGTGGGAGATTTGTGTCAGGAGGGAAGGGTGGTAGGACGATTCATGCTGGGAGGGAGACAGGGCCAATGATAAGGCACTACCAGCCAGCCCTCCTGTACTGGGCCCAGGCCATAAATCGGTTCAAAGAGGGGTTGTGTACATAGAAAAAAAAAAAAAAAGTCATAGATCTTTGCATTTAGCTCATGATAAATAGGGGCAAACACAAAAGTGTTGCGTTTATAAATTTTGCTCAGTGTATTTCACAAATTTAAAGTAGGGGAGGACCTAGATGTTGTTCCCTACTTGCGCAAATGTGTAATTTAAAATATTAATATAGGGGCTGCTCGTTGTTAAAACCTATTAAGTGAAAATTTTTGATGAACCAGACGCCCTGTAAATATACAATAAAGTGCAATATCGTAGACAACCACTAGATGTCCCTAGTAGATGAATTGTATAAATGTGTTTTACAAATGTGGTACAATTTCATAAAGTGAAAATTAATAAACATGCATGGGGATTGCCTCTCATGTTTTCAGTGAGTGACAGATATTCAAGTGCAGTGTCCAAAAAAAAAACTCATTCAAAAATATAATAAAAGTAGTCCATCAAATGGTTCACCAGTAGTGCAAGGATCTCATGGATCAATCAAATGACTGAAAATCTTCCTCCACCAACACCGATCACTCAGCCTATTACAGGAGTCATATACAGCAAGTGGATACAAGATGTTCCCTTTGTCCGTCTCAGCAGGTCTAATAATTATTTTTGGCATGAGGGTACTACTCACTATAACCAGAATTAGTGGAGTGGCCATGGGAGCAAAGTATGCTCCAAGTGTGGCCAATATAACAATGAGTCAATGGGAGGAAACCAGTATTTTTGATAAAACTATACCAGAAATATCTTTGTATAAAAGATACATTGACGATATAATCATATTATGGGATGGCACAGAAAAAAAAGTTAAGAGCATTTTTATCCAATAGTAACAACTGTCGGACTCAAGTTCCCTGCTAGTTGGCATTCACAAGAACTTTCCTGGACGTGGTTTTGATGAAACGTGATGGATTGATCAACACCAAGACCTTCTTCAAAGAGACCGATAGGAACAGCTATATCCCCACAGCCACTTTTATTACATTATATATGTGTGAATGAGTTTTTTTTAGACACGGCAATTGAATATCTGTCACTCACTGGAAACATTAGGTGGCAATCTCAATGTACATTTATTAATTTGCACTGGTATTATTTCACAACCGCCCTAAAAGTGATGTTGTGTTCTATAGGAACAATGGGGTGGTATTGATGCGAGAGTAGTCTGCCATGTTTAGATCTATTTGACATTTGAAGTGTAGATTTTACATTATTATTTTACTTTGATTATATTATTTTGTAAAAAAAAAAAAAAATCAGTATAGGAATCTATATACTGTACATTTCATATATTTTATTTTTTTAAACTGGGCCCTTTAAGACGGGGTTCACACTGATGTGAATTGGATGTGTGTTTCTCCACATCCAATTCACATGACAGGGGAGAGTGTGACCGTTCCGGGGGGACCGTGGAGCGTACTGGAAAAGGGTCCTCTGCGTCTTTGGCTCTGTTTCAGGTTCGAATTCAGGAAAAAAATTCAGGAAAAAATTCAGACCTGATTCCTACCTGAAAAAGAAGAACAGAGACACACCGGAACCCCTGCTGTGACCCGCGGCCGCAGCTAGTATGAACCCAGCCTTAAAGAGAATCTTTAATTCTGGACACTTCTGGATAGTTGACATGCAGCATCTTTCCATCACACAATCTTTGGCTGGTATCTATGGACTGTCTTACCAAAGAAGTCAGAGAAGGGGTCTCGTCCACCAAAGAATTCCCGAAATACTTCCTCTGGGCTACGGAATGTGTAGGCAAAGCCATGAAAGCGAGATCCTGAGCTGGATCTGGGTTCTGTGCAAGAGACAAATCAAAGAAACATGTGTGAGAATATTTAAAGTGATTGTAAAGGATACATTTTTATTTAAAAAAAAAATAAAATAGCAAACATGTCAGACACACCCGCTCTGTACAGTGGGTTTGCACAGAACAGCCCCGATCCTCCTCTTCTTGGGTATCCCACCAGCGATCTGGGACCCTCCCCCTTGCAGAGTGCCCCAATAGCAAGCCGCTTGCATGCTCACTCCCGAGCTAGCCATCTGTATCCAGAGGGCGTGTGAGAGAGTGGGCGGACAGCTGGGCTGGTGAGAGGGCAGGCGGGTCGGGCATCCCTGCAGTTCCGCCCTCACTGTGCCGGCTGCCTGACTCTGGGAAACAGCAAGAGACAATCCCCACCTTAGCAGGAAAGTGACACAGCAAAAGACAATCTGCAACTTGTGGCAGGTGACGTGGCAAGTGACACATTCAGGGCTCCCACTGATTCTGCATTATGAGTTGAACCATTTCATTTTAGATAACAATGTAATAATAGAAATAATGTGCTTCATTCATCCTGACACCATAACACCATAACAACCATGGTGCCGGGATGATTGAAGCGCCAACACCAGTCATTTCGCCGATAAAATGCCTGCAAAAAAAATAAATCTGGCAGTGCCCCTCCCAAGACTAGACTCTGGATCTGCCCCTGCACCAATGTGGCTTGTATGGGGGGGGGGGGGGGGGGGGGGTTATAAGCAGCACTAGTAAATACAGCTGGATAAAAAAAAACAAAAAAAAACACTGTATTCATTTCAGGCTGCAAAGCAACAAAATGTGATTATTTTAAAAGGTGGGGGAGGGGACTCTATATTCACTGTAAATGCCAATGGATAAGTCTGAAAGCCAGGCAACAGCTGGAGATGAACAATAGCAGCCCCTGTACTTCCAGGAGAGAAGGAGGAGAGAAGGAGGAGAGAGGAGGAGGAGGAGGAGGAGGAGGAGGAGGAGGAGGAGGAGGAGAGAGAGAGAGAGAGAGAGAGAGAGAGAGAAAGAGAGAGAAAGAGAGAGAAAGAGAGAGAAAGAGAGAGAAAGAGAGAGAGAAAGAGAGAGAGAGAAAGAGAGAAAGAGAGAAAGAGAGAAAGAGAAAGAGAGAAAGAGAGAGCGAGAGACCAAAACGTGGCCCTGTGTCTGAATGGACACACGGAGGTGCAGCTCGGCTCGGGTGCCCCCATAGCAAGCTGTTTACTGTGGGGGCACCCGACAGGAGGGAGGGGCCAGGAGCAGCGAAGAGGGACCCGAGAAGAGGAGGAGCCAGTCTGCTCTGCGCAAAACCACTACACAGTGCAAGCAAGTACAACATGTTTGTTATTTTTAGGCTCTGTGTTCAATATTTACAAACTGGAGCTGAATGGTGCTCTAAAAGATTCAACAAAGCTTGCTGTTCACACCGCTCCTATACAAGCTGAAGTCTGTGTGAAACAGACCTTACAAAATGCAGGCAAGGTGTCCTGGTGATGCCCTCTTAAGGAGTGGGCATAACTCCCAACTGTCCCTGATTTTGATGGACTGTCCCCGATTTGGAGCAATGTCCCTCTGTCCCTCTTTCATCCTCATTTTTGTCTGATCCATATAGATGTATGTATAGATGACGCAAGTCCTCTTAAGTCAACAACCTCTGGTAAGCCTCTCGATGCCTTCGGTGATAGTTCTTGAACCACCAACAGCTTTCCTGCTCACCTTTGTTGCTTCCAAACCTCTACTTGCCTATTTGATCCAGTTGATCCCTCAGTTTTAGCATCTAGGTTGACATAGGTCTTTCCTAGTCATTTGTCTTTGGTAAGCCCCCTAAAGACCCTTGGTGGTGGCTTTTTCACTTTTAATCTTATTTTTTTCCAACAACATTGGTGGACTTTCGTTATAAGAGTTCTGGGTGGTGTCAACCCCATTTGGACTTTTTGGGCTTTACTATATTTATATTATTATTATTATTTTTATTTTCTATTATTTGCATATATATGTACACAGTGTATCATACTTAGTTTATACTAATATTGCATTGTTTTTTCCACTTTGTTTATAGTATGTACACAGCATTTGTACCTTATAGAGTACATCATAGTTCTCTATGCTAACACTGAATTGTATGATATACACTTTGAATTGTGTTTAAAATATCATTTACTTAATTTTTGGAGTTTATAGCGCTACACTTTTTTTGTATATTTTCTAATACTTGGGTCTATAGGTGTGTTGGCTGCTATTTACTTCCAATTTTTTTCGCACCGCTGTATTACTTAAATTTTTTATATAGATGTATATAAAATGCACTTTTTAATTATCAAAAAAGTGTTTCCCAGCGCTAAACCTTTCAACTGATTTCTAAATTGCTGCATTTGTAAATTCCAAAAGCCAATATAAAGGAATAGTAGTGGTAAAAAAAAAAAAAAAAAAAAAGCACTTGTGGGTCTAACCAATCTTGTTTTTTGTACAATCCCCCTTTAAGGGGGCGTGGCAGGGGGTGTGTCCTATGCCTGCATATGTTCGCTGGTAGGTGCCCCTCATTCACATCTCAACAAGTTGGGAGTTATGGGAGTGGATCCTTGACATCCACCACTCACAGCCCTGTAATCTTCAGTTTTCTAGATTGGGTGACACCAGGTGTGGACATCGTGAGTTTTGAAGCCACAGGTGCTTGAAAACTGGAGGGATACTTATACAAAAAACAGCCTGGAGTTGGGTTTTAAATCTTTGCAGGTGGAATGTCAAGTGTGGGGGATTCAGTTTAAAACATAAGCGTCATGTGCTTTTCACACCGCCCTACAGAAGCTGAAAATGTGGTCTCAGGTGGCCCCTTTCTGAAGGAGGTGAAGTTTCTGGTCTCATTTCCTGGATATCAGTGAAGTTACCGACCATCTCCTGTCACTTTGAATGACACAACCCTGAAAGATGTAATCAAGATCATAATCCATAGAATACTCACCAGGTCCTGAGAATTCTGCTTTCCCATATCGATCATAGGTTTCTCGCTTTTCCGCTGATGGACAAAAAAAAAAAAAAACACAGATTGTTACTGTGTTATTGTCACAGTATATTATGTCATCTGTTTTAGTCCTCCCATAGGAAAGGAGTACAATGCCATATTTATTACCATCTGACAGAACTTCGTAGGCTTCTGCGATGTCTTTAAACTTCTTCTCAGCCAGTTCTTTATTGTCAGGATTTTTGTCGGGGTGCCACTTTAGTGCCAGCTTCCTATATCTGTGGAGGTGAGAAGTACATAAGGCAAAATTGATTGCAGTGTCATAATTAGATCAGCACCAAAAATTTTAAAAATATCCTGTGCTCTGAAATTTTAATTCTTATGCCTGTACACACGGTCGGACTTTGTTCGGACATTCCGACAACAAAATCCATGGATTTTTTCCGACGGATGTTGGCTCAAATTTGTCTTGCATACACACGGTCACACAAAGTTGTTGGAAAATCCGATCGTTCTAAACGCGGTGACGTAAAACACGTACGTCGGGACTATAAACGGGGCAGTGGCCAATAGCTTTCATCTCTTTATTTATTCTGAGCATGCGTGGCACTTTGTCCGTCGGATTTGTGTACACACGATCGGAATTTCCGACAACGGATTTTGTTGTCGGAAAATTTTATAGCCTGCTCTCAAACTCTGTGTGTCGGAAAATCCGATGGAAAATGGAGCCTACACACGGTCGGAATTTCCGACAACAAGGTCC
Organism: Aquarana catesbeiana; assembly: GCF_042186555.1. Taxonomy (NCBI): domain Eukaryota; kingdom Metazoa; phylum Chordata; class Amphibia; order Anura; family Ranidae; genus Aquarana; species Aquarana catesbeiana. The sequence goes on from NC_133329.1 coordinate 390,682,087, forward strand.
TATCACACATTTTCCGTCGGAAAATCCAACCGTGTGTACGGGGCATTAAAGTAAATCTAAACCAAACACTATCATTTCATAGAAATTTTTATCATGGAGATTCTAAATGTGTTTTTTTTTTTTTTTTGTATTTGCAGCTCCAATTAAAATATTACCTGGTGATCTTCTCATAAAGTTCTAGCACCCCCAGCAGGGTGACAACCATCCACCATTTGTGCTCCTGTGTTGTCACCCTGTCTCATGTGCCCCTGGTGGTGGCTACAAGCGATTGCGCTGACACACATTGCACAGGCATGGTTTACTGTAACCAGTCCAAAGCAATGATTTGTAGCAGTTGCTGGAGTGAGTGCATGTAGATGGGAAGCGACTGTAAGATGCTAATCCACTGCAGCAGCACTGAGATAAAAGATAGGAAAAAAAAAAAAGGCAAAACTCACTGGGGTTGATTTACTAAAACTGGAGAGTGCAAAATCTGGTGCAGTTCTGCATAGTAACCAATCAGCTTCCAGGTTTTTTGTCAAAGCTTAATTGAACAAGCTGAAGTTAGAAGCTGATTGGCTGCCATGCACAGCTGCACCAGATTCTGCACTCTCCAGTTTTAGTAAATCAACACCTCAGTTACACTGTATTACTCAATGACACTTTTAAGACGAATCAGCAAGTGTCATTTAAAACAGGAGCAGCTGCATTTTGACAGCAGCTCCTCCTATGTAATACGCAGCAACTGCTGGCCGTCATTTAAACAGCTGGTAATTGCTAGTAACAGCAGCGACAGGGAAGAGAAGTTAAATGAAGGAGTTATATCCTAGAACCTTTTTTGATGATTTTTGATTTTTTTTTTTTTTTTTGGAACAGATCTCCTTCCTTAAAGTGTTACTAAACCCACAACAGTAAAATCAGTCTGTATATGTAGTAAAGCATGCTTGTTATACTTGCTGTTGAACCTGGAGGGGTTAATTCTGCGCATTAATAATAAAAAAAAAGGCTGTTTGATCCTGTCTTCTCTGATCCTCCCCTTCTTTCACAGTCCCCAATCCATTTGCCGATAGCACATTGCCTTGGGGGCACCCTGCACATGCTCAGTTTGGTATGTATTGCTGGAGAGGTTTTTTTTTTCTTGGGAGGGTGCATGTGATCAGCACAGGGCCAATCAGCACTGTCCAGACAGAGGGTCAGGGGTCCTGCAGCCTCATAGGACAGTCAGAGGAGAATGAAAACTCCTCCTACAAGCTTTAGCCAGTGCTTAGCCGGACACTGACTGATAGAAGTCACAAGACTGCTATATACTACTGATGAGAAAAAGTATTTAGCAGTTTATATTTATTAAAATAATTACATTTCCATGTTCTGTGTACTGTGGGAGACCAGATATAGTGAATGCAGGCTCCGGGGTTTAGTAACACTTTAAGCACCTCTTCCCCTGTTGCTACTGGCAGAGTTGCTTACCAATTATTTAAATGACAGCCAGGAGTTGCAATGCATTACATAACTGCTTCTGTGTAAAATGAGGCTTGCAGTGTGTTTTACCTTTTTTCATTCTATCTTTTATCGCAGTGCTCAAGGAGGGAGAAACTCCTAGAAACTTTTTTGAAGATTTTTTTTTTTTTTTTTGGAGGATATACCTTTTGGGGCGCTAAGCTCAAATCAATACTCAAATAACGACTAAAACAAAAGAAAAATGGGATAGTAAAGTCTTCTTTTTTAGTTATTGGACTGCCGCTCACCAGATGACCATGACCCCTTGTCATCTGGTGAGTGGCAGTCCAATAAAGCACGTTGGCTGGAAATGAAAATCGGTGATGGCATCAGGGTGGTACATCAAAGATACTTTCATTGAAGAATTAGGAAGCTTTTGGTTTAGAAGAACACTTATGAACTTTAACTGAAATGCATCTGTTTTCTGAAAGTTATTTCCTACTTCTTTGCAATTCCATATTTATTTTGCACCAATATGAATATTCAACACTGTATTTTTATATCTTAACACTTTATGATTCATTTTAAGTCATAGAGTATCAATTTGAGTTTAGCGCCCCCCCCCAATGGACACTTGCAGACCATCTCCTACTTTTAAAATCTTAAAATGGTTAAAGAAATAAAAATCCCATTTGACCTTCACTCCCTGGGTCCCACCAAATACATCGGATTCTCTGGATATCATCTGCTCTTACTAAGCGAGCACCTGCCTAAAGCTGGCCAACATGGATTGAAATGTGGCCCGGCAGGGACCGGCTAAATTTCAACCCATGTATGGCCACTGTGGTTGAACAGAACTTGACAACGGACTTCTGTTCAACCACCCTGTTGGAAAATCTTTGCTCGATCAGCACTGGAGGCTCTAGGCCACAGTGCGGATCTGTGTATTCAGATGGGTGGGGAGTCTCCCCACTGTTAGAATATAAAAGTCACAGTGGGGAGGATTCCCCCATTCATCTTGAATGTATGGATATGGGAATCTGGTCGTTGTTTTTTTTGTTAAAAAAAAAAAAAAAAAATAAAATAATCAGTCTCATCTATGGCCAGCCTTAGCATGAATGAAATGGTTTTTAATTTGGAAACTTTCAAACATCTCACCATCGATCTCACTTTGGCGCATGCAAACCGGACTTGAACTTCTCTTTAGGTTACACTAATTAATGTGAACAGATCATAGGTGTGCGCAGCCTATTGCATTAGGGTGTGCACCCCCAAAGCTCAAACACACACGCTTTTCTCTGCAGCCTCAGCTGCACTGGACAGTGAATGAATGGGAAGTGCTCTGTGCTAAGTGGCTTCCTGTTCCCCCGCTCTCCATCCTGAAACATCCTCCGCAGAAGCAAGGGGTAGAGGGGAGGAGGGAAGCCAGCAGCACTGTGAGGGGGGAGGGCAAAATACAGGGGGCAGCAATAGGGGAAATTGGCACCACACACAGTGATAAGGGTGTGCCCAGGCACACCCCTGTGCACGCCTATGGAACAGATAACCTAGTCCATGATAAAACAATGAAAGGGAATCTAAAGAATAAAATGCAAAAGCTAACTACATATGACTCCAATTAACGACAGGTAGGAATAGCTGAACGCATACTCCAAAAGCCACTAATGGGTAAAACACATCTCTTTCCATAATGGAAACCCTCTCTACACTCCTGAGTGTGTTCTATATCCTTCCAGCACAACCCCTTTAAATATATGTTATGCCATAACATCACTTTGACAACAGATTCTGCATTGTTTGAAGACTTACGCCCGTTTGATGTCATCCTGGGTGGCATTCCTGGGCACTCCGAGAATATCATAATAATCCCCCATGATTCTGTGTTCTGAGAAGTTTCTGGAAGAAGCAAGACGGAGAGTTGACGTTCACCATGGTACAGTGTTGCTAGTCACAGACAAGGAAGGGTGTAACATATATAACTGTCTAGGAGGTGACACATGTGCAAGAATAGTACATTACAGCAATGGTCTTCTGGGCTCCCGAATTCCCCTTGGAGTTTCCTCTCCCCATCCCTCCCTCTGGATTATTTTGGGAAGGAACACATGAGAATGCTCAACCTATAAGTCAGCAGCATTAGTCATGGCCGGGCAAACCTTTCTCCTTGGATATTGAGTGTAAATGTTTATTGTGGTGCTCAAATATAAAAGTTATGCTCTGTCTCATGTGAATCAAAGTGAACAAAAACGCAAAAATTACCACCATGTGATTAAACGAACATAATAACATAATGTGAAACCAAATTCATCGGAAAATTGTTCATCAAAAAAAAAAAAAAATATTATATATATATATATATATATATATATATATATATATATATATATATATATATATATATATATATATATATATATTATATTATATTATATATATATATATACATATACATATACACACACACATATACATACATACACACACATATAAAGTTATAAAGTGTCCTGGTGTTTTAATTTTAGTCCATGTTCAAATCTTTCTATAAAATCAAGTTAAACACTTCCAGTGAAAGAATATTTTCAATTTGTTTTTCCAGATATAATGAAGTGTGCGGCTTACCAGATCCCAATGATCTCCAAGTTATAAGAGATCATATATCGCAAGGGGTGAACAGATATGTGGATTCCTCCTGTATGTAACCCGACCTCCTCCATGGATCACTTCTGCAGCCTCCCAATTAGCTTCTCAGCCCTGCACACTCCAGCCTGGGCTCGCTTGATGCTCTCCATTTGGTGTATATGTGGGGTTTAAACATAGGGAAGACTCAACGCATAATAAGTTTACAAAAAAATGTTATTGAAGCTAAAATAATGCACTTACAGCATAAAGGATGTGGGCAGGACAGGGGGTAATCCAACCAAGAGACCATCAAGTATGGATCACCACATCACAGCTCCCATCTCCTTCCAACATGTTTCCCCTTAATAGGCTTCTTCTGGGAATGGAGGATCTCTAATGCCGCATACACACGGTCGGACTTTTCGTCTACAAAAGCCCGACAGCCTGTCCGACAGACTTTCGGCAGACTTGCGGCAGACTTGCGGCAGACTTGCGGCAGACTTGCGGCAGACTTTCTTACGAACGGACTTGCCTACATACGATCACATAAAAGTCTGACGGATTTGTACGTGATGACGTACACCGGACTAAAATAAGGAAGTTGATAGCAAGTAGCCAATAGCTGCCCTAGCGTGGGTTTTTGTCCGTCGGAATAGCACACAGACGAGCGGATTTCTGGGTCCGGCGTAGTTACGACGTAAAGATTTGAAGCATGTTTCAAATCTAAAGTCCGTCAGATTTGAGGCTGGAAAAGTCAGCTGAAAGTCCGGGGAAGCCCACACACGATCGGATTGTCAGCCAGCTTTAGTCCGTCGGACTTTTGTAGACGAAAAGTCAGACCGTGTGTACGCGGCATAAAATGTATCCTAGTTGCTTTAAGTGCATTATTTTAGCTTTAATAAACCTTTTTGTAAACTTATTATGCATTGAGACCATCGTATCAGTAGGGAAGGTAGTGATCCTGTGTTTCTGCAAAACAGGAACATGGATCCCTGCCTTCCCACAGTACAAGCACCTCCCCCACAGTAACCAAGCATTTATTTTTTTTCAATCCAACATCAAACACATTTTAGGCATACATTTAACCCTTTGATCGCCCCTGAGGTTTAACCACTTCCCTGCCAGTGTTATTAGTACAGGAACAGTGCATATTTTTAGTACTGATCACTGTATTGGTGTTACTGGTTCCCCAAAAAAGTGTTAGTGTTCGATTTAAAAATAAAAAAATCCAAAGCGCCAAAAGAATCTAACTAACCTGGAAGAAATGATAGGCCTTTAAAACGTCAGAGAAATATGTACAGGGCATAACTGAAAATAGATAGAAGTAATGGAAGAAAAAGAAATGAGGATAACAGATTGGGATTGGGAGAGGGCGGGGATTGGGAGAGGGAGGGAGGGGGGAAAAATAGGAGATGTATGAAAGATTTTAATATTGTATAGAATTGTGTGTATTGTGTAAGAAAAATGTCTCAATAAAGATTAAATTAAAAAAAAAGAAAAAAAAAAAAAAAAAGGGAATCTAACTATTGGTATGAATAAGTGATACCATATAATTTACCAGCTGCAGTGAATAAGACCTTGCAAGTGCAAAATGGTACTAATAATGAAAATAATAAATAAATATACTGCGCTTAGTGCCACACACATTGAATAAATATCACATATGAAAACGAATGCAAATTTGAAAAAAAAAAAAAAATTGCTAAAAAGTCCTATGCAGATAATTTACGCTAAGTGCCACAAATATTAAATATATATCACAAAAAAAAAAAAAAAATCACTAGAAAGTCCCATACAGAAGATTTGTTGCAAACATCAATAAACTTGAAGCAATAAAAAGTTCCAAAGCCCAATTAAAGTGCTTGTTCTCTACAAAGTGGATCTGAATCCGTGCTTGATATGTGCTCGCAGGACAGTGCCCCCACATAGATGTGAACTCACCCCTCCAAATGGACCAACTATTTCTAGTTTGATCAAACACGCATGTGGGGCAGTCCCCGTGGATTTTCTGTGGACTGATGTGGTTCGGGATCGATACTTCCTCATATGACTGGATATGATAAAGAGGGCCTCATTCCTCTATATACTAGTGTATGGGGTAGATGTTCCTCATGCAAATCACAGAAAAAGCCTCATTGCGCAGCAACGTTTTTAAAACATTTATTCCACATAAAAAACATAGTAATTAAACTCACATATAAACGCATACAACTGCGGCGGCTGGTCGGCAATTGGTTAAAGTCCCGTAAGGGGGAGCTTCCTCTCCACTTTACTGACTTTGTTGGGATGTAGGACCAGCCTATCGGTCAACTATACTGCCCCTTTCCCCTTTTGTTCTACCAAAGTATTGACTCAAGGGGGCTGAATACAAATGTACCCCACACTTTTCACATATTTGTAAATACATTTGAAAACCCATTTATCATTTTCCTTCCACTTCACAATTATCTGCCACTTTGTGTTAGTCTATCACATAAAATACATTTACATTTTTTGTAAATTTTTTTGTAACATGACAAAACGTGGAAAATTTTAAAGGGGTATGAATAATTTCAAGGCACCGTATTTGTACGGATGACCGCTGTCACTGAGACAGGAAGTGAAGGGAATTTTCCCAATGGTACCCCTATTGTATTCAAGATAAAGGTTTTTACTATACATACACTTGAAGGCCACATTTAGCCATTTGGCTATTATTGCCACACCTCTGAAAAGCAATCCAAAAAAATCGCTTTTAGATTCATTTGACAGGTGGTGAGAAGGCAATGAAAAGGAAGCAAGCATGATGTGCCTTTCATCTGCTGCATTAAGTTTCCTTGGCCAAGCACTGTGTCTATGGTCCTCAACGTTGCCTGTTTGGGCTTCTTCAAAAGAGCTTGAAGAGCACACCTTGAAACCCCGGTCTGCTTTGAAATCTGTGCCTGGGAGAGATCTTTCTCTACCTTGTGTCTTGTTGCTGGGCTCAGTCTTGCCATGGTGTATGACCTGTGTCTTCCACAACCTCACCTTAGTAGCAGAGTTTGGCTGTTCCTCACTCAGTTTTAAGCCTCCTACACAGCTGTTTCTGTTTCACCTATTGACTGTTTCAACCTGCATATGATATGGATGATCATTTGGACCTGCTTAGTATAATTGATTAATCATACACCCGAAGCCAAAGTATAGTCACACCAACTATTGATTTGATTTAGATCTATTTGACTTTCTTCTGTTTGACTCAGTTTGCATTTTCTAAATCGATGAAAACAAAATATACATTTTTTAAAGCATTCTTACGTAGCAGCATTTCGTTACACAGTACTGTAAATGCCTTTCTGTCCCATCGTGTGATCTGATATCCCGGCACTCTTGCCCGCAGCATTTCCATTTCCTATTAATTTATTAATGAGTGAAACTGGAACTGGAACATGCAAACCTGACCGCAGACACAGCACACCCGGCTCTATTTATACAGTGACAAGAGATTGGCCAGATTATATCACCATCAATAAGCAACCAGAAGGGGGGGGGGAATGACTTCTTCTAGACTATTCAGACTGTCCCGGCAGTGTCTATACCGGGTATACAGACTGTCCCGGCGGCGTCTATACCGGGTATACAGACTGTCCCGGCGGCGTCTATACCGGGTACACAGACTGTCCCGGCAGCGTCTATACCGGGTACACAGACTGTCCCGGCAGCGTCTATACCGGGTACACAGACTGTCCCGGCAGCGTCTATACCGGGTACACAGACTGTCCCGGCAGCGTCTATACCGGGTACACAGACTGTCCCGGCAGCGTCTATACCGGGTACACAGATTGTCCCGGCAGCGTCTATACCGGGTACACAGACTGTCCCGGCAGCGTCTATACCGGGTACACAGACTGTCCCGGCAGCGTCTATACCGGGTACACAGACTGTCCCGGCAGCGTCTATACCGGGTACACAGACTGTCCCGGCAGCGTCTATACCGGGTATACAGACTGTCCCGGCAGCGTCTATACCGGGTACACAGATTGTCCCGGCAGCGTCTATACCGGGTACACAGACTGTCCCGGCAGCGTCTATACCGGGTATACAGACTGTCCCGGCAGCGTCTATACCGGGTACACAGACTGTCCTGGCACAGTGCCATTTTAAGAGCATTATAGGCCCCCGGGCAATACAGTGCACTGGGGCCCTGTCTACACAATCACGCACGAGAATAAAAATGCAAATTATCAATAAGGGCAGCACAGTGGTGTAGTGGGTAGCACTTTCGCCTAGCAGTAAGAAGGGTCACTGGTTCGAATCCCAGCCATGACACTACCTGCCTGGAGTTTGCATGTTCTCCCTGTGCCTGCGTGGGTTTCCTCCGGGTATTCCGGTTTCCTCCCACACTCCAAAGACATGCTGGTAGGTTAATTGGATCCTGTCTAAATTGTCCCTAGTATGTATGAATGCGAGTTAGGGACCTTAGATTGTAAGCTCCTTGAGGGTAGGGACTGATGTGAATGTACAATGTATATGTAAAGCGCTGCGTAAATTGATGGCGCTATATAAGTAACTGAAATAAATAAATAAATAAAATAAATAAGGCTATATTTATTGGTACTTCCAACAAAATCAGTGTTTAAACATTAACACAACGTTTGGACAATATAACACAAGCTCTGCTCTAAAGGTTATTTTCACCAACACGTAATAAAGTTTCTTTTTCCTCACCTTTCTTACACTTCCTCGAACTAATGGCAACTCTAAGATTGATATATAAGGGGGACACATAAGATATTAGACAAAACTTGGGGGGGGGCCCGGGCACTAACTTTCACCACTAAATCATACAACTAAAAAAAAAAAAAAAAACTAAATAACTATAGATGTACACACGGAGGCGGAGTGCATTTCATATCACCGGAACTACACAGAAAGCATTGGCTCCGTTCTTCACAGTGACAGCTGACTCACGCTGCCCGCTGCCCACCACTGACTGATATTGGGATTGATTGCACGGCACTCTGTCTCTGTGAGGGAGCCGCACAGCATTGGCAAAATGCGGCAGCGAACTTTGTGAAATCTGCAGGGGCATACCTAGAGCATTTGGCACCCGGGGCGGATCCTATATCTGGCACCCCCCCCACCTTAAAATGTAAAAACACCCCACTGTGCCCCCTGCATCCTTCAATATCTCTTTGTCACTACTGTGTACCCCTTCTCCTCCACTGCACCTCTGGACCCCTTTACATTACACAGCATCCTGCACCTCTGCACCCCTTTACATTACACAGCACCCTGACCCTCTGGACCCGTTTACATTACACAGCCCTTGCACCTCTGGACCCCTTTACATTACACAGTATCCTGCACCTCTGGACCCCTTTACATTACACAGCACCCTGCACCTCTGGACCCCTTTACATTACACAGCACCCTGCACCTCTGGATCCCTTTACATTACACAGCACCCTGCACCCCTTTACATTACACAGCACCCTGCACCGCTGGACCCCTGTATGTTACAGACACTCCCCCTAACAGTTCTGGACCCCCTGCATGTTACACAGACCCCCCTACAGTGCAGACCACCCCATTCAGTACAGACCCCCTGCCTATAGTACAGACCCCCTGCCTACAATACAGACCCCTCCTACAGTGCAGACCTCCCTCCCTACAGTACAGACCCCCCCTACAATACAGACCCCCCCTCCTACAATACAGACCCCCCCCTCCTACAATACAGACCCCCCCTCCTACAATACAGACCCCCCCCCCCTACAATACAGACCCCCCCCCTCCTACAATACAGACCCCCCCCTCCTACAATACAGACCCCCCCCTCCTACAATACAGACCCCCCCCTCCTACAATACAGACCCCCCTTCCTACAATACAGACCCCCCTTCAGACCCATAATGTACCTCAGTCCTCAGATGATCAGGCGGGACATGCGCAGCACTGGTCGGGTCCCCTCCCCATGTGTAAACATTAAGGAGGGGGAGGCGGCTTCATCTCTGCTCGGCTGTGTGAGACAGCCAGGCAGAGACTGATCGCGGCCACGAGAGAAGAGGATCGTTGCGGCCGGGTCCCGGGTGTGCCGACGGGTGTCACTCGGGTGCGGCTCGCACCCTCCCCCCTCCTGCAAAGCCACTGCAGCTCGCCTCAGGCTCTCTGTGTGCCTGCCACCGCCCGCTATCTCCGCTAGTCCTTGTCACTGCTTTAACCCGCCCGCTATCTCCGCTAGTCCGCTTCAGTCGCGGAGCGGGGGGCGCCGGCCTGACACCCCCCCCCCAGTGTGTGGCACCCGGGGCGGCCCGCCCCCCCACTTAGTACACCACTGGACATCTGAATGATGCTTGGCTGGGGTCGCTGGGCAGGCGGGGCCCCCCAGGCAAGTGGGGCCCCCGGGCATCTGCTCAGCGTGCCCATGCGAAAAGACGGCCCTGTCCCGGCAGGGTCTATGCCGGGTACACAGACTGTCCCGGCAGTATACAGCATATAAACCTGTTACTGTCCGTGTATGGGTAGATTATGACTCCAGTTCTACCAGGGACAGTCTGAACAAGAAAATGTTCCCTTGATACTTTTGGCCCTGATGTTCCACATTCCTCTTATTTTTGTATGCTTGGAAATAGAAAAAGAGCAATATTATATTAATAATGTAATAAAGAGCTGTATAAAGTACAATAGGGGAGTTTATAAAGAGAATAGGTCACCTCTGAATTGTTCTGTGCTTATTATATGATGCCAATTACATAATCAAATAGGCAAGTGGCGTCTATTGTGGTGGAAACTGGCATTGTGTGGCGTCAGATCATTCTAATCTCCCTTTGACAGCAGCTGACGGAGAGCGGACTGTCTGATGGTCTGAAATGAATACGGAAATATGCAAATGTGAGCACTCGGCAGGCGTCAGCTGCTCGCTCCCCAACACATAACAAAGTCACCTCCTCAGACCTGGATAATTACTAGCCGAAGGGTTATATGAGCATTTCTGTTCACTTAAAGAGTAACTCTCCCCCCCCCCCCACAAACAAAACATTCCCCTCTACTTGATCTATGTACATTGCAGGGATTTTTAACAAACTTTGTTGCAGGTTCCTATCTTTTGTTATTCTGAAGTACCATATATACTCAAGTATAAGCCGAGTTTTTCCGCACATTTTTTGTGCTGAAAATGCCCCCCGCGGCTTATACTCGAGTCAAGCCACTTGGTGCTAGGAACCCTTTGGTGTGCAAACCCAGTGGAACTAGCACTACAACATATCCAAAGCTGGGATTCCTAGCACCAAGTGGCCCCGAGATACGGGGCCCCAAATTCGGTTTGGAAAATGTCATTCTCTGCTGCAGAAAAGTGCTTGACATTGGATATATTGTGGTGCTAGTTCCACTGGGTTTGCACACCAAATTTGGGGTTCCTAGCACCAAGTGGCCCCGAGATACGGGGCCCCAAAGTCGGTCAACTGTGTCCATCTGCAGCAATGTCATTTCAGGACCCTTTGGGTCCAGAGACCCCAAATTTTGGCTGCAGCTAGGCGGCATCAAGGAACCCTTAACTACTGAGTTTGAAGTTCAGGGGACCTATGGCTGCAAATGGGCACAGTGAGGCTGCAAATGGACATTGTTGACCCTCTTTTCCACTTACAGTAGCTGCGCATTCCTCACCCTAGGCTTATACTCAAGTCAATAAGTTTTCCCAGTTTTTTGTTTTAAAATTAGGGGTCTCGGCATATATTCGGGTCGGCTTATACTCGAGTATATACAGTAATCCCTGTGTGTGTGTTGTCTGTGCCCATGTGCAGGAATGTAATGGGAATGGTTTAATAATTACCAGCCAGCTGCTGCACCTGCAGGGCTCTGATGCTGAAACCTGCAGGGTCTACATCCCTTTATATGTGATTTCCTATTGGGAGTATCTCAAAAATGACACTTTTGTTGCAGGGGAGGCCTAAAATCTGACTTGTATCTCAGTGCAGACTTCTGGGAAAAGCAGTGAGCCAATCACACAAGCAGGGAAATTACATTTCCGGGGGGCGTCTGTACACCATGTGTACAGAACACAGCCAGATTGCATTTTTTGCTTTTATAAAATCTCCTGTTCAGAAAATTGTTTAAAAAACGGAAAACACAGAAAAAGAAAAGAGATTCTATTCCATATAGCAACCTTAAATGCTTGCTGCCCGCCCACCGTCAAATGACGGCGGGGTGGCGCGGCTCTTTTTCTGGGACGCCATCGCATACACTACAGAATCGCACACAGATCATGTCACAGCTGCACTAGTGTAAACCTAACAGGGAACAATGATAACTGATAGCAGTCTATAGCCAGAGACCACATGGAGTTATCAGCTCACAAGATTTCTGGCCAGATGCACAGATTGTTTTTGCTTTGTTCAGATATAAAACGCTTTTAAATGGCAGATTTAACAAAACAAAAAGGCAGCAAATACCAGAAATGTATTGTTAGGGTTTACACGCACACAAAAAAAAAAAAAAAAAAAATCGCTTTATTTGCTTTTAGGGTGGATGATCACTTGGCTGCTTGGGGCCAATTGACCTACCAGCAGGTCTTTGGGATGCTGGAGGAAACCCACACAAGCTCAGGGAGAACATGCAAACTCCATGCAGATAGTGTCCTGACCAAAACCTAAATCAAGGACCCCAGTGCTGCAAGGCAGAAATACTGAGCATTATGTTGCCCCTGCTATATTCTTATAATGCTGAACAACCTATACTTTCAACCATAGTTAACAGGAAAAGCAATCAACGCATTTCCCAGATTCCAATTTGCTTCATCAGGAAATATGGAGGAAACATAACAATGCATTAGATAACAGACCATGTATGAAGCCAAGACCTATTACATGTCCAGGGGGAGGGAAAGGGATACAAGAATGAAGGAAGGTCTGAGTTACCAAACCCAATTACAGTCCTCAAGGTATCATTCTTGAAATGAGGCAAAGTGACCGGATCCCCCTGTGTAATGCAGGAAGATATAACAGAAAGGAAAGTTCTACAGAGACATTCCCGAGTGACGTCAGCCAATGCCATAGTCTGCCCTCGGCTGAGTCAGATGCCAAGCAGACCATGTGACCCTCCGGCCAAGACCCTATTTCTGGAACGTCTCCCCACCCTGAGAGCCCAAACACCAGCCAGCCAGACACAGCAGAGACAGGAAACCCGGAGACCACGATCACTGACACCATGGGGTTTATTTACTAAAGGCTGATAGACTGTGCAATTTGCAAAGTGCAGTTGCTCCAGAGCTTAGTAAATTAGGTAAGGCGTCACTTAGCAAAAAAGTACCCAATTACGTGCAAGGAAAAAATAAATGATAAAATATTTTTTTGCTTGCACATGATTGGATGATGGAAGGCAGCAGAGCTTCTGCTCATTTACTAAGCTCTGGAGCAACTACACAGTCTTTTTGAATTAGTAAATCCACCCCAAAGACAGCATAGACACTGAACCAGCAGGAGACCTAAAAGAGCATAGCATACTATACTTACATGCATAAATGATAGAAACAGTGAAATGCTGCCCTGACCTGTACAAATACAAAAAGGGTGAGAAATGCCCTTCTGCTGTATAGAACATTGCTCTTATACTGCCTTTCTCAACCTTTTTAACATGGAGCAACCCTTGAAATAACTTTTAGGCCAAAATGATGTCATACATCCCAGGAGGAGCTAAGGGCAGATAGGTTCCAGGAAGTAAATGCTACATGGGTTTGTGGTGCTCAAATACAGCTGAATTCCAGAAATGAACATACCATCTATAACACCTGGATACAGAATATGCTAGATCTGTGATGGACAACTTTCTTAAGAAAAGTATGGGTTTTCTTTTTTTTATTATTATTATTATTATTATAATTATTATATATAGTGCCAACAGTTTGTGCAGCGCTTAACAAAATGAAGACAGACATTACAATTTGGTACAAGAGGAATCAGAGGGCCATGCTCATTTGAGCTTACAATCTAAAAGGGAGGGTGAATTGATACAAAAATGATGATAATGATGGGGATAGTAATATTAGAAAAAAATATTGTTATACTATCTTTTTAAATCATTTAAAATATTAAATATTATAAAATATAATATTATACATAATATAATGATGATCACGATGATAATATAAATATTATAAAATAATATAATATTATAAAATATAATTATTTAATATTCTAAACAATATTATATTTTATAAAATATTTATATTATCACCATAATTTTATAATTATGTTGGCGCTATATATAATAAATATTTTATATTTTATAATAGATTTTATATTATAAATATAATAAAATATAATATTGTTATAACATAATATGTATTATTTTCCATAATTTAAAAATGTGTAATAAAATATGGAAAATTTGTAATACATTTATACTTCTAATAAAAAAAAAAAAAAAAAAAAAAAAAAGAAAATATGCACTTTAGAGTAACTTCTAGAACCAGTTATAAAGTGGGATGGCTAATAGGTTACCTCCTCCTCCACTCTTCCCGCTGGCTACAAGCAGTCAGCTGCTATTTGCTAAAAGCCGCGTTTAATAAGCGTGTATCAGGGAACTAAAAAGTCAAATATTTGATGACACCAGAATATTTGAGCGCAGGCATACCACTACTGTAAGAGGCTTTGTTCAGACTTGCCAAAAAAAATGTCCTGAAAACTGCTGACAGACAGAAGGACGGGATTCAGAACACGGAGATCTGGCACAAGTCTCCGGTGCTTTAAATGTCACTGAGGAGCCACCATGGCCCTAAATACATGACCATTGTTTGATCTTTGCTTGTAAACACGATCTAGACAGCATCACCTACAGAAGAATCTACACTGCATCTGACAACCTTTAAAGTCCCAGTTCAACTCTTAAAAAACCCCTTTACATTGGCTGGAGCCATAATTAGGCTCGGTAGGCGGAGCTCCTGATCTGGCTGCACTCTGATTGGCTACACAGTGAGAAAGACATTAGGCTGCAGCTACTGGCTACAATAGTTCCCACATTAATAAAATAATATAAAATGTATGCATTTATTACATTTTTGTATATATTTATTGCATTTTCATTCAAGCCTTGCAACTGTGATCAGTTGCATCTGGGGTGGAATGCACAGGCTCCTGTATGAGTTACACCGCAGCCCAAGGTCCACACAGGGAGGTACAGACTCAGCGAGAGGAACCCTGCTATTCAGGAAAGTGTGTGGGAGAAGAGAGCATGGATGTCACATGAAATCTGGTCTGAATAGCGGACTAAGCTTTTACACAATTTCCTAAAGAGACCCTGTCGCCGGCATGCCTCAGTCGATGATGTCACATGAAGGCGGGGCCACCATTTTTCGGGTTTTGAAGGGGGCTTCCAGATTCGGATAAGCCCCCCCCCACCCGCAGACCCCCATAACCACAGCCCAGGCCCTTCTCATCAACAAGGGGACAAGGTACTTTAAGTCCCTCTACCCCAAAGCACCCCCCCCCCCCATGTTGAGGGCATGTGGCCTAGTATGGTTCAGGAGGGGAGGGGGGGGGGGGTGTTCACTCCCCCTTACTAGCCTGCATTCTTGGATAAGGGTCTGGTATGGATTTTGGGGGGAACCCCACACCCTTTTTTTTCGTTTTGGTGTGGGGTTCCCCTTAAAATTCATACCAGACCCAAAGGGCCCAATATGGGGGGGGGGGGCTCACGCTGTTTTTTTTTTCCTGACTTTTCTATTGCCGGCATTCTTGTTTACATTTTTAACTGACAGCTGATAAGTCATTGGTTGTTAAGGGCGCGGTGGCCGGCTTCCCAGCCCGCTCCTTAACAACCAGCTATTTGTCACACGGAATTCGAATTGGTCGTTCATTTTTCGACCGATCCAAATATTTCCCAGGATTTGGAACTAGTTTGAAAATAAACTAATTCTGATATGAGTCAACAAAACTAAACAAAATTAGTAACAGAACGATTCTATCTTAAAATTAAAACTAATTTTTCAGTTCTGCACATATCAATGAGCCATTTCATTGTATGGATGTGAGCTATTTCATCTTCTGTGTATATACAACCCATACATCTATAAAAAGGTGTAAATTTCCTCCAATCGGAAGTTATAGTGGAAGTATTTAAAGCCCAACTCCAGGTATGTCAAAAATTCTTCCATACATTGGGGCTGCCCTCACACACTGCAAGGGTTTCCAGTTTGGTCTGAAAGAGAATAAAAGCACTTTTACTTACCTGATCCTTCAATCCTTCGGCAGGCGGTGCTCCCCCATGATCTGGCAGTGGGCTGTCCCTCAGCATCATCATCATGTCCAACACAAAGCCATGGATCCTGCATTGGTCTTGATGACGTCAGGACCTTAGACCGCTGGAGTGTAGAGGAGAAGGTTCTGTGGGGACCAGTCTGGCAGCTTGGAGGAGCGGAGGATCAGGTAAGTAAATCTATTTTAACAAGTCCCCTGGACCTAAAACAAGCAATTAACACTTGCAGTGCCGGAGCAGCACCATTGGAAGGGATCATGCTCAAGTTTCCCAGAGTTGGGCTTTAAAGGATAAGTAGGTTGAAATTTGCGCTCGTTAAACGTTACTAATAAAAGTAATGACATAGGGAGGAGTGTCGCGGTACAGATCTTCTATATAAAAAGAAAACAGGTATTGCTGGATCTTCTATGCACATACCTTGCTTGGGTATGTAAGCCAATTATGCACCTAGGAAATCCAGCAATACCTGGAATGCTGAATGTCGATGGAAGCTGCACTGGAATGGAAGGGAGGAAGGAGACAAGGAGCAACTGAGAGGTGAGTATAATCTGTTTTCTACTGCAGGCAATTTCCATTAGGCTTGGTTCACACTTGCAGTTGGGGGGTGGTAAAAACAGTCAGTTGAACTCTATTATTGCTTCTCCTTTTCCTCCTCCTCCTCTCCCCCATACTGAAAAGACAGCTGTCCAGGGCTGTACAAATGCTACAGGCAAGATGCATGCACAAATTACCCCCCTGTTGCATTTACCTGCCAAACACAACCCATTCAAGTTCAGGGACCTGCGTCGCTAAAGTCTTCCTGATTCTCCTCCTGGCCAATCAGGAAGTAGGTCCTGAGACCTGATTAGCCGAGCGGAGAAGTGATCGTATTGGCCGCTGAGGCGGAGCACCACCGAGTCCCAGGGACAGGTACTCCCCCTTTCTGATTCAACCCTTTTCTTTGCCCCTACCCACCTTCGAGCACTGTCCCTCAGTTCCACCCTTTACCTAGAGAATACAGAAAAGTTTAAATATTTGGTCCAAGTAGTTTGCTAATGAAAGTCAGCAACAATAGACCCCCCACCCCAGCAGCAACAGATCCCCCCAGCAAACAATAGATCCCTCCACAAGAAAATATCCCCAGCAACAATAGATCTCCCAGTATCAATAGACTCCAGCAGCCAGCAATAATAGCCCCCCCCTAGTCCCATCTATCCACTGCATAATGGAGATGAACAAAAGGCAGACATACTGTATATGAAGTTCAACTTCTGGGACAACCACGGGTCCCTCCATAGATACAGCGGAGAAAAAAAATATATATATAATAATGTAGACATGAGGAGGCAGGAAGTGTGTTATTCATAGGATCACCAGATGAAAATAGGAGGAAAAAAATCCTGAAAAAAAGATAACTAATGCAGCCATCCTATCTAAATTGCAATATAGAATCTCATTATCTGGGGAGGTTAGCTATGTTCGAAGATATTTTGGACAATTGGCAAAGTAGCTTTACAGCGGAACTTTGCTGAAAAGGAGAAGTTCTGCCTTTCCGCCTTCTCCCCCTTCCTCTTTACTTTTAGGCACTTTTTTATTTCTTGGGGGGGAGTGGGTACCTAGTTTTGTTGTTAGGTACCCGCTCCCACTCTGCCTAGGCAATCTGAGCAGAAGTTCAGCCCCTTCTGGGACACACATCACAGGTCCCAATAGGCTGTGGGACCATTCCTAAAGTGCGTCTTGCACATGTGCAATGGGAGCTTGGGCTGTGAGGCATCAAGGTGTCAAAGTCAGCTTCCCACACTAGACATGGCGGCGTCAGGGATCTGAAGACCAGCCAAGAACTGGCCCAGGTGAGAACAACATTGGATCCCCAAACAGGTGAATGTCCTTTAATTAAAAAAAGTCATCAGCTACAGAATTTGTTTTAATTTTTTGGGGGGACTGATGATCCTCTTGAACGCTGTCTGATCTATTTTGCCAAGCCTGACAACTTTAGAATTTTACATATAAAAAAAAAAGTCATAATAGCAAAAAAAAAAAAAAAAAGCAAAGAGAGACACTTACCCTCCTGTCACGTTCACAGCAATCAAAAGGCAGAAAAAAAAACGGTTTCCAGAGATCACCGGCAAAAGAACGGAAACTTTTTGGTAACTGTTTTGTAAACAAAGTTTGGAATGTAAATGTAGCGCCTCCTGGTGGTCAGGATTACAGACTCAAGCCATAGTACACTCCTCGTCTGAGCGGGGTTTCCTCTATTTGCAGTTCTCTGTAGTTCCTGAAAGTTGAATATAGAGACGTATTATAAATGTAACTGGAGGACACAGATAGGATACATGTGAGATCTAATGACCCCACACCCACCCTCTATCTTTCCTTTAAAACACAGCCACCTTCTGTGGCACTCAGCCCATAGTAAAGGCTAATCTCAAATACAGATAATTCCAGCGTGTTAGGCCGATAATCTGCAACGGTTAAGCAGTTTCTAAAGCCCCTCAGTCTTCTACTGATCTCCCCGAGTCTGGTTGTCATATGAATGTGTCCTCCTTCCCCGTGTACATAATGCTTAGACGTCTGGTTTCTGGTTGTCCTATAAATGCGTCCCCTATCCTGTATATGTCACCCTCAGTTCTTCCCCTGTCTGGTTGTCATATGAATGTGTCCTCCTTCCCCGTGTACATCATGCTTGGACCTCGGGTTTCTGGTTGTCATATGAATGTGTCCCCTAACCTGTATAGGTCACCCTCAGTTCTCCCCCTGTCTGGATGTCATAAAATGTGTTCTGTCAGAGGTGCAACTAGAATCTTCAGGGCCCCCCAGTGCAAGAAACCATAAAGGGCCCCCAACCGGAGCACTTCCCACTGATCCTGGAGGTCTTTACACCCATCGCGGGACCCTTTATTACAGTTCGGCAGCGGCCACCTTCCTGCCATCCTGGGGACCCCTCACGGTGGCAGAAGACCAGGGCCAAGTCACAAGTGCAACCTTTTCAACCCAGTACGGGGGGGGGGGGGGGAGCCGTCAGCACTGCTGGAGGGGCACATAGGACCTGTTTTCTCCTGTCTTGTATACAGTGAGGGAAAAAAGTATTTGATCCCCTGCTGATTTTGTACATTTGACGACTGACAAAAAATGATCAGTCTATAATTTTAATGGTAGGTTTATTTTAACATGGAGAGACAGAACATTTATATCCAGAAAAATGGATTTAAAAAAAACTTTTGTAAGATTTGCATTTTAATGAGTGACATAAATTATTTGACCCGAATTGCAAAACATGACTTAGTACTTGGTGGCAAAACCCTTGTTGGCAATCACAGAGCTCAGACGTTTCTTGTAGTTGGCCACCAGGTTTGCACACAACTCAGGAGCATACCTCCCAACATTTTTAGATGGGAATGAGGTGTCCTACCAGCAAACGTATGTAGGCATAGGACACACCCCTTGCCACGCCCCCTTAAAAAGAAGAATGAACTAAAAAAAAAAAAGGTTAATTAAAACCACAAGGGCATTTTTTTTTTTTTTTTAACCACTACTATTACTTTATATTGGCTTTTAAAATGTACAAAATGCAGCAATTTAGAAGAAAGGTTTAGCACTGGGAAACACTTTTTGAAAGATAAAAAGTTAATTTTATATACAGCTATATGACCAAAATAAGGGACAAATGAGGGGGAAAGAGGGACAGAGGGACATTGCTCCAATTTAGGGACAGTCCCTCGAAATCAGGGACAGTTGGGAGCTATGCAGGAGGGATTTTGTCCCACTCCTCTTTGCAGATTCTCTCCAAGTCATTAAGGTTTCGAAGCTGACATTTGGCAACTCGAACCTTCAGCTCCCTCCACATATTTTCTATGGGATTAAGGTCGGGAGACTGGCTAGGCCACTCCAGGACCTTAATGTGCTTCTTAAGCCACTCCTTTGTTGCATTGGCTGTGTGTTTTGGGTCATTGTCGTACTGGAAGACCCATTTTCAATGCCCTGGCTGAGGAAAGGAGGTTCTCATCCAAGATTTGACAGTACATGGCCCTGTCCATTGTCCCTTTGATGCAAAGTTGTCCTGTCCCAGAAAAACACACCCAAAGCATAATGTTTCCACCCATGTTTGACGATTGGGTTGGTGTTCTTTGGGTCATAGGCAGCATTCCTCCTCCTCCAAATACGGGGAGTTGAGTTGATGCCAAAGAGCTTTCACGCAGTTCTCTTCTGAATCATTCAGATGTTCATTAGCTAACTTCAGATGGGCCTAAACATGTGCTTTCTTGAGCAGGGGGACCTTACGGGCGCTGCAGGATTTCAGTCCTTCACGGCGTAGCGTATTACCAATTGTTTTCTTGGTGACTATGGTCCCAGCTGCCTTGAGATCCTTGACAAGATTCTCCTGTGTAGTTCTGGGCTGATTCCTCACCATTCTCATGATCATTGAAACGCCACAAGGTGAGATCTTGCATGGAGCCCCAGACCGAGGGAGATTGACAGTTATTTTGTGTTTCTTCCATTTGCGAATAATCACGCCAACTGTTGTCGCCCTCTCACCAAGCTGCTTGGCGAGGATCTTGTAGCCCATTCCAGCCTTGTGTAGGTCTACAATCTTGTCCCTGACATCCTTGGACAGCTCTTTGGTCTTGGCCAAGGTGGGGAGATTGGAATCGGATGGATTGATTGCTTCTGTGGACAGGTGTCTTTTATACAGGTAACAAGCTGAGATGAGGAGCACTCCCTTTAAGGGAGTGCTCCTCATCTCAGCTTATTACCTGTAAAGAAGACACCTGGGAGCCAGAAATCTTGCTGTTTGATAAGTATTTGATCCCCTATTTCATTAATTAAAATGCAAATCAATTTATAACTTTTTTTCCTGGAAATTTTTTGTTGTTATTCTGTCTCTCACTGTTAAAATAAACCTACCATTAAAATTATAGACTGATCATTTCTTTGTTAGTGGACAAATGTATAAAATCAGCAGGGAGATCAAATATTCCCCCCCGGCATGTCATCAGGGCTGCTATTATAAATCCTGTACAGCCTACCTAAAAAAGATCTCCCCCCCAAAAATATCAAAAAGATATTTTTTACAAAAAATATAAAAAAAAAACCCCACCACTAAAAATCATTATTAGCAGACATAATCATAACTTACAAAATTCCTGCAAAATCTAAAAGGATAAAACTGTAATAAAGCTGTGTGTGTGAATGAGGTCTTGGGGGGGTCATTCACATAAGGGCTGTTCAGGATGGACATTTACTGGCCCCTTCCTTTAGTGAATGAACACAGTAAGTGATCAATCACTCACTGTGTTCATTCATAACTGAAGCATAGTGAACTGTTTTACACCAGAGCGATCCCTTGACTAACCTTAAAAAGGGACCTGCTTATTCTGATCCACTGATGAAACAGGGGTCAGATTGTGAGGTGAGCGGCCAGAGCACACTGGTGGGGGGCAAACACTTGCACTTTTTGAGATTTATTTTTGCACTAGTTGGTGGAGCAAGTTGAGAATTGTTTGATTATTGTGGATATATATATACATTTATTTTTGGAGTTTTCTCGATTTTTTTTTTGGATTGATTTAATAACGTTTTAATACTCAGTTTATTACATTTATGTATGATATTTAATTTGATTATTCACTGGTAGCGAAGGAATGTGTTTGATTTATGTTTAAATAAAGGGTAGTAAGCACACTTTTTTTCAGTGTCACCCCATGTATTCCCCTCCCTGGCCAACTGCAGCAGCTGTAAGAATATGTAATTGATCTTCACATAATGAACGCCAGACACAAGGACAGTCAGCAGAAGAGCTGTCAACATAGATATACACTACAAGACAGCAGTGCTTAACATCTTACTAAACCCAGGACTCTGCATTCACTATATCTGCTCTCCCACAGTACACAGAACATGGAAATGCAATTATTTTATTAAATATAAACTGCTAAATACCTTTTCTCATCAGCAGTATATAGCAGTCTTGTGACTTCTATCAGTGTCTGGTTAAAGCTTGTAGGAGGAGTTTTCATTCTCCTCCGACTGTCCTATGTGGCTGCAGGACCCCTGACCCTCTGTCTGGACAGTGCCGATTGGCCCTGTGCTGATCACATCAGGGACGTGCAGTCAGGGGAGGCAGGGCCTCACCTGCCATTAACATAAGAGCTTTGAGGGTCATAGCTCGGTGACCTGAGGTCACAGAAAGGGGTATGTAGCCTAAGTCCTAATTTGGGGCTCCTACGACCTATGGTTCCAGAGATATGGGGCTCCTTGTGCAGTCTGTCAAACTAAATACAGAGCGGACACTTTAAATACAAGTTGCCACACTCTGTTAGCAGCAGACAGAGGTTGAACTCAAAGTGCCTCTCACGTCTTGTCAGAGGCACTAAGCTCAATAAACAGCCTGGAGTCTTGGACCAATAGTAAAGCACCATTGGTCCCAGCTGTCCAATAAAAATGCTGCAGTGGAGGCACGCCTCTCACTGCAATGTCATAGAAGGGGACATGTGTCTAAAAGACAAATGCTCCCTTCCAGCCCTCTTAACTACAAGGAAAACCATGGGTTTATGCGTATAAGATTTACCCACTATCACACAGTTAAGAGGGAGAATGAGAATCTGCTGCCTGCTGAAAAGGTACTGTTATAATTAAGCTAAATCATTTATATGCTATATGTTATAACATAATAATTTATCTATTTACTGTGAAATTACTGGTTGGAAGTTATAACTTCAAACTTCAGTAATTTGTCCATTATGCTTGAGTACAGTTTTTGAAAATGTAGTAAATTACCTTAAAAACAATATATAATAATTATTTGTATATTACTTATGGTAATTAACCCCTTACCACCCAGGCCAATTCTGACACTTCTCTCCTAGATGTAAAAATCATCATTTTTTGCTAGAAAATTACTCAGAACACATACATATTTTGTTTTAGCAGACACCCTATGAAATAAAATGGTGGTCGTTGCAACTTTCTATGTCACACGGTATTTGCGCAGCAATTTTTTTTTTTTGGAAAAAAACAGTTTCATGAAAAAAAAAAAAAAAAAACCTACGAACATTAGCCTGATTTTTGTATACTATGAAAGATGATCTTACGCTGAGTAAATAGATACCCAACATGTCACACTTTAAATTTGAGCACACTTGTGGAATGGCGCCAAACTTCAGTACCTAAAAATCTCCATAGGAGACACTTTAAAAATTTTTACAGAGGAGATCTAGTGCTATAATTATTGCTCTCGCTCTAACGATCACGGCATATGTAACCTGTGTGTATCTGGCTTAATAGCCAGTACCTCACCAGTCACTGACCTCACCGCTCGTCCCTGGATCACATAGACTCTCCCAAGAAAAAAAAAAAAAAAAAAAAAAACCACCTCCCTACAGGGGCGGATCCAGAGCCTAGTCTCGGGAGGGGCACTGGCAGAAAATACACTAACTGACCCCCATACTACACTAACTGACCCCCATACTACACTAACTGACCCCCATACTACACTAACTGACTTTCTCTCCCCCCCCCCCGCGCCAGTAACAGGACTGTCACGAGGGAGTCTCACTCACCTTCGTGTCTGGCTGGCCTGCATCAGTCCGGAGGAGGAGACGACAGCGGCGGCTCATATTTTTGCTTCTCTCCCCCCGCGCTGCAGCTGCCATGTTCAGTGTCCAGCGCAGCGCTCTGTGATTGGGCGTATGGGGGTCATGTGCGGAGGCGGGACTTCAGGAGCAATCGCGAACAGGCCAGCTCTACACCTCACGTGACCCCCATACGCCCAATCACAGGGCGCCGGACACGGAACATGGCGGCCGGAGCCTGGGGACACCGGAAGTTAAAATTAGGAGGAGACAGACAGTGACACATACTGGCACCCCCTAAATGTCACGCCCGGGGCCGCGGCACCCCCCACGCTAAGAGCTCACTCACCTGCCAACTCCCGCTGACTGGCCCGCCCGCACACTCGTCCCTGGGCCCTGACTGGCCTGTTCATTGCACTCATTTCTCGGAGGGGGCAATTGCCCCGTTGCCCCCCCCCCTGGATCCGCCCCTGCCTCCCTAGCAATACACACCAAACTGAGCATGTGCAGAGCAACTCCAAAGGCTCTGTCTGATCGGGAGATGGTTTGGGGACTGTGGAAGAAGGGGAGGATCAGAGAAGACTGGATCGGTGTTTGTTTGTTTTTTTCAACACAATGCAGAGAATTAACCCCTTAGGTTCCACAGTGAGTATAACAAGCATGCTTTAATGCATATACAGACTGATTTTACGGTTGTGGATTTAGTAACAATTTAAGATACAAGGTATAACTGTAGCAGCAATAACAATAATAATAATAATAATAACAAAAAAAAACTACTAAGGAGCAGTGCTTTGAATACAAGATATAACATTTGTAATAATAATAATAATAATAATAATAATAATAATAATAATAATAATAATAACAACAATAATATTATTTTATATGATGATACTTTATACTTTTGCATACAATTCCTCTATAAACCCAACCCCAACTTCTATATACTCTAAACTTCTTTTGTAGAACTACAAATCCCAGCTGTCCCATCAGGTTTTAGCAGAGGAGACACTCTGGGATTTGTGACCACATTAGGCAGACCAGCTTCAGGTCAGTCTGTAGAAGAAGTTTGGAGGACAGTAAATCTACAATGTCAACTGAGCAGTGACAGCTGAGGAAATTACTACACAGGGTGGGGGGGGATCAGTGACCAGCAATGTTCCTGGAGGCTTCAGCCCTTCTGTATTGGAAACTTTACAGTTTTACAGCCTCCCTAATGGGGGCCCCTTCCCTCCCTCCTACCCCGGGGGCCCATAGCCTCTGCATGGGCTGCTATGGCTATTGTTACCCTACCATGTCCTGTCTATATGACCAGCTCTCCCCGTGTCTGTCTGGTGACATCATTATTTCTGTCTTCTACTTGTATTGTATTGATGATGTCTGTATGAGATAGATAGATAGATAGATAGATAGATAGATAGATAGATAGATAGATAGATAGATAGATAGATAGATAGATATTCTACATAGGTTGATGTCCATGTATGTCCCATAAATGGTGCTGTTCATATGTCTGTATGTCTTTTGCAGACATAGGTGGATATGGTGTCCCTATGTCTGTCCAGTGTATTACAGTCGGCTTTGGTTGTCCTGTCTGTATGTCTGAACAGAACTCCCCATGTCTGTCTGGTCATCCTATTCCTCTAATGTCTGACTAGGTAACATGTGCTGATAACCCCAATTTCTGTGTGTCTGTCCATCCCATGTAGTGATGTGTGTGTCTGTCCATCCCATGTAGTGCTATGTGTGTCTGTCCATCCCATGTAGTGCTATGTGTGTCTGTCCATCCCATGTAGTGATGTCTGTCTGTCCATCCCATGTAGTGATGTCTGTCTGTCCATCCCATGTAGTGATGTCTGTCTGTCCATCCCATGTAGTGATGTCTGTCTGTCCATCCCATGTAGTGATGTCTGTCTGTCCATCCCATGTAGTGTTCTGTGTGTTTTGTGCCCTCCTGCCCCTCGATTCTGTCTTGCCATGTAATGACGTCACTCAGGGCCCCCCCCGTACTCACCGGACTCCTCGCTGCTCTCCGGCTCTTCTCTCTCCCGGACGGTTTATCAGCTCTGCCGTGATGTCAACGTCAGCTGAGAAGAAAGGTCCAGAATATACCAGGAGAGCCTATCTACACGGCGACCAATCAGCCGAACCCAGCCGTCCCAGGGTGCAGGCTGATTGGACTAGACCGGAGGGAGGGGCGGGGCGTGGGCTGTCAGTGCCGCACACTGCAGAGTTGTTGTGCGGACTGTGTGGGAGGAGCCGAGGGCGTGGTCACCCTTGTGATACATTCCACCTGGGATACAAACAGTGCAGGGAGAGGATACATTGTATTCTGATCACATCCACCTCACTGTCCAATCACACCTATCAATACAACGTGACCTGCAACATTTTATATTACCCTTCATACATTTATTACAATTTAAATGTAGTGCACGTTATATTATATTATATTATATTATATTATATTATATTATATTATATTATATTATATTATAATATATTATATTATATTATATTATATTGTATTATATTATATTATATGTGCAACACATGAATCAAGGTTAACAACTTGCCCACTGGAAGATTTACCCCCCTTCATGACCAGGCCATTTTTTACGATACGGCACTGCGTTATTTTAACTGAAAATTACACGGTCGTGCTGCGTTGTACCCAAATAATATTGATGTCCTTTTTTTCCCACAAATAGAGCTTTCTTTTGGTGGTATTTGATCACCTCTGCTGTTTTTATTTTCTTGCGCTAAAAAAGACCGTCAATTAAAAAAACAAAACAAAAAACTTTTTTTTTTACTTTCTGCTATAAAACACATCCAATAAAAAATGTAAAAATTCGAATTTCTTCATCAATTTAAGCCAATATGTATTCTGCTACATATTTTTGATTTAAAAAAAAAACAACCCAGTAAGTGTACATTGATTGGTTTGCGCAAAAGTTATCGCGTCTAAAAACTTTGGCATAGATTTATGGAATTTTTTATTTAAAAAAAATTTTTTTTTTACTAGTAATGGTGACGATCAGCGACTTATAGAAGGATTGCGACATTGCTGCGGACAAATCGGACACTAATGCCCCGTACACACGGTCGGACTTTGTTCGGACATTCCGACAACAAAATCCATGGATTTTTTCTGACGGATGTTGGCTCAAACTTGTCTTGCATACACACGGTCACACAAAGTTGTTGGAAAATCCGATCGTTCTGAACGCGGTGGCATAAAACATGTACGTCGGGACTATAAACGGGGCAGTGGCCAATAGCTTTCATCTCTTTATTTATTCTGAGCATGCGTGGCACTTTGTCCGTCGGATTTGTGTACACACGATCAGAATTTTCCGACAACAAAATCAGTTGTCGGAAAATTTTATATCCTGCTCTCAAACTATGTGTGTCGGAAAATCCTAAGGAAAATGTGTGATGGAGCCCACACACGGTCGAAATTTCCGACAACAAGGTCCTATCACACATTTTCCGTCGGAAAATCTGACCGTGTGTACGGGGCATAACTGACACTTTGTGGGAACCAGTGACACTAATACAGTGATCAGTGCTAAAAAATATGCACTGTCACTGTACCAATGACACTGGCTGGGAAGAAGTTAAACATCAGGGGCAATCAAAGAGTTAAATGTGTTCTTAGGGAGTGCTTGCTAACTTTGTGGGAGGTGCTTGTACTATGGGAAGGCAGAGATCCTTGTTTCTGCTTAGCAGAAACACAGGATCACTACCTCCCCTTTCTCACAGAACACCGATCTGCCTTGTTTACATAGGCAGACCGCCGCTCTGTCTCTCTCGGCAACGATTGGCGGGTCCCAGCAGACCTCGCGTCCAATCACAGCAGTAGCGGGTCGCCGTCGGCGCGCTTGCACGCCACAGACCCAGAAGTGCAGGATCACGTACAGGTATGCGATCCTGCGCAGGGGAGCTGCTTTGCCATGGTATATATACCGTATTCGGTATACAGTATATGGTTGGCAATCAGTTAAAGCGTTTGTTAACCTAAAAAAAAAAAGAAAATATTGATCCTGTTCCCTTAAAGCATGTTATACAGCACAGTGCTTGTACTGTGTCATTTGGCCCCTTCTATCACCTAAAAAAACCTGGCTGATCCTGTCTGGTTCTTCCCTCCCCCCTGTAAACTGACTATGGTGTATCATGGCAGCTGAACCCTAACACCGTTGTCAGTTTAGGTGCCTCCATCATCCGCAGCTGTCCTGTCCTCCTCTGTGCTCTCTCCCCCCTCCCTCCCTGCCTGTCTGCTCCTGTGTCAGTTACCACCCCCTCCCCTCATGCTGCTGAAGTTTCATTCAGGTTGTGTTCACACTTATGCTAATTGGATGCAGGTTTCTCCGCATCCAATTCGCATAGCAGGAGAATGTGACCGGCTCTCTATAGCACTGGGGCTTTCACACTGGGGTGACAGGGCAGTTTTCAGGCGCCTTACATGCGTTATTTCTAGCGCTAAAACACCTGAAAAGCGCCCCAGTGTGAAAGGCGTCTTAAAGTAAAGCCTCAGTTAGCCGGATGGTGGAAATCAAAGATTGATGATCATTTGCCTTTACATCCTTATATTGTTTCCTAAAGAGGAAAGCCTCTTAAAGCGGAGGTCCAACCTAAAAAAAATTGCATTAAAATGCTCCTAAAAATATGAAAAAAAAAAAAAGAAAAAAAGAAAAAATTTTACTTACCAGAAATGGCTGTTGTTAGGCAGATCGTCCTAATCTGCCACTTCCTACACCGTAGTGATCTTCAGTCTTCTGGTCGTGTTGTCTTCTGGGGAAGGTGGCGTGGTGTATTCTGGGAACTGTGTGTGTCCCAGAACACAGCCGGCCATTCACAAAGCGCCGCGCGACTCACGCTTGCGCAGTAGGAAACGGGCAGTGAAGCCACAAGGCTCCACCGCCTGTTGCCCTTACTTCGAATGGTGGCGCCGGGACCCGATCCGATGGACGAAGCGGCCAACATCACGGGTACCCTGGACAGGTAAGTGTGCTTATTAAAAGTCAGCAGCTACAGTGTTTGTAGCTGCTGACTTTTAAAAAAAAATACATTCTAACCGGACCTCCTCTTTAAGGCTTTGTTCACACCTGTGCAGTTTGCTGTTGATCCATTTCTTCGTTGCTTTTTGCGGTGCATTTTGCGGTTTTTACACATTTTTTGTGCGTTTTGCGTTTCGTATTTTATATGCTTTTTGTTTTGGCCAATTTATTGTTGGGTGGATTAAAAAATGCAAAATGCAAATCACGGCAAAAACGCAAAAACTACATGCTTCTCTGCAGCTCTCCATTGATGTCTATTGAACCAAAATGGCACAGTTTTGCAATTAAAAAAGTCCTTTCCAAAAATACAGCGGCTGAAAAAAGCACAGATGTGAACGAGTCCCATAGGAAACCATGTTAAATGGACTGTAGTGCATTTCTGCAAAAAGCAATAAGAAACACATAGGTGTGACCCGAGCCTTAAGCGGTAATAAACCCAAAAGCAAAGATTTATTTTATTGCAGTTTACCAATTCTTAGATGTGTTTGCTGCATTTCTTTTCTTTTCTTAGACTTTCTTCTTTTTTCATCTGGTGATCCAGCCAGCAATTCTGTTGTTTTTTTAAAAGCACAAACTCTCCAACAGAATGTATCAGTTTACATGAATGAGACAAACCATTTAACACTGACAGGGGTGCTTACAATGATTTATCCCAAAAGGAAAAAAACTGTTTGCTGTAACTGATTATAAAGTGTGAGCTGTAATTCAGCTTCAATTTCTTAGTGTATGTAAATCTGCTAATACATTTTAACACTACTCCTCCTCCCCTAGACTGATAATGCTGCTATCTGCTGTGCCTCATGTGCTTATTCCTCCAAAGTTGTGTCCCACTAATACAGGAGGTGTGTTACTGGCCAGATCACTCTGTGAAAACAGAGGGAAAAAGCCAAAGAAAAGAAAACCAATGCAGCCACCACATCTAATGATTGGTAAGCTACAATATACAGTATTACTGTACATTTTTGGTTTTGGTTTAATACCGCTTTAAAGTGTTATTAAACCCAGGAGCCTGCATTCACCATATCTGGTCTTCCACAGAACATGGAAATGCAATTATTTTCATAAATATAAACTAAATACCTTTTCTCATCAGCCGTATATAGCAGTCTTGTGACTTCTATCAGTGTTTGGTTAAAGCTCCTAGAAGTTTTCATTCTCCTCTGACTGTCCTATGAGGCTGCATGACCCCTGATCCTCTGTCTGCACAGTGCTGATTGACCCTGTGCTGATCACATACACTCTCCCAAAACAAATAAAATCTCTTGCAATGCGTATCAAACTGAGCATGTGCAGAGTGCCTCCTAGGGCTCTTTTCTATCAGCAGATGGATTGGGGCAGTGGAAGAAGGGGAGAATCAGAAAAGGCAGGATCAAACAGCCTTTTTACACAATGCTGAGCCCAGTAGGTTCCACAGTGAGTATAACAAGCATGCTTTCTTCTTTTTGCAGTGCTTCCAGGAAGGATCAGAGCAATTCTAAAAGGTCAGCGCCGGCCCAGAGCATCACTCTGATCCACTTTGGAAATGTTGCAGAAAGAAGTGGGAGAAGAGCCGGGATTGTGTATTTATTAAATAACTTAAAAGGAGAATTGGGAGCCCATTTGGCTACTGAAAGTATGCGGACCCGAGAATGCTATTTTCCTGACTGTCTTGCTAATCATCTTGTTTCAATACCTTTAGACCTAGAACAAATTTGCTGTCAAGGACTCCTAATTGTCCCTATCCACATAATAGGCACTTATGTTTTAACCTTTCATATACCATCTGGCAATTAAAATCTGAAAATGTAAATATGAATTGTTGCTGTGAACCATGAAAATTGTGTTTTGTTTCTATTGAGTTGTATTACATAAGAAACATAAACATAGTGCTGAATTTTGTACTTTTCCTGAATTCTAATAAACCACAAAATCACAGTAACAATACAAATACATAAAGCAATATTTATTTCATAAAAATAGACTTTGTTTCAGTATTTTTATGCAGTCATTTAATACTCTTCTCCCTCCTCTCCTTCACCCTCTCCTTCAACGCTGTCAGTGGCAACCTCTTCATAATCCTTCTCCAGGGCGGCCATGTCCTCCCGAGCCTCAGAGAACTCTCCTTCCTCCATACCCTCACCCACGTACCAGTGCACAAAGGCACGCTTGGCATACATCAGATCAAACTTGTGGTCCAGGCGAGCCCAGGCCTCAGCAATGGCTGTGGTGTTGCTCAACATGCACACGGCTCGCTGCACCTTAGCCAGATCTCCACCGGGAACCACAGTTGGTGGCTGGTAGTTGATTCCAACCTTGAATCCTGTTGGGCACCAGTCCACAAACTGGATAGTGCGTTTGGTCTTGATGGTGGCAATAGCAGCATTGACATCTTTGGGCACCACATCACCACGGTACAGGAGGCAGCAAGCCATGTATTTACCGTGTCTGGGGTCACATTTCACCATCTGGTTGGCTGGCTCAAAGCAAGCGTTGGTGATCTCAGACACAGAGAGCTGCTCATGGTAAGCTTTCTCCGCAGAGATTACAGGAGCATAGGTGGCCAGCGGGAAGTGGATACGGGGGTAGGGAACCAGGTTGGTCTGGAACTCTGTCAAGTCCACATTCAGAGCTCCATCAAACCTAAGGGAGGCGGTGATGGAAGACACAATCTGGCCAATCAGACGGTTCAGGTTGGTGTAGGTTGGGCGTTCAATGTCCAGGTTTCTGCGGCAGATGTCATAAATGGCTTCGTTGTCCACCATGAAAGCACAGTCTGAGTGCTCCAGGGTAGTGTGGGTGGTGAGGATGGCATTGTAGGGCTCAACCACAGCTGTGGAGATCTGAGGAGCTGGGTAGATGGCGAATTCAAGCTTGGACTTCTTTCCATAGTCAACAGACAGACGTTCCATCAAGAGGGAGGTGAAACCAGAGCCAGTACCACCACCAAAACTGTGGAAGATGAGGAATCCCTGGAGACCGGTGCACTGGTCAGCCTGAGAAAAAAGCAAAAAACACAGGAGTTGATAACTTTTCTCTAAAGATAATGCTTTTACTATTTATACTCTTGATTATCATGCTATGTTCACCTAGCTAATATATAGTTTCCGACTCTGTCATTAATAATAAGAGAAGGATGCAAGGCCACTTCAACATACAAGAAGGGCCAGAAAATAATCATATCGGCGGATCTACATTCATATAGACAAGAGTACAAAGAGGAGCAGAGGTGCAAGCCTAGCTCTCTGCCTCCTCTGTACACAGTCATATGTTACAAGAGAATAGCACAGTCCTTGTAGAAATATACACTGTATCAAATTCTAATGCTTTTAAAATTTTAGAGGAAAATGTATCAGGTGACTAATTATGGCTCAGGACTTTTACCCTATGCTTATACACTATGGATGAAATAATTGAACTTTGGTGTTTTTATCTCCTAGAACAGTGGCCTCCAAACTGCATCCCAATGGTCGGATGCGGCCCTTTGCTTGCCTTTATTCAGCCCTTGGGGCACTATTCCTCCCACTGATATGAGACACTATTCTGCCAACTGACAGTAGCAATAGGGCACCATTTCTCCCATTGACACCAACAATGGGGCACCATTTCTCCCACTGACACCAACTATGGGGCACTACTATTCCCAATGATACCAACGATAGGACACTGTTCCTCCACCTAATACCAAATGTGATCTTTACTCCCACTGATATCAGGAAAATATCTGTTGGCCACAGTCCGGCCCCCTAAAGTCTGAAGGACAAAAAAATGACCATTTGTTTAGAAAGTTTGGAGACCCCTGTCCTAAAACAGGGGTCTCCAAACTGGGGCCCTTTGCTTGCCTTTATGCGGCCACTGGGGCACCTTTCCTCCCACTGATACAATTGGGTGATTAGAGAGGAGAGCCTGATGTCAAAGAAACAGTTTCACTTGAGAGGGGGCATCCTGTAGTACAGAAGTTTTTTTAACTTACTGCATAACCACTTTAAACCTTCCAATGGGGACACCTGTTCCAATGACAACCATCTAAGAGGTGAATTCTCCTTGATTGATTTTCTCTCATTTCTGGATCTAATAAACTGATGGCAGTTTTAACCCTTCCTTACTCCATCCAAAGATTAAAAAAAAAAAATTGGGGCTATACACATTAAGCTACATTTAACCCACAGCCTAAACTTGGAATGTAGCCCTTAGCACTTACCATTAATTGCATTTTGACTGATTCAAGATAATAAACTATTTAATTTGTTTGAACGAATATTAAAGTCCATTTACAACTATGGCTGTTGGTGACAGACTTTGACTAGTGGGCTCAGGACAATGACATTGTATATCTTATTAGTATAATCCAGTGTTTGTTAACTGGGATGCTATGAGGAGTCTTTAGGGGTGCTATGGAAACAGCCCGATCAGAGTAATCCTCTGTTAGCGCTTGTGCTACATGTGAGAGAACGCACTGTTATCTCCTGTGCAAACAGGAGGCAGAGAGCTATGCTCACCCCCCCCCCCTGCTCCTCTCTGTACTCTTGTCAGTAAAAGAGAAAACTGAGCTGGCTGCCCGCGTCCTGCCAACCAATGACATCATTGGTTGCTAAGGACTTGTCAGCAAGGGTACAAAGAAGAGGGGGGGGGGAATGTTCTGCCTCTTCTGTACACAGGAATTAACTGTGCGCTCTCCCTCAAATTTCAGGAAAGAGAGGGGCTGGGTGGGGTAAATAGCACAACTTACACTTCCTTCTGGCTCTCTCCCCTCTTGGCTGCTGTCACTACTGCTAGAAAGAGGGGGGATTTGAGGGGTAATTGTGCTATTTGGGGGATTTGTGAGCAGGTGGGGGGGGGGATTGTGCTAGGAGGGGGGATATGTGGCGGTTTGTGCTAGGAGGGGTATTTGGGTGTGTGTGTGTGTGGGGGGGGGGGTTGTGCTGGGAGGGGGATTTAGATGGATTGTGCTAGCAGGGGAACGTGCAAAGAAGCGTGTGCGCTCAAATGCACCTCCTGGTGTGAACGAGGGCTGGTATGCCCCAGGATTGTTTGCGATTCTAAAGGGTGCCTTGGCTAAAGAAAAAAGGTTGAAAAACACTGGTATAATCCACATAGATCTAGGTCAGAAACCACTCACCAGTTTGCGGACCCTGTCCAGCACCAGGTCGATGATCTCTTTGCCGATGGTGTAGTGACCTCGGGCATAGTTGTTGGCAGCATCTTCCTTGCCGGTGATGAGTTGCTCAGGGTGGAAAAGTTGCCGGTAGGTTCCTGTCCTCACCTCATCTATAGAAATATGATGGCAATGGGTCAGAAAGTTGCTACAGGTGACAACACTTGGTGGACATCTCACACACCTTTTAATCACACAACATAACAGGCGACCTACTCACCAATCACAGTGGGCTCCAGGTCCACAAAGACAGCGCGGGGGACGTGTTTTCCAGCCCCAGTCTCACTGAAGAAGGTGTTGAAGGAATCGTCTCCTCCTCCGATGGTTTTGTCACTGGGCATCTGTCCATCCGGCTGGATGCCATGTTCCAGGCAGTACAGCTCCCAACAGGCATTGCCAATCTGTACACCGGCTTGGCCAACGTGGACTGAGATGCATTCCCTCTGTGTGGGGTAAATGGTATATGCAGTTAGGATTAGGACAGAGCAGTGCAGGCACACACAGGGTCAGGATGTATAGACTGGTAGAGGGCAGGGCACATATGGGAATGTAAAGATCAGCAGAGCACAGTAACACATAGGCGGATGTATAGATTGGCAAAGTACAGTCACTAACAGGGATGTACAGACAGGCAGAATGTATAGTCACACAGTTATGTATAGACTGGTGGAGCACAGTACCATACAGGAATACATAGATTGGGAAATTGCAGTTACATGCAGCATGTATAAGGCATCAGCCATAACCTCAATAGTTCTTTTTTTCTCATGAAAGTAGTCAGAGTGGCTAATTACTTGCTGGATCACTTTCAGAAGCAGCGGGAGGGGTCTCCCCCCTCTACTGCCACTCGCCGGTGTTTCCGATGGTTCACTTGGTTGGACATAGAGGTTACCAGAGACCAGATATTCTCTGATAGCCTCTATGACACTGGAGGACTCGAGTGACTTTATGACATCACTTCCGGACAGGGGCAGAAGTAAACATTTATTTTTTTGGATCTTTTGCTTTTAAAGGTAGAGAGATTTGAGGTCTTTTTGACCCCAGATCTCTCCATAAAGAGGACCTATCATCCCTTATTTCTATTACACTCCTTGTAATAGGAATAAAAGTGATAAAAGAATTAAAAAAAATTAAAGGGAAAGTGTAAAAATAAAAAAATACAATAAATAAGAAAAAAAAAAATGTAAAGCTCCACCATCCCTCGGTGCTCACGCACAGAAGCGAACGCATACGTACGTAAACGGTGTTTGCACCACATGTGAGGTATCGCCGCGAATGTTAGAGCAAGAGTAATAATTCTAGTACTAGACCTCCTCTGTAACTCTAAACTGTAAAATAACCTGTAAAAATTTTAAAGTGTTTTAAAGCGTGACATGTTAGGTATTTATTTACTCAGCGTAACATCATCTTTTAAATTTTACCAAAATATTATAATGGATTATATATTGTGTTTTTTTTTTTTTTTTTTTTTTTTTTGCATTAAAATACATTAAAAGGATTTTTTCCCAAAAACTTGCATTTGAAAAAACGCTGCACAAATACCAGGGGACATAAAAAATTGCAACAATCTACATTATATTCTCTAGGGTCTCTGCATATAATGTTTGGGGGTTCTAAGTTATTTTCTAGCAAAAAATACTGATTTAAAAAGTGCCAGAAAAGGCCTGGCTGGCAAGTGGGTATAGACTGGTAGAGTGCAATCATGCATAGGGATGTGAAGACAGAGTGTGGTCACACTCAGGAATGTATATATGCACACAGAGGTGTATAGACTGGCAGAGTGCAGTCACAGGTAGGGGGATATAAAGAATTGTAAATTGCAGTCATACACAGGGTTGTATAGGATGGCAGAGTGCAGTCACACATAGGGGGATGTATAGGATGGCAGAGAGTCACACATAGGGGGATGTATAGGATGGCAGAATGCAGTCACACATACGATGTATAGGATAAGATAGCAGAGTGAGGTCACACATAGAAGGATGTATACAGTAGGATGGGAGAGTGCAGTCACACATAGAGGGATGTATAGGATGACAGAGTGCAGTCACACATAGAGGGATGTATAGGATGCAGAGTGCGGTCACACATAGAGGGATGTATAGGATGCAGAGTGCAGTCAACACATAGGGGGATGTATAGGATGACAGAGTGCAGTCACACATAGAAAGATGTATAGGATGCAGAGTGCAGTCACACATAGAGGGATGTATAGGATGCAGAGTGCAGTCACACATAGAGGGATGTATAGGATGCAGAGTGCGGTCACACATAGAGGGATGTATAGGATGCAGAGTGCAGTCACACATAGAGGGATGTATAGGATGCAGAGTGCAGTCACACATAGAAAGATGTATAGGATGGCAGAGTGCAGTCACACATAGAGGAATGTATGGGATAAGATTGCAGAGTGCAGTCACATAGGGGGATGTAAAGGATGGCAGAGTGCAGTCACACATTATAGGATAATATAGCAAAGTGTGGTCACAGATAGGAGGATGTATAGGATAGCAGAGTGCAGTCGGTCGCTCACCATGATGCTGAATAAAGTTGATCTCTCCGGGTTCCGATGGGTTAGGTGTTCGGTGTGGAGTGGTCACTGTCCCCTCTCTCTTCTCTCCTTCATATATATAGGAGTTAGTGACATCAGCGTCCTTAGTAACAGGAGGGAGGTGGAGGGAGGTGGAGGGAGCCTGGGGCAGGTGACACCATTGTGTGTTGTGGAGAGAACACAATCCTGCCTGGGAGGGGCTGCACTCAGCACAACACAACTGTTACCAGGTACAGAGAGTGACCCCCCCAGAGAGGGGACACAGATCATTACATGGAGGGAGATAGAGAGGGAAAGGAAGGAGGGAAGAGGGCAGATATGGAGGGAAGATCACTGGGAACGTTGAAGAGAATGTTACATATGTGATGATAAACAGGAAAGAAGAAACAAAATATTTACTGTTACACTTTCTTTGTAACTATTTATTTATAAATATTAAAAATACACTGAGATCACTTCTGTGGACATAACTAATGGTATTCTGGATTTTAAACAGTTCATTAATGCTGGGCACACATTTTCTGTTTTTACTATTATTTTAATTTAATTAAAAAATTGTGCGGTTGAGCGGCGCTGTACCCAAATAAAATTGATGTTCTTTTTTACCCCCACAAATAGAGATTTCTTTTGGTGGTATTTGATCACCTCTGCAGTTTTTATTTTTTGCGCTATTATAAAAAAAAAAAAGACTGTCAATGCAGACCCCCTTCAGTATAAACATCCCCCCTCAATGCAGACCCTCCTCAGTATAAACATTCCCCCTCAATGCTATAAAAGGGCTATAAAACATCCAATAAAAAAAATTTAATGTATTCATATATTTAGGCCAATATATTCTGCTACACATTTTTGATAAAAAAAAAAAAAAAAAAACTCCCAATAAGCATATATTGATTTATTTGCGCAAAAGTTATAATGTCTACAAACTTTGGCATAGATTTATGGAATTTTATTTTATTTATTTATTTATTTTTTACTAGTAATGGCTGCAATCAGCGACTTATAGCTAGTGGCGTCACTAGGGTTGGTGTCACCCGGTGCGGAAAAAATTGGTGTCCACCAACTATACTCCCCCCTCAGTACAGACCCCCCTCTCTCAGTATAGACCCCCCTCCACTAAGCACAGATCTTCCTCCCACAGTATAGATCCCCCTCCCTCAGTACAGACTCCCCCCCAAATACAGACCCCCTCCATAAGTATAGACCTCCCCCTCAGTACAGACCCCCCTCCATAAGTATAGACCCACCCCTTACTAAATACAGACCCCCCCATCATATAGACACCCCCTTAGCGCAGACCTTCCCCCACCTCAGTGCAGACCTCCCCCCATCAGTATATACACTCCCCATCTCAGTTCAGACCTCCCCCCATCAGTATACACCCCCCATCTCAGTTCAGACCCCCTCCATTAGTATAGACACCCCCCCCTCAGTGCAGATTCCCCCATCAGTATAGACCCCCTTAGTGCAGACCCCCCTCAGTATAAACATCCCCCCTCAATGCAGACCCCCCTCAGTATAAACATCCCCCTCAATGCAGGCCCCCCTCAGTATAAACATCCCCCCTCAATGCAGACCCCCTCATAAACACCCCCTCAATGCAGACCCCCCTCAGTATAAACACCCCCTCAATGCAGACCCCCTCAGTATAAACATCCCCCCTCAATGCAGACCCCCCTCAGTATAAACACCCCGGTCAATGCAGACCCCCCCCTCAGTATAAACACCCCCCCTCAATGCAGACCCCCCTCAGTATAAACACCCTCCCTCAATGCAGACCCCCCTCAGTATAAACACCCCCCTCAATGCAGACCCCCCTGGTTCAGGCCTCCCCCATGAAAACTGACTACAGTGTATCATGGCTGCTGAGTCCTAACACCGTGGTCAGTTTACGGACCTCCGTCATCCCTAGCTCTCCTGTCCTCCTCTATGCTCTCTCAGTCTCTCCCCCCTCCCTCCCTGCCTGTCTGCTCCTGTGTCAGTTACCGCCCCCCTCCCCTCCTGCTGCTGAAGTTTGATTTAATGTTTTATCCCATCCTGTCTGTTGAATAATCCTATGTGCCCCTGTGTCTGTGTTTTATTAAAATAAGCCGTTCTTTACCATATCTCAGAGCGCCGAGTGCCGCTCACATGACTGGCCGCCTCTCTCCTCCCTGCCTCCTCCTCCCCTCCCAACTGAAATCAGCGGGGAATCCTCAGCCCCGTCCGCTGCAGCTGTCAGACGGGGGAAACGAGAGAGCGTGGGTCACGTGAGTGGCGATCGGTGCAAAAAATAAAACCACAGACACAGGGGCACATAGGATTATTCAACAGACAGGATGGGATAAAGTAGAAGAAGTGGCTTAACAACTACTTTAAATATATATATATATATATATATATATATATATATATATATATATATATATATATATATATATATATATATATATATATATATATATATATATATATATATATATAATTTTTTGTGAATATGTTTTTTTTTAATCTATAATCTATATTTCTCTGATATAAATGGAAAGTGCTGTGTAAATTTACTGTGCTATATAAGTACCTGTAATAAATAATTAAAAAATAAAATACATTTCTTGCCCCAGCAAAAATGACGTACCTCCAGCTGCCTTCAACCCTCTGATGATGCATCACAGCGCATGTCCTGTAGATTGCCCCGCATCATGGGATGCATCATGGGATGCATGACATGACTATCCCAAGAGGCAAAACGCCAACGCATCATCAAGGGGGCCAGCAAGGAGCATCATGGAGCAAAGCATAATCAGAGGGCCAGCAGGGAGCATCAGGGAGCAAAGCATAATTAGGGGGCCAGCTGTCTCTTCCTGGTTCTTGTAGCCTGCCACATGGTGATGCACCACAGCACATCTTCATCAGGGGGTCATCTGAAGGATCCAAAAAGAAATATCCAGCTTCCAATGATGTAAAAGAGGAAGATGGTGGTGGTGCGGGACCAGGCGCACAGATTCAGGTCTTAACTAGATTTTCTATTAATTATTCTTGGACTGGATATGCTTGAGTAAAGCAAGGGTAGGCCATCCAGGGCATGTTAACTGTCCATAGTCCTGGCTTATCCCTGTAGTGTTAAAGCGGAATGTAACTGTATCTGAGCACCACAAACTGAAAACTCTATTTCATTCATATTCAATATTCAAAGCAATCTCACCCATCCATCCATGTCTCCATGCTTTATTTTATTGAGAAATCACTTTGCAAAACACCTCTCTAGCATTTCTAGCCACTGCCATCTTGAGTAAGGGTAGATGATTCATGCAGCATTTACTTCCCAGAATCCATCTGCCCTTAGCTCAGGCATGCAGGCAGGAGAGTGTGCTTAGCGGAGAAAGAGCTTCCTCCCCTCCTTCAGATGAAAGAAAAAAAAATTGTCCACGAAAATTCCTGGGATGTATGATATAATTTTTTGCCTTGGCCAGAAACCAGAAAACAACTGAAGAAATGTAAAAAAAAAAATAAATAAATAACGTTAAGAACAAGTAAATATAATATACAGTACCTTCCTATCTATTTACTAATGCTAGCAGCATAAGAATTAATAACTTAGTTGTAATTTCAAATGGACGGACTTGAAATATCTGGGTACCTTCATTCTTGCGGAACTTTCGCCTACTTTTGACCTTAATTTTCCCTCACTTCTTCATAGAGTAGGTACTCAGTTGGAAAAGTGGCACACAGGATTCCATTCTTGGTTTGGGAGGTGTAATATTATCAAAATTCGCATTCTACCAAAGTTTTTGTATTTATTTCAAGCTCTGCCTATTGTTATACCTATGAACTTCTTTAAAAGGGCCCATGCACTCTTTAATGGGTTTATTTGGAAGTATAAACATCCAAGAATTAGAAGGTCTTTGTTGATTCTTCCCAAATGTATTGGTGGTCTGGCACAATCCCAGGTGTTGTCATAACGGCTGATCCATTTTGATTACTTCTAAGATCATTAGACATCTGCATGAAGCACAGCCATTGCCTCTAATGCCGCGTACACACGACCGGACTTTTCCGGCAGAAAAGGTCAGACGGAATCATTTCATCGGATATTCCGATCCTGTGTGGGCTTCATCTGACCTTTTCTTTTTAAAATACTGATGGACCTAGAGATAGAACACGTTTTAAATCTTTCCGACGGAATCAATTCCTATCGGGAAAACCGTTCGTCTGTATGCTATTCCGACGGACCAAAAAGGACGCAAAGGCAGCTATTGGCTACTGGCTATTTAACTTCCTTTTTCTAGTCCCGTCATACATGTTGTACGTCACCGCGTTCTAAACGATCGGACTTTGGTGTGATCGTGTGTACGCAAGTCCATTTCAGCAGAATTCTGTCAGAAAAAATGTCAGCGTTTATTCTGACCGAAAAACCAGTCACATGTACGCGGCATAAGACCACTTTGAATTTCTGTTGTGGCGTTATAATTACATGGACTTATGTTGTCTTAACTTTTTTGTGGTGGATTGCTATTGTTTGTTTTCACCTTTATTATTTTTCATTCATTCACATCACTGTGTATGTATTATGAACATTTTACCTCTTATGTATACTTGTACGGTTTACATTTAAGATATACTCATTTGCACATTATTTATTTATGTCACTATATTGTATTACTTTTTGCACATAGTGAGGACACTGATGATATGCAGTATATGATCACCTGTCCATTTTCATTTTCCTTTTTTCACCCTTTTAGTGTGCATACACTTTTGGCACGATAATTTGCAATTTGGGATCGCATATGGGTTTATCACCTATATTTATAACTTCATTATTACACACCAGTGATACGTCACTGTGTTTACAGATTGTGATGCTACCTGTCTATCATTAGTATCAGGTGACCACGATCAAGACATCCTTTTAGCGCTACACATTTATTCTACATATCTCCTTACAATTAGTCTAATGCGCTGTACACACAAGCGGACTTTTCGACTGGACTGGTCCGACGGACCGAATCCGTCGGACAATCCTACCATGCGTGGGCTTCATCGGACTTCATCGAAAATCCGCCGGACTTTAGATTTGAAACATGTTTCAAATCTTTCTGCCGGAACTCCGCTGGACCCAGTTCCTATCGGGAAGCCCGTTCGTCTGTATGCTGGTCCGACGGACCAAATACGACGCAAGGGCAGCTACAGCACCTGCCCGCGAGAATGTTTCCAGCGTGATCCTATCGCGCTGGTTCTCGGCGACAGGGTATAATCTCGCTTTCTCGCTGCAATAGGAAAAACATATTTTCCTATTGCAGCGAGAAAGAGAAAGAGGCGACAATGTCCTCTGGTATGGATTTTAAGGGGAACCCCCTACACCGAAAAAACGGCGTAGGGGTCCCCCCAAAATCCATACCAGACCCTTATCCAAGCACGCAGCCCGGCCGGTCAGGAAAAGGGGTGGGGACAAGCGAGCGCCCCCCCCCCCTGAACCGTACCAGGCCGCATGCCCTCAACATGGGGGGCCGCAGGGCACCCCCCTTCCCCAAAGCACCTTGTCCCCATGTTGATGAGGACAAGAGCCTCTTCCCAACAACCCTGGCCTTGGTTGTCGGGGTCTGCAGGCGGGGAGCTTATCGGAATCTGGGAGCCCCCTTTAATAGGGGGGCCCCCCGATCCTGGCCCCCCGCCCTATGTGAATGAGTATGGGGTACATCGTACTCCTAACCATTCACCTGGGGGAAAAAAGTGTCAATAAAAAACACACTACACAGGTTTTTAAAGTAGTTTATTAGGCAGCTCTTCCGACTTCGGGGGGGTCTCTTCCAACTTCTCTGCTCTTTCTGGCCTCTTCTCCCGGTGTCCGGTTCTTCTCCCACTCACCGGTTCTTCTTCTGGGCTCCTCCGCTATCTTCTGCTCTTTTACCGCTCTCTTGCTAGCGGTGGCCCAATATTCTCCGCCCTCTTCTTCCCTCTTCTCTTCTTCCGATGTTGACACGACGCTCTCTCCCGTTGTAATGCTGTGTTCGAGGTGCTCAACGACTTATATAGCCATGGGGCGTGGTCACTGGATGGTGACCCCGCCCCTTATGACGGCACAGTCCCAGCATGCCCCAGGACTGTGACATCATAAGGGGCGGGGTCACCGGGTGACATCACCCGGTGACCATGCCTATATAAGTCGTTGCGCACCTCGAACACAGCATTAGAGCAGGAGAGAGCTTCGTGTCAACATCGGAAGAAGAGAAGAGGGAAGAAGACGGCAGAGAAGACCGGGCCACCGCTAGCAAGAGATCGGCAAAAGAGCAGAAGATAGCAGGGGAGCCCGGCAGAAGAACCGGAGAACGGGAGAAGAACCGGAGAGTGGAGAAGAGGCCGGAGAGCGGGAGAAGAACCGGACACCGGGAGAAGAGGCCGGAGAGAGCGGAGAAGTCGGAAGAGACCCCCCGAAGTCGGAAGAAGACCCCCGGAGCTGCCTAATAAACTACTTTAAAAACCTGTGTAGTGTGTTTTTTATTGACACTTTTTTTCCCCAGGTGAATGGGTAGGAGTACGATGTACCCCAGTCTTGGAGCATGGAGGTTTGCCTCTGGTTCCCAGGAATTTTCTTCTGGACCAAAACCTTTCCATTTAATTAGATATTGGTTCTGTCCTTGTCTTCTCCTGCAATCTATAATGGTCTCGATTTCAAACTCTTCCTCTCCATCCACCATTATAGCCTCTGGGGGCCCCACTTCACGACCTGGAAAGGGATTAACCACGTCAGGTTTCAACAAGGAAGTATGAAATACAGGATGGATCTTGAATGAGTCGGGGAGTTCAAGTTCATAAGCCACTGGGTTGATTTTTCTCTTGATCGGGAAAGGTCCCAGACATTTGGGTCCCAATTTCCTGGATGGACAGGCCAATTTCAAATTTATTGTTGAAAGCCACACACGGTCACCAACCTTCAAATCCAGTTCCCCCCTCCTCTTCCTGTCAAAGAACCTTTTATTAGTCTCCTGCATCCTGGAAATGGTCTCCCTCAGCACCTGGTTATT
Organism: Aquarana catesbeiana; assembly: GCF_042186555.1. Classification (NCBI taxonomy): domain Eukaryota; kingdom Metazoa; phylum Chordata; class Amphibia; order Anura; family Ranidae; genus Aquarana; species Aquarana catesbeiana. The sequence continues at coordinate 390,725,619 of NC_133329.1, forward strand.
GGTAGCAAGAAATTTAGTCTATCCTGAACAGCTGGCAAAGGGGAATCCGGAATTAATGTTGGCAAGAAAGAGGGATGAAACCCATAATTTGAGAAGAAGGGAGATTGGTTGGTGGCTGTATGGGTAGAGTTATTAAATGCAATTTCCGCCAAGGGCAGTAGTGAGGCCCAATCTTCTTGGGAAAATGAGGTAAAGCAGCGCAAGTATTGTTCTAGCGTTTGATTGGTACGCTCAGTCTGTCCATTGGACTGGGGATGGTAAGCCGAAGAGAAATTGAGTTTGATGCCCAGTGCTTCACATAGTGCTTTCCAGAATCTTGAAGTGAACTGCACTCCACGGTCTGAGACAATGTCACTAGGAATTCCATGCAACCTGACAATTTCTTTAATGAAAACTTTAGCAGTTTCTGTTGCTGATGGGGTCCCTTTCATAGGGACAAAATGTGACATCCTGGAGAGGCGATCCACCACTACAAAGATAGATTAAAACCCTTCCGATGGAGGGAGCTCTACAATAAAATCCATCGCGATTTTATCCCAGGGTCTTTCAGGAATGGGTAGTGGTCTTAATAATCCCCATGCTTTGCTTTTGCTGTTTTTGTTCCTGAGACAGATTGAGCACGAGCCAACATATTTCCTGCAGTCTCTTGCTAAGCTGGGCTACCAAAAATGTCTCTGGATCAAATCCATGGTCTTGTATCCCCCGAAATGGCCGGCCAACGAGTAGTCATGGCATATTTGTAAGACAGTAGTGCGCAGATTCTGTGGTACGAAAACTTTATTCCCCTGCCAATAGAGCCCATCGTTTTCTTAAAGGTTTTCTTAAATCTAAATCTTAAACGTTTTCTTAAATCTGGAGGCAGAAAGATTCCCCTGGATGCTTGACGAATCTGTGACATTAAATCGGTTTGTGTAAGCAGAACATTTCCAGCCTGTAGGATGGTATCCGTTTGGGGTGGAACCTCGACATCCGTGAACATACGCGATAGCGCGTCTGGTTTCACATTCTTGGATCCGGGCCGGTAGGTTATATGGAAACTGAAGCGAGAAAAAAAAGAGCCCATCTTGCTTGCCTGGGTCTGAGGCGTTTGGCAGTCCTGAGATACTCTAAATTTTTGTGATCCGTGAAGATCAGTATTGGGTGTGTTGCTCCCTTTAAGAGGTTTCCGAAGGCCCTAATTTCTTTGAGAAAAAGGCCACAGGGTGCATTAGAGCTTTAGGTCCTTGGCGCTGAGACAGGATGGCCCCTACAGCGCTCTCTGAGGCATCTACTTCCAGTATGTATGGAAGAGCGGGGTCAGGGTGCTTTAATACCGGGGCAGAGGTGAACAGTCCTTTGAAAGCGGTTCTGTTTCTTGGTGAGTTGAGTGATGGGCATGATGATAGCAGAGAAGTTTTTAATAAATTTCCTGTAAAAATTGGAGAAGTTGTTAGATGTTATTTACGAAATGCTGGAAGGTTGCCGGGGCGTTGCATAACCCGAAGGGCATAACAAGATATTCAAAGTGGCCAAACCGAGTCCGGAAGGTCGTTTTCCACATATCACGCTTTCTGATTCTGATCAAGTTGTAAGCACCTCATAAATCCAACTTGGTGAATTTCCTTGCAGAGCGGAGTCTCTGGAGCAATTCTGGAATTAGAGGCAGGGGGTAGCGATTTTTAACAGTAATCCGATTTAATTCTCTATAATCCACACATGGACGGACTGAGTGGTCTTTCTTTTCAACAAAGAATATTCCTGCCTCAGCTGGAGAAGTAGAGTGACGGATGAACCCCTTCTTGAGGTTTTCGTTCACATAGTCTTTCAGGACCAAGAGTTCAGGTTCCGAGAGGGGGAAAATTCTGCCAAAGGGAATTTCTGCCCCTGGTAAAAGTTCAATCGGGCAATCGTAGGCCCGGTGGGGGGGAAGAGTGTCTGCTTTCTGTTTATCGAAGACATCCAGGAAATCATGGTATACGGATCGAACAAGATCTTGGGATTCGGATGCTGATTTTAGACAGCCAACAACTGGGGCTGAGTGGTGGAGGGTCTGGAGACAATTATGGAGGCAATAGGATGACTGGAAAACCACCTTGCTGGTTGTCCAATCTATCTGTGGGTTGTGTGCTTGCAACCATGGCATTCCCAGAATGATTGGAAAGAGCGGTGAGGATATAACGTCTAGGCACAACAGTTCTTTTTGGTTGGGTGAGATGTCAGCGGGCAAAGGTTGAGTTTCTTGAATGATGGGCCCAGATTTGATGTTGGACCCATCATCTAGTCGTATGGACAATTTATGTTGCTTAGATCGCAGAGGAATCTTGTGTTGCAGGGCGAAGGCATGATCGATGAAGCAACTACAGGCACCTGAATCAACTATGGCCTGGACCTGGAGTACCCCTTCTGGAAGCTGTAGGGAGACAGGAACAGCAATGTGAGTTGATCTTGCTAGAGCCAAAGCACAAGGATCAAGAGGAGGAGAGTCACACTTACGAGTCTTGTTGGGACACATGTTGGCGTAATGACTGGCTCCTCCGCAGTAAAGACAGAGATTATTCACAAGGCGGCGCTGCTTCTCTTCTGGTGTCAATGGTGCACGAAGCAGGCCTAATTGCATTGGCTCTGGAGCTTCAGGGACTGGAGCAGGTAGTGGGGTTGCAGGAATAGGTGGGTGGCTGGGTACCCTGGGTAACATCCACATGGGCCGGTACTGGCTGGTCCTTTCAGATCTTCGCTCCCTCAGCCGGCGATCAATCTGAATAGATAGCTGAATCAGCTCTTCTAGAGAATTGGGGACTCCCACCTGAGCTAGTTCATCTTTAAGTGCTTCTGAAAGTTCTAAACGGAACTGAAAACTGAGAGCGGCGTCGTTCCATTGTGTGTCGGAACTCCACCGTTTAAAGTCTGTGACATAGTCCTCCACGGGCCTACGACCCTGCTGGAGGGCGTGGAGACTGGCCTCAGCTGTGGTGGTACGTTGAGGGTCATCATAAAGCTTAGCCATTTCATCCAGAAAAGAGTCCATGGTATTTAGCAAGGGACTAGCTTGTTCCAATAGATGGTGAGCCCAGGTCTGGGGTTCTCCCTCTAGTAATGAATGATGAATCCCACCTTGGTACTTTCCAAAGAGAAGGTGCGAGGTTGTAGCAGGAAAAACAGATGGCAGGCATTTCTGAAAGCGCAGAATTTTCTGCGGTCTCCCATTAATCTTTCTGGAGCAGGGACTCGTGGCTCTGGGGGTGGCACCACCACTGTGGGAGTAGAAGTTGAAATCGATGATGCAGGTGCTGCAGCTGTCTGGTGTGCTGAGGTGCTTGGAAAGACAGACTCCACTCGTTGCTCGAGTCGCTGGTAGCCATCCTGCAGGCCCTGCACTGCTTGAGTGAGGTTTGCAATCTGTTGGCACAGAGCATCCATAGCTGAGGCCCCCCTTTCGGACTCCATATGGCTGGATTGTACTGTCACGTACCTTACAGCGGAGTCCGAAATGACGAGGGTGGCCTCTTGCACGGTTCCGGTCCTGGAGGTTGAGACAGGGCTGCTAGGGCAACGGAAGGGCGCAGGTGCCTGCTGGCAGGATCAGGAACACTGGAGCCTTAGTGGAGCTGGTGGGATGCCGATCCTGGATTGGTTCAGGAAAAGTCCAATAGGAGTACTTGCAGGGTTGGGGACAGGCAGGAGTCGGCAACGTGCTGGCAGGAAGGTACACAATCGGCAGGCAGGTTCGTAGTCAGGGGCTGGCGGTGGTTGGCAACGAGCTGGCAGAGAAGTACAAGACCGGAAGACAGAGCCGTAGTTAGAAGTTCAAGCCGGGTTCGGTACAGGAAGCAGAGGCAGGCAGAGTTGCAGGGATAATCCGAAAGAGTAGTCAGGAAAGCCAAGGGTTCAGGATCAAGGTTCAATCAAAACAGCAGCAAGGATCCAGGAACTAGCTGAGGCAATCCAGCACTGACACTAGTATGCTGATCCTTTAAATAGGGCGCCTTGCGCCGTGATTCGTTGATGTGCAACGTGCCCGTACTGTCCTGCACTCGTTCGTAAGAGTGTACTAACGTGCGTGCCTGGCCCGGGGCTCGCTCGTACCTGCGTCTGACTGGCTCACGGGAACGAGCATTTGTGATAGTTCTCTGACAGCAGCCGTAGTGCAGCTGCTACTACTTTTCTGGTGGTGTACACAGTACACAATACAGTACAGTGTGGTGTTGCCAAACAAAATATGTCCGGAAGGCCACCAAGGAGAGGCAGACGCTTACAGGCCACTAAAAGAGGGCAAGCAGGCTCTGTGTCTACAGTCAACAGTGCTGGTTGTGGACACGGTGCATCCTCTGCAGGTGGCTATGGGGCATGCTTGTCCTTTTTTTCTGCTGAACCTAGAGAGAGGGGGGTGCCCAAGAAGGAAAAGAAACTGGCGGTCATGTTCTCCCAGCCGCAGCATACTGCCAAGGGCAGCCAGCCTACTGCATCACACCGCAGAGCTCCACTGGTGCAGGGTGCTACTGACTCCCCGCTGATTTTGAAAAGTTCCTTGGTGTGGGGCTTTTGTGACATGTGTGAAGCAGATCGCACCGTTGCTGTTTGCAACCTATGTCTGAAGCAGATCAAGCGTGGCCAGAACAACAGCCACTTGGGCACCACATGCTTGACCAGACATATGACGACCTCCCATGCAGTCTGTTGACAACAACACTTGAAAGACCCACATCAAAGAAAAAGGCGGACTTTTCCTTGCTCCTCATCTGGGATCTCCAACCCCACTATACCTCTAGTCCTTTCAAAAAACTGCACTGAGAGGAATGAAGGTATAGCAATAGGTGTCCCAAGTACTTGTAGCCAATCTGCTATCAGTACACCTCCATCTGATTTTAGCAGGCAAATTTCCCTACCCCAGTTGCTAAACGGTAAAAAGAAATTTGGTCCCAGCCATCCACATGCTCAGCGACTTCCTTACCTCTCAAGGCCCCCTTTATCCAGATAGCATACCTGTGGGCCTTCCAAACAAACAGGAAGAAGAGGAGGAGGAGGATTGTGTCAGCATGGATGTAGAGGATAACACTCAGCAGCAGTCTTGGGATGGTTTTCAGTCCACAGAAACCCAAGGAGTTGTACGTGGTTGGGAGGTGGTAGTTCCTGACAACATCATCCTCAGTGACCCAGAGGACTCAAAATCAAATGCGTCTGCAAACTTATGCTGCATGGCCTCCCTGATTCTGCAAAGTCATGCGAAATGACCCTAGGATTCGTGGTATCAAGGAGAGGGATCATTACTGGCTGGCAACCCTTCTTGATCCACGTTACAAAGGGTAAGGTTGCAGAACTCATCCTGCCTTCGCAGAGGGAGCAGAGGATGAAACATCTTCAGGAGGCCATGAAGAAAGGTTTGTGCAATGCGTTTCCAGACCCTGGGAGGTTACAATTTCCTGGTGCTGGACAACGTGTTGCTGAGGCTTTGTTCAGTCAGAGAAGAGCGGTGGAGAAGGTGGCCGGCTGACCGATGCCTTTAGACAATTTTTTAAGTCCTCAGCGCCAAGGTCTGATCGGTTCCAGCAACCATCGCCATCATCTGCATTACATGGTGCAGGAATATCTTGGGGCAAGAGCAGACTTGGAGACCTTTCCAACAGACCATCTACTGGTTTACTGGGTCTTGAGGATGGACCACTGGCCAGAACTTGCTCAATATGCAATTGAGCTACTGGCCTGTCCTGCATCCAGCGTTCTTTCTGAACGCACATTCAGTGCTGCTGGAGGGTTTGTAACGGATCATAGGGTGTGCCTGTCCACAGACTCCCTTGATAGGCTCACATTCATAAAAATGAATCAGTCTTGGATCAGCAGCAGCTATCAAGCACCTGATGCTGATGTAACTGATTGATTTTTCTATGGATGTGGGATCCCTTGAAGACTGCCTATGCTGAGTGACTATCCTATTCCTCTTCAATCTTGATGATGCTAGCTTCCAACAATATTTTTGGTTTAGGGCACCACCACCACTCCCTAAGGCCCAATTTTTCTGCCCCTGTTTAACAGGGGCATGCAATTACAATTTTTGATCAAATATTTCACAGCAGGGCCGTTCCTGCGCCCAACAAGCGTAACTGTGAGGGGTTACAGTGTTGTGGCACCACCACCACTGCCTAAGGCCCAATTTTTCTGCCTCTGTTTAACAGGGGCATGTAATTACAATTCTTGATATAATATTTCATATCAGGGCCCGTTCCTGCGCCCAACAAGCGTAACTATGAGGGGTTACAGTGTTGTGGCAGCACCACCACCACTGCTTAAGGCCCAATTTTTCTGCCCCTGTTTAACAGGGGCATGTAATTACAATTTTTGATCAAATATTTCACAGCAGGGCCCGTTCCTGCGCCCAACAAGCGTAACTGTGAGGGGTTACAGTGTTGTGGCACCGCCACTGCTTAAGGCCCCACTTTTCTGCCCCTGTTTAACAGGGGCATGTAATTACAATTTTTGATCAAATATTTCACAGCAGGGCCCGTTCCTGCGCCCAACAAGAGTATTTGTGAGAGGTTACAGTGTTGTGGCACCACCACCACTGCCTAAGGCCTAATTTTTCTGCCCCTGTTTAACAGGGGCATGTAATTACAATTGTTGATATAATATTTCATAGCAGGGCCTGTTCCTGCGCCCAACAAGAGTATCTGTGAGGGCTTACAGTGTTGTGGCACCACCACCACCACTGCCTAAGGCCCAATTTTTCTGCCCCTGTTTAACAGGGGCATGTAATTACAATTCTTGATATAATATTTCATAGCAGGGCCCATTCCTGCGCCCAACAAGCGTAACTGTGAGGGGTCACAGTGTTGTGGCACCACCACTGCTTAAGGCCAAATTTTTCTGCCCCTGTTTAACAGGGGCATGTAATTACAATTCTTGATCAAATATTTCACAGCAGGGCCCGTTCCTGCACCCAACAAGAGTAACTGTGAGGGGTTACAGTGTTCTGGCACCACCAACACCTAAGGTCAAATTTTTTGCAGAGTATTTAGTGCAGGCCGTATAGTATATATACTTCTGTTCAGAGTATATAGTGCCTGGGGCCCCCCCACATCATTTTTTTTTTAAAAGTGGGTGTGGGGTTCCCCTTAATAACCTTACCAGACCCAAAGAGCCTTGTAATGGGCTGGGGGGGGGGGGCATTTTTCTCAATGATTTTCATGTATATTGCCTGGACCCGACAATACATTACAGCCGCAAGCAGTTTTAAATTACTTTTTTTCTTTTAGAAATGTCCTTTTGTGTGGTATCGTTCTAAACACGGGAAAACTGCGCCACTTTACAGGCATACTATAGACACCCCCCAGGCCCGATATTTAAAGGAACATTTCATTTTTATTGTTTCACTTTAAGCATTCTTAAAATCACTGCTCCCGAAAAAACGTCTGTTTTTAAAACTTTTGTTTGCATTGATACATGTCCCCTGGGGCAGGACCTGGGTCCCCAAACACTTTTTAGGGCAAAAACTAGCCTTAAAAATTAGCACTTTTGATTTTTCACGTTCGTGTCCCATAGACTTTAACGGTGTTCGTACAAACTTTTTTGCATGTTCGGATGTTCTGGTGCGAACAGAACCGGGAGGTGTTCGGCTCATCCCTAGTCCCAACCTGTGAACAGTGATGCTGCTCTGAACTTGTCACCTAAGTTCGTATGCCCTTCTATACAGAACAGGGACTGTCACTGACCTGGGTGCTGCATGGCCGGTGTCACCCCATGTATCCCCCTCCCTGGCCAGCTGCAGCAGCTGTAAGAATATGTAATTGATCTTCACATAATGTACGCCAGACACAAGGACAGTCAGCGGGAGAGCTGTCAACATAGATATACAGTCAGGTCCATAACTATTGGGACATCAACACAATTCTAATCTTTTTGGCTCTATACACCACCACAATTGACTTGAAATGAAACGAACAAGATGTGCTTTAACTGCAGACTTTCAGCTTTAATTTGAGGGTATTTACATCCAAATCAGGTGAACGGTGTAGGAATTACAACAGTTTGTATATGTGCCTCCCACTTTTTAAGGGACCAAAATGGGACAGATTAACAATCATCCATCAAACTTTCACTTTTTAACCTCTTCGCGCCCGCGCTATAGCCGAAAGACGGCTACGCTAATTGCCGGGAGGCCGTCCCTGGAGCGGGAGCGCGCATCCCTTGGACACAGCCAGTCACAGATCTCTGAAAATGGCCAATCACAGCGGCCGTTTTCAGCGCGATCGGCGGTGCCAATGAGAGATGATCTCATATGTAAACATATGAGATCATCTCTCATCGCCGGCTCTCCCTCCTCACACAGAGACAGCGTGTGAGGAGGGAGAGCGAACCGCTGCAGCGGGGAGTACAAAAAAAGTTACGTCAGTGCCATCTGTCCCCACTGTCATCTGTCCCCAGTGCCACGTATAAGTGCCATCTGTCATCAGTGCCACATATTAGTGCCATCTGTCATCAGTGCCACATATTAGTGCCATCTGTCATCAGTGCCACCTGTCAGTGTCACGTGCCATCAGTGGCACGTATCAGTGTCACGTGTCATCAGTGTCACATGTCATCAGTGCCACGTATCAGTGCCATCTGTCATCAGTGTCACGTGTCATCAGTGCCATGTATAAGTGCCATCTCTCATCAGTGCCACGTATTAGTGCCATCTGTCATCAGTGCCACGTATTAGTGCCATCTGTCATCAGTGCCACGTGTCATCAGTGCCACGTATTAGTGCCATCTGTCATCAGTGCCACCTGTCATCAGTGCCACATATTAGTGCCATCTGTCATCAGTGTCACGTGCCATCAGTGCCATGTATTAGTGCCATCTGTCAGTGCAACGTATTAGTGCCATCCGTCATCAGTGCCATGTATTAGTGCCATCTGTCATCAGTGCCACGTATTAGTGCCATCTATCATCAGTGCCACATCAGTGTCATCAGTGCCACGTATCAGTGCCATCTGTCATCAGTGCCACATCAGTATCATCAGTGCCACGTATCAGTGCCATCTATCATCAGTGCCACATCCGTATCATCAGTGCCACGTATCAGTGCCATCTGTCATCAGTGCCACGTCAGTGTCACGTGTCATTGTCCTGGTGTTCCAGGGCCTTCAAAAATGTAATAGGTAGTCAACAAGTTAGATGTGTAATTTATGCTCCTTGGACACCTGATGGTGCTCCCTGCATGTTGGGCCTCTCTATGTGGCCAGGCTGTGAAAAAGTCCCACACATGTGGTATCGTAATACTCAGGAGAAGTAGCAGAATGTATTTTGGGGTGTTATTTGTGGTATATACATGCCATGTGAGAGAAGTAACCTATTACAATGACAATTTTGTGGGGAAAAAAAAAATCTTCATTTTTGCAAAGAATTGTGGGTAAAAAATGACATCAAAAAGCTCACCATGCATCTTACCAAACACCTTGGAATGTCTACTTTCAAAAAGGGGGTCATTTGGGGGGTATTTGTACTTTCCTGACTTGCTCGGGTCGCAAGAAAGATACCCATAAAGTATCTTCATATCTCTCTGATACCGCTCGTCCTCGCCGAGCTGGTATCAGAGAGATATGAAGATACTTTATGGGTTGTCATCGTTGGTGTAGCGCAGCCTTACTAGACCACAAAGCACTTCTGTTTTTTGCATGGTGACATTTCCTTGTTTGCGGAGGCTGGTGGGAGAGAGTCCCTGGATCTGGATGCTGAGTGCCTGCCTTTAAGATCCCTGGCTGGGGTTGCAGCCATCCGCTCCCTGGGTCTCCTGTAATTAAGAGACCATTTTTGTCTGGTAAGAGGCAGCAATTTTTCCAAGAGGTGGAGGTCTGTCTACGCACTCTAATTTTTACCACAGCAAGATTTTGTTACATTATTTCACAGAGCACTGGGAGACAAGTTATTTTCTTTGCATATCAATCTAGCACGGATGGACTTCCATTATTATTGTTTTTGTTGAGTCACGGACTGATTTTGGGTTTATTGTATTTTTATTTTTTTTTTTTTTTATTCATTTATATTTTTTTTTTTTTCTTCATTCATCACGGTTCAGTTTTTTAGTCACAGATTTGTCACATTATTATCCCTACAGTTATTTGAGATATTCACTTGTCACCGATTGGGTCATGCAATATTGATCTTTTCATACGGACATAGTCAATGATTTCTGTGTCCTATTTAACCAACAGCATTTATTTTTAAAGCGTGTATTTACATTGCTCAGCACTCTTATGAAACTCATCTACCTAATGATCACTATTCACCTTCATATCTTTATGAAGTTTTTTACCTCTAATTTTTAGCGCGACTTTTTTGATATATATATGATTTATGGTTTACTACTTTTTAGTCGCTGCTTATATATATTAGTGTAAGCGCAATTTTTGTTTTTACCACCAGCACATCAAGTGTGATCAATTGTTTATGATTTGCACCATAGCTTGTAGACTCTCTAACTTCCACAAAGACCAAATAATATCCACTAATTTGGGTTATTTTTACCAAAGATATGTAGCAGTATAAATTGTGGCCAAAATTTATGAAGAAAGATTAATAATTTGCTAAATTTTATCACAGAAACTAAGAAAAATTTGTTTTTTTTTCAAAATTTTCGGTCTTTTTTCATTTATAGCGCAAAAAATAAAAAACCCAGAGGTGATCAAATACCACCAAAAGAAAGCTCTATTTGTATGAAAAAAAGGACAAAAAATTAATTTGGGTACAGTATTACATGACTGAGTAATTGTCATTCAAAGTGTGAGAGCGCTGAAAGCTGAAAATTGGTCTGGTCACGAGGGGGGTTTAAGTGCCCAGTTGTCAAGTGGTTAATACTTGGTTGCAAATCCTTTGCAGTCAATTACAGCCTGAAGTTTGGAACACATAGACATCACCAGATGCTGGGTTTCATCCCTGGTGATGCTCTGCCAGGCCTCTACTGCAACTGTCTTCAGTTCCTGCTTGTTCTTGGGGCATTTTCCCTTCAGTTTTGTCTTCAGCAAGTGAAATGCATGCTCAATCGGATTCAGATCAGGTGATTGACTTGGCCATTGCATAACATTCCACTTCTTTCCCTTAAAAAACTCTTTGGTTGCTTTCGCAGTATGCTTCGGGTCATTGTCCATCTCCACTGTGAAGCCCGTCCAATGAGTTCTGAAGCATTTTGCTGAATATGAGCAGATAATATTGCCCGAAACACTTCAGTTTTGTCAGCAGTCACTTCATCAATAAATACAAGAGAACCAGTTCCATTGGCAGCCACACATGCCCACGCCATGACACTACCACCACCATGCTTCACTGATGAGGTGGTATGCTTTGGAACATGCTTTGGAACATGAGCAGTTCCTTTCCTTCTCCATACTCTTCTCTTCCCATCACTCTGGTGATATTGGTCTCATCTGTCCATAGGATGTTGTTCCAGACCTGTGAAGGCTTTTTTAGATGTTGTTTGGCAAACTCTAATCTGGCCTTCCTGTTTTTGAGGCTCGCCAATGGTTTACATCTTGTGGTGAACCCTCTGTATTCACTCTGGTGAAGTCTTCTCTTGATTGTTGACTTTGACACACATACACCTACCTTCTGGAGAGTGTTCTTGATCTGGTCAACTGTTGTGAAGGGAAAGAATTCTTCTGTCATCCACCACAGTTGTTTTCTGTGGTCTTCCGGGTCTTTTGGTGTTGCTGAGCTCACCAGTGCGTTCTTTCTTTTTAAGGATGTTCCAAACAGTTGATTTGGCTACACCTGTTTTTGCTATCTCTCTGATGGGTTTGTTTTGTTTTTTTCAGCCTAATGATGGCTTGCTTCACTGATAGTGACAGCTCTTTGGATCTCATATTGAGAGTTGACAGCAACAGATTCCAAATGCAAATAGCACACTTGAAATGAACTCTGGACCGTTTATCTGCTCCTTGTAAATGGGATAATGAGGGAATAACACACACCTGGCCATGGAACAGCTGAGCAGTCAACTGTCCCATTACTTTTGGTCCCTTAAAAAGTGGGAGGCACATATACAAACTGATGTAATTCCTACACAGTTCATCTGATTTGGATGTAAATACCCTCAAATTAAAGCTGAAGGTCTGCAGTTAAAGCACATCTTGTTCGTTTCAATTCAAATCCATTGTGGTGGTGTATAGAGCCAAAAAGATTAGAATTGTGTTGATGTCACAATATTTATGGACCTGACTGTACACTACAAGACTGCAGTGCTTAACATGTTACTAAACCCAGGAGCCTGCATTCACTATATCTGCTCTCTCACAGTACACAGAACATGGAAATGCAATTATTTTATTAAATATTAACTGCTAAATACCTTTTCTCATCAGCAGTATATAGCAGTCTTGTGACTTCTATCAGTGTCTGGTAAAGCTTGTAGGAGGAGTTTTCATTCTCCTCTGACTGTCCTATGAGGCTGCAGGACCCCTGACCCTCTGTCTGGACAGTGCCGATTGGCCCTGTGCTGATCACATGCACCCTCCCAACAAAAATAAAAAAAATCTCTAGCAATGCACATCAAACTGAGCATGTGCAGAGTGCCTCCTAGGGCTCTGTTCTATCAGCAGATGGACTGGGGACAGTGGAAGAAGGGGAGGATCATAGAAGGCAGGATCAAACAGCCTTTTTACACAATGCAGAGGATTAACCCCTTAGGTCCCACAGTGAGTATAACAAGCATGCTTTACTGCATATACAGACTGATTTTACTGTTGTGGGTTTATTAACACTTTAAATTTTGCTTTGCACTAGAGTGTCAGCTATTCTCAACCATTGTTCCGTAGAGCCCTAAGGTTTCTTTGAAGTGTAATTTACCTTTTCAGAAAAATGTGAACTAACTCCATACACCCTCCCCCACTCTGGTCCTCGTTGTACTTACTTCCATTGGTGTGTAGTGGTTCAGGGATTTGAAACCCCTGCTCTTCTTTCTCTTCTTTTTGCAGTGCTTCCAGGAAGGATCAGAGCAATTTTGATTCGTCAGCCCCAGCCCAGTGCATCACTCTGATCTACCCTAGAAATGCTGCAGAAAGAAGTGGGAGAAGAGCGGGGATTGTATATTTATTATATTGTTTAAAAGGAGAATTGGGAGCCCATTTGGCTACTGAAAGAGTGCAGACCCGAGAATGTTACTTTCCTGACTGTCATGCTAATCCTCTTGTTTCAATACCTTGATTTAAGGTATTTAGACTTAGAACAAATCTGCTGTCAAGGACACCTAATTTTCCCTATACACATAATAGGCACCTATGTTTTAAACTTTCATATACCATCTTGCAATTAAAATCTGAAAATGTAAATATGATTAGTTGCTGTGAACCATGCAAATGGTATTTTGTTTCTATTGAGTTGTGTTCACATAAGAAACATAAACATAGTGCTGAATTTTGTACCTTTCCTGAATTCTAATAAAGCACAAAATCACAATAGCACTAAAAATACATAAAGCAATATTTATTTCATAAAAATAGATGTTATTTCAGTATTATTGTGCAGTCATTTAATACTCTTCTCCCTCCTCTCCTTCACCCTCTCCTTCAACGCTGTCAGTGGCAACCTCTTCATAATCCTTCTCCAGGGCGGCCATGTCCTCCCGAGCCTCAGAGAACTCTCCTTCTTCCATACCTTCACCCACGTACCAGTGCACAAAGGCACGCTTGGCATACATCAGATCAAACTTGTGGTCCAGACGAGCCCAGGCCTCAGCAATGGCTGTGGTGTTGCTCAACATGCACACGGCTCGCTGCACCTTAGCCAGATCTCCACCAGGAACCACAGTTGGTGGCTGGTAGTTGATTCCAACCTTGAATCCAGTTGGGCACCAGTCCACAAATTGGATAGTGCGTTTGGTCTTGATGGTGGCAATAGCAGCATTGACATCTTTGGGCACCACATCACCACGGTACAGCAGGCAGCAAGCCATGTATTTACCGTGTCTGGGGTCACATTTCACCATCTGGTTGGCTGGCTCAAAGCAAGCGTTGGTGATCTCAGACACAGAGAGCTGCTCATGGTAAGCTTTCTCTGCAGAGATTACGGGAGCATAGGTGGCCAGCGGGAAGTGGATACGGGGGTAGGGCACCAGGTTGGTCTGGAACTCTGTCAAGTCCACATTCAGAGCTCCATCAAACCTAAGGGAGGCGGTGATGGAAGACACAATCTGGCCAATCAGACGGTTCAAGTTGGTGTAGGTTGGGCGTTCGATGTCCAGGTTTCTGCGACAGATGTCATAAATGGCTTCGTTGTCCACCATGAAAGCACAGTCTGAGTGCTCCAGGGTAGTGTGGGTGGTGAGGATGGCGTTGTAGGGCTCAACCACAGCTGTGGAGATCTGAGGAGCTGGGTAGATGGCGAATTCAAGCTTGGACTTCTTTCCATAGTCAACAGACAGACGTTCCATCAAGAGGGAGGTGAAACCAGAGCCAGTGCCACCACCAAAACTGTGGAAGATGAGGAATCCCTGGAGACCGGTGCACTGGTCAGCCTGAGAAAAAGCAAAAAACACAGGGTTCGATAACTTTTCTCTAAAGATAATGCTTATACTATTTATACTCTTGATTATCATGCTGTGTTCACCTGGCTAATATATAGTTTCTGTCATTAATAATAAGAGAAGAACGCAAGGCCATTTCAACACACAAGAAGGGCCAGGCAATCATCATATCAACGGGTCTACATTCATACAGACAAGAGTACAAAGAGGAGCAGAGGTGCAAGCCTAGCTCTCTGCCTCCTCTGTACACAGTCATATGTTACAAGAGAACAGCACAAACCTTGTAGAAATATACACTGTATCAAATTCTAATGCTTTTAAAATTTTAGAGGAAAATGTATCAGGTGACTAATTATGGTTCAGGACTTTTTAGAGATGTCCATACACTATGGATGAAATAATTGAACTTGTGTTGTGTTTTTCTCTCCTAGAACAGTGGTCTCCAAACTGCATCCCGTTGGTCGGATGCGGTCCTTATTCAGCCCTTGGGGCACTATCCCTCCCACTGATATGAGACACTATTCTGCCAACTGACAGTAGCAATTGGGCACCATTTCTCCCATTGACACCAACAATGGGGCACCATTTCTCCCACTGACACCAACTATGGGGTGCTATTATTCCCAATGATACCAACGATAGGACACTGTTCCTCCACCTAATACCAAATGTGATCTTTACTCCCACTGATACCAGGAAAATTTCCGTTGGCCACAGTCCGGCCCCCTAAAGTCTGAAGGACAAAAAAATGGCCATTTGTTTAGAAAATTTGGAGACCCCTGTCCTAAAACAGTGGTCTCCAAATTGGGGCCCTTTGCTTGCCTTTATCCAGCCCCTGGGGCACCTTTCCTCCCACTGATACAATTGGGTGATTGGAGGGGAGCGCCTGATGTCCAAGAAACAGTCTCACTTGAGAGGGGGCATCCTGTAGTACAGAAGGTTTTTTTTTTACCTTAATGCATAACCACTTTAAACCTTCCAATGGGGACACCTGTTCCAGTGACAACCATCTAAGAGGTGAATTCTCCTTGATTGATTTTCTGTCACTTCTGGATCTAATAAACTGATGGCAGTTTTAACCCTTCCTTACTTCATCCAAAGCTAAAAAAAAAAAATTGGGGCTATACACATTAAGCTACATTGAACCCTCAACCTAAACCTGGAATGTAGCCCTTAGCACTTATTAATTGCATCTTAACTGATTCAAGATAATAAACTATTTAATTTGTTTGAACGAATATTAAATTCCTTTTACAACTATGGCTGTTGGTTGTCATGGAAATAACCCAATCAGAGTAATCCTCTGTTAGCTCTTGTGCTACATGAGGGAGACCGCACTGTTAACTCCTGTGCAAATAGGAGGCAGAGAGCTATGCTCACTACCCCCCCTCCTCCCCCCACTTATCATCCTGCCAACTGATGACATCATCGGTTGCTAAGGGCTTGCCGGTGTTCTGACGAGAAGTGTCCTCCTATCAGATAGTGTCCGCCCTGTACTGCGCAGGCGCAGTGCCTGTGCAGTACGGAGAAGAAGGAGATGCCGAAAGTGTCCGAAGTTGATCAGCTGACCATCAGCTGTACATGGCGCTTGGGCACTTATTAGTGATGGCTTTGCAAGAGGGCCCCTCACGGGCTCGCTTCGCTCGCCACGCTTCGGGCACGGCCTCGCTGCACTCGGCATCTATTTATTCTTACTCTATGTCCACTTGGATAGTAGGGAATGAACCTGGACACAGGGTAAGAATAAAAGTGCAGGCGCCGTGTGCAGTTGACAATCAGCTGTTGAATTTCGGAGACTTTCGGCTCTCGTTTGTCCTCTGTACTGCGCCTGTGCAGTACAGGGCGGACACTTTTGGATAGGGGACAGTATTCGACAAGACACCGGCAAGGGTACAGGGAGGAGCGGGGGGGGGGGGTAGGTGCGGGCATAGCTCTCTGCCTCCTCTGTACACAGGAATTAACTGTGCGCTCTCCCTCCTGTTAACGGTTAACAGAGGATCTCAGGAAGGCTCTCTCCCCTCTTGCTGCTGTCACTACTGCTAGTAAAAGGGGGGATTTGAGGGGTAATTGTGCTATTTGGGGGATTTTGGAGCAGGTGGGGGGGGGAGGGTGCTAGGAGGGGGGATTTGTGGTGGTTTGTGCTGGGGGGGGGATTTGGGTGTGTGTGTGTGTGTGTGGTGGGGGTTGTGCTAGGAGGGGGATTTAGGTGGGAAAGGTGGTGCTAGGAGGGAGGATTTTGTAGGGTGGTGCTAGGAGGGAGGATTTGGTGGGGTTGTGCTAGGAGGGGAACAAACGCAAAGAAGCGTGTGCGCTCAGATGCACCTCCTGGTGTGAACGAGCCCTCAGGCTGGTGTGCCCCGGGATTGTTTGCGATTCTAAAGGGTGCCTTGGCTAAAAAAAAAAGGTTGAAAAACACTGGTATAATCCACATAGATCTAGGTCAGAAACCACTCACCAGTTTGCGGACCCTGTCCAGCACCAGGTCGATGATCTCTTTGCCGATGGTGTAGTGACCTCGGGCATAGTTGTTGGCAGCGTCTTCCTTGCCGGTGATGAGTTGCTCAGGGTGGAAAAGTTGTCGGTAGGTTCCTGTCCTCACCTCATCTATAGAAATGTGACAGCAATGGGTCAGAAAGTTGCTACAGGTGACAACACTTGGTGGACATCTCACACACTTAATCACACAACATAACAGGCGACCTACTCACCAATCACAGTGGGCTCCAGGTCCACAAAGACAGCACGGGGGACGTGTTTTCCAGCCCCGGTTTCACTGAAGAAAGTGTTGAAGGAATCGTCTCCTCCTCCGATGGTTTTGTCACTGGGCATCTGTCCGTCCGGCTGGATGCCATGTTCCAGGCAGTACAGCTCCCAGCAGGCATTGCCAATCTGTACACCGGCTTGGCCAACGTGGACTGAGATGCATTCCCTCTGTGTGGGGTAAATGGTATATGCAGTTAGGATTAGGACAGAGCAGTGCAGGCACACACAGGGTCAGGATGTATAGATTGGTAGAGGGCAGGGCAGTGACATATAGGAATATAAAGATCAACAGAGCACAGTAACACATAGGCAGATGTATAGATTGGCAAAGTACAGTCACTCACAGGGATGTACAGACAGGCAGAGTGTATAGTCACACAGATATTTATAGACTGGTGGAGCACAGTACCATACAGGAATACATAGATTGGCAAATTGCAGTCACATGCAGCATGTATAAGGCATCAGCCATAACCCCGGTATTTCTTTTTTTCTCATGAAAGTAGTCAGAGTGGCTAATTACTTGCTGGATCACTTTCAGAAGCAGCGGGAGGGGTCATCCCCCTCTACTGCCGCTCGCCGGTGTTTCCGATGGTTCACTTGGCTGGCCATAGAGGTAGAGACTCTGATAGCCTCTATGATCTTGGAGGACTGGAGCGACTTTATGACATCACTTCCTGACAAGAGCGGAAGTAAACATTTATTTTTTTGGATCTTTTCCTTTTAAAGGTAGAGGAGAGATTTGAGGTCTTTTTGACCCCAGATCTCTCCATAAAGGGGTGCTTGCACCACATGTGAGGCATTGCCACGAATGTTAGAGCAAGGGTAATAATTCTAGCACTAGACCTCCTCTGTAGTTCTAAACTGATAACCTGTAAAAATTTTAAAGCGTCGCCTATGGTAATTTTTAAGTATCGTAAGTTTGTCGCCATTCCGCAAGCGTACACAATTTTAAAGCGTGACATGTTAGGTATCTATTTACTCAGCATAACATCATCTTTTAAATGTTACCAAAATAATGGGTTATATATTGTGTTTTTTTTGCATTAAAATACATTAAAAGACATTTTTTGCCTTTGAAAAACCGCTGCACAAATACCATGGGACATAAAAAAATTGCAACAATCTACATTTTATTCTCTAGGGTCTCTGCTAAAATACATATAATGTTTGGGGGTTCTAAGTAATTTTCTAGCAAAAAATACTGATTTAAAAAGTTCCAGAAAAGGCCTGGCTGGCAAGTGGCTATAGACTGGTAGAGTGCAATCATGCATAGGGATGTGAAGACAGAGTGTGGTCACACTCAGGAATGTATATATGCACACAGAGGTGTATAGACTGGCAGAGTGCAGTCACAGGGGGGGGGGGGGGGTGGGATATAAAGAATTGTAAATTGCAGTCATACTCAGGGATGTATAGGATGGCAGAGAGTCACACATAGAAGGATGTATAGGATAAGATAGCACAGTGAGGTCACACATAGAAGGATGTATATAGTAGGATGGGAGAGTGCAGTCACACATAGGGGATGTATAGGATGGCAGAGTGCAGTCACACACAGAGGAATGTATAGGATACGATTGAAGAGTGCAGTCACATAGGGGGATGTAAAGGATGGCAGAGTGCAGTCACACATTATAGGATAAGATAGCAGAGTGCGGTCACACCTAGAGGAATGTATAAGATGGCAGAGTGCAGTCGGTCGCTCACCATGATGCTGAATAAAGTTGATCTCTCCGGGTTCCGATGGGTTAGGTGTTCGGTGTGGAGTGGTCACTGTCCCCTCTCTCTTCTCTCCTTCATATATATAGGAGTTAGTGACATCAGCGTCCTTAGTAACAGGAGGGAGGTGGAGGGAGGTGGAGGGAGCCTGGGGCAGGTGACACCATTGTGTGTTGTGGAGAGAACACAATCCTGCCTGGGAGGGGCTGCACTCAGCACAACACAACTGTTACCAGGTACAGAGAGTGACCCCCCCAGAGAGGGGACACAGATCATTACATGGAGGGAGATAGAGAGGGAAAGGAAGGAGGGAAGAGGGCAGATATGGAGGGAAGATTACTGGGAATGTTGGAGGGAAGATTACTGGGAACGTTGAAGAGAATGTTACATATGTGATGATAAACAGGAAAGAAAAAAACAAAATATTTACTGTTACACTTTATTTGTAACTACCGGTATTTATTTATAGGTATTAAAGTGGGGTTCCACCCAAAAAAACAAAAATACATAAAAAATCCTAAAAAAAACAAAAAAACAAAAAAAATTTGGATATTTTTTTTCACTTACCTCTAAATGCCTGTTGCTAGGTGGTCCCTCATAGTCTGCCCCTTCCTTTGCCTGGGCTGGTGACATCACTTCCCCCTCGGCACAGGAAGGGCTCAGCTCTGCTCCCTCCCTCCTGTCAATCATCTGGGACCCATTACAGGTCCCAGGTGACTGAGCGGCCAATCATGGCGAGTGGCGACACTCGCGCATGCGCAGTGGGTGCCAGGCTGTGAAGCCACAGCCCGGCGCCCACAGTTGCAGTGCCGGCGCCGCTGAACGGAGGGGGAGACGAGCGGGGCTTCAATCCCCCGCTTCGCTGGACTCCAGGACAGGTAAGTGTCCAATTAAAAGTCAGCAGCTGCAGTATTTGTAGCTGCTGACTTTTAATTTTTTTTTTTTTTAATGGCCCCCCTGGGTGGAACTCCTCTTTAAAAACACACTGAGATCACTTCTGTCACTCTGAGCTGTGGAGGTATTCTGGATTTTAAACAGTTCATTAATGCTGGGCACACATTTTTTGTTTTTATTATTATTTTACTTTAACTGAAAATTGCGCGGTCGTGAGACGCTGTACCCAAATAAAATTGATGTTCTTTTTACCCCCACAAATAGAGATTTCTTTTGATGGTATTTGATCACCTCTGCGGTTTTTATTTTTTGCGCTATTATCAAAACTAAAAAAAGACTGTCAATTAAAAGATAGATAGATAGATAGATAGATAGATAGATAGATAGATAGATAGATAGATAGATAGATAGATAGATAGATAGATAGATAGATAGATAGATAGATAGATAGATAGAGATATATTACTTTCTGCTATAAAACATCCAATTAAAAAATTAAAAGTCTTCATTTATTTAGGCCAATATGTATTCTGCTACACATTTTTGATAAAAAAAACTCCCAATAAGCGTATCATGATTGGTTTGTGCAAAAGTTATAGTGTCTACAAACTTTGGCATAGATTTATGGAATTTTTTTTTTCACTAGTAATGGCGGCAATCAGCGACTTA
Source organism: Aquarana catesbeiana (assembly GCF_042186555.1). Lineage (NCBI taxonomy): Eukaryota > Metazoa > Chordata > Amphibia > Anura > Ranidae > Aquarana > Aquarana catesbeiana. The sequence goes on from NC_133329.1 coordinate 390,746,131, forward strand.
AGGCATGACTGCAACATTGCTGCGGACAAATCAGACACTAACTGACACTTTGTGGGAACCGACAATACAGTAATACAGTGATCAGTGCTAAAAATATGCACTATCACTGTACTAATGACACTGGCTGGGAAGAAGTTAAACATCAGGGGTGTTCAAAGAGTTAAATGTGTTCCTAGGGAGTGCTTGCTAACTTTGTGGGAGGTGCTTGATAGTACAAGCACCTCCCACAAAGTTAGCAAGCACTCCCTAGGAACACATTTAACTCTTTGAACACCCCTGATGTTTAACTTCTTCCCAGCCAGTGTCATTAGTACAGTGATAGTGCATATTTTTAGCACTGATCACTGTATTACTGTATTGTCGGTTCCCACAAAGTGTCAGTTAGTGTCTGATTTGTCCGCAGCAATGTTGCAGTCATGCCTTAAGTCGCTCATTTCAAATCCATTGTGGTTGTGTATAGAGCCAAAAAGATTAGAATTGTGTTGATGTCCCAATAGTTATGGACCTGACTGTGTGTGATATATATATAATCTTAAATTGCGTTTTATAGTTGGCCCCCCTACTTTTGTCCCTGTCCCCCAATGTGCCCCCCCTAAATATGAAAGCGGAAGATGCCACTGCTATTGATCCTGTGTTTCTGCTAAGCAGGAACATGGATCTCTGCCTTCCCATAGTAGGGAAGGCAGAGATCCATGTTCCTGCTTAGCAGAAACACAGGATCAATAGCAGTGGCATCTTCCGCTTTCATATTTAGGGGGGGCACATTGGGGGACAGGGACAAAAGTAGGGGGGCCAACTATAAAACGCAATTTAAGATTATATATATATCACACACAGTCAGGTCCATAACTATTGGGACATCAACACAATTCTAATCTTTTTGGCTCTATACACAACCACAATGGATTTGAAATGAAATGAACAAGATGTGCTTTAACTGCAGACTTTCAGCTTTAATTTGAGGGTATTTACATCCAAATATAGGTGAACGGTGTAGGAATTACAACAGTTTGTATATGTGCCTCCCACTTTTTAAGGGACCAAAAGTAATGGGACAGATTAACAGTCATCCATGAAACTTTCACTTTTTAATACTTGGTTGCAAATCCTTTGCAGTCAATTACAGCCTGAAGTCTGGAACACATAGACATCACCAGACGCTGGGTTTCATCCCTGGTGATGCTCTGCCAGGCCTCTACTGCAACTGTCTTCAGTTCCTGCTTGTTCTTGGGGCATTTTCCCTTCAGTTTTGTCTTCAGCAAGTGAAATGCATGCTCAATCGGATTCAGGTCAGGTGATTGACTTGGCCATTGCATAACATTCCACCTCTTTCCCTTAAAAAACTCTTTGGTTGCTTTCGCAGTATGCTTCAGGTCATTGTCCATCTGCACTGTGAAGCGCCGTCCAATGAGTTCTGAAGCATTTTGCTGAATATGAGCAGATAATATTGCCCGAAACACTTCAGAATTCATCCTGCTGCTTTTGTCAGCAGTCACATCATCAATAAATACAAGAGAACCAGTTCCATTGGCAGCCACACATGCCCACGCCATGACACTACCACCACCATGCTTCACTGATGAGGTGGTATGCTTTGGATCATGAGCAGTTCCTTTCCTTCTCCATACTCTTCTCTTCCCATCACTCTGGTACAAGCTGATCTTGGTCTCATCTGTCCATAGGATGTTGTTCCAGAACTGTGAAGGCTTTTTTAGATGTTGTTTGGCAAACTCTAATCTGGCCTTCCTGTTTTTGAGGCTCACCAATGGTTTACATCTTGTGGTGAACCCTCTGTATTCACTCTGGCGAAGTCTTCTCTTGATTGTTGACTTTGACACACATACACCTACCTCCTGGAGAGTGTTCTTGATCTGGCCAACTGTTGTGAAGGGTGTTTTCTTCACCAGGGAAAGAATTCTTCAGTCATCCACCACAGTTGTTTTCCGTGGTCTTCCGGGTCTTTTGGTGTTGCTGAGCTCACCAGTGCGTTCTTTCTTTTTAAGGATGTTCCAAACAGTTTATGTGGCCACACCTAATGTTTTTGCTATCTCTCTGACAAGTTTGTTTTGTTTTTTCAGCCTAATGATGGCTTGCTTCACTGATAGTAACAGCTGTTTGGATCTCATATTGGGAGTTGACAGCAACAGATTCCAAATGCAAATAGCACACTTGAAATAAACTCTAGACCTTTTATCTGCTCCTTGTAAATGGGATAATGAGGGAATAACACACACCTGGCCATGGAACAGCTGAGCAGCCAATTGTCCCATTACTTTTGGTCCCTTAAAAAGTGGGAGGCACATATATAAACTGTTGTAATTCCTACACCGTTCACCTGATTTGGATGTAAATACCCTCAAATTAAAGCTGAAGGTCTGCAGTTAAAGCACATCTTGTTCGTTTCATTTCAAATCCATTATGGTGGTGTATAGAGCCAAAAAGATTAGAATTGTGTTGATGTCCCAATATTTATGGACCTGACTGTATATCACTTTATATATCATGACAATGGGTATAAAATGCATACAAATATACAATATTAAGCCCTGTACTCCTGCAACAATGCCCCAATACATGCAATAAAAAACAAAGGAGAAAGTTACTATCCCAAATCCCTCTGCCTATTTAACTAAATGGATTTTTTTTAGTATCGCTCCAGTGGCCATTAAAGTGTAAGCTCACCTGCCCTTCTCGTCCTGTCCGTCTTCCTCTGCGACTTTGTGTCCACCATGCAGCCTTGTGCCCAGTGCCCACCAATGCAGCCTTGTGTCCACCAATGCAGCCTTGTGCCCACCAATGCAGCCTTGTGCCCACCAATGCAGTCTTGTGCCTAGTGTCCGCCAATGCAGCCTTGTGCCCAGTGCCCACCAATGCAGCCTTCTGCTCACCAATGCAGCCTTGTTTCCACCATGCAGCCTTGTGCCCACCAATGCAGCCTTGTGCCCAGTGCCCACCAATTCAGCCTTGTGCCCACCCTGCAGCCTTGTGCTCACCAATGCAGCTTTGTGTCCACCATGCAGCCTTGTGCTCAGTGCCCACCATGTAGCCTTGTGCCCACCAATGTAGTCTTGTGTCCAACATGCAGCCTTGTGCCCACCAATGCAGTCTTGTGTCCACCATGCAGCCTACCTGTGCAGGGAGGAGAGGAACAGGAAAGCCGCCCAGGTGTTCAGAGCGCAGCATGGGGAACACAGCGATAACAGCTTTAATTTCAATTGCGTGTTCCCGCCGCGCAACGTCATATACAGCCCCGCCCTCTGGCCGGGGAACTTTGATTGACAGATCACCCGTCACTGGGACGGACCAGGAGGAGGGGCTGTATCTGACAGCGAGCAGCGGGGAACACGGCAATTGAAATGAAAGCTGTTATAGCTGTATTCCGCATGCTGCACTCTGAACACCTGGGCGTCTCTCTCTCTCTCTCTTTCTACCGCTCCATGATCACTGGGAGAAAGACTCCCACTCCACACAGGCTGCCGGCTCGCCCCCCGCTCCCAGGCAGCCCTTCTTCGCCGGCCCTCAAAATCCACTCGCAAAATGCGAGCAGGCGAGTGGATTTTTTGAGGGCTGCTCTATAGTCTGGCGGCCGTGGCTGGTGAGAGATTGCAGATTGCAGAGTGTCAGCGTGGATGGAGAGGGAGGAAGTGAAGGGAGGGGGGGGATCTCCTGCAGGAGTGACAGGATGCTCTCCTTCTCAGGAGCGCCTGTTTTATTCTGACGGCGGCCTGAGCAAGATGAGGGCCTCGGGGCACCCATTGCAACAAAAGGCATTTTAATTGGGGGGGCACATGAGGGGCACAGCATTATGTTGGGGGGGTCAGGGCCCCCTCTGGCCCCACGTTAGTGATGCCACTGATCACCACCTCCCCTTCTCACAGAACAGCGATCTGTCTTGTTTACATAGGCAGACCGCCATTCTGTCTCTCCCGGGAATGATCGGCGGGTCCTGGCAGACATTGCGTCCAATCACAGCAGGATCGGGTCGCCGGCAGAGTGCGTGCGTGCCCCAGCCCCAGAAGTGAAGGATCACGTACAGGTATGTGATCCTGCGCAGAGGAGCTGCTTTGCCATCATATATATACTGTATATGGTATACAGTATACGGTCGGCAATCAGTTAAAGCGTTTGCTAACCTAAAAAAAAAAATATTGATCCCCTTCCCTTAAAGCATGTTATACAGCACAGTGCTTGTGCTGTGTCATTTGGCTCCTTCTATCACCTAAAGAAATCTGGCTGATCCTGCCTGGTTCAGCCCCCCCCCCCCCGGAAACTGACTATGGTGAATCATGGCTGCTGAGTCCTAACACTGTGGTTTACGTGCCTCCGTCATCTGCAGCTCTCATGTCCTCCTCTGTGCTCTCTCAGTCTCTCCCCCCTCCCTCCCTGCCTGTCTGCTCCTGTGTCAGTTACCGCCCCCCTCCCCTCCTACTGCTGAAGTTTCATTTAATGTTTTATCCCATCCTGTCTGTTGAATAATCCTATGTGCCCCTGTGTCTGTGTTTTATTAAAATAAGCTGTTCTTTACCATATCTCAGAGCGTCAATCGCCACTCACATGACTGGCCGCCTCTCTCCTCCTCTCCTCCCCGCCTCCTCCTCCCCTCCCGACTGAAATCAGCGGGAATCCTCTGCCCCATCCACTGCAGCTGTCAGACGGGGGAAACGAGAGAGCATGGGTCACATGAGCGGTGATCGGTGCAAAAGAAAAACACAGACACAGGGGCACATAGGATTATTCAACAAACAGGATGGGATAAAGTAGATAAAGTGGCTTAACAACTACTTTAAATATATATATATATATATATATATATATATATATATATATATATATATATATATATATATATATAATTTTTTGTAAATATGTTTTTTTTATCTATAATCTATAAATGGAAAGTGCTGTGTAAATTGACGGTGCTATATAAGTACCTGTAATGAATAATTAAAAAATAAAATAAATTTCTTGCCCCAGCAAAAAAATGACATACCCCCAACTGCCTTCAACCCTCTGATGATGCATCACAGCACATGTCCTGTAGATTGCCCCCCAGACTCTTGGGATACATGACATGACTATCCCAGGAGGCAAAGCGCCAACGCATCATCAAGGGGGCCAGCAAGGAGCATCATGGAGCAAAGCATAATCAGGGGGCCAGCTGTCTCTTCCTGGTTCTTGTAGCCTGCCACCTGGTGATGCACCACAGCACAATCTTCATCGGGTGGTCAGTTAAAATAACTAGAAAGAAATATCCAGGTTCCAATGATGTAAAAGAGGAAGATGGTGGTGGTGCGGGACCAGGCGCACAGATTCAAGTCTTAACTAGATTTTCTATTCATTATTCTTGGACTGGATATGATTGAGTAAAGCAGAGGTAGGCCATCCAGGACACGTTAACTGTCCATAGTCCTGGCTTATCCCTGTAGTGTTAAAGCGGAATGTAACTGTATCTGAGCACCACAAACTGAAAACTCTATTTCATTCATATTCAATATTCAAAGCAATCTCACCCATCCATTCATGTCTCCATGCTTTATTTTGTTGAGAAATCACTTTGCAAAACACCTCTCTAGCATTTCTAGCCACGGCCATCTTGAGTAAGGGCAGATGATTCATGCAGCATTTACTTCCCAGAATTCATCTGCCCTTGCAGGCAGGAGAGTGTCTTTAGCTGAGAAAGCCCCTCCTTCCCCCCTTCAGATGAAAGAAAAAAAATTGTCCACGAAGACTCCAGGGATGTATAATATCATTTTTACCTTGGCCAGAAACCAGAAAACAACTGAAGAAATGTAAAAAAAAAACAAAAAAAAAAGTTTAAAACAAGTAAATATAATATACAGTACCTTCCTATCTACTAATGCTAGCAGCATAAGAATTAATAACTTAGTTGTAATTTCAAATGGATGGACTTAGCCTTGAAATATCTGGGTACCTTCAATTCCTGCGGAACTTTCGCATACTTTTGACCTTAATTTTCCCTCACTTCTTCATAGAGTAGGTCTTCAGTTGGAAAAGTGGCACACGGAATTGCATTCTTGGTTTGGGAGGTGTAATATTATCAAAATTAGTATTTTACCGAAGTTTTTGTATTTATTTCGTGCCCTGCCTATTGTTATACCTATGAACTTCTTTAAAAAGGCCAATGTACTCTTTAATGGGTTTATTTGGGAGTATAAACATCCAAGGATTAGGAGGTCTTTGTTGATTCCTCCCAATTGTATTGGTGGTCTGGCTGTCCCCCCGGTCTATATAAATACTACCAAGCGGCCCATTTGGGTCGCTTGATAGATTGGTGTCGACATGGAGAACTAAAAGTTTGGCTGAATTTTGACTTTAACCATATTAAGTGATGACAACTATCGACCGGAATGTAACCATTCCGGTCAGTAGGTTTAAAGAAGGTTTTGGTCACCAATTGCTGATTAACCACTGAGATTTCCAAATCTAGGAAATGTATATTGGAAGGGCTGGCTTCATATGACAACTTAATACCAATATTGTTACTATTCAAACTCATCATAAAGTCGTCAAGAGAGTCCTGGATGCCCTTCCATGACGTTTGCGCCACGTGCTTAGTATTTTCGATATTGACTGGCTGTTAAAAACGAGGCTTGGATTTCATGGTGCACCCCTGCACCTGCGCACACCTAGTCTCTCTTCCCTATTGGCTGTTCCTTATGAGGTTTGGAACGCACGCTGATGCTTCCAGGATGTGAATTTCCATGTTGGACATACAGGATGGCGGTTTATTCAATGTAGTAATTACAGTTCTAATATATAAGCACAGTGGTGGCTGGCATTTGTACACTCCAGTTGAAGTCCTTGTGGACGAAACGCGTAGGGTTATTACGCTTGTCAAGCTACTTTTAACGCGCCATTTGATCTGTTCAATTGAACCACTTTTTATAGTACCCATCTGTCTGGATGTTGGACTTTTTACCTAAATAAACCCCATCAATTTTGATTTACACTATGTGGAGGCCTTTTTTCTCTTTTATACCCTAATCATCGTTGTTTGGAGAAACGTGTGTCAGAAACCATGAATCAGACCGAGACAGAAGTACAATTAATCACACTTGTTTAATAATAATAAAAAGGTAAACAGAGTAAGCGTAGTCAATATATAGCCAGAGTTCAGTAACCAGATCGGGTAGTCAGCCAATGCCAATGTCAGGGATCCAGAGATCAACGTAGTAGTACAGCAAGCAGGATCAGGAGCCAGAAGGGATGTCAGCCAAGCAAGTCTTCAACAGGAACACAGGAGAAAGTCTCTGAGATGTGACCAAAGGCGAAGGCAGAGATGAAGTGAGCTGGACGACTTTAAGTAGGCAGGACTGATGAGCAGATCATCAACAGCTGAGTCACTGTGGAGAGAAAGGAGCTGGCAATTAGCCGACAGCTGAGCGGCCAGCTCAGAGAAGGAAGGGCTGAGCCCAGCCCTGACAGCGTGGCTGGTGAGGCATACCCTTGATTCCTATCGGTCATCAGAGAAGGAGTTGGAGTGCCTCGTCCTTGGAATTTGGTTCATGCCTGCTGCATCCTTGTCTATGCCTGTTTGATTCACCGCTGCTGGCGTGTGGATCCAATACTCAGGGTAAGAGTACTAAATCCCCCCATTCCCAGAAGGTGGAGGCACAATCCCGGGTGTTGTCATAACAGCTGATCGTTTTGATTACTTCTAAGATCATTAGACATCTGCATGAAGCACAACCATTGCCTATAAGACCACTGTCTTAACTTTTTTGTGGTGGATTGCTATTGTTTGTTTTCACCTTTACTATTTTTCATTCATTCACATCACTGTGTATGTATTATGAACATTTTACCTCATATGTATGCTTGTATGGTTTACATTTAAGATATACTCATTTGCACATTATTTATGTCACTGTATTGTATTACTTTTTGCAATTAATGAGGACACTGATGATATGTCAGTATATGATCACCTGTCCATTTTCATTTTCCTTTTTCACCTTTTTAGTGTGTATACACTTTTGACACGATAATTTGCAATTTGGGATCACATATGGGTTTATCATCTATATTTATATGCTCACTATTTTTAGTTGCATATAACTTCATTATTGCACACCAGTGATGCGTCACTGTGTTTACAGATTGTGTTGCTACCTGTCTATCATTAGTATCAGGTGACCACGATCAAGACATCCTTTTAGCGCTACACATTTATTCTACATATCTCCTTACAATTATGCCGCGTACACACGAGCGGACTTTACGGCAGACTTTGTCCGGCGTACTTTTTGACTGACTTTTCGAATGAACAGACTTGCCTACACACAATCAACCAAAGTCCGACGGATTCGTACGTGATGACGTACGACCAGAGGCGGCTCTAGGCTTTGTGAGGCCTTAGGCAAAACTTCGACATGAGGTCCCACTGATGCCCTTGAACTATGCAGCAGTCCTTCCCAGATTGAGATGCTCGTGCGGTGGATGGGAAAAGTGGCGTGCGCAGACGCAACATCACTCCTCATTGGGTGGTAGGCAGAACATCAGGAGTCTTAGGTTACGCGAGAAGTGAGTGTAACAGGGCTTTTAACGTTGCCTGCATACAGAGGCATTAAGATGTCCTGTCATCTCTAAAATAAAGGGCGCAGATCAGATGTTCGGCACACTTAAGTGAGACAGGGCTCTTAATGCTGCCTGAGCACAGCAGTGTTAAGGTCCCCTGTCAATCAAAACTGGGGTAATGTGTGTTGCACTACCCCTGAAGGAGCCGCTTGGTAATTTTGGGTTCCCTGTTCTGCGCCTCAACTCCAAGAACACCTTCAGCCCCTCTGACACACCTGGTTGATTGAATCACTACAGACACACATAGCGTATAGTACCTTTCACCTTACCGTAGGATATAGGCAATAAAGGATTACACACGTGTTTAGTGGTAGACACTATTTGTCTAGAATTAGGAACTTGCATAAATGATAAAAAATCCAGTTCACAAAGCAGAGTAGAACTACCCTCAGGTAATAAAGGTAAACAAATATATCTATAAAAGCAGCTCTATATCAATAGCAAAAAAATCAATACGAGAAAAGGTAAATCAATATTTAGCAACACAACTGTAATCTAAACATGTTTAAAGGAATAGCAGTTTCCTAATTGTTTTCGAGTGCACTCGAAAAAATGAGAGAAGGTGGGGTCCCCCTTTAAATGGCAACAACAAACTGTGCAGGGCCAGTGCAAGGATTTTTGTTTACTTATCCCTGGTCCAAGAAGTGATGTCATACAGGGGAGGGCTGGCAGCCTGTCCAGTCAAGTGGCCAATTGAACCACCAAATCAGCTCATCCATGCCCACCTGGTTTTTCAATGCAGCCTCACCAGTGCCGCCTCATCAGTGCCCATCAATGCAGACTCACCAGTGTTGTAGTTTCCTCTGCCCTGCTCGGGAGCTTGAGCGCGGACTACAACTCCTGGAATGCAACAGCAGCCGGATGGGCCGCCGGCCCAATTTCCTACAGAAGAAAAAAAAAAAGGCAGCGGGCAGCAGCTGCCAGCTGTTTTCAACATAGATTAGAGTGGCCTAGGGGGCACTCTGCCCCCCCCCCCGGCCCAGCCTGCCCCTGACGTCATACATGACACTTCACGGTCTGTGTACAGGAGGGTGGCTGAGTGGATGAAGGTCTGCTGAGCTACGGCCGCCCTTCCCAGTGCCACCCATCATGACAGCACCGAGCCCGCAGGTGGGACAGTGGTGCCCGGTAAACATGGTGAAGGGGGTTGCACATTGTGTCAGTGGTGGAAGTGATAGGCGGCTTCCCAGCCACTTGTAACACTTCCAGATGAAAGGCGACAGTCAGCTTTACTATAGTACACACACTTCGAGCTGCTATGTTGGCTTGGGATTAGGATTTTACTGCCCCCCTATCCTGGTGCCCTGAGGTGGCTGCTTAAGCCACCATATGGTAGTGCTGGCCATAGCCCTAGGGCCACTACAGTTATAAGGCAGTCTTTAGGCTCGGTTCACATGTGATTCGCACCACACTGTGCTATGCGATTTCTGCCATACAGATAGTATTGCTGAATTTGCATCGCATTTGGACCAAGGTCATGCAGGACCCTTTTTTGGTCCACACCAGCATCGGATCGCATGGGTGTTCCCACCCATGCGATCCGATTCATGTCTAAATTGACAGTTTACACAGCAATATGTGAACCGATCTGGGGGTGTCATTAACTTTGTATTGACACTTTCAGCGGTTCGCATAAAGCAGTGTGAACCGAGTCAGGTGCGATGCAGGAACCGGCAGTGGATTCACAGGGTTCTCACATCGCACCAGTGTGAACCGAGCCTAAGTGTTGGTTCACACTACAGCGATGTGGGAACCCTGCGAATCCGCTGCGGGTTCCTGCATCGCATGTCTCCCGGTGGCAGTTCACACTGCCCTATGCGAACTGCTTGGAGGGTCAATACAAAGTTAATGACACCCCCAAATCAGTTTGCATATCGCAGTGTAAACTGCGAATTCGGACAGGAATCAGATCACGTGGATGTGAACACCCATGCGTTCCGATTCTGCTGCAGATCAGAAAAGAGGTCCTGTGCGAGTTTGGTCCGAATGCGATACAAATCCAGCCATACAATGTGTATGGCTGAAATCGCATAGAAGTCGCATGTGATTTGCACTGCAGTGTGGTACAAATCACATCCGATGTTGAACATCGCTGCAGTGTGAACTAGCACTAAGTCCTAAATCTTCATCTCTTGCAGCTGTGAATAGGGCCTGCGGGCAGTATTAGGCTCGGTTCACACTGGGGCGACTTGGGATCCGACTTGTACGTCCTCAAGTCGCCCCAAGTCGCTCCAGAAATAGTTTCAATGGGAGTTAACGCTAGCGTCTTAATAGACACTACTGAAGTCGCTCCGACTTCAGAGCGTACTCCCTGTACTACTTTGATCCGACTTTGATCCGACTTCAGCCTATTGACTATCATTGAAGTCGGATCGCCGTCTCGCATGATCCGACTTCGGCATGCGACTTGTGCTCAAATGATCTTGAGGGGAACTCCGCGCCAAATTTTAAATAAAAATCCGGCATGGGTTCCCCCTCCAGGGGCATACCAGGCCCTTGGGTCTGGTATGGACCTTGAGGAGAACCCCCTACGCCGAAAAAACGGCGTGGGGGGTCCCCCCCAATCCATACCAGACCCTTATCCGAGCACGCAGCCCGGCCGGACAGGAATGGGGGTGGGGACGAGCGAGCGCCCCCCCCCCTCCTGAACCGTACCAGGCCGCATGCCCTCAACATGGGGGGTTTGGTGCCTTGGGGGAGGGGGGCGCGCTGCGGCCCCCCCCACCCCAAAGCACCTTGTCCCCATGTTGATGAGGACAAGGGCCTCTTCCCGATTCATGTCTAAATTGACAGTTTACACAGCAATATGTGAACCGATCTGGGGGTGTCATTAACTTTGTATTGACACTTTCAGCGGTTCGCATAAGGCAGTGTGAACCGAGTCAGGTGCGATGCAGGAACCGGCAGTGGATTCACAGGGTTCTCACATCGCACCAGTGTGAACCGAGCCTAAGTGTTGGCCGTTGGTTGTCGGGGTCTGCGGGCGGGGGGCTTATCGGAATCTGGGAGCCCCCTTTAATAAGGGGGCCCCCAGATCCCGGCCCCCCACCCTATGTGAATAGGTATGGGGTACATGGTACCCCTACCCATTCACCTAGGGAAAAAAGCGTCAATAAAAAACACAGTACACAGGTATTTAAAATAATTTATTAGGCAGCTCCGGGATCTTCTTCCGACTCCGGGGGTCTCTCCGGCGTCTTCTCCCGGTGTCCGCATCTTCTGCCGGCTCCACTGCTATCTTCTGGCGCTCTTTTGCCAGCGGTGGTCCGGACCTCTGGATCATCTTCTTCCCTCTTCTCTTCCAGAGATGTTGACACGACGCTCTCCCCAGCCAGAATGGTTTCTGTGCGCTCTGCAAGGGACTTATATAGGCGGTGACCCCGCCCCCTTATGCCGTCACAGTCCCTGGGCATGCTGGGTCTGTGACGTTTTAGGAGGCGTGGTCACCGGGTGATGACCACGCCCCCTTATGACGGCACAGCCCCAGCATGCCCTGGGACAGTGACCTCATAAGGGGGCGGGGTCACCGCCTATATAAGTCCGTTGCGGAGCGTTCAGAGACCATTCCAGCTGGAGAGAGCGTCGTGTCAACATCTCTGGAAGAAAAGAAGAAGGCAGAAGTCCGGACCACCGCTAGCAATTGAGCTGCAGAAGATAGCGGAGGAGCCGGCAGAAGATGCGGACACCGGGAGGAGACGGCGGAGAGACCCCCGTCGGAAGAAGATCCCGGAGCTGCCTAATAAATTATTTTAAAAAACCTGTGTACTGTTTGTTTTATTGACGCTTTTTTCCCCTAGGTGAATGGGTAGGGGTACCATGTACCCCATACTCATTCACATAGGGTGGGGGGCCGGGATCTGGGGGCCCCCTTATTAAAGGGGGCTCCCAGATTCCGATAAGCCCCCCGCCCGCAGACCCCGACAACCAACGGCCAGGGTTGTCGGGAAGAGGCCCTTGTCCTCATCAACATGGGGACAAGGTGCATTCGGGTGGGGGGTCCGCAGCGCGCCCCCCTCCCCCAAGGCACCAACCCCCCCATGTTGAGGGCATGCGGCCTGGTACGGTTCAAGAGGGGGGGGGCGCTCGCTCGTCCCCACCCCCATTCCTGTCCGGCCGGGCTGCGTGCTCGGATAAGGGTCTGGTATGGATTGGGGGGACCCCCCACGCCGTCCTTTCGGCGTAGGGGGGTTCCCCTCAAGATCCATACCGGACCCAAGGGCCTGGTATGCCCCTGGGGGGGGAACCCATGCCGGATTTTTATTTAAAATTTGGCGCGGAGTTCCCCCTAAAGATTCATACCAAACACAGTGGCGGGGATCCAAGTCGGATCCCCGTTCATTGAATGTCGGATCCACAAGTCGTGTTGAAGTCGGGTTGAAGTCGCGTTGCAAAGTCGCGTTGAAGTCGTGTTGCCCATGTGTGAATCGAGCGTTAGGGCCAAAGAATACCAGGGTGGGAAGTTCCTATAGATGGCAGAAGATAATGGCCGACTGGCCTTTTTACCTGACCTGGGGATACAGCAACAATGGTTCCTCTGATCAGGAGTTAGCTCATTCTGGGTTGCCTGTGGCGACTCCGGTGGGTGGTGCCCAGATCTGTATTCTGGAAATAACTTCATGCCTTTCTTCAGAAGTGATGGTGATAGGCAGTGTGGATTTCTCTGTGGTGGTGCAGTGCAGTGGGATTCTCTCTCTCTCTGATGGAGTTCTGGGTGCACTTCCCCAAAATTCCCCCGGGATTCTGGATCTCTCTCCCTCCTCTTCAGCTGGGCATGCTGGGGGCTGCAGTTTCTTCCCTTAGTTTTGCAATGTCCACCACTCGAGACTACATTTCCCACAATCCTCCTCTGTTTCATTTTAGTGTTTTTTTCCCCTTGTCCAATAAGAAGGAGGGGGAAGAAACACAGTACAGTGCTGAGAGGAGGAGAGGGGGGGAGAAGAGCCCTCAGCAGCTTCTCTCTCCACACAGACACAGACAGCTGCTCCTTTTTTCTGCTGCTCTGCTCAACTCTGACAGGAGGAAGGAGGGGGGATGGGCAGGAAGCAGAGAGAGAGAGGGAATGCCCTGCAGTCTTTTAGCAGCGGCTCGAGCAGGGGGGTGAAGGAGGTCTCCTCGGACCCGCTCCTGTCATTTGCCGGCAAATTCGGCGATGGCGAGGCCCCTATGATGGCGAGGCCGGAGGCGATCGCCTAATTTGCCTAATTGGAGAGCCGCCTCTGCGTACGACTGGACTAAAATAAGTTCAATAAGTTCAGTACAATACAGTGTATTTAGGAATTTGTAAAATAAGTATTTGCTGAGTTACCACATATGTGCTAGTATGATACTAGCCCTTTTGCACTGAGATTTTTTCTTTTTTTTTTTCTTTTCTTTTTGTTTCAGTATTTACAATTTTTTATGTGCTAGTATGATACTAGCCCTCATGCACATGGACTTTGTTTGATTTATATTTTTTATGTGCTAGTATGACACTAGCCCCCATGCACATGGACTTTGTTTGATTTATATATTTTTATTTGGTTCAATTATTTTTTTTTGTACCCACACTGTATTTGTCACTCATTCGATAGCCTTTTACACGTTTTAGGCAATTTTGTCTCTTCAGTTTATTCGGATTTAGTGCTCATGAGACTGCACTTTATTACATTTCATTATACTTTCATATTTTGTATAATTTTTTTTATTTTGCCTTTTGGAACTGATGACTCATTGTTTGAGCACTTTGTACTACAAGGCGGTGGGACTGTTCACCATTTATTTATTTACTTGGAGTCACCGTTAAAAGTATTTGCTGAGCTACCACATATGAGCTAGTATGATACTAGCCCTTTGCACTGAGATTTTTCTTTTGATAAGTATTTGTTGAGTTACCACATATGTGCTAGTATGATACTAGCCCTTTTGCACTGAGATTTTTCTTTTCTTCTGTTTCAGTATTTACAATATTTTTTATGTACTAGTATGATACTAGCCCTCATGCTCATTATACCTTTATATTTTGTATGATTTTCTCATTTTTCATTTACCTCTCTATACATTTGAGCTAGCCCCTTCCCCTTCCTCTTCCTTCCTTCCTTCCCCTTTTATCACAGCGCAATCACCACTTACTTTTTGGGAAAAGGGACACTTTCATGAATTAAAAAAAAAAAACAAACAGTAAAGTTAGCCCAATTTTTTTGTATAATGTGAAAGATGATGTTACGCCGAGTAAATAGATACCTAACATGTCACGCTTTATAATTGCACGCACTCGTGAAATGGCGACAAACTACGGTACCTAAAAATCTCCATAGGCGACGCTTCAAATTTTTTTCATGGTTACCAGGTTAGAGTTACAGAGGAGCTCTAGTGCTAGGATTATTGCTCTTGCTCTGACGATCGCGGCGATACCTCACATGTGTGATTTGAACACTGTTTACATATGCGGGCGCGACTTCCGTATGCGTTTTCTTTGCTGCGCGGAATTTTTTTTTTCTTATTTATTTTATTTATTTTTATATTAATAAATTGTGTTTTTAAAAAAAATATTTTTTTTTTGATCACTTTTATTGCTGTCACAAGGAATGTAAACATCCCTTGTGACGGTAATAGGTGGTGACAGGTACTCTTTATGGAGGGATCGGGGGTCTTTTAGACCCCCGATCCCTCCTTTGCACTTGAAAGTGTTCAAATCGCCATTTTTGGCGATTCTGAATACTGTATACTTTCTTAAAACCGGCGCCATTGGCAGCCGAGTAAACAGGAAGTGACGTCATGACGTTGCTTCTGTGTTTACTATTAGGAGGCTGAAACGAAGCCACTCGCGGCTTCGTTCCAGTCTGTCCCTAGCCGCCGGAGGCGGCGGATTGGTCATCGGGCCTCCCGAAAGCCGAACGGCTTTGTTATACCAGGAAAGCCGATCGCCATCTCTAAAAAACAGTACAGCAGCTGCAGGCATCATCCCGGTATAACCCCCGAAAGCCGAGTACGCACATCTGCGTACAGTTGGCGGGAAGGGGTTAAGGTACCAATCACCTCCACCCAGTATCTTTGAAGTTTTGGACATCGCCACAAAAGATGTATTAATGTACCTGTGTTACCGCATCTAGCACAGGCTGGCTCAGATTTCAGTCCAATTGCACAGAGAAACTGCGGAGTTCTATAGACCGTATGGAGAATAAAAATCTGGGTCAGTCTGTATAGAGAAAGAGACACCCTGCACGGGGACTGGAGGACATCGTCCCAAACCTCCTCAGAGATGGTACCAATATCTTTCTCCCAGCCAACCCGAGAACGGATGGGTAAGTTCAATAGGAACCCATCTGACAGTACCCTATAAGTAACCGAGGTAAGACCCTTTGTTGACCCTGCCCACCCTATAAGTAACCGAGGTAAGACCCTTTGTTGACCCTGCCCACCCTATAAGTAACCGAGGTAAGACCCTTTGTTGACCCTGCCCACCCTATAAGTAACCGAGGTAAGACCCTTTGTTGACCCTGCCCACCCTATAAGTAACTGAGGTAAGACCCTTTGTTGACCCTGCCCGAACCATTTTATCTAAGACAGGGATAGAGGGGAAAAATATCTTAGCAGAAGAAAACTGGGCATGTAGAGCATGTCTTAATTGAAGGAGTTGGTAAAACCAGTTGGATTCTACAGAGAACTCTAGCCTCAGATCTTCAAAGGATTTAAGTATACCATTCTGATATAGCTGAGCAAAAGTAGTTATTCCTAGTTTTGCCCATCTCTGAAAGCCTCTAAGAGCCGAAATTTGAGAAAGTCTATAATTTTCCCAAATGGGAGTGTATCTAGTGGGATATGAGACACCCAACATTTTTTTAACTGTATCCCATACTTTACAAATTAACATACAATTAGGCATATCAGCAAGCGAGGCACCCCCTCTTGCACCATCGAGGACAAAGAGTGGAGACCGACCCTTAAATGCAAAAGAAAATAATCGTCGAGCAGGAAAGGATATCTGTTCAGACTGCCATCCGGCAAAATACTGTAAGTGGGAGGCGAGAAAATATAGCCTTGGATTAGGAACTGCCAGGCCGCCAGCATTTGTCGGATGCTGTAAAGTCTCAAGTTCCGCCATATTAATCGCCTAAATATAGTGTTTATCTTAATAAAGATCCGGATAGGCATCCAAATCGGGGCATTATGTAAAAAATAGAGAAGCTGAGGCATCCATATCATTTTTTATTAAATTGATACGACCTAATAGCGATAAAGGGAGCTTAGTCCAGGTTTTACTCTGATTTTGAAATCTAATAAGTAATGGAAATATATTATCTACAATATATGACTGTGGGGAGTCCGACATAGTTATACCCAAGTATTTTATAGATGGTACAACCTTAAAATGAGAAAGTATAGGTGGTAGTGGATCCGAAAGGGGGTCTAAGGGCATTAACATGGATTTCTCCCAGTTTATACCTAGACCGGAAAACCTTCCAAACTCTTTAACGTGTTCCAATAATACCGGCAGTGATGAACAGACATTAGACATGAAAAAGAGAAGATCATCCACATATAGTGATATCTTTTCCTCCATGTCTCCCCTAATCAGACCAGTAACATCAGGAGAGGCCCGTATAAGACATGCCAAAGGCTCTATGGCCAGGGTAAAAAGCAGGGGAGACAGCGGACACCCCTGCCTAGTGCCCCGGAAAAGTCTGAAACTAGGAGATTGAAAGCCATTCATCCTAACCGATGCCCCCGGAGCAGTGTATAACAAACGGACCCACTTACAAAAACCAGAGCCAAGCCCGAATTTATCAAGAATGGCCCACAAATATGGCCATTCGACACAATCAAAGGCCTTGATTGCGTCTAGTGCTAAGAAAGCACGGTTTAAATGGCCCGGGGCCGAAACCTGCATATTTAAATATGAACTTCTGATATTAAATGCAGTTGATTTGTTGGACATAAATCCTACTTGATCTGGATTAATTATACTGTTAATAACCGTATTTAGTCTAGTTGCAAGTATCTTCGCAAGAATTTTAACGTCTGTAGATAATAGAGAAATTGGTCTATAAGATTTAGGGTGTAGAAAATTTTTATCCTTTTTTGGTATGACTACTATTACGGATTGTCCCATAGAGTCTGGGAGCTGGCCTGTATGAAAAGCCTCATTTAGTGTGCTAAGAAGAGCTGGAAGCAATCCTTTATTGTATTTTTTATAGGTCTCAATAGGGAGGCCATCGGTCCCTGGGGCCTTGGCATTGGGAAAACTAGCCACTGCAATTTCTACTTCCATTAAAGTGAGCGGGGCATTGAGAATTTCTCTCTCTTCTATTGAAATAGCTGGGAGATCAACACTGGCCATGTAACTAGATAGCTCTGCAAGGGTAAATTCTGACCTGGAAGTATATAAATCTTGATAATAGGACTTAAAGATAGATATAATTGAACTAGTCTGGTTACTAACCTCCCCCCCTCTACATTCATTAAAGCTGAAACATGTGTAGGCTTAGATTGGGACCTTACTATCTGAGCCAATCATCTACCGTTCGCTTCTCCCTCTGCCCAGCTAAGTCTCTTCTGAAAAAAGAGTTTATTCCTGGCCCTAGATTCCAATAGTTCGTTCAGCCTATTTTGAGATGAAAGCCATTTCTGTTGGATATCGGAAGAAGGATTTTGAATCTATATGGCTTTCGCCGCCAAGGTGTCAGCCTTCGCCAACTTGAGCTCTCTATGGGAAGCACTTTTGATAATGCTTATATTCTGGATTAACAATCTCCGAAGATGGGTCTTTAGCGCATCCCATACAACTTGAATGGAAGTGGAGCCTAAGTTGAGGGACCAAAAATCCAGGATACGGTTAGGAATGACGTCCTCCTTAGGAAACAATTCCAACCAAAAGGGATTCAGCCGCCAAGACATATTAGACGCCTGACGCCCGGATATTAAAGTAACTAACAGAGGAGAATGGTCTGAGATACCTCGAGGTTCGATACTCACATCCAACACATATGGTATAAAATCAGCCGAGCACAGAGCCAAACCTATTCTTGATAGTGTGTTATGTGTTTTAGAATAGCATTTATAGGCATTTTCTTCAGGGTGTAGCTTCCTCCACATATCATACAGTCCTACCTCCCGACATAGTCGTCCAAAGGGGGAGAGGCGCCCATTGGTCATTGACCTTGGAGCTGGGCATCTGTCCCACCTCATATCGACAACACTATTGAAATCCCCAAGTACCAAATATTGGTATCTGAGGAGAGACCCCTGCAAAGGAAATAAGCTGACAAATTATTTCTGGAATATATGGGGGAGGTATATATATAGCGGCAAGAATCAACTCAAGATCATCCAGCTTGCATTGTAGAAAAATATATTTGCCATTATCATCTACCATAGTCCTACTGCAGGAGAATACCACGCCAGCATAGACCAGGATTGTAACCCCCCCTTAAGTGAAAGGTATATAACGAGTGATAGGCCTCTCTTTTTTTTGTCTATAGATTTCTATGGAAAGTGTTTTTTTTTTTTTATCTTAAAATAAAAATAATATTAAATATGAAAAAAAAGAAAAGAAATAATAATAGGTAATGTTGATTGAGAAAGTTTAGTTCCACTTTAAACTCAATTACTGTCATTGGCTCCTCTTTTAAAGTAAAGCCTCAGTTAGCCGGATGGTGGAAATCAAAGATTGATGATCATTTGCCTTTACATCCTTATATTGTTTCCTAAAGTGGAAAGCCTCTTAAGGCTTGGTTCACACCTATGCAGTTTGCTCTTGATCCATTTCTGCAGTGCTGTTTGTGGTGCATTTTGCGTTTTTTACACAATTTTATGCGTTTTTTAATGCGTTTTGCGTTTCGCATTTTATATGCTTTTTTTTTTGGCCAATTTATTGTTGGGTGGATTAAAAGAATGCAAAATGCAAATCACGGCAAAAAAGCACTACATGCTACTCTGCTGCTTCTCCATTGATGTTTATTGAACCAAAAACGCACCATTTTGCTATTAAAAAAGTCCCTGATCCTTTCCAAAAATACAGCGGCTGAAAAAAAAGCAAAGATGTGAACGTATCCCATAGGAAACCATGTTAAATGGACTGTAGTGCGTCTCTACAAAAGTAATAAAAAACACATTGGTCTGAACCGAGCCTTAAGCGGTATTAAACCCAAAAGCAAATATTTATTTTATTGCAGATTACCAATTCTTTGATGTGTTTGCTGCATTAGTTTTCTTTTCATAGACTTTCTTCTGTTTTCATCTGGTGATTCAGCCAGCAAGTCTGCACAAACTCTCCAACAGAATGTATCAGTTTACAAGAATGAGACAAACCATTTAACACTGACAGGGGTGCTTACAATCATTTATATCAAAAGGAAAAAAAACTGTTTTATATAACTGACTATAAAGTGTGAGCTGGAGTTTAGCTTTAATTTCTTAGTGTATGTAATTCTGCTAATATGTTTAAACCCCCCCGGACTGACAATGCTTCTGTCTGCTGTGCTTTATGTGCTCCTTCCTCCAAAGTTGTGTCCCACTAATACAGGAGGTGTTACTGGCCAGATCACTAGGTTAAAACAGAGGGAAAAGCTAAAGAAAATAAAACAGAACATGGAAATGCAATTATTTTATTACATATAAACTGCTAAATACCTTTTTCTCATCAGCAGTATATAGCAGTCTTGTGACTTCTATCAGTGTCTGGTTAAAGCTTGTAGGAGGAGTTTTCATTCTCCTCTGACTGTCCTATGTGGCTGCAGGACCCCTGACCCCCTGTCTGAACAGTGCTGATTGGCCCTGTGCTGATCACATGCACTTTCCCCCCCAAAAAAAAAAATCTCTAGCAATGCACATCAAACTGAGCATGTGCAGAGTGCCTCCTAGGGCTCTGTTCTATCAGCAGATGGATTGGGGACAGTGGAAGAAGGGGAGGATCATAGAAGGCAGGATCAAACAGCCCTTTTTACACAATGCAGAGGATTAACCCCTTAGGTTCCACAGTGAGTATAACAAGCACGCTTTACTACATTTACAGACTGATTTTACTGTTGTGGGTTTATTAACACTTTAAATTGTGCTTTGCACTAGAGTGTCAGCTGCTCTTAACCAAGGTTCTGTAGAGCCCTAAGGTTTCTTCGAAGTGTAATTCACCTTTTTAGAAAAATTTGAACTAACGCTATCCACCCTCCCCCACTCCGGTCCTCGCTGTACTTACCTCCATGGGTGCGTGGTGGTTGAGGGATTTTAAACCCCTGCTCTCCTCGCTCTTCTTTTTGCAGTGCTTCTGGGAAAGATCAGAGCATTTCTGATTGGTCAGCGCCAGCCCAGAGCATCACTCTGATCCACCCTGGAAATGCTGCAGAAAGAAGTGGGAGAAGAGCGGGGATTGTGTATTTATTAGATAGTTTAAAAGGAGAATTGGGAGCCCATTTGGCTACTGAAAGAGTGCAGACCTAAAAATGCTATTTTTCTGACTGTCTTGCTAATCCTCTTGTTTCAATACCTTGATTTAAGGTATTTAGACCTGGAACAAATCTGCTGTCAAGGACGCCTAATTGTCCCTATCCACATAATAGGCACCTATGTTTTAAACTTTCATATACCATCTGGCAATTAAAATCTGAAAATGTAAATATAATTAGTTGCTGTGAACCATGAAAATTGTATTGTGTTTCTATTGAGTTGTGTTCACATAAGAAACATAAACATAGTGCTGAATTTTGTACTTTACCTGAATTCTAATAAAGCACAAAATCACAATAACAATAAAATACATAAAGCAATAATTTTTTCATAAAAATAGACTTTATTTCAGTATTATTATACAGTCATTTAATACTCTTCTCCCTCCTCTTCACCCTCTCCTTCAACGCTGTCAGTGGCAACCTCTTCATAATCCTTCTCCAGGGCGGCCATGTCTTCCCGAGCCTCAGAGAACTCTCCTTCCTCCATACCCTCACCCACGTACCAGTGCACAAAGGCACGCTTGGCATACATCAGATCAAACTTGTGGTCCAGACGAGCCCAGGCCTCAGCAATGGCTGTGGTGTTGCTCAACATGCACACGGCTCGCTGCACCTTAGCCAGATCTCCACCAGGAACCACAGTTGGTGGCTGGTAGTTGATTCCAACCTTGAATCCAGTTGGGCACCAGTCCACAAACTGGATAGAGCGTTTGGTCTTGATGGTGGCAATAGCAGCATTGACATCTTTGGGCACTACATCACCACGGTAGAGGAGGCAGCAAGCCATGTATTTACCGTGTCTGGGGTCACATTTCACCATCTGGTTGGCTGGCTCAAAGCAAGAATTGGTGATCTCAGACACAGAGAGCTGCTCATGGTAAGCTTTCTCTGCAGAGATTACAGGAGCATAGGTGGCCAGCGGGAAGTGGATACGGGGGTAGGGAACCAGGTTGGTCTGGAACTCTGTCAAGTCCACATTCAGAGCTCCATCAAACCTAAGGGAGGCAGTGATGGAAGACACAATCTGGCCAATCAGACGGTTCAGGTTGGTGTAGGTTGGGCGTTCGATGTCCAGGTTTCTGCGGCAGATGTCATAAATGGCTTCATTGTCCACCATGAAAGCACAGTCTGAGTGCTCCAGGGTAGTGTGGGTGGTGAGGATGGCGTTGTATGGCTCAACCACAGCTGTGGAGATCTGAGGAGCTGGGTAGATGGCGAATTCAAGCTTGGACTTCTTTCCATAGTCAACAGACAGACGTTCCATCAAGAGGGAGGTGAAACCAGAGCCAGTACCACCACCAAAACTGTGGAAGATGAGGAATCCCTGGAGACCGGTGCACTGGTCAGCCTGAGAAAAAGCAAAAAACACAGGGTTCGATAACTTTTCTCTAAAGATAATGCTTATACTATTTATACTCTCAATTATCATGCTATGTTCACCTAGCTAATATATAGTTTCTGACTCTGTCTGTCATTAATAATAAGAGAAGGATGCAAGGCCACTTCAACACACAAAAAGGGCCAGGCAATCATCATATCGGCGGGTCTACATTCATATAGACAAGAGAATAGCACAGTCCTTGTAGAAATATACTCTGTATCAAATTCTAATGCTTTTAAAATTTTAGAGGAAAATGTATCAGGTGACTAATTATGGCTCAGGACTTTTTAGAGATGCCCCTACACTATGGATGAAATAAATGAACTTTGGTGTTTTTATCTCCTAGAACAGTGGTCTCCAAACTGTGTCCCTGTGGTCGGATGCTGCCCTTTGCTTGCCTTTATTCAGCCTTTGGGGCACTATTCCTCCCACTGATATGAGACACTATTCTGCCAACTGACAGTAGCAATTGGGCACCATTTCTCCCATTGACACCAACAATGGGGCACCATTTCTCCCACTGACACCAACTATGGGGCACTATTATTCCCAATGATACCAACAATAGGACACTGTTCCTCCACCTAATACCAAATGTGATCTTTACCCCCACTGATACCAGGAAAATTTCTGTTGGCCACAGTCCAGCCGCTCTAAAGTCTGAAGGACAAAAAATGGCCATTTGTTTGGAAAGTTTGGAGACCCCTGTCCTAAAACAGGGGTCTCCAAACTGGGGCCCTTTGCTTGCCTTTATTTGGCCCTTGGGGCACCTTTCCTCCCACTGATACAATTGGGTGATTGGAGAGGAGCGCCTGATGTCCAAGAAACAGTCTCACTTGAGAGGGGGCATCCTGTAGTGCAGAAGGTTTTTTTTTTACCTTAATGCATAACCACTTTAAACCTTCCAATGGGGACACCTGTTCCAGTGACAACCATCTAAGGGATGAATTCTCCTCACTTGATTGGTTTTCTGTCACTTCTGGATTTAAAAAAAAGATGGAAGTTTTAACCCTTCCTTACTCCATCCAAAGCTAAAAAAAAAATGGGGCTATACACATTAAGCTACATTTAGCCCTCAGCCTAAACCTGGAATGTAGCCCTTAGCACTTACATTAATTGCATTTTAACTGATTCAAGATAATAAACTTTTTAATTTGTTTGAACAAATATTAAAGTCCATTTACAACTATGGCTGTTGGTGACAGACTTTGACTAGTGGGCTCAGGGCAATGACATTGTATATCTTATTAGTATAATCCAGTATTTGTCAACTGGGGTGCCGTGAGGAGTCTTTAGGGGTGCTATGGAAACAGCCCAATCAGAGTAATCTTCTGTTAGCTCTTGTGCTACATGAGGGAGACCGCACTGTTAACTCCTGTGCAAATAGGAGGCAGAGAGCTATGCTCGCACCCCCCCCCCCCCCCCATCAGCAAAAAAGAAAGCTGAGCTGGCCGCCCGACCGCGTCCTGCCAACCGATGACATTATCGGTTGCTAAGGTCTTGCCGGGAAGGGTACAGAGAGGAGCAGAGGAGGGGGGGGTAGGTGCGGGCATAGCTCTCTGCCTCCTCTGTACACAGGAATTAACTGTGCGCTCTCCCTCCTGTTAACAGTTAACAGAGGATCTCAGGAAGGCTCTCTCCCTCTTGGCTGTTGCCACTACTGCTAGTAAGAGGGGGTTTTAAGGGGTAATTGTGCTATTTGGGGGATTTGGGAGCAGGTGTGGGGGGAGGGTTGTGCTAGGAGGGGGGATTTGTGGTGGTTTGTGCTGGGAGGGGGATTTGTGTGTGTGTGTGTGTGGGGGTGGGGGGGTTGTGCTAGGATGGGAACGTGCAAAGAAGCGTGTGTGCTCAGATGCACCTCCTGGTGTGAACGAACCCTCAGGCTGGTGTCCCCTGGGATTGTTTGCGATTCTAAAGGGTGCCTTGGCTAAAAAAAAGGTTGAAAAACACTGGTATAATCCACATAGGCCTAGTTCAGAAACCACTCACCAGTTTGCGGGCCCTGTCCAGCACCAGGTCGATGATCTCTTTGCCGATGGTGTAGTGACCTCGGGCATAGTTGTTGGCGGCGTCTTCCTTGCCGGTGATGAGTTGCTCAGGGTGGAAAAGTTGTCGGTAGGTTCCTGTCCTCACCTCATCTATAGAAATGTGACAGCAATGGGTCAGCAAGTTGCTACAGGTGGCAACACTTGGTGGACATCTCACACGCTTTTTAATCACACAACATAACAGGCGACCTACTCACCAATCACAGTGGGCTCCAGGTCCACAAAGACAGCGCGGGGGACGTGTTTTCCAGCCCCGGTCTCACTGAAGAAGGTGTTGAAGGAATCGTCTCCTCCTCCGATGGTTTTGTCACTGGGCATCTGTCCATCCGGCTGGATGCCATGTTCCAGGCAGTACAGCTCCCAGCAGGCATTGCCCATCTGGACACCAGCTTGGCCAATGTGGACTGAGATGCATTCCCTCTGTGGGGGGTAAATGGTATATGCAGTTAGGATTAGGACAGAGCAGTGCAGGCACACACAGGGTCAGGATGTATAGACTGGTAGAGGGCAGGGCAGTGACATATGCGAATGTAAAGATCAGCAGAGCACAGTCACACATAGGGGGATGTATAGATTGGCAAAGTACAGTCACTCACAGGGATGTACAGACAGGCAGAGTGTATAGTCATACAGATATGTATAGACTGGCGGAGCACAGTACCATACAGAAATACATAGATTGGCAAAATGCAGTCACATGCAGCATGTATAAGGCATCAGCCATAACGCTGGTATTTCTTTTTTTCTCATGAAAGTAGTCAGAGTGGCTAATTACTTGCTGGATCACTTTCAGAAGCAACGGGAGGGGTCTCCCCCCTCTACTGCCGCTGGCCGGTGTTTCCAATCGTTTACATGGCTGGCTATAGAGGTTACCGGAGACCAGATATTCTTTGATTGCCTCTATGATCTTGGAGGACTGGAGAGACGTCATGACATCACTTCCGGTCTCTTGCCGAGAAAGTTCCCTCGGCGGATAAGTTCCCCCCCTGTAGTGCGCAGGCGCAGCGCCTGCGCAGTACGTACTACTGTCAGCCGCCGGAGATAGCCAAAGCTCAAATGCTTCAATCAGCTGTACACGGCGCCTGCGCTCTGGGTCCAGGTTCCTTCCCCACCATCCAAGTGGACCTAGAGGGGGAATCTAAAAGTGCCGAGCGCAGCGAGGCCGTGCCCGAAGCGTGGCGAGCGAAGCGAGCCCGCGAGGGGCCCTCTTACAGGCGCCGTGTACAGCTGATTTTCAGCTGTTCCGCTTCAGCTATTTCCGCCGGATCCTACTGCGCAGGCGCAGTAGAGGGGGGAACTTATCCGCCGAGCGGAACTTTCTCGGCAGAACACCGGACAAGGGCGGAAGTAAACTTTTTTTTTTTTTTATCTTTTGCTTTTAAAGGTAGAGGAGAAATTTGAGGTCTTATTGACCCCAGATCTCTCCATAAACAGAACCTATCATCCCTTATTTCTATTACAAGGGATGTTTACACTCTTTTTAATAGGAATAAAAGTGATCAAAAAGTAAAAGAAAATTAAAGGGAAAGTGTAATGCCCTGTACACACGGTCGGATTTTCTGACGGAAAAAGTGCGATCGGATTGTGTTGTCGGAAATTCCGATCGTGTGTGGGCTCCATCGTACTTTTTCCGTCGGAATTTCCGACACACAAAGTTTGAGAGCAGGATATAAAATTTTCCGACAACAAAATCCGATCGGTTAAATTCCGATCGTGTGTACACAAATCCGACACACAAAGTGCCACGCATGCTCACAATAAATTAAGAGCTATTGGCTACTGCCCTGTTTATAGTCCCGACATACGTGTTTTACGTCACCGCATTCAGAACGATTGGATTTTCCAACAACTTTGTGCGACCGTGTGTATGCAGGATAAGTTTGAGCCAACATCTGTCATAAAAAATCCATGGAGTTTGTTGTCGGAATGTCCGATCAATGTCCGACCGTGTGTACAGGGCATAAAAGTAAAAAAATGCAATAAATAAGAAAAAAATTGTAAAGTGCCCCCATCCCTCCGTGCTCACGCACAGAAGAGAACGCATGCGTAAGTCGCACACACATATGTAAATGGTGTTCGCACCACATGTGAGGTATCACCGAGAACGTTAGAGCAAGAGTAATAATTCTAGCACAAAACCTCCTCTGTAACTCTAAACTGGTAAACTGTAAATACTTTAAAGTGTCGTCTATGGAGATTTTCAAGTATCATAGTTTGTCGCCATTCCAAGAGCGTGCGGAATTTTAAAGCGTGATGTGTTAGGTATCTATTTACTCAGCGTAACATCATCTTTTAAATTTTACCAAAATAATGGGTTATATATTGTGTTTTTTTTGCATTAAAATACATTAAAAATATTTTTTACAAAGAAATTGCATTTAAAAAACCGCTGCATAAATACCATGGGACATAAAAAATTGCAACAATCGACATTTTATTCTCTAGGGTCTCTGCTAATGTGAGGGGAGGTAAGGGAGATAAAGCATTGTAAAGTGCAATCATACACAGGGATGTATAGGATGGCAGAGTGAGGTCACACATAGAAGGATGTATACAGTAGGATGGGAGAGTGCAGTCACACATAGGGGGATGTATAGGATTGCAGATTGCAGTTACACGTAGAAGGATGTATAGGATAAGATTGCAGAGTGCGGTCACACATAGAAGGATGTATAGGATGACAGAGTGCGGTCACACAAAGAGGGATGTATAGGATTGCAGAGTGCAGTCACACATAGGGGATGTATAGGATAGCAGAGTGCAGTCACACATAGGGGATGTATAGGATAGCAGAGTGCAGTCACACATAGGGGATGTATAGGATAGCAGAGTGCAGTCACACATAGGGGAATGTATAGGATGGCAGAGTGCAGTCACAGATAGAAGGATGTATAGGATAGCAGAGTGCGGTCACACATAGAAGGATGTAAAGGATAGCAGAGTGCGGTCACACATAGAGGAATGTATAGGATGGCAGAGTGCGGTCACAGATAGAAGGATGTATAGGATAGCAGAGTGCGATCACACATAGAGGGATGTATAGGATAGCAGAGTGCGGTCACACATAGAGGGATGTATAGGATGGCAGAGTGTGGTCACAGATAGAAGAATGTATAGGATAGCAGAGTGCGGTCACACATAGAGGGATGAATAGGATGGCAGAGTGTGGTCACACATAGGGGCATGTATAGGATGGCAGAGTGCGGTCACACATAGGGGGATGTATAGGATGGCAGAGTGCGGTCACAGATAGAAGGATGTATAGGATAGCAGAGTGCGGTCACACATAGGGGGATGTATAGGATGGCAGAATGCGGTCACAGATAGAAGGATTTATAGGATAGCAGAGTGCGGTCACACATAGGGGGATGTATAGGATGGCAGAGTGCGGTCACAGATAGAAGGATGTATAGGATAGCAGAGTGCGATCACACATAGAGGGATGTATAGGATAGCAGAGTGCGGTCACACATAGAGGGATGTATAGGATGGCAGAGTGTGGTCACAGATAGAAGAATGTATAGGATAGCAGAGTGCGGTCACACATAGAGGGATGAATAGGATGGCAGAGTGTGGTCACACATAGGGGCATGTATAGGATGGCAGAGTGCGGTCACACATAGGGGGATGTATAGGATGGCAGAATGCGGTCACAGATAGAAGGATTTATAGGATAGCAGAGTGCGGTCACACATAGGGGGATGTATAGGATGGCAGAGTGCGGTCACAGATAGAAGGATGTATAGGATAGCAGAGTGCGGTCACACATAGGGGGATGTATAGGATAGCAGAGTGCGGTCACACATAGAGGGATGTATAGGATGGCAGAGTGCAGTCACACATAGAGGGATGTATAGGATGGCAGAGTGCAGTCACATATAGAAGGATGTATAGGATGGCAGAGTGCAGTCGGTCGCTCACCATGATGCTAAATAAAGTTGATCTCTCCGGGTTCCGATGGGTTAGGTGTTCGGTGTGGAGTGGTCACTGTCCCCTCTCTCTTCTCTCCTTCATATATATAGGAGTTAGTGACATCAGCGTCCTTAGTAACAGGAGGGGAGGGGCCAGGTGACACCATTGTGTGTTGTGGGGAGAACACAATCCTGCCTGGTCATTGCCTGGGAGTGGCTGCACTCAGCACAATACAACTGTTACCAGGTACAGAGAGTGACCCCCCCCCCACCCCCCAGAGAAGAGGGGACACAGCTGATTACATGGAGGGAAGATCACTGGGAACGTTGAAGAGAATGTTACATATGTGATGATAAACAGGAAAGAAGAAACACAATATTTACTGTTACACTTTCTTTGTAACTATTTATTTATAAATATACAAAACACACTGAGATCACTTCTGTCACTCTGAGCTGTGTACATAACTAAAGGTATTCTGGATTTTAAACAGTTCATCATAGGCGTGCGTAGGGGGTGTGCCAGGTGTGCCTGGGCACACCCTAATCACTCTGAGCAGAGCCAATTCACCCAGGCTTCCCCTTGTGATGTCCCCCCCCCCCTTTCTTCTCCTCTCCCACCGGCTGCGGCGGGGATGTTTCAGGATGGAGAGTGGGGGGAGGGGCTAATCATATGATATACCGGCCCCTTCCTTTTCTTTATGAACACAGTGAACATACTCACTGTGTTCCATTATAACTGAAGCATAGTAAACTGTGTTTTTGAATGAACAGGAAGCCGCTAAGCACAGAGCACCTACCATTTGTTCCCTGCCCTGTGCACCTGAGGCTGCAGAGAAAGGCACGTGTGTTTGAGCTTTGGAGTGCACACCCTAATGCAATAGGCTGCACACACCTATGTAGTTCATTAATGCTGGGCACACTTTTTTTGTTTTTATTTTTCTATATTCATTTCAAAATATTTAATTGCAATCAGGAAATCTTTTTTGTTTTATTAGGACACATAGCTGGCCCGCCGAGCCCTCTCTGTGGGCACACCAGGAAAAAATTAGAAAAGCACACACTGACATCCAATCGTCCACACCGCACCGCCCATCGCAAACTACATCTCCCAGCGTGACTAAGAAGAAGCGGCGGTGACGTGCGGGCAGAAATCTGCAAATCTCTCCTTTTCAGGGGTAAAGTACCCCTGAAAAGGAAGTCACAGGCAGACCAAGCAGCTTAAATAGGAAAAAAATACTTTATTGCACAAAAATATCAAAATACAGAAACCATAGCTCCCAACTGTTCCTGATTTCGAGGGACTGTCCCTGATTTGGAGCAATGTCCCTCTGTCCCTCTTTCCTCCTCATTTGCCCCTCATTTTGATCTGATCTATATAGTTATATATATATATAAAATGCACTTTTTATCTTTCAGAACGTGTTTCCCAGTGCTAAACTTTTCATCCAAATTCTAAATTGCTGCATTTGTCAATTTTAAAAGCCAATATAAAGGAATAGTAGTGGTAAAAAAGCCCTTGTAGATTTAATTAACCTTTTTCTTGGTTAATTCTCCTTTAAGGGGGGGTGTGGCAGGGGGTGTGTCCTATGCCTACATACATTTGCTAGTAGGTATGCAGAAACTGGGTACCAGTCCCCAACATCTGAATAATATTAAAACTAAGACAACATTGTCTATTAAGAACATCACATCAGATCAGACTATGAGCACACATAATATGCACAGGTATAGAATATAACAGCATGTGAGGCAGAGAGTAGAATTGTGATAGGCACATACTGTAGGTCCTGGTACCACGTACCTTCAGGATATGCACATATCACCACACTGTCTACCAACTACCCCCAATTGGGGAATATGGTATGTATGCAACAAGGACGTGGGTACTAAGTAAATTAGTCCAGGAGGCCAATAGTGGTGGAAAGGACTATTTGTGGAAAATGAACCAGTTTGTAGTAGACTGTGGATACATTAGCATAGATTAGCCAAAAGCAGTCCTTAATTCAGCGCTGCTGACACAGACCACTCTTCCACTCTCAGACATCAGGTGCTAGCTCTGCAAACGTGCAGACAACAAAGAAAGGTAGCTGGACGGCCGCACACCAAATTAGCACCTTTATTGTGCAAAATTGAGTAAAATCCAAAACAGTCAATCCATGGACCGAATTAACACCCTTATTGTGCAAAATTGAATAATTAACACCTTTATTGTGCAACATTGAATAAGATACTCAAGAAATGTAGCCGGGCGGCCGCCCCCCGAATTAACAGCTTTATTGTGCAAAATTGAGCAAAGTCAAAAATAGTCAATCCATGGACAAAAGAGGTACACAAAGGACATTGAGGAATTAACACCTTTATTATGAAAAATTGCGTAAAATCCCAAACCGTCAATCCATGGACAGAAGAGGTACAAAAAGAACAACTAGCTATAGCTAGCTGTTCTTTTTGTACCTCTTCTGTCCATGGATTGACTGTTCTGGATTTCACTCAATTTTGCACAATAAAGCTGTTAATTCGATGTGCGGCCGCCCAGCTACTTTCTTGAGTATCTTATCAGTCCGTGGTGTCCCGCTTCTTATGCCCTGTACACACGGGTGGACTTTTCTGCAACAAAGGTCCGACAGTCTTTCTGACAGACTTTCGACGGACTTTTGACAGATTTCCGACGGACTTTCGAATGAACGGATTTGCTTACACACAATCACACCAAAGTCAGACGGATTTGTACGTGATGACGTACGACCGGACTAAAATAAGGAAGTTCATAGCCAATAGGGATAGCTGCCCTAGTGTCGGTTTTCGTCTGTCGGACTAGCATACAGACGAGTGGATTTCGCTATAGGAACTGGGTCCGGCGGAGTTCCGATGTAAAGATTTGAAACATGTTCCAAATCTAAAGTCCGTCAGATTTTTGACAGAAACAGTCCGCTGAAGGTCCGATGAAGCCCACACACGTATTGTCCGCCGGATTCAGTCCGGTCGAAAAGTCCACTCGTGTGTACAGGGCATTAGAGGCAGAGGCTCAAGCTGCTCACCTGCTGGTGGGTACCTTCCCCTTTCAACTCCTTCCTGTCCGGTTTCACTTCTTTCATCCTGGCCCTGTCTCTAGGTCAGGATCCAGATTAACCCCCAAAATTTGGATTAAATTTATAGTTTTTCTAAAAAAAAAAAATACATTTTAAACAGCAATTCTGGGAATTGTGCCTCATCATTGGTGTCCTTGGGTCTCATTATTGGTATCCAGGGGCAGACTGACCATTCGGGCACTCGGGCACTGTCCGAGGGCCCCATGCCACTAAGGGGCCCCATCAGGGTTGCCAGCCTCAATAAAACCAGGAACAGTATGTAAAAATTTGTGTTTTTTAAAAAATCCCAAGAATATAGCTGCCCCACCCCTCCAGTACCTTTTCAGTGTGTGTATGTGTATTCTGTGTGTGTATACTGTGTGTGTATATTGTGTGTCTGTGTGTGTATACTGTATGTGTGTATACTGTGTGGCTCCATAATCTATTGCCTGGGGGCCCCATAATCTCCTATTGCCTGGGGGCCCCATAATCTCCTATTGCCCAGGGGCCCCATAATCTTCTCCTATTGCCCGGGGGCCCCATAATCTCCTATTGCCCGGGGGCCCCATGAGTTGTCAGTCCGCCCCTGTTGGTATCATTATTGGTATAATTGGGAAACATTGTGCCCCATCATTGGTGTCATTGGGCCCTATTATTAATATCATTGGGAAACATTGTGCCCCATCATTGGTGTCATTGGGCCTCATTATTATTGTCATTGGGAAAAATTGTGCCCCATCATTGGTGTCACTGGGCCTTATTATTAATGTCATTGGGAAACATTGTGCCCCATTATTGGTGTCATTGTGCCTCATTATTAGTGTCATTGGGAAACATTGTGCCCCGTCATTGGTGTCATTGAGCCTCATTATTAATGTCATTGGGAAACATTGTACCCCATCATTAGTGTCATTGGACCTCATTATTAGTGTCATTGGGAAACATTGTGCCTCATCATTGAACCTCATTATTAGTGTCATTGGGAAACATTGTCTGCCACAGCCTTGGTCCATGCCTATCCCTGCACTGACCGGTATATACCTTTTTCATAGCGCCACTCGGCACTTTGAAAAAAATAAGTTTCGTGTTGCAGTTTGGGCACTGGGGCCCAAAGAGGTTCGCTATCACTGGTCTAAATGGAGAATTCCTCTCACATAGTGGAGATTTTTTCATCTGTTCCTGTTGGTGTCTCCGGGACAGGAAGTGAAAAGAAATATCCCCAATGGGACAGAGACAGTAAAAAAAAAAATAATGGGCAGCAGTTTTAACCCCTTGCTACTGTATTCAAGACAAAGAAAATGTGTTTATATATACACTTTAATTAGCATGACAGTGAAAATGCCAGTAATTATTCTGTCATGGATGACTGTGAGTGCACAACTGGCACAAATATGAATTGAAGTGCACAGAAAGTAGCAGAAAGGTACGTGGGAAAAAAGGTTGAAGGCGCAATATATACTCACCGGACACTTTATTAGGTACACCTGTTCAATTGCTTGGTAACAATAATTGCTAATCAGCCAATCACATGGCAGCAACTCAATGCATTTAGGCATCTGGACGTAGTGAAGACAACATGCTGAAGTTCAAACCGAGCACCAGAAGGGGGAAGAAATGGGATTTAGGTGACTTTGAACGTGGCATGGTTGTTGGTGTCAGACAGGCTGGTCGGAGTATTTCAAAAACTGCTGATCTACTGGAATTTTCACACACAACCATCTCTCGGGTTTACAGAGAATGGTCCGAAAAACAGAAAATATCTAGTGAGTGGCAGTTGTGTGGAGGAAAATGGCTTGTTGCTGTCAGAGGTCAGAGGAGAATGGACAGACTGGTTCCAGATGATAGAAAGACAACAGTAACTCAAATAAGCACTCGTTACACCCAAGGTATACAGAATACCATCTCTGGATGCACAACACATCGAACCTTGAAGCAGATGGGCTACAGCAGCAGAAGACCAAACCGGGTGCCACTCCTGTCAGGTAAGAACAGGAAACTGAGGCTATAATTCGGACAGGCTCACGAAAATTGGACAATGGAAGATTGAAAAAATTTTGCTGGTCTGAGGAGTCTCGATTTCAGCTGCGACATTTAGATAGTAGGGTCAAAGTTTGGCATAAACAACATGAAAGCATGGATCCACCCTGCCTTGTATCAATGATTCAGGCTGGTGGTGGTGTATCCTTGGGTCCTTTAGTACCAATTGAGCATCGTTTAAACCCCACGGCCTACCTGAATATTGCTGCTGACCATGTCCATCCCTTTATGACTACAGTGTCCCCATCTTCTGATGGCTCCTTCCAGCAGGATAATGCACCATGTCACAAAGCTCCAATCATCTCACCACTGGACAATGAGGTCCCTGTACTCCAATGGTCTCCACACTCACCACATCTCATCCAATAGAGGACCTTTGGGATGAGGTGGAACGGGAGATTCCCATCGTGGAAGTGCAGCCAAAAAATCTGCAGCAACTGTGTGATGCTATCATGTCACTATGGAGCAAAATCTCTGAGGAATGTTTCCAACACCTTGTTGTAAACATTATACCTTGCTTGTAAATTGGAGACATCCTGCAAGGATGTTATTCCACTGCATAGCTTGGTGTCATCTGCAAACACTGAAATGGTACTTTTATTCCAAGACCCTATATAATTTATAAAAGTATTAAAAAGTAAGGGTCCCAACACTGAACCTTGGGGTACTCCACTAATAACACTGAACCTTGGGGTACACCACTGATAACCTTAGACCATTCAGAGTAAGAATCATTCACCACTACTCTCTAAATTCGTTTTTTTAGCCAGTTTTCTATCCATTTACAAACTGATCTTTCCAAGCCTGTAGACTTTACCTTCCACATGAGCCGTGTATGGGGAACTGTGTCAAATGCTTTTGCAAAATCCAAGTATATCACATCCACAGCCACCCCTCTGTCCAAGGTTTTACTTACCTCTTCATAAAAAGAAATCAGGTTTGTTTGACAACGTCTGTCTTTCATGAATCCATGCTGTCTGTTGCTGAAAATATTTTTTTCCATCAAGAACTCATCTATGTGGTCTTTTATTAAACTCTCCAGTATCTTCCCAGCTATAGAAGTTAAACTAACAGGTCTATAGTTACTTGGTAAAGACTTTGATCCCTTTTTAAATATAGGCACCACATTGGCCCTACGCCAATCCAGTGGTACCATTCCAGTCATTAAAGAGTCCCTAAAAAAAGTCCCTAAAAATGAGAAACAATGGCCTTGAAATTACAGAACTCAATTCTTGTAGGATCCGTGGGTGGATGCCATCTGGTCCAGGTGTTTTATCCACCTTCATTTTGTCTAAATATTTCTGGACCATATAACTTTTGAACCATTGTGGATCATTTGGGGCTGTGTCACTACCACCCCCATTATGGACCTGAGCTCCCCCATGCTCCTTTGTATACACAGGGCTTGTCAGAAACCATGAACCAGACCGAGACAGAAGTACAGTAAAATCACACTTGTTTATTAATTAAAATAAAAGGTAAATAGAGTAAGCGTAGTCAAAGCATAGCCAGAGTCCAGTAACCAGATCGGGTAGTCAGACAAGCCTGAGTTCAGTAACCACATCAGGTAATCAGCCAAGCCAGAGTTCAGTAACCAGATCGGGTAGTCAGACAGGCCAGAAGTCAGGGATCCATGTAGAGGAACAGCAAGCAGGATAAGGAGCCAGAAGGGATGTCAGCAAAGCCAGTCTTTAAACAGGAACGCAGATGTTTTCTTGTGATGTGACCAAGGCGAAGGCAGGAATGAACTGAGCTGGAGATCTTTAAGTAGATGGGACTGACGAGCAGATCCACAACAGCTGGTTAACTGTGGAGAGAGATGAGAGCTGGCAATTAGCCGACAGCTGAGTGGCCAGCTCAGAGAAGAAAGGGCTGAGCCAGCCCTGACAGTACCCCCACTCCTAAACGACCACTTCCCCTCGGAGGACCACCGGGCTTGAGGGGAAAACGTCTATGGAAATCACAGAGGAGGGCAGGAGCATGTACGTCCGAGGATGAGACCCAGGAGCGTTCCTCTGGACTGTACCTCTTCCAATGCACCAGGTACTGTATGCGCCCATGGAACCTACGGGAGTCAACAATGGATTGTACCTCATACTCCTCATGGTTCTCAACCTGTATAGTGTGAGGACGTGGCACCGAGGTGGTAAAGTGGTTGCAGACCAACGGTTTCAATAAGGAGACATGAAACATTTGAGATGCGCATACTAGGAGGTAGGTCCAATGCGTAAGCCACTGGGTTAACCCTGTGAAGGATACGGAAAGGCCCAATAAACTAAGGTGAGAACTTCAGTGAGGGAACACGAAGTCAGAGGTTGCGAGATGACAGCCAGGCCCTGTCCCCAACCTGGTAGGAATACTTCATATTCCCATCGTACACATTCCTGGATGAGCTCACGGATATGGGTGCTGCAGCAACAACCAGCTGGATACTGGTGCAAGTCACAATGAAAATATTTGCCAGCACACCATGGAACGACATAGATAGCGTCCAAAGGTGTAATTTATTGCATGATCACGACACAAGGAGTTGTGATCATGCAATAAATTACACGTTTGGACGCTATCTACGTCGTTCCATGGTGTGCTGGCAAATATTTTCATTGCAACCTGGTAGGAAGGCGCAGGCAGGCGTCTGCGGTCAGCATGGAGTCTGTACCTATCATTAGCATGACGCAAAGCCTCCTGGACTTGTGCCCAAGTGGAATGAAGACCACAGAGATGCTCCTCTAGCGCAGGAATACTCTGCGGAACAAACGAGTCAGGCAACGTGGAAGGTTGGAAACCATAATTCGCCATAAACTGAGACAATCGGGAAGAAGAATTCAAGGCACTGCTGTGAGCAAACTCTGCCCATGGTAATAGGTCTGACCAGTTGTTGTGATGGTCAGAAATATAGCAACGTAGGAATTGCTCCAAGGACTGATTGGCTCGTTCTGCGGCCCCATTAGACTGCGGGTGATTCGCAGAGGAGAAAGCAAGCTAAAAGGCTTGCCAGAACCGGGACACAAACTGACTACCCCTGTCCGAGACAATCACCTTGGGTAGCCCATGTAAGAGAAAGATATCCCGAGCAAAAATTGAAGCCAGTTCCTTAGAAGTTGTTAAGTGGAATACAATGACACATGTTTGAGAACCGGTCAACCACCGTAAGGATAACTGTGTTGCCTTGGGAGTTGGGCAACGCCACAATGAAATCCATAGACAGGTGGGTCCAGGGTCTCTCTCCATTGGGTATGGGTTGTAGGAGGCCCACTGGAAGGTGTCGTGGAGTCTTACTCTAAGCACACACGGAACAGGCAGCTATGAAGGCAGTTACATCAGCACGTAGACTAGGCCACCAGAATTGTTGGGAAATGGCCCAAACGAGTTGATTGTTACCAGGGTAGCCAGCTGCCTTGGGAGAATGGTAAGTCTGGAGCACGGCAGTACGGAAACACTCTGGGACAAAGCAGAGGTCACAAGGATTCTCAGGAGGAGCATTGACCAGAGCAGCAAGAATTTTGTCACCCAAAGGAGAAGTAAGACTGGTGCGAACCATAGCCAGAATATGATCAGGAGGAATCATAGGAACCGGAACCGACTCCAACTTGGAAGTGGAGGAAAATTGTCGTGACAAGGCGACAGCCCTTACATTCTTAGTACTGAGTAAGAATGAGACAATGTAATTGAAACTTGACAAGAAAAGAGCCCATCGCGCCCTTTTGGGAGAGAGGCATTTAGCCTCAGACAAGAATGTGAGATTCTTATAGTCAGTAAGAATGAGAACCGGCACAGTGGTACCTTGGAGGAGATGTCTCCATTCTTTCAGGGTTAAACTGATTTTCAACAGCTCTCTGTCACCAATCTCGTAATTGCACTCGGCAGGTGACAATTTCTTGGAAAAGTAGCCATAAGGATGCATAGCACTCTCAGTGGTAGGACGTTGAGACAGAAGGGCGCCAACACCAGTCTCAGAAGCATCAACCTCAAGGATAAAAGGTAACGTAGGATCAGGATGTGCCAACACAGGAGCAGAAACAAAGTCAGCCTTGAGACTTTCAAAGACCTTAATGGACTCCGGAGACCAACTCTGTGGGATATCAGTCAGGGGCTTGACCAGAGACGAGAAGTTACGAATAAACTTCCGATAATAGTTGGCAAAACCCAGGAAACGCTGCAGAGGACGTAACCCCATGGGTCGAGGACACTGTAGGAATGCCGAAAGTTTCTCTGGGTCCATCGAAAAACCAGCAGTGGAAATGACATAGACCAGGAATTTAGTTGCTGCTTCTATCCATGATAATCTCCTCCCATGTGGGAGGTACCAGAACCGCCTCCATTCCAGCATACTCGTTGGTGAACTGGAGGTAAGTGAGAGGAGGGGGGAGGGGCCAAGTGAGACCAGGGGGAGGGGCCAGCAGACACAGTAGCAGGAATGGCATGGATCCTCAGAGGAAGGTAGAGGTAAGGTGCTGTATCATGTCTGACTGTACTTATTACACAGCCTGCTGCATGTACATAATAGGGACCATCTAGAGAGATAGAGGAGAGATAGATGGGGCAGAGAAGGGTATATACGTACAGAGCAAGGGAATAAGAGAGATGATGGCAGTTAGAGAGTACATGGGGACAGACAGAGCAAAGGTGATGGGACAAAACAAAACATCAATGTGCCCCCTTTCACATGGGACAGACTCTGCTTTGCAGGGCATCTGTCTGCTGAATACCCTCTGAGCAGAGCAAGAGGTTAACAGGTCCGCGTCTGCTCCGCTTATGCCAAGCGGACACAGACACAGCCCACACTGCTCTATGGGCTTTCAGGTGTAATAGACCACCTGTCTGTTTATACCCAACTGGCATTCGTTCTGATCAGCTCAGACAGAGGATAATGGATCCCCCTTCAGTTTGTTTTTGTTGGGTCCGATTGAAGGTAGGCGCTTTGGAATGTACATATATTAATTATTCTTGATATCTATCACAC
Source organism: Aquarana catesbeiana (assembly GCF_042186555.1). Taxonomy (NCBI): domain Eukaryota; kingdom Metazoa; phylum Chordata; class Amphibia; order Anura; family Ranidae; genus Aquarana; species Aquarana catesbeiana. The sequence continues at coordinate 390,784,559 of NC_133329.1, forward strand.
TATAGCATTGTATTGTGGTACACACTTATGTTATGGATGTTCTTTCCTTTTCTTTCTTTCCCCAGTGACAGCCTGCCAGAATAGCTAGGATCTGCGAGAGCAGCTCTGTATTATACATTACTGTCCATATACTGTACCCTCCTGCCCCTTGTACTGTGTGCACTTACCCTCCCCCTGTACTGTGCCCTCCTGCTCCCCCCTATACTGTACCCTCCTGCTCCCCCCTGTAATGTACCCTCCTGCCCCCTGTACTGTGTCCACTTACCCTCCCCCTGTACTGTACCCTCCTACCCCCTGTACTGTGTCCACTTACCCTCCCCCTGTACTGTACCCTCCTGCCCCCTGTACTGTGTCCACTTACCCTCCCCCTGTACTGTACCCTCCTGCCCCCTGTACTGTGTCCACTTACCCTCCCCCTGTACTGTGTCCACTTACCCTCCCCCTGTACTGTACCCTCCTGCCCCCTGTACTGTGTCCACTTACCCTCCCCCTGTACTGTACCCTCCTGCCCCCTGTACTGTGTCCACTTACCCTCCCCCTGTACTGTGTTCACTTACCCTCCCCCTGTACTGTGTCCACTTACCCTCCCCCTGTACTGTGTCCACTTACCCTCCCTCCGTACTTTGTCCACTTACCCTCCCCCTGTACTGTGTCCATTTACCCTCCCCATGTACTGTGTCCACTTACCCTCCCTCTGTACTGTGTCCACTTACCCTCCCTCCGTACTTTGTCCACTTACCCTCCCCCTGTACTGTGTCCATTTACCCTCCCCGTGTACTGTGTCCACTTACCCTCCCCGTGTACTGTGTCCACTTACCCTCCCTCTGTACTGTGTCCACTTACCCTCCCCCTGTACCCTCCTTACACAGTTAATTTTTATCGCTTTAATTATTTGTCCTATTATGGGCGTGAGTGGAACCTCATGTCTAAGTTTTGCCTAAGGCCTCACAAAGCCTAGAGCCGCCTCTGTATATATCCTACACAGAGTAGCTATGAACCATGAAAACTGTATTTTTTCTGTTGAGACATCTTGTGTTTACATGAGTATCATAAACACAGTATTGAAACTTGTACTCCATTTTTCAAAATTATAATAAGGTGTAAAATTGCCATAACACAATAAAAAATACATAAAGCAATATTATTGAGAAAAATAGACTTTATTTAAAGGGGTCGTAAAGGTTTCATTTTTCTTTTTTAAAAAAAAATAACAAACATAGACTTTTTAAAAAAAAAATAACAAACATATACTTACCTCCACTGTGCAGTTCGTTTTGCACAGAGTGGCCCCCCGATCCTCGTCTTCTGGAGTCCCTGGGAGGCTGTCTCGGCTCCTCCCCACAAGAGCTAACCCCCCTCTGGGAAACGCTCTCCCAAGGGGGTTAGCTTGCGGGCGCGCTCCCGTGTGATACATTCAGCGGCCATAGCTTCCGATTGTATCACTCTGCCCGGCCCCCCGGCGCGCCGCATCATTGATTTGATTGACAGCAGCGGGAGCCAATGGCTGCACTGCTATCAATCATCCAATGAAGAGCAAACCGGGATCGCGCCCACAGAGGTTTGGGGCTCAGGTAAGTAAAACGGGGGCTCGGGGGGGACGGAGAGTGCAAGGTGTTTTTTCACCTTAATGCAGCATTAAGGTGAAAAAAGACAAGGGTTTACAACCCCTTTAACTATCTTTGTACAGAAAATTTAATACTCTTCTCCCTCCTCTCCTTCACCCTCTCCTTCAACGCTGTCAGTGGCAACCTCTTCATAATCCTTCTCCAGGGCGGCCATGTCCTCCCGAGCCTCAGAGAACTCTCCTTCCTCCATACCCTCACCAACGTACCAGTGCACAAAGGCACGCTTGGCATACATCAGATCAAACTTGTGGTCCAGGCGAGCCCAGGCCTCAGCAATGGCTGTGGTGTTGCTCAACATGCACACGGCACGCTGCACCTTAGCCAGATCTCCACCAGGAACTACAGTTGGTGGCTGGTAGTTGATACCAACCTTGAACCCTGTTGGGCACCAGTCCACAAACTGGATGGTGCGTTTGGTCTTGATGGTGGCAATAGCAGCATTAACATCTTTGGGCACCACATCACCACGGTACAGCAGGCAGCATGCCATGTATTTACCGTGTCTGGGGTCACATTTCACCATCTGGTTGGCTGGCTCAAAGCAAGCGTTGGTGATCTCAGACACAGAGAGCTGCTCATGGTAAGCTTTCTCTGCAGAGATTACAGGAGCATAGGTGGCCAGAGGGAAGTGAATACGGGGGTAGGGCACCAGATTGGTCTGGAATTCTGTCAAGTCCACATTCAGAGCTCCATCAAACCTAAGGGAAGCGGTGATGGAAGACACAATCTGGCCAATCAGACGGTTCAAGTTGGTGTAGGTTGGGCGTTCAATGTCCAGGTTTCTGCGGCAAATGTCATAAATGGCTTCGTTGTCCACCATGAAAGCACAGTCTGAGTGCTCCAGGGTAGTGTGGGTGGTGAGGATGGCGTTGTAGGGCTCAACCACAGCTGTTGAGATCTGAGGAGCTGGGTAGATGGAGAATTCCAGCTTGGACTTCTTTCCGTAGTCAACAGACAGACGTTCCATCAAGAGGGAGGTGAAACCAGAGCCAGTGCCACCACCAAAACTGTGGAAGATGAGGAATCCCTGGAGACCGGTGCACTGGTCAGCCTGAGAAAAGACACAGACATCTCTAAGGATAATGTTATATTTATACTCTTGACTAACGTGCTATATATACTGTAGCTAGGGAATGTATAGTTTCTGCCACTGTCTGCCATTAATAATAGGGAATGGTTGCAAGGCCACATCAACATACAAGTAAAGCCAGGCAATAATTATATTGGTGGGTCTACATTCATATAGCAAAGTTTTACATCTATCACACAAGAGGAACATATCATGTTACAAGAGAATAGTACAAACCTTGCAAAAATATACCAAAATGCAAAAAAATAATATTTTTTAAAGCTAGAGGTATCATGTGATCAATTACGGTTCCTGAATTTTTTGTTCAACTATCCTTACACTATGGATGGAATATTGGAACATTGAACATAGAACCCGGGACCAGGTAGTTCCCAGTGAAAGTGTTTGAGCAACAAAAACAAGTCTAATAATAGAGTGACTGCCTCATACCCTCTAATTTCCAATCTTGATCTAACCCTTAAGCCAACCCTCACACTTAACCACTCCCTAACCTAACTCCTAAAATTTAAAGTAGAACTATAAGCAAAACTTTTTTTTTTTTTTTTTTTTAATTTTGGATAGAGAAAGGGGAGGTTATAACCCCTGTCAGATTTGTTTTTTGCCATCTGTGTTCCATTGGGGAGATTTCCCTTCACTTCCTGTCCCATAGCCAAACAGGAAGTGAGAGGAAATCTCTGCAAATTAGGGAATTCCTTGGGGACCACCCAGGTCACCAGAACTAGTGTCCCCATTGGAAAATTTCCCCATCTATTGCTTTTCTGGGGACAACCTAAAATGTGGGATTCTCTTTTACTTTCACTTTCAACGATAATGGTAAACAGGACAAACAGAGAGGGTGAATCTCCTTAATGGGAGCACAGACAGCAATAAAAACTGACAGGGGTTCTAATCCCTCTCCACTTCATCCAAAATGTAAAAAAAAAAGTTATGCCTTTAGCTATGCTTTAACCTAGCCCCTTAAGACGTTGGGATCTATTTATGAAAAACTTAAAAAAAGACATTGATGAGCGAGTTTGGGGTGGAGGAACTTGACTGGCCTGCATCCTGACCTCAACTCGATAGAACACCTTTGGGATGAATTAGAGCGGAGACTGTGAGCCAGGCCTTCTCATCCAACATCAGTGCCTGACCTCACAAATGCACTTCTGGAAGAAGTTTTCAGGCGCTTTTCAGGCGCTATTTTTAGCGCAAAAGCACCTGAAAAATGCTTCAGTGTGAAAGGGGTCTAAATTCTTAGGATTAAAGATGATTTATTTGTTTGGCCAGATATTCAATATAACAAAATGGTTATCAAGGTCCATTGACAACTATGACTGTTGATGACAGACTTTGACTAGTGGGCTCAGAACAATGACATTGTATGTCTTATTATTATAATCAACATAGGTCTAGGTCAGAAACCACTCACCAGTTTGCGGACCCTGTCCAGCACCAGGTCGATGATCTCTTTGCCGATGGTGTAGTGACCTCGGGCATAGTTGTTGGCGGCGTCTTCCTTGCCAGTGATGAGTTGCTCAGGGTGGAAAAGTTGCCGGTAGGTTCCTGTCCTCACCTCATCTATAGAAATGTGACGGCAATGGGTCAGAACGTTGCTACAGGTGACAACACTTGGTGGACATCTCACACACCTTTTAATCACACAACATAACAGGCGACCTACTCACCAATCACAGTGGGCTCCAGGTCCACAAAGACAGCGCGGGGGACGTGTTTTCCAGCCCCGGTCTCACTGAAGAAGGTGTTGAAGGAATCGTCTCCACCTCCGATGGTTTTGTCACTGGGCATCTGTCCATCCGGCTGGATGCCATGTTCCAGGCAGTACAGCTCCCAGCAGGCATTGCCAATCTGTACACCGGCTTGGCCAACGTGGACTGAGATGCATTCCCTCTGTGTGGGGTAAATGGTACATGCAGTTAGGATTAGGACAGAGCAGTGCAGGCACACACAGGGCAAGGATGTATAGGGCAATCATATACATCAATGTATATAATTATTACAGGTACATACAGTATATAGCACCATCAATTTACACAACACTTTACATATATATTCTACATTTACATCAGTCCCAGCCCTCAAGAGCTTACAATCTAAGGTCCCTAGCTCTCATTCATACACACACATACTAGTGCCAATTAACCCACCAGCCTGTCTTTGGAAAGTAGGAGGAAACCAGTTAAACCCACACAGGCACAGGGAGAACTTGCACACTCCATGCGGGTAGTGCCGTGGTTGGGATTTAAACCGATGACCCCTAGTGCTGCTAGGTGGAAGAGCTAACCACTCAGCCACTGTGTTGCCCATAGCATAGACCAGCAGAGTGCAGTTACATGTGTAGATTGACAGAGTGCGGTCACACATATGGGATGTAAAGGATCCAGAGTGCGGTCACACATAGAGGGATGTATAGGATGACATATTGCAGCCACACATAGAGGAATGTATAGGATGACAGAGTGCAGTCAACACATAGGGGGATGTATAGGATAGCAGAGTGCAGTCAACACATAGGGGGATGTATAGGATAGCAGAGTGCAGTCAACACATAGGGGGATGTATAGGATGACAGAGTGCAGTCACACATAGAAAGATGTATAGGATGACAGAGTGCGGTCACACATAGAAAGATGTATAGGATGACAGAGTGCGGTCACACATAGAGGGATGTATAGGATAGCAGAGTGCAGTCAACACATAGGGGGATGTATAGGATGACAGAGTGCAGTTACACATAGGGGGATGTATAGGATGACAGAGTGCAGTCACACATAGAAAGATGTATAGGATGACAGAGTGCGGTCACACATAGAGGGATGTATAGGATGCAGAGTGCAGTCACACATAGAAGGATGTATAGGATGGCAGAATGCAGTCACACATAGGGGGATGTATAGGATGACAGAGTGCAGTTACACATAGGGGGATGTATAGGATGACAGAGTGCAGTCACACATAGAGGGATGTATAGGATGCAGAGTGCGGTCACACATAGAGGGATGTATAGGATGACAGAGTGCAGTTACACATAGGGGGATGTATAGGATGACAGAGTGCAGTCACACGTAGAGGAATGTATAGGATAGCAGAGTGCGGTCACACACAGAGGGATGTATAGGATGACAGAGTGCAGTCACACATAGGGGGATGTATAGGGTGACAGAGTGCAGTCACACATAGGGGATGTATAGTTTGACAGAGTGCAGTCACACATAGGGGGATGTATAGGATGACAGAGTGGAGTGCAGTCACACATAGGGGATGTATAGGATGACAGAGTGCAGTCACACATAGGGGATGTATAGGATGCAGAGGGCGGTCACACATAGGGGATGTATAGGATGACAGAGTGCAGTCACACATAGGGGGATGTATAGGATGACAGAGTGCAGTCACACGTAGAGGAATGTATAGGATAGCAGAGTGCGGTCACACACAGAGGGATGTATAGGATGACAGAGTGCAGTCACACATAGGGGGATGTATAGGGTGACAGAGTGCAGTCACACATAGGGGATGTATAGTTTGACAGAGTGCAGTCACACATAGGGGGATGTATAGGATGACAGAGTGGAGTGCAGTCACACATAGGGGATGTATAGGATGACAGAGTGCAGTCACACATAGGGGATGTATAGGATGCAGAGGGCGGTCACACATAGGGGATGTATAGGATGACAGAGTGCAGTCACACATAGGGGGATGTATAGGATGACAGAGTGCAGTCACACATAGAGGACGTATAGATTGGCAGAGTGCGGTCGGTCGCTCACCATGATGGTGAATAAGGTTGGTCTCTCCTGGTTCCAAAGGGTTAGGTGTTCGGTGTGGAGTGGTCACTGTCCCCTCTCTCTCCTCTCCTCCATATATATATAGGAGTTAGTGACAGTGGCATCCTTAGTAACAGGAGGGAGGTGGAGGGAACCTGGGGCAGGTGACACCATTGTGTGTTGTGGAGAGAACACAATCCTGCCTGGGAGGGGCTGCACTCAGCACAACACAACTGTTACCAGGTACAGAGAGTGACCCCCCCAGAGAGGGGACACAGATCATTACATGGAGGGAGATAGAGAGGGAAAGGAAGGAGGGAAGAGGGCAGATATGGAGGGAAGATTACTGGGAACATGGAGGAGGATTTCATATACAGTATGTGATGACAAACAGGAAAGAAGAAATAAAATAGTTACTGTTACACTTTCTTTGTAACTATTTACTATGACCATAAATTTTGTGTTTTTATTTTTTGTAATCATTCCAAATATTTAATTACAGACCTTTTTGCTATTTTTTTTTCCATCCAAACTAAGATTAAAATTCTGTTTAAAATGAATTTTTTTTTTGTGTGCATATTTTATTTAGTTTATTGATAAATCAATAAAATGAAAAAATAAATAAAAATAAAAGGTAACAGCAGATATTTACAGTGGATGGAGCCGGTGCCAGAAGAAGCAAGCAGCAGCGGAGGGAGCAGGAGCCACATAAGCTGATGCTTCCTCTGTAGTGCCGGATCCTGTCCCAGGCAAAGTGTATTGGGTATCACTCTGCCTGGGACAGAAACCTTTCTAACAGCCTGGCAATGCCAGCAGAAGCTGAAAGACAAAAAGGTCACAGGTTTTGCAGCGGGCATATTAGAACTTTTTTTTTTTTTTTAAAGGGGTTTTTAGGCTGCTTTCACACCGATCCAAAGATGCAACACAGTGCACCTGTGGCTTTCTTGCAGGTTAGCTGCACTGAGCCGTAAACTTCTGTAGCACTGCCCCCTCGGGGACTGCTTGGATTTACCGGCTCATCTGCATCTTCATGACCCTGGGAACATTCCAAAGCCGCATACATACGAGCGGAATGTCCGACGGAAAAAGTCAGACAGAAGCTTTGCATCGTCTATTCCGATCGTGTGTATGCCTCATCAGACTTTTGTTTTCGAAAATTCTGACGGACCTTTAAATGGAACATGTTCTAAATATTTCCGACGGAACCAATTCCTCGGGAAAACCGATCGTCTGTGTGCTGTTCCGATGGACCAAAAATAACGCATGCTCTGAAGCAAGTACGAGACGGAAGCTATTGGCTACTGGCTATTGAACTTCCTTTTTCTAGTCCCGTGGTAAGTGTTGTACGTCACCGCGTTCTTGACGGTCGGACTTTGGTCAGACTTTGGTTTGACCGTGTGTAGGCAAGACCACTTCAATGGAATTCCCTCGGAGAAACTTTCAGAGTTTATTCAGATGGCAAAACCGGTCATGTGTACGTGGCATAACCCACCTGACACTCTGGGTTCAGTCATCTTTGCACCACCTAAAGTAATAAGTCAATCCACACAATGAGTTTATATTCTAATAACGTTTACTGAATTACTCAAGGAAGATTTTGTTGCACAAGGAGGTAATAGATCAACTGAACTTTGGATAACAGTCCTAGTTCAGTAGAAGAATTCCTCAACAATAATACAAGTTAAACAGTATGGAGATAAAAGTCTTATATACACGTATGTACAATAGAGTACTCCTTGAAGATGACCTGAAAGGATAAGCAAGACCAAAAGACATTAATTCTGGCAAGACTTCTAAAGGGGAAACCCAGGCCGGCCTAATTGACTGTAATCCTAATGAGAAATCAATTGAACAAGAACAGTATGAGGGCCCTTTAAGTAGTAGTGACAGTAATGTCCCCATGTCCCCCCAGATAGTCTGCGCTAGCAGTTGGAGATCATTAACTGTATCCAATAAGGTGCAGCAACAAGGTAATGATACTTCATGGAAAAAAGGTTGATGTGACAGGTGTATATGTACAATGTTCAAATAGAGATGCAGTAAAGTGTTTCCCCAGCTGTCTGTGCACAGTGTCCCAGTAAAGCAGCAAAGAACGGTTTGTAAAGATGGGCAATTGCCCTCTCACCAACGACCAGGCCAATTCAATGCCTTCCGAACAGCGACTCCTGAAGAGGCGTCCTTACAGCGGTTCTACTCGCGACAATAATCCGATGAACAGCACAAAGCGCGGGTTGTTGGACTATCAGGGTGATGCTGGATAGATGCCTGATGATCAGCAAGCAGAGATGGGCCCTTCTCAGCCGGGCTGGAATGTCATACACCGGGTGGTAGGCTGCGACCTCACCCTCTCGGAACGGAGAGGTCCGTCACACGCCAAGGCCAGGAGGAAGAGAGCGCAGCGCGTGTCCCTGGTCTCTTTTATGCTCTTTCCAGCATTCTCTCTGATGGTAGCAAAGATCTCTGGGATATGAAGTACGGGTGCATAGTCATACAGAGTAATTGCCATTCTGAGGAGCTACCAATCCCACAATCCCTTTGGGTCGACTCACAGATATGAGGTCAGTTAGTGATGCTGGGCACTAGAGGGACAATACAGTACGTAGAAATGATGGGCTTTGCAATTGTAGTTCACATTGCTACACTTATATTAACTCCTGTGGGTTTGGTGCACTTTCAGAAAGTGTTCCCCACCTGCAAGATAGGGTTGCCACCTCATCCCTTTAAACCTGAACTCCTATTAATTACACAGGTTCTGTGGCTGATTAAGTTGTTAATTAAACTCACTTGGTGCCTTATCTGCCTTTAATTAGCCTCAGTACCTGTGTAATTCCTATGTGTTCGGGTTTAAAGGGATGAGGTGGCAACCTCACTGCAAGATATTATTGAAGTCTATGGGAAAGTGCAGCAAACCTGCAGGAAAGCCGCAGGTGCACTGCGCTGCACCCATGGTGTGGGTAAACCGCAGCACATCAGTGTGAAAGCAGCTTTATAGGGGGCTCAGGACAGTAAGGGCCTATTTACATTTGTGGTATGGGGGCGGGGGGGGGTAAAACCCCATAGTTGAGATGATCTGATCAGTTCCTTGTGTTTAGGCTGAAGTGGATGGTTTCATGGCTGACGGTAAGTATCGCTCCATATCAAAACTTCCTCTGCTGCCACTTCCAGCAACGTCTCCTCCAATCCACGCTTATCTAGACCCTTAGGGCTCATGCACACTGCAGGTCAAAAAAAAGCTGTTTTTTACAGGCGTTTGAGCTTTTTTTCTGCCTATAAAAGCTTGAAGAAGCGTAATTCATGAGCCTGAAGCTCCTCAGATTTGGAGTTTTTTTTCCACCCTGGCAGCTTTGATGGCAGACACGTACACATACACCTTAAAGGCATCCCACGCGACGAGCGCACCACCGTGCCCTCATTGAACCCCCAGAACTCCTTCAAGTGTGGCGAGACCAGGGCCTCAACCGAGGGCTCCGCCACCCAACCCGAGTGCAACCACCAAACCTCTGTGCATTTGCTCTGTATGAAACCAATCGTGACCTGTAAGGGTGTGTGATCAGAAATCCCCCCTGCTAGGTAGCAAACCTCTTTGACCAGGGGTAGCAGAGTTGAGTTGCCAAAGGCTAGGTCAATACGGGAGGAGGAGGCACTGACGTGGGGAAGATAGGAGTAGCCCTTCTCCCCAGGGTGTTTCCAACGCCATAGCTCCTCCAGTGCCACTGAGTCCGCCCAATGTCTAAGGTCAAGGTTTTGCACCCAAGTCGGATTGGAGGTGTCCAGAGTATAGTCTAGTATGTTGTCGAAATCACCAGCTACAAATAACTTCAATGGGCCATAGGTGGCGACTTTCTCCAGAACAGTGCACAGTACCTCACTTTTGAAAAGGGGGTGAGACATAAATGTTCACTATGGCCAATAACTGAGATTCAATGTCTAGCACCGCAATCACATCTATGACTACATGTTCAATAGAGCACGACAATTTTTTGTGGATTAAAATAGCAACACCCCTAGCATATGAGGAGTGTGTAGAGTGTATTGTTCTCTGTATCCAGTTTCTGATTAGGGAGAGTATTTTACTATAAGTCAAATGGGTCTCTTGCAAGAGGACTACATGAGGATTCTGGGATTTGAGATACTGAAGGGCCAGTGATCTTTTGAACTTTGAATTTAGCCCACGGACATTCTATGAGAGTATTTTAGGATTACTCATATAGTATTAGTCTGTGTGTCATATTCTCAGTATAAGGACAATTAGACGGGAGGCAAAAGGGGGAGGAACCTGAATGCAGGGAACTACAGCTCATCAGACAGCAGCATAATAGCAGTACATATTGTACAAGGCAAACGGAAAGCCCAATAACTTGAATTGTTTGGGCAAGACACAAAAAGTAAAAAAAGTTCCAGAAAAACATAAAAATAAAAATAAACAGTCTATTCCCAACACCCGGGTGAACAGACCTAGTAAACTAGTAAAACTTCTGGAGAAACTTTAGTCTCAAAATGGAATAAAACACTAGCGGACTGTTCAAAGAGTTTATCCACTTATAAAAGGGCCGTGGAGACGTATGATTAAGTCATATCTCCCAGAAACAGTACCTTAGTTCCCCGCAGTGAACGGATAGGCGATCCCGGGCTCTTGCTACCCGGTTTTCCCCCAATCTACCTCTGTGGAGAAACCCAAATGTAACAAATTTTTTTGATTACCCAGACCCGGTAGTTTGGACGAAATATGGTGTTAAGACCTTACAACATGTAGTTTTAAATGGCATTCTGCTAACCCTCAATGACCTCAAAGAGCACTACGGCCTACCAAACTCACACTTCTTTAGATATATTCAACTGAGGCATGCTTTTTTGCTCTCAATTCGGTGGGGACTCTCTTGTCCTTGAGCCCAGTGACCTAGAACTACTGACACGCAGTGACTCCTTATCTAAACCAGTCTCCAGTTTATACAAAGACCTCTTTTCGGAAACGGTCCCCCTGATATAAACCTGTAAGTTAGCCTGGGAGGCAGCAGCCCCTGGTCTAGACCAGGATGATTGGGACGACATTTGGGGGGCTCCATTTCAGTGCCTATTCTCTACTAGAGATTGTCTGATCCAGTACAAATTTTTACATATTATCTATCCTACTCCAGCCAGGTTAGCAAGGGATGTTTAGGGGCAAACACTCCTTATGCTGGAGATGTTCTGCACCTCTTGCAAACTTCATGCACGTTTTTTTGGGAATGTACGCATATTAAACCCTACTGGCAAGACATAACGCTGTGTATCTGGTCGTTCACCTCCATTCTTGATCCCCCTCACGGCTGAAGCATGTTTGCTGAACGTGGTTGAGCCCTTGGCTACCACTAGGGCTATACAAGCCCTTCTTACCCTCCTGTTCTACGCCAAGAAACTGATTATCCTGTCATGGAAGAGATCTTCTGCCCCAACTTTGGCTTTTTGGAAGTCCTTAGTTAACAAAGCAGTCTCAATTCGGTGGGGACCCTCTTGTCCTTGAGACCAGTGACCTAGAACTACTGACACCCAGTCACTCCTTATCTAAACCAGTCTCCAGTTTATACAAAGACCTCTTTTCAGAAATGGTCCCCCTGATGGAAACCTGTAAGTTAGCCTGGGAGGCAGCAGCCCCTGGTCTAGACTAGGATGATTGGGATGACATTTGGGGGGGGCTCCATTTCAATGCCTATTCTCTAATAGAGATCGTCTGATCCAGTACAAATTTTTACATAGAATCTATCTTACCCCAGCCAGGTTAGCAAGGGATGTTTAGGGGCCAACACTCTTTATGCTAGAGATGTTCTGCACCACCTGCAATCTTCATGCACGTTTTTTGGGATTGTACGCATATTAAACCCTACTGGCAAGACATAGCACTGTGTATCTGGTCGGTCACCTCCATGTTGATCCCCCTCTCAGTTGAAGTGTGTTTGCTGAACGTGGTTGAGCCCCTGGCTACCACTAGGGCTATACAAACCCTTCTCATCCTCCTGTTCTACGCCAAGAAACTGATTATCTTGTCATGGAAGAGATCTTCTGCCCCAACTTTGGCTTTTTGGAAGTCCTTAGTTAACAAAGCAGTCTCAATTCGGTGGGGACCCTCTTGTCCTTGAGCCCAGTGACCTAGAACTACTGACACGCAGTGACTCCTTATCTAAACCAGTCTCCAGTTTAATACAAAGACCTCTTTTCGGAAACGGTCCGCCTGATGCAAACCTGTAAGTTAGCCTGGGAGGCAGCAGCCCCTGGTCTGGACCAGGATGATTGGGACGACATTTGGGGGGGGCTCCATTTCAATGCCTATTCTCTAATAGAGATCGTCTGATCCAGTACAAATTTTTACATAGAATCTATCTTACCCCAGCCAGGTTAGCAAGGGATGTTTAGGGGCCAACACTCCTTATGCTGGAGATGTTCTGCACCTCTTGCAAACTTCATGCACATTTTTTGGGATTGTACGCATATTAAACCCTACTGGCAAGACATAGCGCTGTGTATCTGGTCGGTCACCTCCATTCTTGATCCCCCTCTCGGTTGAAGTGTGCTTGCTGAATGTGGTTGAGCCCCTGGCTACCACTAGGGCTATACGAACCCTTCTCACCCTCCTGTTCTATGCCAAGAAACTGATTATCCTGTCATGGAAGAGATCTTCTGCCCCAACTTTGGCTTTTTGGAAGTCCTTAGTTAACAAAGCAGTCCCTTTTTAAAAAGCAAGCAACCTATCTAAGTAGGGGGGGTCCCGGCCAAGTTCGTCAAGGTATGGCGGGGGGGGGCTGGATGGCATCCGCTGACATGGTTTCGGATTAATTTCATAAGTGCTTCAGTTATTGGTCCTTGTTTCGGGATAGATTGACAGGTGGAGGGTGCTTTTGGGCTGATGGGTGGTTGTGGATTGAACTTATTGTAAAGTTATGATATCTTGGGTGCTTCTATGGTCCTCGATTCTCCTGATGGGAGGGGGGGGGGGGGGGTCGGGGAACTGTATTACAGGCATCATCCTCTATGGTTGACAGGGGCATCTTTGAGCCAGCTGACTGAATATCTGCTCCCTGTTGGAGGCTCATCGAATGTGCATATTTGTCTGGGCAAATGTTAAACTGATTTTTTCCTGTTTTTTTTTTTGGGTTGTAGACTGGTCAAACCTTCAATGTGACCGTTTTTTGGTTTCCACGATGTGCGTTTTTTGTTGTTGTATGTATTTACTGGAAATCTCAATAAGAGGTAATTTACAAAAAAAATAAAAATACTTCTAGGCAGAAATGAAAACTAGATTTCTGGTAAGGAGGCATCCCATGTGATCTATGGTGGAGGTGCTCCTTGGTGATCTGTTCTCACAAATTACCTGAACAGACAAAAACAGTCTGGCGCCAGGAAACTGGCACATCTATTGCATTAAGAACCTTGTGAATGTCCTGCAAGAGCACAAAGAGCAGCTGTGTGGATGAGCACACCAGGAGGGGTGTGAATACAAGTAAAAACATTCAGGAGCAACCACAATTGAAAGCGCTGTGTGTCCCTGTTACCCATTTCAGGGACGAATCAGGACCGATTCTATGCCTGAATTCAGCCCTGAAACCGAGCCAAAGACGCACAGTGCAGTGCGTGCGCAGCCACAACGGAGATATGTGAACCGGTTCCATAGGGAGCCAGTCACATTCTCCTGCTATGCGAATTGGATGCGGGGAAGCCTGCATCTAATGCGCATAGGTGTGAACCCGGTCTAAAAGGACAAACAGTCAAATAATTAAAACGTTCAATGAGATAAAAGCATGTGCCGATTTAATAATAACATATGATTGGATGAACAATTATCTAGACATCTCCTTGCATAGATGGAACAACTTTTTAAAAAAATTATCATATTATTTTATTATTATTATTATTTTAGATATTTGACTGTTTGTCCTTTCAAGACTGTCCCGATCACTGCTTTCAATTGTGGTTGCTCCTGAATGTTCTTACAAATTACCTGTTCATCTAAATTGACACTTACTAGGAAACTTTGTTCACAATCATCGTTCCTTTTTTTTTTTTTTTTTTAGGAGAACAACATGACCTGTCATATATGGACACTTTCTATATATTTTTTACAATTTGTATCAATCTGATTGCTTAGCGCGGCAACTTATGTTATCTATTTGGTTATATCACAAATTGTCCTGTTGTGTCGGTGCCAGCAGCTATTCACTTTTGATTTTGTCTAATTATTTTTACCTCAATCATTTTTTTTAATTTTCTTGTTGAATGTACACCAATGTTTTTGGACTGGCAGCTCATTGGTCTGGTGCTCTTTTTTGGACTTTGCACAGAAGAACAAAAACAAATAGGAAAATACATTTTCCAACCCTGCAATCTGCAAGGTCTCCTGCTGTAATGCCCTAAATCCCATATGATGTGATTGCAACAGAATAATTTATGTTGTGTGACAACTTCTCTCTATGGCAAATGCAAACATTCCGTAACTACAGACCGGTTTGCTGGGTTTGTAGCTTTGTGTTGTATGGCTGGGAGTTAGGGGTGATGGATTTCACTGCCCATAACTGCTCCTTTTGTTTTTATGCTGATGGTTTGAAAGCTTCCCTGGTGACAAACATATTTGCATGTTGTGTTTGAGAGGAGGCATTTTGAGACTGTGAAGTGCTAAGAGAAACTCAAATAAAGACACCAGGGCCACGAGTCACGTGTATAAAGGTCCACCCTGCACACATATACTGTATGTGTATTGAGCTGCAATTATCAGTGAATGGGAACACACCACAACGTCAACATGCATGTACAATGCGTTAGTTGAGGTAGGCTGGCCATAAACAGTTAGATTTCCATTTGAAATCGAATACAAAATTCCAGTGTAAATAACAGTGTAAATTTGCTGTCCCCTCAAAATAACTCAACACACAGCCATTAATGTCTAAACCGCTGGCAACAAAAGTGAGTACACCCCTAAGTGAAAATGTCCAAATTGGGCCCAAAGTGTCAAAATTTTGTGTGGCCACCATTATTTTCCAGCACTGCCTTAACCCTCTTGGGCATGGAGTTCACCAGAGCTTCACAGGTTGTCACTGGAGTCCTCTTCTACTCCTCCATGATGACATCACGGAGCTGGTGGATGTTAGAGACCTTGTGCTCCTCCACCTTCCATTTGAGGATGCCCCACAGATGTTCAATAGGGTTTAGGTCTGGAGACGTGCTTGGCCAGTCCACCACCTTTACCCTCAGCTTCTTTAGCAAGGCAGTGGTCATCTTGGAGGTGTATTTGGGGTCATTATCATGTTGGAATACTGCCCTGCGGCCCAGTCTCCGAAGGGAGGGGATCATGCTCTGCTTCAGTATGTCACAGTACATGTTGACATTCATGGTTCCCTCAATGAACTGTAGCTCCCCAGTGCCGGCAGCACTCATGCAGCCCCAGACCATGACACTCCCACCACCATGCTTGACTGTAGACAAGACACACTTGTCTTTGTACTCCTCACCTGGTTGCCCCCACACACGCTTGTCACCATCTGAACCAAATAAGTTTATCTTGGTCTCATCAGACCACAGGACATGGTTCCAGTAATCCATGTCCTTAGTCTGCTTGTCTTCAGCAAACTGTTTGTGGGCTTTCTTGTGCATCATCTTTAGAAGAGGCTTCCTTCTGGGACGACAGCCATGCAGACCAATTTGATGCAGTGTGCGGCGTATGGTCTGAGCACTGACAGGCTGACCCCCCACCCCTTCAACCTCTGCAGCAATGCTGGCAGCACTCATACGTCTATTTCCCAAAGACAACCTCTGGATATGACGCTGAGCACTTGCACTCAACTTCTTTGGTTGACCATGGCAAGGCCTGTTCTGAGTGGAACCTGTCCTGTTAAACTGCTGTATGGTCTTGGCCACCGTGCAGCAGCTCAATTTCAGGGTCTTGGCAATCTTCTTATAGCCTAGGCCATCTTTATGTAGAGCAACAATTCTTTTTTTCAGATCCTCAGAGAGTTCTTTGCCATGAGATGCCATGTTGGACTTCCAGTGACCAGTATGAGAGAGTGAGAGCGATAACTCCAAATTGAATACACCTGCTCCCCATTCACACCTGAGAACTGGTAAGACTAATGAGTCACATGACACCGGAAGGAAAAGGAAAATGGCTAACTGGGCCCAATTTGGACATTTTCACTTAGGGGTGTACTAACTTTTGTTGCCAGCGGTTTAGACATTAATGGCTGTGTGTTGAACGAAATCACATACCTGAACGTGATTTCTAGTTACGGGTCTGTGGCACGCGCGTGCGTGATTGGACACAGCGGGAGCCAATCAGCGGGTCCAGGGAAACCCAATGTTCACCGGCACCCCACAATCGTTCCGAGAGAGGTAGAACGGGCGTTCTATGAGGGGGGAAGATCGAGATCTTGTGTTTCTGCTAAGCAGGAGCACAGATCTCTGTCTTCCCTCAGTCAAAGCACCTTCCCCCACAGTTAGAAAGCACTCCCAGGGAACACATTTAACCCTTTGATCGCCCCTGATGTTAACCCCTTCCCTGCCAGTGTCATTAGTACAGTGACAGTACTTTTTTTTTTTTTTTAGCACTGATCACTGTATTGCTGTCACCGGTCCCCAAAAAGTGTCACTTAGTGTCAGATTTGTCGGCAGTGTCGCAGTCCCGCTGATTGCCACCATTACTAGTAAAAAATAAATATATAAATAAATAAATAAATAAAAACTCCATAAATATATCCCATAGTTTGTAGACGCGATAACTTTTGCGCAAACCAATCAATATACGCTTATTGGGATTTTTTTAGCAAAAATATGTAGCAGAATACATATTGGCCCAAATTGATGAAGAAATTAGATTTTTTACATTTATTTTTGGATATGTTTTATAACAGAGTGTATAAAAATATATATTTTTTTTCAAAATTGTCAGTGTTTATAGCACAAAAAAAAAAAAAAAAAAAACGCAGAGTTGATCAATTACCACCAAAAGAAATCTCTTTTTGTGGGGAAAAAAAAAGGACATCAATTTTATTTGGGTGCAGCGCAGCACGAGCGCGCAATTGTCAGTTAAAATAACGCAGTGCCGTATCGCAAAAAATGGCCTGGTCAGGAAAGGGGGGCTAAAGAGGTTATTGTAACAAGTCTCTCTAAGATTGATCCTTATTGGCTGATCCACATATATTCATTCAAATTATTTTATTTGGTAATTCTATATGATTTTTTTACATTTTTCGCTTTTCATGTCTATTGACACATTTTTGTCCAGCAGGAGTTAAAGGGGTTGTAAAGGCTCATGTGTTTTTTCACCTTAATGCATCCTATGCATTAAGGTGAAAAAACACCTGGCAGTCACCGGCCCCCTAGCCCACCCCCCGTTTTACTTACCTGAGCCCCGAATTTCCATTGGCGTGTCCCCGCCGTCCCTCTCTCCACGGGTTCCCTGCTCTTGATTGGATAGATTGATAGCAGCGCAGCCATTGGCTCCCGCTGCTTTTAATCAATTCCAATGCTGTGGGCGTCGGGGGGCGGGTCGAGTCCTGCATTCGGCGTCTATGGATGCAAATGCTGAACTCGGGACCGCGCCTGCAAGGTAACCCCCTTCCGGGAGAGCGTTTCTCCCAGGGGGTTATCTGATGTGGGGAGGAGCCGCAAGAGCCACCGAGGGACCCCAGAAATGGATGTTCGGGGCCACTCTGTGCAAAACGAGCTGCACAGTGGAGGTAAGTATGACATGTTTGTTATTTAAAAAAGAATAAAAAACGATCCTTTAGTATCACTTTAAGAGTACTGATTACCGAGATGTTCACCCTTTGGTAAGAGGTATATATGACACGGATCTTGACTCCCTCATGGCTATGACTAAGCACTTCTACAGTATGTGTGAAACATGGCAACTGTAACCTATCCTGCGCTATTGTCCCACGTTTGAAGGATAAAGGAGGTTTTATTGGATTACAACTGTGGCGTGTGGCCAGTTTCCTCTCATTTCTATGTCACTGTGGTAGCGAGCCGGGGGCAGCACCTGTGAGTAATCCATTACATGCCACACCTGAGCGCTATCCTGTTCTTTAGTTCAGTATTTACACTCTGCCAGAGATGTCAAACTAAATCTCATTGTGGGCTGCATCAGCATTATGGTTGCCTTCAAAGGGCTGGAGGGCTGGTTGTACCTGTAAGACTAGATGTCCATCTAGAGCACCCCCCCCACATCAGAAGTCAAGAGTCCCCCACCCTCCCTTACATCACAGTGCACCACCCCTTACCTTGTGCTGCTGCCGGGGGGGTGGAGCTGGGAAGCAGAAAGTGCAGGGTCTGGAGGAGGACCAGAGGAGGACTGGAGTCTGCCCAATGCTGAGACCAGAGGAGGCGGAGACGAGGGGGTGAAGCCAGTGGCAGCTGGCATAGCTCCCAACTGTCCCTGATTTGGAGCAATGTCCCTCTGACCCTCTTTCCCCCTCATTTGTGCCTCATTTTGGTCTGATCTATATAGTTGTATATAAAATGCACTTTTTATCTTTCAAAAAGTGTTTCCCAGCGCCAGTGGCGTCACTAGGGGGTGGCTTTTGGGGCTATAGCCCTGAATCTGGGGCCCATAGCCCAGAGTCTCTGCAGGGGTCCCCAAGGGGAGGGGAGGTTCTCTAGGGACTCTGATGTAAGTGGAGGGCTCTCTGGGGTCCCTGATGCAGGGAGAAGGCTCTCTGGGGACCCTGATTTAAGGGGGGCTCTCTGGGGACCCTGATTTAAGGGGAGGCTCTCTGGGGACCCTGATTTAAGGGGAAGGCTCTCTGGTGACCTTGATTTAAGGGGGAGGCTCTCTGGGGACCCTGATTTAAGGGAGGCTCTCTGGGAACCCTAATGTAAGGGGGGCTCTCTGGGGACCCTGATGTAAGGAAGGGCTCTCTGGGAACCCTGATATAAGTGGGGGGCTCTCTGGGGACCCTGATGTAAGGGTGAGGCTCTCTGGTGATGTATATACACGCACATACATATATATTATATACATGTGTGTGCCCGCCCAAGCGTATGACTTTCTTTACTACGCTGATATGGGCTCTAGCCCCAGATCTATTGTAGACCTAGCAACGCTCCTGCCCAGCGCTAAATCTTTCATCCAAGTTATAAATTGCTGTATTTGTAAATTTTAAAAGCCAATATAAAGGAATAGTAGTGGTAAAAAAAGTCTTTTTTTTTGGTTAATTCTCCTTTAAGGGAGTGTGGCAGGGGGCATGTTCTATGCCTACATACATTTGCTAGTAGGTGTCCCTTATTCCCATCTCAAAATGTTGGGAGGTATGGCAGCTGGTGCTCCATACCTCCCAAGGGGGGCCAGACCTGACTACAGACCCCCCCCCCCCGTCACTGCAGCTCGCCACCCCACACTAACCCCCCCCCGGGTCGCGCAAGCTAGGGTTGCCACCTTATCCCTTTAAACCAAAAGACATGAATTACTCAGGTTTTGAGGCTAATTTAATGCAGAAAAGGTACCAAGTGATTTTAATTACCACCTCAAATCAGCCACAGAACCTGTGCAATTAATATGTGTTCGGTTTTAAAGGGATGAGGTGGCAACCCTAGCGCGAGCCCACCACCCCACACTAAACCCCCCCATCACGCAGGCCCGCCACCGCACACCATTGACAATATCGACCACCCCCCACTGGTCGCCGGCTCACCTGCCAGGCCCCCATGAGCCCCGCGGCTTCCAGCCTCCGTGTCCCAGCCGTTGCTTCTCCTCCTGGCCAATCGGGTCTTTGGTATCCCGGCTACAGGAAGACATTAGCAAATATTAATTTGCTAATGTCACACAACAGGATGGGCTCAGGGCGCAGTGTCTGCGCTCTGAGCCCACCATTTTTTGTAATCAAGTGCTTCTAAAAAAAAAAAAATCCATAGAAATCCATGCGTCCAACGCACTTCATGTAGATTAGGGGGCTGGGGCGCATGGATTAATGGGGGGGGGGGTGGCGCCCATGTGCCCCTAATGGACGGGCCGCCACTGGGTGCAGCAGCTGCACAGAGAGGTGCATGATCCATACCTCCCAACATTTTGAGATGAGAATGAGGGACATCTACTAGCAAATGTATGTCGGCATAGGATACGCCCCCTGCCACACCCCTTTAAAGGAGAATTAACCCCAAAAAAAAGGTTAATTAAATCCACAAGGTGTTTTTTTACCACTACTATTCCTTTATATTTGCTTTTGAAATTTACAAATGCAGCAATTTAGAAATTGGATGAAAGATTTAGCACTGGGGAACAATTTTTGAAAGAAAAAAAAGTGATTTTTATATACAACTATATAGATCAGACCAAAATGAGGGACAAATGAGGAGGAATGAGGGACAGAGGAACATTGCTCCGAATCAGGGGACAGTCCCTAGAAATCAGGGACAGTTGGGAGCTATGCATGATCCAATGGAGGAGTTCTGTCCTACTCTCTACTACTGACTGCTGAGACAAGGGGGGGAAGGGGGTGTGTGGAGCAGCTGCAGGAGAGGAATGGGCCTTGTGTTTGACACATGTGTTTTACAGGGAGAGCTTGCCCGGGTATCTTAAATATAGCACAACCCTCCCTTTAACCACTTCTTTATAGCCGAAAAACGGATACAGCGCGGTCATCTAGTTTCTGGAAGGGCATCCATGGACATCCTTCCAGAACCACGCCCCCCCCTGCGCCCCCCCCCCCCCCCCCGGCACCATTGTTATGTTACTTGGCATTCAAGCACTTGAAATGATTGTTACCCCAACACTTCATATTCCTGATATGTGCCTGCTGTACCATGTACTTGTATGAGAAAGTCTCCTGTTCTCTTTGTATTATTTCCTTTGTGTGAAATCCCTGGTGACCCTGCCAGTCCCTCTGCTTTCCTATTAAAAACTGACCACACTAAGCAGGAGAGCACATGGTCAGTTCTCTAGCTGTGCTGGGAACTCAGTTTACTCTCCTCCAATGATCAGACTTGTCTTGACAGGCCCCCACTGCACAGCCACTCACTGGGAAGCTCAGTGTGCTGCTGTGTCTCCTCCCCCAGCTCTTATGCAACTGAGAACAGAGGGAATGTGATCACTTATAAGAAAGGGGGAAAAAAGGTATTTATAATGTTTTATATATCTATTCACAAATGTTTTGCCTTTCATTTCTATTTTAACCCATGCATGTCCCTTTTTCGGGCACTTGTTGCTTACAAATTAAAATCTGTATTTTGTTCCTAGAAAATTACTAAATCCTCGTACACACGGTACGATTGTTGGCTAACTGAGAATCTGATTTTTGTCAAAAGGGCATGTGCCAGGATCTTGTCTTGCATACTAAGGGTACACAATTGTCGTGCAACAAACACGAACGAAGTGACGTACTACGAGGAACTTCAGCTCTTGAGCGCCACCCTTTGGGCCCCTTCTGCTACTGTCCTGTTTGGCGAGCATTGATTCCCGAGCATGCGTGTTTGTACTTTCGACTTTTGTGCGACAGACTTGTGTACTGACCATCAGAAAATCAGACAACAGACCGTTGTCCGCCAAAAATTTACTAGCATGTCATCCATCATTTGTTGGCCGACAACAATTGTCAAAAGGAGCGTACTAACGGTAGGATTTTAGGACAACAGTCTGTCAACAGACAATCCCCTGCCAACAATCTGATCATGTGTACGAGGCTTTAAAACCTCCAAACATTATATATATATATTTTTAGCAGAGACCCTAGAGAATAAAATGGCGTCGCAATATTTTATGTCACACTGTAGCGGTCTTTCAAATGTAATTTTTTTTTTGGAAGAAATACACTTTCATGAATTAAAAAAAAACAAACAAAAAAAAACAGTAAACTTAGCCCAATTTTTTTGTATAATGTGAAAGATGAAGAAATTTGATTTTTAAATTTTTTTTATTTGATATGTTTTATAGCAGAGTGTATAAAAATATTGTTTTTTTTTTTTTTTTTTAAATTGTCGATCTTTTTTTGTTTATAGCACAAAAAATAGAACGTGTCTACTAAGCACCTTTGTGTCGTCTGTATGTCACGTTTCATCTGTTTATGGAGTTCCAATAAAGTCGTTGATTTTAATTCCTGGATGTGCTGCCGCTTCTCTTTCCTTTTCCTTGGACTTTTCTGGCTGTGGACCGGGCGAGCACCCAGGTTTCCACAGCAGTACACGGGATCTTGTTGGTTGCTTTGGAGCGGTGTGTACCCCGCTCTCTCTTCCATTGGAAGTCATGACGTCGCTTTCCGGGTTACTAGATCCGAGACCCGATCGAAGCCGGCTTTGGCTTCGTTCGGGTCTCCGGCCAGCCAGCGGAAGTTGCTGGCTGGTCGCTCCTGGTGGGACGGGAGAGCCCGGGCGAGCCGCGGAAGGCATCGGGAGGAGGAGGGGGGGGGCGTCCCCTCCCGCCGCTTGGGATAACAGCCGAGTGGCTTCTTATTCCGCGTACACAAGGTCGGACCTTCCGGCAGGAAAAGTCCGACGGAATCTTTTCATCGGACATTCTGATCGTGTGTGGGCCTCGTCGGAATTTTTTTTTTTTTTCGAAAATTCTGACAGACCTAGAAATAGAACATGTTTTAAATCTTTCCGAAGGAATCAATTCCTATTTGGAAAACCGATCGTCTGTATGCTGTTCCGATGGACCAAAAACGACGCATGCTGTGAAGCAAGTACCAGACGGAAGCTATTGGCTACTGGCTATTGAACTTCTGTTTTCTAGTCCCGTCGTACGCGTTGTACGTCACCGCGTTCTGGACGGTCGGTCTTTGGTGTGATTGTGTGTAGGCAAGACAGTTTCAGTGGAACTCCGTCGAAAAAACCTTCAGAGTTTATTCCGACGGAAAAAACGGTCGTGTGTACGCGGCATTAGATGAATCAGTTGTCATTACAAGATGGCCGACCGTCGGCTCTAAAAAAAACAGTACGGTAGAACTTGAAGCCGCATATTTGCGTTACGTCGGCTTCAAGGGGTTAAACTGAATGGGTTGTTTTACAAGGTGATCGTTTACACCAGGGATCTTCAAACTACAGCCCTCCAGCTGTTGCAGAACTACACACCCCATGCGGCATTGTAAAACTCTGACATTCACAGACATGACTAGGGCATGATGGGAATTGTAGTTCCTGAACAACTGGAGGGCCGTAGTTTGAAGAACCCTGGTTTACACTAATCACGATCCGAAAATCGGAAAGTAAAATTTCGTACGGTTAATGATCTGCCAATTTTCGGGTCATTAGTACGGTGCTTTCGACAGCCGATTACGATTTTTCGTACAACAAAAGCTGGATGTGCAGACTATAACATTTTTTTTTTCTTTTCGATAATTTTTATTGTTTTCTGGATAATTTGTACAAACAAGAGGTTATCATACAGAATGTGTCAAATAACGCTTATATTGGAAGAATGGTGAATACAACATGTGCGGTTCATCTGATAATAATAATTTGTACTCTTACGCCGCGTACACACGATCAGACATTCCGACAATAAAATCCATCAGATTTTTCCGATGGATGTTGGCTCAAAATTCTCTTGCATACACACGGTCGCACAAATATTGTCGGAACTTCCGAACGTCAAGAACGCGGTGACGTACAACATGTACGACGAGCCGAGAAAAATGAAGTTCAATAGCCAGAGCGGCTCTTCTGCTTGATTCTAAACATGCGTGGAATATTGTGTGCGTCGGAATTGTGTACACACGATTGGAATTTCCGACAACAAATTTTGTTGTCGGAAAATTTTAGAGCCAGCTCTCAAACTTTGTGTGTCGGAAATTCCGATGGAAAAAGTCCGATGGAGCCCACACACAGTCGGAATTTCCGACAACAAGCTCCGATCGCACATTTTCCGTCGGAAAGTCCGACCGTGTGTACAGGGCATTATGCCGCGTGAACACGATCGGACATTCCGACAACAAAATCCTGGATTTATTTCCGAAGGATGTTGGCTCAAACTTGTCTTGCATACACACGGTCACACAAATGTTGTCGGAAATTCCGATCGCCAAGAACGCGGTGACGTACAACACGTACGACGAGCCGAGAAAAATGAAGTTCAATAGCCAGTGCGGCTCTTCTGCTTGATTCCGAGCATGTGTGGAATTTTGTGTGCGTCAGAATTGTGTACACACGATCAGAATTTCCAACAACGGATTTTGTTGTCGGAAAATTTGAGAACCAGCTCTCAAATTTTTGTTGTTGGAAATTCCGACAACAAATGTCCGATGGAGCCTACACACGGTCGGAATTTCCGACAACAAGCTCACATCGAACATTTGTTGTTGGAAATTCCGACCGTGTGTACGCGGTATTAACGTAATAGTAATTGTTAAGCATGGATGAACAGTTTAATGCCGCGTACACAGGATCGGACTTTCCGGCGGACTAGGTCCGACGGGATTAGTCCAGCGGACAATTCGATCGTGTGGGGGCTCCAGCAGACTTTTTTTTCCCCAAAAGTCAGATGGACCTAGAAATAAAACATGTTTCAAATCTGTGCGACAGACTTGAGTTCGGTTGAAAAGTCCGCTCGTCTGTATGCTAGTCCGACGGACTAAAACCGACGCTAGGGCAGCTATTGGCGACTGGCTATGAACTTCCTTGTTTTAGTCCGGTCGTACGTCATCACGTACGAATCCGTCGGACTTTGGTGTGATCGTGTGTAGGCAAGTCCGTTCATTTGAAAGACCTATGCTGCAAAGTCCGTTGAAAAGTCTGCCCGTGTGTACGTGGCATAACATTTTAACAATTCTAGATTCCTTGTCAAAAACCCAATCTAACTGAGTAATTTAGAGTATTTAGCATATGATAAAGTATAACAAAATAAGATATAAAATAGGAATAAAATAAAAACAAAAAGTATAAAAATAAAGAATAAAAAATACTATATAATTTTTGTCGGATGTGAACACAACGTCTGATTTTCCCTTTAATCAGTACGGTTTTCATCTGAAAAAAAATCGTAAGAGCAAGACTACGCATGCTCTGAAACGAAAGAATACATACAAAACTATTCAACGCGTTACGTCACTTCTGGAGTTGTATTCTGTCGTACGAGAATTTTCGTATGCTGAGTAACTTCTTCACTTTCGACATGAGACTAGCATGCAACAAAAAAACGGACGAACGTTCGTCCACAAATCGGTTTGTGTGTACGAGGCTTTACTTTAACTTGAAAAAATATTTGGGGTTAATTACCGTATTTATCGGCGTATAACACGCACTTTTTTCCCCTTAAAATCGGGGGAAAATAGCAGGTGCGTGTTATACGCCGATCCCCTGCGATCCCGAGCTGTCACAACTTCAAAATCGGCGACCGCGATTTGAAAATGGCGCCGCCGGCGCCGAAATACAAACAGCCGGTCCTCGGCTCTTCTCGGCGGCTCTCGTGCACTTTCGGCTCCACTCGTAGTCCCGAGCGGAGCTATCTGAACCTTCGGATAGCTCCGCTCGGGACTACGAGTGGAGCCGAAAGTGAACGAGAGCCGCCGCAAAGAGCCAGGGACCGGCTCTGTGTATTTCGGCGCCGGCGGCGCCATTTTCAAATCGCGGTCGGCAATTTTGAAGCCCAGGACAGAGGATCGAAGGCTGCACTGGGGAAGGCTGCACTGGGGAAGGCTGCACTGACAAGGCTGCACTGGGGAAGGCTGCACTGGGGAAGGCTGCACTGGGGAAGGCTGCACTGACAAGGCTGCACTGGGGAAGGCTGCACTGACAAGGCTGCACTGACAAGGCTGCACTGGGGAAGGCTGCACTGGGGAAGGCTGCACTGACAAGGCTGCATTGGGGAAGGCTGCACTGGGGAAGGCTGCACTGGGGAAGGCTGCACTGACAAGGCTGCACTGACATGGCTGCACTGAGAAGGCTGCACTGGGGAAGGCTGCACTGGGGAAGGCTGCACTGACAAGGCTGCACTGACAAGGCTGCACTGACATGGCTGCACTGAGAAGGCTGCACTGACATGGCTGCACTGGGGAAGGCTGCACTGACAAGGCTGCACTGGGGAAGGCTGCACTGACAAGGCTGCAATGATGGGCATTTAAATGTAAGTTTTTTTCCCTTCAACTTCCCTCCTAAAAGTTTTTTTTTCCTTAAAATTCCCTCCTAAATTGGGGTGCGTGTTATACGCCGGTGCGTGTTATACGCCGATAAATACGGTAATCTTTGGGATTGCATTTGTGATTTATAAAGCCCGGTCTTTTTTTTTTATTATAGCTGTTATATAGGAAACCGTATACTTAGTTTAGTGATCTGTCCCGACAATATTTTTGTCACTTTATATACAAAGCTTTCTGTTAGAGGATATTGATGTAGTCCAGTCCTGACTACCCCTCCTCCAATAGGCTTCAGTAACACACACCAAACAGTTGTCAGACTACCAGGACAATGTGATGGACACTTAACGAACTCCTTTGTTTGTTTGCTAGAAACAGTTGTTCTGTTACCAATGGATGCAAAACAAACAACCTCCTCTCCCAGTCTTTGAGGAGCCTGGCAAGTAGCTGTAGATGGAATTCACCAGGGTTGTCCCAATACCACTTTTTTAAGACCGAGTACAAGTACGATACTTTTTCCAAGTACTAGCCGATACCGATTACCGATACTTTTTTTAATGTCATGTGACAGTTTTCAAAGCACAATACAGACTAATGATATCTTCTGGCACTGATTAAGCAGCACTGATGAGCACTGATACGCAGCACTGATAGTATTAGGTGGCACCATGGGCGTAGCATAAGGGGTTGCAAGGGTCACCACCAGCCTCCCTGTCATATTATCATATCCTCCACAAAGTCCAGCTCCGACCTGCCCTAGGGCCCCATAGCCACGCTCCAGTACTGGGCTTCTACTTTGCCTTCCACAGTCCACACTCCTCTGTTCCCATTGGCTGGGGAGAAGCTGTGAGCCATTTCCTGAATGGAGAGGAGCACGAGGTAATGACAGCCCAGGGTGGGGAAGTGTCTGTACTGTGTGCTGGCAACATGGAATGGTAACCGTGCTTAGCGAGGCAAGAGGAGGAGAGTGCCGTCCTATAACCATGATGGGACCGATGTCTCTGGTGAGGTAAGACACCGCTCAGTGTCTTCTAGTGACTAGCTGGGATTCTCTGTACCCCCCAACTCGGGGATGTCCGCTTATCCCACTTCCCTGACAACTGGGGAAAAGTCACACACCTGCGGGAGGTGACCTTCCCCCAACACCTGCCAACACTGACAGAGAAACCTTCAGAAATTGCTAAAACAAATCCCTTAACACCTCCTCGGGGGGGGGCCCTGAATGGCTACAGGCTCCAGATTTTGTGACTCATGGCTTTGCCCTCCTAGATCTAAGTTGCCCCCCCCCACAAAGCCCCCTGACCACCCCCTCTGCCCTGCATGCTATGCCCGGCTGGTGAGCTCCTTTTCCATTACAGATCTCTATACTGTTCCTCCTCCGCAGGGCTGAAATCACATTCCTTTACAACACAGCCAGTCAGCCATGATCTGCACAGGGTGTATCTGTCTACTGCAACTACACTGCCGTTCCGACCAGAGAATTTCACAGGTCAGAAGGGCAACATAAAAGCCAGAAACAGCCTGTGAAGACTGAGAGACTGTGTGTAAAGGAATGTGATTTCAGCCCTGTGTAGTGGGGGGTAGGAGCTGTATACAGTGCTTGGATGGCAAAGGAGCTCTGCCAAGTGACCTGCCAGGGGTCCCTGTCCTCTGATTCTTACATATTTACATAGTTACATAGTAGGTGAGGTTGAAAAAAGACACAAGTCCATCAAGTCCAACCTATGTGTGTGATTATGTGTCAGTATTACCTTGTATATCTCTGTATGTTGCGGTTGTTCAGGTGCTTATCTAATAGTTTCTTGAAGCTATCAATGCCCCCCGCTGAGACCACCGCCTGTGGAAGGGAATTCCACATCCTTGCCGCTCTGACAGTAAAGAACCCTCTACGTAGTTTAAGGTTAAACCTCTTTATTTCTAATTTTAATGAGTGGCCACGAGTCTTGTTAAACTCTCTTCTGCGAAAAAGTTTTCTCCCTATTGTGGGGTCACCAGTACGGTATTTGTAAATTGAAATCATATCCCCTCTCAAGCGTCTCTTCTCCAGAGAGATTAAGTTCAGTGCTCGCAACCTTTCCTCATAACTAATATCCTCCAGACCCTTTATTAGCTTTGTTGCCCTTCTTTGTACTCGCTCCATTTTCAGTACATCTTTCCTGAGGACTGGTGCCCAGAACTGGACAGCATACTCCAGGTGCAGCTCCAGAGCCTTGTAGAGCGGGAGAATTATCGTTTTATCTCCGTTTTATCTCCGGGTTGATTCCCTTTTTAATGCCAATATTCTGTTTGCTTTGTTAGCAGCAGCTTGGCATTGCATGCCATTGCTGAGCCTATCATCCACTAGGACCCCCAGGTCCTTTTCCATCCTAGATTCCCCCAGAGGTTCTCCCCCCAGTGTATAGATTGCATTCATATTTTTGCCACCCAAATGCATTATTTTACATTTTTCTACATTGAACCTCATTTGCCATGTAGTCGCCCACCCCATTAATTTGTTCAGGTCTTTTTGCAAGGTTTCCACATCCTGCGGAGAAGTTATTGCCCTGCTTAGCTTAGTATCGTCTGCAAATACAGAGATTGAACTGTTTACCCCATCCTCCAGGTCGTTTATGAACAAATTAAATAGGATTAGGAACCCTGGGGAACCCCACTACCCACCCCTGACCATTCTGAGTACTCCCCATTTATCACCACCCTCTGAACTCGCCCTTGTAGCCAGTTTTCAATCCATGTACTCACCCTATGGTCCATGCCAATGCACCTTATTTTGTACAGTAAACGTTTATGGGGAACTGTGTCAAATGCTTTTGCAAAATCCAGATACACCACATCTACGGGCCTTCCTTTATCTAGATGGCAACTCACCTCCTCATAGAAGGTTAATAGATTGGTTTGGTAAGAATGATTCTTCATGAATCCATGCTGATTACTGCTAATGATATCATTCTTATTACTAAAATCTTGTATATAGTCCCTTATCATCCCCTCCAAGAGTTTACATACTATTGATGTTAGGCTAACTGGTCTGTAATTCCCAGGGATGTATTTTGGGCCCTTTTTAAATATTGGTGCTACATTGGCTTTTCTCCAATCAGCTGGTACCATTCCAGTCAGTAGACTATCTGTAAAAATTAGGAACAACGGTCTGGCAATCACTT
Source organism: Aquarana catesbeiana (assembly GCF_042186555.1). Classification (NCBI taxonomy): domain Eukaryota; kingdom Metazoa; phylum Chordata; class Amphibia; order Anura; family Ranidae; genus Aquarana; species Aquarana catesbeiana. The sequence goes on from NC_133329.1 coordinate 390,814,217, forward strand.
GACTGAGTTCCCTAAGTACCCTCGGATGCAAGCCATCTGGTCCCGGTGATTTATTAATGTTAAGTTTCTCAAGTCTAATTTTAATTCTGTCCTCTGTTAACCATGGAGGTGCTTCCTGTGTTGTGTCATGAGGATAAACACTGCAGTTTTGGTTACTGAAGCCCCCCGATTCACTCGTGAAGACTGAGGAGAAGAATAAATTCAATACCTTCGCCATCTCCCCATCCTTTGTAACCAGATGTCCTTCCTCATTCTTTATGGGGCCAATATGGTCTGTCCTCCCTTTTTTACTGTTTACATACTTAAAGAATTTCTTGGGATTTTTTTTTGCTCTCCTCCGCTATGTGTCTTTCATGTTCTATCTTAGCCGTCCTAATTGCACCCTTACATTTCTTATTGCATTCTTTATAAAGTCTGAATGAGGATGATCCCTCAACCCTGTATTTTTTGAAGGCCTTCTCCTTTGCTTTTATATGCATTTTTACATTGGAGTTAAGCCATCCAGGACTTTTGTTCGCTCTTTTAAATTTATTACCCAATGGGATACATTGGCTAATGCCCTTATTTAATATGCTCTTAAAGCAAACCCATCTCTCCTCCGTATTCTTTGTTCCTAATATTTTATCCCAATTTATGCCTTTTAGCAAGGTTTGTAGTTTAGGGAAGTTGGCTCTTTTGAAATTCAGTGTCTTTGTATTCCCTTTATGTTTCCTATTTGTGTGATTTATACTGAAACTAATTGACCTGTGATCGCTGTTACCTAAATTGTCCCGTATTTCCACATCTGTGATCAGGTCTGTATTGTTGGTAATCAGTAGATCCAGTAATGTTTTATTTCTAGTTGGTGCGTCTACCATCTGACCCATAAAATTGTCCTGCAAGACATTAAGGAACTGGCGAGCCTTAAATGAATGTGCGGTTCCCTCCGCCCAGTCTATGTCTGGATAATTAAAATCCCCATTATGATAACACTTCCCATCCTTGCTGCTAATCCAATTTGTGATAGGAGATCCATCTCCACTTCCTCCCTCAGGTTAGGGGGCCTATAGCATACTCCCAGTATTATTTTCCCCTTAGCTTCATCCCTTTAGAGCTCTACCCATAAGGATTCCACCTCCTCTCTAGCTCCCTCAGTGATGTCATCTCTCACATTCACTTGTACATTATTCTTGATATATAGGCATACCCCTCCCCCTTTTTTACCCTCTCTATCCTTGCGGTATAGGGTATACCCTTGAATGCTTGCCAGCCAATCATGAGAGCTGTTGAACCAGGTCTCTGAAATTCCCACAAAATCCAAATCCTCCTTGTACAACTGTATCTCTAGTTCACCCATCTTGTCCGCCATGCCCCTGGCATTGGTGAACATGCCACATTCTCCAGCGGTGATCCCTGTCCTCTGATTCTCCAGCGGTGATCCCTGTCCTCTGATTTTCCAGCGGTGATCCCTGTCCTCCAATGCAAAGAGGAACTCTGGGAACTCAAAACTCTTAAGCCACTTTGAGTATCATGGCGTGCGGTGGGTGTATCTGCACGCATGTTGGAAGTAGGGGGGGGGGGCCAGGTCAACTTTTGCATCGGGGCCCACAAGCTTCAAGCTACGCCTCTGTGTGGCATTGATGGGCACTGATATGCAGCACCAGGGGCGGACTGACAACTCATGGGGCCCCCCAGGCAATAGGAGATTATGGGGCCCCCAGGCAATCAGAGATTATGGGGCCACACAGTATACACACACACACACACACAGTGTACAATCACACAGTATACACATACATGTACACACAGTATACACAGACATGTTTCTATTGGCTGAGAAGGTACTGGAGAAGTGGCGCAGCTATAATCTCGGGATTTTTAGACCAAAAGGATGTCGGTAAGGGATATTTCAAAAACAGATGTAAAGAAAAACACAGATTTTTACATACTGTCCCTGGTTTTACTGAGGCTGGCAACCCTGATGGGGCCCCCTAGTGGCCCAGGGCCCTCGGGCAGTGCCCGAGTGGCTCAATGGTCAGTCCACCCCTGTGCAGCACTGATGGGCACTGATAGGATTCGATGGCACTGATGGGCACTGATATGCAGCACTGATGGGCACTGATAGGATTCAATGGCACTGATGGGCACTGATATGCAGCACTGATAGTATTAGGTGGCACTGATATGCAGCACTGATGAGCTCTGATAGGTGTTACTTATGGGCACTGAACTGATAGGTGGCTTTTATGGGCACTGATGATGGGCAGGCACTGATTGGCAATTGCTGGCCTGGCATAATAAATGACATGAATGATGAGAGGAAAGGAATGATTTTGCAATGCTATATGACGTATAGCATTGCAAAATCCTTCCTTTCCTCTCATCATATACTATATGCTGCGACGTCCATCTTGGTACACCCTGCACTCGGCCACAGTAAGCAGCAGCGGACATCATGTTACACCCAGCCTGAACTATGTGGGCTGGGTGTAACAAGATGTCCGCTGCTGGCTTACTGCGGCCGGGTGCAGGGTGTACCAAGATTGGCGTCGGGATATTCAATCTCTGACGGAGACACGGAACGTCACTTTCGTTACCGAATGTGACGGCTCCGGTCACCGATTCTGATGCGGCTGCTCCCTGCACCCTTACCTAGTTCCACTGCTGCCAGCCTGTTGAGGACTTGCTCTCCGCTCCGCCCTCTCCGCCTGCTGACTTCAGGGTTATGAGCAACGCCGCCTCATTCCCAGGTATCGGATCAGGCATCGGGAGCATTTGTTCTAGTACAAGTACTCACGCAAATGCTTGGTATCGGTACAACCCTAGAATTCACCTTTACCGAAGGAACATTAGACCAGTGGGGTCCCTTCAGCAAGTTTTCAGGTCTCTTATCAGTGATCAACATTGTAACATTGTAGACCAAAGGCAACTACAGGGGCTGATCCGTGTCAGACATTTGTGAACATAGCCAAGAACTAAACAGACACCAGGTCTACAGGGTACAAGTTTTCAGGTCTCTCCTCCAGTGATCAGACTGTAACATTGTAACTTTGTAGACAATGAGGCTCAGTTCACACCTATGTGTTTTTTATTGCTTTTGCACTACAGTCCATTTATCATGGTTTCCCATGGGGCACGTTCACATCTGTGCTTTTTCCAGCCTCTGGATTATTGGAAAGCGTCAGGGACTTTTATTAAAAGCAAAACGGTGCGTTTTTGGTCGAAAAGACTTCAATGGAGAAGCTGCAGAAAAGCATGTAGTGCGTTTTGTCACGATTTGCGGTTTTTAACCACTTGCCGCCCGCCATATAGCAGAATGACGGCGGCAAAGTGGTTTAAACATCCTGACTGGGCGTCATATGACGTCCGCAGGATATTGAGCCGTTGCGCGCCCCCAGGGGCGCGCATCACGGCGATCGTTGTTGCGGTGCGTCAGTCTCAAACCCCGCAACACCGATCTAGGTAAAGAGTCTTTGGCGGAGACTCTTTACCACGTGACACGAGTAGAGGAGAGCCGATCGGCTGCTCTCCTGACAGGGGGGGTCTGTGCTGATTGTTTATCAGCACAGCCCCCCCTCGGATCCCACCCAGGACCACCAAAGAAACCAGCCACACAGGACCACCAGGTATGCCCCCTAGACCCCCAGGGAAATACTAATCAGTGCAAAGGCAGCTGCCAATCAATGCCCACTCCAATGCCTACCACTGCCAGTGCCACCAGGGATGCCTATCAGTGCCGCGTATCAGTGTTGCGTATCAGTGCCACGTATCAGTGCCCATCAGTGCCCAGCAGTGCCGCCTATCAGTGCCACCCATAAGAACCCATCTTTGCAGCCTTTCAGTGCCCATCAGTGTCGCCCATCAGTGCCCACCAGTGCAACCCAGTGCCACCCATGAGTGCCCATCAGTGCCGCCTATCAATGCCCATCAGTGCTGCATATCAGTGCCACCCATCAGTGCCGCCTACCAGTGCCCATCAGTGCCGCATCTCAGTGCCCATAGTCAGTGCCTGTCAGTGCCCGCTCATTGGTGCCACCTCATCGCTGCCGCCTTATCAATGCCTGTCAGTGCCGCCTTATCAGTGCCCATCAGTGAAAGAGAAAACTTACTTATTTACAACATTTTTAAACAGAAACAAAAGCAAAACTTTTATCACTGATGGGCACTCATAGGTGGCACTGATGGGCATTGATAGGCGACACTGATGGGCACTGAAAGGCTGCACTGATGGGCACTTATGGGTGGCACTCATAGGCATCACTGATGAGGAGGCACTTGTAGGCATTACTGATGGGCACTGATTTGCATAACTTATGGGCACTGATTGGCATCATTTATGGGCACTGATTGGCATCCCTGGTGGTCATGGGTGGGCATCATTGGTGGGCATCCTCGGGGGGAGGGGGGGCTACGCTGATAATCAATCAGCGCAGACCCCCCTGTCAGGAGAGCAGTCGATCGGCTCTCCTCTTCTCGCTTCTGTTAGACGCAATAGGGGAATAGCTGATACATGGCTTTTAAGTTTACACCGTGATCAGCTGTGATTGGACACAGCTGATCATGTGGTAAAGAGTCTCCATCAGATGCTCTTTACCGAGATCGAAGTTGTGGTGTGTCAGACTGACCGATCGGCACGCTGTGTGCCCCTGCGGCTGACTTGTTATCCTGCCGGACGTCTTATGACGCCCAGTCAGGATAACTGAACCACTTCCCGGCCGTCATTCTGCTCTATGCCGGGTGGAATGTGGTTAAACAGCGGTAAAGTGCCGCTAAAAGGATCGGTGCTTTCCCGCTGACGCTCGGGCTGCCCCACCCCCAGTGTGAAAGAGGTTTAAAAGACTGCAGTGGGGGCTGATCTGTGTCAGACATTTGTGAACACAGTCAAGAACTGAACTGACCCCTGTATTTATATAATTGTGTCATCTCTGAGTCGGGATCTCAGTACAGGAAGTAGATGGTGACCCTGGATAACGCCTGAACAAAGATGGTGCCATCCTTCTGGAGCGGGGGGGGGGGAGATCAGATGAAGGCATTGTCAGGGGGGGTATTGTGATCTCTGAGAGGTAATCAGTACCGGTAATGCGATGAAGTCAACATTCTTGAATGCAAGGCACTATGATGACACTGCCTCAGGGGGCGGGTCCCTGACACTCAAAGGATATCTTAGACTTAGACGGAGGCCATTTAAGCCTTGGAGCCTGATGACATCTAGTGGTGGAAAGCTGTAACTGTGACGGTTCTGGAGAGGAGTTGAGTATTGTATCCAGAGCTGCATTTTTATATCTCCAGGGTTACTTTTTTTTTTTTTCTCAATAAGCTTTAGGTAAACCTGTGATGACAGAAATACGGGAGTTACCATTGTTTTATTATACTTCTGCAAATGTCCGGCTGTTATTCTGATGCTTCAATACTTTCCGAGTCACTGAACAGGAAAAAAAAAAAAGTCAGAGATCAGCGAAAAGTCCCAATTCTTATACATGCTCTGGGATCAGTGATCCTGAAGACAGACAGTCAGCAAGAGAGCCAGGCAACAAGCATTTTCAGAAATATGGGCGGCCCCAATGTTTATCTCATGATACATGTCCTTTAAAGAGATGTGATCTATGATCTATGAAAAGCACCAAATAACACAATGGCACCATAGAAATACTGTAAGAAAATAAAGATTTAGATAAACATTTTATAGACTGCAGACTGCATGTCATTGCATCAGTGCCACTGCTGTTGTACAGCATCATACCAGTAGATGGCAGTCTATGAACTTGGTAGACAGTTGCCAACAGTTCAAATTACAGTAATTTTGGAAATGTTTCAGGTCTGGGTATAATATCTTAGAGCCTTGGGATCTGTACAAATGATCGTGAACCGACCTGTGCATTTCCTGATCAGGTGATCACATGGGTATTATTCCTCCCACTGACACCAACAATGGGGCACCATTCCTCCCACTGACACCAATAATGAGGCACCATTCCGCCCACTGACACCAACAATGGGGCACCATTCCTCCCACTGACACCAATAATGAGGCACCATTCCGCCCACAGACACCAACAATGGGGCACCATTCCTCCCACCGACACCAACAATGGGGCACCATTCTTCACACTGATAGCAACGATGGGGCACCATTCCCCCCCACTGACACTATTAATGAGGCACCATTCCTCCCACAGACACCAACAATGGGGCACCATTCCTCCCACTGATACCGATAATGAGGCATTATTACTCCCACTGACACCGACTGGGCACTATTCCAGGTCATGCAATGCTGTATCAAAACTAAATATCAATGTTTCTTCTTGCCGGAGGAGCCATTTTGCTGAAGCCCAGAGCCCCCTGAACAGCCCCCTGAACAGCAGTAAATCATAAAGCGGAACTAAACCCAGTTGATTTACCGGTTTCAAATAAACAGTTACATTCCTGGAATGCCGGTGTTCTATCAGAAAGCCGCTACCCATCATAAAATGCAAGGGAAGTGACATTCCATCGCGGCCATCTTAGTACACCCCGTACTCGTCCGCAGTAAGCCTATGGTCAGAAGGCGGCAAGCTGACATCCTTTTTTACCAGTAAACTGAGCTTATATAGTGAAATACAGTATTTTCAAATCCCTCAAACTGTTTTGATGTTGAATTTTAAAAGCAGCGGTGTTCTATCCGATTAGCAAACCTGTCAGATCAGCTGGCTCGCCGCTGCTTTTAACATTCAACATCAAAACAGTGTCACGGACTTCTAAATATTGTATTTCACTATATAAGCTGAGTTTACTGGTAAAAATAAATGTGACTGTGAAACACAAGACGTTGGTGGGTGTAAAAAGATGTCCGCTTGCCGCCTTCTCACTGTAGGCTTACAGCAGACGAGTACGGGTGTACCAAGATGGCCGTGACAGAACGTCACTTTGGTTGCATTTTCTGATGGGTAGCGGCTTTCTGACAGCCCACTGGGATTGCTTATGCCCCATACACACGGTCGGAATTTCCGACAGAGAAAGTCCGATGGTAGCTTTTCATCGTATATTCCGACCGTGTGTATGCCCCATCGGACTTTTTACGTCCAAAATTCAGACAGACTTAGATAGAGAACATGTTCTATAAGTTCTCGTCTGTATGCTGTTCCGGCGTGCCAAAAATGACACATGCTCTGAAGCAAGTACGAGACGTCGTACGCGTTGTCCCGTCGTACGTGTTGTATGTCACCGCGTTCTTGATGGTCGTAATTTGGTGTGACCGTGTGTTCGCAAGACAGCTTGAGCGAAATTCTGTCAGAATTCTGTCGGAAAAACCTTCAGAGTTTATTCCGACAGCAAAACCGGTCGTGTGTACAGGGCATAACTGTCACATTTGCTTGTGTGCTCAGCCAAACTGTCAAACCATCAAATGACTGGTGTCAGTGTTGCCAGTCTACCAGATGGAAATTTACTGACATGACACCCAAAATTTACTGGCACAACCACGTTTTTACTGGCATTTTCAAAAGCTACTAACCTAAAGTTTTAAGTGCAAATTTCAGTATTTAGGCTACAAACAAGTGCAATATGCAATTAGCGATGTGATTGTAAACCTGTGGTTGTAAACCTTTTTTTTTTATATAAAAATAACAAACATGCCTATACTTACCTGCTCTGTGCAATGGTTTTGCAAAGAGCAGCCCTGATCCTCTTCTTCTGGGGTCCCCCGCCAGCCAGCGCTCCCGCCCCTCTTCTTCATCAGGTTCCTGGGGGCACCTCTGCATGCTCGCTCTCAAGTCCTGCTGCTGCGTCCATTGACAAAGACTGGACTTAGCCCCCCCCCACATCACAGAATTTGATTGACAGCAGCGGGAGCCAATGAGTCAACCTGTCCAATGAGGAGAGAGACAGTGGCTGCAGCCGAGTGCTCATGCACATCGCTGGATCAGATCGGGTTCAGGTAAGAAAAAAGAGGGGTCTGGGGGGCTGCAGCACAGAAGATTTTTCACCCTAATGCATAGAATGCATTAAGGTGAAAACCCTTAAGGCTTTAGAACCACTTTAGGGTAGATATTAGGGCAAATAAGATATTTCTTATTTTATGTTCAATATAGTAAGTAGCTCAGGGACAGGACTCAGGAGGGCAAAAAATTAGAATGGGCGCACACTTACATGAAATTGGCACTCACAGTGACACTGACAGCAGTGTGCAGCAGCACAGATGATGATGAGACCTCACTGACACAACACGTCCCCTCCTGAGTCACAGTGACAGTCGCTCTCCATGCCTGGTGGCCACTTCAGTCCACTCCAGTCCAAACACTGACATAAGGTTCCACACATAAGGTTCCTGTCACTCCATTCGGCTCCCTTGCACCATGACATCACACAACACTCCCAGGCACCACCACTGCCAGACCCACCCCCGGCCAACACCACCTGAACACACTGTAGCAGGCACTCGGCTGGTCTCTGCCAGCATCACAGCCATATTCTTTTACTGGCAACCATTTCCACTCAGTGGCATTTACTGCATACTTACCAACTGTCCTGAATTTCCCGGGACATTCCCGAAATTTGGACCTTTTTTCCCGATTTTAAATGTCCCGGAAAATAATTTTTTTCACGATTTTTCGCGGCTCCCCTCCGCCTCCGCTAGAGGTCCGCGGCCGGCGGAGACAATGTCTCCGCTGGCTGCCATTTTACCGAAGACCATGAACAAGAGGCGGAGCCGGCCAGGTGGCTGACAATAGAAATTGAGCTGCGGCACCGCCCACCCCCCGCCGCGCTGCAGGTCTGTTCGTGACCTGTTGTGGAAAGGGGCGGGGGGTGGGCGGCACCGCAGCTCAATTTCTATTGTAGCCACTCGGCCGGCCCCACCTCTATACACCTGGTGTATGAAGGGGCTCCACTGGGGACACCAGATGTAAGGAGGGGCTCCTCTGGGGACACCAGATGTAAGGAGGGGCTCCGCTGGGGACACCTGATGTATGGAGGAGCTCCGCTGGGGACACCTGATGTATGGAGGGGCTCCGCTGGGGACACCTGATGTAAGGAGGGGCTCCGCTGGGGACACCTGATGTAAGGAGGGGCTCCGCTGGGGACACCAGATGTATGGAGGAGCTCTGCTGGGGGCACCAGATGTAAGGAGGGGCTCTGCTGGGGACACAAGATGTAAGGAGGGGCTCCGCTGCCAGGGACACAGATCTGTAAGGAGGGCCTCTGTTTCTGGGGGCACCTGATGTAAGGACGGACTTTGCTGGGGGCACCTGAGGTAAGGATGGACTCTGCTGGGGGCACCTAAAGTAAAGACGGTCTCTGCTGGGGGCACCTGATGCAAGGATGCACTCTGCTGGGGGCACCTGATGCAAGGATGCACTCCGCTGGGGGCACCTGATGGCATCTGGTGGCAGGCGACGTGGCAGGTGACACACTCAGGGGTCTGACTGATTCTGGATTCTGGTGAGTTGAATGATTTAATTTTATATTACAATGTAATAATAGTAATAATGCGCTTCAATCATCCTGACACCATAACAACCGTGGTGCTGGGATGATTGAAGCGCTAACACCAGGTGTTTGGAGTATCTTTATCTGCTGATTTGTTAAACTCTGGAATACACATTTCTGTTGTGGTGTAGGATCTGGGCCTGCTGTCCCTCCATCTCACTTTCCTTCCTTCTCTCTCCTTCCCTCCTTCTTTCCTTCTTTCTCTCTCCCTCCCTCTTTTACCCTTTCTTTCTCCATCTCTCGTTCATCTCAGACTCTAACCACACCCCCATTTGAACCTCACACATATAAGCCACGCCCACTATTCCACGTAAACCACGCCTATTTTCAGTGTGCTGCATTTTTCCTCTTTTGCTATGTCATGCCTACAAACGCATGCCCCGCCCCCTAATTATAATAATAATGCCCTGTACACAAGATAGGATTTTCCGACAACAAAATCCTGGATTTATTTCCGACGGATGTTGGCTTAAACTTGTATTGCATAAACACGGTCACGCAAATGTTGTCGGAAATTCCGAACGTCAAGAACGCGGTGACGTACAACATGTACGACGAGCCGAGAAAAATGAAGTTCAATAGCCAGTGCGGCTCTTCTGCTTGATTCTGAGCATGCGTGGAATTTTGTGCGTCAGAATTGTGTACACACGGTCGGAATTTCCGACAACAAGCTCCTATTCTCACTTTCAGTCTGTCAGCAGATTGGCCTCTACACATTTGGCATTACCTAAAAACGGAATGCAACTGAGCATGTGCAGAGCAGGGTGCGACAGTGTATTACTGAATTTTAAACAGTGTGGGATCTTATTTTTAATGTTTTACATTAAATGAATGAATGTGTTATAGCAGTACTTAATTTTCTGACTACAGTTCCACTTTGAATTAAAAATCAGAAGCTGTAATATTTGTAGTTTAAGGTACTGTATTTTTTCTCTTCCTGAAAGACAGACTATGATACATAGTGCTGCAGGCAGAGGGAATATTTTCACTGTAACAAAATAATCTTAAATCTCTTCCATAAAAAAAATGAAAAGTCGGCAGCTACAAATACTGCAGCTGCTGACATTTAAAATAAGGTCACTTACCTGTCCAGGGCGCCTGCGATGTCCTCACCTGAAGCCGACCCTTCCCTCGGCTCCCGGTGTGGAGGCGCCGCCATCTACAGTAAGGGAATCAGGAAGTAGGGTTGTCACCTTTTCTTCAAGTCCAACCCGAACATTTTAGTGGCGTACGCCAATTTTTTTAATAGTATAAACTATACATCTATTTTGTTATAAAATAATAATTCTAATCATATGAAGTTAATAACAAGAGTCCCCCTTTACATCAGAGTTCACAGAGTTCCCCTTTTACATCTGAACTCGCAGAGTTCCCATACATTGTAAGGGGGGACTCTGCAGACTCTGATGTAAGGGAGAACTCTGGGGCCTCTAACATAAGGGATGCTCTGGGAACCCGGATTTAAGGGGGAACACTGAGAATTCTGATGTATGGAGAAGAATCTGATGTAAGAGGAAACACTGTGGCCTCTGGTGTAAAGGGGAACTCTGATGTGAGGGGTGCTCTGAGAACCCTGACTTGCCTTAGTGTACTCAATCAGAGGCAAGAGAGAGAAGGGGGAGACTTCAGTCACAGAAAGGTGATGGATGGTGAGCTCACACACCCCTTGGCAGTCAGCACCTCTCATCCAGATGTATCTGAGGCTGCTGGACTTCAAATTTCCAGCCCCAACTTTCCTTTTTTGAGGCACATCCCTGGGGATTGGAGTGCGGGCAGACACAGAGGGGTGGGGGAAGAGGTGCAGATGGAGGCCTCTCTTCTCTCTCCCGTCTGTGTTTGGGGGGGTTGTTAGTGTTGGCTTTGGGCAGTGTGAAAGAATGTAACAGACAATCTAAGCTTAGACAACTGCAACCACAACCCTGCTGGGAAGCCACAGTCCAGTCTAAAAAGCGTGTCCGGGTTTCAGGCAGTCTGAAACCCGGACACATGATTCCAAATCCGAACTGTCCGGGTGAATCCTGGACAGGTGGCAACCCTATAAGGAAGTGAAGCCTTGCGGGGGGACGGAGGAGGGGCTGGACATGGCATTGATCGTCACAGATTCTGCGGCGATCTATCGCCGGAAGTGGGGCACATACCTAGTATTAGACAGGTATCGGCTCCCTCCTCCCCCCTGAAAGGTGCCAAATGTGACACCGGAGGAGGGGGACCAGATAAGAAGGAGTTCTATTTTTGGGTGGAACTTTGTTTTAACTTTGCCTGTACATTATCTTTCAGGTCTTTTCCTGCCTGTATGTGCGTCTTCTTCCACTAGATGGCGGATTTCCAAAGGAAATCTCTGGCACTTGCGTAGGCAGTAGATTACCATTAATCACTTGCCTACCGGGAACTTTCACCCCCTTTCCTGCCCAGGCCAATTTTCATCCTTCAGCGCTGTCACTCTTTGAATGACAATTGCGCGGTAATGCTACACTGTAACCATGTGAAATTTTTATCATTATCTTCACACAAATAGAGCTTTATTTTGGTGGTATTCAAACACTGCTGTGTTTTTATTTTTTTACTAAAAAAAAAAAGACCAACAATTTTGAAAAAAAAAAGTTTATTAGTTTTTGTCAGTACGTTTTCTAAATAAGTAATTTTATTCCTTCATTGATAGGCTGCACTGATGGCCACTGATGAGGCAGCACTGATATAGGGGGGCACTAATATGCTGCACTTATGGGCACTGATAGGTGGCACTGGTGGGCACTGATAGACGGCACTGGTAGGGAGCACTGATAGGGAGCTGGGATAGGTGGCATGGATGAGCATTGATGGGCGGCACTGATGGGCATTGATGGCTGGCACTGATGGGCATTGATGGGCAGCGATGACTGGCATCACTAATGGGCACTGATTGGTGGCACTTGTGGGCACTGGTTGCTGGCACTGGTGGGGCTGTATTGTAATCAGTGCCCTGATTACATGTTTGGATGTCCCCTGTGAGGAGATGCCGCTAATCGGCTCTCCTTGCCACACACTCTTTCAGTGTGAGGCGATGAGAGCCGATTGCTGGCATCTCCGTGTTTACATGTGACCGGCTGTGATTTGACACAGCCGATCACATGGTTAAAGAGCCGTGTCCGCTGCTCTTTACAGAGATCGGGGTCACACCGTGTCCTAGCCACACAGTGCTGCCACGATCGACCGTGGTGCGCGCCCCAGCGGGTGCGTGAGAGCGGCCGTCCTGGGACGACGTTATACGTTGTCATCCCAGAACGAGAGCCATACCGCTTCTCCGTCATTTGACGGTGGGCGGGCAGCAAGCGGTTAAAGTAGAACTAAAGCAAAGCCTTTTTTTTTTCATTTTGGATAGAGTAAGGGAGGGTTATAACCCCTATCAGATTTTTTTTTTCGCCATCTGTGTCCCATTGTGGAGATTTCCCTTCACTTTTCCCATAGTCAAATAGGAAGTGAGAGGAAATCCCTGCAAATTAAGGGAATTCCTTGGGGACCCCCAGGTCACCATTGGAAGATTTCCCCTTTATTGCTTTTCTGGGGACAACCCAAAATTTCAAGGGTATCTGGCTGCAGAGCTCCACTCTCGACAGGAAGCATGTGACCTTCACTTAAAGTTTTTTTTTTTTTTTTAACCGCTTGACCTGGAAGATTTACCCCCCCCCCTTTCTGACCAGGCCATTTTCTGCGATACAGCACTGCGTTACTTTAACTGACAATTGCACAATCATGCGACGTTGTACCCAAATAAAATCTATATAATTTTTTTCCCACAAATAGAGCTTTTTTTTGGTGGTATTTGATCACCTCAGCGTGTTTTATTTTTTTGCGCTATAAACAAAAAAGAATGACAGTTTTGGGGGAAAATATATATATATATATATATATATATATATATATATATATATATATATATATATATATTTTACTTTCTACTATAAAACATATCCAAATAAGAAATTAAAAAAATCGAATTTCTTCATCACTTTAGGCCAGTATGTATTCTGCTACATATTTTTGGTAAAACAAAAAAAATTGCAATAAGTGTATATTGGTTTACACGAACGTTATAGCATCTACAAACTATGGTGTATATATTCTGGAATTATTTATTTATTTTTTTTATGCTAGCAATGGTGGCGATCAGCGACTTATAACAGGACTGCGATATTGCGGCGGCCAATCGGACACTAACTGACGCTTAAAACTTTGTGGGAACCAGTGACACTAATACTGTGATCAGTGCTAAAAATATGCACTGTCACTGTAGTAAGGACACTGGCTGGGAAGGGGGTTAAACATCTAGGGCGATCAAAGGGTTATCTGTGGGCCTAGCCAGTGTTTTTGCATAGTGTATGTGCTGCTTTTACTAGGGGAAGGGGTGGATTTTGTTCCCCTTTGCAAGGATACAAAATCCGTCCCTTCCCCCATCAGAACGGGGCTCTGCCTTCTTTATGTAGGCAAAGCTCTGTTCTGTGTCTCTGACATCCAGTGCCCAGCACCTGCAGATCGCAGAAGCGACCTGCCGGCGTGCACGCCCCCTAGGTGGAAGCGCAGAATCATGTGATTCTGCAAAGGAGGGCCGCCCTGTAGCTAGGGTTGCTACCTGTCTGGGATTCACCCGGACAGTTCTGGTTTGGAATCAAGCTTCCGGGTTTCAGACTGACTGAAACCCGGACACATTATTCCGACCAGACTGTGGCTTCCCAGCAGGGTTGCTGGCTGCAGGTGTCTAAGCTGAGAGTGGCTGTCTTTCTTTCTTTCTTTTACACTGCCCAAAGCCAACACTAACAATCCCCCCCAAACACACACACAGACGGGAGAGGAGAGAGGGCTCAATCTGCACCTCTTCCTCCCACCCCTACCCCTCTGTGTCTGCCCACACTCCAATCCCCAGGGCTGTGCCTCAGAAAAGGAAAGTGGGGGCCGGAAATTATACATCTGGATGAGAGGTGATAACAGACAAGGGGTGAGTGAGCTCACCATCCATCCCTGTCTGTGACTGAAGTCCCCCCCTTTTCTCTGCTGCCTCTGAGTAAGTACACTAAGGTAAATCAGGGTTCTCAGAGCACCCCTTACATCAGAGTTCCCCTTTACACTGGAGGCCACAGTGTTGCCCCTTACATCAGAGTCCTCTCCGTACATCAGAGTTCTCAGTGTTCCCCCTTAAATCAGGGTTCCCAGAGGATCCCTTATGTTAGAGTCCCCAGAGTTCTCCCTTACATCAGAGTCTGCAGAGTCCCCCCTTACAGTGAAAGGGAACTCTGGGAGTTCAGATGTTAAAGGGGAACTCTGTGGACTCTGATGTAAAGGGGAACTCTTGTTATTAACTTCATATTATTAGAAATGTTATTTAATAGCAAAATATATGTATAGTTTATACTATAAAACAAAATTGCTGTGCTCCGCGAAAGTGTTCGGGTTTGACTTGAAAAGGTGGCGGCCCTACCTGTAGCAGTAAATCTGCTAGGAGGGGGAGGGGGTCCGGAAGTGGTAGAACTATAGGCGCAACTTTTTTTTTCATTATGGATAGAGCAAGGGAGGGTTACAACCCCTGTCAGATTTGTTTTCGCCATCTGTGTCCCATTGTGGAGATTTTTCTTCACTTCCTGTTCCATAGTCAAACAGGAAATGAGAGGAAATCCCTGAAAATGAAGGGAATTCCCTGGGGACCCCCAGGTCTCCAGAACTGGTGTCCACATTGGAAGATTTCCCCTTTGTTGCTTCTCTGGGGACAACCCAATATTTCAAGGGCGCCTGGCTGCAGACCGTTGCGTGCAAGCAGTGATCGGACAGCAGCGAAGGGGTTTATTTTGTGAAAAAAATGTAAGGGGGCGCTAAAGGGGCTTTTATTACTGTAATTCAAAGTCTTCTCTTTACAGTAGCATTTATAATTAAACTTTTTTCCCTGTTTGCAGCTCACAGTTTAGTGCAGTGATCATTGTGCTGTGAGATTCAAATTTGGGGCTGTGTGCCTCAGACTCTGAGGCAGCCAGGCACCCCCCCATTAACCCCCAATCACCGGTAACACACCGATCGGGGGTTAATTTTACCTGATTTTTTTATTTTTTTAAAGTTCTGTGATGTAGTGAAACACATTTGAAAACTAAACCAAAAAAAGTGAGAAAACAAAAAAGTGCACAGGATGTACACCTGGTCCTCCTCCAAAGAGAAAGGACCCTTGTCCTGATCCTCCGGTGGGGGGGGGGGGGGAGGCTCCTGACAGGGACTGGGGTACTCACTGGCCAGGTGAGTACCCCATTCCCTGTCAGGAGCCTTACGAAACCAGGCGGGCCCCTAGGTTTGCCACCTCATTTCTTTAAACCCAAACACATATGAGTTACGCAGGTTCTGAGGCTAATTTAATGCAGAAAAGGCACCAAGTGAGCTTAATTACCACCTTAATCAGCCACAGAACCCGTGTAATTAATATGTTTGGTTTTAAAAGGGATGAGGTGGCAACCCTATGAGGTGAAACAAAGGGATTGTATCGCTCCAGGCATATCATAAGGCATATCCACTACTATAAAGCAAGCCAGGTGCCAACCTACGGGCCCTGTTCTCTGAAAGGCCTGCCAAATCAGACCAACCAAGTACTAGTTGGGGCTCCCCCCAAAGGACTTGTGCCCCCCCACAAGACTTTCAGGGCAGGCCGGAGGACCTACAACACCCTACTAATTGGGAGGTGAAAAAGTGCATAAGTGTGGTGCAAAAAGTGCAGTGACAAATACACATATAAAAGAAGGGAAAGGGGAAGTGGATAAGTGCATGTGCCATAGTGAAATACCATGGCAGGCCCTTCGGTCAGGAGTAAAAGGTTCCTCTGGTCCTAGCCAAAAGGTCCGGCCCTAGAGGTAGGTGTGAAAAAAGTGTGTACATGGTGCAGGGACCTTGGTGCCAAAAACTCAAGATGAGCGCCCCCCCACCTGTGAGAATTACGGCACCCCTGGACTGCCACCCCAGAGGCACACACAGCCCGGCCCTCAGCCAGACAAATGCAGCCCCATCCCTACCAGGAAGGCATCAGACAGCTTAGGGAGAGCCTTGCCTACAAGCAGGGACAAGCCTGGTACACCAGGCCAGATTCAACCTGGAAGGAAAATAGACCCTCCCACCATTCCTTACCTAATTATATAAATGATACTCGCCAGCGCCCCCACTCAACAAGGGGCACCAGCATTCTCCCTCCTGAAAACTGATAAGAACAGATACTACACTTCGGGAGCAGCCGGTTAATTAGGGGCGCAGCCCCCCTAGTTTGTATATACGGGGACGCATGTGGGGCGACGGACTCATACGTACGTTTTTTTTCCCAAGCAACATGATTAGAGCCTGAGGCTCTAATTAGCTTGAAAAAGGTTAGGCGCATGGCGCAGAGCACTGCACCCCGAACCCACCCACTTGTAACACTAGCAAATCAATATTCGCTCTTGTCTTCCAGCTTCTCCTCCCGAGCAATCAGGACAGGAGGCGGATTGAGTTGGCCATGAGGAAAAGCAGAGGAAGCCGTGGAGGGGCTGAGTGTGGGGGGACCGTGCCGTGGGTGGGGGGGCTGAGTGTGGGGGGGGCTGTGCCGTGGGTGGGGGGCTGAGTGCAGGGGTGACTGTGCCATGGAGGGGCTGAGTGCGGGGGGACCATGCTGTGGTGGGGGCTGAGTGTGGGGCTTACTGTGCTGTGGATGGACTGAGTGTGGGGGGACCATGCTGCGGGTGGGGGGGGCTGAGTGCGGGGCTTACCGTGCCATGGAGGGGCTGAGTGCGGAGGGACCGCGGTGTGGGGGCATGCTGAGTGCGGGGGGACCGTGCCGACGAGGGGCTGAGTGCGGGGGGACCGAGCCGTGGAGGGACTGAGTTCAGGGGGTCTGTGCCGGGGGGGAGAGTGTGGGGCTTACTGTGCCATGGAGGGGCTGAGTGCGGGGGGACTGTGCCATGGAGGGGCTGAGTGCAGGGGGACACGACTGTGGGGGGAGCTGAGTGTTGGGCTTACCGTGCCGTGGAGGGGCTGAGTGCGGGGGGGACCGTGCCGTGGGTGGGGGGGCTGAGTGTTGGGCTTACTGTGCCGCAGAGGGGTTGAGTGCGGGGGACCGTGCCCTGGGTGGGGGGGGGCTGAGTGTGGGGCTTACCGTGCCATGGAGGGGCTAAGTGCGGGGGGACCGTGTCATGGGGATGGGCTGAGTGCGGGAGGGACCAAGCCGTGGAGGGGCTGAGTGTGGGGGGGACTGTGCCGTGGGGGGGTTGAGTGCGGGGGGATCTGACCGTGTGGGGGCTGAGTGCAAAGGGAGTGTGCCGTGGAGGGGCTGAGTGCGGGGGGGCTGAGTGCAGGGGGTCCGTGCCGTGGGGGGGCTTGTTTGCCACCCCCCAAAAAAAAGTTTAGTACCAGCTGCCAATGCTACACCTCATCCCTTTAAACCCAAAAACATATGAATTACGCAGGTTCTGAGGTTGATTTAATGCAGGTAAGGCACCAAGTGTGTTTAATTACCACCTTAATCAGCCACAGAACCCGTGTAATTAAAATGTGTTCGGGTTTAAAGGGATGAGGTGGCAATCCTACCCTGTTTCCCCGAAAATAAGCCCTACCCTGAAAATAAGACCTACAAGGACTTTAACTAGGGCTTATTTGGGGGGTAGGGCTTATATTGCAGCCATCACCGACAATCATGCTAGGTCTTTTTGTCAGGGAAACAGGGTAGCTACACCTGATCTTAGCCAAAAGGCCAAGAAGTCATACCAGAAAACAAAATTATTCTGGTACCCATCGCAACCATTTGAAAAATCATGACGGAATAATTCTGCCGGGAAGGGGTTAATGATCATTCACAGTGGTTTATGCTTGATTTTTTATTTATACGGTTAAATAAGCTGAATCATTGCAAAGCCCTGGCTCAGCAAACGAGAACAAAAACAAAGTGGCTCGGACAGACAATGGTATATAGCTGCAGACTGGAGCTCCACTCTTGACAGGAAGTGCGGATATGACAGGAAATGCAGATGTGACAGGAAACATGTGACCTTCACTTGTGTCTATTGGTTGTTTGTTACATTAAAGTTGATTGAAAACAAAAAAAAACTTTGCGTGTTTCCTGTCGAGAGTGGAGCTGCAGTCTGCAGCCTTTTGAAGATAATGGTAAACATGACAAATAGAGAGGGGTGCATCTCTCTAACGGGGGGGGCACAGACGGCAATAAAAACTGAAAGGGGTTCTAATCCATCTCCACTCTATCCAAAACTAACAAAAAAAAAATTGCCTTAATACCCAATGTCTTAAAGCAGAGGTAAATTTAAAAGATGACCAGTGGGAAATAAATACAGACTGGGGGGGGGGGGGGTGGTCAGCAACCTGTAGATCGCGGCCAGGTGACTGGTAGATCGCGGTCCGGGCTTGGTGACCCGCCATTCCAGAGCATCAAACAGAGTGCAATGCAGAGGGACTGTAGTAGGGAGCAAGAGCCACATTAGAGGGTGCCTCCTCTGTAGTCCCATGCGGAGTGATACCAACTGCACTCCACCTCTTATCCCGGCTAGTGGTGCCAGCAACAGGAAAGAAGAGGTCTTCAGGTCAGTGTGAAGCAATTCACCGGGTATTATTATTATTATTATTATTATACAGGATTTATATAGCAACAGTTTGTGCAGTGTGTGATGTGTGTAAATTATATACAATGTATGTGTATCCTGGGTGATGTGTATACAATGTATCATATGTGATGGGGTGGTACAAATGTATCAGAGGGGTCAATTGTCTTATCTATCTATCGTGTATATATTAGAGCTGCACGATTCTGGCCAAAATGAGAATCACAATTTTTTTTTTTTTTTGCTTAGGATAAAGTTCATGATTCTCGCGGTGTAACATTATACGAAAAAAAAATGGGCTAACTTTACTGGTGTTTTTTTTTTTTTTTTTTTTTTTTTAAATTAAAGTGTGTTTTTTCAAGAAAAATTGCGTTTGAAAAACCGCTGCGCATATACGGTGTGACATAAAATATTGCAACAACCACCATTTTATTCTCTAGGGTCTCTGCTAAAAAAAAATATATCATGTTTGAGTGCTCCAAGTAATTTTCTAGCAGAAAACAATGGTTTTTGCTTATAAGCAACTAATGTCAGAAAAGGTTTGGTCTTTAAATGGTTAAATGCCCCTCATCTACGCGCCTTAGTTCTTTCCTTTGATAAAAGAATGAAAAGATACTTTGTTTCTACTTATTCCAGTTTTCTAATAAGAGCCGGTTCACACGGGGGCGACTTGTCAGCCGACCTAGCCGCCTGACAAGTCGCCTCCCGTTCTGTACAATGGAACCGTTCTAATTGGAGCGACGCAAGTCGCTCCGACTTAGAAGAAAGGTTCCTGTACTACTTTGGGGGCGACTTGCATAGACTTCTATACAGAAGTCGTCTTGCAAGTCGCCGCGTCAGTCGTGTGCAGGTCGCCTCGGTGAGGCGACCTGCAAGTCGTGCCGCTTCTAATGTGAACCGGCCTTAAAACTTGGCAGGCTGCCTGGATTTTTTTTTTCCCCAAGCTGTGAGAGCTCTCTGCACTTGTTAGAAACATTGTGACATGCTGTTTTTAAGATCGGGAAGGGAAAAAGATCGTGATTTTGATTCTAACGATTAATGGTGCAGCTCATATATATGTGTGTATGTATGTAATATATACATACACAGGGGGAGATGGGGTGAATTGTCTGATCCCCCCCCCCCCCCCGTAGTATAGGACTGCTTTCACACTGATGTGCTGCGGTTTACGCACCCCGCGGGTGCAATGTACCTGCAGCTTTCCTGCGCTTAGCCATAGATTTCTATAATATCCTGCAGGTTTTGGTGCGTTTTCTGAAAGCGCACTCCTGAATGCAGGATATCATAGACGTCTATGGCAAAGCGTAGCTAACCCAGGAAAGTCGCAGATGCACTGCGCTGCACCCACAGGGTGCGTAAACCGCAGCCTTATAGGGGGGCTCAGAACAGTAAGGGTTCACTTACATTTGCAGTTGGGGGGGTGGTAAAACCCCTTAGTTAAAATGTGCTTTTATCACTGCCGCCCCAACCGCATCCCCTTTAGCTGCACAGGCCAGGGGTGTACACATTGCGCAGCAGGAGTTATACGCCCTGTCGTCGTTGGTGGGTGTAGCACCTGACAAGCTTGAGCCATTCAAGTAAATGAGAACGCTCTGCAAATGCCTTGCAACCTTGTGCAGTACAGCAAACAAGCAGGCAGTATTGTGTCCATAGCCAAATAAGGAAGTAAGAGGAAATCCCTGCATATTAAGGGAATCCTTTAGGGACCCCCCAGGTCACCAGAACTGGTGTCCCTATTGGAAGATTTCTCCTCTATTCCTTTTGTGTATAGTTGCAGTGTCTGCTTCACTTTTTGCCTTTAATTGCTTAAAGGGTCAGTCCACCCAAAAGCGGTGGTCTGTTTTTTTGAGATGCAGGAGAGATGCAATACCTGACCAATTCTTCGGTCTCTCAGGGAATTCACTTTATGTGAATTCCTGACTCTGTACATTTGTGGTGGTCCAGACTTTTTTTTGGATGCTATTTATTTTATATTATATACGTAAAATGTAACGAGAAGCCAGAACACAAAGGTACGTGGGAACACCTAAAACTTGCGGGAAATAGGAACAGAGCAGGGAGATCTCCCTATTTGATTACTTAGGACAGCGGTTTCCAAGCTGTACCTGGGAGCAGATTTGGGGGTACGGGAAGACTTAGAATCAGCCTGACCCCTTCTCCTCGGGTTCTCACCGGCTGCCAGTCTATTAAGGTGCCTCCACCAAATTAGACCCGCAGCATCGATCCCCTCCACTGTACTCTCCACAAAGCCCTGAAAGCACAGCTGCGGCCCTCCCCGAACTTCAAAATACAGGTGGTCCACCAGACTGTGCTCCTGCTCCATCTGCATCCTCCACAACCCGGACTATGCCCCTGCTCCATCTGCATCCTCCACGACCCAGACTGTACCCCTGCTCCATCTGCATCCTCCACGACCCAGACTGTACCCCTGCTCCATCTGCATTCCCCACGACCCAGACTGTGCCCCTGCTCCATCTGCATCCTCCACGGCCCAGACTGTGCCCCTGCTCCATCTGCATCCTCCACAGCCCAGACTGTGCCCCTGCTCCATCTGCATCCTCCACGGCCCAGACTGTGCCCCTGCTCCATCTGCATCCTCCACGCCCCAGACTGTGCCCCTGCTCCACCTGCATCCTCTATGCCCCAGACTGTGCCCCTGCTCCACCTGCATCCTCCACGCCCCAGACTGTGCCCCTGCTCCACCTGCATCCTCCACGCCCCAGACTGTGCCCCTGCTCCGCCTGCATCCTCCACGCCCCAGACTGTGCCCCTGCTCCGCCTGCATCCTCCACGCCCCAGACTGTGCCCCTGCTCCACCTGCATCCTCCACGGCCCAGACTGTGCCCCTGCTCCACCTGCATCCTCCACGGCCCAGAGCTGCATGATTAATCATTAAGAATCATCGTCGCAATTTTCTTTTTTTTCCCCGTTGCGATCTTGACAAAGTATTTCCCGATTCTTTCTATGCAGAGAATTCTCTCTGCTCTGCTGAAGCCAACAGATGTCAAAAGAGAGGGGAAAAAAAACTTCAGTCTGCCAAACATGCAACATTCTTTAGCAGTGGAACTTAAGTATAAACATTGTAACAATTTGTCCTTTAGCTCAAAGGAATACACTTTGGTGTGAAAATGAGGGAAGTTTAACCACTTAAACACTAAACCTTTTTCTGACATTTGTTGGTTTCATGTTAAAATCATTTTTTTCTGCTACAAAATTACTTATATATTTTTTTAGTTGAGACCCTAGAGAATACAATGGTTGTTGCAATATTTTATGTCACGCTGTATTTGCGCAGCAGTCGTTCTAATGCAATTTTTTTGGGAAAAATGGTTAAATTAATTAATTAAAAATTAAAAAAACTAACCAGTAAAGTCATCCCAATTTTTTATTTTGTATAATGTCAAAGATTTTACGCCGTGAGGGAATCGTGATCTTTTTATTCTAAGCAAAAAAAATTGTGATTCTCATTTTGGCCAGAATCGTGCAGCTCTAGTCTGAGGGATACTTAGCCCTCCAACCCACAGGGTCCCTAAACACCATAGGAGCCCCAAATCCAAGGAATCTAATGCCACAGGCCACACCCCAAATGGTCCCAAAGATAACACACCACTGCAATATAGTACAAGGAACCCCCCCAATCTCCCTCCTTCATCCCACTGACACCAACACAGCAGCATTTTTCCTCCCACTTAGAGCCTCTTTAGTGCAGTTTGGCTACACCCACCATTTGGTATCTCACTCTATGCATGCTATTGACCTGATCCCTGCTTTACCCTTGTGTACAATTCACACAATTGTGCTATCAGGGTTACCCTAGTGAACAAATATTGGAAACCACTGATATAAGACATAAAAATAAAATAGCATTTTTGTTTAGACTTTAGCCAAACATTTTTACCCCTTTCATGACCAGGCCTTTTTTGCTATTTGGCACTGCGCTACTTTAACTGGCAATTGCTCGGTCATGCAATGCTGTACACAACTGACATTTTTTTTTTTCACACAAATAAAGCTTTCTTTTGATGGTATTTGAATACCACTGGGTTTTTTGTTATATAAACTGAAAGAGACCAAAAATTTTGGGGGAAAAAAAATATATTTTTTAATTTTTGCTATAAAACCTATCCAATAAAAAAATCTATATCAAAATTGTTTCAAAAATTTAGGCCAGAATTCTGCTACGTCTTTGGTCAAAAAAATCCTAATAAGTCTTTATTTTTTGGTTTGCGTTCTACTAGTAACGGCGATGATCAGCGACTAGTGGGACTGTGATAGTGTGGCGAGCAATCTGACACTAACTGACATTTGGGGGGGGGGGGTAAATGACTAAGGCCCCTTTAACCCTACTGTGATTTCAAAGTGATTTTGCTGCGATTTGAGGGAATGCCTAGGTAAACTTGAGGTCTATGGACCTCAAAACTTGCATCAGTCGGGCCAAAATAGTACAGGGGCTACTTTTTGAAGTTGGTGTGACTTGAAGTCGCACAGATATGAATGGTACTCGTTGGAAATCATGGGGTACGACTTGTCCTGCGACTTAAGACTGCAAAGTCACATGACAAGTCGCACAAGTGTTAAAGGGGCCTAACTGCCACTGACCTCACCAGTGACACTAATACAGTGATCAGTGATAATACTATATACAATATCACTGTACTAAAGACATTGGCTAACATCTAGGTCGTTCAAGGGCTTAAAATGTGTGCCTAACTGTGTGTAATACTGTACATAGTGACAACCTTTTGTACCAAAAACTTTTTTGGAAAAAATTAGGCCTATTTTCATGTGCCCACAAAATGCCTTTTCGAGGACAACTCACACAAAACCGTATTTGTTCTAGGATAATAGGATTAACATCCTGCAGAGAAATCACAATACCTCCTAATAACAGTTTAGTGGTATTTAGTGTGATGGAATCCGGACCCCTGACTGGCTATCTCCGCCAAGAAGCTGCTTCCCCAAAGCTCTGGAACTCGAGATCGGTGAATCTGGCTATAGTTACCCCAAGAAATAGGCAACACAAGTTTTGGAGAAAATCAGAATAAGAACTGTTTATTTGAACAAGAATACAGAATATATACACCACAGGAAGACCCCCCCCCCCCCCCCCCCCCTCCTGATCATATTACCCTAACAATATAAGCTGCACACAGGAATATAATTACAACAACCGACATACACTATAAATATTACATTAATTAGCCACCTGGATGACTGGGATGTCTCATTGCAAGTCAGACTTGCCAGCTCCAAATTCAGAAGGTACAATACACATCAACCGCTTGCCGACCAGCCGCCGTCGTTATACAGCGGCAGGTCGGCAAGATCCCGCGAGCCGTCGTAGCTATACGTCAGTTCCTCTAAGTGGGATAGCAGGCGCGCGCACGAGCTTGCTGCACTGTGGGCTCATGCCGATGCTAGTGGCCGACAATCGTGATTACGGTGGGCAACAAGTGACCGCAGGCACAAGAGGCAGAACAGGTGTGTGTGTGTGTGTGTGTGTGTGTGTGTGTGTGTGTGTGTGTGTGTGTGTGTGTGTGAAAACACACAAATCCCTGTTCTGTTCTGTGAGGAGTGACAGATCGTGAGTTCCTAATAGCTTGGAAGCACGATCTCTCATCCCCTCTAGTCAGTCCCCTCCCCCTACAGTTAGAACACAGTCAGGGAACACAGTTAACCCCTTGTTCGCCCCCTAGTGTTAACTCTTTCCCTGCCAGTGACATTTATACAGTAATCGGTGCATTTTTATAGCACTGATCGCTGTATAATTGTCAATCGTCCCAAAAAATGTGTCAAGAGTGTCCGATGTGTCCACCATAATGTCGCAGTCACGATAAAAATCGCAGTTCACCGCCATTACTAGTAAAAAAAAAAATAACTTTTGTGCAAACCAATCAATATACACTTATTGCGATTTTTTTTATTACCAAAATTATGTAGAAGAATACATATCGGCCTAAACTGAGAAAAAATATTTTCTTTTTAAAAAAAAAAAATTGGGGATATTTATTATAGCAAAAAGTACAAAATATTGTTTTTTTTTACAAAATTGTCGCTCTTTTTTTGTTTATAGCGCAAAAAATAAAAACTGCAGAGATGATGAAATACCACCAAAAGAAAGCTCTGTTTGGGTGGGGGGGGATGGGGGGGGGACGTCAATTTTGTTTTGGTACAACGTCGCACGGCCGCGCAATTGTCAGTTAAAGCGACGCAGTGCCGTATCGCAAAAAATGCTCTGGTCATTGAGCAAGCCAAATCTTCCGGGGCTGAAGTGGTTAACACAAGTATAAACACAGAACACCTTCAGACAATAGCAAGAGACCCCCAGTAGCACACTGTCCGGCTCATACATTGAACAAAAGCCAATGTGACCAGCTCTTTTTCAATTAACATGTATAGTTCAGAATCAAACAAACCAGGAATAGTCTTTGTATAGTTCCTGGGAGATATTGTGGATAAATATTACTGTTCCATTTGAAGTAATCCAAACCACATTCTCAGTGTCATTCTGTGCCTCTAATAGACACCGGATGACTTAGACATAAGAGGGGCTTGGGGAGCTGAAACAAGGGTTTCCCAACCTATCCAAGGGGAGCTGGGTTCCACAGGCCCCCCACCCAAAGTGACTCCCGTCACATTTAGGTTTTGTGAATTGAACATTTTGATGATAAAAATTGCTTGTGAGATAAAATAACTCCTTTAGCTTAGTGTACGGACCTTTTTAATGGTTTAATACAACATGCTGCACCTCTGACTATGTCAATAGAACATCAACGTCAGATTGAAGAAAGCTCCAGGGATTCGTATGAGAGTTAGCAGTAAAGTGACGGTGTGTCACTGCTGAGTCATTTCTTCTATTCTGGGTCTGTCCCTCACCTCTGGCAGTTCACCTCTCGCTGGGACATGTCCAGTCTGTATGCCTCTGAGCAAGCTGGATCAGTCCTGACAAGTCATTCAGATCTCTAAAATCTTTTTACCTGCAGTGGTCTCCTCCTATTAAGTAAAAAAAAAAAAAAATTTACGATTTCTATGATCCAAGCTTAAGGCCCCTTTCACACGGGCAGACCGTTCAGGTCCGTCTGTCAGTTTTTTAGGTGGACCTGAATGGACGCTTCATGCAGGTCTATGGAGCAACGGATGTCAACGGTGACATGTCCGCTGACATCCGCTCCGACCCACTGAATCCAGGCGGATGGAAACCCTATTTTCCATTCGTCTGGCGGATCGGATGAAAACGGACAGGCGGTCCGTTTTTCATCTGATTCCCCCATAGAGGAGACCGGAGATCTGACAGGTCCGCCTCTGCACAGTGAGCGGAGACTGATCTGTCATCCACCGGCTCAGCGGGGATCAGCAGAGCGATTCCCGCTGAGCAAACGGAGTTAGGCCTCTTTCACACGGGGGATCCGTATGTCCGTTTTTTCATCCTTCCGTTTTCGGATGAAAAACAGACATACATGTATCCCTATGGAGCGTCGGATGTCAGCGGTGACATGTCCGCTGACATCCGACCCGCTCCGAAAAGTTTTCCGTCCGTTTTCGGATTGGATCGGGTGACGACGGACACTACGGTCCGTCATCATCCGATCCCCCAAAGGGGAGAGCGGCGCTCTGACAGGTCCGTCGCTGCACAGTGTGCAGCGATGGACCTGTCATCTTCCTGCTCAGCGGGGATCGGCGGAGCGATCCCCACTGAGCAAGCGGGTGTTCACGGGGCGGATCATCACTTAGTCCACGGACAGCCCCGTGTGAAAGGGGCTAATGGTAAAGTTCACCTTTTTAAAAAGGATATATTAGTTTTAGATGGCAACTGGTGGGTTAGAATCGCCCTGCAGGTGCTAATACTTTCCAGGGGCTCTAGGGGTGAGATTTGCCTGCAGACGTTTGCATCTTAACCTGCTTTTCCAAAGCCTAATATTCAAAAGTTTTGCACAAAATATAACCACATGTATGCAGATTTGGACTATAGAATAAAACCTCAAGTCATCCTATTAATGGTTTCTACTGAAACTTTGAAGCAATCTAAACCAGCCTTTCTCAAACAGGGTTCCTCTACAGAACCCTTTCCCAACCAAGATTCCTCCAGAAGAATCTCCGGGTCTCTCGAGCAGTGTCAGACTGATTTCCCAGCTATATTGACCATCAACATAAGGAGCCAATTTTTCACGGACAGGCGATGTTCTTCAGCAAAAAGCCACCAATATTAGGGAGCCTAATATTGAACACTGTTGTAAGGGGCACTTTTTCAGTGACCACCAATATAAGAGAGCACTTTATTATTGACTTCCAATGAAAGAGGCACCTCTCTACTGATGACCAATGCTAGGGGTCCATTCTTCCCTGACCAACAATGCAAGTAGGTCCTTCTGCACTGACCCACAATGTAAGCAAGCCCTTATCCACTGATCAACAATGAAGCAGGCCCTTTTCCTCAGACCAACAACATATGTGGGCCCTTCTCCCCAATCACTATTATAAGGAGACCTTCCTCTGTGGACCACCAATGTTTCAATGTACCACCAATGCACCTGCAATATGCAAACTGGCAATCGGGCCTAATAGCCAATTTTTCAGCTTGCGTATTAAGCATATGTTAATTGCGAAGGAGGATGCAACAGTGCTTTTATAGAATATATTATATTTACATTTGTATACTTTACCATTTATGGAGTTAATAAGTGATAGTTGACATTTTGACTTGTGGTTTCTGTTAGAGGAACTTCACCCTGGCGTGTGAAAAATGAAAGTCCGCAGCTTTATATACACTGTAGCTGCTGACTTGTAAGAAGCACATGCTTATCATGCCAAGAAGTTCAGTTCTGTCTTCTACGCAGCTGATTCTTCTTAGGACTCTGGATCTTCTGCGCCACCATCTTGGCTTTGGCAGCCAGCTTTCAGTTCCTAATGACTCATAACCAGCCCCTACTGTGCATACATGAGATGGTGGACTGCTGTGAGACTGGTCCTGTAGCCTCCTGGGAACGGCAGGGGGGTCCAAGGCGACCGCATCCTTGCCTAGGTGAGGCAGTGGGAGTGGGTATCGTAAAAAGACACTTGCCCCTTACACCCCCTCCCTCACAGTTGGCCTGTAAGTTCCATGCATGAGATGGTGGACTGCAGTGAGGCTGGTCTGTATTATCCTGGGATGGGCAGGGGGGGTCAAAGGTGACATCGTCCTTGATGAGGAAGTGGGAGCAGGTACCATAAAAATAAACACAATTGCCCCTTACACCCCCCCTCCACCTCCCTGGTCCTGTAGTCTTTTGGGATGGGAAGGGAGGTCCAAGGCGACATTATCCTTGCTGAGGAACGAGTAAGTGGGAGCAGGTATCAATCAAAAAGACACTTGCCCCTTACACTTCCCCTCCAAAAAAAAAAAACTGATTTAGTCACGGGCTGGGAGAAGGAAAATGATGAGGGTACCTTTCATTTTTGGGTTGAGGTCTACTTTAATCTGTGATTGTCCATTAGACCAGTGTCTTCCAACCAGGGTGCTGCGGCACATTGGTGCTTCCTTTGGGTTTCCTTCAGGGTACCATGAGTACAAGACCCAGTTTGCTCTGGATTAGAGATAGATGAGTAGACCCTGTGGTGATGGGGAGACTCTAATATAATGTGG
Source organism: Aquarana catesbeiana (assembly GCF_042186555.1). Classification (NCBI taxonomy): domain Eukaryota; kingdom Metazoa; phylum Chordata; class Amphibia; order Anura; family Ranidae; genus Aquarana; species Aquarana catesbeiana. The sequence continues at coordinate 390,842,855 of NC_133329.1, forward strand.
GGGAACCCTGTCATGGGGGGCTTCTAACTCTGTGATGGGGGACTCTGTGGTGATGAGGGGCCTCTGATATATAGGGGTGATTTTGATGTAATGGGGGTGATCTCTGACATGTAGGGGGACCTTTGATCCGATGGGGGGGGGGGCCCTAATGTGAAGTTCATTTTATCAAGGTGATTGTGTGCAGGGACCCAGGATACATTTTAGACTGGGGTGCCTTGATTCTGCATATTGTTTAACCACTTTGTGGCCGTACGCACTTATGCGGGTGGTCCTTAACGTCGAGCGGCGGCCCTATGTAAAGAACTTGCCATGCTGAGAGCATGCTCCCAGGATGGTAGCCATCGGGGATCGGTAAGCTGATGCATACATGCAATAAGGAGCTTTCCGATCATGTGACCGCCAATCACAGCAGCCCCATGAGACGAATGCCCGCCTCCTGGCTTTTAAAACTCCTTAAAGGGGCGAGAGGTGGTCAGCGTGAAGGGGGTTAAAGGGTGCCATGACTAAAAAAAAAAAAAATGCTGCTTTAGGCTTTTGTACCCGATATATAAAATCCAAAATCTGGTGGATCCTATTGGAACAGTAGATTGGGTGGAATCTTTCAATGGGGACACCCTCCCCCTGTGACAACTGTCATGGGTGGGATTTCCCCTAACTGACTCACTTCCTGACAAAAAGATTCAACTCTTTTTAGGTTTCTCATTCATAATATCCAGCCGTTGGCTAAGAGCGTTTAAAGAAGTCCAGGCTCAGTCTTGTCCTACGGCCGGGGGGGGTTAAATTACATTTATTCCACCTTTAAAAAAAAAAAAAAAGGCCCCCACAGAGACAGCTATACTGTAATAATGACAGTCGTCTTTCCTAAACTGAGCCGTCTACAGCAGCTTATAAAGAGAAGTTATTCAGGTTTGCACAACTTGAAGATTTCAGAGGATGCCAAAGCAAATGTTGTTGAGACTGGGGGAGGGGAAAGTCTGTGCAAGAGTGACTGCGGCTTGTGTTTAGTTTCCTGCGTGCAATACCTGAATGGTACTGGGTTGGGCTAAAATGACTTCTCATGGCATCGATGGGGAAACTCCCGTACCTGGCCTGAATTGTATTTACGTATATACTGAGTGCACAGGTGAGGAGTACAAAAAAAAACCAAAAAACATCCTCCAACCTTCCAAAGCCGGTAACCTCTTCAGCCGTTCATTTTTCTTACAGCAAACATTTATTTTTTCCCCCTTTTTGGGATAAAGGATTTACATGCATAAGTAAAAGCTGATCATTATAAGCACCCATGTCGGTGGTAAATGGTTTGTCTTGTCCCTGTAAACTGATACATTCTGCAGGAGAGCTTGTTCTTTTCAAAAACCGAGTACTTACTGACCAGATCATCAAATGAAAATCGATGAAAAAAGCCTAAAAAAGAAAACTAATGCAGCCACATAGCTCCCAACTGTCCCTGATTTTGAGGGACTGTCCCTGATTTGGAACAATGTCCCTCATTCCTCCTCATTTTGGTCTGATCTATACAGTTGTAAATAAAATGCACTTTTTATCTTTCGAAAAGTGTTTCCCAGTGCTAAACCTTTCATCCGATTTTTAAATTGCTGCATTTGTACATTTTAAAAGCCAATATAAAGGAAAAGTAGTAGTAAAAAAAAAAGCCCTTTTGAATTTAATTAACTTTTTTTTTTTTTTTGGGGTTAATTCTCCTTTAAGGGGGTGTGGCAGGGGGTGTGTCCTATGCCTACATACAGTACGTTTTGGTAGTAGGTGTCCCTCATTCCCATCTCAAGATGTTGGGAGGTGTGCAGCCATCACATCTAAGAATTGGTAAGCTGCAACAGCATGTTTTGCTTTTGGGTTTAACCCTTTCCCGCAGGAGCTATAGCTGGAAGACGTCCATGGACATCGTCCTGTGCTCGCGCTGCCCTCGGATGATCACAGATTGGAGTAAAGTGGCCAATCAGAGTGGCCCTTTACCACGTGATCAGCTGTCAGCCAATGACAGCTGATCATGCAATATAAACAGAAGCCGGTTATCGGCTTTGTTTTCCTCACGCTGTCATAAAAAGATAGCCAGCTGCTGTTAAAGGGACATCGGCCCCAAAATTGCCGACCAGCACTGCTAATCAGTGCCCACCAGTGCTGGTAATCTGTGCCCATCAGTGCCCCCTATCGGTGTCCACTCATCAGTGCCCATCGGTGCAGGAAAAAAGTTACCTGTTTGCAAACTTTTATAACAAACTATGAAAATGTTTTTTTTTTTTTTCCAAAATTTTTGGTCTTTTATTGTTTGTTTAGCAAAAAAAAAAACCCAGCGGTGAATAAATGCCACCAAAAGAAAGCTCTATTTGTGTGAAAAAAATGATAAAAATTTGATATGGGTACATTGTATACTGCTTTAAACACACAGTATTTTTACTGCGACCAGGCGGCAGCTGCAGGCACCAGCACGATCCTTGTGGACCCAAGGTGCTTGCAACTTACATGTGATTGTAATCATGTGATCGCTTTGACCAATCATAGCAATGTAAACAAAGCCGTCACAAATGGCTTCTATTCATGACTGTTTTGCAAACTATTGTAAAGCTATGATTGACGCACGGTTATCACATGGTGCCTGGGCCAATCACAGCACCCCGTAGAGCTTTTCATCATATATTCCGACCGTGTGTATGCCCCATCGGACTTTTTCTGTCGAATTCATATGAACTTAAATAGAGAACATGTTCTAAATTTTTACGAGGGAACTAATTACTATCAGAAAAACCGATCGTCTGTATGCTGTTCCGACGCACCAAAAACAACGCATGCTCTGAAGCAAGTACGAGACGGAAGCTATTGGCTACTGGCTTTTGAACTTCTGTTTTCTAGTCCCGTCATACGTTACCGCGTTCTGGACGGTCGGAATGTGATGTGACCGTGTGTAGGCAAGACAGCTTGAGCGGAATTCCGTCGGCACAACCTTCAGAGTTTATTCCGACGGGAAAACCGGTCGTGTGTACAGGGCATTAGACTAACCTATCTAGCCCTGTGAAGAAGAAATCGGTATACAGTTGAACCTCGGATTGCGAGTAACGCGGTTAACGAGGGTTTTGCAATACGAGCACTGTATTTTTAAAATTTGTAACTCGGTTTGCGAGTGTTTGTCTCGCAAAACGAGCACGATTCAGGCCAAAGAGGTGTGCCGCTTTTGGCCTGAGGTGGGGGGGGGGGGGGGGTGCCGGAGCTGAATGCCGCCGATCGGCGCCGTTCGGAAATGCACGGAAAGGCCGTGCTGTCCTCGGGCAAATCTCAGGTAGGAAGTCTTTCCGAGGTTTGCCGAGGTCATCCGAAGTGTCCTCGGGCCTTTTCGGCCGTTTCCGAGGCTCTCCGGCGCCCCCCCCCCGCCTCTGGCCGCATGCGGTATTGCACCCCATTGAAGTCAATGCGGAACAAATTATTTTTGTTTCCATTAACTTCAATGGGAAAACTCGCTTTGATATGCGAGTACTTTGGATGACGAGCATTCTCCTGGAACGGATTATGCTCGTAATCCGAGGTTCCACATACCTTCTGAAGGATCGGCTCCAAAAAAGGCATGTATAATGATTTCTTCTTCATAGGTGTAGCCCTACCCCCCATAGGAGCCGCTTGAGTTTATTCAGTCCGTTACTCTGCCCTTCAACCCCAAAAATCACCTCGGCCCCTGCTGGCACACCTGGCAACAGTGTTAGTGGAATATCACAGTAAATGACACACTGACACAGTTCAAACTATTTAGCTCTCTCAGATTTACTTAGTCAAGAGAAGAGACTTAAAAAGATATTGTAGTCAGCCGGGTCCTGGATAAATGGCCAAGACTCGCTTGAAACCGTTCTTAAAGCAGTTAGATAACACTTGGCAACGACAAGTAATTTAATACCGGGGGTGGCGGCTGGTGTTTTTTCTTTTTTTCTTTTAGGGGGGCAGCAAACAAACACCCCCCCCCCTTTGATCGGACGGCCGGCGGCGGCAACCCCCCCCCCCTACCCCCCGCCCCGGAGGACAGTCGTGGGTCATCAAAACCCCACACTTACCCCATCTAGGAAGTGGGTAAGCATGTCCGGCAGCATGTCTGGCGGCTTTCTTCCTCCTCCTGTGGGGGGGGGATCACAGCGGCCTCCTCCTCCTCCTCCTCCAATAGGATCGCCTGACCTTTCAGCCAATCAGGAAACAGGTATCAGACCCACGCTTCCTGATTGGCGGAGAGGCGATTCAGTGTTAGAAAAGCGAATATTCATTTGCTTTTCTAACACACCTGCTTGGGCTCCGAGCGCCACGCTCTGCGCCACGAGTCCACCCTATTAGAATCTATGGCTCTAATCGGGTGCTTAAAAAAAAAAAAAAAAAAAAAAAAACACTGACGCCTCTGCAATTCATGCGTCCTGAAAGGGGCCGGACGCATGAATAGGGGGTGGCCGCGGCAGCCGTGGATAGATTCATGCTATACATGAATCTAATCTATCAATTACAGTATCTCACAAAAGTGAGTACACCCCTCACATTTTTGTAAATATTTTATTCTATCTTTTCATGTGACAACACTGAAGAAATGACACTTTGCTACAATGTAAAGTAGTGAGTGTACAGCTTGTATAACAGTGTAAATTTGCTGTCCCCTCAAAATAACTCAACACACAGCCATTAATGTCTAAACCACTGGCAACAAAAGTGAGTACACCCTTAAGTGAAAATGTCCAAATTGGGCCCTAAGTGTCAATATTTTGTGTGGCCACCATTATTTTCCAGCACTGCCTTAACCCTCTTGGGCATGGAGTTCACCAGAGCTTCACAGGTTGTCACTGGAGTCCTCTTCCCCTCCTCCATGATGACATCACAGAGCTGGTGGATGTTGGAGACCTTGCGCTCCTCCACCCTCCATTTGAGGAGGTCCCACAGATGCTCAATAGGGTTTAGGTCTGGAGACATGCTTGGCCAGTCCATCACCTTTACCCTCAGCTTCTTTAGCAAGGCAGTGGTCATCTTGGCGGTGTGTTTGGGGTCATTATCATGTTGGAATACTGCCCTGCGGCCCAGTCTCTGAAGGGAGGGGATCATGCTCTGCTTCAGTATGTCACAGTACATGGTTCCCTCAATGATCTGTAGCTCCCCAGTCCTGGCAGCACTCATGCAGCCCCAGACATGACACTCCCACCACCATGCTTGACTGTAGACAAGACACACTTGTCTTTGTACTCCTCGCCTGGTTGCCGCCACACACGCTTGACACCATCTGAACCAAATAAGTTTATCTTGGTCTCATCAGACCACAGGACATGGTTCCAGTAATCCATGTCCTTAGTCTGCTTGTCTTCAGCAAACTGTTTGCGGGCTTTCTAATGAATCATCTTTAGAAGAGTCTTCCTTCTGGGACGACAGCCATGCAGACCAATTTGATGCAGTGTGCGGCGTATGGTCTGAACACTGACAGGCTGACACCCCCCCCCCCCCCCCTTCAACCTCTGTAGCAATGCTGGCAGCACTCATATGTCTATTTCCCAAAGACAACCTCTGGATATGACGCTGAGCACGTGCACTCAACTTCTTTGGGCATCCATGGCGAGGCCTGTTCTGAGTGGAACCTGTCCTGTTCAACCGCTGTATGCTCTTGGCCAACGAGCTGCAGCTCAGTTTCAGGGTCTTGGCAATCTTCTTATAGCCTAGGACGGTGATGGCGAACCTTGGCACCCCAGATGTTTTAGAACTACATTTCCCATGATGCTCATGCGCTCTGCAGTGTAGTTAAGCATCGTGGGAAATGTAGTTCCAAAACATCTGGGGTGCCAAGGTTCCCCATCACTGGCCTAGGCCATCTTTATGTAGAGCAACAATTCTTTTTTTTCAGCTCCTCAGAGAGTTCTTTGCCATGAGGTGCCATGTTGAACTTCCAGTGACCAGTATGAGAGAGTGAGAGCGATAACTCCAAAATTTAACACACCTGCTCCCCATTCACACCTGAGACTGTGTAACACTAACGAGTCACATGACACTGGGGAGGGAAAATGGCTAATTGGGCCCAATTTGGACATTTTCACTTAGGGGTGTACTCACTTTTGTTGCCAGCGGTTTAGACATTAATGGCTGTGTGTTGAGTTATTTTGAGGGGACAGCAAATTTACACTGTTATACAAGCTGTACACTCACTACATTACATTGTAGCAAAGTGTCATTTCTTCAGTGTTGTCACATGAAAAGATATCATTAAAAATTTACAAAAATGTGAGGGGTGTACTCACTTTTGTGAGATACTGTATATAGAGGGGGGCCGCACCTGTGCACCCTTAATGGACGGGCTGCCCCTGCCGGGCAGTAGGGGGAGTTGACACCACACATAATGATTAGGGTGTGCCCAGGCACACCTGGCACACCCCATGCGCACGCCTATAAGAAAGTAGGAAATATTGTGTTTGTTTTTATTTTCATAACTGCCTTTTTTTTTTTTTTTTCCTTTTTTTGTATATTACCATTACTAGTTTAAAAAAAAATCCAGTATATTTATCACAGTTTGTAGACACTATAACTTTTGTGCAAACTAATCAATAAAGCTTTTTTTTTTTTTTTTTTTTTTTTTTTTTTTTACCAAAAATATGTAGCAAAATACATATTGGCCTACATTTTATAAAGAAATTCAAATTTATTTATTTTTTTAAATATTGTCGATTTTTTTTTTTTTTTTTTTTTTATATAGCACAGAAGATTAAAACTGCAAAGGTGATCAAATACCACCACAAGAAAGCTTTATTTGTGGGGTGGGGGGGTCCTCAATTTTGTGTACAATGTCGCACAACCGCGCAATTGTCAGTTAAAATTGCTGTATCGCAAAAAGGGAAAAAAATGGCCTGCTCAGGAAAGGGGGCAAATCTTCTGGAGGGCAAGTGGTTGCATAGTAAGGAGAAATGCATGAAATAGAGAAATTAATGAAACGAATTAAAAAAAATGAAATAAATACATGAAATAGGGAAACATTGTAAATGTTTTCATGTGTAACTGGCTAGAGATCACTATAAATGAATATAGACGTGTATTTTATATGACACGAAGAGCACAGAGGATGCAGAAAACTGACATCTCTCTCTGGATGACAGGTACTCTGCAATCTCACCTGTCACTGCTTCCCCCGCCCCCTATCATCACGGCCCCTCCCACCTGATCGGTGCTGCTAATCCTACGCATGAGGGGGGGGCGTGGCATAGGCTCCTCCCTTTCCCCCACCCCGGCCAGGATAAGCCCGCTGAGCTCACACCATAGAAAAGGGGGCATGACCGCAGCTCCGCTTCCGAGGCGTGGCCTGCTGCAGTCGGCCCCGCCCTCCTTGATATGACAGCTTGCTGCGCAGTCTGCAGCTTCACTTCTCACAGAGATCCGTCACACAGGCTCCGGTGAGAACCGACCCCATCCACTGCCGATCCTACACCGACACCGGACACATCCGACATCATGGTGAGTCATCAAGTCCTGCCACAACATGGACCTGCCCTTTAAGAAAAAAAAAATAATAATAATAATCCTTCATTTTCTGCTGGATTGGGCCAGTTTGCAGTCTGTAGCAATGCGTGTTGGACTCTAAATGCCAGCAATGCGGCACTACAAATCCCAGCAATGCGGCACTACAAATCCCAGCAATGTGGGGACTTTTAGCTGATAGATCATATATTGCATTGTCATCTCAGCGTGGTGGTGGGGGGATGGGAGGGGGGGGTGTGGTCTGGTGGTGGTGGGGGGGGGATGGGAGGGGGCAGATCTCAGCACTCTCCACCAGGGGGACAGACCTGCCTGGTGAAATGTTTTTGTTGCAGGGAGTGCCAGTGACGTCATAATCTGTCATCACATTCCTCCAATGCTGCATGCAAGACCCGATTATTTTATTTTTTTTCTCATCAATTATCCTGGTCATACACCATACAATCCCTGATTTTGTACGATCATCTTCACCTCCCCCCGGGAAGGTTTTCCTACCCCTTTCGTGACCAGGCCATTTATTTTACGATACGGCGCTGCGTTGCTTTTTACTGACAGTTGCGCGGTCGTTCGATGCTGTAGCCAAATAAAATTGACGTTTTTTGCGCTAAAAACAAAAAAATAGACAATTTTTTGAAAAAAAAAGACAGATCGATATTTTTTTGCTTTCTGCTATAAAACATATCCAATAGATACAATAAAAAAAAAAAAAAAAAAATCTAATTTCTTCATCAATTTAAATTTAGGTCAATATGGATTCTGCTACATGTTTTTGGTTAAAAAAAAAAAAAAGTTACATAGTAGGTGATGACTTGTGTCTTTTTTTTTTTTTTTTTCGACCTCAAGTCCAACCTATGTGTGTGATTAGATGTCAGTGTTACATTGTATATCCCTGTATGTTGCGGGCGCTCAGGTGCTCATCTAAGGCCCCATGCACACGAGACGCCGGTGCAAACTCTGCTGAAAGCATGTTTTTAAAAGCTGAAACCGGCGTTTAGAAACGCCCGTTTTGCCGCGTCTAGCGGCGTTTTAGCGCGTTTGCGTCTAGAAATTCTCGCTCTCTCTCTCTCTCTCTCTCTCTCTCTCTCTCTCTCTCTCTCTCTCTCCTCTCTCTCTCTCTCTCTCTCTTCTCTCTCTCTCTCTCTCTCTCTCTCTCTCTCTCTCTCTCTCTCTCTCTCTCTCTCTCTCTCTCTCTTCTCTCTCTCTCTCTCTCTCTCTCTCTCTCTCTCTCTCTCCGAATAGCTTCATAATAATATATAGTAACTTCAGCGATCCCTGCCCTTTAATTACTATATACAGTTAAAAAATAATAATATAACTGTATATAGTAATTAAAGGGCAGGGATGCCTGAAGTTACTATATATTATTATGAAGCTATTCGCTAAATATATATATATTTATTACTCCGATAGTTTCTAGACGTAAACGCCGCTAGACGCGGCATGCAAACGTGACAAAACGGCGTTTCTAAATGCCGGTTTCAGCTTTAAATATATAGTAACTTCAGGCATCCCTGCCCTTTAATTACTATATACAGTTTAAAAAAAAAAATTATTATATATATATTATAATTTTTTTTTTTTTTTTTTTCATGTACAAACTATGGGATATTTTTATTTATTTTTACTAGTAATGGCGCGATCAGTGGACTGCGATATCGCGGCGGACATTCAGACACTAACTGACACTTTTGGACCAGTGACACTATTACAGTCATCAATGCAAAAAAAAATAAAAAAATATGCACCTGTCACTGTACTAATGACACTGGCTGGGAAGGGTTAAAGTGGTTGTAAAGCCTTAAGGTGTAAAACAATTCTGTTCTGCAGTCCCCGTCCCCCCCCCCCCCCTTCTTACCATCCAATCAGCAATGTGCTCCAATGACACTGGTAGGGAAGGGTTAATATCGGGGAGGGGCGATCAAAGGGTTAACAAGTGTGTTCTGTGGGAGATGCTTTTTACTAGGAATAGATGGGATTTATTCCCTGCTTTGCAGAGACACAAACTCAATCCCTTCCCTCCTGCCAGAACGCTGATCTGCCTTTTTTTACATAGGCAGATTGCCATTCTGTGTCTTCTGCGGGTGCTGGAGGGCATCGAGTGCCGCGCACCCGCCGATCGGCTTCCACTGTGTGCAATCAGTTGGAATCGCGTAGGCATAGGTGCCGCCCTGTCGCAGTAATACTGCTATACGGAGGATGGTGACTTCAATTTTACCATAGCAAAGCAAAAGAACGTCACCAGCACACCAAGGATCTCCAGAGTGGGTCCAAATGCAGATTGTACGTCAGCAGAATGGCACTGGCAGGCAAAAGGGTGTACAGGTACGTCCCCTTTAAGAAGCGGTGTTGCGAGCGTGCCGCCAGAGGCGCGGTCTCCGTGACTCGATGTCCGCCAGGTGCCCACGATCGTGTCACGGAGAGAGGAAGAACGGGGAGATGCTTATGTAAAAAGCATTTCCCTGTACTGCCTAGTAACAGGACAGTGATCTACTGCTCTCTGTGATCGAGAGCAGTGATCGCTGTCCTGTGTGTTCAAGCCACGCCCCCTCACAGTTAGAATCACTCCCTAGGACGCACTTAACCCCTTCACCGCCCCCTAGTGGTTAACCCCTTCACTGCCAGTCTCAATTACAGAGTAATCCATGCATTTCTATTCGCACTGATTGCTGTATAAATGACAATGGTCCCAAAAATGTGTAAAAAATGTCCGATGTGTCCGCCATAATGTTGCAGTCCTGATAAAAATCGCAGATCGCCGCCATTACTAATAATATAAAATTAAAAATAAAAATGCATAAAACTATCCCTATTTTGTAGACGCTATAAATTTTGCGCCAATCAATATACGCTTATGCGATTTTTATTTATTATTTTTTCCGAAAATATGTAGAATACATATCGCCTAAACTGAGGAAAAAAATGTTTTTTTTTATATATTTTTGGGGATATTTATTATAGCAAAAAGTAAAAAAAAATACTGCATTTTTTTTCAAAATTGTCGCTTTTTTTTTGTTTATAGCGCAAAAATAAAAACCGCAGAGGCGATCAAATACCACCAAAAGAAAAAACTATTTGTGGGAAAAAAAGGCCGTCAATTTTGTTTGGGTGCAGCGTCGCACGGCCGCGCTATTGTCAGTTAAAGTGACACAGTGCCGAATTGCAAAAAATGCTATGGTCTTTGGGCACCAAATGGTCCGGGCTGAAGTGGTTAAGGACCGCCCCCACGTACATTCATTGCGCAGGACGGCCCTTGAGCGAAAAAAAAAATTGCGTACCCGTACATGATGTCCCTGTTCCTGGTCTGGGTGTGTGCGCGCCGCTGGAGACCCGCTCAGCTAATCGGCGGGTCGGCAGGCCAGACGTCGCCACGAGCCCAGCGATCGTTCAGAGAGGCATAATGGCGATCTGGCTACGTAAACAAGGCAGACCACTGTTCTGGCAGAGGGGGGAAAAGATCTTGTGTTTCTGCTGATCGTCTGTTATTCCTATCGGAGAAATCGATCAGAAAAAGAGTTTATCATTTACCGAAGTGTGGGTGACCGCTGGTAGGCCGCATTCACGCCTGTGTAACGTGTTGTTCGTGTGGTGTGGGTGTTTTTTTTATTTATTTATTTTTTTTTTTTTTTACATTGCGTTTTGCGGCAGTTTTGTCACACGACCACATAGGGCAGCCGCTTGAGACTGCGTTCACACCTGAGTGTTGAATCGTGGGCAGAGTTGCTGCAATTTAAAAAAAAAAAAACAAAACCCAGGTGTGAATGACAAATCGCACAACGCAAATTTCAGGTGCCATCTGAATGGCACCTAAAAATGTGCGGTTCTGCCGCAATTGTCACACAATAAATCGCGCCAAACCGCATCGCGTGATGCATGTTGCGCAAAAGAAGCTCCCAAACGTTATTTTTTTGGGGGGGTGACCAGCTTCACGCGGTGTGGTTTGCCGCAATTTATCGCGGGGCGATCGCGGCGAAACTGCACCGCATTTTTTTTATAGGTGTCATTCTAATGCATGGCATTTCAAATGTGCGTCGTGTGATTTTTGTCGCTCGCACCTGAGCGTTTTTTTTTAAATCCCTTGCAGAATCGCAGCAAATCTGCCTGCGATTCGAAAACGCCCAGGTGTGAATGCAGCCTGCATGTGAGCAATGCGGCAAAGTAGCATGTGTAGCCTTTTGTTTGGCACTAAGCCAAGTGCGTTTTTTGGTATTTTGCCACGTTTTTCGGCGCAACAAAACTGCTACCTGCGTTTGGGGTGGCATTAAGAAATGAGCATAGTGTGCGTTTTGCCGTGGCTTCTTCTTCTCCTTCTTTTTATTTATTTTTTCTCACATATGTTCTGGAAACACGAGCAGGATTGCGCATTTCTGCCTGCTATCTGGGAACACTTGGGTGTGAATGTGGTCTTAGTGTTACCAAAGCTCTGTAATTTGTCCCTGTATGCAAATAAAAAAAAAAACAAACCTATTTAATAGTTCCTGCTGAAACAATGTATTCAAATTGTATCCAATCAGGTAAGCCCTTGCACTACATAGTTGATGATGGTAGAGCTAAAAGAAAATATAATATAATATAATAGATATAGAGATAGATAGATAGATCTCTATTTTTATATAGATATCTCTCTCTCTCATATACATATACATATACATATATATATATATATATATATATATATATATATATATATATATATATATATATATATATATATATATATATATATATATATATATACTCTGATTTAAAAAAAAAAAAAAAATATATATATATATATTATACACATTTTTTTTTTAGTCTGCCTTTTAAAGGGCCACTAGCGTAAGAAATATTGTATTTTGCTAGGTGTGTGGCTGATGACCGCACTGAGCCTGGGTTCACACTAGCGCAATCTCAGAGATCACATGCAATTCGCACCGCATGTGGCGATCACATGCGAGTTGTCCTACAGTTGTATGGTTGGATTCATACAGAAAATAGTGCAGGGACTTGTTTTTCACCCGCACTAGAATCGGATCGCATGGGTGTTCTCACCCATGCGATCCGATTCCTGTGCGAGTTCGCACTGCAATCTGTGAACTAAACTGGGGGTGTCATTAACGTTAATGACGCTCGCAGAAGGGCGTGCGAGCTGCCTGCGGGAGGGATGCGGGAACCAGCGCTGTAATCGCACTGGTTCCCGCATCGCACATATGTGAAAGCAGGGTAAGGCTGCATCCACACATGATCGTGGGCAGAATCACTGCAATCCCCCCCCCCCCCTTGCGACTTTCAAATTGCTGCAAATGGCTTACTTCTAATGGCACCCCAATCGCGCCGCTATTTTGCTACGATTGTCATGCAGTAAATCGCTCTGCAATTGCAACGCTTGTCGCTTAAAAAGGAACCTGAGCTTCTACTGGGCCACAGCGTTGCGATTTGCCTCGATTGCAGCGTGATTTACCACGCCAAAATCACAGCGCGATTGGGGTGCCATTAGAAGAAATAGCATCACGAAGGCGTCCCACATTTTGCAGCCATTTGACATTGCAGGGCGGGATCACTGCTATTTATTTTTAATTTTTTTTTCCAAGCCTCTGGAAAATTTACCCCCCCCCCCTTCATGACCAGGCCATTTTTATTGGCACTGCGTCACTTTAACAATTGCGCGGTCATGCAACGCTGTACACAAACTTTATATCTTTTTTTTTTTTTTCCCCCTACAAATAGAGCTTTCTTTTGGTGATATTTGATCACCTCTGTACTTTTATTTTTTGTGCTATAAACCAAAAAGACTGACAATTTTGAAGAAGGAAAACAAAAAGTGTTACTTTCTGCTATAAAGCATATTCAATAAAAAAAAATCGAATTTCTTCATTTATTTAGGCCAATATGAATTCTGCTATATATTTTTGGTTAAAAAAAAAAAAATTGTATATTGATTTGCTTGTGTAAAAGTTATAGCGTCTACAAGTGTATATGTGTATATTTTTTTTATTTGCATTTGACCCGTTCCAATGCGTTTCGAGATGCGTTTTTTTTTTTTTTCACTGTAATGGGGTCTGGTGCATTTTTTTAAATGCGTTTTTTATTGCGTTCCGATACAGTCCAGTGCAGGAAAAATGCAGCATGTTCTACTTTTCTGGAACGGACGGCACTAGGGTGAACTATCCCGTTGGAAACCATATAACCTTAATAGCCATGCATTATTTTTTTTTTGATGCAGAAAAAAAAAGCACACTGGACTGCACATGGTGTGAACTGGCCCACACTTAACCCTTTGATCGTCCCAGATCTTTAACCCCTTCCCAGCCAGTGTCAGTACAGCTATGTATAAACGGGAAGCAATCGGCGCAAACAGGTGAAATGAATGGATGCAAGCTGAACACTATATAGGTCATCACAAAGCCAATATACAATCAATAAAACAATATTAGTGCAGCGCAATATGATGAGGAAGAAAGTCCATTTCCAAATATAAGGACTAAGATGTCCAAAATGAAGAATGGCGAGTTCCCTCGTGATGGAAAAGGAAAAAAAAACTCCAGTGGTCAATCGGTGACAGTATCCTCCACCACAGACAAACAGGATGCGCTATATATGCGATTCTGACCTCCTATAATAAGAGGTCCACCGGATCTGGTAAGCGCATCTGTTTGCCTGGACTGATGGCCGTCTCAGCCTATCAGCGAGCCGCTGAGAGCCTCTCCCCGCCCCTCCACAGCTCAGCGTTCCAGTAAGCACGGGGGGGGGCAGAGCGGAGAGCTGCTGACTGACGGGCAGCAGCTCTCCGCTCCTGGAGCTGAGAGAACCGAGCCAACGGCAGTGTTCGATTGCTCGGTTCTCAGTGCAGAGACGCCGGGGGAATCTGGGGAGAAAAAAAAAACAAAACGTACTTCTCTTTTAAGGTGATGCAGTGCCGTATCACAAAAAAAATGGCCTGGCCATTAAGGGGGGTAAATCATATGGAGAGCGACTTCAGGAACTTGCTACCCTGTTTCCCTGAAAAAAAAAATAAGACCTAGCGTGATGGCTGCAATATAAGCCCTACCCCCCAAATAAGCCCTAGTTAAAGTCCTTGTAGGTCTTATTTTTGGGGGAAATAGGGTAGGGTTTATTTGGGGGGTAGGGCTTATATTGCAGCCACCACTGACAATCACGCTAGGTCCTATTTTCGGGGAAACAGGGTATGTGCAGTCTGGAGGAAAGAAGGAAGAGGGGAAACATGACTGAAACATTTAAATACATCAAGGTGGTGAATAAGACCCCTTTCACACCGAGGGCGTTGTGCAGGCGCTATAGCGTTAAAAATAGCGCCTGCAATCCGCCCTTAAACAGCTGCAGCATTGTCTCCAGTGTGAAAGCCCTTGGAGCGCTGCGCTGGCAGGACGGGAAAAAAAGTCCTGCCAGCAGCTTCTTTGGAGCGGTGAAGGAGCAGTGTGTTTACCGCTCCTCCCCCGCTGCTCCCCATTGAAATCAATGGGGCAGCGCTGGGATACCGCCGGCAAAACGCCGCTATTGTGGCGAATTGCGGGCGGTTTCATCCCCTTTCTCGACCGCTAGCGGGGGGGGTTAAAAGCACCCCGCTAGTGGGCCGAAATGCGACACTAATCCGATGGTAAAACGCCGACGATATGGGCGGCCCGGTGTGAAAGGGCTCTGAGGTTCAGAAAGGCAGTTTTTTTTAACTTTTTCAATATGAAACCAAAATCAAGAACAGGGGGATATGACCTCAAACTAACTGGAGGGAAGTTCAAAACTAATCTTAGAAAGTATTATTTTACTGAAAGAGTAGTTGATGATGGAATAGACTCCCAGCAGAGGTAGTGAGACCGCCAACAGTAAGGCTGGGTTCACATTAGTGCATTGTGCGACTTCACATGCGATTTGCACTACATTGCAGATCACATGTGATGTCCGTGCGATGCAAATTCAGCCATTCGGATACTATGGCCGATATCGCAACGCACAGGACCCTTTTTTTTTTTTTTGGTCCGCCCCCAGAGTCACACCCATGCGATCCGATTCCTGTCCGATTTGACAGTTCACACCACGATATGCGACCTGAAATGGGGGTGTCGTTCACTTTGTATTGACAATCCCAGCAGTTCACATATGGCAGAGTGGTCTGCTTGCGAGTCAGGTGCGATGTGGGAACCCGCAGTGGAGATTCGCAGGGCTTCCCGCATCGCACCAATGTGAACTCCGCCTTCAAACCGAGATCTATACTCTGACAAAGATAAAGGGGTTGGAAATACTCAAGGTTTTTCACCTTAATGCAATATATGTATTAAAGCGATTTGTAAAGGTAAATTTTTTTTTTTTTTTTTTTTTTTTTAAGCAAACCTATCATACTTGCCTCCACTGGGCATCTCGTTTTGCACAGAGTGGCCCCGAACCTGGTCTTTTGGGGTCCCCTGGTGGCTCTCGCAGCTCCTCCCCCACATCTGATAACCCCCTCGGAGAAGTGCTTTCCTGAGGGGGTCACCTTGCGGGCGCGCTCCCGAGTCAAGCATTTGGCGTCCATACAGGCCGAATGCAGGACTTGGCCCCGCCCCCCCGGCGCTCGCGTAATTGGATTTGATTGACAGCAGCGGGAGCCAATGGCAGCGTTGCTATCGAGCTATATAATCAAGAGCTGAGAATACGGGGCAGAGAGACAGCACGTCAAGTTTGAGGGTTCAGGTAGGTAAAACATTGGGGGGGGTGGTGTCTGGGGGGCCGGTCCCTGACAGGTGTTTTTTTTTCACGAAGGTTTACAACCCCTTTAGGCTAGGTTCACACTGCTGCGAATTCTATTGCGAATTTGAGCCGCTGCGATCGCTCAAATTCGCAATAGTCATTTAAATTGCATAGATTGACATTAGTGCCGTTCACATCAATGCGTTGCGAATATAACCTGTGGGAAAAAGAAGGTCCTGTGCGAGTTTGATCCGTGTGGGATGCGAATTCAGCTCCATAGACTGCAAAATTTGCAGTAGAATCGCAAAAACGCATATAGAATTCGCAATGCGAAATCGCGCTAAATTCGCACTGCAGCAGTGTGGACCTAGCCTTAAGGTGAAAAACCTCCTGTAATGCAGCTGTCTTCGTTTTTACTTGCCTGAACCCGGTCTTTCCCGCGACAGGTACAAGCACACCAGCTCCAGCCGGTGTCTCAGGTCCGGATTGGATGGATTGCTAGCAGCGCAGCCATTGGCTCCCGCTGCTGTCTATCAAATCCAGTAACACGGGAGCCAGGGTCGGGGAGTCCTGTTGTCTGTGTCAGTGGACGCAGCAGCAGGACATGGGAGCGTGCCCCGAGGGAGAGCAGGGCCCTCAAAGAGGAGGAGCCAGAAACGCTGCTGAGGGACCCTAGAAGAGGAGGATCGGGGCCACTCTGTGCAAAAACCAATTGCATAGAGGTAAGTATGAAATGTTTATTTTTGTTTTTTTAAATCCACAAACCTTTTACATAGCCTTCGATTGAAAAAAAAAAAAAGGGCAAGCTCGATGGACTACTGTAGTTTTTTTTTTTTTTTTTTTCTTTCTGCCGTCACTTTTCTATGTTTAAATCTTCCGGAGGAGAAGTGGTTAATACAGATTTATAAAGTTGAGCTATTCATACACTTCTTAGTTCTGTACTTGATAAGAAAAAATATATGTTTTTGCTAAACTTTTTGAATGAAGTCTTGGGAGAGAGATTGTACAAATGTCATGTGATCAGATCCAGGCTGGTATAGAGCAGTGCGTGTTCCGGGGGGGCGACATTGCCAGCTTCGCCCTTCTTCTTCTTCTTCTTTATCTGATCCTGGCATGGTGACAGCTGCTGATGGCCGCATGTTCGGTGCGCTCGGCTCCTTTCCTTTCACCAGGCAGTGCCGCCTTTCACAATGATCTGTTACACCACGGCTTGCAACATGCTTTCCTCTCCCAAACGCTTCCCTGCACAGTACAAGACGTGCGAACAATACAGCTGCGTACTTCTAGAAGTTTTTATTTCCTGCCGGTGTGAAAGCGCTGATGATAGATGTGGCACATGTTCTGCACCCAGGAGGATGCGAATGTCGAAGTTAATGAAGTTCTATCATTTATATCGTGTTTTACTGTTCTGGGTTGGGAAACATTGGAAGAGCCTGTAATTATCTGCAACGGGACGTTCAGATCTGCCTTAAAACAGATTTGTAGTTTAATATGGTTACTGAATAACCTGTAAGCTTGCAGTTGTGATGCAAATCTGTCCAATCCACAAGTCTGCTGCTGCGAGGACTTTGCTTTCAACCTGCGCCATTGTATTATATATCGTACACACCTTCCTATACAACACATGGCAGATCAAGACCTAAAGGCAAAAAACACACATGCAGGGTGGCTAAAAATCAATGGAAAAAAAAAAAAAAATATAATATAAATATATATATATATATATATATATATATATATATATATATATATATATTATTATTATTATTATTATTATTATTATTATTATTATTATTAAAGAGGAGGGCCCATCAAAAAAAAAAAAAAAAAAATTAAGTCAGCAGCTACAAATACTGCAGCTGCTGACTTTTAATTGGACACTTGCCTGTCCCAGGGTCCAGCGATGCGGGGGATCGAAGCCCCACTCGTCTCCCCCCTCCGTTCAGCGGTGCCGGCATTGCAACTGTGGGCGCCGGGCTGTGGCTTCACAGCCTGGCATGCGCAAGCGGCGCTGCCGCGATTGGCTGCTCAGTCACCTGGGACCTGTAATGGGTCCCAGTTGATTGACAAGAGGGAGGGAACAGAGCTGAGCCCTTCCTGTGCCGAGGGGGAAGTGATGTCACCAGCCCAGGCACTGGAAGAGGCAGACTACGAGGGACCCCCTAGCAACAGGCATTTCGAGGTAAGTAAAAAAAATTAAAAATTTCCAAATGTTTTTTTTTTTTTTTTTTATTTTTTTTAGGCACAGTCATGAATTTTTTTTTTTTTTTTTT
The DNA here is from genome assembly GCF_042186555.1 of Aquarana catesbeiana. Classification (NCBI taxonomy): domain Eukaryota; kingdom Metazoa; phylum Chordata; class Amphibia; order Anura; family Ranidae; genus Aquarana; species Aquarana catesbeiana. The sequence goes on from NC_133329.1 coordinate 390,861,259, forward strand.
TTTTTTTTTTTAGGGTGGAACACCACTTTAAATTAAAAAAAATTTATTATATAAGGCATGGGTGCTCAATCTGTGGCCCTCCAGCTGTTGCAGAACTACAAGTAGCATGAGGCATTGCAAGCCACTGACTGTTACAAGCATGACTCCCAAAGGCAGAGGCGTGATGGGACTTGTAGTGCCACCACTGCTGGAGGGCCACAAGTTGAGCACCCATGATAATAAGGGGTTGTAAAACCTCCTGTGATGAAGCAGCCCCCCCCCCCTTTTTACTTGCCTGAACTTGACCTTTCCAGCATCCAGGGACGAGCACACCAGCTCCAGCCAGTGTCTCGGGTCCTGGTTGGATAGATTGATGGCAGCGCAGCCATTGGCTACTGCTGCTGTCAATCAAATCCAATGACACTGTGGGGGCGGGGCCGAGTACTGCTGTCTGTGTCAATGGACACAGGAGCCAGCACGAGTGCCCTGAGGAAAAGCGCTTCTCTAACGGGGCACTCGAGGGGAGAGGAGGGACCCCAGAAGAGGAGGATCGGGGCCACTGGGCAAAACCAACTCGGGGATTGGGACAAAACCAATTGCACAGAGGTAAGTATGACATAAAAAAGGAAAATAAAAAATTTTTTACGAACCTTTACATAACCTTTAAAACCGGATTTGTTTTTATTTTTATCAAATTTGTTTACTCCAAAAGCATTTTAATAAAATATCTTACTAAAGATAGGTTTTTTTTTTTTTTTTTTTTTTTCTATTTAAGATACAATAATAATTTAGGTTATTCAGCATGAAATGGAGCTTAGTTATGTAGCATGAGGCTGTCTATTCTGCAATATTTACATTTTTGGTAAACTCATTCAATGAATGCAAGCTAAGATAACATGCACTGCATTTATGCATTCACACAATTTCGCAGTAACCATGAGAGAGAACAAAAGTTCAGGAATAATTAATTTATCCCGTCGTTTGGCAAATCTATGTACACTACAAACTGTATGACTGAATCGGTTCTGATATCGCTGTTTTACTAACCCGACAGCTTATTAGTCTAAATAGGAAACCTTCATTTTGTTTGCAAATATTAAAGATTCTAACTACCAGCAAGAATGAGGCCTTACATTTAAATAGCATCTGTTGTTTCGGATCCATCATGCCAGCGCCTGTTAGCGGGCATCCACTCACCCGCTGCCGCCACGTCCCCTTAAAGTGAATGAGACTGTCGGTGAGTCAACAGCTGGTCAGAGGAGATGTGGGGGAGAGATGACAGTTGCTCTTTTAAAAAAAAATGATGATTTAAATCAAATCCACCCTGCACACATGCATCTCTGCAATACAAGCATGTTTCCCCATGATTTATCCCTTAAAGCGAATCTAAAAACTGTTTAAAGCAGAGTTTCAGCCCCCCCCCCCCCTTCTGCAAAAATTAAGTCTGCAGCTACAAATACTGCAGCTGCTGACTTTTAATATTAGGACATTTACCTGTCCAGGGAGCCCACGATGTCAGCACCCCAGCCGATTTTTCAATTGGCTCTCGGGTGCTGCCGCCGCCATGCCTTGTAAGGCCCCTTTCACATTGGGGCGGTGGGGGCGTCGGCGGTAAAACAGCGCTATTTTTAGCGCTGTTTTACCGTCGTTTTTGCGGCGGTATTCGGCCGCTAGCGGTGCGGTTTTAATCCCCGCTGGTGGCCGAAAAAGGGTTAAATCTGCTCGTATAGCGCGGCTACAGCCGCGCTGCCCCATTGATTTCAATGGGCAGGAGCGGTGAATACACTGCTCCTTCACCGCTCCAAAGATGCGGCTTGCATGAGTTTTTTTCTGAACAAACAGCAGCGGCTGTTTTGGGTCGGTTTGCAGGTGGTATTTTTAGCGCGATAACGCCTGCAAACCGCCCCAGTGTGAAAGGGGTCTAAGGTAAAGCGGCGGTGAAGCCTTGCGTCTTCACTGCCATTTCCCTACTGTGCATGGGTGAAGTGCACTGCGCTTTCTGGATGGCCCGGGGGCGATGGAAGGAGGAGGGGGGGGCCGAACTTCCGGGGGACCTCGCCGTTGCGAAGTCTCCCGGAAGTTGAGAAAGGTATCTGTCAAAAACTGGTAAATCGCCGGTGGTTTAAAAAAAATAAACAAAAAATTATTTCTCTGCAAGGCAATGTGCTAGTATGCGTCGCATGCTAGCACATTATGAGAAATTTACCTTAGATTGAAGCCCGCAATGTCACCGCTGAGAGAGTTGACGTCTTCCCCCAGTCTACCTTCCGGGTTCGCAGCCCCCGGCTACATGAGTACCGGGGGTGCGATCACTTCACTCCCATGCGGGCGGGAGCCGCCGTTTACGGCAGAGGTCCTGAAGGTGCAGCGCTCTATGCGCGATGTCATCGGCTGGGTGGGCTCTGAATATCTCCTAAACTGTACAATTGGTGTAACAGAGTTTACTACCACTTTAGGCGCTGGGTTCACACTATAACACGGAGCGCCTCACAGCAGGGGGTCCGGTACGTCTCCATTCACCATTTTGGGTCCGATTTCTCTGCCCGAATTTTTGGCTAAGGGTCCGTGAACACTGGAGCTCATAAACGGCCTTTTTTTGGCGTTTGGGCGTTTGTTTTTTTTTTTTTTTCTTAACAGCCCATAAACTCCAATCCTATGGGTCCATGCACACATGGACATTTTGAACTTTTATCAGCAGTGGAGTTAATGGGCTGTTTTCTGAACGCCATAAAATCGCGTTCAGGAGACGTTTTCTGACCACAAAAAAACGCTAAAGGGCTAATAAACGTTTAAAAACGTTGCTCACCAGCGTTTTTTTTAATGTTTTTGATCCATTGAAAAAAGAAAAACATTTTTATAAAGCGCTATTGCAAAAACGTTAAACGTTGAAAGACTCACTGCAAAGCTACAGGCGTTTTTATAACATTATTTTAACATCCAGTGTGCATGGAGCCTAAATTCAGACCTGAAATGGACGAAAAGACGCACAGGACTCCTGTGCAAATCACCTGGAGCCGCTGCGGAGATGTGTGAACCGGCTCCATAGAGAGACAGTCACATTTTCCTGCTATGTGAATTGGGTGCAGAGAAACCCACAATTCTGCTCCATTTCAATGGTAAAAATAACCCAAATCAGTGTATATTATAAGCTTATAGAGACCACAAACTATGGGATATATCTGAAATACGATCGACCCTGATGTACCTGTATAATTTCTTGAGGTCCTAAAATGGAAGGACAGTACAAATACCCCCAAATTACCCCTTTTTAGAAAGTAGACAGTCCAAGGTATTTAGTAAGAGGCATGGTGAGGGTTTTTTTTTTTTTTTGAAGTTGTAATTTTTTACATACTGTCACTAATGCAGTACAGCGTCATCATATGACTAGTGTGCTGGTGATCAGGGACACTGACTGGTGACAGTACGGAAAAAAAGTTATAATTTATTTTTTATAACACCGTAACCAGAGCAATATAATGTTGCCATAGTAACATTGTACTCTAGGGGAAATGATCATTTTTTTTTTTTTTACACATTATAGGATTGATTTACTAAAATTTGAAGAGTGTGAAATCTGATGCAGCTCTGCATAGAAACCAATCGGCTTCCAGGTTTTATTGTCAAAGCTTAATTGAACAAGCTGAAGTTAGAAGCTGATTGGCTACCATGCACAGCTGCACCCGATTTTGCACTCTTCAGTTTTAGTAAATCAACCCCAATGTTTGCTTTATAGCCGTGTATTATATTGCTCTAAGCAAGCATTTTACCGAATGAAACTGAGCCGTTCAGTCTGTTTTGTTGTGATTGGTCAAAGCTAGTTACATGGTACAGATGGGCTATGATTTGGCCCTGTCTGTACCATGTGATCAAATTGACCAATCACAGCTAGCAACGCATTTTCTACACAGTGGATGGCTTGAAAGGAAGCCATCCATTGTGTACAACTGTCATGTGACCTGAACATGGTACCGGAAGCAAGCTTGGTACTCTGATCGGTCATTGGCTGCATCCCGTGGACACGGCCGGTGACAGATGGCACAACTGCAATCGGCGCATACTGACAGGACGTCCAATCAGGATGGGAAAGCACCCAATCTGCTATTGGCCGGGCGGAAACTTTTTAATATTGAAAGCAAACTCCCCCATCCATCCACGTCTCCATGCTTTATTTTGTTGAGAAACCACTTTAACCCCCCCCCAGCATTTCTGGCAGTGGCCATATTTAGTAAGGGCAAATCTAGCATTTACTTCCTGGAATCCATCTGCCCTTAGCTTAAGCATGCATGCCTGAGAGTGCGCTTGGGTGAGAAAACCCCTCCTCCTCTCCTCCCCTCCTGAAGACTCCTGAGATGTGACGACATATGCCTAGGCAAGAAACCAGGAAGTAACTGAAAAAAATGTCAAAAAAAACATTTTTTAAAAATCAGTATGTGATCTACTTCCCCATCTATGTACTAATGCTAGCCACATAAGGATTAAATATAATTCCAATGTTTATTGGGAGAGTGAGGGCTCACTATAAACACCCTGCAAGAACAGAAAAATTAAGTCCTGTTGTCGCAGACAACACAAAGCATTTTTATGGGCTGGGTGGTGTCAGCCCTGCTCAATCTCTTTTTGCTAAACTACTCGCCAATCCTACTCTTAAAGTGGTTGGTAACCTTCAGACTTCACTTGATTTTACCATTTCAAAGTGCGACTTGGCTGATGTCTATGCACAGATGTCTATGCAAGTCGCACCTGAAATCAGCAAAAGTAGTGCAGGAACTTCTTTTTTTTTAAATTGGTGCAGCACCGCAAAGTCGGCATTGCACCGATTTGAACAGTTCCAAATCACATAAGTCGCACCGGTGTGAACGGGGCCTAAAGTCTGGTACACATGAACCTGAGGGCAGCAAAGCCATTGTCTTCTAGGAAGGGAGTGGGGGTGTGGCTTACCAGCGCTGTGTGTGTCTACATTCGCACGCACCCCGGATCGGGAACATGCACTTTTAAAAAGTGTGTTGCGCCAAGTCACATGGTAATGCGGTTGGAGGGAAGCTTTAGGCTCCATGCACACTGAAGCTCATAAACGGATGTTTTTTTGAATTTGGGCGTTTTTTTTTTTTTTTGTTTTTGTTTTGTTTTTTTTTACGGCCTATAAACTCCCCTCTGATATCCCATGTGTCCATACACACATGGACGTTTTTTGGATGTTTATGGGCTGTTTTCTGAATGCCATAAAATCGCATTCAGGAGTCGTTTTTCTGACCACAGAAAACATTGATAAACGTGGCTCACCAGCGTTTAATGTTTTTGATCCATTGAAGGAAAAAATAAAAAATAAAAAAGAATGTGATTGCAAAAAACATTAAAGGGGGGCTCCGGCCGGGTTAAAAAAACATTTAAAAGTCAGCAGCTACAAACACTGTAGCAGCTGATTTTAAATAAGCACACTTACCTGTCCTGGGTGCCCGCGATGTCGGCCGCCCGAGGCCGACCCATCCCTCGGCCTTTGGGGTCCCGGCACCGCCATCTTAACTAAGGGAAACAGGCAGTGGAGCCGTACGGCTTCACTGCCTGTTTCTTACTGCGCATGCGCGAGTCGCGCAGTGCTTTGTGACGCGACGTGTTGTGGGACACACACAGTTCCCATAACACACCGTGCCCCATTCCCCAGAAGACAACGCGGGGAGGAGAAGACAGAACATCACCGCGGCGTAGGAAGAAGCAGATTAGGAAGACTGCCTAGCAACAGCCATTTCAGGAGAGTTAAAAATTTTTTTTATTTTTTAGGGATTTTTTTGGTGCAATTTTTTTTTTTTTTTTTTTTTTTTTTTTTTGTGGTGGACCTCCACTTTAAAAATGTTGAAAGCTACTGGCGTTTTTTATAACATTATTTTAACATCCAGTGTGCATGGAGCCTTGTCCAGTCTCTGCTAAAAAAAAAAAAAAAAAAAAGATTCATATAAAGTATCAAAATAGGAAAACTGTCATACATATAACAATAATACACACAGACTACACAGCAATCATTTATATATAAACAATGTTTCCATTTACTCATTTTGTTTGTTTTGCTAGTAGTAAAAAAGATTCATAGTCCTGACAACACTTCCTGTGGCTCCTCCTCCATAGATACATTACAGTGAATGAGTGTTGTCACCTTTAGGGCCGGAAGTTTCTTCGGCCCCATTCACACCTGATCAATTTCAATTCACTACAAAATGCGGGACGCGTTTGCGACACAATTACTTCTTATGGCACCCCAAGTGTCGCACAGTAAATTGCGCTGCTAATCGCCACGCTATCGCTTTGAAAAGAAGCTCATGTTCCTTTTTGACTGATGAGCTTTGCGCATTGCAGCGCCATTTGCCGCACGGATTTACCGACAATCGCGGCGCAAATGGGGTGCCATTAGGAAGTAGAAGCGCCACACGTATTGCAGCAACTTGAGATCGCAGGCGGATGTGTCTGTACACAGCGGCGGCCCGTCCATATGGGGTGCAGGAGTGCTGCACCCCTAATCCACGCGCCCGGCCCCCTAATCGACGTGCAGGGCACCGAATGCATGGATTCCAATGGGGTCTCTTTTTTTTTTTTTTTTTTTTTGAAGCACGTGATTAGAGCTGGAGGCTCTAATTGGCTTAAAGGGTGGGCTCGGGACGCAGAGCACTGAGCCCACCCAGTTGCGTGACAATAGCAAAATCATATTTGCTATTGTCTTCCTGATTCTCCTCCCCGGTCAATTCCGGCTCAGACCCAATTGGCCAAGAGGCGAAACGATCCTATTGGCCACAGAGGGGGAGGAAGCCCGCGACCTAGATTGGGTAAGTGCGGGGACCGGTCCCCAGTGTACACTGACATATGGCGGGGCGTCCACGTATACTAATGTACTCCCCTGAACGCAGACCGCCACGCAGCTGTATGTCGGTATGTGCGTGCATGTTTATGCATGTACCAGCATATAACCCTGTACAGCCGCCTCTTGTCATTGATTTCTATGGGTGACTGTATGCTGCAACTGTAGATCCCAGGTGGGGAAATGCGGCCACGTTTTATGCCATGCGGCCCCAGGAGCCCGTGTGCAAAAAAACGTGATCTCGGCTCTGTTATTTTACAACACTGATGTCTCCTCCCATGTGACACGTCGCCAGATACCATGCCTGCCCCCTCCATACACATCCTGGAGGCTTGTGCAAATAGTTAATGCTGCCTGCAGTGTGAGCCGTGCAAGAGGTCGCCCTCCCCGCCCCTCTCCCCTCCCCTCTCCCCTCCCCGCCCCTCTCCCCTCCCCTCCCCTCTCCCCTCCCCCAAGCCACATTGAGTGATTGTCTGGGATCACCTGTCACTGGGGAAGCTATGTGTGTTTCTGCCCCCCCCTCCAGGGGCTCAGCTGTCTATTCAGGGTCCTATCCAAACTAGGTAATTATTGCAGCGTACACGTGGCTGGTGCAGGAGATTCCTCATTCACACTGTTTATGCTGGGCCTGGCACAGATCCTATGGAGCGACACGGACACACGGAGGGTGTATACAGGAGCTGCAGTATGAATAGCAGCCAGCTTTTAGCTGGGAGGCATCTATTATTATTATTGTTATTATTATTCAGGATTTATATAGCGCCAACTGTTTGCACCGCGCAATATACAGTGGGGAAAATAATGATTTGATCCCCTGCAGATTTTGTAAGTTTGCCCACTTACAAAGAAATGAAGGGTCTATAATTTTTATCATAGGTGTATTTTAAATGATAGAGACAGAATATCAACCAAAAATACAGAAAGAAACCACAAATGTTATAAATTGGAGTTGCAGTTCAGTGAGTAAAATAAGTATTTGATCCCCAAGCAAAACATGACTTAGTACTTGGTGGAGAAACCCTTGTTGGCAAGCACAGAGGTGAGACGTTTCTTGTAGTTGGTGATCAGGTTTACTCACATCTCAGGAGGGATTTTGATCCACTCTTCTTTACAGATCTTTTCTAAATCCTTAAGGTTTCTTGGCTGTTGCTTGGCAACTTGAAGTTTCAGCTCCATCCATACATTTTCTATAGGATTAAAGCGTTTGTAAAGGTGTTTTTTTTTTTTTTTTAAAATAACAAACATATCATACTTACCTTCACTGTGCAGCTCGTTCTGCACAGAGTGACCCCGAACCTCGTCTTCTGGGGTCCCTCGGCGGCTGTTTCAGCTCCTCCCCGCAAGCATTTACCACCTTCATGCGAGCTCCCTCGCACGGTGGTGAGTGCTTGCGGGCGCGCTCCCGTGATACAGCCGGCGGCTATAGCCGCTCGCTGTATCACTCGGCCCCGCCCCCCGGCGCGCCGCGTCATCGGATGTGATTGACAGCAGCGCGAGCCAATGGCTGCGCTGCTTTCAATCCATCCACTGCAGCCAATCAGCGGCCAGGGTGAGCGGAGGAACAGATGTCGGGAACGCGAAGCTGACTTTCGAGGCGTCAGGTAAGTAAAACGGGGGGGCTGGGGGCGGCGGTTCTGTCAGAAGTTTTTTCACCTTAATGCATAGAATGCATTAAGGTGAAAAAATTTTTACCTTTACAACCCCTTTAAGATCTGGAGACTGGCTAGCCCCACTCCATGACCTTAATGTGCTTCTTTTTGAGCCACTCTTTTTTTTTTTTTTTTTTTTTTTTTTTTTTTTTGTTGTTTTGGGTCATTGTCATGCTGGAAGACTCATCCACGACCTCATCTTCAGTGTTCTGGCTGAAGGAAGAAGGTCCTCATCCAAGATTTTACAATACATGACCCTGTCCATTGGCCCCTCAATGCGGCAAAGTCAGCCTGTACTTTTAGCAGAGAAACAGCCCCAAAGCATAATGTTTCCACCTCCGTGCTTGACTGTAGGGATGGTGTTCTTAGGTCATAGTCAGCATTTTTCTTTCTCCAAACACGTCGAGTTATTGCCAAAGAGCTCCATTTTGGTCTCATCTGAACACAGCACTTTCTCCCAATCCTTCCCTGAATCCCTTAGATGTTCATTGGCAAACTTCAGACGGACCTATTCATGTGCCTTCTTGAGGAGGGGGACCTTGTGGCACTGCAGAATTTCAATCCATAGCGACGTATTGTGCTACCAATGAATAATTAGGTGACTGTCGTCCCAACTGCCTTGAGATCATTCACAAGCTCCTCCCGTGTAGTTCTGGGCTGATCCCTCACTTTTCTCATGATCATCCTCACCCCATGAGGCGAAATCTTGCATGGAGCTCTAGACCGAGGACAATTGATGGTTATTTTGTATTTCTTCCATTTGCAAAGAAACGCTCCAACAGTTGCCTCCTTCTCGCTAAGCCTTTTGCTGATGGTCTTGTAGTCCATTCCAGCCTTTTGCAGGTCACTAATCTTGTCCCTGATGTTCTTTGACAGCTCTTTGGTCTTGCCCATGATGATGAGGTTTGAATGGCAGAAAGAGATTCTGTGGACAGGTGTCTTTTATACACATAACGAGTTGTCATTAGGAGCACCTTCTTAAATTGACCGGACTAATCTGTGTACCACATGAGCACCTACTGTAGCCAGTCTGTGGGAGCCAGAATTGTTGGTTGGTAAGGGATCAAATACTTATATTACTCACTAAACTACAACTCAGTGTATCACATTTGTATCATGTGTTTTTCTTTTTCTGGATTTTTGGTTGCCATTCTGTCTCTATCATTTAAAATACACCTATGATAAAAATTTTATAGACCCTTCATTTCTTTGTAATTGGGTAAACTTACAAAATTTGCAGGAGACCAAATGATTATCCCCACTGTAAAGGGAGATAGTACAGCAACAATACACTTCAATAGGGCTAGAAGTGCCCTGTTCCTAAAAGCTAACAATCTAAACCCTGTAGCTTTGATGTTATAGGAGCATGTGTAGAGAAATGGCATAGACTTGGACTACTCCCTTTTTTATTTTTTATTTATTTATTTATTTTTTAGAAATGCTAGTTGCCTGGAGTGGCTCTTTTTTAGAATTTGCTTTGCCTGACTCTGCACACGCATATACCATGATTTCAATGTAATGCTATTGAATATTTTGTAGTCAGCTTGAAGACTGTGAATGGGGATTGTGGTGCAAATGTGCAGGCCAACAAGTTGGGCTCTGATGAGAGGCTTTTCTGATGAAAATTTTCCCGATCATTTACATCAAGAGAACTAGAGTTGCACCAATACAGTTTTTTAATTTATTTTATTTATTTATTTTTTTACACCGGCGAGTACTTTTCGTTCAAATACAAAGAATTGCATGCGATTTGAACAGGAATGCGATGCGATTCCTGTCCGGATCTCATGCGGTGTCCCACACCACTCCGGTATGAATCCAGGTTGAAATCCCTATGACAAGCCTGGGTTCACACAGGAGCAGTGGGGGAAACCGCAAGTGATCTGGACAAGAATCACACCGCATTCCTGTTTAAATCACATGCACTTCTTTGCAGTACGATTTGAGCCTATTTCATTTGTATGGGCTCAAATCCCACTGCAACGGTACTCGGTATGTGAGAGTACTTGACTGACAGCATCAGTACTCATACTCGCCACTAAAAAAAAAATGGTATCGGTGCTACCCTAAATAGAACCCAAACCCATGGCCACCAGCAGGCATGCCACGCTTGGTTCAGTTTAAAGTCCGCTGTACTGCTGAGCCAATGACATGTGGGCAGCAGGTTCAACGTCTTACAACCACAGGTATACAAAGGGGTGGGGAGGACTGTGATGTCATTGACCTAATATGGCCACATAGTACTGCCCAAATACAGCCATGTGACCAAATTATGTCAATGATGTCACAAGCATCCCTGCCTCTTTGTTATGTGCAACTGACGGGTGTGAAATCTACTGCCCACAACTCATTGGATCAGCAAGGATGTGATTTATGTGACGGCTTCCCACAGGTCTGGAGAACTGGGTTGGGAGTTGGGATCACGTTCAAATCCAAACCCAGCTCATCCTAGTCAACCTAAGTCCTATGCTGTAGGTAAACATGATGTACATATCTTCCTTATGCTTCCTCTCTGCTGAGGGTTAAACCCTGAACCATATGGACACGGGATGGCCTTCTGCACCCATTAGCATTGTGTACCAAGGCTGTTGCCTCCGGTAAAGAATATATAAATATAACCTATAGGATACACTGATCAGTCATACCAGTATGATGACCCACCTAATATTGCGAATGTCCCCCTTTTGCTGCTAAAACAGCCTTGACTGATGTCAAGGCATGGACTCCCCTAGACCTCTGAAGGAAAGCTGTGGAATCTGGCCCTAAGCCCTCAGTAGCAGATCCTTTTAAGTCCTGTAAGTTGCAAGGTGGGACCTTCCATAGATTGGACTTCCCATGGTTCATCCTGGTAAGTGACGCACGCGCACCCAGCCATCCACATAATGTAAAAGAAAATGTGTTTTATCAGTCCAGACCATCTTCCATTGCTCTGTGGTCCAGTTGTGATGCTCACGTGCGCTTTTGGCTGCGAACACGGGTCAGCGTGGGCACCCTGACCGATCTGCGGCTACGCAGCCCCATACAGCTTTCTGTGGGAACCGGCATTCATTTTTCCAGTAGTTTGAGTGTGCACAGACCTGTGTGACTGGGAAGGTGATTAGAGCGGTGACCCTTAGCACAGTCTACGCCCAGAACGTCCTGGTATGTTCACTATGCCAGAGGCCGACATTCTTCTACTGAAGACTCAGTCTTTTGTTACATCAATGTTCCCTTCATTTACTCTTCAGAGTGGTCAGAAGTGAAGGCTACAATTCTCAGTGAAGCCCCTTTGTGTCTCTGAGATGCTTACTAGACAGGATTGGCTGGGCACATTTTGGCATTGAAGGCAAAAATGAGAAGGACTCCCACCTTGTCTCAAAAACACTGTATAAGACTTGCTAATGACACACTATCCTAGCTGACAACCTTCTTCGTATTGTTTCCTTTATCTTCACCTGGTGATCCTACCAGTAACGCACTTCCTGTCCTAGGATGACAAAGCCCAACTCGCTGTACTGTATATATGTAGAAGCAGCATTGTTACCCTTTGACAGAGAAGAGAAGGACTCTTCACTCTTCTCCTCAACACAGAGGTTCCATAGTGGCATTGTCACCCTAGGACCGGACTATAGAAACCCACCCTTTTCTCTCCTCCTTTCCTCTCTGTTCCATAGCAGGGTTGTCTCCTTAGGATCTGAACAGCATTGTCACCTAGGGACTGGATAGAGACCTCCTTCTCTTCTCTCCATTCCATAACACAGAGCTTCCATAGGACTGGACAATAGAAACCTCCTCTCTCCATTCCATAACACAGAGGTTCCATAGCAGCATTGTAGAACTGGAACCGCATGGTTGCCTTAGGACGGGATAGAAACCTTCTCTTCTCCTCTCCTTGCCATAAAGCAGAAGTTCCATAGCTGCGTTGTCAACCTACCCTGTTTCCCCGAAAATAAGACCTAGCGTGATTGTCGGTGATGGCTGCAATATAAGCCCTACCCCCCAAATAAGCCCTACCCTGTTTCCCCGAAAATAAGCCCTACCCTGAAAATAATACCTACAAGGACTTTAACTAGGTCTTATTTTCGGGGAAACAGGGTAGAACTGAACTATAGAAACCTCCTCTCTGCTCACCATAACACAGAGGTTCCATATCGGTGTTGTTTCCCTAGGACAGGAACAGCATTGTCAGCCTAGGACAGGACTATAGAAATCTCCTTTTTTTTTTTTTTTTTTTTTTTTTTTCCCCTCACCTCAAGGGAAGGGGTCCAAGGCAGGAGGCTATTTTCACATGTATGACTCTGTGTCTCTACATGTCAGAGACTCTTTCAAGAGTTTCCATCCTGTCCTTGTGGGGTGCCTGGGTCCCCTTTGTTTCCAGTATGGCCCTACAGCCACATCAAGGGAAATTGGATTTTAAAGTTTCTGTATTCTTGTTTAAATATTCTATTTTGTTACCTGATCCTAACTTTTGCCCCTGAAGAAGGTGCTTCGAAACACATTGGGCTTTTTCCCACCATAAAACGTTGAAAACCTTTGCTACAACCAGAATGATTGTATAACAAAGTGTGGGTCTAGGGGGTAACTTCCGGTGATGTTATTTGGACATCAGTCAACCATATTTTGTTCTGTGAATGAAACTGTTTCTAGCTTGTATGTTGCAATAAAATGTACGGTATATGAAAGTTTGAACAAGGAATGTTTTTTTGATATATACATGAGTGCACTTGCCCAGAAAGTCACATTCCTTCTGTCTGGTTCTTTTTAGCATGTATGTTTCATACTTGTGGGATCCCCATAGAAGCTGGTAATCTCTGTAGAGACACCTCCAGTGATCTCCACTAGCTTCCCGAATCCCGTACCGAGCGGCTGCCCTGCTGCATTGTGAACACAGGAGGTCACTCGCTGGGCACGGGCGCCATTCAGGGTACAATTGCTCAATGAATACAAAGCGTTCTCTGATTGGATTAGAGAGGAGGGTGGTGTCTCAATTTTTTTTTTTTTAAGAAACAAGAAAAGACTTCTTCACACAAGGGAGATAATAAACACTCTGCTAATTTTTTTTTTTTTTTTTTTTTTGTAGGCGCCGCTTTAGTTATAGATGTAGAGAAATTTTTCAAGCTCGTTTGGCAAACCGAATATGTCATCTGTTTAATATTATAAAAAGTAGATCTAGTCCTGGGACAAGCTCTACAAAAACAACCCCACACCATAATCCCCCCCCCCCCCCCCCACCAAATGATTTGGACCAGTGCACAAAGCAAGGCCCATAAAGACCTGGATGAGCGAGTTTGGGGTGGAGTAACCCGACTGGCCTGCACAGAGTCCTGACCTCAACCCAATGGAACAATTGGAGCAGAGACTGCAACCCAGGCCTTCTCGTCCAAAATCAGTGCCTGACCTCACAAGTGCCCTTCTGCAAGAATGGTCAAACATCCCCGTGGACGGCCTTCCTAGAAGAGTTGAAGCTGTTATAGCTGCAGAGGGTGGGCCAACTCCATATTGAACCCTATGGACTAAGACTGGGATGTCATTAAAGTTCATGTGCGTGTAAAGGCAGGCGTCCCAATACTTTTAGTAATATGGTGTATTTTTAAATACACTTTTGTTACCTGGAGTGTAGCTTTAAAGGATAAGTTCACTTTTCGTAACATCTTACGTTACACATGGGATCCCCCCCCCCCCCCGCCAGCCAGCTGACAAAATCTGCGAAAACCGTGGCCACGTCAACATTTAGTGTTCTCCAAATGGAAAAATACAAGGCCTTTGCGGCTGTTGGCTTGTAGTTCTCAATGAACTACCACCGATTCTAGAGCACCCAACAAGAGCACGTTGGGTGCTCTAGAATAGATAATTAATAAGTCTTCCTGACCATATCGGAGGTCCGGGCAGACAGTCTGTAGGACCATGGCATCAGCACATCGTGGGTGCAATGTTTTACAGGTCCACAACAAAAAAATAAAAATAATGAATGCATATTGCTTTACCTGCATTTTACTTTTTTATTTTTTTTTTGTAAAGGTGAACTTATCCTTTAAATGAGACTCCCGGTTTGCTGCAGGCCCAGGTATTCTAGTTACAAAGTTTATTTTATGTTCTTGGCATAACTCGCAGTATAAACATTGGCAGTAAGGAGCGGCTTATATTTCATGTTCTTATCTGTGACAACAGTTGCCTGTGCCGCCGGAAGGTAAGCCGTAGACTGCGCTGTGTGATCTGGTGGTATTGGGAATATACAGTGTAAACTTCTCATTGATCTTGGATGGGCCTCATTCACACAGACGTATCTCTGCGTACACCCATTCGAAGGGCTGTTTTCACCCGCATGGGATAATTCAGGTGTTCCATGCATGTGCATGCAGGCAGTCCCATTCATGTCTATTGAGATGCAGCAGCTCAGCGGACATGGCTGCTGCTCTCAATTTGACATCAGTGAAGGTCCCTGAATGCAGACAATGTGGGTTCAGGGTCACACCCACACACAGCGAAGTCAAATTGGGTCAGTGGGTGTGTATGCGGATGCACTGATTGGTCATGACGGCCTGGTTCACACCTATGCAGGTTGCAGTTGATGCATATTCCAGGTGCATTTTGCTCTTCTTTTTTTTTTTTTTTTTTTCAAATACACATTTTTGATCCATTGAAGTCTATGGAACCAAAAACACAACTTGCTGGTCCCTGGCCCTTTCCATGAAATGCATAGCTGTAAACATGACTCCTAGAAAAACATGTCAAATGGACTAGTGCGTTTCTGCAAAACTAAAAACGCACTAAAAATGCATAGGTGTGAACCAGGCAGGAATGGGACTGCATGCGGATGCAGGGAACAGACATGAATGGTACTGCCTGCATGCGGATGCAGGGAGCAGACATGAATGGTACTGCCTGCATGCGGATGCAGGGAGCAGACATGAATGGTACTGCCTGCATGCGGATGCAGGGAGCAGACATGAATAGTACTGCCTGCATGCGGGGAGCAGACATGAATGGGACTGCCTGCATGCGGGGAGCAGACATGAATGGGACTGCCTGCATGCGGGGAGCAGACATGAATGGTACTGCCTGCATGCGGGGAGCAGACATGAATGGGACTGCCTGCATGCGGGGAGCAGACATGAATGGGACTGCCTGCATGCGGGGAGCAGACATGAATGGGACTGCCTGCATGCGGGGAGCAGACATGAATGGGACTGCCTGCATGCGGGGAGCAGACATGAATGGGACTGCCTGCATGCGGGGAGCAGACATGAATGGGACTGCCTGCATGCGGGGAGCAGACATGAATGGGACTGCCTGCATGCGGGGAGCAGACATGAATGGGACTGCCTGCATGCGGGGAGCAGACATGAATGGGACTGCCTGCATGCGGGGAGCAGACATGAATGGGACTGCCTGCATGCGGGGAGCAGACATGAATGGGACAGCCTGCATGCGGGGAGCAGACATGAATGGGACAGCCTGCATGCGGGGAGCAGACATGAATGGGACAGCCTGCACGCGGATGCAGGGAACACCTGTGCTGCCCGTGCGGGAGAAGATGGCCCTTTGCATGGGCGTACACATAGATATGTCCTTGTGAATGAAGTCTTATGGTTGCTGATTTCCTGTCTGCAGGTGTATTTGCAGTATGTGGAGGTAGATCCCCTGTACTATGCAAGCTTCTAAATACAACCTGTGAGTCAGCGGCCACTGAGACCTTCACTGGTGCCACATGGTACAAGATACTACGTGGTACAAGATACTATGAGGATGTCCAAAAACAGCAAAAATTATACATATACAATTTTTTTTTTCTTTTCTTTTTTTAATGCAACGCTCCACAATTCACAATTGCAGTGCATTAGGTTGCCATTGAAAAGTGGAAGTGTAAATAGGCCCCCCAGACTCCCTCGACATGAGCAAGTGATCTGTACCTTTTAAATGGCAGTGTTAACCCTTTTCAGCCTAAATACCGCCAGTAACACTTAGGTGGTTCAGGAGCTCATGGAGGACATTACAAGGAGGCAAAACAAGTAAATGATCCATCATGAATGCTGCTGCCGACTCGTCTACCCTGCCAACTGTTCAGTGTCCTCCGCCCCTCTCTGCCAATCCCTACATGGTCTTCAGCTCACCCAGCTAATAAAGTTCAAAGTACTAAAAGCCACCCACAACTCTGCCCCCAGCTACATCACTAACCTAATCTCAAAATATCTACCAGATCGTTGTCTTTGCTCCTCCCCAGGACCTCCCTGCTCTCTAGCTCCCTTGTCACTTCCTCCCATGCTCGTCTCCAGGAATTCTCCCGAGCCTCTCCCATCCTTTGGAACTCTCTACCCCAATCTGTCCGACTGTCCCCTAATCTATCTATCTTTAGACAATCCCTGAAAACCCGTCTCTTTGAAGAAGCCTATCCTGCTTCTAACTAATATATGCTTTTGTTTTTTACTTTCTCCATCAGTTCATTCCTCTTCCTTTTTTTTTTTTTTTTTTTTTTTTTTTTTTTTTTTTTTTGTATCACTTGATCCTCCCTTTTTAGATTGTAAGCTCCAATTCCTCTTGTACCAAATTTTATTGTAATGTCTGCCTTCATTTTGTAAAGCGCTGAGCAAACTATTGGCACTATAGAAATCCTGTATTATTATTATTAATATTATTAACCCCGTCACGCTGAACGTACGGAAATTTGCATTCATAGCTTGAAGGGGTTTTAGCGGGGTGATGCCTGCAGCTGCCTTTTTTTAATTTTAGAGCAGACGATTGGCTCTTTAGTGATGACAACCAATTCAGCTAAAAGCCGCTCGGCTGTTATTCTAAAGGAGCGGGAGGGGATTGCCGTTTTTGGCAATCTATATACTATTAAGTGCAAAGGAGGGGTTTGGGGTCTTTTAGACTACAGATCCCTCCATAAAGAGTACCTGTCACCACCTATTACTGCTTTGCATTCCTTGTGACAACAATAAAAGTGTTCAGGTTTTTTTAGTTGTGTTTTTTTTTTTTTTTTTTTTTAAACGGATAGTGTAAAAAAAAAAAAAAAAATACATGCATTTTCTAGGCATTCTATGCAAGTCGTGCCCGCAAATGTAAACGGTGTTCAAATCACACATGTGAGGTATCACCGCAATCATCAGAGTGAGAACAATAATTCTAGCACGAGATCTCCTCTGTAACTCTAACCTGGTAAACATTTAATTTTTTTTTTTTTTTTTTAAAGCTTTGCCTATGGAGATTTTTAGGTACCGTAGTTTGTCGCCATTCCACGAGTGTGCGCAATTTCAAAGCATGACATGTTGGGTATCTATTTACTCGGCGTTGCATCGTCTTTCACATTATCCAAAAAAATTGGGCCAACTTTACTGTTTAGATGTGTGGGGTTTTTTTTTTTTTTTTTTTTCTGAAAGTGTCTTTTTTTTTTTTTTTTTTAATTTTTTCTCCCAAAAAAAGCGTTAAAAAAAAAAAAAAATGCTGCGCAAATACCGTGTGACATAAAATATTGTAATGATCACCATTTTTATTCCCTAAGGTCTCTGCTAAACAAATTATATATAATGTTTGGTGGTTTTAAGTACATTTTCTAGCAAAAAATACTAACTTGTAAACAACAAATGTCAGAAATGGGCTTAGGTGTGAAAGGGATAATAACAATTGAATGAAAAATGGGTTACAGGGCCATTAAGTAATGTATGTGGATTATTTTTGGAGAATGACATCGTATAGTGTCACTTTCAGTGAGTGGCGGCACCTGCGGTAATTGGTGCTGTATAACCAGCATTTCAGGTGGATTTCATATCAGGCGTTGCAGCGCGTCACGGGGAGAGCCGCCCCACATTCCTCGCACAGATTATACTTTGTAATCCGGCACTGTGAACACAGGCTATTAAAAGTTCCAAGTCCACCTCCTGTTTTGCTGTAACTTAATTTAGCCGCTTACAGAACCCTCCGAGCGGACTGCCATGTCATCTCTGTACCCGGTGACAGATCAATGGCGCCAAAATGACGACCTCTATTCCTGTCCCTCCATTGGAGAAGGAGACCTGAGTCTTTTTGTTCTGAACGGAAACTGTTAGGTGACTGTACAGAGGACACGGATTAATGAGTAATCCACGGGAACAGTCTGAACTGCAAGCGCAAACATTTTTTGAAAAACTTTTACTTTTTGCTTTCAGTGTCTGTGTGTGTGTGTGTGTATATATGTGTATATATATATATATATATATATATATATATATATATATATATATATATATATATATACATACATACATACATACATACATACATACATACATACATACATACATACATACATACATACACATATATATATATACATATATACATACATACATACATACATACATACATACATACATATATACATATATATATATATATATATATAAATAATATTCCTTCATCACCAGGCCAGTGTTTAGTGTTCTAGTATGACCGACAATAACTCAAATGTATTTTACGGTCTTTTTTTTTTCTTTTTTTTTTTTTTGAGACCTAGAACTTACTTTGGCATTTAAAGAGGAGCTCCGGGCTCCTTCCGAAAAAATGTAAAGTCGGCCCCTACAAACACTGTAGCTGCTGGCTTTTAATATTAGGGCACTTGCCTGTCCAGGAATCCAGCAGCATCCTCACCCAAGCCGATTTTTTTTTTTTTTTTTTCATTCAGGTGCCGGCACCGCCATCTTGACTAAAGGAAAATGGCAGTGAAGCATTGCGGCTTCACAGCCGATTTCCTACTGCTTATGCATGCGCTTTATGAAAGGGCCGGCTGTGGGGGCTGGAGGGGGCCCAAACTTCCGGCTCAGTTTGCCACGTGGGAGTGGCTATCTGTCAAAACCAGGTGCCCCCCCCCCCCCCCCCCAAAAAGGTGCCAAATGTGTCAGCGGAGGGGGGGAGGCGGACAAGCGGATCTTCCATATTTTTTTTTTTTTTTTTTTGGGAGGAGCTCTGCTTTAGTGTGTGTGTGTGTGTGTGTGTGTGTGTGTGTGTGTGTGTGTGTGTGTGTGTGTGTGTGTGTGTATTATGGACCAAAAATGTAAAAAAAATAAAAAAATTCCCTTACTTTCTGTTATGGTACAAAAACCTCAGAAATTGCCCCTTTTTGGTACGTAGACATTCCAAGGGATCTCAGTATTTATTTATTTATTTTTTTACAGTGTTTTGGATAAGAACACCTGGTATGGGAGGGGGGGGTACCCAATAATGGTGCACTAAATTAAAAAAAAATCCCACAACTTCGGGATCCACTGAAACTATGATCGGGAACTAATGAATAAGGGATTGTTTATTCATTAGTTCCTCCATTGAGAGAGAAAGGGGCGGGCTCTGCAATGTAAACACTGCACTGTTTACATTTTGTGATAGTTGAGATTGGCCACCACGGCGATCACATGGTACAGAGCAACTCAGATCAGCTCTGTTAACTGTTTCTGTGAATCAAGGTGTCAGATGACTGCTCAGATCACAGCCATTAACAGGCACACTGGCCGTCTGAGGGTGATTAGGTATCCACCACTTCTCCATTTATAAACAAATTGAGGTAGATGCGTGGTTAAATCATGTTCAACCACACCAATTGATATTATTTTTGCTTGCCTGGATTTTCCCTTTAATGGGCACCTGTCACGGATCCCTCACCTTTTTTCAATTTTACTACCCACCTCAACAGTGCAGCAATCTATAGTCTATATCAGGGATCTTCAAACTATGGCCCTCCAGCTGTTGTGGAACTAGACATCCCATAAAACATTGTAAAACTCTGCAATTCACGGACATGACAAGGCATGATGGGAATTGTAGTTCCTGAACAACTGGAGGGCCATAGTTTGAGGACCCCTGGTCTATATGATATGGCAACCAGATGTCCCAGATTTCCTGGAACAGTCTCTACTTTTAGTAGGCTGTCCCCCGATTGTGTCCTGGCTTTGTCCCCAGAAAAGGGCCCCAGCAACCATAAGTTTTTACTAAAATGATGGGTCCTCACTGGCCCTCCTTGGCACCTCTATGCTAAAATTACGGGTGATCAGTGACCCTCACCGACACCTCTAAACTAAATAGGGCCAGTTATAATCGGGCCAGTGATCGCCTATTATTTTAGTATAGAGGTGCCCTCACCGGTGGTCACTGGCCCTCACCGGCACCTCTATACTAAAATGATGGGCGATCGCTGGCCTTCACCGGCACTTCTATACTGAAATGAGGGGCGATCACTGGCCCTTACCGGCACCTCTATACTAAAATGATGGGCGATTATTGGCCCTCACCGGCACCTCTATACTAAAATGATGGGCGATTATTGGCCCTCACCGGCACCTCTATACTAAAATGATGGGCGATTATTGGCCCTCACCGGCACTTCTATACTAAAATGATGGGCGATCACTTGCCCTCACCGGCACCTCTATACTAAAATGATGGGTGTTCACTGACCTTCATCGGCACCTCCTATACTAAAATGATATGGGATTATTGGTCCTCACCGGCAATCGCCATCGGCACGTTAATAAAATGATGAGCAAATGCCGGCTTTCTAAACCAAAGCTATGTAATCCAATCACCTTGTATCGTGGATGGCCAGCTTTAGACCGCTGCCATTTTGTTTGGTTTGTGCGGAGACCTAACATCAGAAAGTAGACTTGGAACCAGCACACGGAGAAGACGCCTCCTCTTTTGTGCTTTGTAGTCTGATGGAATGCTGTGTTTTCTTCTGAAGTCCTTAGGGCGCGGCAGCGAACGGCGGGTACAATTATCTGCACTACCCTGAGGTGAGGGCGTACCGTCCTGTTCATGCAAGTTTTACAGGTTTGAGCTGGTGGTGAACTTGTGTCAATATTGGAGGAGATCCTCCGTCCCCCCACCTGCCGCACAGCTGCTGTCCCGGCGCTCTGTTTTCAAAACTCAAATTGCACCGTGTAGTAAAATCTGTGTAAACATGTGAGGTGTACATGTAGGTGTAATGAGTAGAAATGGTCACACACAGGTGGTCAGCGTTTTTTGCTGCTTCTCACACAGGTACACCGGATTCCACCCAGGCTGTCCCCGGTGTGTGTTTATGGGGGAAAGATTTGAGTTTAAGCTCCCATGGGGCAGGGAATGGTTTTTACAACACGTATGTATATTTTCTAGGCATAGTCTACCTTTAAAAAAAAAAAAAAAAAAGATAAATGCACCCACATTGATCAAAGACAAAATGTGACAAAAATGTTATTTTTTATTTTATTTTTGTGTGTATATAGATAATGATATTCTCCAATTACACACACAGTATAAATGCATGTTTTTTTAATACAGTATATTTATATTTTACAGAGGGAATGTATTTCAGTCCACGTTGGCCAAGCTGGCGTCCAGATGGGCAATACCTGCTGGGAGCTGTACTGCCTGGAACATGGCATCCAGCCGGATGGACAGATGCCCAGTGATAAAACCATCGGAGGAGGAGACGATTCCTTCACTACGTTCTTCAGTGAAACCGGGGCTGGAAAGCACGTCCCTCGAGCTATCTTTGTGGACCTGGAGCCCACTGTGATTGGTGCATATGCCATTTATTCTATGTTGCTGTAACATTCTGCTTGTTCTATTACTCCTTGTTGGCCAACATGGTACTTTTTCATGGGGTGAATTCCTCTCCATCCTGACGCACCCATAGGGCGTCAACCAAACCGGAAGTTGGGTAAAACCCCCCCAGCGCGGACACCGACATCAGTTATTTTCATTTAGCAGGTTGCACATTATGAGCAGCTCTGAACTGCCAGGAAAAAGGCTTTAAATGCTTCTTGAATTCCATCCTGCCCTTCCCTGTCCTGCAAAGGGGTTTTTTTTTGCCAGCGACAAGTTGGCAAGTGCGACGTCGGCTTTAGGTAGGAGTACAAGTTTTTCATTAAACGTCATCACCAGAAATGTCTTTTGTTATCGGGGCACAAATAATGACCATGTTATATTTTATTATTATTATTATTATTATTATTATTGTTATTATACAGGATTTGTATAGCACCGACAGTTTATGCCGCGCATTACAACATAAGGTCAGGATTAATATTCTGATTGCATTATTTTTTTGCACCCCATTGTGCAGCAGAGAAAAGCCAAGCTGATCCCTTTTTTACTATTATGCCAAGTAAATTACAATACAATCAGCGTAGACAATTCAAGCACAGAACAATAAAAACGAGAGTGTATGACTTGTATGAAGCAACACAGCATGTAAAAAGTAACTTCATCTATTGAATAGCAAGAGTTTTGTACTCATTGTGTAGATTTTCCAGTTTTTCAATATACAGTACAAATCCTCTGCACCCTTGTGTGACTATGACCTCCTGACCTTCTGTTACATTCCAGATGAGGTGCGGACTGGTATATACAGGCAACTCTTCCATCCAGAACAGCTCATCAGTGGCAAAGAGGACGCTGCCAATAATTATGCCCGAGGTCATTACACCATTGGCAAAGAGATCATTGACTCTGTCTTGGACAGAATCCGCAAGCTGGTATGTCATTTTATTAATTTTTTTGGTATGTGCAATGCAGTTTTAGTCTGGATTGTTAGTCCAGGGGTCTCCAAACTTTCTAAACACAGGGCCTATCGCTGGCGTTGGTAGGAGGAATAGTGCCCCATCGTTGGTGTCGGTAGGAGGAATAGTGCCCCATCGTTGGTGTTGGTAGGAGGAATAGCGCCCCATCGTTGGCGTCGGTAGGAGGAATAGCGCCCCATCGTTGGCGTCGGTAGGAGGAATAGCGCCCCATCGTTGGTGTCGGTAGGAGGAATAGCGCCCCATCGTTGGCGTCGGTAGGAGGAATAGCGCCCCATCGTTGGCGTCGGTAGGAGGAATAGCGCCCCATCGTTGGTGTCGGTAGGAGGAATAGCGCCCCATCGTTGGTGTCGGTAGGAGGAATAGCGCCCCATCGTTGGTGTCGGTAGGAGGAATAGCGCCCCATCGTTGGTGTCGGTAGGAGGAATAGCGCCCCATCGTTGGTGTCGGTAGGAGGAATAGCGCCCCATCGTTGGTGTCGGTAGGAGGAATAGCGCCCCATCGTTGGTGTCGGTAGGAGGAATAGCGCCCCATCGTTGGTGTCGGTAGGAGGAATAGCGCCCCATCGTTGGTGTCGGTAGGAGGAATAGCGCCCCATCGTTGGTGTCGGTAGGAGGAATAGCGCCCCATCGTTGGTGTCGGTAGGAGGAATAGCGCCCCATCGTTGGTGTCGGTAGGAGGAATAGCGCCCCATTGTTGGTGTCAATGGGAGAAATATTGCCCCATCGTCGGCGTCAATGGGAGAAATATTGCCCCATCGTCGGCGTCAATGGGAGAAATATTGCCCCATCGTCGGCGTCAATGGGAGAAATATTGCCCCATCGTCGGCGTCAATGGGAGAAATATTGCCCCATCGTCTGTGTCAATGGGAGAAATATTGCCCCATCGTCGGCGTCAATGGGAGAACTATTGCCCCATCGTCGGCGTCAATGGGAGAACTATTGCCCCATTGTTGGCGTCAATGGGAGAACTATTGCCCCATTGTTGGCGTCAATGGGAGAACTATTGCCCCATTGTTGGCGTCAATGGGAGAACTATTGCCCCATTGTTGGCGTCAATGGGAGAACTATTGCCCCATTGTTGGCGTCAATGGGAGAACTATTGCCCCATTGTTGGCGTCAATGGGAGAACTATTGCCCCATTGTTGGCGTCAATGGGAGAACTATTGCCCCATTGTTGGCGTCAATGGGAGAACTATTGCTCCATTGTTGGCGTCAGTGGGAGAACTATTGCCCCATTGTTGGCGTCAGTGGGAGAACTATTGCCCCATTGTTGGCGTCAGTGGGAGAACTATTGCCCCATTGTTGGCGTCAGTGGGAGAACTATTGCCCCATTGTTGGCGTCAGTGGGAGAACTATTGCCCCATTGTTGGCGTCAATGGGAGAACTATTGCCCCATTGTTGGCGTCAATGGGAGAACTATTGCCCCATTGTTGGCGTCAATGGGAGAACTATTGCCCCATTGTTGGCGTCAATGGGAGAACTATTGCCCCATTGTTGGCGTCAATGGGAGAACTATTGCCCCATTGTTGGCGTCAATGGGAGAACTATTGCCCCATTGTTGGCGTCAATGGGAGAACTATTGCCCCATTGTTGGCGTCAATGGGAGAACTATTGCCCCATTGTTGGCGTCAATGGGAGAACTATTGCCCCATTGTTGGCGTCAATGGGAGAACTATTGCCCCATTGTTGGCATCAATGGGAGAACTATTGCCCCATTGTTGGTATTGGTGAAAGAAACCGTGTCTTGTATCAGTGGGAGGAAAAGTGCCCCAAAGGCCAGATAAGGCAAACAAAGGGCCACATCCAGCCCCTGGGTCGCAGTTTGGAGACCACTGCTTTAGTCTGTTGTGGGTGTCAAAAGTATCCAACGTTTCAAAGTGAACCTGACCTGGCCTAAAATGTTTCCAAGGTGTGATTGATTGTAAGCACCATGTGGTGTCCTCAGTCCTTGCACTGTAAATGCGGTCTAAACTTAGTGTTACTAAACCCCGGACTCTGCCTTCTCCATTTCTGGTCTCCCACAGTACACAGAACATGGAAATGCAATTATTTCAGTAGATATAAACTGCTAAATACCTTTTTCTCTTTAGCAGTATAGAGCAGTCTTGTGACTTATATCAGTGTCTGGTCCACGTTTGTAGGAGTTTTCATTCTACTTAGACTGTCCTAGGAGGCTGCAAGACCTCTGACCCTCTGTCTGGACTGTGCTGATTGGCCCTGTGCCGATCACATGCACCCTCCCATGAAAAAAAAAAAAAATCTAGCAATACACACCAAACTGAGAATGTGCAGAGTGACTCCAAAGGCTCTGTCTTATCAGGAGATGAATTGGGAACAGTGGAAAAAGGGGAGCATCAGAGAAGACTGGATAAAAAAGCCTTTTTACACAATGCAGGGGATTAACCCCTTAGGTTCCACAGTGTGTATAACAAGCACGCTTTAAACTGCGTTTACAGCCTGATTTTACTGTTGTGGGTTTAGGAACACTTTAAGCCTATGCCTAGATTGAGTCCATCAGCCCCTTTCCATCAGACATCTTTAATTTAACTGTCAAATAACAGACCTTCTGTGGGCAACGGAGACTTCCTTTTTAAAAGTTAAACAGGAGGTGGGGCTTAGTCTTACCTTGGGCAGAAGTTAAGGCTCCATGTACAACCTGGTCCTACGCTCCACAGAGATCTGCAAGGACATGATTAGAAAACTAATGTAGGTCTTTGAAGCCACAACAAGGTTCCTGAACTTCCTGAACTGAACTCCTGAACCAGAAACATTTTAGGCCAATTCAATTTTTCTTTAACATTTTAATAAATACTGACACCAGTTTGAGAGCAAAAAGTTGTGGCACCAACATGAAAGTTTGTATGGAAACTTCTTGGTGGAAAGAAAATGTTCTTATTGGGTGTTTTTGGTTTCTATTTCAGTCGGATCAATGCACAGGCTTGCAGGGATTCTTGGTCTTCCACAGTTTCGGTGGTGGCACTGGCTCTGGTTTCACCTCCCTCTTGATGGAACGTCTGTCTGTTGACTATGGAAAGAAGTCCAAGCTCGAATTCGCCATCTATCCAGCTCCTCAGGTTTCCACAGCTGTGGTTGAGCCCTACAACGCCATCCTCACCACCCACACTACCCTGGAGCACTCAGACTGTGCTTTCATGGTGGACAACGAAGCCATTTATGACATCTGCCGCAGAAACCTGGACATTGAGCGCCCAAACTACATCAACCTGAACCGGTTGATCAGTCAGATTGTGTCATCCATCACCGCTTCCCTCAGATTTGATGGAGCTCTGAATGTGGACTTGACAGAGTTCCAGACCAACCTGGTGCCCTACCCACGTATCCACTTCCCCCTGGCTACTTATGCTCCTGTAATCTCTGCAGAGAAAGCTTACCATGAGCAGCTCTCTGTGTCTGAGATCACCAATTCCTGCTTTGAGCCATGCAACCAGATGGTGAAATGTGACCCCAGGCATGGTAAATACATGGCATGCTGCCTGCTGTACCGTGGTGATGTGGTGCCAAAAGATGTCAACGCTGCTATCGCTGCCATCAAGACCAAGCGCTCTATCCAGTTTGTGGACTGGTGCCCAACTGGTTTTAAGGTTGGTATCAACTACCAACCACCAACAGCAGTTCCTGGTGGAGATCTGGCTAAGGTGCAGCGTGCCGTGTGCATGTTGAGCAACACCACAGCCATTGCTGAGGCCTGGGCTCGCCTGGACCACAAGTTTGATCTGATGTATGCCAAGCGTGCCTTTGTGCACTGGTATGTTGGTGAAGGTATGGAGGAAGGAGAGTTCTCTGAGGCTCGGGAGGACATGGCCGCCCTGGAGAAGGATTACGAAGAGGTTGGGATAGACTCCTATGAAGATGAGGAAGAAGGAGAAGAATGAAGTGTCTTTCTACTGTTGAAATCTTAAGGTGCAATTCCCCTGTCCGTCACTTTGCAACAATAAAGATTTAAGCTAAAATATATTTGCTATGGTTATTACTTTTTTTTTTTTTACTTTTCTTAAACCTAAATAATGCTGGAAAACCTTCACAGTATCAGACTACTGGCAATACATTGTTTAAGGTGGAAAAAAGAAAGGTAAGGGAGTTCAATGTTGAGGTTCATTTTTGTATCTTTTGTTTCCATTGACGGGCACTGGAGGGTGTCTGGTGAATGAATGATGTATGGTGAATTGCACCGAGTGCTACAAATATCCACTTAAAGGGGTTTTGGTGGCAGCCTTGATGGGGAACATTGCCCATTACAAAATGTTTGCAGTCATGCCACTTGTTTGTTTTTTTTTGTTTTTTTTGTTTTTTTTGTTTTTTTTTTTAGAAGTGTATATACATTATATGACAGAATGTAGACACCCCTCAAAATTATTGCGCTCAGGGGTTTCCAGAGTAGGGTGATAAAGCAGATTTTTTTTTTTTTTTTTTAATTTTAATATTCAAAGCAAAACCAGCCATCCCAGCCATTTCTCTATGCTTTATCGTGCTGGGAAGTCACTTAGAAACACCCCCCCCCCCCCCATGCATTTATGGCCGTAGCTATCTTGAGTAGGGGGAGATGATTCATGTAGCAAATACTTCCTGGAATCCATCTGTCCTTAGCTCAAGCAGGAGGGTGTGCTTAGCTGAGTAAACCCATCCTTCTCTCATGAAGTCTCCTGGGATGTATGACGACATTTGCCTAGGCAGGAAACCAAGACGTAACTAAAGTGTGTAAAACGTTAAGACACTTACCGGCCACTTTATTAGGTACACCTTGCTAGGACTGAGTTTGGACCCTCTTTTGCCTTCATTCTTCGTGGCATAGATTCAACAAGGTGTTGGAAACATTCCTCAGTGATTTTGGTCCATAGTGACATGATAGCATCACGCAGTTGCTGCAGATTTGTCAGCTGCGCATGTGAGTGTGGAGACCATTGGAGTACAGGGACCTCATTGTCCAGTGGTGAGATGATTGGAGCTTTGTGACATGGTGCATTATCCTGCTGGAAGGAGCCATCAGAAGATGGGGACACTGTAGTCATAAAGGGATGGACATCGTCAGCAACAATACTCAGGTAGGCCGTGGGGTTTAAACAATGCTCAATTGGTACTAAGGAGCCCAAAGTGTGCCAAAAAAATATTCCCCCCCCCCCACACACACACCATTACACCACCACCACCAGCCTGAACCGGTGATACAAGGCAGGATGGATCCATTATACAAAAAAAGGGGGCAAAATGGGGGGACAATGGGACTTTATATGAAACAGGAAACTTAGGATAGATTACATCAATCCATATAATAAAATTAATAATTTAATGGCAACACAGAAGGAAGTGGTACAATAGATAAACTAATAGTAGGTTAATATGTAATTAGCAGAATTTAAAAGGTATGATAATGGCAAAACACAATAAAATTCATAGTACAATAGCATTGTTACACATGATTAATAATCAACAGTACATTCCGAAGTGAGTATACACTAATAACCAATAAAATGAATTGATGAGTTTAAACAGATCAAACACATAGTAGAATCATGGTTACTGGGGCATAGCATCCAATAGTAAAAGCTTGACGCGTTTCATGGATTATTTCCACTCATCAGGAGCAGCTGTACATTGGAGTACCTGTGGTAGACAATATATTAATAATCAATGGTAATTGATTATAATAGGAAGAGAGGGAGCATAGACAATGGTCCTAACAACTCTTACCTATGGGTAGCAAGATTATATATATATATATATATATATATATATATATTTATTTTAAAAATATGTGTAGTGGTGGTATGGATCAGAGGCACTGGGAGGTGAAATTTGCATCCCCCGCGGGGATCAAGACCGGCAAGCAGGCCATGTGGTGGAATGGATAGCAACATGTAGATGGGGGTCATCCTGCCAGAACTGGAGTAATAGGGGTGAACCCAAGGAACTAGTGAAAAACAAAATGATAGAGTAGTGTTAGTGGGGTGTAGAGATGAAGGACTAAGTAGCAGAGATATAGAGAAAAAAGAAAACGGTGGGTAAGAAGCTGAAATTAGACCAGAGGTAGACACCCCAAAGTGAAGAGAAGTGTGCAAGGTGTGAAACAAAATTGAAAACAAGAGTGACAATCCACCATGAGGTCGAAGAAGAGACCCAGAAAGGAAATTGTGTTTAACTAAAGGTACACAAGAGAAGGTGTAGTAAGGAAGTGAGGTGTGTGTAGGAACAAAAACTGAAGCAAAAAATACACTCCAAAGGGGAGCAGTGGTGAAGGAGGCCCGCAGCACCGCCAAGGATGTAAACCAACGTCACGCTGAGGAAGAGAGCACCCACGTCCGAGCGACTAGCGCTCATATGTAGGCACCCGACGTCCCTCGCGCTGAATGTCGTTGGAAAACAAAACGCGCCACAGACGTAGGGCGTGTTGTCGACGCGCAGCGAGGACAAGCCAGCACTCCCCTGACCAAACGGTCGGGGGGGAGGGGATCGTTGCGGTGCGCGTGGCAGCTCCCAGATGTGGATGGAATCACAGCCCTCAACAATCAGGTAGGTGGCCTCACTAAAAAACACAGGAATATTTCCAATAAAGCGTGTGCCAATGCTGGCTCAACTGGATATCCTGCCCACAGGTAGCCAAGGGGTAAACGAAGTAGACAAGTGTGTTGTTAACATCCCTAATCAATTTTTAATTGATTAGGGATGGAAACAACACACTTGTCTACTCTGTTTATCGAGGGGGGTGATCCCATCCACATCCGGGAGCTGGGACGCGCATCGCAGCTATCCCCTCACCCCCCTGACCGTTTGGTCATGGTGGTGGTGGCTCGCCCTCGCTGCGCATCGACTAGGGTTGCAACATCATCCCTTTAATCCAGGACACGCATTACTCTGTTCTGTGGCTGATTAAGGTAGTAATTAAACTCACTTGGTGCCTTATCTGCATTAAATCGGCCTCAGAACCTGTGTAATTCATATGTTCCCTGAATTAAAGGGATGATGTGGCAACCCTAGCGTCGACTCCACACCCACACGCCTTACGTGCGGCGTCATTTGTGACGCTGCATGTTGGCGTGTTTTGTTTTCCAACGACGTTCAGCACAAGGGACGTCGCCCGGACGTGGGTGTTCTCTTACTCTGAGCTGCACACATTCAGCGTGACGTTGGTTTACATCCTTGGCGGTGCTGCGGGCCACCTTCACCACTGCTCCCCTTTTGGAGTGTGTTTTTTGCTTCAGTTTTTGTTCCTACACACACCTCACTTCCTTACTACACCTTCTCTTGTGTAGCTTCAGGGTCTCCTCTTCGACCTCATGGTGGATTGTCACTCTTGTTTTCAGTTTTGTTTCACACCTTGCACACTTCTCTTCACTTTGGGGTGTCTACCTCTAATTTCAGTTTCTTACCCGCCCTTTTCCTTTATATCTCTGCTACTCAGTCCTTCATCTCTACACCCCACTAACACTACTCTATCATTTTGTTTTTCACTAGTTCCTTGGGTTCACCCCTATTACTCCAGTTCTGGCAGGGTGACCCCCATCTACATGTTGCTATCCATTCCACCACATGGCCTGCTTGCCGGTCTTGGATGTTACCTCAGCTCCCGCGGGGGATGCAAATTTCACCTCGCAGTGCCTCTGATCCTTACCACCACTACCATTCCCTATATACTGTATATTACTTGCTACCCATAGGTAAGAGTTGTTAGGATCATTGTCTATGCTCCCTCTCTTCCTATTATAATCAATTACCATTGATTATTAATATATTATCTACCACAGGTACCCCCAATGTATTAGCGCTTTTGCAGGGTTGCGCCTGCTCACGTGGATGGCTGGACAGCTGGATGATGATTAGGCTAAGAACCCCTCCGGTCCCAATCGTTCAATCATGGGATATATATGAAACAGACAAAGTCTCCATAGTGTAAAACCGTTTATTATAAAATTAAGAATAAAAAAAAACGCCAAATGGCTGCTTACATTTGTAGGTGCCTACCTGGCACTGGGGCTGCTCGCTTGTCAGGGTAAGGTTGGGATCAAGGGCCCGTCGCACCTAAATCGAAAGACGGCGTGCGTTCCACCCGGCATGAGAAGCAAACCAGAGAGCCAGATGTTGGTAAAAAATCACGTGACCACGTACCTCCAGGTACGTGGTCACGTGATTTTTACCAACATCTGGCTCTCTGGTTTGCTTCTCATGCCGGGTGGAACGCACGCCGTCTTTCGACGGCGGATGTTGGTAAAAATCACGTGACCACGTACCTCCAGGTACGTGGTCACGTGATTTTTACCAACATCTGGCTCTGGTTTGCTTCCCATGCCGGGTGCAACGCACGCCGTCTTTCGATTTAGGTGCGACGGGCCCTTGATCCCAACCTTACCCTGACAAGCGAGCAGCCCCAGTGCCAGGTAGGCACCTACAAATGTAAGCAGCCATTTGGCATTTTTTTTTTTTCTTAATTTTATAATAAACGGTTTTACACTATGGAGGCTTTGTTTGTTTTCATATATATCCCACAATTGAACGATTGGGACCGGAGGGGTTCTTAGCCTAATCATCATCCAGCTGTCTAGCCATCCATGTGAGCAGGCACAACCCTGCAAAAGCACTAATGACTCTCTTTTTGGTTAAAGGGGTCATTGGTATCTGGTAAGCAGATATCCATTTTCTACAAGGTGTATTTTCCTCCTCCTCTTCTTCTTCTGGTGAAAGAACTTTTTATCTATCAACAGGAAGATGCTGGCTCACTTTGGAAGATATCGGCACAATTTATAATTCAATTTTTCACTGTATATGGAGATAGTATACCACTGTCACTGTTATTAATTTTGTTGGTTTTTGTGTGTTATTATTCATGGTATGACTTTACCACCAACTGCACATTTATACTTGCCTCTTTTTGCTCATGAGATAAGGTACACATCAAGCACAACTTTATAATTAGTTGCACTAAAATCAGTATATGCATTAGCACCCCCTATATACCTAATCACTAAGTATCTGATCATTTTTATGTTCAAGTTGGGGGAGCAGCTTGTTTATTTTGGTTTAGGGTCCATTATATAAAGTAATGTTTATTTCTTGATGTTTATTTTTTTTATTTCTGTTACTATTCACTCTCATTGGCGCGGAGTCAGTTGTTCCCACTACCCCCAATGTATAGCTGCTCCTGATGAGTGGAAATAACCAATGAAACGCGTCGACATTTTACTATTGGATGCTATGCCCCCAGTAACCATGATTCTACTATGGGTTTGATCTGTTTAAATCAGGGGTCTTCAAACTATGGCCCTCCAGTTGCTCAGGCACTACAATTCCCATCATGCCCTAGTCATGTCTGTGAATGTCAGAGTGTTACAATGCCTCATGGGATGTGTAGTTCCGCAACAGCTGGAGGGCCGTAGTTTTGAAGATCCCTGGTTTAAATCATCAATTAATTTTATTGGTTATTACTGTATACACACACTTTGGAATGTACTGTTGATTTTTTTTATTAATCATGTGTAACAATGCTATTGTACTATGAATTTTATTGTGTTATGCCATTATCATACCTTTTTAATTCTGCTAATTACATATTGACGTACTATTAATTTATCTATCGTACCACTTCCTTCTGTGTTGCCATTAAATTATTAATTTTATTATATTGATTGATTGAATCTACCCCAAGTGTCCTGTTTCATATAAAGTTCCGTTGCCCCCCCCCCCCCTTTTTTTGTATCAGAGATGGAGACCTGTGTACTGGATGGTCACGGCTCATATAAAGTCCCACCTGTATCTATTTCTTTTTAGGATGGATCCATGCTTTCATGTTGTTTACACCAAATTCTGACCGACCATCTGAATGTCGGAGCTGAAATTGAGACTCATCAGACCAGGCAACGTTTTTCCAATCTTCTATTGTCCAATTTTGGTGATCTGTGCCAATTGTAGCCTCAGTCTCCTGTTCTTAGCTGACAGGAGTGGCACCCGGTGTGGTCTTCTGCTGCTGTAGCCCATCTGCTTCAAGGTTCAATGTGTTGTGCATTCAGAGATTGTATTCTGCATACCTTGGGTGTAACGAGTGGTTATTTGAGTTACTGTTGTCTTTCTATCATCTGGAACCAGTCTGCCCATTCTCCTCTGATATCAACGCATTTTCCTCCACACAACTGCCGCTCACTGGATATTTTCTGTTTTTCGGACCATTCTCTGTAAACCCCGAGAGATGGTTGTGAGTGAAAATCCCAGTAGATCAGCAGTTTTTGAAATACTCAGACCAGCCCGTCTGGCACCAACAACCATGCCACGTTCAAAGCCACTTAAATCCCCTTTCTTCCCCATTCTGATGCTCAGTTTGAACTTCAGCAAGTCGTCTTCACCACATCTAGATGCCTAAATGCATTGAGTTGCTGTCATGTGATTGGCTGATGGGCAATTTATGTTACCAAGCAATTGAACAGGTGTACCTAATAAAGTGGCCAGTCAGTGTATGACAAACAGAATGTAGACACCCCTCAAAATTGAGATCGGGGATTTCCAGCGTAGGGTGATAAATCAGAACTACTTATTTATATCTGAGCCCCACAAACTAAAAGTGCCATTTAATTCACTTTTAAAGGGGTTGTAAAGGTAAAAATTTTTTCACCTTAATGCATTCTATGCATTAAGGTGAAAAAACTTTTGACAATACCGCCGCCCCCAGCCCCCCCGTTTTACTTACCTGACGCCTCGAATCTTCGCTGCTCGTCCTCGTCATCTCCATTGCAGCTCAGCCTGGTCGCTGATTGGCTGCAGTGGATGGATTGAAAGCAGCGCAGCCATTGGCTCGCGATGCTGTCAATCACATCCGATGACGCGGCGCGCCGGGGGGCGGGGCCGAGTGATACAGCGAGCGGCTATAGCCGCCGGCTGTATCACGGGAGCGCGCCCGCAAGCACTCACCACCATGCGAGGGAGCTCGCATTAAGGTGGTGAATGCTTGCGGGGAGGAGCTGAAACAGCCGCCGAGGGACCCCAGAAGACCAGGTTCGGGGCCACTCTGTGCAGAACGAGCTGCACAGTGAAGGTAAGTATAACATGTTTGTTATTTTTAAAAAAAAAATAATTTTACCTTTACAACCCCTTTAATATCCAGAGCAAACCCCGCCCTCCATCCATGTCTTTGTGCTTTATTTTGCTGGGAAATCACACTCCTTAGCTTTTCTAGCCATGGCCATTTTGAGTAAGGGCAGATTCACGTAGCAATTACTTCCTGGAATCCATCTGTCCTTAGCTCAGGCATGCGGGCCCCTCCAACGTTGTCAAGAGTTAGGGAAGCTTTATTATTTAGTTTTTTTTTTTTTTTATATAATATACCTGTGCACAACGCCATCTACATGAAGACGAGCTTTGACGAGTTTTTGGTATGGATGAACCTGTTGTGGTAATCGCTTATATGGTGAGAACTAGTTGGACCTGAGTATATATTTCACAAAAAGGAAATGAGGGGGCGCCAACTAAGTGCAGCATTAGTAACCTCCTCTTTATAAGACTACACTTGGCAAC
The DNA here is from genome assembly GCF_042186555.1 of Aquarana catesbeiana. Classification (NCBI taxonomy): domain Eukaryota; kingdom Metazoa; phylum Chordata; class Amphibia; order Anura; family Ranidae; genus Aquarana; species Aquarana catesbeiana. The sequence continues at coordinate 390,895,739 of NC_133329.1, forward strand.
TCGCTGGGTAAATGATCACAGGCATATTTAGACTAGAACATTTGACTTTACCACTACTGTGTCCTCCCGCTTGGTGCAGCCCCCAGGCTCTGCGTGGAAGGCTTGGAAATGCTGAAGACCGGGACCGGAAGTTTTCGGGGACCACCCACAGGGGCGCAGATGTGGAAGCAACGTCACGTGGCTTGTCCTGTGGGCATGGCTATGCGTTTCAAAGTCTTCAGTATTCCCAAGCGCTCCACACAGAGCCTGGCAGCTGCGTAGTGGAAAAGTCAGTGGTGTTCTAGTGGAGATATGCTTGTGATCACTTTACCCAGGGTGTTTCCTGTATTCTAATAAAGAGGATGTTACTACACTTAGCTGGTGCCCCCCTCCTTTCCTTCCTTTTTTTTTTTTTTTTTTTTTTGTACTAGGGGTTGCTTTTAGTTGTGGGGGTGGCTGCCATAAGTGAGCTCTTGGAAATAATCTCAGGAATATATATATATATATTTTCATGCTGGACTTTTTTTAGACCAATAGTGCTTGCCCCATTTAGCCTTTTGTCTTTAAACAGTAGCCCGACCATCCGCCATTGTTATACTGCGGCAGGTTGGCTCTCCTGGGCATATCCCTGTAGCTGTACATTGGCCCTTTAAATAGCTATAGCAGGCGCGTGCAATGTCCGACGGCCCGATGGGCACGATGTCCGCCGGCCACGAGAGCCAGAACGCGTGTGTGCGTGTGTAAACGCACAAATCCCTGTTCTGACAGAGGAGAGACAGATCGTCTGTTCCTACTAGCTAGGAACAGCGATCTGGCTCCTCCTCTAGTCAGTCACATCCCCCTACAGTTAGAAACACTCACGAGGGAACACGTTTAACCCCTTGATCCCCCCCCTCTAGTGTTAACCCCGCTTTCCTGTCCATGTCGTTTACACAGTAATGAGTGCATTTTTTATAGCGCTGATCGCTGTTTTCATGTCAGTGGTCCCAAAAGTGTCCGATCTGTCCGCCGCAATGTCGCAGTCCCGCTAAAAATCGCTGATCCCTGCCATTACTAGTAAAAATAATTAAAAAAAATAATAAAAATGCCATAAATCTATTCCCTATTTTGTAGACTAACTTTTGCGCAAACCAATCAATATATGCTTGATGCGATTAAAAAAAAAAATTACCAAAAATATGTAGAATATATATAGGCCTAAACTGAGGAAGAAATTTGTTTTTGTTTTTTTGGGGGATATTTATTATAGCAAAAAGTAAAAAAAATAAAATAAATATAAATATTTTTTTTTTTTTTTTTTTCTTTTATAGCGCAAAAAATAAAAACCACAGAGGTGATCAAATACCACAAAAAAAGCTCTATTTGTGGGGAAAAAAAGGACGAATTTTTGTTTGGGTACAACGTCACATGACCGCGCAATTGTCAGTTAAAACGACGCAGTGCCGTATCGCAAAAAATGGCCTGGTCATTAAGGGGGTAAATCCTTCCGGGGCTGAAGAGGTTAATTTGTATTTCTCCTACCTATTATTAAAGTCTATTTAAAAATGACAAGTCCATCTTAAGCCATAAATGTTTTGAATCCTCTTGTTCCTCCCACGGGCTAAACGAGAGCAAATCAACACCATGGAGAATCTGCACTGCAAGCTCTGCACCCGCCTGAATACCCCAAAGAGTGACTTCATCTTAGAGAACAGGCTTTGGCTGATGACGTTCCACTTTTGCAGGGCTAGCCGTGGCTTGAATTTCAGGAATTCGCCCGTAATTAGGGCTGTGTAAGACCCCGTGACATGAGGCCATGCAGGTTGTGTGCATTGTTGTGCTGCAGTGCCATTCTTTCTGAAAGGCACTCCAATAGATTAGCATTGGATCACACCTCAATGCATGGTAATGCACTACCACATATTGCGATGCAGTGTGTTTAAAAAAAAAAAAAAATGGCACGTGCACTTTAAAAAAAAAAAAAATGCATTTTGGTGCGTTGGGCAGCTCACTAAAATGAACGGGCTGCTGCAAAGCATTGTTAGTAAGGCCCCTGATTGGACCCTCCAGTCTCCACTTTGGAGCGGTGGATGTCACTGGTGACCTGTCTGCTGACATCCGCCGCTATCCAATTTTCTGATCCTGCCCGCAAAATCCAGACGGATGGCCGTCCTTTTTTTCACCCGTCTGGCGGATCGGATGGGATCGCATGGAAACGGACAGGCTGTTCATTTCCATCTGATTTCCCCATAGAGGAGAGCGGGACTGTGCCCGTGTCTGCTCTGCACAGTGAGCGTAGATGACCTGTCATCCGCCTGCTCAGCGGGGATCAGCAGAGCGATTCCCCCCGGCCAGCAAGCGTATTCCGTTCCATGGAGGTGCCCGTGTAAAAGTGACTGCAAAGTCGCATGACAAGTCGTACCCCATGATTTCCAATGAGTACCCTTCATATCTGTGCGACTTCAAAGTAGTCCCTGTACTACTTTGGTCCGACTTTGATGCGAGTTGAGGTCCGTAGACCTCAAGTTTACACAGGCATTCCCTGAAATCGCAGCCGCAAAATCGCGCGACTTTTAAGTCGCGGTAGTGTGAAAGGAGCCCTTAGGGGAATTTACTAAGACTGCAGCAGCTGTGTGTGGCAACTAATCAACTTTTAGCTCTAATTTTTGAAAAGCTTAAGCCCTGCTTCACATTGTAGTGATTTGGCATGTCAAATTGCATGCCAAATCGGTGGCGACTGCTGGCAATGGCACTGTCCGAATCGGTGCGACGCCGCACCGATTCCCAAAAGTAGTTTTTGTACAATTTTGGGGTGCGATTTCAATAGACATCTGTGCAGAAACCCGCAGAGATGTCTCTGAAATCGCCCCCCCTAAGTCGGGAATGAAATGGCGTGAGTTCATTCCCGCTGTCGGTGTGAACCTGGGCTTAAAGTGGTTGTAAACCCTCCAATACAACTTTATCTCTCTGTAATCTAGATGGCACAGGCAGCTGATCGCTGTACTTACTGTTTTCGTTTCCATAGACCATCGTCCTGCAAGTTTGAGTGACGTCAGGCGCAATTGCGCACTAGGTATTTTTTTATTAACGGCACGCTATGTGTGCCGTTTCTATCTCCCCTGCATGCGGGGACATTTGGTATTGACGAGCTTCCTCTCTGAACGGCACAGAGGGAAGTCTCGCGATGCTGCTGTGATCATCTCCTGCTTCTCCCCCTTGTGATGGTGCAACGGCGCATGTGCGAGATTTCCAAAGGATAAGGGCGGAAGTGACGTCCAGAATAGATTCACTAAACAGTACAAGTAATGGCGCAGCCAATACCCGGAAGTGGAGATATAATAAAGAGGATAAATAAGGTATTTCCGGCCTCGTTCTATGCCGATTTAAAGCGGTTCCGGCTGCGATTTTTTTTTTTTTTTTTTTTTTTTTTTTTAACACTGTAGCTGCTGACTTTTAATAAGGACACTTACCTGTCCAGCGAACCCGCAATGTCGGCAGCCCGAGGCCGATCCGTCCATCGGATCGGCTGCCGGCGCCTCCATCTTAACGAATGGGAAACAGGCAATGGAGCCTTGAGGCTTCACTGCCAGTTTCCTACTGCGCATGCGCGAGTCGCGCGGCGCTTTGTGAATGGCCCCTTTGTTTTCTGGGACACACACATGTCCCAGAAGGCAACGGGCCGCTCGCCGAAGAGGAGGAAGCGCTGTGGAATAGGAAGAGGCAGATTAGGAAGACTGCCTAGCAACAGGGGTTTCGGGTAAGTTACTTTTTTTTTTCAAATGTTGTGTTTTTTTTTTTTTAAGAATATTAATGCACTTTTTTATTTTAGAGTGGCCCTCCGCTTTAAATGTATTAACATTAGTAATTTGCTATAGTATTTCTATGTAGAAAAAATAAGAAAAATCGCCCGGGGTTTACTTCCTCTTTAAGTGGAGTTCCAGCCAAAAATACAACTAGGTCCGGGGCTGGTAAATATTTCATTGAATGAACACTGTGATCTGTACTGATCGCTCCTGTCTTTATTCTTAACTGAAGCATAGTAAACTATGTATGCAGAGAAAGGGACTGGGGAATTCCTGTCCTCCGTTTCTTTCTTTGTTTCAAAAGTGGGACATCAGGGGTCACCAAAGCCCCATAACAGGGCTCCTAAAAAAAATATGCATAGTAAAAATAAAATAAACTACTGACATCGTCCTCTGCTCTACTGACACGAGCCACTGCCCTGATAATATACACACATGTGTGTTTGTGTTCCGGGGTGCACACCCTAATGCAATAGGCTGCACACAACTCTAGTGTTTTACAGCATTATCAGCCCTGCCTGCTGAATAATAAAACTCCATCTACCCCTTCCCCTTCCCCGTGTCCCTCTTCACATGCAAACATTGATTCTTTTCCCAGAACATCATTGCTGCTGCCTTGACCCTCAGGAGCCTGCCCACATCTATTGTCTAGTGAAAGGGCTCTTGGGAGATGTCGTTCTGGAGGTGTGACAGTAGTAACTGACTTTCCAGCAGATGTACCTGCAATAAGCCCGGAGATCATGTTCTAGAGAGGAATGAAAGACGTTTCTCACTACAGGAACAGGCTAAAAGATGCACATAACCCTAGGACATGATCTAGAGAGGGAGATGAAGGCTTGGGAGTAAATTTGGGTAATACCAGGACATATATTACCAAAAGTATTGGGACGCCCGCCTTTACACAAACTTTAATGGCATCCCAGCCTTAGTCCGTAGGGTGTAATATTGAGTTGGCCCGCCCTTTGCAGCTATAACAGCTTCAACTCTTCTGGGAAGGCCGTCCACAAGGTTTAGGAGTGTGTCTATGGGAATGTTTGACCATTCTTCCAGAAGAGCATTTGTGAGGTCAGGCACTGATGTGGATGAGAAGGCTTGGCTCGCAGTCTTCGCTTTAATTCATCCCAAAGGTGTTCTATTGGGTTGAGGTCAGGACTCTGTGCAGGCCAGTCAAGTTCCTCCACCCCAAACTCGCTTATCCATGTCTTTATGGACCTTGCTTTGTGCACTGGTGTGCAGTCCTATTGGAACAGGAAGGGGTCATCCCCAAACTATTCCCACAAAGTTGGGAGCATGAAATTGTCCAAAATGTCTTGGTATGCTGACGCCTTAAGAGTTCCCTTCACTGGAACTAAGGGGCCAAACCCAACCCCTGAAAAACAACCCCACATCATAATCCCCCCTCCACCAAATGATTTGGACCAGTGCACAAAGCAAGGTCCATAAAGACATGGATGAGTGAGTTTGGGGTGGAGGAACTTGATTGGCCTGCACAGAGTCCTGATCTCACACCTTTGGGATGAATTAGAGAGGAGACTGCGAGCCAAGCCTTCTCATCCACATCAGTGCCTGACCTGACAAATGCTCTTCTGGATGAATGGTCAAACATTCCCATAGACACACTCCTAAACCTTGTGGACAGCCTTCCCAGAAGAGTTGAAGCTGTTATAGCTGCAAAGGGTGGGCCAACTCAATATTGAACCCTACGGACTGGGATGCCATTAAAGTCCATGTGTGTGTAAAGGCAGGCGTCCCAATACTTTTGGTAATATAGTGAACCTGCAATAAGCCGGTGATCATGTTATAGAGAGTATTAAATGCAGTTTCTCACTACAGGAATGTGGTAAAAGATATAAGTAGATAAGGCTAGGAAATGATCTTGAGGGGGAGAAACTTGGGAGTAGATTTGGGGAATTCCCGGACATATACTTTAGTTTAAGGCATTATTTGCACAGGCTTTTAGCCAGGCTGCAAATGCCATGAGCAATCGATGCGGCTATTCATGCCTGTTTGCTCCGCCAGCAAATGCTTGCGATTGATTGAGCCTGGAGGCACTTTTGCTAAATGACCGTGCGATGGTGTCTACCACAAGACAATGCACATGATTACAGGTGATATCTGTTTTGATCCTTTCAAAGGACGCAGGTCTTTTTTTGGCTTGTGCGTCTAGGCGGGTTATACATTTAGCTGCTGATTTTTTTTACCATTGCATTTCATCTCCTACTCTTTCATTGCGCTGTCCTGATTGGCTCCTACAGAGCAAGTTGATCTTCCCTGACCATCCACGGTGACCACATTCGTCGGTGGTTTGAGGGCTCAGTGATGAGCTCTTCTGGGTGAACATACCGCTGTCTCTAACACTGGAAAACACATTAAAGTCACCGCAGCCCTGAAGCTACAGAGAAAACCAATGCCCCCCCCCCCAAAGCAAATACCTTCTTTTTTTTTTTTTTTTAATTATTTTTTCTAAACGATGAAAATACCAGGTACATAGAGAAAGAGGGAGGGAGAGATAGAAAGATATAGCAGAGTGACTCTAAAGGTTCTGTCTTATCAGGAGATGGATTGGGGACTGTGGAAGAAGGGGAGGATCAGAGACTATACAGTATCACACAAAAGTGAGTACACCCCTCACATTTTTTGTAAATATTTTCTTCTATCTTTTCATGTGACAACACTGAAGAAATGACACTTGGCTACAATGTAAAGTAGTGAGTGTACAGCTTGTATAACAGTGTAAATTTGCTGTCCCCTCAAAATAACAAAATATTACATCGCACACGTGCAAAATGACATTTACCTCCAGCAAGGCTTATTTAAAACACCTAGACATTTTCAAAAAGCATTATAAAAAAAATATGGGGATTTGGTCACACCATATTGCTAGATGGTGCTTAAGCCCTTTAAAAAAAAATAAAAATCGTCCGGAACCCCCCTTTAAGCCCACTTACTGCGACAAAGTACCCCATGATTAGTGGGTCCTACACTATCCATAGATTGGGAGATCCTGCTTCTCTGAACCATGAGAGCCATACACTCCTCTATATGGGAGAACTTGAGGTCTCCACCCATCACACAGGTGGACTCTAATGAGAGGTACTTGATGAGGGAGTGGGGTGCTCCTCTATGGATAGTGTAGGACACACTAATCATGGGGTACGTTGTCGCAGTACGTGGGCTTAAAGGGGGGTTTCCGGCCGTTTTTTTCTGTTTTTTTTTTTTTTAAGTCAGCAGCTACAAACACTGTAGCTGCTGACTTTTATTAAGGACACTTACCTGTCCAGGGAGACCGCAATGTCGGCCCCACAACCTCCCCCCCACCCCCACAAGGCCGATCCGTCAATCGGATCAGCCAGCGGCGCCTCCATCCTAACTAAGGCAAACAGGCAGTGGAGCCTTGCGGCTTCACTGCCCGTTTCCTACTGCGCATGCGCGAGTCGCGCGGCGCTTTGTGAATGGCGTCGTTGTTTCCTGGGACACACACAGTTCCCACAAGGCAACGGGGCCGCACACCGAAGGAGGAGGAAGCGCCGCGGAATAGGAAGAGGCAGATTAGGAAGACAGCCTAGCAACAGGGGTTTCAGGTAAGTTAAATTTTTTTTTTTTTTTTCTAATGTTTTTTTTTTTTAATTTTTTTTATGAATTTTAATGCTATTTCTGTTTTTTAGGGTGGATCTCCACTTTAAGCACCATATAGTAATATGGTGTGACCAAATCCCCATTTTTTTTTTTTTTTTTGATAATGCTTTGTGAAAATGTCTAGGTGTTTTAAATAAGCCTTGCTGGAGGTAAATGTCATTTTGCATGTGTGTGATATTTTGCTGTAATATTTTGTTCTGTTGTACGGTCTTATGGCTGTGCCATCTTTAATGCATCTTTTAGGGTGTGCCCCCCAAATATCTTGTTTGTCTATTGTATGAATTCTGACCAAATCCTTTTGGGTGAGGAGCACCCCACTCCCTCATTAAGTACCTCTCATTAGAGTCCACTTGTGTGATGGGTGGAGACCTCAAGTTCTCCCATATAGAGGAGGGTATGTCTCTCCTGGTTCAGAGAAGCAGGATCTCCCAGTCTATGGATAGTGTAGGACCCACTAATCATGGGGTACTTTGTCGCAGTAAGTGGGCTTAAGCACCATATAGCAATATGGTGTGACCAAACCCCCATATTTTTTTATAATGTTTTTTGTAAATGTCTAGGTGTTTTAAATAAGCCTCGCAGGAGGTAAATGTTATTTTGCATGTGTGCGCTGTAATATTTGATATATTTTTCTGTTGTATGGTCTTATAGCTGCACCATCTTTGATGCATCTTTTTAGGGTGTGCCCCCCCAAATATCTTGTTTTTCTCAAAATAACTCAATACACAGCCATTAATGTCTAAACTGCTGGCAACAAAAGTGAGTACACCCCTAAGTGAAAATGTCCAAATTGGGCCCAAAGTGTCAATATTTTGTGTGGCCACCATTATTTTCCAGCACTGCCTTAACCCTCTTGGGCATGGAGTTCCCCAGAGCTTCACAGGTGTTGATGGTCAGCACTAGTAGCCAGAACTGACTGGCATCATTAATGGGCACTGATTGGTGACACTGGTGGTGCTATAATGTAATCAGGGCACTGATGATTAGTGCCTTGATTACATGTTTTGTTCTCCCCTGCGAGGAGATGCTGCCGATCAGCTCTCCTCGCCACGCACTCTGTCAGTGTGAAGCGAGGAGCGCCAATTACCGGCATCTCCATGTTTACATGTAACCGGCTGTGATTGGAAGTTTAGTCTGACTTCACTTGTCTTGGAAGTGGCAGCTCTATGGACCTGTGTGGGGCCACTTGGCTAAGGCTGCTTTCACACTGGGGTGTCGGCGGTAAAGTGCCGCTATTTTCAGCGGCGATTTACTGTCGTTTTTGCAGAGGTTTTCAGGCGCGAGCGGGGTGCTTTTAACCTCCGCTAGTTGCCGAGTGCTGCAGCGGCACTTTGCCGGAGCTGCCCATTCGCTTCAATGGGCAGGAGCGCCTGTAAAGCGCCTCTCCAGTGTGAAAGCCCTCGGGCGCTGGCAGGACGGTAAAAAAAAAGTCCTGCAAACAGCTTTTTTGCATCGCTGTATACACCGCTCCTAAAGCGCCCCTGCCCATTGAAATCAATGGGGCAGCGCCGACAAAGCGACGCTTTGCGAGCGGTTTTAACCCTTTTTCGGCCGCTAGCAGGGGTTAAAAGCGCCCCGCTATCGGCCGAATAGCGCCGCTAAAATGACGGTAAATCGCTGCTAAAAATAGCGGCGCTTTACCGCCGACGCCTGCCCCAGTGTGAAAGTGGTCTTAACGTCCTGCCAGCGCATCGTCTCAGTGTGAAAACCCTCGGGCTTTCACACTGAGACTGCAGGGGAGCCGTTTTTCAGGCGCTTTACAGGCACTATTTTTAGCCAAAAGAGCCTGAAAAATGCCCCAGTGTGAAAGGACGCTTTTGGGCTAAAAATAGCACCTGTAAAGCTCCTGGAAAAAAAGGCTCCCCTGCAGTCTCAGTGTGAAAGCCCGAGTGCTTCCACACTGAGGCGATGCGTTGGCAGGATGTTAAGAGCCCTTTCGTACTGAAAGCGCCCGGGCTTCGGCGGCAAAGTGCCGATATTTTTTACCGTCGCTATTCGGCCGCTAGCGGAGCAGTTTTAACCCCCGCTAGCGCATGAAAAAGGGTTAAAACCGCCCACAAAATGCCGCTGCAGCGGCGCTCTGCCGGCGGTTCGGAGGCACTGCCCATTGATTTTAATGGGCAGGGGCGCTATAGGAGCGGTGTGTACACCGCTCCTACAGCGCTGCAAAGAAGCTGCGTGCAGGACATTTTGTGACGCCCTGCCAGCGCAGCGCCCCAGTGTGAAAGCACTCGGGCTTTCACACTGGGATTGCAGCTGAGGCTTTTTTTCAGGCGCCATTTTTAGCGCTAAAGCGTCTGAAAAACGCCTCCGGTGTGAAAGGGTTCTAAAAAACTCCTGCAAGCAGCATCTTGGAGCGGTGAAGGAGCGATGTATACACCGCTCCTAAAGCGCCCCTGCCCATTGAAATGAATGGGCAGCGCCGCTTTGCGGGTTGTTTTAACCCTTTTTCGGCCACTAGCGGGGGTTAAAAGTGCCCCGCTAGCGGCCGAAAACCACCACAAAAACGACGGTAAAGCGCTGCTAAATATAGCGGCACTTTACCGCCGACGCCGCAGTGTGAAAGCAGCCTTACATGTGTTATTTTACATAACTAAAGGCAAAACTTTTTTTTTGTTGTTGTTTTGGATAGAGTGGAGATGGATTAGAACCCCTGTCAGTTTTTATTGCTGTCTGTATCCCCCTTACGGAGATCCCCCCCCCCCCCCCCTCTCTATTTGTCCTGTTTACCATCATCATTGAAAGTAAAAGTAAAAAATTCACAAATTTTGTAGACGCGATAACTTTTGTGCAAACCAATCAATATACGCGTATTGCGATTTCATTTAATTTTTTTTTTTTTACCAAAAATATGTAGAAGAATACATATTGGCCTAAACTGATAAAGAAATTAGTTTTTCGGATATTTATTATAGCAAAAAGTAAAAAATATTGTTTTGTTTTTTGTTTTGTTTTTTCAAAATTCCCGCTCTTTTTTTGTTTATAGCGCAAAAAAATAATAACCGCAGAGGTGATCAAATACCACCAAAGCTCTGTTTGTGGGAAAAATGGACATAAATTGTGTTTTGTGTACAGCGCAGCACGACCGCGCAATTGTCAGTTAAAGCTATGCAGTGCCGTATCGCAAATAATGGCCTGGTCATTATGGTGGTAAATCCTTCCGGGGCTGAAGTTGTTAATAGTAAGTAATGTCCCTTGTGCTGATTTTTTTTATTAATTTTTTTTTATTTTAATTATTATTATTTTTGTGAAAACTTAGGCTTTAACCAAGCTTGAACTTCACCTTGATTAAGCAAAAACATACTACATCAGCCGTATACATCCGTGAACAGGTTGAACCGTATCGGTTTATCCTTCAGAGAAGCCCCCCTACATTGAATTACATTGCAGTGTTTATCTTTAGCCGTGGAACAGCTGCTTCTTTCTCGCTCTGGGAAATGAAATTTACGCACACAGGAGGCGGAGCGCGGCTATATGTAGACCTCAAGCTGTTGAAAAACTATTTTTGCTTCTAGCACAGTATTACAGTGCGGGGTGTAAGAGTGACACCGCTGGTCACAGTAGGAACAGCGTGACGGCCTAGGACAGGCTTTGGGCCTGGCCGTCATTTTCCAGTAGCTGCCTTCTGAATACATGACGCAGGGCCTATTCACTTTCACACATCTAAAAAAGCATACCGTTTTAATGTAAGCTTTTCAGACGTGTGTTTACGCATTTTGCTTTGCATGCATTTCAGGGTGAGGCTATTTACTGGTTGCCGATTGGACAGTAAGGCCTGGTTCACACCCATGCATTTTTAGTGCTTTTTGCAGATTTGCACTACAGAACATGTTCCATAGGAAACCATGTTAAATCTAGGTTCACGTCTATGCGGCTGCGCACAGGGGCGGACTGACCACTCGGGCACTGCCCGGGGGCCCCATCAGGGTTGCCAGCCTCAGTAAAACCAGGGACAGTATGTATAAATCTTGTGTTTTTTTACATCTGTCTCTGAAATGTCCCTTACCGACATCCTTTTGATCTAAAAATCCAGAGATTATAGCTGTCCCACCTCTCCAGTAGCTTCTCAGCCAATAGAAACCCGTCTGTGTATACTGTGTGTACATGTTGTGTATACTGTGTGGCCCCATAATCTCTGATTGCCTGGGGGCCCCATAATTTCCTATTGCCCGGGGGCCCCATGAGTTGTCAGTCTGCCCCTGGCTGCGCATGATGTGTTTTTGAGGCACATTTAGCAGTGCGTTCTGCGTTTTTAACCGCTTTTCGTCAGTATACGGCGGCAGGTCGGCACGATCCCGCGAGCCATCGTAGTGTCCGCCATAATGTCGCAGTCTTGATAGAAATTGCAGATCGCCGCCATTACTAGTAAAAATAATAGTAATAAAAATGCCATAAATCTAACCCCTATTTTGTAGACGCTATAACTTTTGCACAAAGCAATCAATATACGCTTATTGCGATTTTTTTTAATTTTTTTTTTTTTTTTAATTAAAGATATGTAGAAGAATACATATCGGCCTAAACTGAGAAAAAATTAGCAAAAAATAAAAACCGCAGAGGTGATCAAATACCACCAAAAGAAAGCTCTATTTGTGGGGAAAAAAATACGTCAGTTTTGTTTGGGTGCAGCGCAGCATGACCGCGCAATTGTCAGTTAAAGCGATGCAGTGCCGAATCGCAAAAAATGGGCTGGTCATTCTGTGAACATTCGACGACGTCACCTGGAGAGTCTGCCCCTTGTGGCGTCGCAAGGGGTGGGCTCTCAGTGTGGCGTCCTCGGATGGCCACATAAGAGATGCCACACAGCGGAGGAAGACACAGAAGAAGAGCGGCTTTTTTTTTTTTTTTAAGGGGGTAACCAGCGAGGAGGAAGAAGAAGCATCAGGAAGAGGGCGGTAGGAGAAGACGGCAGCAGAAAAAGAAGACGGCGGCAGAAGACGAAGACGGCGGCGGCGGCGGTGGGAGAGACGTCGGCGGAAGACAGCACAGAGCTATTTTATTAATAAATGAATTTCTGGTGCGGTTCCATTAAAGTCCATCACCCACAAATGGTGGGAAAAAAAAGTCCCCAACCCTTTCCAAAGACTCACTGGCCACAAAACGCATAGATGTGAACTTGCACCATAGCAAACCATGTAAAATGGACTGTAGTGCGTTTCTGCAAAACGCATTAAAAAAACGCATAGGTGTGAACCTAGGGTAAATGGACTGCAGTGCAAATCTGCAAAAAGCACTAAAAATGCAAAGTGTGAACCAGGCCTTAAGGGGCAGCAGTAAACTGAGAAGGCCATCCCTGGGCTCCCCTCACCTGTAGGCATGTTTACAATGTTAGACTGACAACACCGCGCTCTTAGTGCTGGCTATTCCTTTGTCTGTGCCTGCTGTGCTGTGCAGGGGCTTAATGAAAGCTAATAAAAAGACAGATTTCAGCTGCTTATACTGGCTGTATTTGAAAACACATTTTATCATATACATAACTGTACTATACAGTATTTTCACATTTGCATGCAGCCAAGCAATAAAGTGCAAGTTCACTTTCTCAGAAAAAATGAAAAGGTGAACTAACACCGTACACCCTCCCCCCGCCCCAGCCCCCGCAGTACTTACCTCTGTGGGTCATGAGCTGTCAGTGTCCACGCAGCCAGTGCAGCAGTCCAGGGATTTGAAATCACTGCTCTCTCCCCAATTCTGATTGGTCTGTGCTGCTAACCATCGCTCTGGTCTCTTCCAGAAGCCCTGCAGAAAGGAGAGGGATTTCAAATTCCTGGAATGCTGCACCGGCTGCAAGGGCACTGACCGCTCATCATCCACAGAGGTAAGTACAGCCAGGTCAGGAGGATGTAGCACAGGGGTCTTCAAAATTTCTAAACAATGGGCCAGTTTACTGACCTTCAGGCTTTAGGGGAGGTGCAGACTTTCTTCATTAGGAGTAGACATGTCCCAGGATCAATGGCAGCAAACCATGCCCCATTATTGGGAGGAATAGTGCCCCATCATTGGTATTAGTGGGAAGAATAGTGCTCCATTGTTGGTATCAGTGGAAGGAATAGTGCCCCATCATTGGTATCAGTGGAAGGAATAGTGCCCCATCATTGGTATTAGTAGGAGGAATAGTGCCCCATCATTGGTATTAGTGGGAGGAACAGTGCCCCATCACTGGTATCAGTGAGAGGAATAGTGCCCCATCATTGGTATTAGTGGGAGGAATAGTGCCCCATCATTGGTATCAGTGGGAGGAATAGTGCCCCATCATTGGTATCAGTGGGAGGAATAGTGCCCCATCATTGGTATCAGTGGGAGGAATAGTGCCCCATCATTGGTATCAGTGGGAGGAATAGTGCCCCATCATTGATATCAGTGGGAGGAATAGTGCCCCATCATTAGTATCAGTGAGAGGAATAGGGTCTTAGTGTTAGAAAAGTGAATATTAATTTTCTTTTCAAACACACCTGGGTGGACTCCGAGCGCACCCTATTTTGAAGCCTATGGTTCTAATCAGGTGCTTCACAAAAACACTCCTACTGCTGGAACTCATGCACCCGGTGTCCTGAAAGGGGCCAGACGCCTGAATAGGGGGTGGCCGTGGATAGGTTCATGCTATGCATGAATTTATCCATTAACCATATAGGGGGGTGACATGGAAAGAGTGGGCGGCGCCCATGCGCCCTTAATGGACGGGGCCGCCCCCTGTTCCGTACAATGTACCTCTTCTGCAGGGGGCCATCATTTAAATTTTACAACTCTTTCTTCCCCAGAAATAAGCGTTTTTGGAAACTCGAACTGCTGATTTATTTTTTCCTCTACGTGGTTTGCTTTCAAGTTGACGTTTACGATTTTTAAAAAGGTATTTTTAGGTGACAGGTGCTCTTTAATTCATCCTTCAGACTGGAGGTAATGAGGTGAAATGGAACTGTTGACATAAATAGACTTCTGAGGGTAATGGTTGTTTGTCTCTGGGTGGCACCGCTGTCATTATACGATGATGATGATAATTACCCAAGCTGGTTTAGTAATAAAATAAGCTGCAGTAAATCCTTCAGCGGCGGTCATAAAGCAGAGCGAGGCCTCCCAGTGATCCGTCCCGTGTCACATAAAACTCAGCGCCGGCCCTGAGACCCACCGACAGAACACAGAGCTACCCAGACCTGGGGCCGGCTCTTTGATCTGTAGAATAGATCTCTCCATAATTAATAAAGACTTGCTCCACCAGAATAATATGTTCCCAAGGTACACCTGCCATGAGTCAATATCAGAACAATGCTGCAAGGTACAGGAACTATGAAAAATAACAACACAAGCACACAAAAAAAAAATAAAAAGGACCTGCGTCAATCTAAGATGGAGACAAAAGTTAGTGTCCATCAGTACACAAAGTCCATGCAAAGGAATAGTCTGTGCTCGAGAAAGGAGGAACCATTGAAACGCGTTGCCACCCACATTCCTGACATGCAGCCGTTCCTTGAGAATACACGGGAATGGTAGACGCTGCTCTCCGTCTGTCCGATAGATCGGGTCCTTCGCCGTCAGCACCCGCACCAGAGTTCATCAGTTCCTGTAGCACACAGGATTATATTGGTTTCCGTGCGTGAACCCCTGTACTTCTTTCTGTTAGACGCATACTGCGCCGATGTAAGTGTGCTTTTGTTTTTATAATAATAAACTAATGCAAGTTTCTAATTAGGATCCCAGGCTCTTGTCTCCTTTGTATCTTGTACATGCACAGGAAATGTTACCAGACCATGCGCTTTAATTTATCCCAAAGGTGTTCTATCGGATTGAAGTCAGGACTCTGTGCAGGCCAGTAAAGTTCCTCCACCCCCAAACTCGCTCATCCTTGTCTTTATGGACCTTGCTTTGTGCACTGGTGCGCAGTCATGTTGGAACAGGAAGGGGCCGTCCCCAAACTGTTCCTACAATGTTGGGAGCATGAAATTGTCCAAAATGTCTTGGTATGCTGATGCCTTAAGAGTTCCCTTCACTGGAACTAAGGGGCCAAGCCCAACCTCTGAAAAACAACCCCCACACCATAATCCCCTCCTCCACATGATTTGGACTAGTGCACAAAGCAAGGTCCATAAAGACATGGATGAGCGAGTTTGGGGTGGAGGAACTTGACTGGCCTGCACAGAGTCCCGACCTCAACCCGACTGAACACCCTTGGGATGAATTCGAGCGGAGACTGCAAGACAGGCCTTCTCATCCACATCAGTGACTGACTTCACAAATGCTCTTCTGGAAGAATGGTCAAACATTCCCATAGACACACTCCTAAACCTTGTGGACGGCCTTCCCAGAAGAGTTGAAGCTGTTATAGCTGCAAAGGGCGGAGCCAACTCAATATTGAACCCTACGGACTAAGACTGGGATGCCATTAAAGTTCATGTGGGTGTAAAGGCAGGCGTCCCAATACTTTTGACAATATAGTGTACATCTTGGTTCTTGGTTGCAGCAGTGGTGCAGACACAAACGGGCCGAATGTAAACAAAGTATTACCTACACAGGGAAAGAAACAGCAAAAACAAGAACTGGATACATTTAAAGAAATATAGATATGCAATAATCCTTTAAAACCCCATAGAATGGCATTCTCTGCACCTCTGCTGGACCTGCAGCTCCTATTCTAGCAGCCAAATCAAAGTTTATTCTGAGAAATGTCGGAATGCAGAAGTGTCACCTTTTCTGCCCTCTGGCAGTGTGTGCTGTACATAGCAGCCATTACCACCTGACATTCAGGTAAAAAGAACCGAGTATGAATTTTTATATTTGTCTATTCATAGTCACTTCCCGACCGCCGCACGACGATGTACGTCCTAAGTTTGAACGGGGATATCGTTGTTATGGCAGCAGCTAGCTGCCATAACCCCAGTATCCCCGTTTTCGTGCGGCGGCCGGCTTTCAGATAAAAGTGGTCCCTGCGGCGAATTCGCCGCAAGATCACTTTTATCGGTGGCGGGAGAGGGCCCCCCCCCCCTCCCGCCGCGATCCGGTGCCCTCCGCCGCTTACCGGAGCCGTCGGTAAGCGGCGGAGGCGATCGCGTCCTGTGCCGTGGTGTGTCTGGAGACGAGTGAGGCCAAGATGGCGCTCACTCGTCTCCATGACACTGCTGGGCGGAAGCGACGTCAAAACGTCACTTCCGTCCACGCCTCTTAAAGGCATATTTTTTCAAATGTAATTTTTCTAAATGACTTTTTTTTTTTTTATTGCATTTTAGTGTAAATATGAGATCTGAGGTCTTTTTGACCCCCCAGATCTCATATTTAAGAGGACCTGTCATGCTTTTTTCTATTACAAGGGATGTTTACATTCCTTGTAATAGGAATAAAAGTGACACAATTTATTTTTTTTTTTTAAACAGTGTAAAAATAAATAAAATATTGTAAAATAAATAATAAAAAAAAAATTTTTTAAAACCCCCCTGTCCCGACGAGCTCGCGCGCAGAAGCGAACGCATACGCGAGTAGCGCCCGCATATGAAAACGGTGGTCAAACCACACATGTGAGGTATCGCCGCGACCGGTAGAGCGAGAGCAATAATTCTAGCCCTAGACCTCCTCTGTAGCGCAAAATATGCAACCTGTAGAATTTTTTAAACGTCGCCTATGGAGATTTTTGAGGGTAAAAGTTTGACGCCATTCCACGAGCGGGCGCAATTTTCAAGCATGACATGTTGGGTATCAATTTACTTGGCGTAACATTATATTTCACAATATAAAAAAAAATTGGGATAACTTTACTGTTGTTTTATTTTTTTATTCAAAAAAGTGAATTTTCTCCAAAAAAAGTGCGCTTATAAGACTGCTGCGCAAATACAGTGCAAAAAAAAAGTATTGCAATGACCGCCACTGTATTCTCTAGGGTGTTAGAAGAAAAACCATATATAATGT
The DNA here is from genome assembly GCF_042186555.1 of Aquarana catesbeiana. Taxonomy (NCBI): domain Eukaryota; kingdom Metazoa; phylum Chordata; class Amphibia; order Anura; family Ranidae; genus Aquarana; species Aquarana catesbeiana. The sequence goes on from NC_133329.1 coordinate 390,913,021, forward strand.
TTGGGGGTTCTAAGTAATTTTCTAGCAGAAAAACCTGTTTTAAACATGTAAACACCTAAAATCCAAAACGAGGCTGGTCCTTAAGTGGATAGGAAACGTCTTGATAACTAAAATCATGTTTTGTGGTTTAAAGTTTTTTTTTGTGGAGTCCTTTGTTTTTTACCGTCATTCTTGTCTTATTTTTAAGGGACCTAAAGCCAACTAACGTGCTGCTGGAGGATGATGATGATCGGCCCCATTTGATGGAACACCTTTGGGATGAATTAGAGCGGAGACTGCGAGCCAGGCCTTCTCGTCCAACGCCTTAAGAAGTTCCCTTCACTGGATTTGGACCAGAGCACAAAGTAAGGTCCATAAAGACATGGATAAGCGAGTTTGGGGTGGAGGAACTTGACTGACCTGCACAGAGTCCTGACCTCAACCTGATAGAACACCTTTGGGATGAATTAGAGCGGAGACTGCGAGCCAGGCCTTCTCATCCACATCAGTGACTGACTTCACAAATGCTCTTCTGGAAGAATGGTCAAACATTCCCATAGACACACTCCTAAACCTTGTGGACGGCCTTCCCAAAAGAGGTGAAGCTGTTATAGCTGTAAAGGGTGGGCCAACTCAATATTGAACCCTACGGACTAAGACTGGGATGCCATTAAAGTTCATGTGTGTTCCCCAGATTCCTGACGCCACTACTTTACTGGAAGCTGCATTAGCTACTTCACAAGAAACTCTACTAAAAATGGTGCTCAGGAAAGGGGGTTCCGGGTAGGAAGGTGGGCTCCGTCGTGGCACTTCCTGGTAGGGTATTTCATCTCTGTGCCCAGCGGATGGGGGATGAGCCCTTACGGCATTCCCCCAATAGTCCTCTGTGGTGTAATCAATCACTCAAGAAGTTCTTTAAACTGGAAGATGGATATGTATGGGCTAAGTATGGTATAAAGTATTTGCATCATATATATATCTAGGGTTGCCACTAGGGCTGGGAGATTTTCAAAAAAAAAAAAAAAAATCTGCAATTTTCCTAATAAAAAAAAAAAAAAAACTATATTCACGATTCAAATTTTTTTTTTTCTTTTTTGGACACCTCGCGGACTAGGCCGAAGAATAGTCGCAGCTCATCGGGAAAAAAAAAAAAAAAAATCTAAAAAAAAAAAAATCGATTTGACCTCTCCACTCGATTCAAGATTTAAATCGTTTTTTTTCCCAGGCCTAGTTGCCACCTGTCCAGGATTCACCCGGACAGTCCAGGCTTTGAATCATGTGTCCGGGTTTTAGGCCCAATGTTTGTTGCGGCACGCTATGCGCACTGCAATACTACTCTGCTTGGGGCACCCAAAGGTGTCCCAGACCACTAAAGAAGGGCAGGATGTCCACCTTTGTGCAACTGCGGGAACAGTTTGTTATACCCGGGACTTGGCATTTCCGATATGCTCGGTTGCATCATGCAGCTGCAGCACAGTTTGGGGGGTGGGGAGTTTAGGGTTCAAAATACGGCTCTGGAGAGGATCCTGATCCAGCCAAACACATTTCCATGGGATCTGGGAACCCTGGGTTGATTGCCAGGGCCGGGTCCCGCTGGGCGGCTGTTGTACCGGAGTTGTCAGAGGAGATGTGGCAGGAAGCCCTGGATACCCGTCTTGTCTCTGTCATCCCTTCCACAGATAAGATGATTCAGCTTGGATCCCTCCACCAGATGTACTATACACAGGCTAGATTGTTTGGAATGCACAAGAGAGACTCTGCAGTGTGTGACAAATGTAGGGGGGCGGATGGAACTTTTATTCACATGGTATGGGAATGTCCTAAGATACGTCCCCTGTGGTCAGGGGTGACTGAATTTTTACCTCCTCAACATATGTTCTCCCTTTACGTTGCCTCCTGGGTGTCTTTGACCAAGAGGAGGTGGACGTATATACTAAGTCAGCCCTCAAAAATTCCACTCGCCTGCTCACATTTTGCGAGTGGATTTTGAGGGCTGGCGAGTGTGGGTTGCCTGGGAGCGGGGAGGGGGGAGCACCGCCGGAAGCCTGGGATGCATGGGAGCCGTTCTTCCAGCGATCGTAGGGGAAGAGAGAGGAGAGCCGCCGCCTGGTTGATCAGAGTGCCGGGGAACAGAACAGCTTTCATTTCAATAGCTGTGTGTTCCCCACCGCACGCCGTCATATACAGCCCCTGCTTTTTGTCCGGTGCACTTCAATAGACAGATCACCCATCCAATCCTGGGACAGGTGATCTGTCTATCAAAGTTCCCTGGACAACAAGGAGGGGAACACACAGCTATTGAAATGAAAGCTGTTACATTCCCTTCCCTGGCGCTCTGATCAACTGGGCGGCGGCTCTCCTCTCTCTTCCCCTGCACAGGTAGGCTGCACTGGTGGACACGAATAAAGTTGTTGTTGATATTTTTTTTATAACTTAATTCTGCATAAAACATTTAAGTGTAATTTCATGAGATAGTTTATGAGGGCGTGTTTAGGGGTGGAATTAGGGGCAGGGTAAGGGTTGGGCGGGGCAACTGGTGGCACGTAGCCCTTGAGGCCTGGCTAGTAGCTCAGGACTTGAAATTTTGAGCCCTGTACTAAGTTGTTCCTCAGGATTTTATATTTTGGAGTACGAAAACTTATAGCTCAGAGATGGACCTATGGAGAGCAACTGACAGTAGGGATGTGGGTAAAGGTAGTGAATGTGGACTTACTTTTACACCGGATGACGTAGGAGGCCAGGGGAGCTCCCAAGAAGTTCAGGAAGGTATGGTTTAGGGGGGTTGACTCACAGAATACATTGGAGGAAGGTGGGGCTCAGAGCAGAGATCACAATTAAGAGCAAGATCCAGCTGGCGAGGTCTCACCGGAGGGTGAGAGTAGGAGTACAATGCCCTGACGATAATAAGGATGGAGGGGATTTAGGGTGCTTTACACTAATGGATTCATTCTAAAATAAAAATAAAAAAATCCCATAAATTTGCAACTTCTGCATGCCTGTTTGAAGATGGATTTTAGACAGAAACCGCGTTTCAATGGGCCACAACTGTTTCTTTTAGATGTGGTTGCGGCGTGGCACTTTCATAAGGTGCAATGGCAGATGGGAATGCCAAACACAACACGCCCTATTTTGTGACGATGTGTATGGCGTCATCCTGCAGCTTTGAGAAGCATTAAAAATGCGTCTCAACCACATGGCTTTGCCGCACTGACATTGCCCATATGAAAGGTGCCTCAGTCCACAGAGTTTCACAAAGGAGAGCAAATCCAGACCAAACATGGAGGTTTAATCACAGCTTCCTATAACAGGAGACACAGAGGGGGGCAGAACATGAAATAACATACACACAGCACACATCAGGACCATGCTCCAGAGGCCAGACAGACAAGACACTGGCCTGAGAGAAGTGGCCTCTGGGAGGTAAGACAGGGGTTCATACTTGTTCAATTCCCTGTAACAGATTTCTACAGAACTACATGAAGGCATCTTCCATCGCCGTCCACTGAAGTGGAATGTGTTTCCAGGGTCCCACGTAAAATAGTCTTAAAAAGAATATCGGAGATAAAACCGTTAAAAAGCATTGAGAAGTTCAAGTTCGATATCAACCACAGTCCTTCAGTCACATTGTCCGATCCAAAAGGGACCAATCCCTTGTGTGACACCGGTCTAGCAGTTAAGCAGCACTTGAATGAGGTCACTTCCTGTGATGTCATATCCTGGTGGTGGCTTGCCCGTCTACAGTGGGGTACAGCGCCTCCAGCTGGCTGAGGATTGTGGAGACGTGCGGCCTGTCTACGTGATTCACCACCATCATGGAGGAAAGGAGAGACTCCAGTCCTTGGGAGTACCTGTAAGAAGGGAAAACCGTTTTTGTGACAAGTAATAAAATGGTGGAGTGTAATGATGCGGCAACTGTACTAGAACTGTCTGTAAAGGAAAAAATTATCACAAAGTAGCCTTAGGCCCCTTTCACACTTGTGTGACTTTTCCTGTGACTTTGGAATTCAGTGTCGCATGACAAGTCATAGTCCATGAGTCCCAATGATAACCATTCATATCTGTGCGACTTTAAAGTGGAGTTCCACCCACTTTTACAACTCTTCAGCATCCCTCACTAAACTGTGCACTGTAAACAAATTGGATATTTTTTTATTTTTTTTCTCAGCACTTACTGTATATCTGCTGTATTCACTTTTCACTTCCTCCTCCCTGGCCGTGGCCCATCGCATCATTTCCTGTTTGCAATGCCTTCTGGGAAGGGGAAGCAACTTCCTCTGATACTGCCTTTGCTATGGAAACTGACCTGAAACCTATTACACTGCTTGTGCTGCACTGAGCATGTGCGAGATCTGCAAGGATGAGATCCAGGAAGAAATACAGTCTGACTTCAGATGCCCACACTTAAGATGGCCACGGCCTGCTGTAAGTTTATAAAATAACAAACTATTGCTATAAACTAACAAAACAGACCTTAGTTTACAGACTAACTTTACTAGAATACATTAAGCTTGTGTATTATAGGGGTATTTTTATTTAAAAAGTATAATTTCGGTCGGAACACCACTTTAAGTTGCACCGACTTCAAAGTAGTCCCTGTACTATTTTGGTCCGACTTGCGAGTTGAGGTCGATAGACCTCAAGTTTACCTAGGCATTCCCTAAAATTGCGGCCGCAAAATCGTGGTAAAATTGCGCAACTTTCAAGTCGTGGCAGTGTGAAAGGGGCCTTAAAAATGGAATACAATGTTAGTTAAAGTGGTTGTAAAGGCAAATTTTTAATGTTTTTAAAAAAAAAATAACAAAACATGTCATATTTGCTTGCTCAATAGTTTTGCACAGAGCAGCCCTGATCCTCCTCTTCTCGGGGTCCCCCGCCAGCGCTCCTGACCCTTCCCCACTGCCAAATGCCCCCACAGCAAGCGGCTTGCTAAGGGGGCACTTGTGCGGGTTCACTCCCAAGCCGGTTCTGTATGTCCATAAGTCACACAGAGCGTGGCTTGGCAGGCATCATTCAGATATCTTTTTTTCAGCCAGGGATTCCCTGCAATGTAAAAGCCATCATAGCGGCTGTTTAGCCCCTCCCACCACCCTGCAGTGCTTCTCCCGGCTCGCCTGTGTGATCGGTGAAGAATGAAACCGCCGGCGGTGGCCTTTCTCCATGGAGCTGACCACAGACCAGATGTTCACCGGCCATCTCTATGACCCTCGGAGGCGACATCATGACGTCACTTCCGGTGCTGGCAGATTTAAACACTGCTGTTTTTTTGCTGGGAAGCTTGAGATCGTCTTATTTTTTTGATCTCAGACTTTCCAACATAGAGGAGAGATGTGGGGATTTATAGACCCCAGATCCCTCCGTAAAGAGGAACGGTCATTCCATATTCCTATTACAAGGGATGTTTACATTACATTTTTCCTTGTAATAGGAATAAAAGTGATCCAAAAAAAGATTTAAAAAAAATGTAAGTGCCCCTCCGTCTCCGCACTCAAGAGCGAACGCATATGTAAACGGCGTTCAAACCACACATGTGAGGTATCGATATGAACGTTAGAGCAAGAGCAATAGTTCTAGCAGAAGACCTCCTCTGTAACTATAAACTGGTTACCTGTAAAAAAAAAAAATGTTAAACCCAGCCTATGGAGATTTTTTTAAGTACTGAAGTTTGGCGCCATTCCATGAGTGTGTGCAATTTTAAAGTGTGGCATGGTCCGCAAACAAGGGGATTTTGCGGAGATGTCTGTGGGATGCGAGCAGAATACGATCGGCGGGCAGAATGTTCGGCGGCCAGGTCGCCTGCACAGCTAGGGAACCTCTAAAGCACCTGGAGTGCGAGCCTTGGCCGGATGGCCCTCCACCATCGAGGAGCAGTAGCTGTGGGGAAAAATGCCGGTGGCATGTAATGCAGCTGGGGGGGGGGGGGGGGGGGGAATAGCTGCATACCCCTCTGTAGGGGCAAAACTTCAGGCAGAGCCTTGGGGCTCAGATTGCTGCCCCTGCTCGCCCTCCCAAGGCCCCCTGGGCTAAATGGGATGCTGGTCAGGGAGGAAACACAAAACAACTGAGGCACACAGGTGAGACTAACAAATTATAATGGTGGACTAATGTGTTTCCTGTTGCAGGAAGGAGGAGCCCATCTCTCGGATGCTGTCCTGGAAGACGATTGGAGAAAACATATATAATGTTTGGGGGTTCTAAGTAAATTTCTAGCAAAAAAAACACCGATATACATACCATATATGAAAAAAATGTCAGAATTGGCCCGGTTAGCAAGTGGTTAATAATGCATAAAGAATGCTTATGCTACCCAGTGCTTTAGCAAACTAAATGTCATTCAGTTAGGGATTATTGTTACTGAATAAAAAAGAAAAAAAAAAATACAAAAACATAGCATGAAGCCTTGATCTCCCATACTCCCTCTCTTTGGAGATCAAGGCTCCCGAGAGAGGGGGTATGGGAGATCAAGGCTCCCGAGAGAGGGGGTATGGGAGATCAAGGCTCCCGAGAGAGGGGGTATGGGAGATCAAGGCTCCCGAGAGAGGGGGTATGGGAGATCAAGGCTCCCGAGAGAGGGGGTATGGGAGATCAAGGCTCCCGAGAGAGGGGGTATGGGAGATCAAGGCTCCCGAGAGAGGGGGTATGGGAGATCAAGGCTCCCGAGAGAGGGGGTATGGGAGATCAAGGCTCCCGAGACAGGGAGTATGGGAGATCAAGGCTCCCTACTCCCTGTCTCGGGAGCCTTCATCTCCATACTCCCTCTAGTGGCTGGCTAGGAGCACACACAGAGGACATCCTGTTCTCATCTTGCCAGCCAGGCAGTAGGAGGACAAGTGTATAAAGCCGTGGGTCAAAAATCGTCTCTTTGTAAATCATTGGTTTTCTGATTGAAATTTTTGACTATACTACCAAATTTCTGGACCAGGGTGGTGCTGTTGACATATCATATCTTGTCAAAACAGGCTGTTATGGGGGGAAGAAATATATTTCCAGCACTGTAAATGGTGATATTACCTGTTATTTTCAGGGATTGTGATGTTGTTTTGAACAGCCAAGGCCACACTGTCTCCTTTTTGGAAAATCATGTCGTACGGCCCCTCTCCAAACATCATAGAATACAGTACACAACCGAGAGACTGAGGAGTAAAAGCAACAAATGTGATAGTTACAATGCATCAAACACTCAAAATAAGATTATTTCTAAACGTTAACATATATTCCAACATAATAAAAATAAAAAAACACATTGCATTCTATGAAGAATAAATTAGGGGGTGTCCATACATTTAAAGTGGAACTATAAGCTACATCACAAATTTTTTGAGCCCCCATAACATATTACCTGTCGATCTGTTATTTTTGCACTTCCCATATTGGCCAAGCTGCCCAGCAAATTGGCAGGCACAGGGTTTGAAAAAAAAAAAAAAAAAGAAAGCAAGTGAGAGAGAAGATCACATTGGCCAGGGTAAAAAAAAAAAAAAACACTGTTGCTGTAACTGATTCTGTATGACCGTATAGGACTACGCAGTCTACAGGGTGACAACGCTGTTTGTTCTGCAGGTAAATAAACACAACAGCACTGTCACCATGTGGACAGGGTCCCTATTATTGAAGCAGAAAAATATTAGACCTACTGACAGGATGTGCAGGTAATAAAACTGGGGGAGTCAATGTTCAGGCATTTTTTGAATGCCTGTGATCAAGCTGTCACCAGAAGACATCAAGAATTACACAAAAAATGCACAGAGTGGCTCTATGTCTCGTGATTGCTCTGAACCAATCACAGGGATCACACATGTAAACAAAAAATGTAAAAACACAAACCTCCCCTTTGGCCAATCACTTCTCCTTTGTAACACTGCTTCCACTGACCAACAAAGAAAGGGGGGGAGCACACTAACCACAAAGACAGCACAATGACCAGCAAGAGGACAAACAAGAGGCATGATGACCATATAGGGGCCACACTGACCACCTATGTTATAAGAAAAAACCCACACACTGACCAACGGTTATGGTTTGTTGTCTACATTAGTTGATTCTGTATGATTTAAGTCAGTTTCATTTAAAAAAAAAATATGTAATGTGTATCTGAAGGCAAGACTTCTATCTATAGAGAGGAGACAGAAGAGAGAATAAGAGAGAAGGGGAAAGGGAGAAGAGGAAAGGGAGAAGAGAAAGGAGAAGAGAAAGAAGAGAAGGGAGAAGAGAAAGAAGAGAAGGGAGAAGAGAAAGAGAGAAGAAGAGAAAAGAAGAGAAGAAAGAAGAGAAGGAAAAAAAAAAAAAAGAGAAGAAGAGAGAACAGGGAAGAGAAGGGAGAAGGGAGAAGGAAGAAGAAGAGAAGAAGATAGGGGAGAAGGGAGAAGAAGAAGAGAAGGGAGAAGAAGAAGAGAAGGGAGAAGAAGAAGAGAAGGGAGAAGGGAGAAGGGAGAAGAAGAAGAGAAGGGAGAAGAAGAGAAGAAGAGAAGGGAGAAGGGAGAAGAAGAGAAGGGAGAAGGGAGAAGAAGAGAAGGGAGAAGGGAGAAGAAGAGAAGGGAGAAGGGAGAAGAAGAGAAGGGAGAAGGGAGAAGAAGAGAAGGGAGAAGGGAGAAGAACTGAAGGGAGAAGAACTGAAGGGAGAAGGGAGAAGGGAGAAAAGAGAAGGGAGAAAAGAGAAGGGAGAAAAGAGAAGGGAGAAAAGAGAAGGGAGAAAAGAGAAGGGAGAAAAGAGAAGGGAGAAAAGAGAAGGGAGAAAAGAGAAGGGAGAAAAGGGAGAAGAAGAGAAGGGAGAAGAAGAAAAGGGAGAAGTGTCAGGGCTGGCTCAGCCCTTCCTTCTCTGAGCTGGCCGCTCAGCTGTCGGCTAATTGCCAGCTCTAGTCTCTCTCCACAGTTAACCAGCTGTTGTGGATCTGCTCGTCAGTCCCGCCTACTTAAATATCTCCAGCTCACTTCATTCCTGCCTTCGCCTTGATCGCATCACAAGAAACCATCTCCTGCGTTCCTGTTTAAAGACTGGTTTTGCTGACATCCCTTCTGGCTCCTTATCCTGCTCGCTGTTCCTCTAATTGGATCCCTGACTTCTGGCCTGGCTGATTACCCGATCTGGTTACTGAACTCTGGATTGGCTGTTTACCGGATCTGGTTACTGGTCTTTGGCTATGCTTTGACTACGCTTACTCTATTTACCTTTTTATTTTTATTAATAAACAAGTGTGATTTTACTGTACTTCTGTCTCAGTCTGGTTCATGGTTTCTGACAAGAAGGGGAGAAGGGAGAAGAAGAAGAGAAATGTAGAAGGGAGAAGAAGAAGAAAAAGGGGGAAGAAGAGACGAGTTTATAAAAAAAAAATAGAAGAAAAGAGAAGAAGAGAAGGGAACAGAGAGAAGAGAGAGAAGAAGAGAAGGGAAGAGAGAGAAGAGAGAGAAGAAGAGAAAAAAAGAGAAAAGAAGAGAAAAGAAGAGAAAAAAAGAGAAAAGAAGAGAAAAGAAGAGAAAAGAAGAGAAAAGAAGAGAAAAGAAGAGAAAAAAAGAGAAAAGAAGAGAAAAGAAGAGAAAAGAAGAGAAAAGAAGAGAAAAGAAGAGAAAAGAAAAGAAAAGAAAAGAAGAGAAGAGAGAGAAGAGAAGAAGAGAAAAGAAGAGAAGAGAAAAGAAGAGAAGAGAAGAAGAGAAAAGGAGAGGAGAAGAGAAAAGAGAGAAGAAGAGAAAAAAAAGAGATGGGAGAAGAAAGAAGAGAAGAGGGAAAAGGAGAGAGAGAGGGAGGGAAAAAGGGAGGGAAAAGGAGAGAGAAAGGGAGAGAGAAGGAGAGGATGCACATTAACATAAAAAAAGAAAAAAACATTTACAAAATACCTGAACGTTCACTCTTGTGATATATGTATTAGAAGAAAATGTGATGAATCATACCCAGATATCTGTCCTCTCATCAATCACACAGTTACTTTCCACGTTGAAAAGTTCGGGGGCGCGGTAGGAGATGGTACATCGCTGTGCTGCCCAGTCCTACAAGAGAACACCCATAATGATACCAAGGCTGTAATCAACCCCTGCTATCTGCTGGGAACAGCAAAGCTCTGGAAATAAGATACAAATTCCATGCAATTCTCTGTTGTTGGAATCTGGTGTATATTTTAGTTTTGTATATCCAAAGTTCTCCATAGATGCCAGCAATACATTTATTTAATGGACACTTGGTATTAGAGGTGTATTTATAAAAAAAAAAAAAAAAGCAGAGCAAAAACTTGTACATTCATGTACATTCATTCTGTGTGAATGCCGGCAAAATTGAATGCTACAAGGCTACTTTCTCTCCAAGTCAGACATTCTTCAGTCAAAATAGTGTGAATCAGGAAAATAAAAAATTATGGCCACTAGATGGAGCTGACCATTACAGTAAATAAGTATTAATTTCCTATGATTATTAGCTCCACCTAGTGGCCTGTGTTTTCCACATTTTGCTTATAGCAGAGATAGGCAACATGTTGCCCTAAGGTGGTCAGTGCTGCAGATTCCACAACGCCATCCTGCAAGTCTAATTTGTTGCTTACAACAGTAACTAAAATGGCTATGGGGCAAAACCTACAAGCTCTTACAGTAAATGACTTTTATCTTAACTAGGTCTGGAAGTTAACCATTAACCGTACCTGCACCGACATTGCCTGCCTGGTCCCCGATACCTCAATACGTGCGTGATTCATAGAGCCAAGATCCATCAATAGGGGCCGATCATCACCCTCCAGCAGCACGTTAGTTGGCTTTAGGTCCCTTAAAAATAAGACAAGCATGACCGTGAAAAACAAAGGACTCCACAAAACATGATTTTAGTTATCGATATTATTTAAACATGCTATTAGTTAACGTTTCCTATGAATAGACAAATCTAAAAATTCATACTTCATTCTTTTTGCTTGCATGCCAGCAAGTAATGGCTGCTATGTACAGTACACACTGCCAGAGGGCAGAAAAGGTGACGCTTCTGCATTCCGACATTTCTCAGAATAAAGTTGGATCTGGCTGCTAGAAATGGCACTGCAGGTCCAGCTGAGGTGCAAAGAATGCCATTCTATGGGGTTTTAAAGGATTATTGCATATCTATATTTCTTTAAATGTATCCAGTTCTAGTTTTTGCTGTTTCTTTCCTTGTGTAGGTAATACTTTGTTTACATTCGGCCTGTCTGTGTCTGCACCACTGCTGCAACCAAGACGTACACTATATTGTCAAAAGTATTGGGTCACCTGCCTTTACACACACATGAACTTTAATGGCATCCCAGTCTTACTCCGTAGGGTTCATTCCCATAGACACACTCCTAAACCTTGTGGACGGCCTTCCCAGAAGAGTTGAAGCTGTTATAGCTGCAAAGGGTGGGCCAAGTCAATATTGAACCCTACAGACTAATGCCCCATACACACGGTCGGACTTTGTTCCGACAACAAAATCCTAGGATTTTTTCCGACGGATGTTGGCTCAAACTTGTCTTGCATACACACGGTCACACAAAGTTGTCAGAAAATCCGATCATTCTGAACGCGGTGACGTAAAACACGTACGTCGGGACTATTAATGGGGCAGTGGCCAATAGCTTTCATCTCTTTATTTATTCTGAGCATGCGTGGCACTTTGTGCGTCGGATTTGTGTACACACGATCGGAATTTCCGACAACGGATTTTGTTGTCGGAAAATTTTATATCCTGCTCTCCAACTTTGTGTGTCGGAAAATCCGATGGAAGATGTGTGATGGAGCCCACACACGGTCGGAATTTCCGACAACAAGGTCCTATCACACATTTTCCGTCGGAAAATCCGACCGTGTGTACGGGGCATAAGACTGGGATGTCATTAAAGTTCATGTGCGTGTAAAGGCAGGCGTCCCAATACTTTTGCCAATATAGTGTACCTGTCACACACCTGTTTGATTCAATATCTTCAGTGCCAGCAGTCATTAATGGTTTCTGGGCTGCAATACATATAATCACTGGCGATGACAAAAGACTCAAATCTGGCAGCACCGGTATAAAGTTAGCTGCTGTACAGAAAACACATGCTTCCAGGACTAAGAACTAGCAAGCATTTTTAGGGCCCTTTCACATGGACGTGTCCGTGTACGGGCTCCGCTTTGCTCAGCGGGGGATCGCTCCGTCGATCCCCGCTGAGCAGGCAGATGACAGGTCTATCTCTTCACACTGTGCAGGGACTGACCTGTCAGAGCGCCGCTCTCCTCTATGGGGAATCGGATGAAGACAGACTGTAGAGTCCGTTTTCATCCAATCCAACCTGCCAGACGGATGGAAAAATAGGGTTTCAATCTGTCACACTTTAGCGGATCGGATGTCAGTGGACCTAGACCTGTATGGAGCGTCCGTTCAGGTCCGCCCAAAAAAACTGACAGGCGGACCTAAACGGTCCCCCCGTGTGAAAGGGGCCTTAAGCTGCATAGTTGACTTCCAGAGGTTTGTGATCTTATGTGATTACATGAGTGCAGTGCAGCCATTAGTAGAAACAGGCATGCTGAGCAGACGCCTTTTATGTCCTCAGTCCTTGTCTGCAATTGCACTGCAAAAGCAAACAATGCAATGTTTACACTGACCTGGGACTGTTTTGAAAGTTTTTAAAAGGACAAGGTGAGAAAAAGCAGCGAGTACATGTTGATTGGTATTCCTGGAAACAAGCTAAAGTGGTTGTAAAGGTAGAGGGTTTATTACCCTAATGCATTCTATGCATTAACGTAAAAAGAAACTTCTGTGTTCAGCTACCTCTCCCCCCCACCCCAACCCTCGTATACTTACCGGAGCCCAATCTTGATCCAACTCTATGCCCAAGAGCAGCGTCACTTTCTCTCCTCAATGGACCTAGAAGCAGCAGTGGGAGCTATTGATTGGCTCTTGCTGCTGCCTATCACAGCCTGAGAGGAGAGAGCAGGGCCGAGCCACGCTGTGTGCATGTATGGACACACATAGCATTCTATGCATTAAGATAAAAAAAATAAAAAAAACCCTCTGTGTTCAGCTCCCTGTACTCCCGTATAATTACTGAAGCCCGATTTCGATCTAGCGCTGTGCCCGGGAGCAGCAGCTTATTCTTTCCCCTCAATGGACATAGAAGCAGCAGCAGGAGCCATTGGCTCCTGTAGCTGCCAATCACAGCCTGTGTGGAGAGAGCGGGGGGCAGGCCCAAGCCAAGCTGTGAGCGTCTATAGACACACACAGCATGGTTCAGGATCGAGCCCGTATTTTTGGATCTACTAAACAAGCTAAAGTGGTTGCACAGGTAGAGGGTTTATTACTCTAATGCAGTCTATCCATTAAGATAAAAAAAAAACATGTGTTCAGCTCCCCCCCCTCCCCAGTCCCCCTTATATTTACAAAAGCCTGATCTCAAATCCAACGCTATGCCTGAGAGCAGCAGCTCTCTCTCCTCAATGGACAGAGGCAGCAGCAGGAGCCATTGGCTCCTGCTGCTGCCAATCACAGCCTGGGAGAACCAAGGGCCCATATTCCTGGATCTATTAAACAAGCTAAAGTGGTTACAAAAGGTAGAGGGTTTATTAACTGAATGCATTAATATAAAAAAACCCTCTGTGGTAAGCTTCATCCCCAGCCCCCCTTATACTTAAGAGCACGATCTCGATCCAGTGCTGTGTCCGGCAGCAGTGGCTCTCTCTCCTCAAAAGCCATTGGCTCCCGCTGCTGCCAATCACACCCTGTGAGGAGACAGCAGGGGGCAGGGCCGAGCCGCACTGTGTGTGTGTGTCCATGGCTCAGGATCGAGCCCACATGAGTACCTCCATAGCAAGTGGCTTGCTATAAGGGTATTTCTCAAAAGGGGAGGAGCCAGTGGGTGGGGGACCCAAGAAGTGGAGGATCGAGGCTGCTTTGTGCAAAACCACAGAGCAGGTAAGTATAAGGTGTCTGTTATTTGAAAACAAAATAAAAAATCCCCTTTACAATCATTTAATGCGTTTTAAAATCAGGGATTTTTTTCCTCAAACAATAGGTGCTGGAACTCAACCACGGCCCCCCAAAACCCCTCCACCCACACACACCCTCCAAATCACATCAAATAGTGGGTGTGGTCAGTCAAATTTCACAAACAGTAGGAGGGTCTTAAAGGGGCATTAAATACCAGGATTGCATTACACACAGAGTGCAGAGCTGTCACTTGTAAACACAGAAACCGGATTTCTGTGTTTACAAGTGATTGTGGTGAGCAGCCCCCCCCCCAGAGTCTGAGCCAGAGGTGGTGGAACTGAGTTCCACCAAGTTCCCCCTGAAAAAAAAGCCCTGTTTAAAATACAGTTATCCTTTAATGTGGACAGCTCCACAAAAATGACAGACTACTTACCTGATTCTGCACACCCATTTTCATTTCAGAAACAAGCTCTACATACCAAGCCTCCATAGGGTAGAGCACGGAGTAACAATACAGACAATATCTTAGTTTACTGCTAAGATTATATAATAACTAATATATAGAGCAGGGATCTCAAACTAGCGGCCCTCCAGCTGCCGCGGAACTACAAGTCCCATCATGCCTCTGCCTGTGGAGAGTCATGCTTGTAATTGTCAGCCTTGCAATGCCTCATGGGACTTGTAGTTCTGCAGCAGCTGGGGGGCCGCCAGATTTAGGCCCCTGATATAGATTGAACTGCCATTTTCCCCCCCAAGTATGTTCAGAAACCTCAGTACATAATCTCCACAATGATTTGTAGCTACACCCCAAGCCTCATACCTGTGAGCATAATTCTGATCATGAATGGCTTTGAGTCCCAGACATATCCCATGTAAAATGTGCAATATCTTCTCTTCCGGTAGGAATTCGCACTTATCCCGCAATGCTTCAACTTTATTCCATAGGGTTCCCCTCTGAAAATACAGCACAAGAACAACGCAGTCTTTACTGAAAAGTTAGACAATTCTCATCCACAGCTCAACAATACACATCACCATGCAGGAGACTCATTTCCACTGGTAAACAGTTCAATTAATAGCCAATAAGAATTGGTTCTTTTAAAAGTAAAACTGTAGGAAAATTTTAAAAGAATATGTTAAAATATTTTTACGGTGACATTATGGGGTTGATTTACTAAAGGCAAATAGACTGTGCACTCTGCAAGTGCAGTTGCTGCAGAGCTTAGTAAATGAGGTAAAAGGTTCACTTTGTAAAGGAATACCCAATCACGTGCAAGGAAAAAAAAAAAAAAAAGCAAGCATTTTTGCTTCCCAGCGATTGGATGATGAAAGTCAGCAGAGCTTTCCCTAGCCATAAACTGCACTGATGTCGGCCTTTAGGACTTTTAACACTATCCAGGTACCATCTTGCCAGACTCACTGAGTCACACGTGACCCATTTGGATTTATATTACTCTTTGGTATCACTATTGTATCTTTCAAAGTGAACACATTAGACACCTGTTTGAGCCTACCCTGTTTCCCCGAAAATAAGACCTAGCGTGATTGTCGGTGATGGCTGCAATATAAGCCCTACCCCCAAATAAGCCCTACCCTGTTTCCCCGAAAATAAGCCCTACCCTGAAAACAAGACCTAAAAGGACTTTAACCAGGGCTTATTGGGGGGGGGGGGGGGGGGGTAGGGCTTATATTGCAGCCATCACTGACAATCACGCTAGGTCTTATTTTCGGGGAAACAGGGTAGGTTCACAATATGAAAATCGCAAATGAATTGCACATGAACCACACCGCATTCCTGTACAATTCACATGCGATTCAGCGAGGTGCGATTTGAGCCCATTCGTTTTGAATGATGCGGTGGAATATGAGCCAAAGTCGCACATGCAGCAGGTTTCAGAACGCACTGTGACCGGATAGCATGGTTGGTTTGCACGGTGCAGGCAAGAGCACTGCATTTGCAAACTGAGTTTGAGGTGTCGTTAAAGCGGAGTCCCACGGTTTTGTACGTTTATTAAAAAGTCTGCAGCTACAAAATGCATAGCTACTGACTTTTAATCAACAGACACTCACTTGTCCCGTGGTCCAGCGATGCGGCCGCCCGAAGCCTCGCTCCTCTCCACGGCACCGCCATTACTACTATGGGCAACTGGCTGCGACAGCTTGCTTGCGGGCGCGCACTGCGCATGCTTGAGTTGCGCTGCGCTCTCCTAGTGGCCAGGCAATCTCCTGGGACCTGCGACGTGTCCCAGAAGATTGTAGAGAGGGAGGAGCCACCGAGGGGGGGAGAGGAGCGAGGCTTCGAGGAGCGAGGCTTCGGGCGGCCACATCGCTGGACCGGGGGACAGGTGAGTGTCTGTTGACTGAAAGTCAGTAGCTATACTTTTTGTAGCTGCTGAATTTTTAATAAAACGTACAAAACTCTACCCCGAAAATAAGCCCTAGTTTAAAGAGGTTGTAAAATCCTAAAATGCACTGTATTACAGTAGTAGAAAATGTAAACCGTGTTTCTGTAATTTATATGTGATAAATACCTTCGTTACATCGCCGCACGGCACTCAGCTGATCCTCCGCTGCTCTCCTCTTCTCCCAGCTGTCAGCGGGGGGGATCTCGGCCCTCCCTCTGCAGTGCTCGGAGCGGGGAAGACTGATCAGGCGGGTCACAGAAGCGCCGTGTGGCGCTCAGTCATTCCCCCGCTGACAGCTGGCAGAAGAGGAGACCAGCGGCAGATCGACTGAGCGCCACTCGCCGCTTCTGTGACCCGTCTGATCAGTCCCCCCCCCCCCCCCCCCTCTGCAGTGCTCGGAGCGGGGAAGATCGATCAGGCGGTGCGGCGCTATAAGAAGGTATTTATCACAAATAGATTACAGAAACATCCACAGTTTACATGATATAATACTGTAATACAGTGCATCTTACACCCACTTTTACTCAGTTCCACTGGCCACTGGGGATTCCTGACAGGCAGGGAGGGAGAGGGGGAGAGAAGGCAGCACATGACAAGCCCTACCCTGAAAATAAGCCCTACTGGGTATTTTGTTGCCAAAGTTAATATAAGACCCGGGCTTATTTTCACAGTAGTACCGGGTTGGACCCCCTTTTGCCTTCATTCTTCGTGGCATAGATACAACAAGGTGTTGGAAACATTCCTCAGAGATTTTGCTCCATAGTGACATGATAACATCACATGGTTGCTGCAGATTTGTCGGCTGCAAATCCATGATGTGAATCTCCCGTTCCAACACATCCCAAAGGTTCTCTATTGGATGGGATGTGGTGAGTGTGGAGGCCATTGGAGTACAGGGACCTCATTGTCCAGTGGTGAGATGATTGGAGCTTTGTGACATGGAGCATTATCCTGCTGGAAGGAGCCATCAGAAGATGGGGACACTGTAGTCATAAAGGGATGGACATGGTCAGCACCAATACTCAGGTAGGCCGTGGGGTTTAAATGATGATCAATTGGTACCAAGGGGCCCAAAGTGTGCCAAGAAAATATCCCCCCCACCATTACACCCCCACCACCAGCCTGAACCGGTGATACAAGGCAGGATGGATCCATGCTTTCATGTTGTTTACACCAAATTCTGACCCGACCATCTGAATGTTGCAGCTGAAACTGAGACTCATCAGACCAGGCAACGTTTTTCCAATCTTCTATTGTACAATTTTGGTGATCTGTGCAAATTGTAGCCTCAGTTTCCTGTTCTTAGCTGACAGGAGTGGCACTCGGTGTGGTCGTCTGCTGCTGTAGCCCATCTGCTTCAAGGTTTGATGTGTTGTGCGTTCAGAGATGGTATTCTGCATACCTTGGATGCAACGAGCGGTTATTTGAGTTACTGTTGTCTTTATATCATCTGGACCGGTCTGCCCATTACCCTCTGACATAAACAAGACATTTTTAATGCCAACTGTCAACTGCCGCTCACTGGATATTTTCTCTTTTTTGGACCATTCTCTGTAAACCCCGAGAGATGGTTGCGTGTGAAAACACCAGTAGAACATTAGTTTTTAAAATACTCACACCAGCCCATCTGGCACCAACAGCCATGCCACGTTCAAAGTCACTTAAATCCCCTTTCTGCCCCATTCTGATGCTCGGTTAAAACTTTAGCAAGTCGTCTTCACCACATCCAGATGCCTAAAAGCATTGACTTTCTGCCATGTGATTGGCTGATTAGCAATTTGTGTTACCAAGTAATTGAACAGGTGTACCTAATAAAGCGTCCGGTGAGTGTATATCGTACATTTATATCAGTCCCTGCTCTCAAGGAGCTGACAATCTATGGTCCCTAACTCACATTCCTATACTAGGGACAATTTAGACAGAAGCCAATTAACCTACCAGCATGTCTTTGGAGTGTGGGAGGAAATCGGAGTCCCCGGAGGAAACCCACGCAGGCACAGGGAGAACATGCAAACTCCAGCCACGTAGTGCCGTCGTTGAGATTTCGAACCGAAGAGCCCATGGTAGCGAAATTACCTTAACATAAGGAAGCAGCAGCCAGGCTTCCCACTTAGGCCCCTTCTCGATCATGCAGTGCCCCACCAGACGCAGGATGTTTGGGTGGTTGAACATTCGGTGCATCTCCACCTCATGAAGAGCCTCCTTACGATCCTCCCGGTCGTGGCATAGTATGCGTTTTAGGGCATAAAAGTGCCCGTCATGGACCCCTTCAACCAGATCTACATAACTGAAACCTCTGTTAGGAAAGAAAATCCAGATTAACACCCAATTCAACATTCCACATGTCTTAATGCAAAAGGTGTGCAAAGTCTTAGGCCCGGCTCACACATACCACGGCTCACACATACCACGGCTCACAGCGGGGGGTCCCGTGCGTCTCTGTTCACTGATTCAGGTGCCAATCAGACCTGAATTTTCACCTGAATTTGAATTTGAAACCTGAAATCGGAACCAAAAGACGCACGGGACCCTTTCCAAATGCAGACCGCGGCCGCCCCGGAGGTGTGTAGACCAGCTCCATTGAGATCCGGTCACACTCTTCTGTCATGCGAATTGGATGCAGGAAACCACATTAAATTTGCGTAAGTGTGAACCCAGCCTTACAGTTTCCTTTCCTCAACCCTTTACCACTGGCTGCACACGGTACTGCCACATACAATACATTACCAAAAGTATTGGGACGCCTGCCTTTACATGCAAATGAATTTTAAAGAGGTTATAAACCGCTGGATGTTTTTTTTTTTTTTTCAATACTCTGCAAGGTAATGTCATAATGTGCTAGTATGCACTGCATACTAGCACATTATGTTAAACTTACCTTAAAACAAAGCTTTTCAGCGCTGAGATTTCAGAGCTGCAGGCGCTCCCATCTTCACCCATCTTGCTTCCATGTTCGTGGACTCCGGTTCCGTGACTGGTCAGAGCCACGATGAGGTCACTCCCGCCCATGCATGCGGGAGCCGCCGTTTACAGCACAAGGCTCTGACGGAACGGCACTCGTGGCCGTTCCTTCAGAAGGCATTTGCCAGTGATGTCACTGGCTGCAGGTTTAGGAGAAATTTACACTACCTATAGGTACAATTTAGAAACTGAAGTTCACTTCCACTTTAATGCCATCCCAGTCTTAGTCCAGAGGGTTCAATATTGAGTTGGCCCACCCTTTGCACCTATAACAGCTTCAACTCTTCTGGGAAGGCCGTCCACAAGGTTTAGGAGTGTGTCTATGGGAATGTTTGACCATTCTTCCAGAAGAGCATTTGTGAGGTCAGGCACTGATGTTGGATGAGAAGGCCTGGCTTGCAGGCTCCGCTCTAATTCATCACAAAAGTGTTCTATTGGGTTGAGCTCAGGACTCTGTGCAGGCCAGTTAAGTTCCTCCACCCCAACCTCGCTCATCCATGTCTTTAAGGACCTTGCTTTGTGCACTGGTCCAAATCATTTGGTGGAGGGGGGATTATAGTGTGGGGGTTGTTTTTCAGGGGTTGGGCTTGGCCCCTTAGTTCCAGTGAAGGGAACTCTTAAGGCGTCAGCATACCAAGATATTTTGGACAATTTCATGATCCCAACTTTGTGGGAACAGTTTGGGGATGGCCCCTTCCTGTTCTAACATGACTGCGCACCAGTGCACAAAGCAAGGTCCATAAAGACATGGATGAGCGAGTTTGGGGTAGAGGAACTTGACTGACCTGCACAGAGTCCTGACCTCAACCCGATAGAACACCTTTGGGATGAATTAGATCGGAGACTGTGAGCCAGGCCTTCTCGTCCAACATCAGTGCCTGACCTCACAAATGCTGTTCTGGAAGTATGATCAAACATTCCCATAGACACACTCCAAAACCTTGTGAACGGCCTTCCCAGAAGAGTTGAAGCTGTTATAGCTGCAAAGGGTGGACAACTCAATATTGAACCCTACGGACTAAGACTGGGGTGCCATTAAAGTTCATGTGCGTGTAAAGGCAGACAACCAATTACAATGCTCACATGGTCTGGAAACCCAGGAAACTCCTCCAGCATTAAGATCTCTTTAAAGAGCCAGCTCCAGCTGGTAATAAGGGAGCAAAAAAAAAGAAAAAAAAAAAAAAAGAAAAAGCCTGCCTCCTGCTAGCATGCTGCAGATAAGGACCCTTGCTCTCTGTGGGAAATCAATGGTCTCTTTGCAGAGGTCTGACATACCGCTACTCATTAGAAGTTGGACCTTTGCAGAGAGACCACTGCTTGCAAACAGTCCTTTTCTACAGCATGCTAGCAGGGGACAGGCTTTTCTACTCAGACTGTGGCTGCTTTAGAAAGAAATTTAACTGGAAGACGCAGGGGAACATGTGACTCATGCCCCTTTTTCCTGTCGCAACAAAGCTGGTGATTGGTCAGTCAGGTACCCAGCATTGTCAGATAGGAAAGAGGAGAAAGAGGGAACCCTCAACCACAGCTTACATTGTGCTTGTTCTCTTTGTTCCTGGTGGCTGAATGGAGCAGCAGGGAAGTGAAGAGCTTGTAAATCTAACACGCTGCTAAGTGCACCAATTAAATTGGTTCTAAATGCAGAAGGTTTTTTTTTACCTTAAAGCATTTTATGCATTAAAGTAAAAAAACCTCCTGAGTGCAGCTCCCCCCTTATACTTACCCGAGCCCAAACTCGATCCAGCGATGTGCATGAGAGCAGCAGCTCTCCCGGGTCCCTCATTCCCCATTTGCTCAGACAGCAGCAGGAGCCATTGACTCCTGCTGCTGTCAATCACAGCCAGTGGATGTGTCCCTCCCGCTAGACCCCTTGAATTGTCTGTTGGGTCTTCCTTTTTCAGGCCTAACCAAAAGGGGCAATCGACTGGTCTCCTACATTTTGTTAGCAGCCAAAAGGCCTATCCCATTGTGTTGGCTATCCGCTGCACCTCCCCCGTGGTCCAAGATTCCTCCAATCCGGTGGCTGAAATTCGGAGGATGGAGTTTTTGACAGCCTCAGTGTATGATTCTATCCCCCAGTTTGATGAAGTTTGGGAACCTTGGGATAGATGGGAATATGGGACCCCTATGCCAACTGCCACATCTTGATTTTTAGTGACATTACATCAATTTTTGTCCCTATCCCCCCCCCCACTCCCCCACTCCTACATAAACTACTTGGTGCCTTTTTAGAATTTATTCTTCTACCACCTACCATATACGCTCCACAGCGCCCTTTGTCTTTGTATCTTTTTGAATGCTCTCTGGTTTTATGTTCTATTATTTACCTATGAGCTGTTTACTTTATAGTTTCTTGATAAGATATGCAGATCACCCCTGTGCTCTGTACTGTTTGGACATTGTTCATCTGTACCATTATTATTGCAATGTACATTAGGTAACAATTTCATGTATGCTTTTTTATAACCCAATAAAAATACAATTTAAAAAAAAAAAATCACAGCCAGTGAGACAAAAGAGGAGAAAGCGGGGGATGGGGCCGGACCACGTTCTGTGTGTGTGAATGGATAGTGTCCATTCACAGGAGCATGGCTCGAGTGCCCCCATAGGAAGAGACTTGCTATTGGGAGCACTCAGCAAGGGGGGGGGGGGGGGCCGGGACTGCCGACAGGGGAACCCAAAAAGAAGAGGATCGGGGATGCTCTGTGCAAAACTATTGATCAGAGAGCAGATAAGTATAACATGTTTCTTTTTTTTTTTTTCTAATACCTTGAGAATCACTGTAAGTAAACTATTTCTTTGGGCTACATGAAAAATAAAAAAAATACAGCCTTGCCTTAAATATGTTTCTTGGTTAAATTAGCTGCTTTTTGCGAATGTATATATTTTGTCGCAGCAGCCCATCACTAGGTCATGCTTTTTTTTTTTTTTTTTTTTTTTTTTTTTTAACAGGGTTTGTGTTTCTACCTTTTTGTTTTCTGCAAAGAGAAAATACAGGATTGTTACTCACCCCTCCCCCAGCTTCTCTACAAACAGGTAACGCTTGTTTTCAATGGTTATGACCCCCCGAGAACAGATACAGAGAGAGGCACCCATTGCTGCCCGCACATTCTTCGCTCACTAAAAAGGAAAAAATAAAAGATTAGATGTGGAGCAACTCGAAATCACTTTGGAAAAAAAGAAATAATCATGTACAATTTCTAGTGGTGCACCGAAATGAAAATTCTGGACCGAAACCAAAAATTCAGGCTGCGCTTGGCCGAAACCGAAATAAAACAGTTTATTATATTTGACTTTAATTAATGTCATATTAATTTAAAACACTATGAAATTATTTTCGGACATTATTATTATTATAGCACCTTTTTTTTCTCTATCGGCAAAACAACACAGATAACCCTATATTCAGCCAATCATTTTCGGGCAGCCGATATATCAGCGCATCCCTAAAAAAATTATTTTGTTTTATGACACTATGGAGTTGATTGACTAAAACTGGAGAGTACAAAATATGGTGCAGCTTTGCATGGTGGCCAATCAGCTTCTAGATTCAGCTTGTTCAATTAAGCTTTGACAAAAAAAAAAAAAAAAAACTGGAAACTGATTGGTTTCTATGCAGAGCTGCACCAGATTTTGCACTCTCCAGTTTTAGTAATTTCCCCCCCTAACTGTGGAGTTAAAGCGCATTTGAAGCCAAAAACATTTTATTTTTAGATTTGGATAGAGTGAAGAGGGATTAAAACATCTGTCACTTTTTTAATTGCGATCTGTGCTCCCCTGTTGGATAGATTCACCCTGTTTGTCTTGTTGACCACTGTCACATGGACCCAAAAGTGATGGAACATTCACAAGTTGTCACCAGAACAGGAATAGAAGGGAAATCTTTGAAACGAGGAAACTGGTTCTGGTGACAACTGTCCAAGAAGGGATTCTCTATTACTCTGGAGAGATATCTTCTCACTTCCTGTTCTATCTACAGGACAGGAAGTAAAGGGAAATTTTCCAAATTGAACATAGAATACTATGAGAGCGACCTCCCGCAGCCTGTACATAGCACTCTGCTGATCACATACTATGACAGCGCCCCCCTGCATGTAATCTGTACATAGCGCTCTGCTGATCACATACTATGACAGTGCCCCCCTGCATGTAATCTGTACATAGCGCTCTGCTGATCACATACTATGACAGTGCCCCCCTGCATTCAATTTGTACATAGCACTCTGCTGATCACATACTATGACAGTGCCCCCCTGCATGCAATCTGTACATAGCACTCTGCTGATCACATACTATGACAGTGCCCCCCTGCATGTAATCTGTACATAGCACTCTGCTGATCACATACTATGAGAGCGCCCCCCTCTGTAATCTGTACATAGCACTCTGCTGATCACATACTATGAGAGCTCCCCCTGCATGTAATCTGTACATAGCACTCTGCTGATCACATACTATGAGAGCGCCCCCCTCTGTAATCTGTACATAGCGCTCTGCTGATCACATACTATGACAGTCCCCCCCTGCATGTAATCTGTACATAGCACTCTGCTGATCACATACTATGAGAGCTCCCCCTGCATGTAATCTGTACATAGCACTCTGCTGATCACATACTATGAGAGCGCCCCCCTCTGCAATCTGTACATAGCGCTCTGCTGATCACATACTATGAGAGCGCCCCCCTCTGTAATCTGTACATAGCTCTCTGCTGATCACATACTATGAGAGCGCCCCCCTCTGTAATCTGTACATAGCGCTCTGCTGATCACATACTATGAGAGCGCCCCCCTCTGTAATCTGTACATAGCTCTCTGCTGATCACATACTATGAGAGTGCCCCCCTCTGTAATCTGTACATAGCACTCTGCTGATCACATACTATGAGAGCGCCCCCCTCTGTAATCTGTACATAGCGCTCTGCTGATCACATACTATGACAGTGCCCCCCTGCATGTAATCTGTACATAGCACTCTGCTGATCACATACTATGAGAGCGCCCCCCTCTGTAATCTGTACATAGCACTCTGCTGATCACATACTATGAGAGCGCCCCCCTCTGTAATCTGTACATAGCGCTCTGCTGATCACATACTATGACAGTGCCCCCCTGCATGTAATCTGTACATAGCACTCTGCTGATCACATACTATGAGAGCTCCCCCTGCATGTAATCTGTACATAGCACTCTGCTGATCACATACTATGAGAGCGCCCCCCCTCTGTAATCTGTACATAGCACTCTGCTGATCACATACTATGAGAGCGCCCCCCTGCGCAATCTGTACATAGCACTCTGCTGATCACATACTATGAGAGCGCCCCCCTCTGCAATCTGTACATAGCGCTCTGCTGATCACATACTATGAGAGCGCCCCCCTCTGTAATCTGTACATAGCACTCTGCTGATCACATACTATGAGAGCGCCCCCCTCTGTAATCTGTACATAGCACTCTGCTGATCACATACTATGAGAGCGCCCCCCTCTGTAATCTGTACATAGCACTCTGCTGATCACATACTATGAGAGCGCCCCCCTCTGTAATCTGTACATAGCACTCTGCTGATCACATACTATGAGAGCGCCCCCCTCTGTAATCTGTACATAGCACTCTGCTGATCACATACTATGAGAGCGCCCCCTGCATGTAATCTGTACATAGCGCTCTGCTGATCACATACTATGAGAGCGCCCCCCTCTGTAATCTGTACATAGCACTCTGCTGATCACATACTATGAGAGCGCCCCCCTCTGTAATCTGTACATAGCGCTCTGCTGATCACATACTATGAGAGCGCCCCCTTCTGTAATCTGTACATAGCGCTCTGCTGATCACATATTATGAGAGCGCCCCCCTCTGTAATCTGTACATAGCACTCTGCTGATCACATACTATGAATCTTCCCTCCCCTCCCTGCAATGCAGAAAACCTGATTATTAATAACACTACAACATCCTATATAGGGACTTCCCAGGATAGCAATGTGTCTGACATCACCAGGTACAATGAATGGAGACACACAATGAACCCTACAAGCAGCAATGCCAATACACTACGGACAGGTAGAAGCTAAATGCAGACTCCATACCGGCTCCTCCGGGTGATGCCAGCACAGCAGCTCCCAGCCTAACCCGGAACCATCACAGCACAGATCAATCAGCTGGCCGCGCGTTCTATTGACGTCACGAGTAAGCGCCGCTCCGAAGTACATGTGACCCGGGTTGCTAGGTTACCTAGGCCGGATGCTGGCCTGGCTACCTGCGGTGATTGGTTGTAAGATAGTTGATGGCTGAGCCGTATTCCACCTAATAGAAGGGCCGCCAGCAGAGCTCAGCTCTGAGGGAGAAATAACAACATCAGTACTAATATGTATTATTATTATTATCATTATTATATTCAGGGAAGGACAGATCAACCCACAGATGATGGGGAAATAAACCTGATATTTGTTATTATTATCAGAGATGTGGTGAAAAGTGATTGTGTCCAATTCAGAAAAGGAAGAGGTCGGTAAATGACATATTTACTGGTCCCTTCCTCTGCTCTCCATCCTGACATCTCCCACACCAGCGGGAGAGGAGTGCGGAGAGGAGTGAAGCCAGACGAGGAGGAGCACCCTGTCAACAACAAGCTTTCCAGAAAGTTATATATTATTTGAATGCTGCTATATGCATTACGTCACAAACGTTTGCTGTAAGGCCTCTTTGACATGGGTGGTGGTAAAAACAGGTAGTTGGGCCATGGTTTTACTGCCCCATGACCACCCACCTAAAGCCTCGTACACACGATCGGACTTTCCAAAGGGAAATGTTCGATGACCGTGTGTACGCTCCATTGGACAATTGTTGGCCAACTTTCCCCGGACAAATGTTGGCTAGTAGGTTTATAAATTTTCCGCGGACAAATGTGTGTTGTCGGATTTTCTGAGCGTGTGTACACAAGTCCGTCGGACAAAAGTCCAAAGTACAAACACGTATGCGCGGAAGCAGAAGCGGTCAGTCTTGTAAACTAGCATTCGTAATGGAGAATTAACATTCGTGACGTGGAAAATTATGAAGTCTCCAAATGCAGCGCACAATTCTCTTCTTCTTTAATGGGATAATAATGAAGCTGCTTTGCTGGTGATACTGATGGAGTTATTGAAAACAAATTTCAAAGACTTTTTTTTTCTAGTGATATCAAGAATATTATTATGTTTTTTTTTCTTTTTATTTGGCCAGGTTACCACAGCACCATTATCCTGTAGTTTTTAAGATCAAAGATCCAACTATGTTGGTGTCCCTTCTCAATTTTAGATTTTTTAAAATGTAACTGCCGACTCCCAAACTGTCATTTGAAGTAAAACACATAGCCATGTATTATGCCGTGTACACACGAGCGGACTTTTCGACCAGACTGGTCCAACAGACTAAGTTCGGCGGACAATTCGACCGTGTGTGGGCTTCATCGGACCTGCAGCTGACTTTTTCGGTCGAAAACTGACGGACTTTAGATTTGGAACATGTTTCAAATCTTTCTGACGGACTCAAGAAAGATTTTTTCGGAAAGGGGGGTGTCTGTATGCTGATCCGACGGACAAAAACTGACGCTAGGGCAGCTATTGGCTACTGGCTATCAACTTCCTTAGTTTAGTCCAGACGTACGTCATCACGTAGGAATCCGTCGGACTTTAGGGTGATCGTGTGTAGGCGAGTCCGTTTGTTCGGAAAGTCCGTCGGAAGTCCGCTGAAAGTCAGTCGGATAGACCGTCGGACCAGTCCGGTCGAAAAGTCCGCCCGTGTGTACGCGGCATTATTCTCCACAATTTTTTTATTGTGCATTAAAAAAAGAAAAGGAAAATTAGACATGCTATCTGCCAATAGAACTTAACCAAAAAGTGCATTCTATGCATCCAAAAATATAGAAAATATACCAAATCAAAGTATTATTATTCAACCAAAAAAATAATGTCAAAGCAATAACTCCAAGGCCAATAATAAGTAACACGTTATCTCCTCCGATTCCGCAACATGTCTGGTTGACAAACGGCTGTTCAGAAACAAACTGAAAATCGCTAAATGAAAAAAGTGCGAATCAACACTCATCAAACTTCTACTAACACAATATTAGCAGAAGGAGCCCAAAGGGTGGCGCTAAAGAGCTGAAAAACAACGTAGTACGTCACTACGTTTGTGATTGTTGGCGAACAATTATTTGGCCGTGTGTATGCAAGACAAGTTTGGGCCAACGCCCTTCGGACAAAATTCCACAGTTTTGTTGGCCAACAATCCGATCGTGTGTATGAGGTTTAAGGGAGCTGTTCCCATTCCTGCACGAATGTACAATCACTTTCCCTTCACTTCCTGTCCCATAGCCAAACATTGGCTCCCACTGCTGACAAGGTAGCGGGGGTGGGGCCGAGTCCTGCTGTCTGTGTCAATGGACACAGCAGCATGGCTTGGGAGCGAGCCCTTCATGAGTGCCCCCCCCCCCCCATAGGAAACAGCTTCCCATGGGGGGGCACTGGACAGAAAGGAGGTGCCAGGAGCGCCAGCAGGGGACCCGAGAAGAAAAGGTTCGGGCCACTCTGTGCAATACCATTGCACAGTGACCTTTAAAAAAAATGACCTTTACAACCAGGAACTGAATGTATTCCCTCTTGAGAAGAGGAGATTAAAGGATTAAAGCCCACCCAAAAATGGAACTTCTGCTTTTTGGAATCCTCACCCCCTCCGGTGTCACATTTGGCGCCATTCAGGGGGGAGGGGGGAGTAGATACCTGTCTAATCCAGGTATTTGCTCCTACTTCCAGGCATAGATAGCCGCAGGATCCGCGGATATCTACGCCATGTCCGGCGCCTCCTCCATCCCCCCCGCTGTCTTCTGGGAGGTCCCAGAAGACAGCAGGGACCAGTGGGATCGCGCAGCATGACTTGCGCATGAGCAGAAGGGAACCAGGCTTTGAAGCTGCAAGGCTTCACTTCCTGATTCCCTTACCAAAGATGGCGGCACCTCCACCCAAGAGCCGAGGGACAGATCGGCTTCAGGTGCCGACATTGCGGGCACCCTGGACAGGTAAGTGTCCATATTTTAAAAGTCAGCAGCTGCAGTATTGGTAAAAAAAAAAAAAAAAAATTGGCAGAACAGAGCTTTAAGGGGGGATATGATCAACATGTATAAATACATAAGAGGTCCATATAGTGAGCTTGGTGTTGAGTTATTCACTTTAACCACTTACCGAGCACTTACACCCCCTTCCTGCCCAGGCCAATTTTCAGCTTTCAGCGCTGTCACTCTTTGAATGACAATTGCGCGGTCATACAACACTGTACCCAAACTATTTTTTTTCAGACAAATAGAGCTTTCTTTTGGTGGTATTTGTGCCCTTCATGCCCTAAGCCCTTTCCTGACATTTGTTGCTTACACGTTAAAATCCGTATTTTTTGCTAGAAAATTACTTAGAACCCCCAAACATTATATCTATTTTTTTAGCAGGGACCCTAGAGAATAAAATGGCAATCGTTGCAATATTTTATGTCACACCGTATATGGGCAGCAGTCTTTCAAAAGCAATTTTTTTGAAAGAAATACATTTTCATGAATTAAAAAAAAACAAAACAGTAAAGTTAGCCCAATTTTTTTGTAGACTATGAAAGATGATGTTACGCAGAGTAAATAGATACCCAACATGTCACGCTTTAAAATTGCGCAGGCTCGTGGAATGGCGACAAACGACGGTACTTAAAAATCTCCATAGGTTACGCTTGAATAATTGCTACAGGTTACCAGTTAAGAGTTAAAGAGGTGTTCTGGTTCTAGAATTATTGCTCTCACTCTAATGATCGCATCGATACCTCACATCTGTGGTTTAACCGCTTGCCGACGAGCCACCGTCATTATACTGTGGCAGGTTGACACGTTCCTGCGAACCGTCATAGCTGTCCGTCGGCCCTTTAGTGGGGATAGCAGGCTGCACTGCGGGGGTGCCGATGGTCGTGATGACCGATGGCCACAAGCGATCGTGGGCATGAGAGCCAGAACAGGGTGTGTAAACATACAAATCCCTGTTCTGTGAGGAGAGAGAGATTGTGAGTTACTACTAGCGAGGAAACACGATCTGTCATCTCCTCTAGTTAGTCCCCTCCCCCCACAGAACACACACTAGGGAACACACTTAACCCCTTGATCGCCCCCTAGAAATAACCCCTTACCTGCCAGTGACATTCACACAGTAATGAGTGCATTTTTATAGCACTGATCGCTGCATAAACGTCAATGGTCCCAAAAATGTGTCAAAAGTGTCTGATCTGTCCGCCATAATGTTGCTGTCCTGATAAAAATCGCTGATCACCGCCATAAAAAAAAAATAAAAAAAATAAAAATGCCATAAATCTTTCCCCTATTTTGTAGACGCTATAACTTTTGCGCAAACCAATCAATATACGCTTATTGTGATTTTTATTATCAAAAATAGGTAGAAGAATACATATCGGCCTAAACTGAGGAAAAAATTTGCTTTTTTTAAAAAAAATTGGGGGTATTTATTATAGCAAAGAGTACAAAATATTGTGTTTTTTTCAAAATTGTCACTCTTTTTTTGTTTATAGCGCAAAAAATAAAAACCGCAGAGGTGATCAAATACCACCAAAAGAAAGCTCTATTTGTGGGGAAAAAATGGATTGCACGACCGCACAACTGTCAGTTAAAGCAACGCAGTGCCGTATCGCAAAAAATGGCCTAGTCATTGAGCAGCCAAATATTCCAGGGCTGAAGTGGTTAAACACTGTTCACATTTGCAGGCGCGACTTATGTATGTGTTCGCCTTACATCACTTCCGGGTTACTAGATCTGAGACAGGATCAAAGCCGATTCCCACTTTGTTTGGGTCTCCGGCCAGCTGGCAGATGTGCCGGCTGGTCATTCTGGCCTCCCGGTGGGACAGGAGAGCCCGGGCGAGCCGCGGAAGACGGCAGGAGGGAGGCGATGTCCCCTCCCGCTACTTGTGATAGCAGCCAAGTGGCTGCTTAGCCGCATCGGTTGTTATCATAAGAAAGCCATCCGTCAGGCTCTAAAAAAAAGGCAGGTGATGCCTGTAGCTGCATGCATCACCCCAGTACAACCCCTTCAAGCCAAAGGCCGCATATTTGTGTTACGTCGGCGTGAAGGGGTTAATCACTGCTGGGTTTTTTATTTTTTGCTAAACAAACAAAAAAAGACTGAAAATTTTGAAAAATAAATACAATTTTCAATGTTCGTTCTAAAATTTTGCAAACAGGGAATTTTTTCCTCTTCACTGATGTGCGATGATGAGGCTGCACTGATGGTCACTGATAGGCACTGATGAGGCAGCACTGATGGGCGCTGATGAGGCGGTACTGATGGGCACTGACAGGTGGCACTGATGGGCACTGATAGGCTGCACTGGTTGGCACTGATGAGGCAGCACTGATGGGCACTGATAGGTGGGACTGATGGGCACTGATGAGGCAGCACTGATGGGCACTGATAGGTGGGACTGATGGGCACTGATGAGGCAGCACTGATGGGCACTGATAGGTGGGACTGATGGGCACTGATGAGGCAGCACTGATGGGCACTGAGAATCAATTTTTTTTACAGGCACCCAGCTCCCACCACCGCAGCGCCGGAAAGGAAGATCACCTCTCCCCCTCCTCCCTCCGTGCAATCTTCTGGGACACGTCACAGGTCCCAGAAGATTGCCGGCCAATCAGTGCGCAGCACGCCTCGCACATGCGCAGTGCGTGCCCAACTGTGAAGCCACAGCCGGGCGCCCACAGTAACAATGCTTTGTGCGCCCGCATGGATGGACCACGGGACAGGTGAGTATCCCATTTATTAAAAGTCAGCAGCTACACTTTTTGTAGCTACCGACTTTTAAATAGGTGGAACTCCGCTTTTAAGTGTATTGTATTTTTTTTTTTGCATTTTTTTTGTATTGTGTGTGAATGGTAGATTAGAGTGAATGGTGTAATAATAGCTAAATATGAAATTATACACACGAATTAATTCCAAAACTATTTTTTATATATATTCTAGTTAGCACAAGTTGTACATAAGAGTTATAGTTTGGAATTATATCCATGAAATAAATGAAAAGTGTACTTTATTATATCTAAGACATCTTTGAGTAAGGGGATATGTTGTGTAAAATGGAAAAATATTTATAAAATAAAGAGTATTAAAAAAAAAAAAAGTGTATTGTCTACCCTCACGTTGTAAATTAATAATAATAATAATAATAATAGAAGAGTGATGGCAGAAAAGAGACAGAGTGGTCCATTGAGTTTGCCCCATTTTTAATTTTTTTATTTATATGTTTTTTTTATTTTTTTTTTATTTTTTGAATGTCAGTTATGATAGGTTTGCCATTGCTTTTTGCTGTTACCCAGCTAGGAGAGGATGTATGTAGCTGTTCTTAGTTGACATAGGTGATGTCATGTGACCTATGGGCCCACATGATGGAAAAGCCTGTAGCTCAGCAGGTTTGTGTCTTGTGCTGTGATCTCCATGTGTGATTCTCTTCTATTATCTGTAGGACATCACATCTGCTTCTCCTCCCTCACAGCCAGGATTTAGGACCCCGGAGGCGAAGGACGAAGAGTCACATGATTGCGATTGTGTGTTCCAGGCAAGTTCAAGGAAACATCAGAGAGAGGAGAGAGGAAGAGTATGAATTAACAGAGATCAGTGGGGAGCACCCATGGGAGCCGCTATCCTCTGCCTGCTGCTGGCCGCCTGCCTATGTGAGCAGGTACGTACACACCCCGTGGGGGGGAGGGGGGGGGAATTTACTAAAGCTGGTGCAGCTGTGCATAGTAACCAATCAGCTTCCACGTTTAAGCCTCCCCCTGCGGCTTGTCGTGCCATTTGACAGTTCCAAATCGCATGACAAATGGCACCCTATTGGAATGCCAAATGCTATTTATTCTACTACATATTTTTGGTAAAAAAATCCCAAAAGGGTATATTGATTGGTTTGCGCAAAAGTTATAGCGTCTACAAACTATGGGATATATTTATGGCATTTTTATTATTATTTTTTTTTACTAGTAATGGTGGCTATCTGCGATTTTTTGGGGGACTGCGACATTGCGGCGGACGGATCAGACACTTTTTTTGGGACCAGTGACATTTATACAGCGATCAGTGCTATAAAAATGCACTGATTACTGTGTAAATATCACTGGCAGGGAAGGGGTTAACACTAGGGGGGGCGATCAAGGGGTTAAATGTGTTCCCTGGGAGGTGTTTCTAACTGTAGGGGGAGGGGACTGACTGGAGGAGGAGGAGAGAGATCGCTGTTCCTGATCACTAGGAACAGCAGATCTCTCGCTCTCGTCCCCTGTCAGAACGGGGATCTGTCTGTTCCATTCTGGCTCTCGTTCCCACAAACGCCGGTGGACATTGCGGCCGCCATCCACGCGCATCGGGTCTCCAGCCAATGCACGCGCCTGCTATGGCTCTTAAAGTATACCTACGTCGAATTTGCGGGAACGAGGCGACCTCCCGCAGTATAATGATGGCGGCTGGTCGGCAAGTGGTTAAACAAGCTGAAGTTAGAAGCTGATTGGCTACTACGCAGAGCTGCACCAGATTCTGAGTGCTCCGGTTTTAGTAAATCTCCTCCACTATTACACGATTCTGCAACCTGAGACTGTCAGAGGTCACAGGTCTACATTTATTTCTTTTTTAACAGGTTTGTGTGTTTTTAATTATTTTTTTGTGACCGAAAACTGAACTTTGAAAAAAGTTCTCAAGTGTTCTTCTCAGTTCGGCAGTTGACTGAGGCTCCATTCACACCTAGACGATTTGAATCGCGGGCGGGATCGCTGCGATTCTACCCACGATTCCAAATGGTGAGAAAACGCGGGACACGTTTGTAACGTCATTACTTCTTAACCACTTGCTGACTGCCCCATAGCAGATTTACTTCTACAGGGCGGCGCGCTGCGCAGAATCGTGTGTGTGTGTGTGTGTATATATATATATATATATATATATATATATATATATATATATATATATATATATATACATACATTTTCGGGTTTTGGGCACAAGTACGTGTCGCCACCGGCCCGCTCTCGCTGTGACTTTACACAGCGGGTCCTGCTGACCCGATGTCCGCCGGCACCCGCTGATCGTAAGGTACACTGACGGAACGCCAGTCTGCCTATGTAAACAAGGCAGATCGCCGTTCTGTCAGTACAGAAGGCAAGGATCCTGTGTTCCTGTAAAGCAGAAACACCAATCGATGTCTTCCACTTGTAAAAGCACCTCCCCCACTACACTGAATCACTGGTCAGGCACACATTTAACCCTTTGTTCGCCCCTGATGTTAACTCCTTCCCAGCCAGTGTCAGTACAGTGACAGTGCATATTTTTAGCACTGATCACTGTATTGGTGGTCCCCAAAAAGTGTCAAAAGCGTCAGTTAGTCTCAGATTTGTCCACCGCAATTTCGCAGTCCCGCTATAAGTCGCTGATCGCCACCAATACTAGTAAAAAAAAAAAAAACAAATAAACATAGCCCATAGATTCTAGACGCTATAACTTTTGCGCAAACCAATCAATATACGCCTATTGGGATTTTTTTTTTTTTTAGCAAAAATATGTAGCAGAATACATATTGGCCTAAATTGATGAAGAAATTAGATTTTTTTATTTTTTTTTTAATTGGATGTTTTAGAGCAGAAAGTAAAAAATGTTGTTTTTTTTTTTTTCTTTTTCAAAATTGTTTGTTTTTTTTTTGTTTATAGCGCAAAAATTAAAAACTGACACCAAAAGAAAGTTCTATTTGGTGGGGAAAAAAAGGACGTCAATTATATTTGTGTACAGCG
This sequence comes from Aquarana catesbeiana, assembly GCF_042186555.1. Classification (NCBI taxonomy): domain Eukaryota; kingdom Metazoa; phylum Chordata; class Amphibia; order Anura; family Ranidae; genus Aquarana; species Aquarana catesbeiana. The sequence continues at coordinate 390,947,089 of NC_133329.1, forward strand.
TCGCAAGACCGCGCAATTGTCAGTTAAAATAATGCAGTGCCGTATCGCGAAAAATGGGCTGGTCATGAAGGGGGGGGGGGTAAATCTTCCGGAGGTCAAGTGGTTAATGGCACTCCAATCGTGGTGTGACTTTGCCGCGGTTGTTTCACTGCAATTGTGGCAAAGTCGCAAAACCCGCGTAGCTTGTCGCTCAAAAAGGAGCAAGCATTGCGATTTGCCGCGATTGCAGCTCCATTTATCGCACAGCAATATCGCACCGCAATTGGCATCGCAAACGTGTCCCGCGTTTTGCCGTGATTTGGAATCGTGGGCAGAATCGCAGAGATTCAAATCGCCTGGGTGTGAATGGAGCCTGGGGCCTCCAGGGTAGTTTGCAACAGAATAAAATAAGATTTTCTGAATCTTGCTTTTCAGTCCAAAATCCACAGACCAAAGCTTGGTGGTTATATATTAAACAACGGGAATCTGACCTCCGGCTTTCCCTTCAGCCCTGCATAGTTTTACTGGAACCTCTACTGCACTGAAATGACTTACTCTGATTTCACTGCACACTGTGAGCTTCTCACCATGTGCGGTAGAAGCTGCAGGCAGTCATATAGAGCCTGCCTCATTTCCTAGCCAGCCTTGGTCCGCCCCTTTCATTTGTTGGATTTCAGTTCTTTCACTTGTATGGCGTTAACATGCAAAAAATACAGCCTTCCCGCTCCTCCAGACTGACACCCCCCACCAAGGCAATTTGATATTTGCATAACTCTTCCCAAGAGTCGGCCCACTGCTTGCATCAGGGCTGAGGGCTTCCGGAGAGGAGTACTGAAGCAGGGGTGCTGTGATGTTCTCAGGAGGCTCTGTACAGCACCCTGCCGGTCTCGCTCACCAGCCATGACCTGCTTGCATTGCATAGAGAAACACGGAGACCCAGTATTTACACCACTGGGTCCAAAATAAGGTATGTATTGAAAACAGATTTTATTTAATCATTTTATTACCTTGTTGATGACGGGGAGGGAGGAAACGGGAAAGGCAATTATAAGCAGTGCAGCAGCCCCCCCCAGTGCCTCTGTTTTACTTACCTGAACCCTCTTTTTCTTGCGCCAGGGATGAGCACACCAGCTCTAGCCGTTGTCTCGTGTCCTGATTGGCTAGATTGATAGCAGCGCAGCCATTGGCTTCCACTGCTGTCAATCAAATCAAATGACACAGGGGCGGGGCTGAGTCCGGCATTTGTGTCTTTGGAGGCAAATGCTGGACTCGGGAGAGCGACCGCAAGGTAACCCCCCCCCAGTAGAGTGCTTCCCCTAGGCCAGTGATGGCGAGCCTTGGCACCCCAGATGTTTTGGAACTTCATTTCCCATGATGCCCAACCACACTGCAGAGTGCATGAGCATCATGGGAAATGTAGTTCTAAAACATCTGGGGTGCCAAGGGTCGCCATCACTATTTTTTTGTTTTTTTTTAATTGTGGGGGCACAGCATAATGTTGGGGATCAGGGCCCCCCTCTGGCCCCCCCCAGGGATGCCATTGGAAGTGGCACGCCCCCTGCAGGATCACACATATATATATATATATATATATACACTGTATATATATTTGCACAGCTGCCGCAAAGCCACAGCCACAGATCCACTCTTGTTCTAGGACTACGCCATATGATGTTGCCACAGTCTCACAGGCACGCAAGTGCGGCGGGCGCACTTTGTCCCTGGGACACGGCGCGACCCCGATCTCAGTAAAGAGACAATGACGCATCTCTTTACCCATGTGATTGGCTGTGTCCAATCGCAGGCCATCAAATGTAAACTTGGAAGTGCCGGTAATCAGCGCTCCTCGCCTCACACTGACACACTGTGAGGCGAGGAGAGCCAATTAGCGGCATCTCCTTGCAGGGGAGACTGTAAAGATAAACAGGGCACTGATTATCTGTGCAGCCCCAACAGTGCCCACCAGTGCTGCCATTCTGTACCCAGAAGTGATGCCAATTTGTGCCCTTTAGTGATGCCAATCTGTGCCCATTAGTGATGCAAAAAACAAAAGAAAAAAATTACCGCGCTAACACAAAAACATGTAACACAAGAAAATAGCCGCAGTTCTAAAATTGTGAGATATGCACAATCAATAGGATAATGAATAAACATGAACCGCGCTACAGACAGGTATAATATTATATAGATAGACCCGTTCAAGACGAGATACTCAGCGATGACGTCAGCGCGTCAACCATCCGACGTACGTTTCTAAGACGAAACGTACGTCGGATGGTTGACGCGCTGACGTCATCGCTGAGTATCTCGTCTTGAACGGGTGTTCACAGGCCGGCTGGCTGCTGTGTTTTTATCTCTGCATCCTTGCTTTTAAAATCCGTTTTTTTACGTAAGTGTAATCTTTATTCAAATAAATCTTAATTACCAACTGATTTGCGCTATGGAGAGCCGTCTTTTTACTCTTTTTGGGTCCTCCCTGCTGTTTGCCTATTGATCCATCGGACGGAGCCATCCTGGTCTGCCTCTCTCCACACTGTGAAGTCGTATCAGGACGGTATCAATGACCGGGCACCTGGTTTATTTATAAGCTGATTTACAGCTTGCCTTTGGTAAGCGTTCAATTTACCTGGTGGTGGATTTTTCACATGGTGTCATCTGAAGGATTTGTTAGCTTTATTGCACCCTTATTGGACATCATTGGGATTTTATATTTGGACTTCATTTCACTGCTGGGACTTTTTATTGTTTTATTTCTTTCCTATATCACTTAGGTTGTTTTCAGTGTTTATCTCTGACACTTATGTGGGTCCTTCAGGGATCTATCTATATAATATTATACCTGTCTGTAGCGGGGTTCATGTTTATTTATCATTAGTGATGCAAGTCAGTGCCTGTCCATCAGTGCCACCCATAAGTGCCTCCTACAGACATGTGCTGGCCATCGGGACTACCAGGAGTTTCCCGGTGGGCCGATGGCTCAGTGGGCCAGTTTGAGTGACAGCCTGTCAAAGTAATGGCTGCGCGGCCCACGCAGCCATTACTTTGAGCACTGCTGTACTGCAGGGGTAGACTGACCTATCAGTACTGTGGGACCCCATGACATCTGCAACACTAGCACTGGAAGCGGCTGCAATAGGACCTCTCGCAGAGTGCTGTTCCCTGCTGGCCCCTCCTTCCCTCCCATCCACCCCAGGTGCTTGTACATGACATCATCCGGGATGGACGAGAAGAGTGGAGGGGCCGGCCGAGAGCAGCGCGCCATGAGAGGTCTTTTTGCAGGCATCGGGTGAGGCTGTGTACTATCACCATCATTGGGGAAGGGGGAGCCAAGGCAGCCAGTACAGATGTAGGGGCCTAGGCCCCAACAGGATCGCAGGAGGCCCCATGATACTCCTGTTCCCCCCTCACGCTGTCCCCCTCTGTCCTGCAGCCCCCACGCTGTCCCCCTCTGTCCTCCACCCCCCCACTGTATCCTCCACCCCCCACATTGTCTTTTCTGTCCTCCACCCCCACTGTGTCCTCCACCCCTACGGTGTCTCCCTGTGTCCTCCACCCCCCATGCTGTCCCCCTCTGTCCTCCACCCCCCATGCTGTCCCCCTCTGTCCTCCACCCCCCACGCTGTCCCCCTCTGTCCTCCATCCCCCACTGTGTCCTCCACCCCCATCGCTGTCCCCCTGTGTCCTCCACCCCCCACGGTGTCCCCCTGTGTCCTCCACCCCCCACGGTGTCCCCCTCTGTCCTCCATCCCCCACTGTGTCCTCCACCCCCATCGCTGTCCCCCTGTGTCCTCCACCCCCCACGGTGTCCCCCTGTGTCCTCCACCCCCCACGGTGTCCCTCTCTGTCCTCCACCCCCCACTGTGTCCCACTGTGTCCTCCACCCCCCACGGTGTCCAACTGTGTCCTCCACCCCCCACAGTGTCCCCCTGTGTCCTCCACCCCCACTGTGTCCCACTGTGTCCTCCACCCCCCACAGTGTCCCCCTGTGTCCTCCACCCCCACAGTGTCCCACTGTGTCCTCCACCCCCCATGGTGTCCTCCACCCCCCACGGTGTCCCCCTGTCTCCTCCACCCCCCCAACAGTATATAATGTTTTTGTGTGTGTTTGCAAAATTAAAGTGGGCTGGTCTGGATGATGTCCTGGGCCAAATTTTTGTCCCAGTCCAGCCCTGGCCTCCTATCAGTGCCGTCTATCATTGCCCATAAGTACCACCTATCAGTGGCCATCAGTGCTGCATATTAGTGCCGTCTCATCGGTGCCCTGCAGTGCAGTCTCATCAGCGAAGGAGAAAAATTACTTCTGAAACTGAGACCCCTGTCACACTGCCGGCGCCCGGGCGTCAGCAGTAAAGCCGTCGTTTTAGCGGCGCTATTTGCCCACTAGCGGGGTGGTATTAACCCCCGCTAGCGGCCGAAAAGGCGTTAAATCCGCCCGCAAAATGCCGCTGCAGCGGCGCTTTGCCGGCGGTATACTAGCGCTGCCCCATTGTTTTCAATGGGCAGGGGCACTTTAGGAGCGGTGAGTTCACCGCTCCTAATGCGCTCCAAAGAAGCTGCTGGCAGGACTTTTTCGGACGCCCTGCCAGCGCACCGCTCCAGTGTGAAAGCCCCTCGGGCCTTCACACTGGAGTGAATGGAGCCGCTGTTTCAGGGTGCTTTGCAGGCACTATTTTTAATGCCTGCAAAGCGCCTCAGTGTGAAAGGGTTCTAAGAAAAACTTTTTTTTTTTTCAAACTTTTCGGTCTTTTTTCATTTTTTTTTTTTTGCGCAAAAAATGAAAAACCAAGTGGTGATTAAATAGGACCAAAAGATAGCTCTATTTGTGTGAAAACAATAAAAAAAAATTTTGCTTGGGTACAGTGTACCAAGAGCGCGAAATTGTCATTCAAATTGTGACATCGCTGAAAGCTGAAAATTGGCCTGGGCAGGAAAGGGGGTAAAAGTGTCCAGTATTGAGGTGTTTAAACTTTAATTCATACTATACTTCCTTGCAGCTGCATTTGAACCCGCAACATAATGTATACTTTGGCACTTTATACTGTATACTGTTTGGAAACAATGGGGGGGTTATTTACAAAAGGCAAATCCACTTTGCACTACAAGTGCACTTGGAAGTGCAGCCGCTGTAGATCCGAGGGGGACATGCAAGAAAAAATAAAAACAGCATTTTAGCTTGCACATGATTGGATGATAAAATCAGCAGAGCTTCCCCTCGTTTCAGATCTTCCCCTCGGATCTACAGCGACTGCACTTCCAAGTGCACTTTCAGTGCAATTTCAAGTGCACTTTGCACTTGTAGTTTGTACTTGTAGTGCAAAGTGGATTTGCCTTTCATAAAAAACCCCCAATGTGACGAAGGGTACATTTCCTTCACAACTGATAGTTTATAAATATCCCGTCATTTGAGGAAGTTCTTGTTCCCTTTTTTAGCTCTGTGAGGTGCATTGTGTGCGGTTAGTGTTTTGCCGATGTAACACCTGCATGTTGATGAAGATTCCGGCACAATATCCTTTTTGTGTTTCTCCAGGTCCGAGGTGACCCGTCATTCACCATCGACTATGTCCGAGACTGCTTCCTGAAAGATGGGAAGTGTTTCCGATACATTTCAGGGAGTATCCACTACTTCCGAGTGCCACCCGTCTACTGGAAGGACCGCCTGCTGAAGATGTACATGACCGGACTCAATGCCGTTCAGGTGTAAGCGCATTTCTCTTCTGACCACACTGAGGTTCATCCGTGGTTTTTCACAATTCTTTTCGTTACTTTCCATTTGTTACTATGCAAAGAAAAGCAGTCGCATCCGACGCAGGAAGGTCCTCCACAGTTGGATAGGACTATAAGACAACAGACCCAAAATGCTTGGCAGATTCCGCCCTCCTCAGATCAGGGAATCCAATGTGAAGCTACAAAAGAACAGACAGGAAGTGCAGACACCTAGTGCAGTGATGGCGAACCTTGGCACCCCAGATGAGCATCATGGGAAATGTAGTTCCAAAACATCTGGGGTGCCAAGGTTTGCCATCCCTGACCCAGCGCATTACTAAAAAAAAAAAAAAAAAAAAGCACTTGTGGTTTTAACCAATCTTTTTTTTTTTTTTTTGTACAATTCTCCTTTAAGGGGGTGTGGCAAGGGGTGTGTCCTATGCCTGCATACTTTTGCTGATAGGTGCCCCTCATTCCCATCTCAAAAATTTGGGAGGTATGTAAATGCCCCATATGCAAGAAGCCCAAGCAGCCTTTACTATAGTAACAAACTGAAGCTACAAAAAAAACAGACAGGAAGGTGCAAGCACCTAAAGCATTACTAAAAATGTATTGACAGATAAAAAAAAAACTGGTATAAATGGATACTCACAAAAGTGAAACAAGATGCCATACAGTGCAGGATATCCGTACTCCAACAACACCCCACTATGCTGGCAAGCTGATGCGTTTCGGGGGCACACACCTCTTCCTCAGAACTAGGCTAAGCTCTGAGGAAGCGGGTGCGCCCCCCCGAAACGCGTCCGTTCTTTTCATAGCCATCTTGGTCCACAGGTTGGACACTTATGGTCTAGGGCAGGGATATGCAATTAGCGGACCTCCAGCTGTTCAAAACTACAAGTCCCATTATGCCTCTGGGTGTCGTGCTTGTGGCTGTCAGAGTCTTGCTATGCCTCATGGGAGTTGTAGTTCTGCAACAGCTGGAGGTCTGCTAATTTCATATCTCTGGTCTAGGGGAAGTCTGAGGCTGGACGGGGCCAAACGTGGTACTCGCAATTGGGGTCCCATGCGTTCAGGGACGAATACCCAGAGCTCAGAAGACCTGCATTCTGAGCATTTGAAATAAGTATCATATTAAGGATCTGTTTCAAAGGGCTGTTTTTGGTATCAGAGATGCTTTTACCCCCATACAAGTCAACAACACCCCGCTATGCTGGCAAGCTGATACATTTTGGAGGTGAACCCCCTTCCTCAGAGCTAAGCTAAACTACGAGGAAAGGGGTGCACCCGAAACGTGTCAGCTTGCCAGCATAGCAGGGCTTTGTTGGAGTACGCGTATCCTGCACTGTATGGCATCTTCTGGTTTACATGCTCTCGCATTTCACTTTTGTGAGTATCCATTTATAACATATTTTTTTTTTTTTTTTTTTTTTTATCTTTTGATACATTTTTAGTAATGCACTAGATGCTTGCACCTTCCTGTCTGTTTTTTTTGTAGCTTCAGTTTTTTACTACAGTAAAGGCTGCTTGGGCCTCTTGCACACGGGGCATTTAGCTGCTGTGCCTCCCTCCTGGTATTTCAGTGTGCCCGGGAGGGATAGGAGCAACGTCCAGCCCCGCTGCCTGCAGCCTGTCAGAGTCTAGATCAGGGGTGTCCAAACTTTTGACCTCCCTGGGGTACATTGGAAGAAGAGGACTCGTCTTGGTCTGTACATAAAATATACTAATATTAAGGTGGCCGCGTGTGTTTGCAAAGTGTAAATGCATTTTTACAAAAAATAAAAAAAGTAAAAAAAAAAAAAAATCACATTTATAAGTAAGTTTATGATTTTGTGTTGGGCTGCATTCATAGCCATCTTAGGCCGCGGGTTGGACACTCCTGGTCTAAGGGAAGGCTGAGCAGTGGTGGCCCATCCACTAGGGGCGCACGGCCGCTACTGCCCCCCTATCCATGCGTCTGACCCCCTGATCTACATGCAGGGCCCCGGACCGTGAATTCAAATGGGGGGGGTTTTGTTTTTGTTTTTTTTTTAAGCACATGATTAGAGCCAGAGGCTTTAATAGGCTTCAAAAAAGGGTGGGCTCAAGCGCAGAGCACTGTGCTCAGCACCCACCCGGTTGTATTACAATAGCAAATGAATATTCGCTATTGTAACACTAAATCTCCTACCAGCCGAGCAGGAAGCATGTCATGAGACCCATCACCCGATTGACCATAAGGAGATCTGATTGGATTGGCCTGGCTGGAGATACACGGCGGAAAGGAGGGAGAAGACGCACGTATGGGAACTAAGCAGAAAACAAGCAGCCCGGAGAGAAGCTGCCGCCGCCCGCTCCTCTGCCCGCTAGATGGGGTAAGTGCGGGGCCCCACCAACTGACTCACCGACTGGGGGGGGGGTTTTTGCAGGTGGTTTGTTTCCCAATGCATTCAGGGACGAATACCCAGAGCTCAGAAGACCTGCGTTCTGAGCATTTGAAATGAGTATCATATTAAGGACCCGTGTCAAAGGGCTGTTTTTGGATCTTAGATGCTTTTATACCCATACAAGTCAATGGCAATACAAAAGCAGCTTGAAGCAGGCACCCTGGAATGAACTGTGGATGATATCAGAAGCACCCAAAACTGATGTCACATACAAGTTGAATGCACCTAAAAGCACCCTAAATTTGCCACACACTGGGATGGATCTACCAAAGGCAAACTCGCTGTGCATCTCTTCACGTACAGTTGCTCCAGAGCTTAGTAAATGAGGTAAAGCTTCACTTTGTAAAGAACACCCAATTACATGCAAGGAAAATAAAAAAAAAGCAGCATTTTTGCTTGCACATGATTGGATGATGGAAGTCAGCAGAGCTTCCCCCCCCCCTCATTTACTAAGCTCTGGAGCAACTGCACTTTCAAAGTACACAGTCTATTTGCCTTTAGTAAATCAACCCCATAATGTTTGTGATTTGCGAGGCTGCTATACTTTAGGCTACTACCTAATTGGACTATTGTTAGAGAACAAATATTGATGTATTTATGTTCTTGTGCCATCTGATTGATGAAGCCAATGCCATTTCCTATTTACATTTTATGGAGTTATTTCTGTACTAATATCAGAGCCTCCATGTTTTATCTGTACTTTTCCTCCTTTCCATTTAGGAGGTGGTAGGGGGATGAGGATCTCTTTGTACTTGCTTCCTTCTTTTTTATTGTGTCCTTTAAAAATTGTGTAAAAATTTCAATACAAAATTATGCGATTAAAAAAAAAAAAAAATTCCGGTAGATAATTTAACTCTCCTGGATCTGCTTATAACTGGAATTACAGCATTGGTGGAATGACATAAGTATATAGTCATCTCTTTCTAGATATGTTCCCTGGAATTTCCATGAACCTCAGCCCGGGATGTTTAATTTTGATGGAGATCGTGATCTGGAGCGTTTTCTGAACCTGACTGCAGAACTTGGCCTGCTGGTCATCCTGAGGCCCGGACCCTACATCTGTGCGGAGTGGGATATGGTAAGGGGACCCCCCCTGGGCATAAGTGTAGCTCTCACAAGCCGTACTGAACACTTAAAAAACAAAAAAAAAGAAAAAAAAAAAAGACAGCCTTCCTAAATGTAGAAGCCAAATCAAGGAGACTTTGATCTACAAAAAGCTGCCTGCAATACCAAGGGGTTTAGTTTGCACACTTTTGCAAATACATTCGTAAATTTGCAGGGGCGACATCACCACACCCCAGTGTACTGCAGTACTAACTCTATCATCCTGAGAGTCTCCAAATTTGGCGCACATACACTATATTACCAAAAGTATTGGGACGCCTGCCTTTACACGCATATGAATTTTAATTGCATCCCAGTCTTATAGGGCGTACACACGGTCGGACTTTGTTCGGACATTCCGACAACAAAATCCTAGGATTTTTTCCGACGGATCTTGGCTCAAACTTATTTTGTCTACACACGGTCGCACAAAGTTGTCGGAATTTCCGATCGCCAACCACGCGGTCACGTACACCACGTACGACGAGACTAGAAAAGGCCGGTTCAGAACCAAGCGCGGCACCCTTTGGGCTCCTTTTGCTAATCTCGTGTTAGTAAAAGTTTGGTGAGAGACGATTCGCGCTTTTTCAGACTCGTGGCTTTCAGATCGTTTTCTGCCGTTCAGTTTGTGCTTGTGGGTTTGTATCTGCTCTTCAGTGCGTGCAAGCAAGTTCCGCGTGACTTAGTCATTGTATTCTTGTTCGTTCGTTACTGTTTTTCAGGTCGCTCTTCACAGGCCTTGCTGTTCTTCAGTGCGTTCTGTTACTTAGTTCTGAGCAGCCGACCGTTTTCTAGCCATGTTTCGTATGCGTACTCCTCGTAGAGTTCGTGCTGTGCGGGGGCTTGGTGTTGGGGTCCTGACCTTGACACAAGTCCAGTCCATGAACAGGGTGAGGAGGAGTTCATGGACCAAGAATTGGTTGCTTCAGCGTGACCAGTTCTGTCATATGCCTTTGCTCCGTGAGATCCGTGAGAATAACCCTGATGATTTCAGGAACTTTCTCCAGATGACGGACCCCGTATTTCACCGTTTGTTGGCTTCGCTGACCCCCTATATTAGCAGGCAGGATACCTGCATGAGGCAAGCCATCACTCCGGAGCAGAGGTTGGTCGCTACCCTGCGGTACTTGGCGACAGGGAGAAGTCTGCAGGACTTGAAGTTCTCGACAGGCATCTCCCCCCAGGCTCTGGGTATCATTATCCCAGAGACCTGTTCTGCCATCATCCAGGTCCTGCAGAAGGAGTATATGAAGGTAAGATTTTTATCCTTTTATATCACATTTTATTGTATTGAATGTTTGCTAATATATTGTATTTCTTTCCTCATTCCCTAATTACCATGATTGTAATATGCTGTGAATGTCCCCTTTGTCCTCATGCATGCTGGATTTTTATGTAATTTATTATTTTAGGTCCTTCATACATATTTGCCCTTCACTTACCTCCCCAGCATGGTGTCTCCTGCCCTATATTCACCTCATGTAGTCACTTAACAATGTATTTTATCAGCTCCATAGTAGTGCTTTACCCCAAACACCCCCTAAAATGTTTGGAAATGTAATTTTCGATTTAAATTCAGGCAGAGTGCCAGAGGCTTTTTTTTGTGGTGTCCCCAAATAATTTTTACTAACCCTCCCTCCCCCCAACTGCTAAGTCAGCTGATCCCAATTCTCTATCTATCCTCAATCATCTATCTGCTGACTTTGCCAAACCCATACACACTATACCCATCTCTTTAGTGGTCAGATTTATGGATGAATTCCCCAAAGCATGTAGTGCAAGGGCCTGCCTGTATACTTTACAATGGTACTGTTTAAAGTTTTTGTATCCTATTATTATCTTGATAGGTAATAGCAGAATGTCCAAATGTCCTCAAATGTGTACAGTGTGTATTTATATCTTTGTATTATGACACTTCTTACCTGTCCAGTGGGCTGCCAATAGTGTAACTAAGGAGGGTCTGTTCAAAGTAATACCCATTATTTAGGCATTCATCTCTCAATGAAGTGAAGAGGGTTACCTGTCCAAGATTTCCACACACCCCATAATGTTAGAAATGGCCCATGAGAGGGGGGGGGAGGGGGAATATGATAGGTGTACCTTATACTTTGGCGTTGTTAAATTCCCCTTAATAAATGCTATCTGGAGGTTGCCCCATAATGTTTGTGTATAATCTGCTTGCCATGTTTCTGAGTAAAAATAGTAATGTTTATTGTTTTTTCCTCAACAGTTTCCTTCCACGCCACAGGAATGGCAGACTGTGGCCTCCCACTTTGCCCAGCGGTGGGACTTTCCTAACTGCGGAGGGGCAATTGATGGGAAACACGTCCACATCGTCCCACCACCCAACTCGGGGTCGTACTATTATAATTACAAGGGGTTCAATAGTATAGTGATGTTGGCGGTGGTGTCGGCTAATTACGACTTCTTGTATGTGGACGTGGGGAAGAATGGCCGGATGTCCGATGGTGGAGTCATCGCCCAGACGGAGTTTTACAGGCGTCTCCAGAATGGCAGCTTGGACTTGCCAGCTCCAGAGGACAATGTGGAAGGACTCCCATTCGTGTTCGTTGCTGATGAAGCGTTTGCGCTGGGGGACCACCTGATGCGGCCATTCCCAATGAGGACCCTCACCCCGGAACAGAGGGTTTTTAATTACCGGCTGGCCAGAGCCCGAAGAGTGGTGGAGAACACATTTGGAATCCTGGCCAGCCGGTTCCGCCTATTTATGACACCCATCCATATGGCGGAGTATAAACTGAACCATATAATACTTGCGTGCTGTGTTCTCCATAACTTTTTAAGGAAACATTCGGCCAACTATGCTGGCTCAGTTGGGCCTGAGGCCGGAATGATACATCAAACCACACTGACGGCGCTTGAAAGCGGCCGTCCTGGCTTGCCCTCCCTGAGTGCCCGTGATGTCCGGTTACGATACCATCTTGATCTTACAAAGTTCACATTTGGTAGAACTTGAAGGCAATATCAGACATGAGTATTTAGGAACTGTGTTTGATATTGCGTTCAGATGGGGGGAAATCACCCCTGGAAAAGCCAAATTTGGAAGATGCACACAAATTTCCCAATGTCAACATGTGCTACCTGCCATCATGGGGGATCAAGGGACGTGTTTTGGGGGAGCAAGCCCTTCCTCACCGCTACTTTATTATTGAGGAAGGGGTTGCACCCCCAAAACGCGTCCATTGATCTCCCGTGATGGCAGATAGCACATGTTGGCACACTGTGTGCATCCTCCAAATTTGGCTTTGGGAAAAATCACAAAAACATTTTGCACATTGTAGCACACAAAAGAAGAAAGTGATTTGGAGGGGTTTTAAACTCGCCCCAAAACATCAATGATGTTTTTATATTTTGGAATAACATCATTGATGTTTTGCTTGATGATTTCCAATTGTAAATTACACCCCATGATCTCCCCGATCTGGATCTGGGCACTTTCGGATGTGAAAGGATCTTGATCCACAACCTCACGATCACCTAAAAAGAGAGGAACCCCAAAATAAATTTGGTTTAAAAAAAATGCCGCCATCCATCTCTTATCTGAGCCTGTGGTCGCAGACACTCACCTGTTGTGGTGACTAGTTCCACCACGTCTTCTTCCTCCTGCTCAGATTGTGTTGGGGGGATTTCCCCTTCTTCCAGAGGGGGGGGGGCTCTGGTCTCCTCAGATGAGGGATGTCCTCCGAGTCTTTTCTCCCCTATGTCAAACAAAATGGTATAATTAGCACACAGATATTTAATGTCAGAACTATAAATAGGAAACATTGCTTGGAAGTGGGGTACAATGATCTATTTTAGCAGAGTTCCAAGTTGTAATTTTTTTAATGCCCTTTGTCAACCTGCAATACTTTACCTGTTTGGTACAAGCTTCATAGATGGAGACCCCCCTATAGTATACACTGGAGCACTTGTGTGGCCCCCCTAATAAAAATGGCGTTTTTGTGTCCCACACTAGTGCTCCAGTGTCCAGATGTGAAAACAGCTGCTCAGTGTCCTCTCCTTACACAGAATCTAGTTTGCATTTCATTCTAGTAACAAAGCCATCTACACAACCCAATTCTTTGAAGACAAGTATAGGGCGTCAAAATGGTGGCCAAATGCATATGGGCTAAACAATGGTATTTTATATTTGGAACGAAAAATGTGTGATCCGAACGAATAATGTGCCCATGAACATGAAAGTTGCCATTTTAAACTGTACAACAGTTCCTAAAAGCACATGGAGCAGCACGAACGTAATAAACACAAAAAGAATAGGAACACAGCACAACTACTTACTTTTTTGCAGCACTCTCCGGATCTTTCTGTACTGCTCATGTTCTCGTAATTTCAGGTCCGACCACTGCTTCCTGAGCTGATCTTTCGATCGTCGTACCCCGAATTTCCGGTGCAGACTCCTGACCACTTTCGCCATGATCTTGGCCTTTCGGACATTGGGGTTGGGGTAAGGCCCATCCTTTCCATCATAGTCGGCCTTCTTCAGGATGTCCACCATCTCCAACATCTCCCCAAAGGACATATTTGAGTCCTTAAATCTCCTTCTGGATCGGGACGTTTCAGGCTCCGGCCTTTCCTCCTCCTCCTCCTCGTTGCTACAATTAGCACGCACCTGCTGTCTATCCGCCATGTGCTCTTCCCCCACTGCACCGAACGAAAAGGGGCGGGGAATAGACTAGAAAGAATGTCAGGGGCGGGCGGAGTTATACGCATGCGCAGTGTGTATAAAGCGTAACACACGTGCGTCTTACGTACGATCTGTGAGCGGAGGAAGGAGCATCGGAGACGCCGATCGTGATAACTAAGGTAAGATCTAAACTTGGGCCTATACTGCTTCGAAATGGAAGCCTATATTGTAACAAGATTAGGGGAGTTTGGCCTTACATTAGGGTTTGTCTTGTGTTGTGTCTTGCAGAGAAAATGGATGGGTTCAACGACCACAACTTCCTCCCCCTGTTCATAGACAAGTACAGGGAGATGCCCTGTCTGTGGCAAGTGAGACACCCCCACTATAATCACAAACAGAAGAGGCAGGCAGCGCTGGAGAAACTGCTGGAGTTGGTGAAGCCGGTGGTCCCCACAGCAACCATCCCTTATTTAAAAGCCAAAATTGGTGGCCTGAGGAGCACATATCTTAGGGAGCGCAAGAAGGTCACGGATTCCCAGAGGTCCGGAGCTGCAGCAGATGACATTTATGTCCCCAGGTTGTGGTACTATGAGAGACTGCGATTTCTGTCAGACCACACTGAAGTCAGGGAATCCCTCTCCACTCTTCCTTCCACGCTTCCTTCCACCCCAGCAGAGGCTTCTGATGTCCAACCTGGGCCTTCCAGCCAGGAAGAAGTGGAGGAGCCCAGCTGGAGTCAGGTATAGCATTCTTCTACAGATTTCTGGTCAATAAATAAATGATGTTTACTAGATTTTATTATTGATCACTAATTGCTGATTGAAAAAAGTGTTTTACATATCAATAGACAGTAGTGGGCACCCAAAATTGGGACAAGAATGCAAAATGCTGGGCTCAGAAGGATAGTCTGTTATATTTGTTAACATTCAATTTGCAGCAGTCAGGAGGTGAAAATTGTGTGTGATTGATGACTAAAAATCTCAAACTATGTCCCTTTTTCATACACAGGAAGACCTCAGCCAGGAGGAGGTTGTGGAATGTGGCAGTCAGGAGGAGGCGGTGATTAGTGGCAGCCAGGAGGAGGCGGGGCTAAGTGGCAGCCAAGAGAAGCCTGGGACCAGTCGCAGCCTGACTGAGTCTCAGGTCCCTCCCCTCCGCCTTCCATACAAAAGGGCCAGGAAGGCCACTCCCAGTCCTGTGCAGGATTCAGCATACAGGCTGATCCAGGAGGCTTCTGCGTCCCTCAGAGCCTTCCCCAGTCCTGAAGAGGCCTTTGCCTGCATGGCTGCCACCAAATTGCAGGGCATGCAGGAGGGAAAACGCAGGATCTCTGAGGACCTGATTTATAAAGTCCTACGTAAGGGGGTGAGTGGGGAACTAACACCCAAGACGGATGTCATTGAGATGGACGATCCTCCTCCTCCTGCT
Organism: Aquarana catesbeiana; assembly: GCF_042186555.1. Lineage (NCBI taxonomy): Eukaryota > Metazoa > Chordata > Amphibia > Anura > Ranidae > Aquarana > Aquarana catesbeiana. The sequence continues at coordinate 390,962,374 of NC_133329.1, forward strand.
GCCACAACTCCACCACCAGAGCCACCACGTGGAAGGAGGCGTGGAAAGAAGACCAAAGAGTGATGGCCCTGGGTTCAGTCTGGTCTGACAGAAGATGCAGTCTCTCGTATGACCACAGCCTGGGGACACAGATGTCATCTGCTGCTTTCCAGATCTCTGGGACTTCTGGACCAGACTGCCCTCCCTTAGATAAGGACTTCTCAGGCCACCAATTTTGCTTTGAAATAATTGATGTCTGCCCTGGGGGTCCAAGGCTTCACCCACTTCTGCAGTTTCTCCAGCGTTGCCTCCCTCTTTGTTTATAGTTGTGAGCCCTTAATAAATTTTTTGGGGAAATTCTACTCTCCTGTGTGTGTTTTCATCCAAAAAGGACAGTTTGTTGGTGAGGATTCAGGTACATTTCTAACATAAAATGTAAAATTAACAAGAGACAACAACACCAAACAATCTCCTACAGATTAAATAGAACAACATATCAATGGTGTTGTGGGAACTTGTCACAAAAAACACACAAACATTTTCGGGAGTACAAATCAAAATCGCAAAAAAAAAAAAAAAAAAAAAAATAGAAACACAAAAAAAGAATCTACATTAAAGCCAAAAAAAATAAAAAATATACAAAAATATGTTGTCAGATGTGAGAAATCAAAATATATTGAGGGAATCCCGATAAATAGTAACGAAAGAAGTTTGTGTGAATATGAGCAGCAAAACTACTTCATTCTTGTCACATTATAAAGAAGAAGAGAGTGCGCTGTATTAAACCATTTTTAACATTGCAGCGTGACGAAAGTGCTGTATCCATTGCGAAGTTTACCAGAATGAGCTGTCCCGTCTCGGAATTTCTTCTGAGCATGCATGGCACTTTGTGCGTCGGAACAGGCCACACACGGTCGGAATTGATGCGATCGGATTTTGTTGTCGGAAAATTTTATCTCCTGCTGTCCAACTTTGTGTGTCGGAAAATCCGATGGAAAATGTCCGATGGAGCCCACACACGGTCGGAATTTCCGACAACACGCTCCGATCGGACATTTTCCATCGGAAAATCCGACCGTGTGTACGGGGCATTAGTCCGTAGGGTTCAATATTGAGTTGGCCCACTTTTTGCAGCTATAACAGCTTCAACTCTTGTGGGAAGGCTGTCCACAAGGTTTAGGAGTGTGTCTATGGGAATGTCTGACCAATTTTCCAGAAGCGCATTTGTGAGGTCAGGCACTGATGTTGGACGAGAAGGCCTGGCTCGCAGTCTCCGCTCTAATTCATCCCAAAGGTGTTCTATCTGTTGAGGTCAGGACTCTGTGCAGGCCAGTCAAGTTCCTCCACCCCAAACTCGCTCATCCATGTCTTTATGGACCTTTCTTTGTGCAGTCATGTTGGAACAGGAAGGGGCCATCTCCAAACTGTTCCCGCAAAGTTGGGAGCATGAAATTGTCCTAAATGTCTTGGTATGCTGATGCCTTAAGAGTTCCCTTCACTGGAACTAGGGGGCCAAGCCCAACCCCTGAAAAACAACCCCACACCACCAAATGATTTGGACCAGTGCACAAAGCAAGGTCCATAAAGACATGGATGGGGTGGGGGCACTTGACTGCGGAGACTGCGATCCAGGCCTTCTTTTTCCACATCAGTGCCTGACCTCACAAATTCCCTTCTGGAAGAATGGTCAAACATTCCCATAGACACACTCCTAAACCTTGTGGACGGCCTTCCCAGAAGAGTTGAAGCTGTTATAGCTGCAAAGGGTGGGCCAACTCAATATTGAACCCTACGGACTAAGACTGGGATGCCATTAAAGTTCATGTGCGTGTAAAGGCAGGCGTCCCAATACTTTTGGTATTATAGTGTATATCATACTTGACTTTGAAATGTGTATTTTATACACCATAAAGCCCTATACAAACGTTTAGTATAAGATAAGACAGCCTTCCTTGTGTAAGGAAACATTAAGCTGAACTCGGGTCATACAACTTATAACAACATTCAAATATATATACTTTATTTGAACTGATCTACCTGACAAAATATATTGGGTCTGTTCAGCCAGCCTTGTGAGCCTGCCACGCTGCACAGTCAGGAGCCTGAAACCACTAGGGTGGTACCCCCCCCCCCCAGCCTGCTGATCAAACAGTAAAATCCCTAAAATCCCTGTGCTCTCCTCCTTCCTGTAAGCTTTTTTCTTTTAGTGTGTGTATAACTATATACAGTACTGTGCAAAAGTTTTAGGCAGGTGTGAACAGTGCTGTAAATGAAGAATGCTTTCAGAAATAGAAATAGTTTATTTTTATCAATTAATAAAACGGAAAATAAATGAACAGAAGAGAAATTCAAACCAAATCAATATTTGGTGTGACCATCCTTTGCCTTCAAAACAGCATCAATTCTTCTAGGTACACTTGCACACACAAAGGAACTCGGCAGGTAGGTTGCTCCAAACATCTTGGAGAACTAAGAACAGATCTTCTGTGGATGTCGGTTCCTCAAATCCTTTTGTCTCTTCTTGTAATCCCAGAGAGACTCCATGATGTTGAGATCAGGGCTCTGTGGGGGGCCAAACCATCACTTTCATGACTCCTTGTTCTTCTTTAGGCCTCTTTCACACGGACGATCCGTATGTCCGTTTTTCATCCTTCCGTTTTCGGGAAGGATGTCAGCGGTGATGTCAGCGGTGACATGTCCGCTGACATCCGACCCCGCTCCGATCCGAAAAGTGTAACGGAGGAAAAACCTACTTTTCCATCCGTTTTCGGATCGGATCGGGTGACGACGGACACTACGGTCCGTCGTCATCCGATCCCCCCATAGGGGAGAGCGGCGCTCAGCGATGCACCTGTCATCTTCCTGCTCAGCGGGGATCGGCGGAGCGATCCCCGCTGAGCCAGCGGATGTTCACGGGGCGGATCATCACTGATCCGCCCCGTGAGAAGGAGGCCTTACACTGAAGGTTTACATCAAGAAAGTTTTTTCCTTTTGCATGCTTATCTAAAAAACAATTTAATAAATAACAAAAAAAGACACTACATGACCTTTTGAGTCATCCCTGATCCAACTGGACTCCTCATCCATGACCATACCTGGACATAACCACATTTTTGGAACATGTATGAATGAGGTGCTGGATTTGACTCACCGGTGATTAGACATGTGCTCTGACAAAAAATATGTTCATTTTCGTTTCATTCGTTTTTTTTTTGCTTTTTTCGGAAATTCGGATTTTCAAATTTCCGAATTTTCAATTTTTTAATTTTCGGAATTAGAAAATTTGGAAATGTGAAAATCCGAAAAATCTGAAAAAAAGAAAGAAAATTAGTAAAATTTGAAATAATAACTAACTATTAAATTATAGGTATTGGAATTTCTTTCAAATTTGGCTGTTAGTGAACGTAACGAGTACGAATTTATCCGAAGTTACGAATGCCGTATCTAAATGAATGGAACATAACGATATAATAATAATAAACAACAATAATAATAATAAAACCTTTTTATTATTATTATTAATTTGTTCCATTCCATTTATTTGAATTTATCTGAAGTTACGAATTATCCGAAATAACGAATGCCGCATCTAAACAAATGGAATGGAACAAATTAATAATAATAATAAAAAGGTTTTTTTATTATTATTGTTGTTTATTATTATTATTATATCGTTATGTTCCATTCATTTAGATACGGCATTTGTAACTTCGGATACATTCGTACTCGTTACATTCACAAACAGCCAAATTTGAAAGGAAATTCCAATACCTATAATTTAATAGTTTAGTTAATATTTCGAATTTTACCGATTTTCTTTCTTTTTTTTTCAGATTTTCGGATTTTGGAATTTTTGAATTCCGAAAATTTGAAAATTCGGAAATTTAAAAATGTGCAAATTTGTATTTCGGAAATTGAAAAATTCGGAAATTTCGGAATGATTGAATTTGTCAAAATTTGTTAAAAAAACGAATTTGGAACTAAACGAATTGCACATGTCTCCCAGTGATTCATGGTTGAGGAAGGTCGCTCAGATTGGTATGGGGTGCTAAGGTTCCAGTAAGGCCGCTCTCCGCACAAACGGGGTACGCCTTAGCTAGGGGACCCAGAGTTTGAATCAAGTATAGAAAAGTCTAATGTGAACCCTGATCAAGGAACCAAGAATACAAAAATCCTTACTAGTGGTGTTATTTCATACAAGAAGACCTAAAACAGCCATTGCGTCTTGGGAGCTCCAAAATGTCTCCCTTCTTCAGGACTCAAATATTCTATGCAAATAGGAGGACTCAAAAATGGTACAGTGACCAGAAATAATGATTTTATTCCTTATAGTGATAGTGCCGTTTTTTGCATCCCTCTAAATACATACAATATTTGAGCGCTGAAGAAGGGGGGTATCATTAAGCCACCAAAACGCGTTGGTGTTTCATGTCTTATTGTATAAATTAGCGCCAGTATTAAAGATATTTGTACTTTTTTAGTTCCTAGGTTTGGTGCTATCATTAGAATTTTCTAGAGTTTCACTTTTGATCTTGTCCCCTTGGGACCCAATCAGAGCGGTGACACGGAAATCCGTACTGCTATTACACAAATTCTAACACCATTTCTTCAATGCTGTGTTCTGTATTAGGGGGGGCTCCCAGCCTGGCTCCTGAATAAGAAGGACATAGCTCTGCGGACCTCGGATCCAGGTAAGCAACTGCTGTACAGGAGCTGTTCTTTCATGCATTCAAACAGGTTTGAGTAATCCAGATTCGCTGTATTCACTCCATTTATCATGGACTGTCATTTCAGATTACTTAAATGCTGTGAATTCCTGGCTTTCCGTCCTGCTCCCCAAAATCCAGCCACGCCTGTACTGCAATGGAGGAAACATCATCAGTGTCCAGGTGACATGTAAAATCCGGATAATGATATTCATGATAAAAGGGACAGTTATTTTAAGCCCAATAAAATTTTTTAAATAACTGTCACATAGTTAAAAACAAGATCCCCACCCTTGTGTAAAAGCTTCATGAATTGAGTCATTTGCATATTACTGTTTGTTCCAGATTCTTTCCTCTTCGTGATTTAAAAAAAAAAAAGTGGAACTGCAGCCAAGAGATCCTGGTATAACCCGGTGCTTCCAGTCCAGGACATGTGTGTCTATATCTATATATAGATATATAGATATATATATATATACGTATACGTATGTGTGTGTATATGTGTGTGTGTGTATATGTACGTGTGTGTATATGTACATATATATATATATATATATATACATACATACATACATACATACATGTATATGTGTGTGTGTATATATATGTGTGTGTGTGTATATATATATATATATATATATATATATATATATATATATATATATATATAATTTGAATTTGCGGGATTCTGCCAGCGATTTCAAAACGTTCTGCTAAACTGATAAATCGCACAACGAGCATTTCAGATACCTAAAATCGCAGTGAGGTTCTGACGCTTTTGCTGCATAATAAATCACACTGCAATCACGGCAAACTGCATTTTATTTATTTCAGGTACTTGTATAGCGCCGTCAATTTACGCAGCACTTTACATATACATTGTACATTCACATCGGTCACTACCCTCAAGGAGCTTACAATCTAAGGTCCCTAACTCACACTCATACATACACATACTAGGGCCAATTTAGACAGGATCCAATTAACCTACCAACATGTCTTTGGAGTGTGGGAGGAAACCGGAGTACCCGGAGGAAACCCACGCAGGCACAGGGAGAACATGCAAACTCCAGGCAGGTAGTGCTGTGGTTGGGATTTGAACCAGCGACCCTCTTTACTGCTAGGCGAGAGAGCTATCCACTACACCACTATGCCACCCAAAGCCTTTTTTGGGGCGACAAGCTTCATGCGATGCGGTTTGCTGCGATTGCAGCGCCATTTATCGTGGCAGAACCGCACTGCTTTTTTAGGTTCCATTAAAATGTATGGCATCTGAAATGCGCGTTTTGTGCGATTTTGTCATTTTTAGCAGAGAATTTTAAAATCGTGGGCAGAATCGCAGTGATTCTGCCCACAGTTCAAAACACACAGGTGTGAACGCAGCCTTAAAGCGGAGTACCACTCAAAAGTGGAACTTCTGCTTTAAGTACTTGTGACCCCCTAACATGCCACATTTGGCATGTCTTTTTTTTGAGGGGGGGGGGGGGTAGCGGGTGCCTAGTTTTCACAGGTACCCAGCTTCCACTTTCTCTCCTGGTGCTGCGGCGCCGAGTGGAAGTTCACCTCTCCCCCTCCCTCCCTGCAATCTTCTGGGACACGTCCCAGGTCCCAGAAGATTGCCCGACACTTCATAACGCACAGCGCAGTTTGTGCATGCGCAGTGCGTGCCCAGCTGTGAAGAGGGAGAAGAGCGAGGCTTCGGGCGGCCGCATCGCTGGACCGTGGAACAGGTGAGTGTCTGTTTTTTAAAAGTCAGAAGATACACTTTTTGTAGCTGCTGACTTTTAAATAGGTGGAACTCCGCTTTAAGGTTTAAGGTGAGTGCAGGGCTGGTGGGCGGACAGGCGATCGACGGGGGGGGGGGGGGTTGGGTGGTTTGCCAATCAACCGAGTGACTTTGGAGATTTTGACTGACTTGTTTCAAACAGTTTTTTACATTTATTTAGTTACTTCCTGATTTCTTGCCTAGGAAAATGGTGTCATACCAGTGGCGGCTGGTACTCCATTTTTGGGGGGGGGGGGCTTTTGACTGACGGACCGACCGAACAGGGTGGTGTCAGATGGTTTGCTTGCCGCCCAACCCCCCCCCCCCCCCCCCCCCCCCAAGAAAAAGGTACCAGCCGCCACTGGTATGACATCATTTTCCTAGGCAAGAAACCAGGAAGTAACTAAAGAAATGTAAAAAAAAACTGTTTAAAACAAGTAAATATGATATACTTTCCTATCTATTTATTAACGCTAGCAGCATGGGGATTCAAAATAGTCAATGTTAATTGAGAGATGGAAGTTCTACTTAATATAGAAGAATAAAGAGCACTGATATTTTTTAATATGTTAAAGCGGAGTTCCAACGACATCATATATATATATATTTTTTTTTAAACATTTGTTAAGGTCATAACATTTAACACTCACGTCTTTAGAAAAATTCGTCCCCTGATGTCCGGTTTAATATAAAAAATCAACTTATAAAATTGCTTCCAGGCCGTTCCCATATTGGATGTGGGCATGTGAAGCCCACAAGCAATAATGTTCCGGGATACGGTGCAGCTGAGCCACCAGCATGCACCACCCGTTCTCGCGCATTCGCATTTTTACAGTGTCGTAGCGCCGTCAACTTCTCAGGTTGCCATCACAACGGACGGCGGCGGCGGAAGTGCCCGCCCTGTTGTGATGGCAACGAAGCCCTCGGCGCTGCCCACTGACTCCAGGGAAATGATAACACACATCTCCCAGGAGCGTTAGCGAGCGGAGGCGCCGAGGGAAGTGACGTAAGGAGCCACGGCGAGGAAGGGGAAGATTTGAAGGGACCACATAGCAACAGGCATGAAAAGGTAAGTTTAAAAAAAAAAAATTCTCCAAATGTAATTTATTATATTTGCTGCACAGTAATGAAAATTTTTTTTTATGGGTGGAACTCTGCTTTAACAACGGTTTTTATGTCGTCTCCTGCAGTTGGAGAACGAGTACGGCAGCTTTCATGCCTGTGATTATAGCTACCTGCGCCATCTGCTGACCATCTTCCGAATCTACCTGGGCGATGATGTCGTTCTGTTCACAACCGATGGCAACACTGACAAAGAGCTCAGGTGCGGGTCCCTGCAGGGGCTCCTTGCCACTGTGGACTTTGGACCAGGTCAGTAGCAGACATCGCTGTTTTTAATCGCGCTGAGTTCGGGCAGCTACTGCGACTATTCCTATTGCAAGACAGTCAGCCCTTTCTAACCTCTTGCTGCCTACATTACGTATATATGCGCGGCGGCAAAAGATGGTGGGCTTAACCGCCACAAGCTGCACATATGCGTCTATGAACGGGCAAAGTTTCTGTGCTGGGAGCGCGCCCACTACATGCTCCCGGCACAGTGACCGATTTCTAGTATTGATTTGGAACTGGTGGGACCGACGTCCAATCATGTGACCACAGCCAATCCTAGTGGTCATGTGATTGGACGGTCCTTCCCACCCCCCAAGCAAGCAAATCAAGCAAAAGCAAAAGATGATGGCCCCTCACCCTACGTTCAAACCTATGCGCTTTTTGGTGCGTTTTGCATTTTGCAGAACTTGCAAAGCATTATTCCCAACGCACACCTTCTTGCGGAAATGGCTGTTTACAATTGGGTGCTGAAGCGACCACCGGCTGGAACCAGAAATAGTCATAGAGCGTAACATCTCCAGCACACCGGGATCTCCAAAAATGGGTCCAAAACTTTAATCAGAGATCACACAATTACAGCAAAAGGCGACGTTTCGGAGCCACGCAGGACCCCTTCATCAGTAATGTGTCACATGCCTGATGAAGGGGTCCTGCGTGGCTCCGAAACGTTGCCTTTTGCTGTAATTATTTGATCGCTGATTAAAGTTTTGGAGGTCCTGGTGTGCTGGTGACATTACTCTCTATTGCATTTTGCAGAAACGCACTACAGTCCATTTAACATGGTTTCCTATTGTACACGTTCACATCTGTGCATTTTTCAGCCGGTGCGTTTTTGGAAAGGGTCGTGGACTTTTTTCCCCAAAGCAGATTGCATTTTGCGTGTAATAGACTTTAATGGAGTCACACCAGAAACTCAAATGTTGTGTTTTTTTACCTGTATATAGCTGGTTGCTAAGGAGCGGGCCAGGAAGCCGGCCGCCGCATACTTAACAACCGATAGGTCATCAGCTGTCAGCAGGGTTCCCCGCTGACAGCAGAATGTAAAAAAAAGAAATGCCGGCAAAAAAAATGTGTGAAAAAAACCCGGCATGGAGTCCTCTCCCAGATCCGACCCGAAGGGCCTGGTATGGATTTGGAGGGCAACCCCACGCCAAAATAAAAAAAAAAAAAAATAGCGTGGGGGTCTCCACCCCCCCAAATCCATACCAGACCCTTATCCGAGCATGCAAGGAAAGGGAGGGGACGAGTGCGCATGCCCCCTTCTAAATCATACCCAGTTGCATGCTCTCAACACAGAAGGGGGGGATTGATTTGGGGCAGGGGGGCTCTGCTCCCCCCTCCCCAAAGCACCTTGTCCCTATCAACATGGCCGCTTTCTCACAACCCTGGGCTGTGGTTGTGGGGGTCTGCAGGCAGGGGGTTTATCGGAATCTGCCCCTCCCTCCAACCCAATGTGAGTATGGGGAGTATAAAAAAAAAAAAACACAAACACAATTTTTGACAATTCCTTTATTAAAAATCCAAAAATAATGTCCCCTGATGTAGATCCAGTGTTAATCACGCCGCCCGCCGGACCCGATAAAAACAGAAAAAAAGTCGGCACTCGTTGAAGGCTAACCGCCGACTGCCCTCTCTTCTGTCTGCCATTTCTTAAATAGGTAAGGGGTGGAACCACCGGTGATGTCACGTGGTGGCCCTGCTCCCTTGTGACGTCAATGCCCCAGCATGCACCGGGTGGTGAAGTTACAAGGGGGCAGGGCCACCAGGTGATGTCATGGGTAGCCCTGCCCCTTACCTGTTTAAGAACTGTTAGATGGAGCAGCAGGCAGTAGGCAGTTGGCCTTCAACGAGTGCGGAGCTTTTTTTTTTTTTTCTATTTTTTTTTTTTTTCACGTGCGGCAGTCTGGCTGGTGGTGTGATTGATGATGGATCTACATCGGGGGACATTATTTTGGGATTTTGGATAAAGCAATTGTCAAAAACTGTCTGTTTTTTTTTGTTTTTTTTCATGTGACAATTTTTTTTGGTGAATGAGTAGGGGTACAATGGGGTACCCCTACTTATTCACATAGGGTGGGGCAGGATCTGGGAACCCCCTTATTAAAGGGGGTTTCAAGATTCTGATAAGAGCCCACCCGCAGACCCCCACAACCACGGGATGTGGGGAAGAGGCCCTTGTCCCCATCAACATGGGGACGAGGTGCTTTGGGGTGGGGATGGGGGGGGCAGAGAAACTTTCTTTGCAAACATTCTGCAAGTTCTGGTTCAGTTATGTTGTGCAATAGTCATCCCACCACAGGGGTCACTGTGACTTGCAGAGCTCTTGCTGTAGACTCGCCACTGCAACTTTGCACTTGCTAGAGACTTGCCACGCAAATTTGCTACAAATTGGAAAAGTGTCAACTAGAACTTGTGCTTCAAGTGGCTTCAAGTGCTCTGCAAGTGTACAACTTACCAGTGAAAATGTGCAGCAAGGTAACGGACTTACAATTCAACACTGCCACAAATATGTGGCAAATTATACTTGCTATCTGGGATGAAGATTGGAAACAGCAAGTACTGCTCTCTCATCTGAGTCAAGTTGGCAGACGTGATGATGTCACCATATTTGCTCTACCCTTACGTGTTACGTCTTTGGGTAGGGACTGCTTTAGAGGGTAGCCTTAGGGACCCTTTCACACTATAATGAGCAACATCAGGCATTACAGATGTATTTTTTTTGCATGTTGTTGTGCTACCCGCATAGGGCAGCCAGTTAGCTTCAATGGGCTGCCTATGCAAAGTAGTTCATGCACCTTTTTTTAGGCCACACTTTTTTTGCATGGAAAATGCGTGTCTGCTTGCCGCGTTTGTGGTGCCATTAATAATGAATGGAACCGCAAGCGCAACCCACGTTTTTTACGTGTTTTGTGAGCATTCACAAAATGCTATACAGCGAATGCAGCCTACAACATAAGAGAAGAGAAAATGCCCTGTAGGGGACGTGTATGAAACCAGTCTGTAATGGGAACCAGAATATGGATGTTTGATTGGGGAAGTGACTGTCCCAGCTCATGACTGATATGACTTGTATAACATGCAAAATGCAGAAGGAAAGAATGTAAATAGAACAGGTCTGTAATGATTCCTAATACCAAATATCTTTTTATGTTTCGTTTCAGTGGACAATGCTACAAAAGCCTTTGAATTACTGCGAAGAGTGCAGCCCAGAGGACCTCTGGTAATGTGTCATCCCCTTATAACATATAAAAAGAACATACACTATATTGGCAAAAGTATTGGGACGCCTGCCTTTACACGCACATGAACTTTAATTTCATCCCAGTCTTAGTCCGTAGGGTTCAATATTGAGTTGGCCCACCCTTTGCCGCTATAACAGCTTCAACTCTTCTGGGAAGGCTGTCCACAAGGTTTAGGAGTGTGTCTATGGGAATGTTTGACCGTTCGTCCAGAAGCGCATTTGTGAGGTCAAGCACTGATGTTGGACGAAAAGGTCTGGCTCGCAGTCTCTGCTCTAATTCATCCCAAAGGTGTTCTATCAGGTTGAGGTCAGGACTCTGTGCAGGCCAGTTAAGTTCCTCCACCCCAAATTCGCTCATCCATGTCTTTATGGACCTTGCTTTGTGCACTGGTGCGCAGTCATCTTGGAACAGGAAGGGGCCATCCCCAAACTGTTCCCACAAATTTGGGGGCATGAAATTGTCCAAAATGTCTTGGTATGCTGACGCCTTAAAAGTTCCCTTCACTGGAACTAAGGGGCCAAGCCCAACCCCTGAAAAGCAACCCCACACCATAATCCCCCCCCCCCCACCAAATGATTTGGACCAGTGCACAAAGCAAGGTCCATAAAAACCTGGATGAGCGAGTTTGGGGTGGAGGAACTTGACTGGCCCGCACAGAGTCCTGACCTCAACCCAATAGGAACACCTTTGGGATGAATTAGAGTGGAAATTGCGAGCCAGGCCTTCCCATCCAACATCAGTGCCTGACCTCACAAATGCACTTTTGGAAGAATGGTCAAACATTCCCAAAGTGACACACTCCTAAACCTTGTGGACGGCCTTCCCAGAATAGTTGAAGCTGTTATAGTTGCAAAGGGTGGGCCGATCCAATATTGAACCCTACGGACTAAGACTGGGATGCCATTAAAGTTCATGTGTGTGTAAAGGCAGGCGTCCCAATACTTTTGACAATATAGTGTGTGTAGACAGCCCTTGATCATAATACAACAGTGCTCACAGAGAGGAACTAGAAGGATGGTAAAGAGGAGGATTTGCCATCAACAGTCATTCACATAATTTCTTTCCTTTTTTGGGACCATGTTAGGAAATGAAAGTGTATATGAATCCAAAATCTACTTTTTAGTGTGTTTGGCATCATGACTAAGGGATCTAATAAATGTCCAACACATTTGTGTATGCTGCACACATTTTGGCTGTAATTTCTCTAATAGAGTAATCCCTATGGTCAGCTCCATCTAATATCAAAAAGTATAAAAGGAGTGCCACAGATTCAATCTAGCACCACATCCCAAAGTAAAGCACAAAGGGTAACTGTCCAAGAGGACAGCAAAAAGGATAGGACGACTATAATGGAGCACTACCCCCCAGAAAAGTACACACATGCATCGATCAAACTTCAAAATTGTATTTATATCAAATTATACCAGCAGAGAAACTGTTTGATTTTGTTTAAAAAACATATACACAGAGGAGGCCTTTTAACCACTTCCCGCCCGTAGAATGACACTACAACTGCAACTACAGGCGTCATTCAGATATCTTTGTTTTCAGCCGGTGATTCCCTCTAATTTAAAAGCCATCCTAGCAGCTATTCAGCCACTGGATTGCTTTTATAGGCTTTTATACGAGCCCCCCCCCCTTCTGCCATCCCTCTGGTACCTTTCTGGGCTCTCCCGTGCGATCAGGTGGCCGGATTAACGATCTGAGCGATCCCGTGGAGGCGGTGTATTACCATAGAGCTGGCCGTGGACTGGATGGTCCCTGGCCATCTCTATGACCCTGAGAGGCCGGAAGCGGCGTCATGATGTCACTTCCGGCACTGGCAGATGTAAACGGTGCCAGTTCTTTTTTTTACCTGGAAAAGCTCTGTTGAAATATTGGATAGAAAATGAATTAATGTGACGGGACCTCTGACATACTCTTCCATGCTTTTTTGTTTCAGGTAAATTCTGAGTATTACACTGGGTGGTTGGACTACTGGGGGGAGAAACACGCTAGCAGCTCAGCTGAACAAGTGAGCCAAGGTCTACAAGACATTCTGGAAACTGGAGCCAGCGTCAATATGTGAGCTCTAGACTGGGCCGAATTATGAGCCATGGTCACCTGTTAATGGGATGACTGGTTGGGGTGGACAGCGTTGACATCTGACCTAACCTGTTTTATGTACTTCCTATGCAGGTATATGTTTGAAGGAGGCACCAACTTTGGCTACTGGAATGGTAAGAGATGGTTTTATTTAAAATGTAAGCTCTGATGGTAGGCAGCAGTGGGTTAGAAGGTAATGGAAAAATCTTCCAAAGAGGTTAACGGCAAAAAAAAAAAATATACAACAGTGGGGTTCTAGTTCTTCCCTAATGTTACTAGAAGCTGAACCCACAACCTCTGTTGTGTGTTGGCAATAGCTTGCCTTGCTGAGCCACCTGAGATGCTGCGAAACACCCTGTCTGAACCCTAAGACAATCTTGTACCTTGTTTCTTGTGAACCTCCTTGCTTCTCCCATGAACTTCCTATTTAAGCCATGTCCTTGCACTTCCTGTTTGCCAGATTATTGTGCTTTTCTCCAGTCAATATCATGCTCCTTACACTCCTGCCGTATTCTATATCTTCACTACTGACCTTGGCTTGTTCCTTGACTATGCTTCTGCTTGCTCCCAACCTGCAACCATTTGTTACTGACCTTTGGCTTATTGCTGACTACACTTCTGTTCGATCCCTACCTGCTACATCTGCAACCAGACCCCAGCCTTGCTCACCTCCTGGTGGGGCGATCCCGAGGACTGCGACCTGGTACTGACACGTAGCAAAACCCATCTCCACCATCAGGCGCTCTGGTGAATACCAGCTAGTGCTTAGACTCTGAGCGTGCATCATCTACCAGGTTGATCTGCTTGTGTATTTATCCTGCTGGTCGGTGGGAATCTCTTGACTGCCAATAGCTACTGGTCTCCGAGCCCTGACTGTGACACTGACTCTATCCAGAATTACAAAAACATTGTCTGAAGGTGGACTTTAAAGGAATTGCACACTTTTAAATGTTTTTGTAGTTATAACTTGGTGTTCGTGTAGTTGAGTTCCCTGTGTTGTTTGTTTGCCTTACCTTGTAAGAATGGGCTTACACGTTGTGGTCTGCAGTTTGTAGTGTCACCACAGATCAATTCCTTTATGTTCATGTATTCATTCACTTAGCTTGTCCCTATTCGCTAAAGGGACAGGCAATTTCTTGTTCTGGGTCACACAGCATCCAATACATGCCTCTCCGTTTCCTCTGTGTTGCATCACAAATGTGGGAGTACTAGTGTGATGAAACACATCTCTTCCCTTCATTGCTCTGCCTGTTTGTGTCTGTGTCAGCTCTAATTACCGTGCAGCTCTCACCTGCAGTATGCTAGACTTAGAGACCCAGGAATTGTGAGATTAGTAATTTCTTCACAGGAAGTATCAGTTCTTAGACTACAGACAGAGGTTATGCATTAAGCTGTGCAGTGGCATGGGGCATACCTCATGTTTGAACACAAACAGAAGCTTCTGACCCCGGTATGTGAAGATTTACTGTACTATAAGCTGTGTGTACAGGGCAACAAACGACACCATGAAACGACATGATCAATGCAGGTGAAAAACACTAGGCGCAGGTAGGAAGGTTTGCAATGCTTTTACAAGCTGAGGGCTAATGAACCTGCTAGAAGTACCCATCGTTATGGTTGAGAATCTCTGCCATTCATGGGATAATTTGCTGGAATTGCTGAGAGATGCCTTTTAAATTTGTACAAATTGTAACCTTGTTTTTATTAATAGGCGCCGACTTCAAGTATACATACAAGCCGATTACAACAAGCTACGATTATGACGCACCTCTGACAGAGGCGGGAGACCCTACCGATAAATTACTGGCAATCCGATCTGTGATTAGCAAGGTAGCCCTCTTCCTGCACTAATACACTATAACCTATTCAATGTGTTCTTTGCACTGGCAGCCATGAAACAGTACAGTGTCAAAGCTGATTTCTCATTGGCGGTTATGGGTTATTAAACATTTTTAACTTGCACTGTGTTTATAAACATTGCTTTCAAGATAAAGTCACTTTGTAAAAGCTTACATAGCTTTGTGCCATACCAGTGTTTGATGTCTACTGGTTGCTTTCCAAACTGACTATAGACATTAGTAAATGGTTGGACAGGCATATATGATCCTCTCACGATCCTGTGGGTTAATGGGTCTGTTCACCTTTAATGGCCAAAAAAAAAAAATCCCCCATGCATTTCATCATTTTCACCACATTACATATCACCCCATTGCTGTTCAAATAGTTGCTCCTTTCTTCCTCTATACCTGTTGTTCATTTGCACCTTGTCCTTAAGTAGCTGACCCCCCCCAGATGTTAGAAGTATGCCCCCAGGGACCGCTCTGGCATACTCAAACAGTGCACCCCATCTGCAGTAGCTGAGAGAATACACAGCGCATGCATGGTGTTTGATCGAGCCAGAGCGCTGTCGGGGCGCACTTCTAATGTTGGCCTGTCGTGTCGTTATGACAGGATGGAGATGAGTCAGCTACGTAATGTGTTTTTATGGGCAGCTTGAGCATAGTTAACATGCATGGAAGGGAACAGGAGCAACTATTTGACTAGCAGAAAAGTAGTAAGTAATATAATGTACTGGGGATACTGGAACGCATGGAGGATTTTTGGCAAAATGGCCATTAAAGGTGAACGAACTCTTTAAGCTTCTGCCCAAAAAGGAATGCTCAGACAGCAGAAGCGTCCTGTTTAGACAGGAGGAAGAACATATGGTGCTATGGGACCGTCTCCATTAATCTCTGGCCTCTTGGGCACAGCACCATAGAAGTCTGAGGCTATAATGAGCAGACGTGGCATGGACAGCTAAGACTTTCACCCCTCCACAATTGAAGTGCTCATCAATGGACAGGGAGGGTGG
Organism: Aquarana catesbeiana; assembly: GCF_042186555.1. Classification (NCBI taxonomy): domain Eukaryota; kingdom Metazoa; phylum Chordata; class Amphibia; order Anura; family Ranidae; genus Aquarana; species Aquarana catesbeiana. The sequence continues at coordinate 390,978,391 of NC_133329.1, forward strand.
GTTAGGTTAGGTCAGGGTGAAAAAAGAATAAAAGCACTTTATAAACTTGTATACAGATAAGGAGTTCTGGCTTCATTTGCTGCATACTTGTTCTGCGTTATTGAATTAGAGCAGTGTTTCCCATGGGGGGGCTGTGCTGACTGCACCATAACAACCACTGGCACTGTGATGGGGGACTGTGTAATTGGGGGAGTCTGTGATGGGGTGGGGGGGCCTGTATGATTGGGAGGGGGGACTCTGATGTGATGAGGGGCTCTCATGTATGGGGGGGGGGGGGGGGGGCACTGATATATAGGGTAAGGGTTCTGATGTGAGTGAGATGACTCTGACTTGAACGGTTAATTCTGATATAAAAGGAGCCAAGGATGTGCTCTAATGTGATGGGGGAACCTCCTGATATAAAGGCGGGGGCTGATGTAATGAGAGACCTCTGACGTGCTCTAATGTAATGGGGGACATAAAGGGGCCCCTAATGTGATGAGTGACCTCTGACATGAAAGTCATGCTCTAATATAATGGGGGGAGACATCTAATATGATGGGGGACCTCTGACATGAAGGGCATGCTCTGATGTAATGGGGGGACCTCTGATGTGAAGGGCATGCTCTAATTTAATGGGGGGACTTCTGACGTGATGGGGGACCTCTGACATGATGGGGTAACTGTTACACGAAGGGCATGCTCTAATATAATGGGGGGACATCTAATGTGATGAGGGATCTCTGATGTGAAGGGCATGCTCTAATGTAATGGGGGAACCTCTCAGGTGAAGGAGGACCTCTGATATACAGTGTTAATTTCGTCGACTAAAACATTTTAGTCGACTAAATGAATATTATTTTAGTCGACTAAAACTAAAACAACTGAAATGACTAAAATGGGACTAAAACTAAAATGCCATTTTAGTCAAAAGACTAATGCCCCGTACACACGGTCGGATTTTCTGACGGAAAATGTGTGATAGGACCTTGTTGTCGGAAATTCCGATCGTGTGTGGGCTCCATCACACATTTTCCATCGGAATTTCCGAAACACAAAGTTTGAGAGCAGGCTATAAAATTTTCCGACAACAAAATCCGTTGTCGGAAATTCCGATCGTGTGTACACAAATCCGACGCACAAAGTGCCACGCATGCTCAGAATAAATTAAGAGATGAAAGCTATTGGCCACTGCCCCGTTTATAGTCCCGACGTACGTGTTTTACGTCACCGCGTTCAGAACGATCGGATTTTCCGACAACTTTGTGTGACCGTGTGTATGCAAGACAAGTTTGAGCCAACATCCGTCGGAAAAAAACCATGGATTTTGTTGTCGGAATGTCCGATCGATGTCCGACCGTGTGTACAGGGCATAAGACTAAAACTAAAATGAAATTTGACTTCAAAATTAACACTGGTCTGTAGTGCATGTTCACACCTCAATGTAATAATAAATAACATAATAGATTTTTCACTCCAGCAGTATATAATGAGTTTGCAAATTGTAGAGAGTTGTTAACTAATGCTTTACAATTGAATTACACCCATTAGATTTTGGACGACTAAAATGTACTGGAGATTTAGTCGACTAAAACTAAAACAATTGCAGAAGACTAAAATGGGACTAAAACTAAAATGCCATTTTAGTCCTAAGACTAAAACTAAATTGAATTTTGCTGCCAAAATTAACACTGCCGATATAAAGGGGGCCTTTGATGTGATGGGAGACCTCTGACGTGAAGGGCATGCTCTAATGTAAGGGGGCCTCTGATGTGATGGGGTAACTGTGACGTGAAGGGCGTGCTCTAATATAATGGGGGAACATCTAATGTGATGGGGAACCTCTGACATGAAGGGCATGCTCTAATGTGATGGGGGGAACTGTAATGTGACGGGGGGACCTCTGATATAAAAGGGGGCCTTTGATGTGATGGGAGACCTCTGACGTGAAGGGCATGCTGTAATGTAAGGGGGCCTCTGATGTGATGGGAGACCTCTGATGTGAAGGGCGTGCTGTAATGTAAGGGGGCCTCTGATGTGATGGGGTAACTGTGACATGAAGGGCATGCTCTAATATAATGGGGGGACATCTAATGTGATGGGGGAACCTTTGATGTGAAGTTATTTTGAAATAGAACTCCGGCCAAAACATTTTCTTTTTTGTTTGATTAGAGCAGGAAAGGGTTAGAACCTGCATGAGATTTTTAATGCTTTTTGGGGGTGATGTGACACCAAATAAAACATGCCAGGGTTTTAACTTGTCTTCACTGTATGGAAAACTAAAAAAAGTTTTGGTTGGAGTTCTACGAAGTAAAATAGACACATAATTAATTTAAAAAAAATTAAAGCGAAGAGGGCTTTAAATTTGGAGAGACCGTTGTTGGCGGTTGGAATATAGGGGAGAGCGCGAAGTGACCTACACTGTATTACCAAAAGTATTGGGACGCCTGCCTTTACACCCACATGAACTTTAGTGGCATCCCAGTCTTAGTCTGTAGGGTTCAATATTGAGTTGGCCCACCCTTTGCAGTTATAACAGCTTCACCTCTTCTGGGAAGGCCGTCCACAAGGTTTAGGAGTGTGTCTATGGAAACGTTTGACCATTCTTCCAGAAGTGCATTTGTGAGGTCAGGCACTGATGAGGAAAAAAAAAAAAAAAAAAAAAAACTTGGCTCGCAGTCTCCGCTCCAATTCATCCCAAAGTTGTTCTATCAGGTTGAGGACAGAACTGTGTAGATCAGTCAAGTTCCTCCACCCCAAACTCGCTCATCCATGTCTTTAAGGACCTTGCTTTGTGCACTGGTGTGCAGTTATGTTGGAACAGGAAGGGGTCATCCCCAAACTGTTCCCACAAAGTTGGAAGCATGAAATTGTCCAAAATGTCTTGATATGCTGATGCCTTAAAAGTTCCCTTCACTGGAACTAAGGGGCCAAGATCAACCCCTGAAAAACAACCCCACATCATAATCCCCCCTCCACCAAATGATATGAACCAGAGCACAAAGCAAGGTCATTTTGTACAATTTCATGCTCCCAACTTTGTGGGAACAGTTTGGGGATGGCTCCTTCCTGTTCCAACATGACTGCGCACCAGTTTACAAAGCAAGGTCCATAAAGATATGGATGAGCGAGTTTGGGGTGGAGGAACTGTCCTGCACAGAGTCCTAATCTCAACCCTAAAGAATACCTTTGGAATGAATTAGAGTGGAGACTGTGAGCCAGGCCTTCTTGTCCAACATCAGTCAAACCTTCCCATAGACACACTCCTAAACCTTGTGGACGGCCTTCCCAGAAGAGTTGAAGCTCTTATAGCTGCAAAGGGCGGGCCAACTCAATATTGAACCCTACGGACTAAGACTGGGATGCCATTAAAATTCATGCGCGTGTAAAGGTAGGCGTCCCAATACTTTTGATAACAGTGTATCGCTATACAGATCCACTATCCAGGCAAGCATATGGTGTGACAGGTTGTGGAGCACAGTATGGTGACTATAATTAAGGAATGTGTATTTGCACTGTAGAGCACCGTTGGGCACAGAAAAAAAAAAAAAATTTTTTTTAAGGAAAACACATAAGAACACAAAGGAATTGTGTTAAATTGTATTTATTTATTTTTTTGGACATTGTAATAGTAGGTGATTGGTAAATGTGAGAAACACAAAAATAAACAAATATTAGAGATTTTTCACACCAATATATATACAGTATATAGATGTGCATCTGATGAGGAAAGTTTTGTGAGGCTGCGATGAACTTTTGTTATATATCTGTACAGTATTGGATGTGGGAAGTGTTCAGCAGCAACAAACACTCTTGTTTTTTTTTTTTTTATTGTTTTTTTTTTTTTTTTCTTTGGATGCATTTTTAGTGGTGATAATGCATCGGATTCTTACAAACACAATTACTGTTGATTAGATTTCTTAACACTAATCGTAATTGTAATATTTTTTCTAATAATTTTTTTTCAGTTCCAGTCAGTGCCAGAAGGACCCTTTCCTCCTCCCACTCCTAAATATTACTATGGTTTAGTCTCTTTGAATAAGGTAAGTACCTGATTTATATAAATATATGGCTATGATGGAAGCCAAGTGCTGTACTTTAAAAATACATTATCAAAATATAAATCACAGACTTTTATAGTGCATTTTAATTGCGCAAACAATAATAAAAATTACAACTCCATATAGATAAGTTCATGTGAAATGTAAAAGTTTTATATAAAAAATAAAAAAAAACACTGTATGAAAATCCGGCATCTGCTGATGTAACATATGAAGCAATGTCACAACCGTGACAAATAGGGCAGCCAGTGACAATCTCCTCCACAAACCACAGACCTCTTACCAGATGACAAGACCCCTAAAGTGTATGAGGTCAGTGATTAGGTCATGACCAGATTAAAAGAAAAGGCCCCACATAATGTAATACAGTTTTTCTTATTTTTTTAAATCCTCCTTTTTTTATTTTTAAAATGATACAAGCACAAAATATGGAAGCACAGCCACCCTGCTCGGCGTGCATCATGGCATCAGATCATTTGCTCATCCCGATGCGTTTCGTCGTTTACTCCGACTGATGTGTTTGATGTCATCAGGGGACAGGAACACATGATCAGACAACACCAAAGCCAGTTATAAAAACCCAGACAGAGTCCTTTAGGAAACAAACCACTCCAGTTGCTGGCTCGTCAAAAATAAACTTTCCCTTTTTAATGTTGAATCTGTTTTTATTAAGTTTAAAACATTCTTGAACAATAACGAATAAACACAGGCAAAGAATAACACAATTCCAATGAGTGTACAAGTATACATTAAGATCGGAAGAACAATAAAAGAACATTATCACCAGTGGCGGCCCGTGCGCCGCCGCCCCCCCCCATCCATGCGCCCGGCCCCCTTTCAGGATGGATTCCTATGGGGGGGGGGGGGAGGGGGTGGTACTTTTTGAAGCACCTGATTAGAGCCAGAGGCTCTAATAGGCTTCAAAATAGGGTGGGCTCGGGGCATAGAGAGTGCGCCCTGATCCCACCCATATGTGTGACGATAGCGAATTAATTTTCACTATTTTCACACTAACCTTCCTCCCTGCCAATCAGGAGGCAGGGCGTCAGACCTGTTTCCTGATTGGCCAAAGCGCCAGGCCACCCTATGGGATGCCTGGCGCTTAGGAAGAGGAGCGGAGGACTTGGAGACGCACTCTGGAGCAGAGGTCGCGGTAAGTGCAACAATGTCAGAGCCACGCGCAGGGGGGGGGGTTGGATTGTGCTGCCAGAGCCACAAGCCCCGCGAGTGGCGCGGGGGGGGTCGGTGGGCACAGTGGCTGCATATGATGGGCACAACAGTGGCTGCATATAAGAGGCACAACAGTGGCTGCATATGAGAGGCACAACAGTGGCTGCGTTTGACGGGCACAAGTGGCTGCGTATGACGGGCAAAAGTGGCTGCGTTTGATGGGCAAAAGTGGCTGCGTATGACGGGCAAAAGTGGCTGCGTATGACGGGCAACAGTGGCTGCGTATGACGGGCAACAGTGGCTGCGTATGACGGGCAAAAGTGGCTGCGTATGACGGGCAAAAGTGGCTGCGTATGACGGGCAAAAGTGGCTGCGTATGACGGGCAAAAGTGGCTGCGTATGACGGGCAAAAGTGGCTGCGTATGACGGGCAAAAGTGGCTGCGTATGACGGGCACACATGGCTGCGTATGATGGGCACACATGACTGCATATGATGGGCACAGTGGGGCTGCAATTGATGGGGGGGGGGGGTCAGTATTTTTCAGTTTGTTTGCGCCCCCACAAAAATTTTGAGCACCAGCCGCCACTGTGTATCCCATAAGCAGAATCAATTATATGTCATTAAGGCATGGAGAAATAAGTGAAGTAATGGTATATCAAGTAATCAGTAGTCCACCAGAAACAAAGGTGTATAAAAAAGAAAAAACAAGGCTCAACATATATGCCCTGAAAATGTGGTGGCACTACCGGTAAAATCGCCATAATCTTATAAAGGTAAGAAAGGAGGCGGAGAAGAAGAGAAGCGAGAAAAAAAAAAAAAAAAAAAAGGAAAGGGTGGGTGGGGGGGAGTGAGGAGAGGGTATATCAAGCTACTCATGAGAGGGCCCAGGGGATACAGCATTAGCTATACCCGATACAAAAGAATCAAAATCAGAGGAGAACCGGAAGTGTAACCAAACAGTCCACATAATAGTGTGGGACTCACTTTTATCAGTAGCCCACGCTACCGTCCGTTCTATATGTTCGATCCTGTCCACTTCACAGGCCCAATCAGCTAGAGAGGGGACCACCGGTTGATGCCAAGGTCTAGCAATAACAGAACGGGCAGCTGTCAGCAAATGGCGAATTAAGCTTTTTGATTGGCTTGTAGGATCCCGGCAACATAGATAGGACCGTTAAGCGGGGTTCATTGGGATATTTTTCCCCTACAGTTTTGTCATAGAGTTAGAGGATCCCAAAAGCGGGGAAACGCATGAGTACATACCCCAAATGTGTGTAATGGTGCCGGGGGCCCGCAAGCATCTCTAGCATATGTCCGATACATTAGGATCCAATTTATGTAGAATAGTGGGGCAGCCATACCACCTAGAGAAAATACGATCATTCCGCTCTTGGGCATGAGATGAGATAGATAATGTAAAAGAAAGCGCCAGTGTTTTGCCCTTGGGCTGTTTTTCTTTATTGAGGCAGTTAAACTATGTTAGTTCTGAATGTATAGCGGCCCTGCGAGGCAAATCGGGCGGAGCAGGTATGTTGCCTCGTGTATTTTTGTTATGATAATTTATGAAAATTTGAATAAAAAGAAGTTTAAATAAAAAAAATTAAAAAAAGTCAGCAGCTACAAAAAAGTGTAGCTGCAGACTTTTAATAAACGCACACCTGTCCCACGGTCCAGCGATGCGGCCGCATGAAGCCTCGGTCATCTCCCTCTCCTCTCTGGCGATGGCGGCATTGCAAGGGTGGGCACCTGGCTGTGACAGCTTGCGGCTTCACAGCCAGGTGCTCACTGTGCATGCGCAAGTCACGCTGCGCCTTCTCAGTAGCCAGGCAATCTTCTGGGACCTGTGAAGTGTCCCAGAGGATTGCAGGGAGGGAGGGAGGGAAGGGGAGAGGAGTCATCACCTAGGCGGCATGAGTGGAAGTGGGAGCTGGGTACCTGTCAAGACTCAGTACCCGCCCCCCCCCCCCCCCCCAAAAAAAAATGACATGCAAATGTAGCATGTAAGAGGGTGAGGAGTGCTTAAAGCAGAAGTTCCACTTTTGGGTGGAACTCCGATTTAAGACGTGTGGGGTCTTTATTATGCACTAGGGAATAATGCCTAGAAAGGCCATGACCCTTGAGCTCCTTGTTAACATTTGCAATGTGCTCATTGGCCGTAGTTTGCAGTGCTCGTGGGGCCCTTCCAATTTACTATAGGGCTCTGCAGTACATAAACACGATTCCATGTGGAGTAAGTTATAAATTCACAAATAATATAAGAATGTACAGTGACTTGGAGTTTAAAGAAGAGGCCCTAGACGTGTTAGAACTAGTGCATTTTCACATCCCACATCTTATACAAGGGAAGAAGCCACACAGTCCTTTAAACAGTCTGGGCTATTTTAGGTTTCTCTACCAGGCTTGGGGGCTACTCTATCCCTAAGGAAGGGCACGTTCTTGAAGAGAATGGTAGAACTATCTGGTAAAACCGGGCTCAGTTTTGTCATTTTTCAGAATGTGTCAAAGCCTATTAATTAAATTATTGACCCTATAATGCTGAGTGGAAAATATAGTAATTATCGGCCATACAGAATTATCGTTCCTCTGTGGTGGTCTACGATCGCCCAACAAATGTTAAATATTTCATGAAATCTATTTTCTCATCCACTTGACTTTGTTCATAGCCCTTTTTCTAGTAATCGCATATGGCTATGTTGTTTTTTATTTTTACACTGGTATCCTTATTGGTCTTTTAAATACACAGATTGGTGATCTTGTGGATCTTTTAGAGGTTTTCTCGAGAGGTGACCCCTTTGTGACCCAATACCCAATTACCTTTGAGGATATGAAACAGGTAAGGTCTGCATTTTTGCTGTGTGTGTATATATAATAAATAATCTTTGCTAAACTCAACTAATTTGTCCCCTGTCCTGTCTCAGGTTTTTGGATTTGTATGGTATAGGACCAGCCTACCCTCAGACATCCCGATCCTCACTCCTCTCTCATCACAAGTTAATGGCATCCATGACCGAGCGTACATTTCAGTTGGCGGGGTAATAAGTCGTCACTGTGTTATTATCTCTTATAAATCTATTTATAGATCAATGCTACAGAACATTTTAAGTGAAATAACAGATCATTTTATATCTGTACTGGTGCCTACATTGTTGGATGCCAGGTATGACATTTATTGCATACTTACATTGGTCCAGCTTGGCACAATGTAAGAATGCATATTTCATAACAGAGAGCTGCTGGGGAAGCTGACAATCTGTTTTGTAGTCAGCACTACTACAGTGATGGCAGAGATCTTACCCAGTCCTAGGCCGAGCGCCTTCCCCTCTGCACAATGACTACAAGGGGTCACTGGCTTGGCACTATCACCATTCATAGAATGCCTTGTATTTTTTTTTCAATGATTGGAAAAGGTGGAGAGGAGGGGCATTGATCTCATGATCATCACATTCTTCAGAGAACACATTGTATTCATTGAAAAAAATAAAGTATTTCATATGAAGTGTGGGATGGGCCAATGCTTCATACGTAATAGGCTATCATAGTCCAGGCCAGACTTCACCAAAATTATACGTACAGTTATACCTACTTGATGATCTTCCTTCCAATCAAGTATAGTCAGTTGCCTCAAATGGCCCATTGTTCGAGGTTCCAACCAGGGAAGGTAGTGAATGAGGAGATCAGATTGCCCTACTTGGCGCCTGTTTCACACCTCTTCTAATTCCTCCTCTCTTATTGGCCAGCACATCCAATTTAAATTGGTTGGATACAGTTGTAGATTCATGTCCATTGAGAATGTCCTCCTGAAAAACTGAAAGATGTTCATGAGATGTTCCCACAAAACCAAAATCAGTCATATTTTGGTTTTGGACTCTTATGCCCCGTACACACATTTCCGACAACAAAACTGTGGAATTTTATTGGAAGGTTGTTGGCTCCGACTTGTCTTGCATACACACGGTCACACAAATGTTGGCCAACAATTACATCTGTAGTGACGTACTACGTGGTTTTTCAGCTCTTTTGCGCCACCCTTTGGGCTCCTTCTACTAATTTCGTGTTAGTTTTCTTTTTGCGTTTTTCATTTAGCGCTATTATTATTATTATTCTTGATATCACTTGAAAAAAAAAAGCCTTTGAAAATTCGTTTGCAATAACTCCATCAGTATCACCAGCAAAGCAGCTTCGTTATTATCCCATTAAAGAAGAAGAGAATTGTGCGCTGCATTTGGAGATTTCAAAATTTGCCACGAATGTTAATTCTCCATTACGAACGCTAGTTTACAAGACCTGCCGCTTCTGAGCATGTGTGAACTTTTGTGCGATGGACTTGTGTACACACGACGGAATTTACGATATTGCCGGAAAATTTGAGAACCTGCTAGCAAACATTTGTTGGCGGAAAGTCCGACAGCAAATGTTCGATGGAGCGTACACACGGTCGGACTTTCCGAAAACACGCTCACATCCAACATTTCCCGTCGGGAAATCCGACTGTGTGTACGCGGCATTAGAGTTAATAAATTTGGGGATGATGGCATGGACTTTAAAAAAAAAAAAATAAATAAATTGTTAAGATCTGTGAGTAATTTTATGGTTTTATTGCTGTCTGTGCCCTCACTGGGAGATTCACCCTTAAGCCTCATACACCCGATCAGATTTTCTGACAACCGTTCGTCCGTTTTTTGTTGCATGCTAGTCTCATATCGAAAGTGAAGAGGTTACTCACCATATGAAAATTCTCGTAGAACAGAATTCAACCTCAGAAGTGACGTAATGTGTTGAATAGTTTTGTATGTATTAATTTGTTTCCAAGCATGTGTAGTCTTGCTCTTCCAATTTTTCTTCGTGCAAAAACCATGCTAATTAAACGAAAATCTGGTTTTCGTACAACAAAAATTTTATAGTCTGCATATCCAGCTTTTGTCTGATGAAAAACCGGAATATGCTGTCGAAAGCACCATACTAACGATCCAAAAAGTGGCAGATCGTTCATTCGGACAAAATTTTACTTCCGATTTTCGTATCGTGTGTACGGGGCCTTTACTGTTTTTCCTGATGACCATTATCTAGTGCAGTAGTCCCCAAACTGCGCCCCTTTGTCTGCCTTTATCTGGCCCTTGGGGCACTTTTCCTCCTACAGATACAAGACACTATTCCTCCCACTGGCACCAACAATGGGGGAAAATTCCGGTTACTGACATCAACAACGGGGCATTTCCATTGACACCAATGGTGGGACACCATTCCTCCCACTGACACCAGCGATGGGGTACTATTCCTCCCACTGACACCAATGATGGGGCACTATTCCTCCCACCGACACCAGCGATGGGGAACTATTCCTCCTACTGACACCAAGGCTAGGGCACTATTTCTGCCCCAGAATGCCAAAAATGCACTGTTTACTCCCACTGACCCCTGGACAATTTTTTCCCAATTGCCACAGTCCGGCCCTCCTGTAAAGGACTGTAAACTGGTCCTTTGTTTAGAAAGTTTAGAGACCCCTGATCCAGTGGGACAGAATGTGATGGGAAATCCACAATTATTTGCAGTCATCAGAAAAGTTCCAGTGAAAACTGTTTGAGGGGATTTTGGAGAGATTATCTCTTGAAAATGAAAAATAATTAAATTTGGCTTTAGATATTCTTGAAATTTTAGGGTTATGCCTGCAGTGCTTTATGGTGCCATATATTGTGAATCACACTCCAATGCACTATATACACCAGTGATCTCCAAACTGTGGCCCTTTGCCTGCCTTTGTCTGGCCTTTGAGGCACTATTCCTTCCACTGACACAAATGATCCTTAACTACTTCTCCCACTGACACCAATGATGAGGCACTATTCCTCCTACTAAAACCAATGATGTGCCATTGTTTACTCTCATTGATGTTTGGGCCTTTTCTACTTCCACTGGCCCAAGTCTGGCCCCACTAAAGCCTGAAGGACAGTAAATTGTCCCTTTGTAAAGTTTGGAGACCCCTGCACTATACATTAGTGAACAATGCACAAGAGGGCACCGCAATGCTGTGGTGGAAAAAAAATTTAAAAAAAGGGTCATGTTTCTAATCCATGGTAGATGGCATTTTGTGAGGATCAAACCCAGAACTCCATTGCTGCAAATCAATATTGCTGGCCCAATCCATCCTTCGCTCCTGAATGAGGTATCACTAGCAATAAAAAGGAGAAGTATAGCCAAAAGGTATGTTGGCTGTACTTCTGGGGAAACGGCACTCCTGTGACCCATTATCAGCTGACAGCGGGCTAAGGGCTGCTGTTGACTGACGTGACAGTGGGTACAAGCTCTGAAAAGATTCGGACTATATGGTAAGGATCCACCCAGATGCCTGGACTGGTACCTCTCCCAGCGAGCCACTGAGAACCTGAGCCAGCCTCTCCCGGGCCATCCACAAGCCAGCGCTCCATTAAGTACTGGAGGGGCAGAGCAGAGAGCCGGTGACTTAGTCACTGGCTCACTGAAGGCTGAGAACCGAGTGATCAGTGGTCTATGATCACCCCATTCTCAGTCTTAGAGCTGGCGAGGGATTGATGCTGCTTCCACCTAGGTGAGTATAGGTGTTTTTTTTTTTTTTTTCTTTCAAGCCCATACTTCTCTTTGAACAAGCAAAGATCTGGCTTGGTCTGTCTTCTCTAGGGACGATAACTTTGCCTGTCAGTAATCCGCAACAGGGATTCCCGGATCTGTGTGGCTACACTCAAGAAACTGGGACCAGACTGTGTATGTTTTAAGTGACATTTATTTACAGTGAAAGAAAAACCATCCAAACACCAGCACACTGCAAACATAATATAAGCGAACCAAAAACCCAGTGACAGAATACTTGACTAATAAACCTAACAAAGCCTAAAAACTAACTATATACAAAAGGGGTAACAAAACTGGGCAAAGGAGCAAGGCAGAGCAGGAACAAGGCAGCAGGGTACAGGGCAGAAGCAATATTAGGATAAATGGCAATAGGATCCGGCAGCAGCAAAATAGTGGAGCGAGAGGGACTAATAGGGGAGGACCTAAATACCCTCCCAGCAGCCAGTATTAGGTGAAAACTGATTACTGGGGTCTAAATTGTGTGTATGTAACAATCAGCGCCACCCCTAACTATCACTAAAGTGCAAAATAACAAAATGACATATAAACAATCCTGTAAATAAATATATCAAAATGCTGCAGCTGCTGTACACTGTTAGTGAATTCACCTCACTATACAAAAAAGTAAAAATAATATATATATATGTATGTATGTATGTGCAGCGCTACTATCATGATAAAGTAAATCTAGTATCAATAAGATGTGCATCAATAACACAATATGCTCATGACAATCTCCCATTAAATAAAGTTCATAAGTGAATATATATGTGTGTGACTTCTTGATTGCTGTGAACATCCGTTTATATCATTCACCATCGTGCTCTATAGACAATGCTTGGTTGTGCACACCAGCACCAGCCGTTATGCCTGCTCACATCAACAATGAGCCAGACAGACTCAGATATAAATCTTTACTCCCCCCTCCTCTACAATCTCCCTCATCCACAATCGATCAGCTGTTCAACGTCAGCCCTCTTTAGCGTCAACAACCCCCCTGAGTGATTGCAGTGGGTAAAGAATTGATCTCTCCTACACACTCCTCCTTTAACTCTCTTCCACTTTAGGGATATCGCTCCAATATCATACAATCACAGCACATAGTGCTTTCCGTTTTAAAATGTATTAAAATAACCCAGCTAAAAAGACACTTACAAGTTAATTGAATTTAACTCGCATATATACAATTTAAATTCGTGCACTCGCTCACCACTGTGGCTGCCTGATGTCACGGGCTCGGCTCCTCCCCTCCTAGATGTAGGGGAGCCTGTGATGTCACACAGCCACGGTAGTGAGCGATTGGACGCATTTGAATTGTATACATGCAAGTTTTATTCAATTATCTTGTAAGTGTCTTTTTAGCATTAATACATTTTAAAATGGAGAGCACTATGCATCCTGTGATTGCATGATATTGGAGCAGTTAGTTGAGCAGTAAAACCAGATCTAATGCCGCGTACACACGCAGGGCTGGTGCAAGGATTTTTGACACCCTAGGCGAAACCTCATTTTGCCACCCCCGTTGGCTCCACCCCTTACTCCACCCCCTTTGCCCCGCCCATGGAACAGAAGGCGCCGCTATACAGGAAGCATCGGCTCTCCTTCCTCTAGCGCTGGCTCCAGTGCTGGGCTGCACCTCTAATTACACTACCAGTCGGACTGAGTTAGTTACATGCTGCAGCCTGCAGAGCATGCAAACCCGGAGGGAAACCAGCAGCAGCCTGGGCGCCCCTAGGCAGCAGTACGCCCTAGGCGGCTGCCTAGTTTGCCTAGTGGTAGCACCGGCCCCGTACACACAAGCGGACTTTACGGCAGACTTTGCCCGGCGGACGGGATTTCGTCGGACAATTCGATCGTGTGTGGGCTCCAGTGGACTTTGTTTTCTCAAACGTTGGACGGACTTAGATTTGAAACATGTTTTAAATCTATCCGTCGAACTCCAGTCCGGTCGAAAAGTCCGCTCGTCTGTACGATAGTTCGACGGACAAAAACCGATGCTAGGGCAGCTATTGGCTACTGGCTATAAACTTCCTTGTTTTAGTCCGGTCGTACGTCATCACGTACGAATTCGACGGACTTTGGTGGATCGTGTGTAGGCAAGTCCGTTCATTCGGAAAGTCCGTCATAAAGTCCGTCAAAGTCCGCCGGGCAAAGTCTGCCGTAAAGTCCGCTCGTGTGTACGCGGCATAAGAAGTGTCTTTAGTCACCAATGTAAACTAGATTAGCTAGTGCCTAGTAAAGGATTAGAGTCAATAGGGGAGATGCAACTGTCCCATAGATAAGGTTTGCTGTGTAGACCAACAGTAAGAGAACACAACCCTGTTTATTTGCACCAGCAAGATGGAAAATAGTTTTTTTTTTATTGCCCATATTTCCCATGTAAGCTTGTATTCACTTTTCTTTACACAGCGATTCTGTGGTGTGCTGGAGAGAGACAGCCTCAGGGATGTTAATGTGACGGGGATCGCAGGAGAATGGCTGGATGTTCTGGTGGAAAATATGGGGAGGATCAATTTTGGGGCAGATGTGAATGATTTCAAGGTAAAGAGAATGACATCACTTTCCTTCTACTATGAACACACGACTGAAAAGGAAGCACATTTATCGTCCTTTTTACTAGCAGTGTGTGGACAGCAGTCCATGTATTTTTTATGGCACATCAATGTTTTTTTTTGTTCTAGGGTTTGGTGGGAAACCTGACTCTGGGGGGAGACATCCTCAGACATTGGGTGGTGTACTCACTCGATATAGATGGCCCAATCGCAGCAGGCTGGCCGCACGTCTCAGATAATCACATTTGGATGAATGCAAATTTGCAGAACAGAAGTGGTCCGACCTTCTACAGCGGAACGTTTCAAATCAGTGCGGTGGGAGACACGTTCCTAAAACTTCCCAAATGGAAAAAGGTAAAAAAAAAAAAAAAAAAAAAGGAAACCATCAGCCTCTGATCAGAAATATGATCATTTTACTAAAATATACTGTAGATCACTCCTGCGGTTTAGGGAAAGACAACTGTGCAGCATAGAAAATTCTGTTCATTTTCAATATCTAAAAGATAAACCATAGAGCAACAAAAACTAAAAATGTAGTAAAAGTGCAACTTACAGTTCACCCTCGGCAGAGAATTAGTATGCAGATGATGGCCCGGTAGATTTTTCAAGTCTGACATAACAGAGCAGATTCACACTGTTGCTTTGCAGTAATTTGCATGTTATGTCAATGAACATTATGCATGTTTGTGTGATGTGGTGCCATTCATTCCAAACGACACCCCGATGCTCACAGCGATACACAGTAACGCACTTCTGCATATCTTGACGAGTTGCATTGATAAAATCGGTGCAAGTTTTTTTTTTTTTTGCGCGGGGATCTTTTAATATCAATAGATTATTGTATTGGTACATGGCACATGCCAAAGATGTAGCACATGATGTGGTTCATCTTGCACATGCATTGTGAGCCAATACACTCCTCTGTTAAAATGTTAAAAAACAAAAAACAGTCTTGTTCCTAAAGATTTGCAAGATCTCAGTTTAGGAATGAGAGCTCCATGGAAGGTACTAGTGCTGTAGCCATCCCAGGGGACATCTGTGAGGCCCTGGCCACGTCACCAGTGCCTAAGAAGAACCAGAAAGTTGGAACACACAAAAGGTTAAAAAAAACAAAAAAATATTTTGTTAACCAACGGACAGTTGGATGATTTCACATCAGCAGTCAGAGCTGCATTCTGATGTGAAATTTAGTGAAAGGTCCGCTTTAATTCAATTGGGTTGTCAAATGTGCCAAAATGCAAAAAGAAGGGACCACTTTTAGTAAAGCCGTGCACTACAATGTAGCTTAACGCACTATGCAGTCAATGGGTTTAACCCTTTCATGCCTAAACCTATTTCGGACATTTGTTGCTTAAAGTTAAAATCCATATTTTTTGCTAGAAAATTACTTAGAACCCCCAAACGTTATATCTATTTTTTTTAGCAGAGACCCTAGAGAATAAAATGACGATCGTCGCAATATTTTATGTCACACGATATTTGGCAGCGGTCTTTCAAACGCAATTTTTTGGGAAAAAAAGACACCTTTATGAATTAAAGAAAAAACTAAACAGTAAAGTTAGCCCAATTTTTTATATAATGTAAAAGAGGATGTTATAAATAGATACCAAACATGTCATGCTTTGAAACTGTGCACCCTTGTGGAATGATGACAAACTGTGGTACCTAAAAAATCTCCATAGGTGACCCTTTAAAAAAAATGTAACAGTTACCAGGTTAGAGTTACAGAGGAGATCTTTTGCTACAATTATTGCTCTCACTCCAACGATCGCGGCGATACTAAATGTGTGATTTGAACACAGTTTACATATGCGGCCTGACTTATTCATGCATTTTCTTTGCTGCGCGAGAATGCGGGGACACTGAATTTTTAAATTTTTTTTTATTATTTATTTGGGTTTTTTTTTTTTTTTACATTGTCCCTTTTTAAAAAATAAAAAAAATTCTGATCACTTTTATTGCTGTCACAAGGAATGTAAACATCCCTTGTGACAGTAATAGGTGGTGACAGGTAGAGGTCGACCGATATGGGACTTTCTCTGGCCGATGCCGATATTTAGAAATCGCGGTGGCCTATGGCCGATATATGATGCCGATATGTTAGGCCGATTTTTTTTTTTTTTTTAATTTTCCCTTCCTCTCATAAAATCTAACAGTTAGACCCCTTTCACACTGGGGCATTTTTCAGGCGCTTTTGGGCTAAAAATAGTGCCTGTAAAACGGCTCCCCTGCAGTCTCAGTGTGAGATCCCGAGTGCTTTCACACTGAGGCGATGTGCTGGCAGGATGTTAAAAAAAAATCCTGCAAGCGGCATCTTTGGAGCGGTGTATACCGCTCCTCCACCACTCCTGCCCATTGAAATGAATGCGCACTGCTGCCGAAGCGCCTGCAAAGCGTTTCGGCAGCGGCGCTTCAGGGGCACATTTCTCAGCTGCTAGCTGGGTTATAAGCGCCCTGCTAGCAGCCGAATAGCGCCGCTAAAATGACGGTACAGCGCCGCTAAAACTAGCAGCGTTTTACCGTCAACGCATGCCTGCTCCAGTGTGTAAGCAACCTTAAGTGATACAGAAATTTTTTTACATTTAAACATTTATTAAACAAAACAAACCTCCAATCAGTTCACTTGTATGTAGAATTTAGATTAAAAAAAAAAAAAAACTATATCTTAAATATTAAATACACAAAAACAGGTAATCAAAACTTTTGGATGAAAAAAAATGGGATAACTTTACTGTAGTTTTTTAAAAAAAATTTATTAGTGTATTTTTTCAAAAAATATTGCGTTTGAAAGACCGCTGCGCAAATACTGTGTGACATAAAATATTGCAACAACCGCTATTTTATTCCCTAGGGTCTCTGCTAAAAAAAATATATATATAATGTTTGGGGGTTCTAAGTGATTTTCTAGCAGAAAATACATGATTTTTACTTGTAAGCAACAAATGTCAGAAAAGATTTAGTCTTTAAATGGTTAAACTGTGAGCTTCTACACAGGGAGCTCAGTTCATTCATAAGTGTAAACATTGTATCACTTCAGGTTCTTTTTATCAGATTTGGCAGGCTGCCCAGAGGAGGGGAGAAGTCTCTTCACAGAAGTTTTCAGGCAACTTGTATTGACTTCTATTACAGAAGTCATTTGCAAGTTGATATCGGCCTTTTTTATCAGCACAATCAGCGATGCTGATTAAGTAAAAAACACCAAATATCCGCCGATATATCGGTCGATCTCTAGTGAAAGGTACTCTTTATGGAGGGATCGGGGGGTCTAAAAGACCTCAACTCCCTCCTTTGCACTTAAAAGTATTCAGATCGCCAAAAACGGCGATTCTGAATACTGTCATATTTCTTTAAATCTGCGCCATTGCCAGCCGATTAAACCGGAAGTGACGTTTTTACATAGCCGTTTCTGGCTTTGTTCCAGTCTCAGCCTAGCCGGAGGAAGTGCCGGGTCGTGGATTAGGTCTCCTGGTGGGACGGGAGGCCCGGGAAGCATGGCGGGGGGGGGGGGGACACACGTCCCCTCCCACTCCTTTAGGATAACAGACAAGCGGCTTTTAGCCCCATCCGTTATCACTAAAATGCTGACTGCAAGCTCTAAAAAGCGGTACCGGGTTGATGCCTGAGGGGTTAAACTTTTTTCCTATGTCCAATTTACTGCAAGGCCAATCATGGTAACATTATGTATTGTTACACCCATGCTAGAAATCCACTTATTGTTTGTATGTTGTATTCCTATTGGCTTATTATTATTTTCCTGCAGGGCCAGGTTTGGATAAACGGCTTCAACATTGGGAGATACTGGCCTGCTCGAGGGCCACAGATTACCCTGTATGTACCCAGCAATATTCTGAGCCTGTCGCAACCGAATCGCATCACTATACTGGAACTAGAACATGCTCCAGACTGGCCCACGGCCATCTTTCTGGACCGACCCATCCTGAACGGCACTTTACCAGGAAGATGAGATTCTGCCATGCCCATCTACTGAGGTTCATCGTCAATCTTCAACAGCACAAAATACGATTTTATTATAATGTCACATCAAAGTCTGAAACCTTGCTTCAAAGTGTTATTGTTCATAGTTGGACAGCTGAGATCTGTGGCCAGGGAAATAAATATCCTATGCCGTTCTGCCAATTCGGTCACGAGATATAAAAGTTTCCGGTTCATAATCAATAAGTGTGAAGCCTGGTAGAACCAGAAATGGGCAAGCTGTGGTCCTCTGGGAACCAGAGGACTACAAGTCCAAGCAGGCTGCAGCTATGGTATTGCTGGGACTTGTTTGCTAAGAGTTTGAAGGCCACAGGTTGATCAGATTTGACCCAGAGGTGCACAGTGCCAACAACCATCTCTGCTAATGGCGGGCAATGACCATGTAAATAATAAAATTCACTATATTCTAAAAGACTCTGTGCAAGGCAGATATTGTATCCTTAAAGAACTCGTAGATCTTGTGACTCTCCAGCTGTATTGACCAACAGCTTTTAATGTACATCTATGTGCATCATAAGACTAACATTCCAGCTGACCATTGTTAGGGAGGAGGGCTTCCACAAGAGTATTTATGCAGTACATATACATGGCAACATGCTGGTTAGCCACTGGGGTCTTGGTTTTGATTCCCCCCATTCATTATGCATGGAGTCTGTATGTTCTGCCTTTGTGTGGGTGTCACAAACTGGTGTCTGAATAAGCATACGCTGGTCTGACATTTTTATGCAGAAGAAAAGGGCAGATAATAGCAAACTACTAAATAGGACACCAACAATACTAGATCGACGGCACAAAACATATACAACAGTGGCGGCCCGTCCATAGGGGGCGCTCGGGCGCCACCCTCCTACAGGCAAGTCACAAAAAAAATGTAAAATAATTTTTAAAAATGGCCCTTTAAAAAAAATAATAAATAAATAAAAAAAGGTCCTTAAGTGCACTGTGTTCGGGCGCCAGACACGGTGCACTATAGGAAGCGCCACGTCTATGTAATCAGGAGATTGCAGGCGCGGCGCTTCATTTGCGGGCTTCTGCTCCGTCTTGTGGCGCGTTCTGAAGCACCGAGCAGCTTCTGCCCGGCACCCATAGTATCTAATACTACAGCCGGGTGGTTTCATTGACATCCGAGTTGGATGTCACTTCTGGTTCTCTCTCTCCCATTGCGCCCAAGAGAGAAAAACGGAAGTATGAGATGCGGACTTCTCCACCGCCGCTGCCCACTGAAGGAGACACAACAGGAGGAGAGGACGCCAGAGCAAGGTAAGTGCCGATCCGGACCTCCCGCGGAGAACGCAGGACACATTGAATACAGGCTGCATTTTATGGGACAGTGAGGCTGCATAATATGGGCACAGTAGCTGTATTTGATGGCACAGTGGGAGCGTTTGATATGGCACAATGGCTGCGTTTGATGGGCTTTTTTTTTTTCAGTTTGTTTGCGCCCCCCCACAAATTTTGAGCACCAGCCGCCACTGTATGACAAGCTTGTATGTATATGCACTGATTTGGAAAGAATAACAAAAAAAAAAAAGTTGAAAGGCTGATCTGCAAGTACAGTCCCAATATTTAATGGCTGTAGCCATAGAATAAAGCTAAATTTAAGGCAAGCAGGCAAATAAGCCGATTTATCTGAAAGAGGATTTTGTAAATCTGTGGTCAGTTTAGTAATCCAGGTACCCAGACCAAAAAGACTTTAACCTGGACCTCAAGGGCAGCACCAGTATAAGTTGGTCAGGAGCACTCCTTAATAAAAAAAAAAAAAACAGAATCTGCCTGGTGTGACAGTAAAGGAGCAGCGGCATTCTAATAAGGTCATCACTCTGTTCTGCTCCTTTTCTTTTTTTTGGTATATACTGTATATCGTTCTTCCATGTGTCTTCTGTCTGGCTACATCACAGGCTCTTTTCCTCCTCTGGGAGGTAGGCAGATTATTAATGTTGCAGAGAATGGCACTGCATAATGACATGGCACCAATTCCTGCAGCGTTCTTTCATGATCCTATGGCGGGTTGATCGTTTAACCCCAGGGGGTGGGTTCCTAAAGCCCTGGAATCATTTAGCCCAGAAAAGTATCAGTGCTAGATCCGAGATTGGTGAGCCTGTGGGGTACAATGGTGGAGATAGGGGGAGAATTGCAGTGGGAGCCGTTTATTGTACAGGCATTGCATTTCTTTTTTTTTTTCGAAAATGTTCCTCAGCTGCACATACTTTCCCTTGCATTTGTCCGCCGAGCTTCGTTCAGCTGCTAAAAGAGACAAGAAATGCCCCATACTTTTGGGCAGGAGTATGCGTCTCACGCCCTTTTATCCTATCAGATATGGCTGGTTCCTGGTCTTTGCTCCAGCACTGGGGGGTGGGGAGACCGTCCTTAGCCTAGTGTACAGAGGGATTCCTCTCTATGCTCAAAAAATGGGGGGTGATAAAGAAAAGGTGGGTGCATGTTGCTGAGGAGGGGAGGTAGGTGTATCATTGCTTTGCACATCAGGTTTTATTTAACCACTTGCTTACTGGGCACCTAAACCCCCATCCTGCCCAGATCAATTTTCAGCTTTTAGCACTGTCACTCTTTGAATGACAATTGCGCGGTCATACAACACTGTACCCAAATTATTTATCATTTTTTTCCCCAACAAATAGAGCTTTCTTTTGGTGGTATTTGATCACCTCTGGGTTTTTTATTTTTTGTTAAAATTTCTTTAAAAAAGACCGATATTTAAAAAAAAAAAATACAAAACCGTTTTATATTTTGTTAATAAATTTTGCAAACAGGTTATTTTTCCCCTTCATTGATGTACGCTGATGAGGCTGCACTGATGGGCACCGATAGGGTGCACTGATAAGGCGACACCGATGGGCACTGGTAGGTGACACTGATAGGCAGCACTGCTAGGTGGCACTGATTGGAACCACTGGTGGGCATTGATAGGTGGCACTGATTGCTGGCACTTATGTACTGGTGGGCACTGATTCGTGGCACTGGCAGGCGGTACTGGTGGACACATGAGGCGGCTTCTCCTCTTCAGGACCAATGTCTCTTCAACAGAAGCTGGTGATCAGCTTTTTTTTCTCCTCACGCTGTCAGTGTGAGAAGAAAAAAAAAAAACAGATTACCGATCTTCTGTTTACATCACGTGATCAGCTGTCATTGGCTGACAGCTGATTATGTGGTAAGGGGCCGGGATCGATACTCTGATCTGTGATCACCTGAGTCTCATTGACTCGGGTGATCACAGCGCGTGCCGATCATGCGAAGGGAAGGACGTCTATTGACGGCCTCCCGGCAAAGCAGATCCGCATTGTAGCTGTAGCAGCTATAGCGCGGATCTGAAGCAGTCAACAACAAAAAAGGTGTGCCAAAGCTCAACTAATACTCCAAAACAATATTTTGTTGGAAATCCATATTGCCCACAAGGTAACAACCACATAAGCATTTCAGCCCAATTGGCTTTAGTAGGATCTCACCAAACATCACTCATCCGATAGCTCAGTAAAGGATAAAAAAAAACCCCCACATTTCTCAAAATCTGTAATATAGTAATAAATATTTATTCAGTAGATGCCGTTGGCTAAAATTGTGATGGATAACAAGAATTTCTTAATTAGTCAGCCTGTCCACTATCTCACTTCATTTGTGTGAGCAGAAATGTCTGGCTTTGAGAATGTTAATCCAAGCCTTCCAGAGCACCAAGAGACCCCCCTTATCTCTAAGTGGAAGTTCAACTGTCTGAAAGTCCAGGCATTTGGAACCCCTGCAGTGCCAGGACTTCTCTTGGGGTCCCCCACATGGCGCGGTGCACCCCTTGATCTTACTTTCAGGACATTACTATTAGCACAGGAAGGTTACAAAGTTCCTTGAGTGCTCCGGAGGTCTGATATAAGGAACTCTTTAGTAAAGAACTTGGCTCTTCGTTTCTTAAGCTGACAGCACTTTCAATATTCTTATTCATTGGTTTTTCACTTAGAAAACCTTGTTGTACATGCCCCTGTGATTTCAAACCAGGAATGGAAGACTCCTCCAGCGTAGTAGTAATGACATGATGAGGAGAGACCACACACGGAGCCAATTTCTAAACTCATATGTATGTTCACAGGCTCCTTATCTCACAGTTCATGGACACACCATCTCCTCACAAGTAGTTACTTCTGAGATTTGCTGGACTGGCTCCGGCGATGTTCCTGTAAACAGCGAGTAGAACAGAAGGAGAAATCGAGGTATTCAAAAGGCACTTTTCCTAAAAGAGACTCTCCGCATAGCCAGCATCTCCTGCAAAAAAAAAAAAAATCGAAAAAGGTCAGGTGCATGCTGGAAGCTAGAATGTATAGCCTAGTGTGATACCATAAAAACAATTATAGAACATTGCAGAACTGAATTCTCATAAACAAGTGCAGCGGCAAAAGGTAATCCAGCCATTCAGCTAATCTGTTAATACTATGAACTGCATATAAAGATTTCACATTTCTATGTTCACTCAGCAGTTAAAGTGGTAGTAAATTCTATTAAAAGGAAAAAAAAAAAAAAAAGCCCCCCCTGCAGATTAATGTCATGGTATGCTAGAATGCACTGCATGCTAACACATTTAAGGCTGGATTCACACCTATGCATTTTTAGTGCTTTTTGCATTTTACAGATTTGCACTACAGTCCATTTAACATGATTTCCTATGGAACATGTTCTGTAGTGCAAATCTGCAAAATGCAAAAAGCACTAAAAATGCCATAGGTGTGAATCCAGCCTAAGGCAAACATGCCTGTAAAACAAAGCCCTCCAGCGGCGTGTCGGCTCCATTGTCAGCTCAGGTTCACGGGCGTTCTGGCCTGGGCAGCGATGATTTTACTCCTGCAGATGCCTACAAGAGTCACGGTTTATGGCACAGCACTCTGAATGGACGGCGCGGTCGGTGACATTAACAGTTGAAGCAGCCAGTGGTATCTCCTAAATGGTGCAAGTTTAGGAGATATTCACTGTACCACAGATAAGCCTTATTATAGGCTTAACTAACACTAGATACACCATGACCTAGAGCAGTGGGAACTTGATAAAAAACAAAACCCTCCTAGCTGCTATGGCAGTGCCAAGCGGTGAGCTGCTTCTGCAAATTACAGCTCACTACTCCTCTAAATGACCCAACAAGTCACCCTTTTCCTTGCTGGTTTCTGCCTTCATGTCAAAGCATCCTCCTGCGTGAAGGGTAACATTAGAAAGTAATATTTCACCAAAAGAGTAGTGGATGATTGAAATAGACTTCCGGCAGAAGTCTATCAGTAATAGGTGAATTTAACCCCTTCAGGACAAAAGGTACAACAAAACATACCTTAACACAGATTTGTTGTTTTTACCTGTAGCAGGGCCCAGAAACAGCACCAATTTTGCTTTTTTTTTTTTTTTTTTTATAAAATATCCTACCTAAAACATAGGAACACCAACAGTAAAGTAAAAATGCTTTTATTTTTTTTAAACCCATCTAAAATCCACTGACCCTGGTTTTGAGTATGGCCTTTGACCCTAACCTAGATCAAACCCTCACTTAGCTATTTTATCTTTATTTTACACAACTTTGGTTTACACTTTTCTTCTCTAGCAAGGGAAAAAAGATACAATGCGTCTTTTTCTTCATTCAAAAGGAGGAAAAATAAAATAAATAATAATAAAAAGAAAAAACAGGGCGGGTTATACAGTGACTGATCACTCATAGCTAATCACAGTGATCAGGTGATCAGGAACGGTCCACCCAGCTCCTGATCATTAGTAGGAGACTCTGTAACTGTGACAGCTCAGTCAGTCTCTGTGCTGGGAGTGCACTGTGCAGCACACTTTCAGGAAAAACATATACAGTATCTGACAAAAGTGAGTACACCCCTCACATTTTTGTAAATATATTATATTTTTTCATGTGACAACACTGAAGAAATGACACTTTGCTACAATGTAAAGTAGTGAGTGTACAGCTTGTATAACAGTGTAAATTTGCTGTCCCCTCAAAATAACTCAACACACAGCCATTAATGTCTAAACTGCTGGCAACAAAAGTGAGTACACCCCTAAGTGAAAATGTCCAAATTGGGCCCAATTAGTCATTTTCCCTCCCCGGTATCATGTGACTCGTTAGTGTTACAGGGTCTCAGGTGTGAATGGGGAGCAGGTGTGTTAAATTTGGTGTTATCGCTCTCACTCTCTCATACTGGTCACTGGAATTTCAACATGACACCTCATGGCAAAGAACTCTCTGAGGATCTGAAAAAAATTATTGTTGCTCTACATAAAGATGGCCTAGGCTATAAGAAGATTGCCAAGACCCTGAAACTGAGCTGCAGCACGGTGGCAAAGACCATACAGCAGTTTACCAGGACAGGACAGATTCCACTCAGAACAGGCCTCGCCATGGTCGACCAAAGAAGTTGGGTGCACGTGCTCAAAGTCATATCCAGAGGTTGTTTTTGGGAAATAGATTTATGAGTGCTGCCAGCATTGCTGCAGAGGTTGAAGGGTTGGGGGGTCAGCCTGTCAGTGCTCAGACCATACACCGCACACTGCATCAAATTGGTCTGCATGGCTGTTGTCACAGAAGGAAGCCTCTTCTAAAGATGATGCACAAGAAAGCCCACAAACGGTTTGCTGAAGACAAGCAGACTAAGGACATGGATTACTGGAACCATGTCCTGTGGTCTGATGAGACCAAGATAAACTTATTTGGTTCAGATGGTGTCAAGTGTGTGTGGCGGCAACCAGGTGAGGAGTACAAAGACAAGTGTGTCTTGCCTACAGTCAAGCATGGTGGTGGGAGTGTCATGGTCTGGGGCTGCATGAGTGCTGCCGGCACTGGGGAGCTACAGTTCATTTAGGGAACCATGAATGCCAACATGTACTGTGACATACTGAAGCAGAGCATGATCCCCTCCCTTTGGAAACGTGGCCGCAGGGCAGTATTCCAACATGATAACGACCCCAAACACACCTCCAAGACAACCACTGCCTTGCTAAAGAAGCTGAGGGTAAAGGTGATGGACTGGCCAAGCATGTCTCCAGAACTAAACCCTATTGAGCATCTGTGGGGCATCCTCAAAACGGAAGGTGGAGGAGCGCAAGGTCTCTAACATCCACCAGCTCCGTGATGTCGTCATGGAGGAGGGGAAGAGGACTCCAGTGACAACCTGTGAAGCTCTGGTGAACTCCATGCCCAAGAGGGTTGTTAAGGCAGTGCTGGAAAATAATGGTGGCCACACAAAATATTGACACCCTGGGCCCAATTTGGACATTTTCACTTAGGGGTGTACTCACTTTTGTTGCCAGCGGTTTAGACATTAATGGCTGTGTGTTGAGTTATTTTGAGGGGACAGCAAATTTACACTGTTATACAAGCTGTACACTCACTACTTTACATTGTAGCAAAGTGTCATTTCTTCAGTGTTGTCACATGAAAAGATAGAATAAAATATTTACAAAAATGTGAGGGGTGTACTCAATTTTGTGAGATACTGCATGTGGCCCCACGAAGAAAGACCTTCGGTAAGGCAGCCTATGTGCTTCAATAAAAGGGGTTAAACATGTTTGACATAACCTTAGTCTATCCCCAAAAAAAAAAAAAAAAAAAGCAGGCTGACTGGACCATTTGCGTCTTTTTCTGCAGGAGGATCAGTCCACCAAAAACTGAGGTTTCAATTTTCAGATGCTGAAGAATTTAAACATCTGGACAGTTTCTTATATCTTTCTTTCAGAGAATTTGGGGGCTCTTACACACCCTGCGGGATTTTTTTTTCTTTATTTTTAATTTGTATATATTATGGAGAATGTAACATGAGGAGGAGGAACAGAAAGGTTGAAGAGAACACACAAATCTCCAGGGTGTGCAGGAACAAAGTCGGAATTATGGCAGAGGGATCTTGCTGATGGAGTAAAACTACAATTTTCCTTCCTAACTGCAGAATGGTTGACATGAGATATCAGAAGCACTGATGAGGGAGGTCGCCCAAAAAAAGTTCAGGCGCTACTTTTGGGCGCCATGTTTCCCGCTATGCGGGTCGCCATGATTGCAGCGCAATTTATCACGTGACAATTGCGGCAGACCCACATTGCGATTTGAGGGGTCATTCAAATGAATGGCATCTCAAATGCAAGTCCCAGGATTTGTCATTCACACTTCGGCGCTTTCAAATCGCGGGCAGATTCAAAACGCTGAAGTGTGAATGCTGGCCATACACTATACGAAAAATCATTCAAACCCATTTTTGAAAAACAAACGTTCGACCGTGAGAGCAAACGATAGTACCATCATGTAATGACTGATAAATCGTTCAATGAAATAAATGAAACAGTTTTTTATACGTTTTTTTCACATATACCTATTGCAAAAGTCTGGACGGGAAACGCATTACCTTTCAATTTAACATTTGTTCGGCAGAAAATTTCCAAACTTGTCCATCGTTTTTTCAGCTCAAAAACATCCCTACCGATCTGTGCCCATTAACTGGCTGAAAAACGGAAGAACTGTCTAAATGACCGAATTTCGGCTGATTTTTCGTATAGTGTATGGCCAGCAAAACTATAACTGGAGCACTCAAAATCTGGTACAGCCGTGCATGGCAGCCAATCGTCTTCTAACTTCAGCTTGTTCAATTGAGCTTTGACAATAAAACTTGGAAGCCGATTGGTTTGTAAGCAGGGCTGCACGCGATTTTGCACGCCCAGTCTTTGAAAGTAAAGGACTCTCTGGGAGTTATTCACTCAGTCAGCAGACTTGATAGATTTGTATTGTGAGGATGAGCGGTAAAGAGAATATATTGTGTAGCACTACACAGCAGGAAAGAGAGCCAGGGGTATAAGAAGAGCAAAGATGGCTGCCCCCATGTACATATAATTACAAACAATACATAGAAAAAAGTTTTTTAAAAATGATAGCATGCAACAATAAAATGATATTCAATTCAGCCCAGGTTCACACTATAGCGATCTCAGACATCGCATGTGATTTGCACCCGCACCGCAGGCGCCGATCACATGCGATGTCTGTGCGATGTGAGTTCAGCCATACAGTTGTATGGTTGAACTCGCAGAAAAAAAAAAAAAAAAAAAGGAGTGTAGGGACTTTTTTCCCCGCACTGGAATCGGATCACATGGGTGTTCTCACTCATGCGATCCGATGCCTGTCCGAATACACAGTTCGCACTGCGATCTGTGAACTGATCTGGGGGTGTCATTTACATTGTATTGACACTTCCAGCGGTTCGCAGAGGGCTGTGTGAACTGTCTGCAGGAGAGATGCGATGTGGGAACCGGCGCTGGAATCGTGCTGGTTCCCGCATCACTACAGTGTGAACCCGGGCTCAAGCTAGAACCCCCTCCTCTTATAGTCTCAGCTAGGTGTCAACAATCCCTACCTTCCATTACTCCCAGCGGTCTCTTTGCCGAGGCTGAGCTGAGCAGCCAATCTACGTTCTGCTGCCAGAGCTCTCTGTAAAGAAAACAGAAGGATGTCAAAGACTGAAAGCTCCAAAAAGATGTATCCAAGGAGGTGCTGGACTTTTAATACCTATTATTTCAATAGCACAGACAAAACATTATCATTCAACAAAGCAAGAATCCCCTTCAGTAGATGGTCATAATGCGATTAAAAAAAAGACAACCAAAAGCACCAAACTAAATGAAGAAAGAGTTCAAGTCACTAACGATTTACAATATAATCAAAAGCAACCAACGCGTTTTGGGGGCAAACGCGCTTCCCCCTTCATCAGGGCTAGGAATCACCAGATTTCATTTCTTTTCGATTTCTTAACTTGTAGGATATCCATGAATGTTTCCCCCCAATACTAGTAGATGCATTTAACACAATTCAGTCTGGTTAAAGAATTCACTGAGTCCACTAAAAGTGGTTATAAAAAAAGGCAAGTTTCTTTTTCCGAAAAAAAAAAAATATATATATATATATATAAAAAAGGTTATTTTTTTTTAAAAAGGTTTTTACCTT
Source organism: Aquarana catesbeiana (assembly GCF_042186555.1). NCBI lineage: Eukaryota > Metazoa > Chordata > Amphibia > Anura > Ranidae > Aquarana > Aquarana catesbeiana. The sequence continues at coordinate 391,006,709 of NC_133329.1, forward strand.
AAAAAAGGTAAAAAAACCTTCAGCCTTTACAATCACTTTAACCACTTGACAACTGGGCACTTAAACCCCCTTCCTAACCAGACCAATTTTCAGCTTTTGGTGCTCTCACATTTTGAATGACAATTACTCAGCCATGCAACACTGTATCTATATGAAATTTTTGTCCTTTTTTTTTTACACAAATGGAGCTTTCTTTTGGTGGTATTTAATCACCGCTGGGTTCTTTATTTTTTGCGCCGTAAAAGAAAAAAGACCGAAAAATCTGTAAAAAAATGCATTTTTCTTCATTTCTGTTATAATATTTTGCAAATTAGTAATTTTTCTTCATATATTTTGGCCAAAATTTATACCGCTACATATCTTTGGTAAAAATAACCCAAATCGGTGGATATTATTTGGTCTTTGTGAAAGTTATAGAGTCCAAAAGCTATGGTGCGAATATCTGAAAATTGATCACACCTGAAGTACTGACGGCCTATCTAATTTCTTGAGACCCTAACATGCCAGAAAAGTACAAATACCCCCCAAATGATACCTTTTTGGAAAGAAGACATTCCAAGGTATTTAGAAAGATGCATGGTGAGATTTTTGAAGTTGTAATTTTTTCCCACAATTCTTTGCAAAATCAAGGTTTTTTTTTTACTTTTTTTTTTTCCCACAAAATTGTCATATTAGCAGGTTATTTCTCACACACCACATATGCATACCACAAATTACACCCCAAAACACATTCTGCTATTACTCCCGAGTACGGCGATACCACATGTGTGAGACTTTTACACAGCGTGGCCACATACAGAGGCCCAACATGCAGGGAGCACCTTCAGGCGTTCTGTAGCTCCCAGGCCAATTCTGACATTTCTCTCCTACATGTAAAAATCATCATTTATTTGCTAGAAAATTACATAGAACCCCAAAACATTATATATGTTTTTTAGCAAAGACCCTAGAGAATACAATGGCGGTCGTTGCAACTTTTTATCTCGCACGGTATTTGCGCGTTTTTTTTGGGAAAAAAACTGTTTTGTGCTTTACAAAAACCAAAACAGTAAAGTTAGCCTAATGTTTTTGCATAATGTGAAAGATGAAGTTATACTGAGTAAATAGATACCCAACATGTCACCTTTCAAAATTGCACGCGCTTGTGGAATGGCGCCAAACTTTGCTACTCAAAAATCCCCATAGGCGACGCTTTAAAATTTTTTACTGGTTACGAGTTACAGAGGAGGTCTAGGGCCAAAATTATTACTCTCGCTCTACCGATCGCAGCGATACCTCACATGTGTGGTTTGAACACGGTTTTCATATGTGGGCGGGACTTACGTATGCGTTCGCTTCTGCATGCGAGCACGCAGGGACAGGGGCGCTTTAAAATTTTTTAATTTTTTTTATTGTTCATTTTACTTTATTTATTTTAGTTTGATGCTTTTTTCCAAAAAAAAAAAAATTTTTGACCACTTTTATTCCTATTACAAGGAATATAAACATCCTTGTAATAGGAATATGGCATGACAGGTCCTCTTTACAGTGAGATATGGGGTCAATAAGACCCCACATCTCACCTCTAGGCTGGGAAGCCTGAAATAAAAAAAAAAAAAAAAAAAAAAAAAACGATCCTGGCTTCGATCGTAGCGGTGAGTCGGTAGAAGCGCGGGAGGGGGGGACATCCCCTCTCGCCTCCCGTAAGAACGATCAAGCAGTGGAACAGCTGCTATGATCGTTCTCATGGTGTAGGGAATCGCCGGCTGAAAAAGCCGATATCTGAATGATGCCTGTAGCTGCAACCATCATTCAGATATCTCCGCACAAAGTCAAGGACGTTGTATGACGGCCGGTGGGCGGGAAGTGGTTAAAACGCATTTTTTTTTTAACACAAAGTTGTCCATTTATACAATATTTCTACCACATAACATGTACATACCAAAAATGACACCCCAAAATAGATTCCCCTGCTCCTCCTGAGTACGGCGATACCACATGTGTGAGACTTCCACAGCCTGGCCACATACAGAGGCCGAGTACAGCTGAGCATGGCTCGGTATGGCGGGGTATTGCGGAGTATGGCGGGGTATGGCGGGGTATTGCGGAGTATGGCAGGGTATTGCGGAGTATGGCGGGGTATTGCGGAGTATGGCGGGGTATTGCGGAGTATGGCGGGGTATTGCAGAGCATGGCGGAGTATGGCGGGGTATTGCGGAGTATGGCGGGGTATTGCAGGGTATTGCAGGGTATGGCAGAGTATGGCAGAGTATGGCGGGGTATGGCGGGGTATGGCGGGGTATGGCGGGGTATTGCGGAGTATGGCGGGGTATGGCGGGGCATGGCGGGGCATGGCAGAGTATGGCGGGGGCATGGCAGAATATGGCGGGGGCATGGCAGGGTATGGCGGGGGCATGGCAGGGGCATTGCAGAGTATGGCGGGGGCATTGCAGAGTATGGCGGGGGAATTGCAGAGTATTGCACAGCATTGCAGAGTATTGTGGGGGCATTGCAGAGTATTGTGGGGGTATTGCAGAGTACTGCACAGCATTGCAGAGTATTGTGGGGGTGTTGCAGAGTATTGCACAGCATTGCAGAGTATTGTGGGGGTGTTGCAGAGTATTGCACAGCATTGCAGAGTATTGTGGGGGTGTTGCAGAGTATTGCACAGCATTGCAGAGTATTGTGGGGGTATTGCAGAGTATTGTGGGGGTGTTGCAGAGTATTGCTCAGCATTGCAGTGTAGTGGGGATGGCTGAGCATGGATGGATGGATGCCTGGATGTCTCTGTGCAGCGCTGTGGGCACTACACATACAGCCCACAGCGCTGCAGACATCCATCCATCCCCCTCCCCGCTCACTGTGTACCGATCGGTACACAGGCGGGGAGGAGAGGAACCGGCGTCATCAGATGACGCCGGTCTGTTTACATGTGATCGCGCCGTCATTTGACGGCGCGATCACATGGTAAACGGCCGCGATCAGCGGCCATTTACCGGGATCCGTGATGTGCCGGGTCCTCTGGACCCGGCGGTCACGGATGTGTTCGGGTGCGCGCCCCAGGGGGCGCGCGAGAGGGGAATTCTGGGAGGACGTCATAGTACGTCCACCCAGAGTTATCCAACCGCCCTGCAGCCGTCATTCGGCTATGGGCCGGTTGGTAACTGGTTAAAAACAGCACAGGCAAAGGATTCCATTGCAAAACATCAAAACTGTTTCGATGTTCAAAATGCCTACCCTATTCTAAAGCCTCGTACACACACGATGCGATTGTTGGCAGGGGATTGTCTGTTGACAGACTGTTGGCCTAAAATCTGGCCCTTTGTAAGCTAATTTTGACAATTGTTGTCCAACTTTCTGCCAACAAATGTTGGATGACAGGCTAGTAAATTGTCGGCGGACAACGGCTCCACGTCAGATTTTTGTATGGTCAGTACACAAATCCGTCACACAAATGTTGAACGTACAAACACGAATGCTCGGAATCAATGCTCACCAAACACAAAAATTAGCAGAAAGGGCCTAAAGGGTGGCTCTCAAGAGCTGAAATTCCTCGTAGTACGTCACTACGTTCGTGTTTGTTGGCCGACAATTGTGTACCGTTAGTATGCAAGATAAGTTCCAGGCACACGCCCTGAAGACAAAAATCAGACACTCGGTTGGCCAACAATCTGATCGTGTGTACCAGGCTTTAGGATGGAATGATGAAAAAGAATCAGTGAAAATCAACTCTGAAATGTCTCACCTTCTCCCGGTCACTCATTGCTGCAAATCTTTTCTTCTCAGCCTCCTCGGCCTCCCTCCTCAGCCTCTCTTCCTTCTCCTCCTTCTCTTTCTGCTTTCGCAGGGATTTCTGAGCTTTCTTCTTTTCAGCCCGGCGAGCCTCCGCCTCCTCTGAGATGGGTCCTGGGATCTGAGTCCACCAAAAAAAAAAAAAAAAAGTTCAAGGACACGTATTATTGAAGGGCTAAAAGGTCAAAATTAACTGGAGGAAAAAATCTTCTGCCCTGCTACCGAAAACTATGGGGGTAAAGAGACCAGCTGGGTCATTAAAGTGTATGTAAAGCCAAAGCTTTTTTTTTTTTTTTTTTTTTTTTTATAGAATACTGTTATAGAATACAGAAGGATAGACCCTCTTTATTGCAGGGTGTGTACCAACTAGGTAGTGTCACCCTCGCGATGATTGGTCCTAGTGAAGTGATGAAAAATCTGAAACGTGTTGTCACAAGAACAGGAGGTGAAGAGAAATTATCTAATGCATACTTTGGTGATATCTCATCTTAGATCTCGCTGTGCCTCTGGGACAGGAAGTAAAGGAAAAATCTCTCCAACTGGACAGAGTCTTTACCATACCCTACTCTAAGGCTACCTTCACACATGTACAGTGTGAATTCCCTCTCTGTTTCCACTGCGAATTTCCTAAGCAGCTGTTCAGATGCAAATTTTAGGAGCCGGCGGCCACTGGCATCTTTAACATTGGCTGGTTAAGGAGCGCCGGGAAAAAAAACGGCGTTGGATCCCCCCCCTCCCCTAAAAATCTATACCAGACCCTTATTTTATTTTTTTTTTTCAGGTTAGGTGGTGGCAGCGGGCATCGTGGTTAATGATGAATCTTCACCGGGGATATTGTTTTTCATTTTTAATAAAGGAATTGTCGAAAACTTGTGTTGGGTCTTGACTCACTTTTTTAGTGAATGGGTAGAGGTACTACGTACCTCATACTCATTCATGTGTTGGGGGGGGGGGATGGGGGCTCGATCTGCTCTGCGGGCCCCAGATTCCGATAAGCCCCTTGCCCGCAGACCCCCCCAACCACTGGCCATGGTTGTGGGAAAGAGGCCCTTGCTCCAAGCACACCCCCCCCATGTTGAGGGCATGTGGCCTGGTAGGGTTGAGGAGGGGGGGGCACGCTCGCCCCCCCCCCTCCCTTTTTGGCCTGCTAGGCTGCATGCTTAGACAAGGGTCTGGCATGGATTTTAGGGGGACCCCATGCCGCTATTGTACAAAATTTGGGCATGGGGGTTCCCCTCAAAATCCATACCAGACCTAAGATAAAAATATTAAAAGATAACCATGAATAATGGCCTCAGAATTATCGCTGTATGGCAATACGCAACATAGGTAGCGCACAACTTCATACGTCGGCGCCCCCAACGCATGTGTTTATGCTTGTATGGGTGTGTAAGGGGGTAAAATTAATTTTTTTTTAATTTTTACAGGTGTCCACTAGACCCCTAATGTCTTACCTGCCTTCCACTGAAGATTGTGCTTCATTAGCTAAACTCCCAGCCATAGAGGCCGGGGAAATTGAAAGCCAAACTCAGAAATGACGTATTGCGTGCAGGGGTGGCCCGTCTATTAAAAGGTGCACAGGCGCCGCCCCCCTTGTCCATCACCACCTCCCCTATCCATGTGTCCGACCCCTTTCAGAACACCGGTGCATGAATTCCAACGGGGAGGGGCTGTTTTTTTGAAGCACCAATTAGAGCCAGAGGCACTAAAAGGCTTAAATATAGGGTGGGCTCGGGTCGATCCCACCCTGGTGTGTTACAACAGCGAATGAATATTTGCTGTTGTAACACTGATCATCCTCCCGGCCAATCAGGAAGCAGGTTTTGACACTGGTCACCCAATTGACTGAAAAGGACAGGCGATCTTATTTGATGCCTAGGAGGAGGAGGGAAGGAGCTGGAAGCTGCCATGGAGGAGAGGACCCACAGCCGAGCTGCTGCACCATGCTGCCTGCCTGCCAATTTGTAGTCTCCTCTTTCCCTAGTGGCACCCGCCATAGGGTCCTGGGCCCACAGAACCCAAGAGTCACGGTGTGGGCACACTACAGGAAGTCCATCAACCACCTGACAGCCGGCTTGTCAGATTTACACAGCAGCCAGGAGTTGGTTAACTCCGCACTGCTGCCGATGTATAGGTTAGTAACAGCAAAAGAGTTAAACTACTTTTAGTTCACACTCTTGCCAATTGGCATAGTACAGCACCCCAATGTCTGCTTCTCTCACCAATGACTCATCTGTCAAGCACAGGCAGAGAATCATCTCCAGACCTTTTGTACAGGGAAGCAATTTGTTGCCTGGTTACTGACACGTTTAGCGGATATTCAGAAACTAGAAACCTGATAGAGGGGGGTGTGTGGCCTGAGGCTGTATGGCGTAAGGAGTGCAGAGTGAGAGCTCCGGGTGCCCATTCTCATCCTTTGGGGCTAAATCATCCTAATTTTTGGAACACAATACCTGATCTGCCTAGAGAACCTTCGGGACTCATGTAGCCACCGAAGCTTGCTCAGGGAGCTTTGGCGAAACTTGATTAATACCGAAATGACAAACGAGACACAGCGGAGGAAGATGGCTCCGCGCCTGCCTCGGGGGAGGAAGGCCCACCCTCCGGAGACACTACCCACATCCTCGATGCCGTCTCCCTGTGCCAAACGACCCTCACGTCCAAAATAGAGGAGGTCAAAGTAGACATTTCCCTTATCCGTCAGGACATTCATAAGCTGAGGGAGAGGGTGACCGAAACGGAGCGCAGGATCGGGAAAGTAGAAGATAACATCCCGCCATTACAGATCACCACGGAATCCAGTACCAACTTAATGCCGTCCTCAGCAAGCAGAATGACATGGAAAACAGACTCCGCCGCTGTAACCTCAGGTTCGCGGGGCTCCTGGAAAACCTCATTACCAACTTTGGCAGGGAGGCCTTCTCCACGTTCGTAGTGGAACGCGCGCACTCGCTCGCTGCAAGACCACCACCAACCGGAGCCCCTCCGTGCATCTTCATAGCGAAGCTACTAAACTACCGGGACACCATCTACCGGCACATCGCAGTATTCCCGGACTTCTCCAAGAAGGTCCAGAAGAAGAGGGCACAGTTCTCTGAAGCTAAACGACAACTGCGCAATCATCACTTGGCCTACGCCATGTTGTTCCCAGCGCGCCTCCGTGTGATTTGAGACGGCAAGGCACACTTTTTTTTGAGGACCCCTCCACGGTCATTCCATGGCTGGAGAGAAAGGACGCAGCTGCCCCTGCACCATCCTAACATCCTGGTCACATCTCACAGATGCGCCTTGCTGATCGGGACTTTCGAGACGTTTGATCCTACCATTCCCTCTGAACCGTAAGTTGACCTCGGTCTGTCCCGCCCCCCCCCCCCCCCCCCAACTACTACCCCCCTCTCTTTTTGTCCCCTTTATTTTTCTTTCCCCCTTTTTGGACATACTTGGGGCACTCTGGGCAGTGCCCCTGAACTACCCAAACTCCCTTCTCCTGATCTGGCACGGGGCAACAAGCGCACCGCCATCTTCACCCTAGTCCCCCTGATATGCACTGTCCCCCAAACGTATCCATGCAGCCACTCTCGAACAATGCACCTGCACCCCCTTAGCATCTATATGCTATCCCACATAGCACCGTTGTGCACTTCTGATAACTTTTGTTCGCCCCCAGGGACAGGCAAGAATGCATCTGGACCTCCATTCCCCATGCACTTTTCCCCCACTCCCATCAACGCAGATGCAAATCGCTGCTACATCAAGTTTTCTTTCCCTGGCCAGCAGCAACCCCCATGGCAGTGGAGGGCTGCCACAAGTTTGAACTGCCGCGCTGGGCCAGAGCTGGCAAAGTTATTTTTTTGATGTTACTGTTTACTTGCTCATTGTATTATCTGACATGTCTTACACTGCTATATACGTTTGATTATCTGCTGCTGTTTTCCCCTGGTTGCCTCCTCGCCATCATGATGCCCTGCTGGCTTGTTGCGGCTTCTATGCTGCCCTTTATGACCCACTCGTAGGGCACCATCATATACCAAACACCGGGACCCTTGTTCCACAATATGATACAGTATACAGAAATTATATTATGTGTGGGGGTGGACACGGGCCGCCCCTTGTTGATCCGACTGCACTCCCAGTCAGTACCATCACGACTATGGCGTCCCTTAAGATAGTAACGTGGAATGTGTGGGGACTGAGAGCCAAACCTAAGCGATTGGCTGTCCTCTCCCACCTCAAAGCCATGCGTGCAGATGTTTCTGTTCTAGTAGAGACTCATAACGGGTCAAATGCAGATGGCACTCAAGAAGCCTTGGGTGGGGTGGGTTTACCAGGCCCCCTACACCAATACATCTGTTGCTATCCTCATTGCCATGTGGGTACAGTTCCAACTCCACAGCCTACAGTCAGATCGACACGGCTGGTTCCTCTTCCTTCACGCCACTTTCGATGGACTTGAGGTTCTGCTCTTAGCATTTTACATCCCCCCACCATTTCAGTTTACCACTCTGAGGGAGTCAGTGACGTTCATGACCCAGCACCCCACGGTGCCCGCCATATGGTTAGGGGACTTTAACATGGTCATCAACCCTCTCCTTGACAGTTCCCATTCGCCCACCCCAACATCAACCCAACACACTTCTACTAGGTTTGGCAGGTTCCTCCTGGAATTCGCCATGACAGATACCTGGAGGCATAAGTACCCTAACACTACCGCCTATTCCTGCTTCACTCCCTCACAAGCCACAATGTCTCACATAGATATGATTATGCTGTCCCCCACTCTGATCCCGGACCTCCTTGATGTGGGATTCGGTGTCAGGTTCCTCTCAGACCATTCATCATACTGGGCTACCCTACACCTGCCCTCCACCCCTTCGATCTGCATCTGGAGGCGGAACCCATTTGGCTCACCTTCCTCACGGACTTGGAGAGTATCCAACGAGAATGGACCCATTACTTTCAATCCAATGCGGGGTCAGCTTCAGTGGGGATAGTGTGGGAGGCATTCAAACTGCATGTCCGCATGATACTTTCCATACGCATAAATAGACACAAGATCTCCTCTAAGCTTATCCTACAGCAAGCCAAGGAAAAACTAAGCTCTCTTGAGCAGGTTTTCTTGGCAGACCCATCGATCTCCAACTCTGTCCAGTTACGCTTACACTCTAGACTAACAGACCATCTACACTTTGAAAAAGCTAAACGGGTCATCTTCTTTAGTAAACAAAAAACCTTTGAGCATGGTGAACGCTCTGGCAAACTCTTGACATATATGGCCCATTTGGATTATAGCCTTCCAGTGGTGGTAAAGCTCCGTTCGGAAGCTGGAGTCATACTTGCTGACCCCGCGCAGGTGGCCCACGAGTTTAGACAATTCTACTCAGACCCATATACCTCAAAGGCTGGTCGCCACCTGAACGACCTACATCTACTTCTGCAGAACATTGACTTCCCTTCCTTCACTGACTCCCAAATAGAGCTCCTTGAGGCGCCTATCACTGAGGAATGCATAGCGGAGGCAATAGCAAGCCTACCGACATCCAAAGCCCCGGGTTCCGACGGCTACCCCCTGGAATTCTACTCCCCATTCCAAGAAATCCTCCTCCCCAAGCTACAAACACTCAACTCACACATATACGAGACTGGCACACTCCCACACACCATGGGTGAAGCCCTCATGGCCCCTATCCTGAAACCAGGAAAAGACCCCCTCTACCCTGAATCGTACCGCTCCATTTCTCTCTTACAATTAGATGTCAAAATACTGGCCAAGATCCTCGCCCTAAGACTCAATAAAGTGATACTCAGCCTCATACACGCCGACCAAACTGGATTCATGCCCAATAAAAACACTGCATTCAACCTCCGGAGGCTCTTCATGAATCTCCAAGCCACTCATGACAATGTTGGCTCCCGGGTGGTGGTTAGCCTAGATGCTGCTAAGGCATTTGATTCAGAATGAATGGAGCTACCTGTGGGAATGCCTCCGCATATTCGGCTTCGGCCCCAGATACATCAAATGGCTCCAGCTCCTCTACCAGGCTCCCACTGCCCGGATCCAGGTCAATGGCAAAATATCCAGACATAGACTGGGTGGAGGGAACCGCGCATTCATTTAAGGCTCGCCAATTCCTTAATGTCTTGCAGGACAATTTTATGGGTCAGATGGTAGACGCACCAACTAGAAATAAAACATTACTGGATCTACTGATTACCAACAATACAGACCTGAACACGGATGTGGAAATACGGGGCAATTTAGGTAACAGTGATCACAGGTCAATTAGTTTCAGTATAAATCACACAAATAGGAAACATAAAGGGAATACAAAGACACTGAATTTCAAAAGAGCCAACTTCCCTAAACTACAAACCTTGCTAAAAGGCATAAACTGGGATAAAATATTAGGAACAAAGAATACGGAGGAGAGATGGGTTTGCTTTAAGAGCATATTAAATAAGGGCATTAGCCAATGTATGCCATTGGGTAATAAATTTAAAAGAGCGAACAAAAGTCCTGGATGGCTTAACTCCAATGTAAAAATGCATATAAAAGCAAAGCAGAAGGCCTTCAAAAAATACAAGGTTGAGGGATCATCCTCAGCATTCAGACTTTATAAAGAATGCAACAGGAAATGTAAGGGTGCAATTAGGACAGCTAAGATAGAACATGAAAGACACATAGCGGAGGAGAGCAAAAAAAATCCCAAGAAATTCTTTAAGTCTGTAAACAGTAAAAAAGGGAGGACAGACCATATTGGCCCCATAAAGAATGAGGAAGGACATCTGGTTACAAAGGATGAGGAGATGGCAAAGGTATTGAATTTATTCTTCTCCTCAGTCTTCACGAGTGAATCAGGGGGCTTCAGTAACCAAAACTGCAGTGTTTATCCTCATGACACAACACAGGAAGCACCTCCATGGTTAACAGAGGACGGAACTAAAATTAGACTTGAGAAACTTAACATTAATAAATCACCGGGACCAGATGGCTTGCATCCAAGGGTACTTAGGGAACTCAGTCAAGTGATTGCCAGACCGTTGTTCCTAATTTTTACAGATAGTCTACTGACTGGAATGGTACCAGCTGATTGGAGAAAATCCAATATAGCACCAATATTTAAAAAGGGCCCAAAATACATCCCTGGGAATTACAGACCAGTTAGCCTAACATCAATAGTATGTAAGCTCTTGGAGGGGATGATAAGGGACTATATACAAGATTTTAGTAATAAGAACGGTATCATTAGCAGTAATCAGCATGGATTCATGAAGAATCATTCTTGCCAAACCAATCTATTAACCTTCTATGAGGAGGTGAGTTGCCATCTAGATAAAGGAAGGCCCGTAGACGTGGTGTATCTGGATTTTGCAAAAGCATTTGACACAGTTCCCCATAAACGTTTACTGTACAAGATAAGGTCCATTGGCATGGACCATAGGGTGAGTACATGGATTGAAAACTGGCTACAAGGGCGAGTTCAGAGGGTGGTGATAAATGGGGAGTACTCGGAATGGTCAGGGGTGGGTAGTGGGGTTCCCCAGGGTTCTGTGCTGGGACCAATCCTATTTAATTTGTTCATAAACGATCTAGAGGATGGGATAAACAGTTCAATCTCTGTATTTGCAGACGATACTAAGCTAAGCAGGGCAATAACTTCTCCGCAGGACGTGGAAACCTTGCAAAAAGACCTGAACAGATTAATGGGGTGGGCGACTACATGGCAAATGAGGTTCAATGTAGAAAAATGTAAAATAATGCATTTGGCTGGCAAAAATATGAATGCAATCTATACACTGGGGGGAGAACCTCTGGGGGAATCTAGGCTGGAAAAGGACCTGGGGGTCCTAGTAGATGATCGGCTCAGCAATGGCATGCAATGCCAAGCTGCTGCTAACAAAGCAAACAGAATATTGGCATGCATTAAAAGGGGGATCAACTCCAGAGATAAAACGATAATTCTCCCGCTCTACAAGACTCTGGTCCGGCCGCACCTAGAGTATGCGGTCCAGTTCTGGGCACCAGTCCTCAGGAAGGATGTACTGGAAATGGAGCGAGTACAAAGAAGGGCAACAAAGCTAATAAAGGGTCTGGAGGATCTTAGTTATGAGGAAAGGTTGCAAGCACTGAACTTATTCTCTCTGGAGAAGAGACGCTTGAGAGGGGATATGATTTCAATTTACAAATACCGGACTGGTGACCCCACAATAGGGTTAAAACTTTTTTGCAGAAGAGAGTTTAATAAGACTCGTGGCCACTCATTAAAATTAGAAGAAAAGAGGTTTAACCTTAAACTACGTAGAGGGTTCTTTACTGTAAGAGCGGCAAGGATGTGGAATTCCCTTCCACAGGCGGTGGTCTCAGCGGGGAGCATTGATAGCTTCAAGAAACTATTAGATAAGCACCTGAATGACCGCAACATACAGGGATATACAATGTAATACTGACACATAATCACACACATAGGTTGGACTTGATGGACTTGTGTCTTTTTTCAACCTCACCTATTATGTAACTATGTAACTATACCCCTTCCCTCTGTCCCGGGGTACCCGCCAGGGATGTCCCATACCCCCCATGCTCTATGCATTGGCTGTTGAACCCTTTGCCATTGGGGCACACCCTGACATAAAGTGCCTCCGCATGGGGCGAGTGACTGAAGTCCTCAGTCTCTATGCGGATGATATGCTCCTGTACTTAGAGGACGCCAGCCCCTCATTGTCAGCGACCCCACAATTAATTCAACAGTTTGGCACTTTCTTGGGGCTGCAGATCAACTGGTCCAAATCCCAAATTCTCCCCAATAGACATCACGGCCCCCACAGCCACTCAGGTGGCCCTTCCACTAGTAAGGACAAACCAACTTAAATATCTCGGTGTACAGTGCTCACGATCTCTTAAAGATTACATGCACTTCAATCTAGAACCCTTGTATTGTCTCCTCAAAAGCAAAACCATAGTCTGGGCTAGACTCCCTCTTGAAGTCATGGGTCGCATTAACCTAGTTAAGATGATCCTTCTTCCCAAGCTACTCTACCTATTCTGGCATGCCCCTCTCTACATCCCAGCCCGAGTTTTTAGATCTATGGAATCCATACTCAATACGTTTGTGTGGGGCCCCTCCAGACATAAGTTGTCATGGCAGACCCTAAAACGCCCTGTTCTCCTTGGTGGCACAGCCCTCCCTGACCTTGCACTATACTACATAGCCTCCCAGCTGTCCCACTTTTTCTACTTCAACCACCAAGATAAGCTTCGGTACTCTACCATGGTATGCACGTCGGTCACCAACATGGTGGCCCACCCTTTCCAGATACTTTTTTGTAATCATCGGGGTCTCCCCCGCCTTGGTGACAGACGACATATGTTGACCCATCACTGCAAAATATGGCAACTGGCGCTGGACACTACTGAAGCTCCCCCCCTACAAGCTCACACACCACTCTGGGACAACCCCCAACTACCTGAACTGATGACTATCCCTGTCCACAACATATGGATTGCCAAAGGCATCATATACCTTTCCCAAGTCATATCAGCTGGCACGGTGAGATCATTTCAGGCCCTCAAGGAAGAGTTTGCCCTTCCCAATCATATGCTTTTCCATTACCTTAAGGTACAACATGCCCTCCAATCCCAGTTCGGTGCCTCTATTCCCAGGCATGGTCCTGGGAAGGGATCCCAAGAAACTCATCTCCTTTCTTTACAACCACCTTCTAAAACCCTCAGCCACCACCCATGCCTACCAACTGAAAACTAAATGGGAGTCCAACCTGGGGGAACTGGAAGATGAGGAATGGGGGGAAATACTAGAGTCCTATAAAAAAGTGTCCCCTAAACTATCAGACCGGCTCACGCACCACTACATCCTTCACAGATCATACATCACCCCTTCACACCTCTCAAAATATAAGCCAGATACCGGCTCAGCCTGCCCCAGGTGTGACGATCCTGACAGCACTTTCTACCACCTGATATGGTCCTGCCCACCCCTTCAGCAATACTGGACACAAACCGTAAAATTCCTACATGACTGTATGGGCTCCCCCCTGTCACTCTGCCCACTCCAGTGTATACTTGGCCTCCTACCCCATTCCAGAAGAAGAGAAATACTTAACCACCTTTTTACAGGAAACCCTTTTCACAGCTCGTATGCAGATAGCCCAACTGTGGCTCAGAGCCGCCTCCCCTACTATCCAGCAATGGAAAAGGGCAGTGAACATCACCCTCCCATATAAAAAAAAGTCTTATACCTCCACCGAGGATGCCCAGGCAAGTACAATAAAATCTGGGACAGATGGGTAGACGATTCCTCCACCTGCGTAGACTAGGAGGAGTCCCCCTTCCTGCAATGGGCTTAGACCACACTTTATGTCCCCGGTCTTCCACTCTTCCTCGGACAGTAGGATACACCAACTACACTATATGATGCCGGCTCTGTTTGCCGCCATGTTGGCGCAGTGAGTTCCCATGCACAACTATTATCTACACCTGTTATGAACCCAAAATGCTATGGTTATAAGCAATGACTGGGACTATCTCAGCTGTAGATGTGAGATGTCAGACTTTTTACTCCTTTGTTAGGTGCCTGTTGTACCCTGTTTAATGTATGTAAGCTCCGTATTGAATATTATGCTCAAACTTTATACTTGATTAAAAAAAAAAAGAAACCTGTCAGAGCAGCAAAGACACTCAGAGGCAAAAAAAACAAACAAAAAACAAAAACGTATATCTAAAAATTTAATTTCAATTTCCCAGCTTTGACCCCCTCGCCCTGCCCCAAGCATGCTGAGAAGACAGGGAAACACTTTACAAATACGAAAACTCTTTGACACACACCTGAGATTTGCTGTAGTTGTATTTGTCTGGGTTATCCTCCCGATATTTCCGGAAGCCGTTCCTGGTGCGTTTATCAGCACACAAGGAATATGGCGTCTGTGCGGCAGAGTCCCTAGAAGAAACAATTACAAATGGATTGCTGGCAACAAAATTACAGAAAACAAAATTATTGCAACATTGAAAATAGTCATTATAATCCTTTGTAAGTTAACAGAAACCCACAAAGACTTCCACAACTCTGCCCTGAGCTACATCACTAACCTAGTCTCAAAATACCAACCAAACTGTCCTCTCTGCTCCTCCTTCTGCTCTCTAGCCCCCTTGTCACCTCCTCTCATGCTCACCTCTGGGACTCCTCCCAGAGCCCCTCGAATCCTCTGGAACACCTTACCCCAATCTGTCCAAATATTTCCTGTGTCTGCCTATCAGCAATTTCTGAAAAGGCCTATCCTGACTCCAACTGATAAACAGTGGGTTGAACGAAAAACATCTGACAGCTCCAGTCGCTGCACTAATAATCCAATGTTAGTACAGAAATCTCGTCTGCTGTTCTATTGTGTTCTGACAGGGAACGCCGCCCCCCCCTCCCGCCAGAACACTCCGGTCAGCTACTGGTTTTCTAGCATGCACATCCGACATAGGCCGGTGAACGGACAGCTTCTGTCGGACTGGCTGCCATGCACACGGACCGAATGTCAGACAGTTTTGTATTGAACCGGCCAATGTCATCTGACATTCGGCCCATGTGTACTAGGCTTTACCCAATCCTCTGCTCCTCCCTGCAGCTTCTGAACCCCTGCGCACTAGAGGTCTAGGATCCTGACATCAAGACCCAGAGCATAGTCCATAATAGAGGATGCTGAGGCACAGTCTACCACTGGACTGTGGGGGAGCAGAGGATCAGGAAAGAAAAACAGTTTTTGCCCGGCGAAAGATGTCACGGAAAAAACAAAACAAAAAACAGTCAGTGTTGATGGGGGAAATTCCTCCCACTGAGCTATTGTGTTCTCCCAGAAAGGAGGGGGCACACAACGATTATTGCTAGTGGCTATAGTCGCTGGAAATAATCACATGAAAAATCCGACAGGCTGGTTGTACCCAAGTCGATTGATCCATTAGCTTTCATACAATCTGCCTGCGCATACATGGTTTGAATCTCGGCCAATCTCTGCTGAACCAGCCAAGATTTGAACAGTCTATGGCCAGCTTTAGACAAATCAAGCACAGCCTCACAGCAAGGAAGGATTTTTATTTTTATCCGCCCTGAGCTTTAAATAATGAGTGTTAGATGATTTCCCATCAGCATGCAGAGATGCATACTGATGTGAATTTAACGGAAAGGTCCACTTTAAGGTAAACCAGTATAAGATGGGAGTTTTTTTTTGTAGGTTTCTACTTTTGCGCTGGTTTACTAAATGCACCAAACAGATTTAGTTAAATAAATAATTCTGAGGGTGGCCATGAGATATTACCTGAGGGCCGGGTCCCAGCCAGCATTCATAAGCAGACAAGCCACTTCTCCGTGTCCTGCTGCCGCAGCTACGTGTAGGAGTGTACGCTGCTCCAATGGAAGACGCTCATTCACCAGTCTGCTCACCACCTCACAGGCTGGGGATCTGGTCAGAGGGGGCGAGGAAGAGGAAAAGTCAGGGGTGAGATCCTGCAGGATCCGTTTAGCGGTCTCAGAATCTCCCGTCTTGCAGCAGGTGAACAAGGCATTCCGCACCCTGCTCAGCTCATCACCTTGTGTAAACACAACAGCATGCATATAGAAACCAATTAGACTCGGCTATTGCCAGCTTTAAAGGCTGCTGTAATGAGAATGCAAAGTCCTTTTTTTAAGTTTTGTTACAGGATATGTATAGGTGTTCAGTTTAGCCCCTTGGCCTCCTGGTCCTTTAAGGGGTTTCAGATGCTGGGAGGAAAGGTGGGGTTTATAATCATATGGCCACCGTAAATGGCATGAACCAAAAGCTCCTGATCGCACAACCTTTTTTCGCAATATTGCACGCATATATGCGGCCACTCAGCGCCAAGGCCCACCCGCATACTTGCGTCCTATCAGCGCCAAGAGGTTAGCTGCTTGCTGACCGCACTATGGCAGTTTGACTGCTACAGGGCGGCAGCTGTGCGACGGATAATTTTTGTGTGTGTGTGTGTATATATATATATATATATATATATATATATATATACATACATACATACATACACACATACACATACACTATAGATATATACATACTATCTATATATATATATATATATATATATATATATATATATATATATATATATATATATATATACACATACATATATACATATATACATACACACACACACACACACACATATACATACACACACATACATATATACACACACACACACACATACATATATATACACACACACACGTGATCAGGCTTTCCCAGGTAGGTGGGCCCATGCTCGGGCTCACACACAGCGGGAGCCCAGCGGTGGGTACTTCAGACTCGATGTCCCTGTTTAGTACACAGGCAGAATGGCGAGCTGATGTAAACCAGGCAGATCGTCGTTCTGTCATTAGGGAAGGCATTGATCCTGTGTTCCTGCAAAAGCAAGGACACGTATTTATCCCTTTCCTTAGTAAAAGTACCTCCCCCCACACACACAGTACACAAGCACTGGCTAGGAACACATTTAACCCTTTGATCGCCCCTGATGTTAACCCTTTCCCAGCCAGTGTCATTAGTAGAGTGACAGTGCATATTTGTTAGCGCTGGTCATTGCATTAGTGTCACTGGTCCCCAAAAAGTGTCAAAAGTGTCAGTTAGTGCCCAAAATTGTCCGCCGCAATATTGCAGTCCCACTATAAGTCGCTGATCGCCGCCATTACTAGTAAAAATAAATAAATCTATCCCATAGTTTGTAGACGCTATAACTTTTGTGAAAATAATATAAATATACGCTTATTGGGATTTTCTTTACAAAAAAATATGTAGCAGAATACATATTGGGCTAAATCGATGAAGAAATTTGATTATTTTCAATATTTTTATTGGATGCGCTTTATAACAAAGTAAAAAATTGTTGTTTTCTTTTTTCAAAATTGTGGGTCTTTTTTTGGCGATTAGCGCAAAAAAAAAAAAAAAAAAAAAAAAAAAACTCAGAAGGATCAGCAGTAGCGGTCTTTCAGTACTACTACTGATATAAATAATAGAGCTAAGCCCAGGTGTCATGCACCTTGCTGGACCAAACTCATAGTGTGCCATTATTTTTACAAAAAGGAGCTAAATTCCTGGAATTAAGCTTTTAGACCTATTCACACCAGTGCAGTAACGCATGTTTTACTGTATGTCTCTACAACCCAGGAGACAAAGTGCTATGTGGTGCGGTGCCATCAATTTTGACAACTATGTTGCAGCTACCATCAACTCATTTTAAATGGCAACTCAACCCCAAGAGCATGCAGATGTGAACCACATGTGATGCAAGTGTTAAACCACATGTTAGCAGCCCATTAAAAATTAGTTGACTCCCGAAATGCAACACATGTTGAAGGCCAAGTGCACTTTTAGGATTATGTTACACTCAAGCATTTGCACCCCCCCCCCCCCCACCTGCCTCCCCCCCCCCCCGACAGCATGCAGTGGTTCTTCTCCCCTACAAAACATCATATTTGAAATTGGCACAACTGTTTGGGGCTCCGTCCTGCATGTATGACCAACATGTACTGATCTTTTAATTTTTGGTTCTCATTCATTAGGAAGTTTTAGGTTCTTACCTTCCAATGCTGATAGTAGTGGCTCCTGATTGGTCAACTCTTCGTAATCATCAGTGGAATTTTCTGTTTGCTCCTGAGATATAGACCCTAATCCACCCCCATCCTGAGCAGCCACAGACTCTTTGGGAGAAAGCACATTATATTTTGTGAGCACCACTACATAGATTTTGTATACTACAATTTACATGCTATGTTGGCCTTGTTCACATCCTGCATGCATGCAAAAAAAAAAAAAACACAGATGGAAAGGTTTTTAAATTTTTACAGATTTGTCTTGCATAGAATATTTTGGTCTTATTCACACCATGTGCAAAGACATGTGTATTTATTATGTAGGCCTCTGCAAGGACACAAAGAAAACCATTGTTTTCTATGTGCCCTGTTCACACCAGAACACTGCGGTCATGTGAATTTTTTCCTGAACAGTAATTTGCAACATGAATTATCTGCAAGACCACAAAAAAAAAAACAAAAACAAAAAAAAAAACTATTTTTTTCTATATGGCTTGTTCACACCACAAAATGATATCAGGTGAGTTTTTTTTCTGCGTAGAAAACTGCATACATGTTGCAGATTTCTGCAGAAAAAATAAAAATTACACACGATGATACCAGTGTTGTGGTGTTAACAGGGCACATGGAAAACAATGGCTTTCTTTATGCATTCTCTCTTCCCAACCCCCCCCCCCCCTTTTTTTTTTTAAGGCCCATTCGGCCATGTGTAGTAATGCAATGTCATTTATGAGTCAACTTCTAAACTGCACCCTGAAGAAGTAACGTGGGCTGGAGGTAGCTAGCTGGGGGCTGTGTGAAGGAAGTAGTTCTTACAGAATAAATGCCATGTCATCTTGTTAAGAAATGTTGTACTGCGGCGTGTAAACTATGTACAGTATTTGTGGTCTATGTGCCGTTTTTTTTTTTTTTTTACCTTTGCTGAAGTTTCAATAAAAATTATTGGAAAGAAAAAAACGTTTTTGCAAAAAAAAAAAATATATATATAATATATATATTATATTTTTGGATATGTATTGTAGCAGAAAGCAAAAATATATATTTTTTACTTTCTACTATAATACATATCCAAAATGTTATTATTATTAATAACTATATATATATATATATATATATACACACACACACACACACACACATATACTATTTGGTTCATGTGAATATTTTTAGGGCTCTCATTACTACCCATTTATTCTTTTTTGCTTTTGGCTATAAACGGGGAATTCTAGTTATGTTCCATTAAGCTCTACATATTGTAACACTGTGAAAACTCATTGAAAACAGAAAGGCAATTATAGATCTAGTTAGCAATTGCAGAGAATGTGATACAATACACATTAAATATACTTGTTAAAATACAAGCTGTGTAAGTACCCCACATTGATCTGGTATCAGTCTCTTGCAAGTCCCTGTAAAGCAAAGCTCAGACTGGAAGAGGAATGAGTGGCACAAGGAGCCAATTAGGTGTGCTGCAGTGATCATGTGCTAACAAGGAACATGACAGAAAGAGGGCAGAGCGACAGAGATGAGCTCATCAGTCTGCTGCTTCTCTTTTCACTAACCAGTCATAGGCTGGGGGATGGACAAGACCTAGTTGAATTATTTAAAGCACCACTCCAGGCAACAGAAAAAAAAAACCTGTTGGTTGCACTCTGACGTCACATACAATTCAGGACCAGCAGTCCTGCAGCGTATGTGGAGATGGCAAGAGTCCACAATGCATCAATAGGAGGGTTAAGGTAAGTATTACCAGCTTATTTCTCTACCACTAGATGGCAGTAGAGAAAAATCAGGTCTCCAGCCCTCCTAGACAGCAAAGACACTACGGAGCTTAAGCACAATATTCCCAACGCATCACGTTCCTGAAGGTGGCTGTAAAAGCAAGTGGGTGCTGCAGTGACCACCGGCTGGAAACCGAAGACATTCAAAGCAAGAATTACGTCACCAGCACATCAAGGTCCTCCAGAACAGGCCCAAGGCTTTATTCAGTGATCACATCATAGCTACAAAAGCGACGTTTCGGAGCCTCACAGGTCCCCTTCATCAGGCATGTGACCACTGAGGTTCATACACCTAAATATTCATCTCCTGCATTTATAGGGTGTGGAGAGGCGAGGCAGCACATTATGGAGTATTTACTAAGGGGACATAACATAACAGAAGGTTTGTGGTATTTGCTCTGAGTGGAGATCAGTCACCTGACACATCTTTTTTCTTCTTCTTCTTCCTTTTTCTTTTTGGTTGCACCTCGTATTCTCTGAGATCCAGCGTGCTGATGGTCACCTCTTCTTCCACATATTCATCCAGCACCGGATCATCATCTTCTTCTGACTGCTCGGGGGCATCTAATGTTAACATATAGCACAGAGCTTCATAATGAATATGGATGAAGGAGGACTACATGTTAATAATACATGATTACAAATACAGTACATTACTTTAACAGTCATTTCATGCTTGAGTTTTTTTTTTTTTTTTTTTTTAAATGGCGGAAAGGATAGAATTCCTTTCAGATTTCTGCAGTCTGTGTCTCTTTAAAGGGAGATCTGCCCTTACTTTCTGTTCTGATGACCACACAGGAAGTGGGAGAGAATGTCCTTAATGGGAACACATTAGTACAAACTTGAGGCATGAACCCTACCCCATTCTACTAAATAAAGTGCTTTTATTGTTGTCTGGTCTCTGTTGCAGAGGTTCTTCTCATCCCCATCTTAGTGACCGCACAAAAGCGATGTGTGTTTTTGCATATAAAACAAAGTAGCTGATTCTGACCTAAAACCAGTTTCCTGGAACCCTCTGCACAACACACTCAGACAACCAGGAACCGATTGCTCTATGTGGTGCTGTCATTCTAAGACTGGCCATAGATTGACGGTTTATTTATTTTTAGATCATCCAGTGGGCTGATTTGAAAAAAAGAACAAAAAAAAAAAAAAAACAATTGGAATCTCCCATTCACAGAAGTGGGGTGGATGGAAGAATCCTCCCCGCTGTATTATTGTGTTCTGACAGTGGTGACTCCTCCATACACAGATCAGAGCTGCAGCAGATAAACAATTAAAAATTTCCATCACGAGGATGAACAGCTGGAGATGAATAGAAAATTCGGTTGGTCCTTGCTGAACCAGACGATTTTCAATCCATTTTTTGCCAGCTTAAATCTATGAACATTCTTACAGGAGAGCAAAAAAAGGATGACTTTATCAATGTGCAGCTGCTCACTGTCCAATCACAGGCTGCGGTGGGTTCCGGATGAGGCTGTTACTGCTAGACTACATAGTAAAAAAAAAAACTACTAACAAAAATTCTCAGCTCACTTACCAGCCAGCCTGCAACAAACCAAATTGTCTTGTCTAACAGTTCACATTAAAAAAGGGGTTTAGTTGCACATGTTTGCAAATATATGCGTAAGCTGCAGCGGCCACATCGTGGCACCCCAGTGTACTGCAGTCCTAACTATCATTTTGAGAGTGAGTTGGAGTACATATATAAGAATGCATGTATTAAAGGGCAGGTATGCCTGGAGGGAGCCCACTACTCCTTAAAAGTAGGGCTACAACTAACGATTATTTTCATAATCGATTAATCAGCTGATTATTTTTTCAATTAATCGGATAAAATCATTAAAAAAAAAAGGAATATGCCATTTTTCCGTTTATTTAACAGTAATAATGAAAAAAACTGCAGAATAAAACACCAATGATGAGGTACTATTCCTCCCAGGAACACCAATGATGAGGCGCTATTCCTCCCGGGAACACCAATGATGGGGCGCTATTCCTCCCGGGAACACCAATGATGGGGCACTATTCCTCCCGGGAACACCAATGATGAGGCGCTATTCCTCCCGGGAACACCAATGATGAGGCGCTATTCCTCCCGGGAACACCAATGATGGGGCGCTATTCCTCCCGGGAACACCAATGATGGGGCGCTATTCCTCCCGGGAACACCAATGATGGGGTACTATTCCTCCCGGGAACACCAATGATGGGGTACTATTCCTCCCGGGAACACCAATGATGGGGCACTATTCCTCCCGGGAACACCAATGATGGGGCACTATTCCTCCCGGGAACACCAATGATGGGGCACTATTCCTCCCGGGAACACCAATGATGGGGCACTATTCCTCCCGGGAACACCAATGATGGGGCACTATTCCTCCCGGGAACACCAATGATGGGGTACTATTCCTCCCGGGAACACCAATGATGGGGTACTATTCCTCCCGGGAACACCAATGATGGGGCACTATTCCTCCCGGGAACACCAATGATGGGGCACTCCCACCCCCCCCTCTGCAGGAATACTTAGTTAGGATGGGGCACTGGTCATAAAAATGAATGTTGTACAACGATTTTCATTATCGATTATTATCGATAATATCGATTAATCGTTTCAGCCCTACTTTAAAGGGTATAGGGACTGGACATGCAGCAATAGCACAATGGTAGGGAAGGTATCTAATGAGTCCCCTCACCAATTACCAACAGTGTAAACAATTGGCAACCACCCCAACCTATAACTGGCCTTTGTAGCAGGGAGCATTTGGAAGAGTGACGCATGTCAAAAAACAATAAAAAAAAAAATTCCCAGCTCATTTACCAGCCAGCCTGCAACAAACCAAATTGACCTTGTCTAACAGTTCACCTTAAAAACCAAGGGGTTTAGTTTGCACACGTTTGTAAATAATTGTGTGAGCTGCAGCGGCTATGTTTTGGCACCCCAATGTAGCGCAGTTCCAACACTACCATTTTGAGAGTCCAGTTGGTGAGGGGACGCACTGTATGCCTTCGCTCCCATTGTGTTATTGCTGAGTGTCCATTACCTCCCTATTCCTTTAAGGAAGGAAGAGCCTCCTCCAGGCATACCTGCCTTTAATCTATCCATTATTATAAAGGTGCTCAGGAGACTCTCAAAATTATAGAGTTAGGACTGCAATACACCAGGGTGCTGTGACATGGCTGCTGCAGCTTACGCATGTATTTGCAAATGTGTTTGAGCTCAGATCATCCTGGACTCACCTCGATCTGTGACTAGACAGTGAAAGGAGAAGCAGCACCGTGATGAACTCATCTCTCTGCTCTCTCCTCCTATCAGCAAGTTCTGATCAGGAGATGAATAAATTGTCTCTCTCACCCCACACTCCAGTTCTGCTGTACAGGGACAGCAAGAGGCCTGATACTAGGTCACATTCAGGTGCCTACACTGCCTGTATTTAAAGGATAGTCCACCTTGGGGAACATGTTCCAGACATTTTTTAGGGTGGAACATTCAACATGTTCCCACTGCTGCAGCCGCTGTCTGACTAACCGCCTCTTGTGACGGGGATCTTCTCCCCGAACTCGCTGTCACAATTACAAAAATTAAAAAAGGTTTAAAAAAAAAAAACATGATCTGCTCGCCCGGCCACGTCATTCATTCACAAAGTTCTGTGGGAACGGGAGAACTACAAGTACTGACATCCTTTGTGGTTGTCGGCTTGTAGTTCTCAATGAGCTACCAGGGTGCTGTTGAGCTCTTTAGGCAGCTCATTGTTTCTTCCTGTCATTGTGTAACTGCTTGTCCGTATGAGCTACAAAACAGACAGATTACACCAACAGTCTGCAGGAGTCCTGCAATGCACCTGTAATCTGCTGATTATGGGTGCAATGCTTTGCAGGCTCCTGGTAAAAAAAAAATAACAAATGTACTTTTTTTTTTTCCCTGCAAAAAGATGTGCATTTATTATTTTTTTCAAAAGGTGAACTTATCCTTTAAAAATACATTTAATTATGTATTAAAGTGGTTGTAAACCTCAGACATGCAATATGAACAAAGCATAACCCTCTATAGCAGGGATATGCAATTAGCGGACCTCCAGCTGTTGCAAAACTACAAGTCCCATCATGCCTCTGCCTCTGGGTGTCATGCTTGTGGCTGTCAGAGTCTTGCTATGCCTCATGGGACTTGTAGTTCTGCAACAGCTGGAGGTCCACTAATTGCATATCCCTGCTCTATAGTGTGTACTTGTGTCAATTAAGAGCACTAAGGGGTTGATTTATTAAAGGCAAATAGACTGTGCACTCTGCAAATGCAGTTGCTCCACAGCTTAGTAAATGAAAAGAAGCTCTGCTGACTTCCATCATCCAATCATGTGCAAACAAAAAATGCATTTTTTTTTTGTTTTTTTTTTTCCCCTTGCATGTGATTTAGTATTTGTTGCAAAGGGAATATTTACCTACATTTAATAAACTCTGGAGCAACTGCACTTTGCAAAGTGCACAGTCTTTTTGTCTTTAGTAAATCAACCCCTGTCATTTCTATCTCCTACTTTGATCCTCTGCTATTAGCATGAGTCCCTTTTGACAAGTTTTTCTAGGTTTACAACAGCAATTTGTTTGGACGGTGGGAAAAAAATCTTAAAAAAACACAACAACTTTCCACATTAAAGTTTTTGAATTTGTTTTCTATAAGTAATTTAATAGATGTATTTTTAGAATGTAACGTGATCCTCAAACTGCTGCCCTCCAGCTGTTGCAGAACTACACGTCCCATGAGGCTTTGTAAAACTCTGACATTTACAGACATTACTAGGCATGATGGGAATTGTAGTTCCTGAACAACTGGAGGGCCGTAGTTTGAAGACCCCTGTAACAAGAGCTGTAATATACCATGCCGTTAAAATGTATCACTGCAGTTATTACCGGTTGTCTCCTCCTGGTTTTCTGTCCGTCTCGGTTTTCTGGATCTGACAGGTTTCTCCCGTATACCAATGATTGGTACTTCCCTGTCTGTGCACAAAGAGTATAAATGACCACAGGTGTGATGACACATTGCGATACTTAAAGTGATTTTAAAGGTTTATTTTTTTTTTCTAAAATAACAAACATGTTATACTTACCTCTTCTGTGCAAGGGCTTTGCACAGAGCGGCCCGATCCTCCTTTTCTGGGGGTCCCCCGGCGGCACTCCTGGCCCTTCCTCTTCATTGGGTGCCCCCACGGAGAGCTACATTCCATTGGGGCATGCTCCTGAGTGCTGCTGCATCCATCGACATAGACAGCAGGACTCAGCCCCACCCCCCGGTCACAGGATTTGATTGACAGCAGCGGGAGCCAATGGCTCCCGCTGCTATCAATCTATCCAGTGAGGGTAGAGACAGGCGTTGAAGCTGCTGGGCTCATGCTTGTCGCTGGAATGATCAGGTTCAGGTAAGAAAAGAGGGGGCTATGGGGGGGGGGGGGGGGGCAGCTGCAGCACAGAAGGTTTTTCACCTTAATGCATAGAATGCATTCAGGAGAAAAAACATGACACTTTTTATAATGATATGAAGCACACAAATATCTTGTGACTAGATAACATAGTCAATCCTTATTTAATCTTGCAAATAAAAAAAAGGGGGGGGGGGTTAAAGCGACTGCCACTAGGCTAAATACTTATTGCTCGCAATCGGTTTATCAATGTTCCCCAGCAAGGTGCCCTGTGCCACCCTTCGGGGGACCACAGTCAACACTTTGCACAGCTGCTGGCTCTCAAATCACAGTCTTTACTAATAGCCAGGATGCCTGCTCTCGCTAAGTGGGAACCAATTAAACTGGTTTCTGATCAGGTCAGTTGTAGGTACCGTATTTATCGGCGTATAACACGCACCTTT
Organism: Aquarana catesbeiana; assembly: GCF_042186555.1. Lineage (NCBI taxonomy): Eukaryota > Metazoa > Chordata > Amphibia > Anura > Ranidae > Aquarana > Aquarana catesbeiana. Next base: position 391,032,736 of record NC_133329.1, read on the forward strand.
TTCCCCTTAAAATCAGGGGAAAGTCGCAGGTGCGTGTTATACGCCGATCCCCGCCGATCCCGAGCTGTCACATTTTCAAAATCGCGGACCGCGATTTGAAAATGGCGCCGCCGGAGCCGAAGTACACAGAGCCGGTCCTCGGCTCTTTCCGGCGGCTCTCGTTTACTTTCGGCTCCACTCGTAGTCCCGAGCGGAGCTATCCGAACCTACTCGGATAGCTCCGCTCGGGACTACGAGTGGAGCCGAACGTAAACGAGAGCCGCCGGAAAGAGCCGAGGACCGGCTCTGTGTACTTCGGCGGCGGCGGCGCCATTTTCAAATCGCGGACCGCGATTTTGAAGCCCTGGAAGCAGGGACAGGGGATCCCAGGCTGCACTGGGGGAAGGCTGCACTGGGGAAGGCTGCACTGGGGAAGGCTGCACTGGGGAAGGCTGCACTGACAAGGCTGCACTGGGGAAGGCTGCACTGACAAGGCTGCACTGGGGAAGGCTGCACTGACAAGGCTGCACTGACGAAGGCTGCACTGGGGAAGGCTGCACTGACGAAGGCTGCACTGACGAAGGCTGCACTGACAAGGCTGCACTGACAAGGCTGCACTGACAAGGCTGCACTGACAAGGCTGCACTGACAAGGCTGCACTGACAAGGCTGCACTGACGAAGGCTGCACTGGGGAAGGCTGCACTGACAAGGCTGCACTGACAAGGCTGCACTGACAAGGCTGCACTGACAAGGCTGCACTGACAAGGCTGCACTGACAAGGCTGCAATGAAGGGCATTTAAATGTAAGTTTTTTTCCCTTCAACTTCCCTCCTAAAAGTTTTTTTTCCTTAAAATTCCCTCCTAAATTGGGGTGCGTGTTATACGCCGGTGCGTGTTATACGCCGATAAATACGGTAATTCCTAAAAAGGTTGCACAAGATTGTAGCAAATGTTTAATCTTCATCAAAAAAGAACCAATGCCCAATAGTAATTGAAAAAGAGCTAGGCACATCTGCCATGGCAGAATAATCAGGAACACACACATTATATATATACACACACACATTATATATAATATATACACACACACACACACACACACTAGAGCTGCACGATTCTGGCTAATATCAGAATCACAATATATTTGCTTAGAATAAAGATCACAATTCTTTCACGATTCTCGAAGCGTAACATCATCTTTCACATTATATAACAAAAATTCGGCTAACTTTACTGTTTAGTTTTTTTTTTTTAATTCATTGAAGTGTATTTTTTCTCCCAAAAATTGCATTGGAAAGACCGCTGCGCAAATACCGTGTGACATAAAATATTGCAACAATCGCCATTTTATTCCCTAGGGTCTATGCTAAAAAAAAATATTAGATATACAGATATCTATCTATGTTTGGGGGTTCCAAGTAATTTTTTCTTTGTAAGAAACTAGTGTCAGAAAAAGCTTTAGACTATAAGTGGTTAAACTTCCTTCAATTACACACCTAAGGTCATCCCTTTGATCTAAGAAGGAAAAGTTACAATGTTTCTAGTTCTCTTCCAGCACTGTGAATTATGAAAAACTTGGTAGACTGCCTGTTTTTTTTCTTTTGACTGCTGAGTGAGCAGAGAACTCTCTACACTTGTTACATGAATGAATCGGGTAATTCTGCATAGAGATCGTGAGGAGGTTGAATCGAGATGGCGATTTTTTAACAATTAATCGTGCAGCTCTAATACACAAACAAAGGACCTCTCATGCTTCCTCGCCCTATCCTCTATTCAGTAGGCGGTCTCTGCATAATAAATTATGTCTACAGTTATCTCTTCCCCTTGCACTTACCGTGTACCTGCAGAGTAAAGAGCTGTGTGTGTACACGCTGCACCTCTCGGAAGGTGGCTCTCCTAGTGCTGAAGGGAATGCCATGAACACGTGGGTCCTTCTTTGGGATTGGGGAGTTCCGCCCCAAGAAAAGAGTCTTATCAGAGCGAGGAGCACGCAGGAAGATTCCACGAGCCTCAGCAATGTGTTCTGTCCAACTCTGCAACAACTGGGTTATGTCCTGGAGAGGAGAACAAAATAATGTACTGAACAACCATTGCTGACATAAACCATCACTGCATTATGAGAAATCACGCTATGGATCTCTATATTATAGCATGAGGTAAGAAAAGAATGGCAATTGTGATAACTAGGTAAAACAAAAAAATTTTAATATGAAAAATATTGTTTTCATACTGTAAATCTTTTGTCAAATATCTTACTGGGGGACATACCCCGGAGCTCTGCAGTATCTAAAGAAAAAAAAAAGAAAAGAGCATTGAGCCCTCATTCTTTGCAAAGTCAGCGTCGCACCGATTTGAACAGCGCCATTTCTGACAATAGGGTGTGACTTGTCAAGCGATTTGACAGGTCAAATTGCATGACAAGTTGCTCCAATGTGAACGAGGGCTTAGAGAAAAAAAAAAGCCCATTTTTTTTTTATTCTCCAGATACATACAGTACCTTAAAGCGGTAGTAAAGTCTGCCGTAGTTTCTTCTTTTTGGGGTCCCCAGGTGGTTTATGCTATAATGTACTAGTATGCTCAGCATACTAGCATATTATGGCACACTTACCTGTCAAGCTGAGCCCTCCAGCTCTGCGTTGTGATGGATCCGGCGGGTTCTAGGTGCTTCCATCTTCACTCGGCCATCCTTCTGGGTTCTGTGCCTTTGGTCGCTTGAATGACTGGGTCGCAATGACATCACTCCCACGCATGCGCACAAGAATTAGATAGCAACAGCACAGATCGGGGGCTGTAAATGTTTACTGAGCTGCGCATGTGGCAGGAGGAAGTCTGTATGACAGAAGAGACGGCTACGGTCTCCTTTGTCATACATACTCTGCCTGTCAGCAACTTTTCACAACGTTGACTTTACTACCAATTTAAAGCTGAACTCCAGGAATCATACAAGAAAATACTCTTGCAACCCTAAGACTAAGGTACATGCTCATTAAGTCTATGGGTGGTAGAAGATGTAGTACTTATCTTATTCCTTGCTTAAACAGGCTTCAGCACCCCCCTCTTCGACACCCACTTCGGCAAGCCTTGGCATCCTCATGTACAACACAGGGCTGTTGGTCCTGCATTGTATGTGATGAGGTCAGCGTGCAACCGACAGCTGTAACACCTCAGAGAAGAAGTTCTAGGGGACGGTTCGCAGCACAGAGGAAGCTTGCTGCATTGAGAAGCGAGACAGGAGTAACAGCATTTTCCTCTACCCCTAGACTTGACCAGCATCTCACTCTTGCTGCGCAAGGTTTTTTTTTTTTTTTGTGCAGTTCCTGGAGTTTAGCTTTAATTTCAGGTGACTTCTGGTCAGTGCAGTGACATTATTATTATTATACAAGATTTATATAGCGCCAACAGTTTGTGCAACGATTTACAACATCGGGGAAGACAGTACAATTACAATACAATTCAATACAGGAGGGATCAGAGGGCCCTGCTTGTTAGAGCTTACAATCTAGAAGGGAGGGTCAAGTGGAGTAGCTGTGGGGGATGATCAGATGGACAAAATGAAAATACAGTTGTTAGGTGTGGGTAGAGTAGGCTTCTCTGAAGAGAAGGGTTTTCAGGGATCGTCTAAAAGCTAATAGAGTAGGAGATAGACGAGCAGATTGGGGTAAGGTATTCCATAGGCTTGGAGAGGTTCTGGAAAAGTCCTGGAAATGAGCATGGGAGGAGGTGATGAGAGAGCTAGAGCAGGAGGTCTTGAGAAGAACGAAGAGAACGATTAGGTTGGTATTTTGAGACTAGGTTAGTGATGTAGCTGGGGGCAGAGTTGTGGATGGCTTTGTAGGTAGTTGTTAGTATTTTGAATTTAATTAGTTGGGTGAGCGGAAGCCAGTGGAGGGATTGACAGAGAGGAGTAGCAGAGACAGAGCGGTTGGTAAGTCTGGCAGCAGCATTCATGATGGACTGAAGGGTGGGATAGGGTATGCAGAGGTAGGCCAATGAGTAGGGAGTTGCAGTAGTCGAGGTGAGAGATAACCAGGGAGTGGATTAAGAGCTTTGTTGTGTCATTGGTTGGAAAGGGGCGTATTTTGGAGATGTTCCGGAGGTTGAGGCGGCAAGATTTGGACAGTGATTGGACATGGGGCTTAAAGGAGATTTCAGAGTCCAGGACTACTCCTAGTACCTTGGCATGTGGGGATGGGCTGATAGTTGTGCCATCAATTTTGACCGAGAGATCAGGGGAAAAGGCACGTGGGGGAGGAAAAATGATAAGTTTGGTTTTGGATAGATTAAGTTTGAGGAAGTGGTGTGACATCCAGACTGATATATCTGAGAGTAAAATAGTGATATGTGAGGAGACTATAGGGGTGTGTTGAGGGGTAGAGAAATAGATTTGGGTGTCATCAGTGTTGAGGTGGTATTTGAAGCTGACCCAGGGAGGAGGTGTAGACTGAAAATAGGAGAGGTCCAAGAACAGAACCTTGGGGGACCCCAACAAAGAAAAGAAGAGGAGAGGAAGCAGTAAAATTGTAGGTAACGCTAAAGGTGCGGTTAGATAAGTAGGTACAAAACCAGCGAAGAGTACAGCCATGGAGACCAAAGGCATGGAGTTTTTTTGAGGAGGAGGGGGTGGTTAACCGTATCGAAGGCAGCTGAGAAGTCCAGAAGTAAGAGTACAGAATGGTGTCCCTTAGTTTTGGCCATTAGTAGATTGTTTGTTAGTTTTAGGAGAGCAGTTTCTGTGGAATGTTGAGGACGAAATCCAGACTGAAGGGGATCAAGAAGGCTATTATCAGCGAGGTGGACGCTCAGGTCGGTTGTAGGCTAGACGTTCAAGGAGTTTGGATAAAAAGGGGAGCAAGGAGATGGGGCGTAGGTTGTTAAGATTGGATGGGTCCAGTGAGGGCTTTTTAAGTATGGGGCGGATAGGTGCATGTTTTAAGGAATTGGGGAAGATGCCAGAAGAGAGGGAGAGATTGAAGATGTGGGTTAGAGAGTGTAGAATAGAGCTAGAGGGAGGCTGTAGCATTTGCGAGGGAACAGGATCCAGAGGGCAGGTGGTAAGATGGACATTAGCAAGTAATTTAGCAACCTCTTCTATAGTGGTGGGGTTGAAAGAGGGAAGTAATAATTGTACCTGTGGACATGAGGTGTAAGGCATGGAGGGTGTCTGAACAGTAGAGATCTCCTTGCTAATTGTATCAATCTTCTGTTTGAAGTGATTGGCGATCTGAGCAGTGAGTGAGTTGGTGCGTGGAGGCAGAGGAGGGCGAAGTAGAGAGTTGAAGGTAGAGAAGAGTTGACGGGGACGGGATGATAAGTTTTTAACGAGGGTGATGAAATAGGTCTGCTTGGCAGTGATTTATACTGGCTGAAATCTTTCTGGGACTTCGTCTTACGCCACAGGTGCTCGAGAGCTCGGCTGTGTTTTTTCAGACTTATAGTGTGATCTGTTTGCCAGGGTTGAAGGGGGCGGGGCCTGACTGTGTGTGTAGTGAGGGGGGCCAGTGTGTCCGGTGAGGCTAGAAGTGAAGTGTTGTAGACAGAAGTGGCTAGGTTGGTGCAGAACAGAGGTGCTATTTTGTCATAGAGGTGTTCAGTAGCAGAGTAGAGAAGAGAAGGGTTGAGATGGCGAAGGTTTCTACGGGTAACCATTAGGTATATGGAGGGCGAAGAGGCAGAGATGAGGGAGAGAGTGAAGTTAATAAGGTAGTGATCAGAGAGAGGGTAAGTATAGTTGGAGAGGTTGCATGCAGTGCATAGGTGGGAAAAGACGAGGTCAAGGGTGTTGCCTTCAGAGTGAGTAGGAGCATGTATCCATTGCTTCAGGTCAAAGGAGGAGGTTAGAGTGAGAAGTTTGGAAGTTGCAGGAATGTTAGTATTAGTAGGGATGTTGCAGTCCTCCAGAATGATTGTGGGGATTTCAGAAGAGAGAAAGTAGGGTAGCCAGGCAGAGAAGTCATCAAGAAAGGATGATACTGGACCAGGGGGCCGGTAAATCACAGCTATCCTTAGAGAAACTGGGTAAAAGAGACGAATGCAGTGCGCCTGAAATGAAGAGAGTGACAGAGAGGGAGGTGGGTGAAGTACTTGAAAGGTGCTATGTGGGTCTAAAAGGATTCCAACAACCCCTCCTTTGCGTCCACTGAGTCTGGGGGAGTGAGTCCAGAGAAGACCACTGTGGGATAGAGCAGCAGAAGACGCAGTGTCCGATTCGTGAAGCCAGGTTTTGGTAATGGCAAGTAGATTAAATGAGTTAGCGATAAAGAGATCGTGGAGGGAGGCGAGTTTATTACAGAAAGAGCGAGCATTCCAAAGGGCGCAAGAGAAAGGGAGTCTGGTCTTGGGAAGAAGAGAAATGGGAACTAGATTGTGTGCATTGCGGGTGCAGCCAGAGGGTGTACGATAATGGGCGTGTTGAGTACAGTTAGATGAAGGAGGCCCAGGATTTGGGGAAACATCACTAGAAGATAGGAGAAGCAGAAGGGTGAGGGAGGTAATGTGGGGGTGCGATTTATATGAGGGGACATGCCCCAGTGGTTTGGAGTATTGGGCGTGTGGATTTAGAATTAGCCAGTTGATGAGTGCAGGAATATGGAGAGGACAGAAGTGAGGGTGATATATATAAGGTGTGGGGTGGAGAGGAGGGGTGCAGGAGAGATAATTTAAGGATAGAAGACACAGCTGTCAGAAGGAGTGGTAGACATTGAATTTTGGAAGGGGGAGGAAGAGCTGAAAGTGTAAACAAGGTCACCTGTATTGTATGTTTCAAGGTGTTTTCTTGTGTTCCTTCGCTGAAGTGCAGAGTCAGAAGTGCTCCCACTTTGAGGAAAAAAACCTCATCTGCAAACATGCCACCCCTTGGCAAACGTGCCTTTCCCAAAGGGGATGCTTAGTTATATACTGCTAGCAATGGGGGTAGGGTGCTTCTAATTGCTAATCAGGGACTTAATAAAACAAAGCTGGCTATGCCGAGAAAAATTCTCACTTCAGAAACAGACTTATTTATAGGTTCTTAGCTAATAAAGATAAGGAGGCCATAATTTAAGGAAAGGCATGGGGGGGGGGACAAAAATAGCAATGTGGACAATCAACAGATGTTTAAGCAAAAGAGCATACCAAAGTTAAGAGACATAGGAGACATCAAGTTCTTCATCTTCTGTGCCAGCAGCAGAGTGGCCGGTCCTTACTGTGATCCCAGGCTGAGGGGATAGACCTTCCCTCCAGGGGGCGGGTCCATGACAGCGCGGATCAGTGTTTCTCAACTCCATACCTCAAGGCTCCCCCAACAGGTCATGTTTTCCATTATTTTGCACAGATGATTTGATCAGTTTCAGTGCCTTCGTAATTACCACAGCCGTTTTCATCTGAGGGAAATCCTGAAAACATGACCTGTTGGGGCACCTTGAGGACTGGAGTTGAGAAACACTGGTCTGGACTCACAGGAGGCGAGTAGAATGACATTGGCCATCATTCAACCCAGAGGAGTTTTTTTTTTTTTTTTTTAAGGGGACAGCATCAAAATAAAAAAGGTGAGTTTTTTTTTTTTTTTTTTTTTTTTTTAATGCAAAGCCATTTTTTGTTTTTAAATAGCTGGAGTTTAGCATTTAAAGGGCCAATTTAGACAAAACTGATAGTTCAGTATTTGGTAGAAGCTAGAAAATTAACGTTTCTTCTATTTCTTGGGGACAGTATTGGTGAAATCCCTGCACAGCGGCTTTGCCCATTTTGAGAGGCTCCCACTATCCCTGCTGGATTGTTTCTTTTTTTTTTTGAATATTCTGAAGAATGTCACAGGAGGATCTGGGCACACAAGGGTGGGCCGGAACAACCAAAACTCCCAGAGGGACAGGACCAAAGTCAGGAATTACAGCAGGGAGAGCTCAATGGTTCTAGCATCCAAGACATATAGGGAGCCAGGGACGGACTCAGTTTTCGGTGGAAAGACCTTTTAACAGAACCTTGTAAATTGTATCACACCCGCACAAAGTATACTCCTCACCGCCATTAGTGCAGCCTGGTTGTATCGTCTCAGAGATGCCCCGGCAGACTTGGCCATGTGACTGCGGTTCTGGGAATCATGAAGAGATTGAGAAGTTCCCCTTTTTGCTCGCACTGTGTACCGGTGGAAGGTCTTGTGTTTGAACACCTCCTTCCTGTATAAGCAAGACAAAAAAAACACAATGAGATTAATAAAAAAAAAAAAAAAAAAAAAAAAAAAGGAAGAAGGAAGGAATAAGAATATAGGTACATCTAACCAAAGCTGTCCTCACGTTACAACCTGAGAGGGCAGAGCTTTGCAAATCTTTGCTTTATAGTCTATCGGCCAGATGCACATCCAGAACTGCTGGCGTATAGTGCGACACTGTGCTATGGTGGGAAGAAAGTGAAACGTTTTTAAAATACATACCGGTCCACCTGTTAAATGAATGGTATAGTTGACATCAAAAGGATGTTTACAAGCATTATGCATCCAATAATAAATTCCCTGTTTTTTTGTATTTCAATATGAAAGTTACCTGGGTGTGTGGACCGGGACTGAGCTCAAGTAACCCATTTAATAAATTATTTTTATTGTACTTTGTAAAGCGTAATGCCGCGTACACACGGTCGGATTTTCCGACGGGAAAATGTTGGATGCGAGCTTGTTGTCAGAAAGTCCGACTGTGTGTACGCTCCATCGAACATTTGCTGTCGGATTTTCCGCCAACAAATGTTTGATAGCAGGTTCTCAAATTTTTCGCCAACAAAACTCTGTTGTCGGAAAGTCTGATCGTGTGTACACAAGTCCGTCGCACGAAAGCTCACGCACGCTCAGAATCAAGCAGAAGGAGCCACACTGGCTATTGAACTTGCTATTTCTCGGCTCGTCATATGTCTTGTACGTCACCGCGTTCCCACGATCGGAATTGTTGGTCAACATTTGTGTGACCGTGCGTATGCAAGACAAGTTTGAGCCAACAACCTTCGAACAAAAATCCATGGTTTTGTTGGCGCAAAGTCCGTCTGTACGCGGCATATGGGTACATTCACATCACCGATTTGCAGTGGCCAGGGGCAGCCACTGTCAGAAGTGGTAGATTTTGCTGCCAGTTGTAAACACTGCATGCGAACAGCTGCAGCTGTCAGATTTGTACAAATCAATGGCAGGCACTGCTGCTGTTTGCCTGTATCCACTCATCCAAGTGGTTACATGTGAATACTGACCCTGGGCGCACCTAGTGTGCATCCAGGGTCGGCATTTCTGCTGGGTTTTGGCTGCAGGCAATCAACCAGTTTGTATGAGAGTGTTATTGTGTCCAGAGGTGGCATTTAATCACCTCTGAACGCAGCAAACTAAAGCCGGCTATAGATGGTGCGATTTTCTTTTCTGCAACCATGGGTTGCAGCAAAGAAAGTCACTCAATTCCCCCATCAACACAATCAGTGTTGATGGGGGGGAAATCCCTCTTGCTAAGCTATTGTGTTCTCACCAGCAGGGGGGCCATGACGGCTGGCAGAACACACAGTGATTATTGCTAGCAACTATAGCCACTGGCAATAATCACATAAAATATCCAACAGGCTGGTTGTACCCAAGTTGATTGATCAACTTGGGTACAATCAATCTGTCCATACATGGTTCAAACCTCAGCCAGTCCCTACTAATCCAGCTGAGATTCAAAACATCTATGGCCAACTTAATGCGGAGTTCCGCTCGGTTTTGTGTTTGCCAAAAGTCAGCAGCTACAAAAAGTGTAGCTGCTGACTTTTAATAAAACACACACTCACCTGTCCCACAGTCCAGCGATGCAGCCGCCCGAACCCTCGGTTCTCTCTGCTGCCAGCATCACAAGTGTGGGCATCTGGCTGTGAAATGTGGCATGTGAGGGGGGTTAGGAGTCCTTAAAGCGGAAGTTCCACTTTTGAGTGGAACTCTGCTTTAACTGCACATATTCAGCCATGTAAATGTAGCCTTAGTCTAAGACTCACCAGACATGAGGACCCCTTGGCGTGGGTGGCGAGCTTACATATTTTGGCCAAAATACAATTAAATGATACTTTCTGCCACTTTAAAAGGCAATACAATAAGGGGAAAGAAAGTGTGTATAGATATCCTCACCCCTTAAACACTGTGCCAGCAAAATGTCCTCCTCCAGCCATAAGAATCACCACTGTTGGTTGGTCCTGCAGACACTTTACACAGCTCAGTAGCTGTTCTGGGCTCACTTCCATGTCCTGAAATACACTAATAACACTGAAATACACTATAATAACTGACTAGTGTTGAGCTGTCCATATGTGGCAGTCACTGTGAATTTACCTTTGTTACCCCCAGCACACAGCGGTACACGGAGAGCAGTTTCCCCTGACCATTCCTGAACAGGACCCTTTGGGAGCGGTTTGGATGACCCAAGTCCAGAGAGGACTCTAAACTGGACTCGAGGGACGTTCTTGAATCCTCTTCATCTGAGCTCTCCGAATCTGAGCCAGAAATACTGGACACATCCCCTGCAAGAGAGCAAAATCAGATTTCTAGCCACAATCCTCGTTACCCTTCACCCGTATCCTGCGTTCTGCCCGGTCCACCTGCCCCTTGTCATGTCCATCATTCTAACCATCTCACCTTCCTGCGTCTTGTTCTGGAAGTCTTCCTCACTCAGAACGCCTGCCCCCTTGATTCTCCGTTTCAGATTAAAGCGATGCCAGTCCAAAGTGTAATGTTCTTTCTTTAAAAAGGAAATATACAGAGAGGAATGTATTTATTTTTAACAGAAAAGTTTTATTTATCTCCAAAATAAAAAGAGATGACACATATACAAAGAACCATAAAAGGCACACAGTTCACTTAGAGAGTCCAATACAGAACAACAATATTGCAGTGTGCTTTACACATCTGGAGGATGCGAACAAGGCGGAGCTTTCCCTTTTGGGTGGAGCTCCGTTTTAAATGGGAGCAGACAGAATCTGGAGCAGTTGTACATGGCAACCAGTTTCTATCTATTATTTTCAAAGTTTAACTGAACAAGCTGAGGATAGAAGCTGATTGTTTGCCATGGACAGCTACTCCAGATTCTGTCTGCTCCCGTTTTGATAAAATTTTCCCCCATAGTCTTTTAAATACGCATGTAAAAAGAGTTGATCTTGATGGAAATAATCTTTTCAGGGTGTACAAATCTCAATTCTATGTATCGTTTGTAAATTTATATGAATACAGGCGCAGTGATATTTGCTCATTAGATACCAAGACTTTGCACTGCTGTAAAATGGTTTTGCTTTCCAGCTTTATATTACAATGCAAAGCTATGGGGGAGATTTACTAAAACTGGTGCACAAGAATCTGGCGCAGCTGTGCATAGTGACTAATCAGCTTCTAACTTCAGCTTGTTCAATTAAGCTTTGTCAATAAAACCTGGAAGCTGATTGGTTACTATTAGGGTTGCACCGATACTAGTATCAGTGCCGATACCGAGTATTTGCACTCGTGCAAATGCACCGATACTTTCAGGCTCGGTTCTTTGAGCTGTCAGCGGGTCTCCCCTGTGTTAAAGGAGTTCGGTAATTGGAGCTGTCAAAAAAAAAAAAAAAAAAAAAAGCAGCTGGTTGCAAGGTTATTAATGTTTATTAACAACATTGCTCAGCCCTGAAACACTAAAATAAAAAGAAACATTATTTCTTTTAGTATATTTCTGTTTCTTCATCTGCAGATCAAAGGAACAAATGTTCCTATGTTTAACCGTTTAATAACCCTTAACTCCCCATTCTCCTCTAATTATTATTTTCCTGCTTTTTTTTTCCTTTTGTTCATGCCTATTTTATAAACGATAAACAATTAAAACTTTTTTTTTTTTGTTTGCTTTGTTAGTGAATATTTTTACACATATATATTAACATATATTTACACGTTTCACATTGAAAAAACGCTAAATTAAAATCAATTTCATTTGTAAATAACTTTTCAATGCTTTGTACCATTGCTGACAGCTGAAGTTAAAACAAAACAGTTGCGGTAGGTATCGGTAATTGGTATTGGCGAGTACTAAAAAAAAATAAAAAAAATAAAAAGTATCGGTGCTTGTACTCATTGTAAAAAAATTAGTATCGGTGCATCCCTAGTTACTATGCACAGCTGCACCAGATCACCTTTGTAACATGTTCTCACTGCTGCAGCCGCTCCCCGTTGTCCTCTCTCCCTGTGACAGCAGTACGGGGGAGATGTTCCCTGTACTAGCTGTCACTTTTTGAAACCAGCGAGGCCGTGCGAGTCTCCGTCCACACTGCTACATCATTCATTCACAGAGCTCCGTGTACGAATGAACTACAAGTCCCGACAACCTTTGCGGCTGTCGGGTTGTAGTTCTCAATGAACTACCATGCGATGTAGTAGGTTCATTAAATCTTCCTGCCAGTATGAAACAGTTTTGGCCGTACGATGTATGGGGCAGACAGCTCTCACTGACATTCTGCAGGAGATCTGCCGATCACTGGTGCAATGCTTTCCAGACTCCTAAAAAAATAAATACATTTAAAGTAAATGCAAATTTTTTTTTATCTGCAACCTCTCCATGCAGTGTAGTGCGCTCTATGATCACTGAGTCCATGGGACTCGGCTGATCACAGATCCGAGTAAAAGGCTGATCCCAGGCCTTTACCACGTGATCAGCTGTCAGGCAATGATAGCTGATCACATGAAGTCAGCAATTGGCTTTTTTTCCCCTCACGCTAAAAGTGTGAGGAGAAAAACAATAAGTCGATTGCTCGCTTGTGTAAAAGGGACACCGACAGTCACTGCTGCTAAACAGTGCCCACCAGTGCCACCTATCAGCGCCCCCTATCAGCGCCCCCTATCAGCCCACATCAATAAAAAGGATGAAAAAAAATTACCTGTTTGCAAAATTTTATAACAAACTATAAAAACTTAGCAAAAAATAAAAATGTGTGTGAAAAAAAAAAAAGTGCTAGAAATTTCATATAGGTACAGTGTTGCATGACCGAGCAATTGTCATTCAAAAGAGTGACAGCGCTGAAAACTGAAAATTGGCCTGGGCAGGAAGGGGGTATATGTGCCCAATAAGCAAGTGGTTAAGGCTCATTCACACCACATGCACTGGGCTGCATTACTCCAAGCAGTGTCAAGCCAAATACCATTAATTTCAATGGTGCCCATTTAAACCAATGCCCTGCATAGGAAAAAGTTGGGGGAAAAAAAAAATTTGGACAGGATGCCCAATATCAGATTAAGTATTATAAGTGGACATCGGATCCACATATCTATATGCACAATCAGACAATCATCCAGTGCATATACTTACATATAGTCAGTAAGGTTGAATAAAGACACAAGTCCATCCAGCTCAACCAGTGGTGTGTGTGTTTTTATGTCAATAGTAAATTGTATATCTCTGTACGTTGTGATCGTTAAGATGCCCATCTAATAGTTTTTTTTTTTACACTATCAACGTTCCCTGCTGATACCGCTGCTTGTGGAAGAGAATTCAACATCCTTACCGCTCTGACAGTAAAAAACCCTCTACGCAGTTTAAGGTTAAACCGCTTCTTTTCCAATTTCAATGAATGGCCACATGTCTTTTTAAACTCCCTCCCACTGAAAAGATTTTTCCCTGTGTTAGGGTCACCAGTACAATATCTGTACATCGCTATCATATCCCCTCTCACTCTTCTCCAGAGAGAATGAGTTTAATGCTTGTAGTCGTTCCTCATAGCTGAGATCCTTCATTCCCTTTATTAGTTTTGTTGCCCTTTTCTGAACTCTCTCCAGTTCCAGTACATCCTTCCTGAGGACTGGTGCCCAGAACTGGACAGCATACTCTAGGTGCGGCCGGACCAGAGTCTTTTAGAGTGGGAAAATTTTCATTCAGTATGGAGAGGGAAAGAAAAATCTAATTGGATAGGCAACAGAGTACACCTCTTCCAGATAGGGTGAAAGTTGAGCTCAACTGTTTTAAATAGCTCTCTAATTTAGAGAAAGGAAATAAACACAGAGCCATACATGTGTCTTCTGAAAGGAATCCAAATAACAGTTACCTGTTCCTCTCTGCTGTCAAACGTGGACTGACAAGTAGTGCAGCTCATCCGATTTGAAATTTCCAGGATGCTGGATCCTCTGCTTTCCGAATTTTCTAAATGAAAATAACTACATGTTGTAAAAAAATATAATAATCAGGTATGCACGGCATGACTCAACTTTGAGCTGACCTCCGGCCTTCCCTTCAGTCTTGCACAGTTGTACAGACTCCCCTCCTGGACTGAAATGGCTTACTCCGATTTCCCTGCACACTGTGAGCTTCTCACAATGTGCGGTAGAAGATGTGGCATATTAGATAGAGCCGGCTTCATATCCTGGCAGGAGGATGTCCAGCATCTTCTAGCCCTTTCCTCCCCTAGCCTGACTGTCTTGGGCCTACCCCCTTTCGATCACTGGCTTTAAGTTTTTCTCAATCATGGAGACTTAAACAGTCCATACATTATACACTTTTCTCATACAATTTTCTTATGATTTACCTTCAACTATATAGTATGAGGGCCTGCCTGGTTGCATACAAATGGAAAGTGTTTTGGTGTGACCTCATATTATATGGTTTTGGTAAATCTAATGGAAAATCGTACAAGAAAATAGTATAATGTATGGACAGCCTTAGAGTCCTTTCACACTAGGGGCCGCTCCGGATTAGCCGTAAAGCGCCACTCGTTTTAGCAGCGCTTTAGTGCTGTTTTAGCGGCGCTTTTCGGCCGCTAGTGGGTCACTTTTAACCCCAAAGAAGGGGTTAAAAGCACCCATTTTGCCGCGTTCCCGAATCACTTTTCAGGCGCTTCGGAAGGGCTGCCCATTCATTCCAATGGGCAGGGTGTCTTGGGAGCGCTGTATACAGTGCTCCCAAACTGCCCCAAAGATGCTGCTTGCAGGTCTTTTCAGAATGTCCCGCAAGCGCACCGCCCCAGTGTGAAAAGTCACACTTGAATGAATGGGAGGTGGTTTTCAGGTGCTTAGCAGAGGCAATTTCCAGCGCTAAAGTGCCTGAAAACCGCCTCAGTGTGAATGCGGTGTAAAGCCTCGTACACCCGATCCAATTGTTGGCCAACAGAGCGTAAGACTTTTGTACGAAGGGCGTGTTCCAGGAACGTGTCTTGCATACTAACGGCACACAATTGTCGGTCAACAAACACGAACGTAGTGACGTACTACGTGAGATTTCAGCTCTTGAGCGCCACCCTTTGGGCACCTTCTGCTAATGTCGTGTTTGGTCTTTTGGACTTTTGTGTGACGGACTTGTGTACTGACCATCAGAAAATCTGACAACAGACCGTTGTCCACGGAAAATTTACTAGCCTGCCATCCAACATTTGTTGGCTGAAAGTTGGACAACAATTGTCTGAAGGAGCGTACTAACGGTCGGATTTTAGGCCAACAGTCTGTCATCATACAATTCCCTGCCGAAAATGCGATCGTGTGTACGAGGCTTTAGACTCTTATGTGGGCGTTACCTGGGGCGGTCTCCATCAAAAGCAGCCTGCCTGGGAACTCCCACTTCTCCAGACTGAAATCCACCCATCAAGGCATTTTGATATTTGCATAACTCCACCCAAGAGCCAGCCCACTGCTTGCATAAGGTCTAAGGCTGCAATCACACCTGAGCGTTTTAAGCTCATAAAACGCCTAAAAATAACGCCTGAAACAAGCCCAACAAGCAAAATCCCATTTATTTCAATGGCACCTGTTCACCTGAAGCAAAACGCCTGAAAAACGCCCTAAGCTCAAAAAAGAACAGGAGCTTCTTTGGGGCAGATTACAGGCGTTTTTCTGCCTTTTACATTGGTGACCTGAACAAAATTGCGGTAAAAATGCGCGACTTTGAACTGCTCAGGTGTGAATGCAGCCTTAGGGTTCTTGAGAGGAGTACTGAGGCAGGGGGGCGTGACGTTTTCAGGAAGCTATGTACAGCCCCCCTGTAGCCCCTTCTACCAGCCATAATCTGCCTGCTTTGTATAGAGAAGCACAGAAACCCAACTGGGTCCAGAATAAGGTGTGTATTAAAAAAGATTAATAGTTTTACTTTAAAATTTCATTAGCAGATTAGGGGAATTAGGATGCAGAGAAGACAAAATATAAGCAAATTTAAGGTCTTCACCGCCATCACCGGCATTACATAAGCACTGCTCAGTCTGGGAGGGAGGAGCTTCTCTCCACCAGAAGAGAAAATGAAGGATCTGCAATTTTACCAGACTGTCCTGTAGACTGCAAGAAAAAGTTTTTTTTTTTCCTGCTATTCATTCTATTGAATGCAAAAAAAACAGATCCCTTGAACAGTATAATTCTTGCCAACACAGACAGTTCTTTTTTCAGTTACCTCCATACACAGGTCTGTCCATGGTTTTCAGCCTCTCTCCCTATTGAGATGCAGAGAATTATAAAGCAGAGTGTAGATTCTTACCTGGAAGTTTCTGTTTATCTTCCGCAAATCCCTCTTTTGCATTTTTATTATTATTCAGGAAAAGTTCCGAGAACAAATCACTTTCTGGGTTCAGGTCAAAGAGGCACAAGGTCTGTGATCCGGGGGACCTGCCAACATGGTTTAGAGAAGAGCATAAGAAGAAGAAGAAAGCATGTCATCAATTAACCACTTCAGCCCCGAGAAGGATTTACCCCCTTAATGACCAGGCCATGCTTGCGCGGTCGTGCGACAGCTGTACCCAAAATGCCACACCCCCCCCCCCCCCAAATAGAGCTTTCTTTTGGTGGTATTTGATTACCTCTGTGGTTTTTATCATGTGCCCTATTAACAAAAAAGACTGACAATTTTGAAAAAAAAAATATCTTTTTTACTTTCTGCTATAATACATATCCAAAAAAAATAAATAAATAAATAATAATAATAAAATATATATATATATATATATTTTTTTTTGGATATGTATTATAGAAGAAAATAAAAAAAATATATTTTTTTACTTTTTGCTATAATACATATCCAAAATAATAATATTATATATATATATATACACACACACACACACACACACACACACACATATACATATACACACACATATACTAATTTATTCATTAGTATATGTATTCTGCTACATATTTTTGTTAAAAAAAAAATATTTGCAATAAGTGTAAATTGACTGGTTTGTGCAAAAGTTATAGCATCCACAAAATAGGGGAAAGATTTTTTTTTTTTTAATTTTTTATTGTTTTTGGCGGGGGATCAGCGTTTTTTAGCAGGACTACAACATTGTGGTGAACAAATCTGACCCTAAGTGACGCCAATACAGTGATCAGTGCTATAAAAATGCACTGATCACTGTATAAATGGCACTGGCAGGGAAGGGGATAACACTGGGGGGGGGGGGGGGGTGATCAAGGGGTTAAGTGTTCCCTAGGGAGATGCTTTCAGGGGGACGGACTGACTGGGAGTAGAGAGAGATCGCTGTCCTGATCACTAGGAACAGCTGATCTCTACCCTGTCAGAACGGGGATCCGCCTTGTTTACATGGGCAGATCCCCATTCTGCCTCCCTTTACCACGATATCGGGAGGCCGGTAAACATCGAGTCCGCCAGACCTGCGAGCAAGCTCCCACGGCACGTGCGCCCACTGTATCTAATGCATGGACCGACGTACAGGTACGTCGGCTCGCGCAGCCGGGCCATTCTGCCACAGTATATGTGCGGTGGGCGGTCCGGAAGTGGTTAATAAAGTAACTAAAACCAAAACTTTTTTTAACAGATCTGGATAGAATAGGGAAGCTTTGAATCCCCTGTCAGGTTTTAGTTGCAGTCTGTGTCCCTGCTAGGGAAGCTCACTCTCTCAAACCGTTCTGGTCACGAATGTCACCGGGAATGAAAATAATTTTGAGTTGCCACCAGAACAGGAAGAGAGGCGAAAACTTCCAATGGGGACACCAGTTCCCGAGACCACTAAGAAAATATTTCCCTTATATTTGAAAGATATTCTCTCACTTCTTGTTGAGTCAATAGGAAGTGAAGAGAAATTTCCCTAATGAGACACAGATGGCAAAAAGAAAAAAAAAAAAAAAATTGATAGTGGTTTTAAAACTCCCTTTGGCCAATTTCACACTGGGGCGCTGGCGATAAAGCGCCGCAATTTTTAGTGGCGCTTTACCGTCATTTTTGCGGCCCTTTTCGGCTGCTAGCAGGGTGCTTTTAACCCCGGCTGAAAGAGGGTTAAAAACGCCCGAAAAGTACCGCTTTGCCGGCGCTGCCTATTGATTTAGATGGGCAGGGGCGCTGTAGGTGCGATGTATACACCGCTCCTACAGCGCCTCAAAGATGCGGCTTGCAGGACTTTTTTTGGCGTCCTGCCAGCGCACTGCTCCAGTGTAAAAGAACTCGGGCTATAGCGCCTGTAAAGCGTCTCAGTGTGAAAGCAGCCTTACTCTATCCAAAGTGAACAAAAAAAAAAAATGGCCTTTTTACCCTCTTCATCAACTTTCCCCCATCCATTCACCTTCTGCCCCCCTCTCACTAAATTTTCATTATTTTAAGGGGGGGGGGTTATACCTTTCTGGGGGGAGGGGGCTTGCTTCCTGGTTTCTCGCCCCGGGCTTGTTTGCAGTGCCTGAAGTCTTCTGGGATACCCAGGTCATGGATCTCAGGAGGCTGCAATGTAATCTACAGTGCATGTGTGTCATCCTGGGGTGGCTGCAGAACCCAAAAGAGACACAGTTGGCACCCCTGAGAACATCAGAACAGCTGCACAAGATTGGGTGTATTGCGCCCCCCCCATCCGGGCCATTGCTGGATCTCCAGGCATGCCAGAATATTTTGGTGCATACACTGGCTATAGAGATAAGGGGGGGGATAGGAAGGGGGTAGTGAAGATCCCCTTAATGAATGTTCTAAGCGGCACATGAGAAGTACATTTCCCTGATAGGGATGAATGTGAGTCCAAACCCACCTGAGCTATCCCACCAAGAAGCTGTCAAAGGCAACAACCAATCATATGGGGCATCCCCGCTCCACAGTCCTGCATTTGCAAAGGGTGTATATACACTCACCGGCCACTTTATTAGGTACATCTTGCTAGTACCGGGTTGGACCCTCTTTTGCCTTCATTCTTCATGGCATAGATACAACAAGGTGTTGGAAACATTCCTCAGAGATTTTGCTCCATAGTGACATGATAGCATCGCACAGTTGCTGCAGATTTGTCGGCTACAAATCCATGATGCCAATCTCCCATTCCACCACATCCCAAAGGTGATCTATTGGATGAGATGTGGTGAGTGTGGAGACCATTGGAGTACAGGGACCTCATTGTCCAGTGGTGAGATGATTGGAGCTTTGTGACATGGTGCATTATCCTGCTGGAAGGAGCCATCAGAAGATGGGGACACTGTAGTCATAAAGTAATGGACATGGTCAGCAACAATTCTCAGGTAGGCCGTGGGGTTTAAATGATGCTCAATTGGTACTAAGGGGCCCAAAGTGTGCCAAGAAAATATCCCCCCCACACCATTACACCCCCACCACCAGCCTGAACCGGTGATACAAGGCAGGATGGATCCATGCGCCAAATTCTGACCAGACCATCTGAATGTCACAGACTCATCAGACCAGGCAACGTTTTTCCAATCTTCTATTTGGTGATCCTGTGAGAATTGGAGCCTCAGTTTTCTGTTCTTAGCTGACAGGAGTGGCACCCGGTTTGGTCTTCTGCTGCTGTAGCCCATCTGCTTCAAGGTTTGATGTGTTGTGCATTCAGAGATGGTATTCTGCATACCTTGGATGTAACGAGAGGTTATTTGAGTTACTGTTGCCTTTCTATCATCTGGAACCAGCCTGCCCATTCGCTTCTGACATCAACAAGGCATTTTCCTCCACACAACTGCCGTTCACTGGATATTTTCTCTTTTTCCCACCATTCTCTGTAAACCCGAGAGATGGTTGTGTGTGAAAATTCCAGTAGATCAGCAGTTTTTGAAATACTCAGATCAGCCCGTCTGGCACCAACAACCATGCCACGTTCAAAGTCACTTAAATCCCCTTTCTTCCCCATTCTGATGCTCAGTTTGAACTTCAGCAAGTCGTCTTCACCGTCTAGTTGCTTAAGTGCATTGAGTTGCTGCCATGTAAGGATGGGCGCAGGCGTGTTGGCAAACCCCACGTGCCCGAGCCCACCAGGAAGCTGACACTACGCAGTGCTAATCACAGGCCATGAGACATTTCCTGGTCTCCGCAGCTGCGGATCGGGAAACGTCTCACTGCCTGTGATTAGCGCTGCGCAGTGTCAGCTTCCTGGCGGGCTCGGGGGACATGGGGGTTGCCAACACGCCCGAGCCAATCCTTACTGCCATGTGATTGACTGATTAGCAATTTGTGTTACCAAGCAATTGAACAGGTGTACCTAATAAAGTGGCCGGTGAGTGGATGTGTAACTGTGGGTAGGAATGGGCTCGGGCGTGTTCGAAATCCCACATGCCCGATCCCGCCAGGAAGCCGGCACTGTCCACCTCTAATCACAGGCAGTGGGATATTTCCTGGTCCGCAGCTACACAGATCGGGAAATGTCTCACTGCCCGTGATTAGAGGCAGGGATGCACCGATACCAGTACAAGTACCGATACTTTTTATTTTAGTACTCGCCGATACCAATTACCGATACCTACCGCAACTGTTTTGTTTTAACTTCAGCTGTTAGCAATGGTAGAAAGCATTGAAAAGTTATTTACAAATGAAATCGATTTTTTTTTTAATGTAGCGCTTTTTCAATGTGAAAATGTGTAAATATATGTTAATATATATATGTGTAAAAATATTCACTAACAAATCAAACAAAAAAAAAAGTACAAAAAAAAAAGTTTTAATTGTTTATAAAATAGAAGCGAACAAAAGAAAAAAAAAGCAGGAAAATAATAATTAAATGGAGGAGAATAGGGAGTTAATTAAGGCTGATTAGAGTAAATGAAGGGTTATTAAGGGGTTAAACAGAGGAACATTTGTTCATCCCTTTGATCTGCAGATGAAGAAACAGAAAGATACAAAAAGAAACAATGTTTCTTTTTATTTTAGTGTTTCAGAGGCTGAGCAATGTTGGTAATAAACATTTCCGGCTGCTTTTTTTTTTTTTTGGCAGCTCCAATGGACTTCTTTAACACAGGGGAGACCCGCTGACAGCTCAAAGAGCCGAGCCTGAAAGTATCGGTTTCAGGTGTCGGTGCATTTGCACGAGTACCGATACTTGTGCAAATACTCGGTATCGCCACCGATACTAGTATCGATGCAACCCTAATTAGAGGTGTACAGCGTCGGCTTCCTGGCCGGGTCAGGCATGTGGGATTTCGAACACGCCCGAGCCCATCTCTAGCTGTGGGGCAGGGAATGCCTCTGACACCTGTGATTGGCTGTCGGCTTTGACAGCTTCTTGGTGGGATAGTTCGGGTGGGTTCGGACTGCTCCCTGGCTGTGGTACTGATCTAATGGCTACAGCGATTTCTGAGTCACAGACTTAGAACATGTATGTACATAGAGAGTTCTGATTCCATCTGTCATAACTGTTCCAGGTAAAACCAAGTGGTGACCACACCGCTACATTTGGAGGTCCCACCGAGATCTGCCTTCACAGTTAAACTGCTGGCCGTCGCCCCTAGCAACTGTCAACAGCCGGGGGAGACTTTGCCTGTTTTGCCATGTTTGGGATACACAGAGGAAAAGGACTGCGTGTTTGCCTTCATAAGTGACTTTGTTAAACGTCATTGCCCATAGCAACCAAACTAAGCTTGTTGCCAAGTGTTATTGCCCATTGCAACCACCCAGGATTAAAGCAGCCACACGCATCCTGCACCCAGTTGTATTAATGGACAGCACTGAAGCCGGAGGATCAGCAGCCAACTAGTATTCCAGAAGGTGGGCAGCTGAGCTGACCAGGATGGGGGGGGGGGGGGGGGTGTCATGTTCAGGTGGCACAGTGGTGTAGTGGGTAGCACTCTCGCCTAGCAGTAAATAAGGGTCGCTGGTTCCCAATCATGACACTACCTGCCTGGAGTTTGCATGTTCTCCCTGTGTGGGTTTCCTCCGGGGACTCCGGTTTCTTCTTACACTCCAAAGACATGCTGGTAGGTTAATTGGCTTCTGTCTAAATTGTCCCTAGTATGTATGAATGTGAGTTAGGGACCTTAGATTGTAAGCTCCTTGAGGGTAGGGACTGATGTGAATGTATAATATATATGTAAAAGAGCTGTGTAACTTGACAGCACTATACAAGTACCTTAAAAAATAATATCAGCTATACTTCAATAGAGAACAATGAACATTCTTCCTCTCCCTGTGCAGCATATGGCAGGACACAGCTGACAGTCCCACAAAAGACCCCGCCCCTCCCAATCCTCCTGTATTGTAGACGAGGAGCACACAATATATACATAACATAATAAAGTCATCAGGGAGACATGACAGTCACTCTCACCCCTCCATGCTGCTCACGTGGGACCCAGCTGTCCCTTTACTTCCGCATATGACCTCACTTCCGCCCAGCTTTCACAAAGAGACCTGGCTGCAAAGTGGAGTTCCTTGTTTTACAGGAAGCATGTGCCCTCCACTCCACACTTTTTTTTTTTTTTTTAATTGAACTTTATTGTAACAAACAGTGAATGGCTGAAGCTGGAGCTCCACTGTTTATTACAGGAAACATGTGCCCACTCTACTCCACTTTTATTTTTTTTCTTTTAATGAACTTTAATGTAACAAACAACAATACATTAGAAGCAACACGTGGAAGTGGAGGTAGAGTTGCCACCTCATCCCTTTAAACCCAAACACATATTGATTACACAGGTTCTGTGGCTGATTAAGTTGGTAATTAAACTCACTTGGTGCCTTATCCGCATTTAATCAGCCTCAGAACCTGTATAATTCATATGTGTTCGGGTTTAAAGGGATGAGGTGGCAACTCTAATGCCGCATACACACGGTCGGACTTTTCAGCTACAAAAGTCCGACAGCCCGTCCGACAGACTTTCGACGGACTTTTGGCGGACTTTCAACAGACTTTCTAACGACCGGACTTGTCTACACACGATCACACCAAAGTCCGACGGATTCGTACGTGATGACCTATGACCGGACTAAAATAAGGAAGTTGATAGCCAGTAGCCAATAGTTGCCCTAGCGTCGGTTTTTGTCCGTCGGACTAGCATACAGATGAGCGGATTTCTGGATCCGGCGGAGTTACGACGTAAAGATTTGAAGCAAGTTCCAAATCTAAAGTCCATCAGATTTGTGGCTGGAAAAGTCCGCTGAAAGTCCGGGGAAGCCCACACACGATCGGATTGTCTGCCGGACTTAGTCCGTCAGCGTCCGTCGGACTTTTGTAGCCGAAAAGTCCGACCGTGTGTACGCGGCATAAGTGGAGGTGACATGTTTCCTGTCACATCTGCATTGCGCTGTGTTTCGTCAGATTAGGCGACCCGTCAGATTTTGTAACGGAAGTGACGTTTTCGTCGCCGCCATCTTGCTACACCCTGCACTCGTCCACAGTAAGGATACAGCGAAAAGGCGGTGTTTCATCAGATATGGCGACCCGTCAGAAAGTGTAACGGAAGTGACATTTCGTTGCCGCCATCTTGCTGCACCCCGCACTCCTCCATAGTAAGGATACACTGGGAAGGGGTAAGCGGACATCTTGTTACACCCACCGGAGTTTTGTAATTTACACTTTTTTTTTAACAGTAAACTGACTTTATATAGTGAAATACTGTACTTACAACTCCATCTTACTGTTTAGATGTTGAATTCTGAAAGCTGCGGCAAGCGTGCTGATCTTACAGGCTTGTCAATCTGACAGAAGTTGGCTGCTTTAAAAATTCAACATCTAAACAGTCACACGGAGTTGTAAGTACTGTATTTCACTATATAAACTCAGTTTACTGTTAAAAAAAAAAAATGTGTAAAATGCAAAACTCCGGTGGGTGTAACAAGATGTCTGCTTACCCTCTTCTCAGGCTATCCTTACTATGGATGAGTGTGGGGTGTAGCAATATGGCGACGACGAAACGTCACTTCCGTTACACTTTCTGACGGGTCGCCATATCTGATGAAACACAGCCTTCTCACTGTATCCTTACTGTGGACGAGTGCAGGGTGTAGCAAGATGGCGGAGACTAAAACATTTCACATTTATTTTTAACAGTAAATTGAGCTTATATAGTTGTAGCACCCTCCACCTGAAGGTAGGTCCTAGACTTGTATTTTTCTATAGCTCAGGGTCCAAATGCAGGTAAATTTAGCCAGGCCTGTGCTTTAGGCTGGGCCTGGTTATTTTGATTTGGGACTGGGAGTGTTTGGTGTAGTAGGGGGTGTGGCCACCTGTGCTCTGACTCAGAAGCGCCTCCCCTGCTTTCAGAAAGATTGTTCTGGAAGAGAGGTTGGACCTGAGGTTTGAGTGACAGGCAGCTCATGTGAGGAGCTCTAACCAATTACCCTTTGGTATTGGTAGGGGGCAGGCCTCCCATATAAGCTGAGGTCACATGCTGCCAGGGAGGAGTTCTGGAAAGCAGGAAAAGACAGAATGGAGTATTGAGCTGGTGTTCTCGGGCATCCCCACATGGGGATGCGCTAGAGTTGCCACCTCATCCCTTTAAACCCACAGAACCTGTGTAATCAATATGTGTTCGGGTTTAAAGGGATGAGGTGGCAACTCTAGGATGCGCCGAGCGTGGAGGAGGGATGGTGGAACCGCTAGGAGGGAATCCTAGGTAAAGATCTTCATTTCTGAAGTGGTGTCAGGTTGTTGTGACCGGGGAACACAGGACTTGTATGCTGAAGAAGATCAGTACGGAAGAAGTAGCAGTAAAGCAGAGGAGAGTAGATCAGCGTTCTGTGAATGGGGACACAGAACTATCCCTTTGGAGAAGGTCAGTGTGAGAAAAAACCGAGAGGGAGAAGCTATCAAGAGTAGTGCAGAATGCTGTGGCCGGGGAACACAGCATTGGCAGTAATGGACTGGCTGGGAACAGTAGTTCGCCTATTACCATGTGTCAGGTCGTCGGGGGGGAGGTACCGAGTATCTCTGGCCTGGTTAGCGCATTGGTAATACCCTCCAAAAGACTGTGTGGCTGTCTGATTCTTTGACAGTAAGAATAGGGCCGGCTTTTTAAACTGTGCTGTTTTAGAAGTTTTTTAAGCGGAGTTCCACCCAAAAGTGGAACTTCTGCTCATTTGTCTCCTCTCCCCCTCCGATGCCACAATTGGCACCTTTTGGGGCGGGAGCGGGGACAGGATACCTGTCTTTGACAGGTATCCTGTTCCCACTTCCGGGAGTCCATGCTGCGGCCTATGACGTCACCGCGGGGCTCCCTCCTCCTCCCACTGTCGCCGGGCCAGTAGGAGAGAGGAGCTGGGCCTTGCGTGTGAGCAGTAGGGTTCCCGGCTTGAAGCCGCAAGGCTACACTGCCGGGTTCCCTTAGCCGCAATGGCAGCGGCAGCACCCGACAGCTGATGGAAACATCAGCTGTGGTGCTGACATCGCTGGACTCCAGGACAGGTAAGTGTCCTATTGTTAAAAGCCAGCAGCTGCAGTATATGTAGCTGCTGGCTTTTAATTTTTTTTTCTTTGGACGGACCTCCTCTTTAAGGCTAAAAAACAACCAGAGCACCAAACCAAATGGTGAAAGAGTCTAAGTTAATGATTTATAATACCATCCCATTAAACAACCAACACTTTTTTTGGGCCAACACACTCCCCCGTTCATCAGGGCTTGAAATCATTATCAGGACCTCAAGTGGTTCTAAATTCTGGACATTTTTTACCTTAATGCACTGCCTGCATTAAGGTAAAAAATGTCCCAGTAATTGTATCGCCTCCCACCCTCTTCCCCACCTTCCAAACAACCAAACTCCTTTCCCAATAACCACCTGCAGCGATGCTCTCGCCTCTTCCTGGTCTCACATGACACAGAGGCGGCGGAGGGAGCCATTGTCTCCTGTTGCTTTCGATCAGATGAAAGGGGGGGGGGGTGCGCAAAGCTGTACTATGTGTCTGTGGAGACGCACAGCCCAGCTCAGGACCATGCCTGTATGAGTGCCATCATAGCATCCGGCTTGCACAGTGGAGACTTTTAGAAGAGGAGGAGCAGAGACAGCGCTGGCAGGAGACCCCAGAAGAGGTGGTAGGGGGCTACTCTTGCACAGAGTTGGTAAGTATTACCACTTTTTTCTTTTTTTTTGTAAAAAGACAAAAAAACCTTGCCTTTATAACCACTTTAAAGTGATTATAAAGTCTCGTTTTTCTTTTAACAAATAATAAACATGTCATACTTATCTGCTATGTACAGTGGATTTGCACAGAACAGCCCAGATCCTCCTCTTCTTGGGTCCCTCTCAGGCCCGGATTTACACCCTTTGCCACCCCAAGGCCGGGTCCTTCAATGCTGCCCCCCCACACACACACCACACCATCATTTTCATCCTTTATCAATGACTGCTACAACAGATCAATTAAAAACATATCTCCACTATATACTCCCCTCTATCATCTCTATATACTCCCCCCTAACATCTCTATATACTCCCCTCTATCATCTCTATATACACCCCTCTAACATCTCTATATACACCCCTCTAACATCTCTATATACAGGTATACAGGCAGGCCAGGACGGTATACAGGCAGGCCAGGACGGTATACAGGCAGGCTAGGACGGTATACAGGCAGGCTAGGACGGTATACAGGCAGGCTAGGAAGATATACAGGTAGGCTAGAACGGTATACAGGCAGGCTAGGAAGATATACAGGCAGGCCAGGACGGTATACAGGCAGGCTAGGACGGTATACAGGCAGGCCAGGACAATATACAGGCAGGCTAGGATGGTATACAGGCAGGCCAGGACAATATACAGGCAGGCTAGGACGGTATACAGGCAGGCCAGGACAATATACAGGCAGGCTAGGACAGTATACAGGCAGGCTAGGATGGTATAAGGCAGGCCAGAACAATATACAGGCAGGCTAGGACGGTATACAGGCAGGCAAGGACAATATACAGGCAGGCTAGGACGGTATACAGGCAGGCTAGGACGGTATACAGGCAGGCTAGGACGGTATACAGGCAGGCTAGGACAATATACAGGCAGGCTAGGACTGTATACAGGCAGGCTAGGACGATATACAGGCAGGCTAGGACGGTATACAGGCAGGCTAGGACGGTATACAGGCAGGCCAGGACGGTATACAGGCAGGCTAGGACAGTATACAGGCAGGTCAGGACAATATACAGGCAGGCCAGGACAGTATACAGGCAGGCTAGGACGGTATACAGGCAGGCCAGGACAATATACAGGCAGCCTAGGACGGTATATAGACAGGCTAGGACGGTATACAGGCAGGCCAGGACAATATACAGGCAGGTTAGGACGGTATACAGGCAGGCCAGGACGGTATACAGGCAGGCTAGGACGGTATACAGGCAGGCCAGGACGATATACAGGCAGGCTAGGACAATATACAGGCAGGTCAGGACGGTATACAGGCAGGCTAGGACGGTATACAGGCAGGCTAGGATGGTATATAGGCAGGCTAGGAGGGTATATAGACAGGTTGGAACAGTATACAGGCAGGCTAGGACGGTATAAAGGCAGGCTAGGATGGTATATAGGCAGGCTAGGAGGGTATATAGACAGGTTAGAACAGTATACAGGCAGGCTAGGAGGGTATATAGACAGGTTAGAACAGTATACAGGCAGGCTATGACGATATACAGGCAGGCTAGGACGGTATACAGGCAGGCTAGGACGGTATACAGGCAGGCTAGGACGGTATACAGGCAGGCCAGGACAATATACAGGCAGGCCAGGACAATATACAGGCAGGATAGGACGGTATACAGGCAGGCCAGGACAATATACAGGCAGGCTATGACGATATACAGGCAGGCTAGGACGGTATACAGGCAGGCTAGAACAGTATACAGGCAGGCTAGGACGATATACAGGCAGGCTAGGACGGTATACAGGCAGGCTAGAACAGTATACAGGCAGACTAGGACGATATACAGGCAGGCTAGGACAGTATACAGGCAGGCTAGGATGGTATACAGGCAGGCTAGGACGGTATATAGGCAGGCTAGGACGGTATATAGGCAGGCTAGGAGGGTATATAGGCAGGTTGGAACAGTATACAGGCAGGCTAGGACGGTATACAGGCAGGCTAGGATGGTATACAGGCAGCCTAGGACGGTATACAGGCAGGCTAGGACGGTATATAGGCAGGCTAGGAGGGTATATAGACAGGTTGGAACAGTATACAGGCAGGCTAGGACGGTATATAGGCAGGCTAGGAGGGTATATAGACAGGTTGGAACAGTATACAGGCAGGCTAGGACGGTATACAGGCAGGCTAGGACGGTATACAGGCAGGCCAGGACGGTATACAGGCAGGCCAGGGTGGTATACAGGCAGGCCAGGACAATATACAGGCAGGCTAGGACGGTATATAGGCAGGCTAGGACGGTATACAGGCAGGCCAGGACAATATACAGGCAGGCTAGGACGGTATACAGGCAGGCTAGGACGGTATACAGGCAGGCTAGGATGGTATAAAGGCAGGCTAGGACGGTATACAGGCAGGCTAGGACGATATACAGGAAGGCTAGGACGGTATACAGGCAGGCCAGGACGGTATACAGGCAGGTTAGGACGGTATACAGGCAGGCTAGGACGATATACAGGCAGGCTAGGACGGTATACAGGCAGGCCAGGACAATATACAGGCAGGCTAGGACGGTATAAGGCAGGCCAGGACGGTATACAGGCAGACTAGGACGATATACAGGCAGTCTAGGACGGTATACAGGCAGGCCAGGACGGTATACAGGCAGGCTAGGACAGTATACAGGCAGGTCAGGACAATATACAGGCAGGCCAGGACGGTATACAGGCAGGCTAGGATGGTATACAGGCAGGCTAGGACGGTATACAGGCAGGCTAGGACGGTATACAGGCAGGCTAGGACGATATACAGGCAGGCTCGGACGATATACAGGCAGGCTAGGACGGTATACAGGCAGGCCAGGACAATATACAGGCAGGCTAGGACGGTATACAGGCAGGCTAGGACGATATACAGGCAGGCTAGGACGGTATACAGGCAGGCTAGGACGGTATACAGGCAGGCCAGGACAATATACAGGCAGGCTAGGATGGTATAAGGCAGGCCAGGACAATATACAGGCAGGCCAGGACGGTATACAGGCAGGCCAGGACAATATACAGGCAGGCTAGGACGGTATACAGGCAGGCTAGGACGGTATACAGGCAGGCTAGGACGGTATACAGGCAAGCTAGGACGGTATACAGGCAAGCTAGGACGGTATACAGGCAGGCTAGGACGGTATACAGGCAGGCTAGGACAATATACAGGCAGGCTAGGACGGTATACAGGCAGGCTAGGACGGTATACAGGCAGGCTAGGACAATATACAGGCAGGCTAGGAAGGTATACAGGCAGGCTAGGACGGTATACAGGCAGGCTAGGACGGTATACAGGCAGGCCAGGACGGTATACAGGCAGGCTAGGACGGTACACAGGCAGGCTAGGACGGTATACAGGCAGGCTAGGAAGATATACAGGTAGGCTAGAACGGTATACAGGCAGGCTAGGATGGTATACAGGCAGGCTAGAACGGTATACAGGCAGGCTAGGATGGTATACAGGCAGGCCAGGACGGTATACAGGCAGGTCAGGATAATATACAGGCAGGCCAGGACGGTACACAGGCAGGCCAGGACGGTATACAGGCAGGCCAGGACGGTATACAGGCAGGCTAGGACGGTATACAGGCAGGCCAGGACAATATACAGGCAGGCCAGGACAATATACAGGCAGGCCAGGACGGTATACAGGCAGGCTAGGACGGTATACAGGCAGGCCAGGACAATATACAGGCAGGCTAGGACGGTATACAGGCAGGCTAGGACTGTATACAGGCAGGCCAGGATGGTATACAGGCAGGCCAGGACAATATACAGGCAGGCTAGGATGGTATAAGGCAGGGCAGGACAATATACAGGCAGGCTAGGACGATATACAGGCAGGCTAGGACGGTATACAGGCAGGCTAGGACGGTATACAGGCAGGCTAGGACGGTATACAGGCAGGCTAGGACGATATACAGGCAGGCTAGGACGGTATACAGGCAGGCCAGGACGGTATACAGGCAGGCTAGGACAGTATACAGGCAGGTCAGGACAATATACAGGCAGGCCAGGACGGTATACAGGCAGGCTAGGACGGTATACAGGCAGGCTAGGACGTTATACAGGCAGGCTAGGACGTTATACAGGCAGGCTAGGACGGTATACTGGCAGGTTAGGAAGATATACAGGTAGGCTAGAGCGGTGTACAGGCAGGCTAGGACGGTATACAGGCAGGCTAGAACGGTATACAGGCAGGCTAGGACGGTATACAGGCAGGCCAGGACAATATACAGGCAGGCTAGGACGGTATACAGGCAGGCTAGGAAGATATACAGGCAAGCCAGGATGGTATACAGGCAGGCTAGGACTGTATACAGGCAGGCCAGGACGGTATACAGGCAGGCCAGGATGGTATAAGGCAGGCCAGGACAATATACAGGCAGGCTAGGACAGTATACAGGCAGGCCAGGACGATATACAGGCAGGCCAGGACGGTATACAGGCAGGCTAGGACGGTATACAGGCAGGCTAGGACAGTATACAGGCAGGCTAGGACGATATACAGGCAGGCTAGAATGGTATACAGGCAGGCTAGGACGATATACAGGCAGGCTAGAACAGTATACAGGCAGGCTAGGACAATATACAGGCAGGCTATGACGGTATACAGGCAGGCTAGGACAGTATACAGGCAGGCTAGGACGGTATACAGGCAGGCTAGGACGGTATACAGGCAGGCTAGGACGGTATACAGGCAGGATAGGACGGTATACAGGCAGGCAAGGACGATATACAGGCAGGCCAGGACGGTATACAGGCAGGCTAGGACGGTATACAGGCAGGCTAGGACAGTATACAGGCAGGCTAGGACGGTATACAGGCAGGCTAGGACGATATACAGGCAGGCTAGAATGGTATACAGGCAGGCTAGGACGGTATACAGAATCCCAAAACTATACCTCTCACACGTGTACAGATAGAGATAGCCGCGCTATCTCTATCTGTACACGTGTGAGAGGTATAGTTTTGGGATTCTGATCAGTTTATGTATTTATTTAAGTGGCAGCTTTTTTTCACTGTACACTGTGTATGTACACATATTTTGTATTCATTTACACATCTTTTATATAGCTTTGCACTTTTCTTTGGCGCAGTGGAGTAAGAGAGATTCAGGGGCGGTTTATTTGTATATC
This sequence comes from Aquarana catesbeiana, assembly GCF_042186555.1. Taxonomy (NCBI): domain Eukaryota; kingdom Metazoa; phylum Chordata; class Amphibia; order Anura; family Ranidae; genus Aquarana; species Aquarana catesbeiana. Next base: position 391,064,052 of record NC_133329.1, read on the forward strand.
TCTTGCTACAAACCATAGGACGATATACAGGCAGGCTAGGACGATATACAGGCAGGCTAGGACGATATACAGGCAGGCTAGGACGGTATACAGGCAGGCTGTGATGATATACAGGCAGGCTAGAACGATATACAGGCAGGCTAGAACGGTATACAGGCAGGCTAGGACGGTATACAGGCAGGCTAGGACGGTATACAGGCAGGCTAGAACGGTATACTGGAAGGCTAGGATGGTATACAGGCAGGCAAGAACGGTATACAGGCAGGCAAGAACGGTATACAGGCAGGCTAGGACGTTATACAGGCAGGCTAGGACGTTATACAGGCAGGCTAGGACGGTATACAGGCAGGCTAGGACGGTATACAGGCAGGTTAGGAAGATATACAGGTAGGCTAGAGCGGTGTACAGGCAGGCTAGGACGGTATACAGGCAGGCTAGAACGGTATACAGGCAGGCTAGGACGGTATACAGGCAGGCCAGGACAATATACAGGCAGGCTAGGACGGTATACAGGCAGGCTAGGAAGATATACAGGCAGGCTAGGACTGTATACAGGCAGGCCAGGACGGTATACAGGCAGGCTAGGACGGTATACAGGCAGGCTAGGACGGTATACAGGCAGGCTAGGACGGTATACAGGCAGGCAAGGACGATATACAGGCAGGCCAGGACGGTATACAGGCAGGCTAGGACGGTATACAGGCCGGCTAGGACAGTATACAGGCAGGCTAGGACGGTATACAGGCAGGCTAGGACGATATACAGGCAGGCTAGAATGGTATACAGGCAGGCTAGGACGGTATACAGAATCCCAAAACTATACCTCTCACACGTGTACAGATAGAGATAGCCGCGCTATCTCTATCTGTACACGTGTGAGAGGTATAGTTTTGGGATTCTGATCAGTTTATGTATTTATTTAAGTGGCAGCTTTTTTTCACTGTACACTGTGTATGTACACATATTTTGTATTCATTTACACATCTTTTATATAGCTTTGCACTTTTCTTTGGCGCAGTGGAGTAAGAGAGATTCAGGGGCGGTTTATTTGTATATCTCTTGCTACAAACCATAGGACGATATACAGGCAGGCTAGGACGATATACAGGCAGGCTAGGACGATATACAGGCAGGCTAGGACGGTATACAGGCAGGCTGTGATGATATACAGGCAGGCTAGAACGATATACAGGCAGGCTAGAACGGTATACAGGCAGGCTAGGACGGTATACAGGCAGGCTAGGACGGTATACAGGCAGGCTAGAACGGTATACTGGAAGGCTAGGATGGTATACAGGCAGGCAAGAACGGTATACAGGCAGGCAAGAACGGTATACAGGCAGGCTAGGATGGTATACAGGCAGGCTAGGACGTTATACAGGCAGGCTAGGACGTTATACAGGCAGGCTAGGACGGTATACAGGCAGGCTAGGACGGTATACAGGCAGGTTAGGAAGATATACAGGTAGGCTAGAGCGGTGTACAGGCAGGCTAGGACGGTATACAGGCAGGCTAGAACGGTATACAGGCAGGCTAGGACGGTATACAGGCAGGCCAGGACAATATACAGGCAGGCTAGGACGGTATACAGGCAGGCTAGGAAGATATACAGGCAGGCTAGGACTGTATACAGGCAGGCCAGGACGGTATACAGGCAGGCCAGGATGGTATAAGGCAGGCCAGGACAATATACAGGCAGGCTAGGACGATATACAGGCAAGCTAGGACAGTATACAGGCAGGCAAGGACGATATACAGGCAGGCCAGGACGGTATACAGGCAGGCTAGGACGGTATACAGGCAGGCTAGGACAGTATACAGGCAGGCTAGGACGATATACAGGCAGGCTAGAATGGTATACAGGCAGGCTAGGACAATATACAGGCAGGCTAGAACAGTATACAGGCAGGCTAGGACAATATACAGGCAGGCTATGACGGTATACAGGCAGGCTAGAACAGTATACAGGCAGGCTAGGACAATATACAGGCAGGCTAGGACGATATACAGGCAGGCTAGAACAGTATACAGGCAGGCTAGGACAATATACAGGCAGGCTATGACGGTATACAGGCAGGCTAGGACAGTATACAGGCAGGCTAGGACGGTATACAGAATCCCAAAACTATACCTCTCACACGTGTACAGATAGAGATAGTCGCGCTATCTCTATCTGTACACGTGTGAGAGGTATAGTTTTGGGATTCTGATCAGTTTATGTATTTATTTAAGTGGCAGCTTTTTTTCACTGTACACTGTGTATGTACACATATTTTGTATTCATTTACACATCTTTTATATAGCTTTGCACTTTTCTTTGGCGCAGTGGAGTAAGAGAGATTCAGGGGCGGTTTATTTGTATATCTCTTGCTACAAACCATAGGACGATATACAGGCAGGCTAGGACGATATACAGGCAGGCTAGGACGGTATACAGGCAGGCTGTGACGATATACAGGCAGGCTAGAACGGTATACAGGCAGGCTAGGACGATATACAGGCAGGCTAGAACGGTATACAGGCAGGCTAGGACGGTATACAGGCAGGCTAGGACGGTATACAGGCAGGCTAGAACGGTATACTGGAAGGCTAGGATGGTATACAGGCAGGCAAGAACGGTATACAGGCAGGCAAGAACGGTATACAGGCAGGCTAGGATGGTATATAGACGGCTAGGAGGGTATATAGACAGGTTAGAACAGTATATAAGCAGGCTAGGACGGTATACAGGCAGGCTAGAACAGTATACAGGCAGGCTAGGACAATATACAGGCAGGCTAGAACAGTATACAGGCAGGCTAGGACGATATACAGGCAGGCTAGGACGGTATACAGGCAGGCTAGGACGGTATACAGGCAGGCTAGGACGGTATACAGGCAGGCTAGGACGGTATACAGGCAGGCTAGGACGATATACAGGCAGGCCAGGACGGTATACAGGCAAGCTAGGACAGTATACAGGCAGGCTAGAACAGTATACAGGCAGGCTAGGACTATATACAGGCAGGCTAGGACTATATACAGGCAGGCCAGGACGGTATACAGGCAGGCTAGGACGGTATACAGGCAGGCTAGGACGGTATACATGCAGGCTAGGACGATATACAGGCAGGCTAGGAGGGTATATAGACAGGTTAGAACAGTATACAGGCAGGCTAGAACGGTATACAGGCAGGCTAGGACGGTATACAGGCAGGCTAGAACAGTATACAGGCAGGCTAGGACGGTATACAGGCAGGCTAGGACGGTATACAGGCAGGCTAGAACAGTATACAGGCAAGCTAGGACGGTATACAGGCAGGCTAGGACGGTATACAGGCAAGCTAGGACGATATACAGGCAGGCTAGGACGGTATACAGGCAGGCTAGGCTCTAGCCTAGGGGAGCGAGAGAGAGAAGGTGATGATCATGAGGAAGAGAGGGGGAGGGAAGAAGGTGCATAGAACAAAGGGGTGGGAACAGAGAGGGGGTTATTCTGGGGGTCTCACTCATCAATTATGCTCTCCCTCTCAGGCTGGTCTCCCCCAGGGCTGTGGCAGCCATTGTTTGAAAACAGAACTCCCCTCACAGCACAGTACAGTGCATTGCATGCATGTGGCTGGAGTGTGGGCGGGCACAAATGGCAGGCGGAGTATTGGATTGGACAAGCAGTGCAATGAGGGAGGGGTTAGGAAGACAGCGGAGACAGAACACAGCCTGACTCCTGCACAAGCTGTCTTTCCACGCTCTCGCTATATCACTGTGACAGGATGCCAGAGGCTGTGGAGCGCCGGAACTAGAGGGGAATAGTTATCCTTCATCTCCACTCCATACAAGTCTTGCTACCTGGGGGAGAAGACGCTCCTCCCGCAACTGCCCACAGACTCCGCCCCCTGCTCTCCTTTCTAGTCAGAACAGCTTGTTTATCCTCATCCCCGCCCTGCTCATACAGAGCTCCCAATGATGTTAGTGCAGGGGGGCGGCCGCAAAAGCCGAGAAGTCGCCGCAGGAGCGGCGCCGCCCCTGCACCACTGCCGCCCCGAGGCCTGGCCTCGGTGGCCTTGTGGGAAATCCGGCCCTGGCCGTGATGGTGACGTTTGAATGGAAGAAAGAGATTCTGTGGACAGGTGTCATTTATACACATAACGAGTCGTCGTTAGGAGCACCTTATTATATTGACAGGACTAATCTGTGTACCACATGAGCACCTACTGTAGTCAGGCCCGGATTTACTCCCTTTGCCGCCCCAAGGCCGGGTCCTTCAATGCCACCAGATGGGGATGTCACTTGCCATGTTGCCACCAGATGGAGACGTCACTTGCCACGCTGCCACCAGATGGGGATGTCACTTGCCACGCTGCCACCAGATGTTGATGTCACTTGCCATGCTGCCACCAGATGTTGATGTCACTTGCCATGCTGCCTGTCTGCCACCAGATGAAGGAGGGCGGAACAGCGGTGCTGGCAATGAGAGATGTCATCTCTCTCCCCCCACCGCCGCACCGCTGACATTACTTCTTAATCTTTTAAAAATGGCGCCGGGCGGCGAAATCACGCTACTGCGCCGCCCGGCCGAGCGCATACGAGTTTTCCTGAGCCCGGCCGCTTCAGAACTGCGCATGCGCAGTAGTGGGCGGCTCGCGGCCATCTTTTCTAAGGGCACCGGTGCCCTTAATCATCTTTAACGAGCAGCCCGAAAGGTGGGGGTGGCCGCGAAGTCGCCGCAGGAGCGGTGCCGCCCCTGCACCACTGCCGCCCCGAGGCCTGGCCTCGGTGGCCTTATGGCAAATCCGGCCCTGACTGTAGTCAGTCTGTGGAGGGCAGAATTATTGTTCGTTTGTAGGGGATCGAATACTTATTTTACTCACTGAACTGCAACCCCATTTATAACATTTGTATCGTGTTTATAATGAGAAAAGAAAAAGAATTTTGGGACTTTAACTGAGGCAGGAACCAAAGGGGTAACTGCCTCCATCCCTATCATTGATTACAATTGAGAGCGAATGGTGGGACTTTATATAAAGCACACAGCAGTACAAAAGGAAGTCATGTGACTGGGAAACACTGTTTATTCATGTTGTATAATATAACATACAACTTAATGGGTATATAACTTCCAAATGCATTAGATCATTTACAACATAACATACCAATGGGTACAGATCTTTACCAGAGTGACAGTAGAGTAGCTTGGAATTGATTGGTTGCTTTGGGGCGATAATGATTTCCTCTAAAATGAATGATATTTGTATTTAATATCTTATATATATATATATATATATATATATATATATATATATATATATATATGAAAAAAAATGCTGTATATCTTTATTTCTTCAAATGCTCTTTATTCTAATTTCATGTTTTTTTTTTTTAATTTTATATATATTAATTATTATTATTAATTAATATTATAATAATATTTATGTATATATTTATTTTCTTCAAATGCACATTATTCTAATTTTTTTTTTTTATTTAACTTCTTTAGTATATATAATATTTATTATATATATTTTATTTATATACATATATATTTATTTTACTTATATCTTTATTCTCTTTAAATACTCTTTATTCAGAAATAATTTTATCTCTATTGTATACCTTTTTTAATATATATATTATTTATTATACAATTTTATATGTATATATATATATATATATATATATATATATATATATATACGTGTATGTGTATATATATATATTATATCTCAATTAGCTTTAAATGCTCTTTATTCTATTTTTTTAAACAACCTTATTATATAGAATAGAAAAATAGAATAAAGGGCATTTAAAGCTAACCATGATATAAGATAAAAAAATATATAAATATAAATATATATATATATATATATATATATATATATATATATATATATATATACATACACAGTATCTCCAAAATGGAGTACACCCCTCACAATTTTTGTAAATATTTTATTCTATCTTTTCATGTGAAGAAATGACACTTTGCTACAATGTAAAGTAGTGAGTCTACAGCTTGTATAACAGTGTAAATTCGCTGTTCCCCCAAAATAACTCAACACACAGCCATTAATGTCTAAACCGCTGGCAACAAGAGTGAGTACACCCCTAAGTGAAAATGTCCAAATTGGGCCCAATTAGCCATTTTCCCTCCCCGATGTCATGTGACTCGTTAGTGTTACAAGGTCTCAGGTGTGAACGGGGAGCAGGTGTGTCAACATGGCACCTCATGGCAAAGAATTCTCTAAGGATCTAAAAAAAAGAATTGTTGCTCTACATAAAGATAGCCTAGGCTATAACAAGATTGCCAAGACCCTGAAACAGCTGCAGCACGGTGGCCAAGACCATACAGCGGTTTAACAGGACAGGTTCCACTCAGAACAGGCCTCGCTATGGTCCACCAAAGAAGTTGAGGTCACGTGCTCAGCGTCATATCCAGAGGTTGTCTTTGGGAAATAGACGTATGAGTGCTGCCAGCATTGCTGCAGAGGTTGAAGGGGTGGGGGGTAAGCCTGTCAGTGCTCAGACCATACGCCGCACTCTGCATCAAATTGGTCTGCATGGCTGTCATCCCAGAAGGAAACCTCTTCTAAAGATGATGCACAAGAAAGCCTGCAAACAGTTTGCTGAAGACAAGCAGACTAAGGACATGGATTACTGGAACCATGTCCTGTGGTCTGATGAGACCAAGATAAACTTATTTGGTTCAGATGGTGTCAAGCGTGTGTGGCGGCAACCAGGTGAGGAGTACAAAGACAAGTGTGTCTTGTCTACAGTCAAGCATAGTGGTGGGAGTGTCATGGTCTGGGGTTGCATGAGTGATGCCGGCACTGGGGAGCTACAGTTCATTGAGGGAACCCTGAATGCCAACATGTACTGTGACATACTGAAGCAGAGCATGATCCCCTCCCTTCGGAGACTGGGCATCCCAAGCTCACCCTATTTTGAAGCTTATTAGAGCCTCTGGCTGTAATCAGGTGCTTCAAAAAAAAAACCCTGGCTGCTGTAATTCATGCGCCCGGTGACCCGAAAGGGGCTGGACACATGAATAGGGGGCGGCGATGGATAGATTCATGCTATGCATGAATCTATTCATTACTCAAATAGGGGGTGGTGAGAAGAGAGGGGGTGGCGCCTGGGCGCCCCTAAAAGACAGGCCGCCACTGCCTACAGTAAAGCATGGTGGTGGGAGTGTCATGGTCTGCATGAGTGCTGCCGGCACTGGGGAGCTACAGATCATTGAGGGAACCATGAATGCCAACATGTACTGTGACATACTGAAGCAGAGCATGATCCCCTCCCTTTGGAGACTGGGCCGCAGGGCAGTATTCCAACATAACGACCCCAAACACACCTCCAAGATGACCACTGCCTTGCTACGCAAGCTGAGGGTAAAGGTGATGGACTGACCAAACATGTCTCCAGACCTAAACCCTACTGAGCATCTGTGGGGCATCCTCAAACGGAAGGTGGAGGAGCACAAGGTCTCTAACATTCACCAGCTCCGTGATGTCATCATGGAGGAGTGGAAGAGGACTCCAGTGACAACCTGTGAAGCTCTGGTGAACTCCATGCCCAAGAGGGGGAAGGCAGTGCTGGAAAATAATGGTGGCCACACAAAGTATTAACACTTTGGGCCCAATTTGGACATTTTCACTTAGGGGTGTACTGACTTTTGTTGCCAGCGGTTTAGACATTAATGGCTGTGTGTTGGGTTATTTTGAGGGGACAGCAAATTTACACTGTTATACAAGCTGTACACTCACTACTTTACATTGGAGCAAAGTGTCATTTCTTCAGTGTTGTCACATGAAAAGATAGAATAAAATATTTACAAAAATGCGAGGGGTGTACTCACTTTTGTGAGATACTGTAGATAGATAGATAGATAGATAGATAGATAGATAGATAGATAGATAGATAGATAGATAGATAGATAGATAGATAGATAGATAATATATATTTTTGTATCTTATATCTTAATTAGCTTTAAATGCATGGGGGGAGGGGCTATTGTTGCTGGGGGTCTATTGTTTCAGGGGGAGGGGGTCAGTCTATTGTTGCCAGCTGCAGGGGATCCATTTTACCGCTTTTCTTTTCATTAACCACTTCAATACCGGACACTTTCACCCCCTCCTGCCCAGGCCCATTTTCAGCACTGTCACACTTTGAATGGCAATTGAGTGATCATGTAATACTGTACACAGATGAAATTTTTATATTTTTTTTCACACAACTAGAGCTTTTGGTGGCATTTACTCACCACAGTTTTTTGTATTATTTATTTTTATTATATAAACAAAAAAAAGACCTAAAAAAATGAAAAACACATTTTTCTTTGTTTCTGTTATAAAATGGAACAAATAAATAATTCTTCATACATTTAGGCCAAAATGTATTCTGCTACATTTCTTTGGTGAATATAACCCAAATTAGTGTATATTATTTGGTCCGTAGGAAAGTTAGAGAGTCCACAAGCTATGGGATATCTATCTGAAAATGGATCAATTCTGATGTACTGACAGTCAATCCCATTTTTGGAGGCCCCAAAAATGACAGGATGGTACAAATGCCCCCTTTTTGGAACGTAGACAGTCTGATGTAATTAGTAAGAGGCACAGCAGTTTTTTTTTAAGTTGTAATCCTTTGTTGCATTTTTTTGGAAAATGAAGAAAAAAAAAAACAGTTCCCCATTTTTTTTTTTTTTACATACTGTCACCAGTGCAGTACAGTGTCCTCATATAACTGGTGTGGCAGTATATATATTTTTTCCATTTTCAGTTTCAGTTTCTAAATTCATTTTCCTTTTTTATTACATTTTTTAGTTATTTTATTTTTTTACATACTGTGACCAGAGCAATACAGTCTTCCCATACATAGTAACACTGTACTACTCTGGGGAGGTGATCGGGATTTTTATTTTTTACACACTATGATTGCTTATATTTCACTGGTATAAACAACCATTTTTTCTGAATTAAATCTATTCATCTCATGTTTACTATTGCTAATCACATGGTACAGATAGGCTGTGATTGGACCTGTCTGTACCATGTGATCACTGTGGCCAATGACAGAGAGCAACACAATAGTACACAATCAATGGCATGAATAGAAGCCATTCATTGTGTACAATTGTCATGTTGGTCTGCGGTGATTGGTCACAGCAATCACATGGCACCGGCAGCACGCCGGTACACTGATCTGTCATCCGTTGTGTCCGGCTGCAGCACGGTATGTGAGGCACGCGAGGTGCATGCTGGGGAGGACATCATATGACGTCCACTGAGAACAGCGAAAATCCCGTCCGCCCTCATTTTACGGCGGGGCGGGAAGGTGTTAAAGGCACAGGGACTCTCACCGCCGACCTGGTCGCTGCCTCCTGGCTGGCTGTCTTGCCTCGCAACGCTGTGGGTCCTGAGAGGAGTGCGGAGGAGCGAAGGGGATCGAGAAGTGGTGGACAGCCCCGGGCTCGGCTTGGTTCGGCTGAGTAGCTGTGATATCCCGGGGTGCGGGAAGCTCCTCGGAAGCCATCGGAGGTCATGTGGGCGCCTTCGGTAACTCTCGGGAGTTGCTGGTCATCTGGTCACCTGACCCACCCGACACGCTCAGCTGCCAGGTCGGGGCCCCTGGGTGAACCTCGGGGAAGGCCGAGACATCGGAGCGGCAGGCGCCCGAGAAGCCCATCAATCGCTGCATCTGAAAAAAGCAGAACAGAGCAGCAGCAAGAGCCACTGAGGTATATCGAGGACTGAAATATTGAGTGAGTAAAAAAAAAAACGATCTGTAATGAGACTGGATGAGAGGATTGTGACTGTAAAAAATTGAGCATTAATTAGCCTTTAACCTACATCCCTGGAACTGAAATTGCATAGATACCTGCATACCTATGTTGCAACCCTTGCAATAACTATATCATAATCTGCATATCTGTATATCTGCATAAACTGAGTGCAAAATCTATACTATTCAGCAGCCGTATAAAAAAGATCTACATAGCTACGCTCATAACTGCTAACAATCTGCTGATAATCTGCTGAGAATACCTGCATGTCTCCTTCTATATACCCATTATAACTAAAATCTGAACTTCTGTACATTTGCTGGTGAAAATTGCTTAACCAACATATTATTCATACATCTGGGATATACTCACCACTAGATAACAAAATATTTAAATTATCGGTGTACTTGGTTATAAAAGTTGTATACCCAAACTGCTCACTCATGGTTGGGGAGAATTGGAGTTGTGAAGATGAATGTGCTACCCAGGTTGCTGTTCATGTTCCAAATGATTCCGTATGGAATACCTGCAGGTTTCTTTACGCTGATAAGATCGTTAATCAGTAAATATGTCTGGAACAGAAGACGAGCCAGGCTTGCCAGGACCTTCCTCATTAGACCCAAAAGGGAAGTGGGCTTAGCCCTACCAGGTTTTAAAAGATATTTCTTGGCAATTGTGTTGAATAGAATATCTGATTGGAAGTATCACAAAGACTCTCTAAGCTTGGGGTTCACCTGGAAACTGAGCTCAGTGGCACAGATCTTTTCACACGAATTTGGATCCCTAGGAAATACAGAACTTTCTCCTCTACCACATTACTGCTTACATGCTCCACCCTCATGGTGTGGGACTCACTGTGCAAGATGAATAAATGGACATATAACTCTCCTCTCTTGCCATTGACCGGTCATAACTACTTTCCCCCGGGTAACATTGACCCCGGGATTCACGTTTGGAATTTTGGGGCTACGGCCCAACTACATCAAGTAACTACTCCATCGGGTATCGTGCCTTTGTCTATAATACATAGCTCCACAGTGACACTCGTGGACCAGTGGAGATACCGCCAACTACCAGCTTTTGTGCATTCTCTCCCAAAACCGTTACGGTCCGTCTTGGATCTGACACTCTTAGAAGCCGCTTTTTCTGAGGACCAACCAGTGGAGAAGCTTGTCTCCCACTTTTAACAAGCATTGCAAACGCTAACCTCCACAAGAGACCCTACTTTCTTACGCAATTGGGAACAAGACCTCCACAAAGAGTTGTCAGCAGCCCAAAGATCCACCATCCTCATAATGGCTCATACCTCCTCTCGGGCTTCCAAAACCGCGGAGGTGAACTATAAATTGTTGATGAGATGGCACTACACACCCCTGTGGTGCTGCACAAGACCTTTCCACAAGCATCACCTCTGTGCTGGAGGGGATGCGGTGAACAAGCAACACATGCTCACATCTGGTGGTTTTGCCCACTTATACGCCCATATTGGCTAGCTATTCTACACTGGGCCAAGGAGATCCAAGGTTATGAGATTCCCAATGATCTGTGGATTGTATTACTACATTGTACAGGCAAACCAGTGGGAACGTATAAGAAATCTATAACACCACACCTCTATAACGCTGCAAAGGCACTTATCTCCCAATATTGGAAGCAACCGACCATACCTACGCTATGCCAATGGCTAGTGAAAGTAGACCATATATACTATATGGAAGAATTGACTCTCTCCCTTAGAAATAAATCTTACCTAGCAAAGAAAATATGGTCCTGCTGGTTTGCCTTCAAATACACAGCTGCTTACGCTGCTTGCTTGGGAGTGAGCCCACACAATGTAAGTTGGCTATATGTCCGTCCTGGCTTGTATAGATGCACTTCGTCTTGCTGCCTCTTAGGACTGGGGGAGTCTGGAACAACTGAGACCATAAAAAGAAAGAGAGGGCGCCCAGACTTAGTGCTGTAGACCCCTTTCACACAGGAGGCAGTTTTCAGTCGTTTTAGCGCTAGAAATATCGCCTGTAAACTGCCTCCCATGCGCCCGAATGTGAAAGCCTGAGTGCTTACACACTGGGGCTTGTGGGACGTTACAAAAAGTCCTGCAAGCAGCATCTTTGGGGAGGTTTTGGAGCGTTATATACAGAGCTCCCAAACTGCCCCTGCCCATTGGAATGAATGGGCAGTGATTCCGAAGCGCCTGAAAAGCCATTTGGACACGCCGCAAACACGGGTGCTTTTAACCCCATCTTCGGCCACTATCGGGGTTAAAAGCGTCCTACTAGCGGCCCAAAACCACTGATTAAACAGCGCTAAAGCGCCGCTAAAACAATCGGCGCTTTAGCGCTAACGCAGCCCCAGTGTGAAAGTAGCCTTATCCTTAACCACTTACCGACCGCCGCACGACGATGTACGTCCAAACTTTGGCGGCGGATATCGCTGTTATGGCAGCAGCTAGCTGCCATGACCCCGGTATCCCCGTTTTCGTGCGGCGGCCGGCTTTCAGATAAAAGTGGTCCTTGCGGCGGATTCGCCGTGAGATCACTTTTATCGGTGGCGGGAGAGGGGCCCCCCCTCCCGCCGCAATCCGGTGCCCTCCGCTGCTTAACAGAGCCGTCGGTAGCGGCGGAGGCGATCGCATCCGTCTCCGTCCTGTGTCTGGAGACGAGTGAGGCTAAGATGGCGCCCACTCGTCTCCATGACACTGCTGGGCGGAAGCGACGTCAAAATGTCACTTCCGTCCACGCCTCTTAACCACTTCAGCCCCGGAAGGATTTACCCTCTTCCTGACCACAGCACTTTTTACAATTTGGCACTGCGTCGATTTAACTGCTAATTGCGCGGTCATGCAATGCTGTACCCAAACGAAATTTGCGTCCTTTTCTTCCCACAAATAGAGCTTTCTTTTGAGGTTATTTGATCACCTCTGCGGTTTTTATTTTTTGCGCTGTAAACGGAAAAAGACCGAAAATTTTGAAAAAAAAAATGACATTTTCTAATTTTTGTTATAAAAAAAATCCAATAAACGCAATTTTAGTCATACATTTAGGCCAAAATGTATTCGGCCACATGTCTTTGGTAAAAAAAAATGTCAATAAGCGTATATTTATTGGTTTGCGCAAAAGTTATAGCGTCTACAAACTAGGGTACATTTTCTGGAATTTACACAGCTTTTAGTTTATGACTGCCTATGTAATTTCTTGAGGTGCTAAAATGGCAGGGCAGTACAACCCCCCCCCCCAAATGACCCCATTTTGGAAAGTAGACACCCCAAGGAAATTGCTAAGAGGCATGTTGAGCCCATTGAATATTAATTTTTTTTTGTCCCAAGTGATTGAATAATGACAAAAAAAAAAATTACAAAAAGTTGTCACTAAATGAAGGCCATAGTTTTGAAGGCCATAAAATGCCCAGACGGCACAAATCCCCCCCCCCCCAATGACCCCATTTTGGAAAGTAGACACCCCAAGCTATTTGGTGAGAGGCATGTTGAGTCCATGGAATATTTTATATTTTGACACAAGTTGCGGGAAAGTGACACTTTTTTATTTATTTTTTTTTTTTGCACAAAGTTGTCACTAAATGATATATTGCTCACACAGGCCATGGGCATATGTGGAATTGCACCCCAAAATACATTTAGCTGCTTCTCCTGAGTACGGGGATACCACATGTGTGGGACTTTTTGGGAGCCTAACCGCGTACGGGGCCCCGAAAACCAATCACCGCCTTCAGGATTTCTAAGGGTGTAAATTTTTGATTTCACTCTTCATTGCCTATCACAGTTTCGGAGGCCATGGAATGCCCAGGTGGCACAACCCCCCCCCCCCCCAAATGACCCCATTTTGGAAAGTAGACACCCCAAGCTCCTTTCTGAGAGGCATGGTGGCCTTTTTTTCAATCAGGCAGTGGGCGGATCGGAAAAACCAAATGGAATCCCCATCCCCATCTGTTTACATAAAGCACACACCCTAAAGAACACAGTTATATAGAAATGTAACAGTACAAAACCAGTATTGTTAAGTAATAGTAGTCAAATTTTATTACAATATCCAATAAAAAAAAATCCCATAGATGGGACTATATTGCAAATGTAGAAAACACTTTACAGTAAAAGGCATTGCCACCCTTTGTGGTAGATCAGTGGGTGTAGCTGAGCCTAAGAGGTATTGCCACCCTTGCTGGTACAAAAAAGTGGTTACTGCCCGCCCCCACCTGTAACTGGTCACTGCAGAAAGGAGCATTTCAAAGACAAACACATAAACATAAGACATTTCCACACTCAACTGACCGACCGGCCTGTGACCAACCAAACTGTCCTGTTGAGCAGTATGTGTCAAAGACAGGGGTTTAGTTGCACACATTTACAAATGCATGCGTAAGCCACAGAGCCACGGCAAGGCACCCCATTTTCTGTGGAACCTTAGAGGCATTGCCACCATTGGTGGTAGATGAGTGTATGTAGGTGGGAGCAGGGGGTACGCTGGGCATGGGGGAGTGAGGGCAGAAACTTGGGGGGGGGGAAGTTCCACTGGCCACACTCACCCCATACCCAGGGTGGTAGCGTCCCCTCTTGGTGGTAGATGAGGGGGTGTGGGCAAGGAGTACATATGGTTAAAGGACGATGAGGTGTATATTCACTATAGATAGGTAAGGGGTGGAGTATGGCTTATAGAAGCCTCATATATATATATTTTTTTGGGTGTTAAGAGTGATATGGACATGGCTCATTGAAGCCTCTTAATTTTTTTTTCTCTTGGTTTGGGCGAATTGGGAGCATATTTAATATTTAGTATTTGGAGGAGGGAGGAGGGGTGGAGGGAGAAGGGAAAGTTTGTTTTTTTTAACCCAGGGTGGTAGCGTCCCCTCTTGGTGGTAGATGAGTGGGTGTAGGTGGGGGCAGGGGGTATTACCAGTATGCTGGGCGTGGGGGAGTGAGGGTAGGTGAAACTTGGGGGGGAAGTTCCACTGGCCACACTAACCCCCTACCCAGGGTGGTAGCGTCCCCTCTTGGTGGTAGATGGGTGGGTGTAGGTGGGGGCAGGGGGTATTATCAGTATGCTGGGCATGGGGAAGTGAGGGCAGATGAAACTTGGGGGGAAGTTCCACTGGCCACACTAACCCCCTACCCAGGGTGGTAGAGTCCCCTCTTGGTGGTAGATGAGTGGGTGTAGGTGGGGGCAGGGGGTATTACCAGTATGCTGGGCGTGGGGGAGTGAGGGTAGGTGAAACTTGGGGGGAAGTTCCACTGGCCACACTAACCCCCTACCCAGGGTGGTAGCGTCCCCTCTTGGTGGTAGATGGTTGGGTGTAGGTGGGGGCAGGGGGTATTACCAGTATGCTGGGCATGGGGGAGTGAGGGCAGATGAAACTTGGGGGGAAGTTCCACTGGCCACACTCACCCCATGCCCAGGTGGTAGCGTCCCCTCTTGGTGGTAGAAGAGTGGGTGTATTGGGTTGTGAGGCAGTTGATCCAGAGGAAGGCGAAAAACCCCAGCAAAGCATGATCCAATGTGCTCCAGCTGGGGAAAAAATTCCTTCCTGATCCCCCGAGAGGCAATCGAATATTTCCTGGATCGGCCCTGTGTGTGGGGGAGGGTGGGCAATTGGAGCCCCACCCTCGGTGGTAGGTGAGTGGAGATGTGGGTGTCAGTGTGTGGAGAGCGGGGGAGGAGGCACCATCCCCCACACAGAGCTCTGGAGGGAGGAGCCATTGTCCGGACTACAGCCGGGTCACGGCGTGTCTGTGTGATCTGCCTCCTCTGTTCAGGCTCTAAAGCAACTACAAGTCCCAGCAATCTGGGAGTTGTAGTTCCTCAGAGCCTGAGCAGAGGAGGCAGGTTCCCCGGACACACAGACACGCTGTGACCCGGCTGTAGTCCGTACAATGGCTCCTCCCTCCGGAGTTCTGTGGTGGAGATGTTTCCTGGATCGACCCCGTGTGTGGGGGAGGGCGAGCAATTGGAGCCCCACCCTCGGTGGTAGGTGAGTGGAGATGTGGGTGTCAGTGTGTGGAGAGCGGGGGAGGAGGGACCATCCCCCACACAGAGCTCTGGAGGGAGGAGCCATTGTCCGGACTACAGCCGGGTCACAGCGTGTCTGTGTGATCTGCCTCCTCTGCTCAAGCTCTAAAGGAACTACAAGTCCCAGCAATCTCTGTCCACATGAGGAACTACAATTCCCAGCATGCACTGTGTAAGTGATGGGGGTTCAGCTCCCAGCCTGGAATAAGATGCTGTGGGACTACATATCCCAGCATGATCTCTATGGAGATATTACAGGTCCAGTGATCTCTACATACCCCAGTCTGCTCCCCGGCCCCTCCCCCTCCTCAGGGGGAATTGCACTTCCCCAGTCCCGATCAGCCCTCCCCCATCCTGGGGGGAGGGGACCCACCACCTGTGGTGGGAGAGGATGGTGGGGTGCAATTACCCCTGAGGAGGGGGAGGGTAGCAGGCTGGGGTATGTAGAGATTGCTGGGACTTGTAGTACATCTATAGAAGAAATCATGCTGGGATATGTAGTCCTGTAACATCCTATTCCAGGCTGGGAGCTGAACCCCCATTACTTACACAGTACATGCTGGGAGTTGTAGTTCCTCATGTGGACAGAGATTGCTGGGAGTTGTAGTTCTTCAGAGGTTGAGCAGAGGAGGCAGGTTCCCCGGACACACAGACACGCTGTGACCCGGCTGTAGTCCGGACAATGGCTCCTCCCTCCGGAGCTCTGTGTTGGAGATGTTTCCTCCTCTCCGCTCTCCTCGCACTGACGCGCTCCCTTCCCCCGCTCGGCTATTTATCTGATCAAGCCGTGACGTCACAAGTGTAACGGCTCCAGCCTCCAGCTCCTGATTGGCTACTCATCCTCTGGTCACGCCCGTCCCATGCGCTGATCACGCCCACTCCCACCTGAGCCGTTAGGTCGCTCTCTGCAGCAGTCACGTGTTGCACGTAACGGTCAGAACGAGGCCACGTGACTTGACAGGAGGAGACGCGTGAAATCCTCCCTGCAGCTACTGCGCGTGTGCGCCTCAGAGACGGCAAAAGGTAAACAAGCCGAGGTGATGATTTCCATGGAAACCATTAGCCCCGTAAATGCCAGACACTGGAGTCCCCACCCCCTGCAGGTTCCCAGCCTATCTCCTGCAGGCTGCTGCTTGAGTGGGCAGGATGGGGGTGTAGCCCATGGAAGAGGGAGGAGTTCCTGGAGGTGCATTACTTTCCAGGCCTGAAACTCCCCCTCGTCAGTGTTGTGGTTGGTCAGGGTGAGTAGGAAGCTTTGTTCAGCTCCTCCCCCCTGAGTCCTGACCTCTGACCCCCCCTCCCTCCAGATCATACTGTCACTGAACTCCAGGCTTTGGATGGAGTAGTACTTCTGCTGGAGGGGGTGAGTGGGGGAGGGGAACAAAGTCACAAAACTTTAGGATTTTGGAGAGAGGTGAATATGAAGCCAGCCTAGAAGTGCAGAGAGTTGTCACTGCAGTGCTGAGCAAGAAGCCATTGAAGACATCTCTATGTCTCTCCATGTGCCAGGAATCTCTGCCCAGCCATTTCTATATACATCCCTCAGGTCCCTGTATACTTCACATAACAAACATTCCTCATCACATTTCTATATACCATCCCTCAGATCCCTGTATACTTCACATAACAAACATTCCTCATCACATTTCTATATCCCATCCCTAAGATCCCTGTATACTTCACATAACAAACATTCCTCATCACATTTCTATATACCCTCCCTAAGATCCCTGTATACTTCACATAACATTCCTCATCACATTTCTATATCCCATCCCTGAGATCCCTGTATACTTCACATAACATTCCTCATCACATTTCTATATCCCATCCCTGAGATCCCTGTATACTTCACATAACATTCCTCATCACATTTCTATATACCATCCCTAAGATCCCTGTATACTTCACATAACATTCCTCATCACATTTCTATATCCCATCCCTAAGATCCCTGTATACTTCACATAACATTCCTCATCACATTTCTATATCCCATCCCTCAGATCCCTGTATACTTCACATAACAAACATTCCTCATCACATTTCTATATCCCATCCCTCAGGTCCCTGTATACTTCACATAACAAACATTCCTCATCACATTTCCTTGTATTTCGCACATAGGGGAACCCGTTCTCTTGAATAGGCCGCCATATATGTGATAAACACATCATAGAGGCTTTAGAAACTTTTAAGGCATGCAGCTTTTCCACAAGACAGAACACACGTCTGATCATCGCATTTGGGGCGCCATTAACAATTATTGGGCACCTCAAGTTCTTTGCGCCATGTATGTAATCTGTTACCGTCCCGTGATCATATATGTAATTTGTGACTGTCCCGTGTGTCATGTATGTAATCTGTGACTGCCCCTTGTGTCATGTATGTAATCTGAGACCACCTCGTGATCATGTATGTCATTTGTGACTGTCCCGTGTGTCATGTATGTAATCTGTGACTGTCCCTTGTGTCATGTATGTAATCTGTGACCATCTCGTGATCATGTATGTAATCTGTGACCGTCCCTTGTGTCATGCATGTAATCTGTGACTGTCCTTTGTGTCATGTATGTAATCTATGACTGTCCGTTGTGTCTTGTATGCAATCTCTGACCATCCCATGTGTCATGTATGTAATCTATGACTGTTCCGTGTGTCATGTATGTAATTTGTGACTGTCCCTTGTGTCATGTATGTAATCAATGACTGTCCCGTGTGTCATGTATGTAATCTATGACTGTCCCGTGTGTCATGTATGTAATCTATGACTATCCCTTGTGTCTTGTATGCAATCTCTGACAATCCCGTGTGTCATGTATGTAATCTATGACTGTCCTGTGTGTCATGTATGTAATTTGTGACTGTCCCTTGTGTCATGTATGTAATCTATGACTGTCCCTTGTGTCTTGTATGCAATCTCTGACCATCCCGTGTGTCATGTATGTAATCTTTGACTGTCCCTTGTGTCATGTATGTAATCTGTGACTGTCCCTTGTGTCATGTATGTAATCTGTGACTGTCCCTTGTGTCATGTATGTAATCTCTGACCGTCCCTTGTGTCATGTATGTAATCTATGACTCTCCCGTGTGTCATGTATGTAATCTGTGACTGTCCCGTGTGTCATAGATGTAATCTATGACACTCCCGTGTGTCATGTATGTAATCTGTGACTGTCCTGTGTGTCATATATATAAAATCTATGATCGTCCCGTGTGTCATGTATGTAATCTCTGACTCTTGTATCATGTATGTAATCTCTGACTGTCCCAAGGGTTTCCCCTGGGGGGGTATTGCTCTCCTCTGATCATACAGAATGGAATCAGGGGGGCCCCAGCTAAACCCCCCTAAAATGTCTGATAGATCCCCCATGAGGGGGCGCTCTGGGCTCCTCCGGGGACAAAGTTCCCCCTTTGGTGTCATAATGAGTGGCGGCAGAATCGCCTCTTGAAGCGCACATGTGACTTTCCCTGACAATGGCGCGGTCATGTGACGCCGTACACAAATCTCATTTCTATCATTTTATCCCACAAATAGCGCTTTTTATTGGTGGGATTTCATCACCTCGCTGCTTTTTTACATTTTTTGCGCCATAAACAGGAAAAAAACTACAGTTTTGAAAAAAAAATTATATCTTTTTACTTCCCGCTATAAAACATTTCCAATAATTGTTTTTTTTTTTTTTTTTTTAAATCGAATTTCTTCATCAATTTAAGCGAAATGTTTTTGGTAAAAATATCCCAATAAGGCCTCTTTCACACGGGGGCGGCGTCGGCGGTAAAGCGCCGCTATTGTTAGCGGCGCTTTACCGTGGGTATTCGGCCGCTAGTGGGGCGATTTTGACCCCCGCTAGCGGCCGAGAAAGGCAGAGGCGCTTTGCCGGTGGAATAGCCGCGCTGTCCCATTGATTTCAATGGGAAGAAGCGGTGAAGGAGCGGTGTATACAACGCTCCTCCACCGCTCCGAAGATGCAGCTAGCAGGACTTTTTTTCCCGGCCTGCTAGCGCACCGCTCCCTCTGGGCTTTCACACTGGAGAGACAGCAGCGCCTGTTTTGGATCGGTTTACAGGCGCTATTTTTAGCGCAATAGCGCCTGCAAACCGCCCCAGTGTGAAAGGGGCCTAAGTGTAAATTGATTGGTTTATAGAAACGTTATCACATCTACAAACTATGCGATATATACTGGATTTTATATTTGTTTATTCATACTAGTAATGGCGGCAATCAGCGACTTCTAGCGGGACTGCAATATTGCGGCGGACAATCTGACACTGACTGACACATTGTGGGAACCAGTGACACCAATACAGTGATCACTACTAATATTATATGCCCAACTGCTGGCCCACGCCGCCCTCTGATGTGACCCGCCACCTCCTGCTCTGGGGTGGCCGGTCAGCAAGCCCAGATCACGGGTTCTCCGACCCGCCATCCCCGAGAATTGTGTGAATGGAGCCGTCGCTAGAGTAAGCATGCGGCTGCAGTAGAGAGCAGAGCCAATGAGTCCTGTATAGTGCCGGCTCTTGTCACAGGCGGAGTGATACCAAATGTACTCTGCCTGGGACACCAGCCGCCAGCGATACCCACCAGGAGTACCCAGCAGCAATAACCGCTAGCAGTAACTGCTAACAGTACCCACCAGTAGTACCAGCAAAACCCACCAGCACCCGCCAACAGTACCCACCAGCAGTATCCACAATACCCGCCAGAAGTACCAGCAAAACCGACCATCTGTATTCATCCAGGGGGACAGCCAGCAGCAGCCGCCAGCCATACCCGCCTGGGGGACAGCAACCGCCAACGATACCTGCAGGAATCCTGAGGAAGAAGTGAAGATTGAGGTCAGTTTTTAATAAAAAATCAAACAGCAATGGGGATATCTGCACTCTGCACTCGCTACACTGGGCTGCTTTCACATTGATCTGCAGGTGCGGTGCAATGTACCTGTACTGACCCATAGACTTCTGTTATTACCTGTACTGATCCATAGACTTCTATTATTACCTGTACTGACCCATAGACTTCTGTTATTACCTGTACTGACCCATAGACTTCTGTTATTACCTGTACTGAGCCATAGACTTCTATTATTACCTGTACTGACCCATAGACTTCTGTTATTACCTGTACTGACCCATAGACTTCTGTTATTACCTGTACTGAGCCATAGACTTCTGTTATTACCTGTACTGAGCCATAGACTTCTGTTATTACCTGTGAGCCACAGACTTCTGTTATTACCTGTACTGACCCATAGACTTCTATTATTACCTGTACTGACCCACAGACTTCTGTTATTACCTGTACTGACCCATAGACTTCTATTATTACCTGTACTGATCTATAGACTTCTGTTATTACCTGTACTGAGCCATAGACTTCTGTTATTACCTGTACTGACCCATAGACTTCTGTTATTACCTGTACTGACCCATAGACTTCTGTTATTACCTGTACTGACCCATAGACTTCTATTATTACCTGTACTGACCCATAGACTTCTATTATTACCTGTACTGACCCATAGACTTCTATTATTACCCGTACTGAGCCATAGACTTCTGTTATTACCTGTACTGACCCATAGACTTCTGTTATTACCTGTACTGACCCATAGGCTTCTGTTATTACCTGTACTGACCCATAGACTTCTGTTATTACCTGAACTGATCCATAGACTTCTGTTATTACCTGTACTGACCCATAGGCTTCTGTTATTACCCGTACTGAGCCATAGACTTCTATTATTACCCGTACTGAGCCATAGACTTCTGTTATTACCTGTGGGTTTGGTGTGCTTTCAGAAAGTGCATCACACCTGCAGGATATAATAGAATTCTATGGCAAAGTGCAGCTAACCCACAGGAAAGCCACAGGCGCACTGCGCTGAACCCACGGTGCAGGTAAACTGTAGCACATCAGTGTGAAAGCAGCCTTAGCACTCAATCATACAATCGGTCCCTGCTTTGCAGGGAACCGAAATCCCGCACATCCCCCACTGACAGGACAGAGCTCTGCCTTGTTTACATAGGCAGAGCTCTGTTCTGTGTCTCTCCTCGCTAATCAGCAGGTGTCGGAGGACATGCATTGGCTGGAGGACATGCTTACTTACCTCCTCTATGCAGTTGGTTTTGCACAGAGCAGCCCGGATCCTCCTCTTCTCGGGTCCCTCATCGGTGCTCCTGGCCCCTTCCTCCTGTTGAGTGCCCACACAGCAAGCAGCTTGCTATGGGGGCACCTGAGCCGAGTCACCAGGGCCGCTGTTAGAAATCATGGGGCCTCCGCACAGCCTACCTGATGGGGCCTCTTTCAACCACACCCTTGACCCCACCCCTGACCTCGGCTCAAAACAAAATGCAGGTTTGTTGCCATTTACATATATGTGTGTGTGTTTGCAATTGCACAAAGGAGTGGGGGCAGTTTAAATTGTATTTTTTTTTTTTTAAATAAAAAAATCTTACACTGTATCTTTTACATTTTTTTTTCTTTGTTCTTTCCTTTCACAAGGGATGTACAACATCCCTTGTGATAGTATAGGCCATGACAGGTCCTGTTTATGGAGATATCTGGGGTCTTTTAGACCCTCTTATCTGTCCTCTGGCCTCCAAAGCACCTGATCAAACCAAGATCAGTCTGATCAGATGCTTGTTCAGGCCGGTAATGGATTGTTTACATGATAACAAAACCGGAAGTGATACAATTCTCGCCACTCCTGGTTTGTGACGTCAAACTCCTGGTTTGTGATGAACGACATCCACCCCTCTCACTGTGTCTCAGGAACTGGATGCTACTGGTCCCATCTTAAAGGTGGTGGTTGAGGGACCCCCTTCCACTGCCTGGAAAAATAATCCAGCGGCTTCTTAGCCACTAGGATTACTTTTAGTTTGTGCAGAATTGCTGGGGCTAAAAAATGATATCATTGCTGCAGTGATGACCGAGATATCACCCTTCCAATCCAGAGATGTACTGGTACATCGCTGGACGGGAAGAGGTTAAAGTGGATTTGTTTGGAGGGCAGTAAAAACGCAGCTCTGCTGCACATCTTTACTGCTCCACCCAAATGAAGTGTAAAGTAGCAGCATCTCACCGTCTTATGATCATCAGCATTACAGTAATCACACAGACAGCACAGTAAGCAGGTGCCCTATCATGGCTCTATCATGGCCCTATCATGGCTCAAACATATCCCTATCATGGTCCTATCATGGCCCTATCATATCCCTATTATGGCCCTATCATGGCCCTACCATAGCTCTATCATATCCCTATCATGCCTCTACCATGGCCCTATCATGGCCTTATCATAGCGCTATCATATCCCTACCATGGCTTTACCATGGTTCTACCATGGCCCTATTATATCCCTATAATGCCTCTATCGTGCCTCTACCATGGCCCCACCATGGCTCTATCATATCTCTATCATATCCCTATCATGCCTATATCATGCCTCTATCATGGCTATATCATTCCTCTATCATGGCTCTATCATATCCCTATCATGGCTATATCATGCCTCTATCATGGCTATATCATGCCTCTATCATGGCCCTATCATGGCTCTATCATGCCTCTATCATGGCTATATCATGCCTCCTATCATGGCCCTATCATATCCCTATCATGGCTATATCATGCCTCTATCATGGCTATATCATGGTTTTATCATGGCCCTATCATATCCCTATTAAGCCCTATCATGGCCTTATCATAGCCCTATCATAGCTCTATAATATCTCTATCATGGCTCTATCATAGCTCTATAATTTCTCTATCATATCCCTATCATATCCCTATCATGGCCCTACCATGGTTTTATCATAGCTCTATCATACCCCTACCATGGCCCTATCATAGCTCTATAATATCTCTATCATATCCCTATCATGGCTCTATCATAGCTCTATAATATCTCTATCATATCCCTATCATGGCCCTACCATGGTTTTATCATAGCTCTATCATATCCCTATCATGGCTCTATCATAGCTCTATACTATCTCTATCATATCCCTATCATGGCTCTATCATAGCTCTATACTATCTCTATCATATCCCTATCATGGCTCTATCATAGCTCTATAATATCTCTATCATATCCCTATCATGGCCCTATCATAGCTCTATAATATCTCTATCATATCCCTATCATGGCCCTATCATAGCTCTATAATATCTCTATCATATCCCTATCATGGCTCTATCATGGCTCTGCTTTTGAATGAACAAAAGACTATTTAAATTTAAAAAAAAAAAAATTCTAAAACGAAATTCGAAAGAACGAAAAACATTTGGATAATTTTGTTTTTCGTATTTTCTAACATAATTAAATTATTAACCATTATTATAGGTTATTATTATTTATTAACTATTAAGTTATAGGTATTGGAATTTCCTTTCAAATTTGGCAAACCGAACGTAACGAATTTATCTGAAATAACGAATGTCGCAATAATCACACAGACAGCACAGTAAGCAGGTGCTCTATCATGGCTCTATCATGGCTCTATCATGGCTCTATCATTGCCCTATCATGGCTCTATCATGGCTCTATCATATCCCTATCATGGTCCTATTATGGCCCTATCATGCCTCTATTATGGCTATATCATATCCCTATCATGGCCCTACCATGGTTTTATCATGGCTATATCATATCCCTATCATGGTCCTATCATGGCCCTATCCTATCCCTATTATGGCCCTATCATGGCCTTATCATAGCTTTATCATATCCCTATCATGGCCCTATTATATCCCTATCATGAATCTATCATGCCTCTATCATGCCTCTACCATGGCCCTACCATGGCTCTATCATATCTCTGTCATATCCCTATCATGGCTATATCATGCCTCTATCATGGCTATATCATGCCTCTATCATGGCTATATCATATCCCTATCATGGCTATATCATATCCCTATCATGGCTATATCATGCCTCTATCATGGCCCTATCATGGCTCCATCATATCCCTATCATGGCTATATCATGCCTCTATTATGGCTATATCATGGCCTTATCATGGCTCTATCATATCCCTATCATGGCCCTACCATGGTTTTATCATGGCCCTATCATATCCCTATTATGGCCCTATAATGGCCTTATCATGGCCTTATCATGGCCCTATCATAGCTCTATAATATCTCTATCATATCCCTATCATGGCCCTATCATAGCTCTATAATATCCCTATCATATCCCTATCATGGCCTTACCATGGCCCTATCATGGCTCTATCATATCCCTATCATGGCTATATCATAGCTCTATAATATCTCTATCATATCCCTATCATGGCTCTATCATAGCTCTATAATATCCCTATCATATCCCTATCATGGCCCTACCATGGCTCTATTATGGCTATATCATGGCAGTGGCGTAGCGTGGGTTGTCAGCACCCGGGGCAAGGCAAGTAATTTGCGCCCCCCCTAACCTGCGGACTTCCTATCCCTGAGTCCCTTCAAATACAATAGTACTGACCTACCTGATTCCTATACTGACCACTACACTACATTGTCCACTACACTGAGAACTACACTGTCCACTACACTACATTGTCCACTACACTGACCACTATACTATATTGTCCACTATACTACACTGACCACTATACTGACCACTAT
The DNA here is from genome assembly GCF_042186555.1 of Aquarana catesbeiana. Lineage (NCBI taxonomy): Eukaryota > Metazoa > Chordata > Amphibia > Anura > Ranidae > Aquarana > Aquarana catesbeiana. Next base: position 391,089,462 of record NC_133329.1, read on the forward strand.
ACTATACTGTCCACTATACTACACTGACCACTATACTGTCCACTACACTGACCACTACACTGTCCACTATACTACACTACACTGTCCACTATACTACACTGTCCACTATACTACACTACACTGTCCACTATACTACACTACACTGTCCACTATACTACACTGTCCACTATACTACACTACACTGTCCACTATACTGCACTACACTGTCCACTATACTACACTATACTGACCACCATACTACACTACACTGACCACTATACTACACTGTCCACTATACTACACTACACTGACCACTATACTACACTACACTGTCCTCCATACTACACTGTCCACCATACTACATTATACTGACCACCATACTACACTGTCCACTATACTACATTAAACTGTCCACTATACACTGACCACTATACTACACTGACCACTATACTACACTATACTGACCACCATACTACACTGTCCACTATACTACACTGTCCACTATACTACATTACACTGACCACCATACTACACTACACTGTCCACTATACTACACTACACTGTCCACTATACTACACTACACTGTCCACTATACTATACTGTCCACTACACTACACTGACCTCTATACTAAACTACACTATACTGACCACTATACTAACCACTATACTACACTATCCACTATACTACACTATACTGACCATCATACTACACTACACTGTCCACTATACTACACTGTCCACTATACTGACCACCATACTACACTACACTGACCACTACACTGTCCATTATACTATACTGACCACTATACTACACTACACTGTCCACTACACTATACTGACCACTATACTGTCCACTACACTAACCACCATACTGACCACTATACTACACTACACTGACCTCCATACTAAACTACACTATACTGACCACTATGCTAACCACTATACTATACTACACTAACCACTATACTGTACTATACTGACCACCATACTACACTGTCCACTATACTACACTACACTGACCACTACACTATACTGTCCACTACACTGCCCCCCATACTGACCACTACCCTACACTGACCTCCATACTAAACTACACTATACTAACCACTATACTATACTGACCACTATACTGTCCACTATACTGACCACTATACTACACTACACTGTCCACTATACTGACCACTATACTACACTACACTGTCCACTATACTGACCACTATACTACACTATACTGTCCACTATACTGACCACTATACTACACTACACTGTGCACTATACTGACCACTATACTACACTATACTGTCCTGCCTACAGTCTCTCTCTCTCACCCCGCCGCCCCCCCGGCCAGTAACAAGACTCTCACGAGGGAGTCTCACTCACCTTCTTATCCTGGCCTGCATCAGTCCGGATGAGGAGGAGAAGACAGCGGCGGCTCACGTTGTTTCTTCTCTCCCCTGCACTCTGCCTGCTGCCATGTTCAGTGTCCAGCACACTGTGATTGGGCGTATGGGGGGTCATGTGCGGAGGCGGGACTTCAGCAGCGATCGAGGACAGGCCAGCCCTACGCCTCACATGACCCCCATACGCCCAATCACAGGGCGCCGGACACTTAACATGGCGGCCGGAGCGCAGGGTACACAGGAATTTGAAATTAGGAGGAGGCAGCCAGTGGCACATACTGACGCCCCCCTAAATGTCGCGCCCGGGGCCACGGCACCCCCTGCACCCCCCATGCTACGCCACTGTATCATGGCCTTATCATGGCTCTATCATATCCCTATCATGGCCCTACCATGGTTTTATCATGGCCCTATGATATCCCTATTATGGCCTTATCATGGCCCTATCATGGCCCTATCATAGCTCTATAATATCTCTATCATATCCCTATCCTGGCCCTATCATGGCTCTATAATATCTCTATCATATCCCTATCATGGCTCTATCATATCCCTATCATGGCTCTATCATATCCCTATTATGGCCCTATCATGGCCTTATCATGGCCCTATCATAGCTCTATAATATCTCTATCATATCCCTATCATGGCTCTATCATGGCTCTGCTTTTGAAGGAACGAAAGACTATTTGAATTTAAAAAAAAAAAAAAAAATCTAAAACGAAATTCGAAAGAACGAAAAACATTTGGATAATTTTGTTTTTCGTATTTTCTAACATAATTAAATTATTAACCATTATTATAGTTTTTATTATTATTATTTATAAACTATTAAATTATAGGTATTGGAATTTCCTTCCAAATTTGGCAAACTGAACGTAACGAATTTTTCTGAAATAACGAATGCCGCATCTAAATGAAATGATCTGATAAACGAAAAAAAAAAAAAAAATTAAACGAGCACTTACTGTGCTGCCTGTGTGATTTATTATAATATTGATACCCTGCTGTGCTGGGAGTTCTATAATAGGACACAGTGAGGGTTCAATGCTCTATTATTCACTCGCTGTGTCCAGTGCAGCTACGCTCTCCTTCTGATGTTCCCTGTCAGCCTTTTACGTCACGTAAGGGATTTAACAAGACTCGTGGCCACTCATTAAAATTAGAAGAAAAGCAGTTTTACTGCATAGAGGGTTCTTTACTGTAAGAGCGGCAAGGATGTGGAATCCCCTTCCACAGGCGGTGGTCTCAGCGGGGAGCATCGATAATTTCAAAAAAACTATTAGATAAGCACCTGAACGACCGCAACATACAGGGATATACAATGTAATACTGACATATAATCACACACATAGGTTGGCCTTGATGGACTTGTCTTTTTTTAACCTCACCTACTATGTAACTATGTTTTTTGAGAAGTGCAGCTCCTTACGTTTATCTATTTATGATTGTGTACATTTCACTTTGAGCTGCAGCTGTAGTTGTTGGTTTGGAAACAGCGCAGTTTTTTTCTTTTACATACTACAGGAGACGGTCAGAGACTGCAGACATTATACAGGAGATGGTCAGAGACTGCAGACATAATACAGGAGATGGTCAGAGACTGCAGACATGGTATAGGGGATGGTCAGAGACTGCAGACATGATATAGGAGATGGTTAGAGACTGCAGACATTATACAGGAGATGGTCAGAGACTGCAGACATAATACAGGAGATGGTCAGAGACTGCAGACATGATACAGGAGATGGTCAGAGACTGCAGACATGGTATAGGGGATGGTCAGAGACTGCAGACATGATATAGGAGATGGTTAGAGACTGCAGACATAGTACAAGAGACGGTCAGAGACTGCAGACATGATACAGGAGACGGTCAGAGACTGCAGACATGATACAGGAGATGGTCAGAGACTGCAGACATATTACAGGAGACGGTCAGAGACTGCAGACATGATACAGGAGATGGTCAGAGACTGCAGACATATTACAGGAGATGGTCAGAGACTGCAGACATGATACAAGAGATGGTCAGAGACTGCAGACATATTACAGGAGATGGTTAGAGACTGCAGACATATTACAGGAGATGGTCAGAGGCTGCAGACATATTACAGGAGATGGTCAGAGACTGCAGACATATTACAGGAGATGGTCAGAGACTGCAGAAATATTACAGGAGATGGTCAGAGACTGCAGAGATGATACAGGAGATGGTCAGAGACTGCAGAGATGATACAGGAGATGGTCAGAGACTGCAGACATGATACAGGAGACGGTCAGAGACTGCAGACATGATACAGGAGACGGTCAGAGACTGCAGACATACTACAGGAGACGGTCAGGGACTGCAGACATAATACAGGAGATGGTCAGAGACTGCAGACATGATACAGGAGATGGTCAGAGACTGCAGACATGATACAGGAGATGGTCAGAGACTGCAGACATGATACAGGAGATGGTCAGAGACTGCAGACATGATACAGGAGATGGTCAGAGACTGCAGACATATTACAGGAGACGGTCAGAGACTGCAGACGTAATACAGGAGACGGTCAGAGACTGCAGACATAATACAGGAGACGGTCAGAGACTGCAGACATGATACAGGAGATGGTCAGAGACTGCAGACATGATACAGGAGACGGTCAGAGACTGCAGACATGATACAGGAGACGGTCAGAGACTGCAGACATGATACAGGAGACGGTCAGAGACTGCAGACATGATACAGGAGACGGTCAGAGACTGCAGACATGATACAGGAGACGGTCAGAGACTGCAGACATGATACAGGAGACGGTCAGAGACTGCAGACATATTACAGGAGATGGTCAGACACTGCAGACATGATACAGGAGACGGTCAGAGACTGCAGACATAATACAGGAGACGGTCAGAGACTGCAGACATGGTACAGGAGAAGGTCAGAGACTGCAGACATGATACAGGAGATGGTCAGAGACTGCAGACATAATACAGGAGACGGTCAGAGACTGCAGACATGATACAGGAGAAGGTCAGAGACTGCAGACATGATACAGGAGATGGTCAGAGACTGCAGACATGATACAGGAGATGGTCAGAGACTGCAGACATGATACAGGAGACGGTCAGAGACTGCAGACATAATACAGGAGACGGTCAGAGACTGCAGACATGGGCCCATGGTTTTATCATGGCCCTATCATATCCCTATTATGGCCCTATCATGGCCTTATCATGGCCCTATCATGGCCCTATCATAGCTCTATAATATCTCTATCATATCCCTATCATGGCTCTATCATATCCCTATCATGGCTCTATCATATCCCTATCATGGCCCTATCATAGCTCTATAATATCTCTATCATATCCCTATCATGGCTCTATCATGGCTCTGCTTTTCAATGAACGAAAGACTATTTGAATTTAAAAAAAAAAAAATTTCTAAAACGAAATTCGAAAGAACGAAAAACATTTGGATAATTTAGTTTTTCGTATTTTCTAACATAATTAAATTATTAACCATTATTATAGTTTTTATTATTATTATTTATAAACTATTAAATTATAGGTATTGGAATTTCCTTGCAAATTTGGCAAACTGAACGTAACGAATTTTTCTGAAATAACGAATGCCGCATCTAAATGAAATGATCTGATAAACGAAAAAAAAAAAAAAATTAAACGAGCACTTACTGTGCTGCCTGTGTGATTTATTATAATATTGATACCCTGCTGTGCTGGGAGTTCTATAATAGGACACAGTGAGGGTTCAATGCTCTATTATTCACTCGCTGTGTCCAGTGCAGCTACGCTCTCCTTCTGATGTTCCCTGTCAGCCTTTTACGTCACGTAAGGGAATTTAACAAGACTCGTGGCCACTCATTAAAATTAGAAGAAAAGCAGTTTTACTGCATAGAGGGTTCTTTACTGTAAGAGCGGCAAGGATGTGGAATCCCCTTCCACAGGCGGTGGTCTCAGCGGGGAGCATCGATAATTTCAAAAAAACTATTAGATAAGCACCTGAACGACCGCAACATACAGGGATATACAATGTAATACTGACATATAATCACACACATAGGTTGGCCTTGATGGACTTGTCTTTTTTTAACCTCACCTACTATGTAACTATGTTTTTTGAGAAGTGCAGCTCCTTACGTTTATCTATTTATGATTGTGTACATTTCACTTTGAGCTGCAGCTGTAGTTGTTGGTTTGGAAACAGCGCAGTTTTTTTCTTTTACATACTACAGGAGACGGTCAGAGACTGCAGACATTATACAGGAGATGGTCAGAGACTGCAGACATGATACAGGAGATGGTCAGAGACTGCAGACATAATACAGGAGATGGTCAGAGACTGCAGACATGATACAGGAGATGGTCAGAGACTGCAGACATGGTATAGGGGATGGTCAGAGACTGCAGACATGATATAGGAGATGGTTAGAGACTGCAGACATAGTACAGGAGATGGTCAGAGACTGCAGACATAGTACAGGCGATGGTCAGAGACTGCAGACATAGTACAAGAGACGGTCAGAGACTGCAGACATGATACAGGAGATGGTCAGAGACTGCAGACATGGTACAGGGGATGGTCAGAGACTGCAGACATGATATAGGAGATGGTTAGAGACTGCAGACATAGTACAGGAGATGGTCAGAGACTGCAGACATAGTACAGGAGATGGTCAGAGACTGCAGACATAGTACAGGAGATGGTCAGAGACTGCAGACATAGTACAGGAGATGGTCAGAGACTGCAGACATAGTACAAGAGACGGTCAGAGACTGCAGACATGATACAGGAGATAGTCAGAGACTGCAGACATGATACAGGAGATGGTCAGAGACTGCAGACATATTACAGGAGACGGTCAGAGACTGCAGACATGATACAGGAGATGGTCAGAGACTGCAGACATATTACAGGAGATGGTCAGAGACTGCAGACATGATACAAGAGATGGTCAGAGACTGCAGACATATTACAGGAGATGGTCAGAGACTGCAGACATATTACAGGAGATGGTCAGAGGCTGCAAACATATTACAGGAGATGGTCAGAGACTGCAGACATATTACAGGAGATGGTCAGAGACTGCAGAAATATTACAGGAGATGGTCAGAGACTGCAGAGATGATACAGGAGGTGGTCAGAGACTGCAGACATGATACAGGAGATGGTCAGAGACTGCAGACATGATACAGGAGATGGTCAGAGACTGCAGACATGATACAGGAGACGGTCAGAGACTGCAGACATGATACAGGAGACGGTCAGAGACTGCAGACATGATACAGGAGAAGGTCAGAGACTGCAGACATGATACAGGAGATGGTCAGAGACTGCAGACATGATACAGGAGATGGTCAGAGACTGCAGACATATTACAGGAGATGGTCAGAGACTGCAGACATGATACAGGAGACGGTCAGAGACTGCAGACATAATACAGGAGACGGTCAGAGACTGCAGACATGATACAGGAGATGGTCAGAGACTGCAGACATGATACAGGAGACGGTCAGAGACTGCAGACATGATACAGGAGACGGTCAGAGACTGCAGACATGATACAGGAGATGGTCAGAGACTGCAGACATAGTACAGGAGATGGTCAGAGACTGCAGACATATTATAGGAGATGGTCAGAGACTGCAGACATGATACAGGAGATGGTCAGAGAATTTGGGCATTTAATGTCCAATTGAACTTTCAGTTAAAATCAGCTAAATGCATTTCAGGTGCATCAAAATAAAAGATCCCCCTCCCTCCCTCCCTCCATCCTTTCTTTCCCCCTCTCCTCCCCCCTTCTTCCCTACTTGTCATCTTCCATCCCTTATTTTCCTTTTCCTAGTCCTTTCTCCCCCCCCCCTCCCCTCACTCCCTTTCACTTAAATTATTTTTTATAGTAGATTTATATTTCACTTAGGATATTTTCATTTATTCATTTTTGCACTACTCCTTTGGCTAGATTCCAGCCGAACAATTTTTTCGGGCCCTATTTGGCGTCTCCCTATGTGCACTACCCAGTGACGGTTTTTCTTGACATTGAGTCGCAGGCAAAAGATCCTCATATGGGTGAGCGATTGGTGATGGGCGTGGTAGTCGACAGCCGACTCTACCGTGCCATTATTATTTTTATTTCCTATTTTTTTTTTTGTATTGTATTCTAAGTCAATGTAATGTTTTTAATTTTCTTTCGTTCTATGCAGTGTTACATCTAATTGTTCTTTAAAACATCCCTTGATGAGCCCAGAGTGGCGAAACATGTCGGGACAATCACTCCAATGATATTTCCGAGTGATTCAATGTTGTCATCTGCTTTGAATTCTAGATGTTTCCTTGTACATGTGTACATAACTTATACAGTGGAACCTTGGATTAGGAGCATAATCCGTTCCAGGAGAATGCTCGTGTTCCAAAGTACTCGCATATCAAAGCGAGTTTTCCCATGGAAGTCAACGGAAACGAAAATAATTCATTCCGCATTGACTTCAATGGGATGCAATACCGCATGCGGGCAGAGGCGGGGGGGGGGGGAGGCTGGAGAGCCTCTGAAACGGCCGAAAAGGCCTGAGAACAGTTCGGCTGACCTCGGCAAACCTCGGAAAGACTTCCTACCCGAGATTTGCCGAGGTCAGCCGTGCTGTACTCGGGGCCTTTCCATGCATTTCCGGACGTTCGGCTCTGCTTGGCTCCGGCGCCCCCCCCCACCTCAGGCCAAAAGCGGTACTGCCCACCGCTTTGGCCTGAATTGTGCTCGTTTTGCGAGACAACACTCATAAACTGAGTTACGTTTTTTTAAAAATACAGTGCTTGTATTGCGAAACGCTCGTTAACCGCTTTACTCGCAATCTGAGGTTCCACTGTACCAAAAAAAACTTTTAACTTTGTCTTGTATGTAGCAATAAAAATCTTGTCATTTTTTTTATACATATTGCGGAGTATTGAAATGACTTCTTCTTGTTTTGCCGGCACCCTCAAAAATTTCCCTTGTCTACACTTATCTACAGGGATGTTGGTGCCATTTCCTTGTCATTGTCACCTACCCACATTGCTACTTCCCAAAAGATGCGCAAAGTTTTACAGTTGTGTTTCTTTTTCTTTTTTTTTTTATAAAGCAGCCACAGCCTGAGTAGAAAATCCTGTCCTCTGCCAGCATGCTGCAGAGTGGCACTCTTGCTGTGGTCTTCAGAGGCTCAACACAACCCCTATAAGCCTCTCAATTGAAAAGCTCCTGCTCCCTGCTGATTGGAGAGCTCCTGGTCTGACTCAGCGGGGGGGGGGGGGGGGGGGGGGGGCATGTGCAGAGAGGCTGCTGCTTCCGCATACAGGGAGCATGGGTGCTACTCTGCAGCATGCTGGCAGGGGACTGGCTTTTCTACTCAGGCTGTGCACACCTTTTGCTTTTATGAACCTGACATGTATTTAGCAGATTTAAACTAAAAGTTCAATTGGCCTTTAACTGCTGGAAGTCAGTCTAGGCAAGAACATACAAACACAGTTGGCAGGGGCCCAGGGGCTGCACATTGAACTGCCAAAGGGCCACCAGTTGGGCACCAGGGGGTTAGAACCTCTGTCAAAATTGCTATTGGTGTTTGTGTCCCCATTGGGAACATTCACCCTGATTTCCTGTCCCAGTGAATGCACAGGAAATTACGTTTTCTGATTGGAAGAAATCTCTTTCTGAATACCTGATCTTTTGTTTCTCTTCCAGTTATTGAAGGACGCTTCCCTGAATGCAGATGATGGTTGTTTTCTTCAGCAGCCTTCAGGCTTTTCCAAAGACCTCCAAACTCCTGGCCCATCTCCATGGAGCCTCTTTCCGCTTATAACCTCAGTACGAGGCTCGGCCTGCACACATCCAGCCAATGGCAGAAGAGGGAGGCCAAGGAAAGAATCCTTATCACCGCAGTGCAGCGTCACTGCTAGGAAATAAAGAAGACCCCTGTGCCTGAGACTGTACTGGTCTAAATACCACCAATCGTGCAACTTTGTCCATAGGCAGTGTCATCGGTCTGGAAACTCTGATGCAGCCGGCTATGTTGGGGCCTCGAAAAAAAATGTTGGTTTCCTCCTTCGACCTATTAAAATATATCTGAACTGTTCACTTGTGGTGTGTGGAGCATCTACCACAGATCTCTAGCCAGCAAAGGGGACCTTATTCAATTCTGTTTGTAACATATTAACCACTTGCTGCCTGCTGGGGCATTTTTTTTTACTTTTTCACTTAGAACCCCCAAGTATTAGTGCCTTGAAAAAGTATTCATACCCCTTGACATTTTCCACATTTTGTCATGTTACAACCAGAAATGTATTGGGATTTTATGTGATAGACCAACACAAAGTGGCACATAATTGTGAAGTGGAAGGAAAATGATAAATGGTTTTCAACATTTTTCACAATAAAATATGTGAAAAGTGTGGGGGGCATTTGTATGGCGCCCCCCTGAGTCAATACTTTGTAGAACCTCCTTTCTCTACAATTACAGCTGCAAGTTTTTTTGGGGATGTCTCTACCAGCTTTGCACTTCTAGAGAGGGACATTTTTGCCCATTCTTCTTTGCAAAATATCTCAAGCTCTGTCCGATTGGATGGAGAACGTCTGTGAACAGCAATTTTCAAGTCTTTCCACAGATTCTCAATGTGATTTAGGTCTGGACTGTGACTGGACCGTTCTAACACATGAATATGCTTTGATCTAAACCATTCCATTGTAGCTCTAGTTGTATGTTTGGGGTCGTTGTCCTGCTGAAAAGTGAACCTCCGCCCCAGTCTCAAGTCTTTTGCAGACTCTAACAGGTTTTCTTCTAAGATTGTCCTGTATTTGGCTCCATCCATCTTCCCATCAACTCTGATCAGCATCCCTGTCCCTGCTGAAGAAAAGCATCCCCACAACATGATGCTGCCACCACCATGTTTCACAGTGGGGATGGTGTGTTCAGGGTGATGTGCAGTGTTAGTTTTCCCCCACACATAGCGTTTTGCATTCAGGCAAAAAAGTTCAATTTTGGTCTCATCTGACCAGAGCACCTTCTTCCACATGTTTGCTGTGTCCCCCACATGGCTTCTCACAAACTACAAATGGGACTTCTTATGGTTTTCTTTTAACAATGTCTTTCTTCTTGCCACTCTCCCATAAAGGTCAGATTTGTGGAGAACACGACTAATAGTTGTCCTGTGGACAGATTCTCCCACCTGAGCTGTGGATCTCTGCAGCTCCTCCAGAGTTACCATGGACCTCTTGGCTCTTCTCTAATGAATGCTCTCCTTGCCCGGCCGGTCAGTTTAGTTGAACGGCTATGTCTTGGTAGGTTTGCAGTTGTGCCATATTCTTTCCATTTTCTGAAAGCTTGAGATATTTTTTTTATAACCTAACACTGCTTTAACCACTTCAGCCCCGGAAGGATTTGCCCCCTTAACCAGGCCATTTTTTGTGATCCGGCACTGTGTCGCTTTGACTGACAATTGTGCTGTCCTGCGGCGGCTGCACCCAAACAAAACTGACGTCCTTTTTTTCCCACAAATAGAGATTTCTTTTGGTGGTATTTGAACACCTTTGGAGTTTTTATTCTTTTGCACTATAAACAAAAAAAGACTGACAGTTTTGAAAAAATTTTTTTTTTTAAATTTCTGATATAATACATATCCCCCCCCCCCCAAAAAAAAAATATAAAAAAAAAAAAATATCGCAATAAGTGTAAATTGATTGGTTTGCGCAAAAGTTATCTACAAACTATGGGGTAGATTTAGGGACTTTTATTTATTGTTTTTACTAGTAATGGCGGTGATCTGCGACATTGCGGCAGACAAATCTGACCCCAAATTACACTTTTTTGGGGACCAGTGACATTATTACATTGATCAGTGCTATAAAAAACGCACTGATCAATGTATAAATGGCACTGGCAGGGAAGGGGTTAACACTGGGGGGGGGGGGCAATCAAGGGGTTAAGTGTGTTCCCTTGGTGTGTTCTAACTGTAGGGGGGATGGGCTGCAAGGGACATGACAGAGATCACTGGGAACAGAAGATCTCTGACATGTCATCTGGCAGAACAGGGAATCGCCAGTTACCCGTTCTGCCTCTGTGCATAACGATCGCGGGTCGCCGGCGACCATCAAGTCCTCCGGACCCACGGGCAACGCTCCCGCAGGGCGCGCCAACTATCTCCTGTGCAAAGACTGACATACACCTACGGCGGTTAGTGCAGAAGAGCCAACCCGCTGCAGTATAATGACGGCGGCTGGTCGGAAAGCGGTTACACTTCTCCACAACTTTATTCCTGACCTGTCTGGTGTGTTCCTTGGCCTTCATGATGCTGTTTGTGCACTAAGGTTCTCTAACAAACCTATGAGGGCTTCACAGAACAGCTGTATTTATACTGAGATTAAATTACACACAGGTGGACTCTATTTACTAATTAGGTGACTTCTGAAGGCAATTGGTTCCACTGGATTTTAGTTAGGGGTATCAGAGTAAAGGGGGCTGAATACAAATGTACCCCCCACACTTTTCACATATTTATTTGTAAAAAAAAAATTAAAACCATTTATCATTTTCCTTGCACTTCACAATGATGTGCCACTTTGTGTTGGTCTATCACATAAAATCCCAATAAAATACATTTACGTTTTTGGCGTTCAGCTCCGCCGAGTCCCTCCGAACTCCGCGGCGCCATATTTAAAACTACACACTAAACTTGTGTATGTCGGCGGCGATCATGTAATGGACACTGGGGGCAAGGCTGCACTGACCACTGGGGCAAGGCTGCAGATGAACACTGATGAGGCTGCATTGATGGGCATTTTAATGTAAGTTTTTTTTTTTTTTTCCTTAAACTTCCCTCCCAAAAGTTTTTTTCCTTAAAATTCCCTCCTAAACTTGGGGTGCGTGTTATACGCCGGCGCGTGTTATACGCTGATAAATACGGTATATCTGAATATCGATTGATATCTTGAATATTTTTGATTGATCAATCTTGATGAACTGATGGACTATCTAATTTCTCAACACCCCGAAAATGCCAAGGACTGTAAAAATATCCCCCAAATACCCCCTTTTCGGAAAGCAGACAGATATTTAGACAGTCCGAGGTATTTAGTAAGAGGCACGGCGAGTTTTTTTTTTAAATTGTCATTTTTTTTGTCTCAATTTTTTGAAAAATAAAGAAATTAAATAAAATCATTTTTTTTTTTTTTTTTTTACATACTGTCACCAGTGCAGTACAATGTCATCATATGACTTGTGTGTTAGTGATAATAAATATGGACTGGTGACAGTAAAGAAAAAAAAAACATTTTTTATTACATTTTGTATACATTTAGTAATGAACCTTTTTTTCTGTCTCGGTGCCGTTCACAGTCACGCCCAGTCCCTATGATGGACATAACACAGGTCCAATGGTGGGACTGGGCGTGACTGTGAACGGCGCCGAGAAGAGCCGAGAACCCTCGGCTATGTGTATCTCGGCTCCGCCCAGTCACTGTGTTCTCGGCGACGCTCGTTCAGCTCCGCCGAGTCCCTACGAACTCCGCGGCGCCATATTTAAAACTACACGCTATGTGAATGTCGGTGGCAATCGCAGCGATCGCTCCGATAGATCACATAATAGCGGGGATCGCCGTATAACACGCACCCCTGATTTTCCCCTGATTTTAAGGGGGAAAAAAGTGCGTGTTATACGCCGATAAATACGGTATATCATAGTTTGTGGACTCTATCCATTTTCTACAGACTAAATAGAATACACTGATTTGGGTAATTCTCACCAAAGGAATGTAGCAGATTACATTTTGACCTGAATTTATGAAAAAAGATTATTTATTTGCTAAATGTTATGACAGAAGCAAAGAAACATTTTTTTATTTTTTTTTTTATTTTGGATATTTTTTCATTTACATAGCAAAAAAAAATATAAACCCATTGGTGAATAAATACCACCAAAAGAAAGCTCTATTTGTGTGAAAAAAAAAAAATGATACAAATTTCATTTGGGTACGTGTTGCATGACCGCATAATTACCAGTTAAAGTAGTGCAGTGCTGAATAGCAAAAAATGGCCTGGTCATGAAGAGGGGGGGAGGGGGGGGGGTAAAACCTTCCGGAGGTCAAGTCGTTAAAAAGTTGTTGCAGTCGAAAGAGCGGGGATTCATTTTGTTTTAATTTTTTTTTATAAATCAGTTCCTGATCACTTCTGTATTTTAGAACAAAGAGACACCGGCAGACAGGATCTCTTCACACTTGTAAAGTTTAATCGGGTCATTTAGATACACAATTTAGATACTTTATGGTAAAATCGTTTCTATATCATTTCATATTCTACAATGTGTACAAAATCTACAGATCAGTAATCTATCAGTCTAAGCCATATTGCACATCATACTTTACAGACTTGACCTACAAAACTATTTTTTATTGATTTTTTTGCTTTTTTTTATGACGGGATCAGCCGCAGTCCTCCACCCACATAGGGGGGACTACAAGTCCCAGCATTCCCAGGTACCCCACAGCATGCTGGAACCTGTAGGCGGTTGGGGTGCTGTAGGATGTAGAATCTCAGTGGTAGGCCGATCCCACGCGGTTTATTTGTACGTAAAACTTTTGACGTGACACAGATTTGTTACTATTTACATTTAACGGAAGCGGCGACACTCTATACAGCAGGGGGGAGGCAACCTGGGGGACCTCCAGCTGTTGTGGAACTACATTTCCCATGAGGCATTGCAAGGCTGGCAGTTCCAATTACTCCCAGAGGCATGAGTTCTGCAGCAGCTGGAGAGCCCCAGGTTCCCTACCCCTGCTATACAGTGACTGTGATCATGTGACCTGCGTCCCTCAGATTGATTTATTAACCACTTTAAGGACCAGCCTCGTTTTGGATTTTAGGTGATTTTAGGTGTTTACATGTTTAAAACTGTTTGCTAGAAAATTACTTAGAACCCCCAAACATTATATATGTTTTTTTTTTTTCGAACACCCTAGAGAAAAAAATGGCGGTCGTTGCAATTATTTTTTTTTGCACCGTATTTGCGCAGCGGTCTTATATGCGCACTTTTTTGGGAAAAAATTCACCTTTTTGAATAAAAAAATAAGACAACAGTAAAGTTAGCCCAATTTTTTTTTTATTTTGTGAAATATAATGTTACGCCAAGTAAATTGATACCCAACATGTCACGCTTCAAAATTGGAATGGCGTCAAACTTTTACCCTCAAAAATCTCCATAGGCGACGTTTAAAAAATTCTACAGGTTGCGTGTTTTGCGTTACAGAGGAAGTCTAGGGCTAGAATTATTGCTCTCGCTCTACCGGTCGCGGCGATACCGCAAATGTGTGGTTTGACCACCGTTTTCATATGCGGGCGCTACTAGCGTATGCGTTCGCTTCTGTGCGCGAGCTCGTCGGGACAGGGGGTTTTTAAAAAAAATTATTTATTTTACATTATTTTATTTATTTTTACACTGTTTAAAAAAAAAAAAAATGTGTCACTTTTATTCCTATTACAAGGAATGTAAACATAGAAAAAAGCATGACAGGACCTCTTAAATAGGAGATCTGGGGTCAAAAAGACCTCAGATCTCATATTTACACTTAAATGCAAAAAAAAAAAAAAAAAAAAAAAAAAGTAATTTAAAAAAATGACATTAAAAAAATATGCCTTTAAGAGGCTTGGGCGGAAGTGACGTTTTGACGTCACTTCCGCCCAGCAGTGTCATGGAGACGACTGGGCGCCATCTTAGCCTCACTCGTCTCCAAGCACAGCACTGAGAAGGAAGCGATCGCCTCCCCCGCTACCGACGGCTCCGGTAAGCGGCGGAGGGCACCGGATTGCGGCGGGAGGGGGGGCCCCCTCTCCCGCCACCGATAAAAATGATCTTGCGGCGAACCTGCCGCAGGGACCACTTTTATCAGAAAGCCGACTGCCGCACGAAAACGGGGATACCGGGGTTATGGCAGCTAGCTGCTACTATAACAACGATATCCGCCGGCAAAAGTTGGACGTACATCGGCATGCGGCGGTCCGGAAGTAGTTAAAGGGCCAGTCCAGCCGGAACGTCTATCTCAGGGCCTTCTTTAATTTTGATTGGGCCCTGGGCAAACATTTTCTTGCCCCCCCCCTCCATTCTGAGACATACAAAAAATAGCAGGTAGACTCAAAATCAGTTTACTGCAGCAGATCACGCAGCGATTGCAATTGTTTGCCAGAGGTTACAGCCTATCCTTACTGCTCACTGGCTGGTTTCTAGAGTTTACAACACATAATTTCTGCTTGCCGATTGGTTGCTAGAGGTAATGTACATTATTAGCGCTCACTAATTGGTTGCTAGGGGTTACAGCACATCATTACCAGTTACTGATTGGTTGCTAGAGATTAAAGCAGATCACTACTGTTCGCTGATTGGTTGCTAGAGGTTAATGCACATCATTACCTCTCACTGAGCAGTGGAGCAATCCCAAATAATTGAGCAAGTAAAGGGGCACATTAATACACATACTACAGGAGAGTGTCAGAGAGTGCAGACATACTACAGGAGAGGTTCAGAGACTGCGGACATACTGCAGGAGACAATCAGAGACTGCGGACATACTGCAGGAGGCAATCAGAGACTGCGGACATACTGCAGGAGATTACCAGAGACTGCGGACATACTGCAGGAGACAATCAGAGACTGCGGACATACTGCAGGAGACAATCAGAGACTGCGGACATACTGCAGGAGACAATCAGAGACTGCGAACATACTGCAGGAGACAATCAGAGACTGCGGACATACTGCAGTAGACAATCAGAGACTGCGGATATACTGCAGGAGACAATCAGAGACTGCGGACATACTGCAGGAGACAATCAGAGACTGCGGACATACTGCAGGAGATTACCAGAGACTGCGGACATACTGCAGGAGACAATTAGAGACTGCGGACATAGTGCAGGAGATTACCAGAGACTGCGGACATACTGCAGGAGATTACCAGAGACTGCGGACATACTGCAGGAGACAATCAGAGACTGCGGACATACTGCAGGAGACAATCAGAGACTGCGGACATAGTGCAGGAGATTACCAGAGACTGCGGACATACTGCAGGAGATTACCAGAGACTGCGGACATACTGCAGGAGACAATCAGAGACTGCGGACATACTGCAGGAGATTACCAGAGACTGCGGACATACTGCAGGAGACAATCAGAGACTGCGGACATAGTGCAGGAGATTACCAGAGACTGCGGACATAGTGCAGGAGATTACCAGAGACTGTGGACATACTGCAGGAGACAATCAGAGACTGTGGACATACTGCAGGAGACAATCAGAGACTGTGGACATACTGCAGGAGATTACCAGAGACTGCAGACATACTGCAAGAGATTACCAGAGACTGCGGACATACTGCAGGAGACAGAGACTGCGGACATACTGCAGGAGATTACCAGAGACTGCGGACATACTGCAGGAGACAATCAGAGACTTCAGACATACTGCAGGAGATTACCAGAGACTGCGGACATACTGCAGGAGACAATCAGAGACTGCAGACATTATACAGGAGATGGTCAGAGAACTTTCAGCAATGCACAGCTTTACAGTTGAATAACACAGCTCAGGGTTTAAACATTCAGGCATTTTACGGGTGTAAGGACATACCTGGCCAGCCAAACTCACTACATACATTCAGGTGTGTGGGCGGGGCTTCCACTCTCTGCTCTCACTACAACAGCCGGGAGCTCACTGATGCTTTGTTGGGGGGCCCGCGTCACCCATGAATTGGGGCCCCGATGACAGCTTTGCGGAGCGCACAGAGGACACGGGAGGATGTATTCCCACGCTAGCCAGCTGTGAGGGACGGGGCCGGGAGCTCCACTGACGCTCTGACCCTGCCCACGTGCAGCCTGTGTACTCGGAATAGAGAGTCTGTAGTGAGAGCCAGTGATCGGAGTGGGAGTGTCATTGGAGCTCCCGGCCCCGCCCCCAGAACTCTGTATTCACCAGCCAGTATAGAGGGGGTGGGGCCGGGAGCTCCACTGACGCTCCCACTGGCTCTCACTACAGACGCTCTTTTCCGAGTACACAGGCTGCACGTAGGCGGGGTCAGAGCATCAGTGGAGCTCCCGGCCCCGCCCTCTCTCAGCTGGCTAGTGCGGAATACATCCTCCCGTATCCTCTGTGCGCTCTGCAAAGCCGTCATCGGGGCCCCAATTCACGGCTAATGCGGGCCCCCCAACAAAGATTGGGCCCAGGGCAATTGCCCCGTTTGTCCTGCGCTAAAGACGGCCCTGCCTGGATGGCTTAGACATTTGTGGACAACGCTGGAGAGAGATGGGGATCAGGTAAGAAATTAGGGGGTTCTGGGGAAGCTGCTACAAAGAAAAGGTTTTTTTTATCTTAATGCAATGCATTAAGATTAAAAAAACCTTCTGGATTAATCCTTTAAGCATTGCTCGCCACCAGTTGCCCCACCCAGCCCCTACTCCGCCCCTAAACACGCCCTCGTAAATTATCCCATGAAAGGACAGTTAAATGTTTTATGCAGAATTAAGTTACAAAAATAAATATGAACAACTTTATTAGTGCCCATCAGTACAGCCTCATCAGTGCATGGGGATCACACAGAGCGGGGATCTCCCGCTGTAACACAGCTTGGATCTGAAACCCTGGCCGCTGTCAAAGTCCCGCCTTCTATTAAAGATGTCACATTGCTTAAATTTCCCAGCATTGGACCAGTGTGTTGTCTATCATAGGAGCTGGTCCAGGAGGCGGAACTTTGACAGCGGCTGGTATTTACAGATCCAAGCTGGGTCACTGTGGAAGATCCCCGCTCTGTGTGATCCGACCGGCTCTCCTCTTTCTCTCCTCTCCCCACAGTTTCTGGCTGATCGCTGGGAAGAGAATAGGCGTCCGTCCCTCTCCTCCAATTCACACTCGCCTTCACATTATTTCCACTCGCCAAATGTGACTAGGCGAGTGGAAATTCTGATGGCTGTCATTATATAGGAATATTATTGAGCTCTCTATACTGGAAGATTGTTCTAGGGACACCACAGTTTCTGGCCGATCGCTGGGAGGAGAATAGGCGTCCGTCCCTCTCCTCCAATTCACACTCGCCTTCACATTATGTCCACTCGCCAAATGCGAGTAGGGGAGTGGAAATTTTGAGGGCTGTCATTATATAGGAATATTATTGAGCTCTCTATACTAGAAGATTGTTCTAGGGACACCACAGTTTCTGGCACATCGCTGGGAAGAGAATAGGCGTCCGTCCCTCTCCTCCAATTCACACTCGCCTTCACATTATTTCCACTCGCCAAATGCGAGTAGGGGAGTGGAAATTCTGATGGCTGTCATTATATAGGAATATTATTGAGCGCTCTATACTGGAAGGTTGTTCTAGGGACACCAGTAATTTATTCACAGCCTATCAACAGTGGGAAGAAATGTTACAGGCAGAGACGATTGTAGCAATTTATCCAGCAAACTCTGAAGTTTTAGTAGCCAGTTCCACTGTGTATTGCAGCGTTTCTCAACCTTATTTCAGTCAAGGCACCCTCCAAAATTATGGACAGTCTTGAGGCACCTCATTCTAAAATGTAAGACCCCTATCACACTGAGGCGCTTTCACGCTAAAAAAAGCTCATGAAAACCTATTTTCATTAAAGTCAATGAATGCTTTTCACACTGGGGCAGTGCACTGGCAGAGCGGTGAAAAAACGCCCCTCTCCATTGAAATGAATAGAAAGCACTTCAAAAGCGCCTGAAAAGCTCTTTAAAAGTGCTCAGTGTTTTACTGGCAGTTTACAAGCACCTCAGTGTGAAAGGGGCCTATCAGTTTTACTTAATGCAGCAACATCCCAACATTGGAGGTGATTTATTCTTCCAAAGCAAATACACTTTTGCAAACTGGTACTGACTAGTATTCCAATGTTTCTCTTCTCCCTCAGTTTTTTTTTTCCATCACTCAGCCGACACCCCAAAGCTGATTGAGAGGGGCAAGGGGGGTCAAACAAGGATGCTATGTAGGCAACATCCTCCTTATCAGCTGATGATGTCATTGGTCATCAGGTAGAAGGTCGTAATGGTGCACAATGAGAACCTGTGGCTTTGTGACACTATAAGGAAGGCTTCATCCACCCGCCAGCTTGTATACAATTTTTTGGCAATTTTTAGGCATTTTGCCAAGGCACCCCTGGAGAAACCTCAGGGCACCCTGGTTGAAAAAGGCTGCTCTATTGATTAGAAGCCAGTGAAACATTTGGGCCTCATACACACGGACGTTTTAAAAAACGTGCTGTAAAGCTTAAAAACACGATTTTATTAGTGTTTTGATTTGGCGTCAATGCGTGTTCAACGTCGTTTGTAAGCGTTTTTTTTAAAAAAGACATCCTTCTGCTATTTTCCACTCCCAAATTACTCACATAAACATTTTTACAGCTTAAAAACGCTGACGCTAAAAAAACGTCGGTATAGCGCTGATGCGCGTTTATGAGCTTTTTTCGGCATCAAAACAGCTCTAGCGCTGGAGCCTCAGAATGCGCTGGTCCTTGGTTTTTTTTGGATCTTAAAAACGACCTTGCCTGTTACAGCTAAAAAACGGCATGGAGTGTATGAGCCCACTGAATAACACGGAGTGGCGTTCTTAAAGCGGTTGTATACTTTTTTTTTTTTTACTTTTACCTACAGGTAAGCCTATAATAATGCTTACCTGTAGGTAAAAAAAATATCTCCTAAACCTGTACGGTTTAGGAGATATTACCCTCGCAATGAGCCGCTGACTGCAGTGGCACATGCGCACAGGGGATTCTTGGCAGACAGCCTGGAAAACTCCAGAGCTTGCCGGACAGAAGTCTCCCGCGCGCATGCGCGAGAGTGATGACATCGCGGCTCTGGCCACTCACAGCGCCGGAGCCGCGATATCCGGAAGACACGCCGAGGGGAAATGTCAGCTCCCTCGGCGTGGACCGGGTGAGATGCCGGCGCCTCGTTCTAAGGTAAGTATCTCATAATGAGCTAGTATGCGGTGCATACTAGCTCATTATGCCTTTTCCCTTGCAGGTGTAGAAAAAAACCAAAAAAAACCAGCGGGTATACAACCGCTTTAAGCAGCAAAAAAAGCACAAAAAATCCGCTGTTAAAACGTCCGTGTGTATGAGGCCTATATAACTCATTTAGGAATCCTGCAAACCTTTTGGTACCTTCATTGCTCAATTATTAGAGGTCAATGTGAGAAGTCATTTTCACAAGGCTGTTATTTTATTGCCATGGTTTTTGCAGTTGGTTTCACACAACCCACACCTCTTAGTGCTAAACTTGTGCTTTGCGGGGAAAATTCCCTTTTCTTTGGTTGCAGAGTGGGGAACCTGTATAGGTTCTCTTTTTCTCTCAGATTAGGAGGGACAGGTACAAGATTGCAGAACTCTTCTCACCTGACCAACACTTGATCAATCTAACTCTCCCCTGAAGTAGAAAACACACAGTGGTTTATATACAATTTATTTTTAAAAACCTGTAATAAAAGGTTAAAATCAAGACTCCTCAGACCGGGTCACGTTTTTCAATTTTCTGCCGTCCAGTTTTGGTCAGCCTGTGCGGACTGCAGACTCAGTTTCCTGTTCTTGGCTGCCAGGTGTGGTCTTTTGGTGTAGCCCATCTGCTTCAAGGCCCGACGTGTACCGAGTGGTTATTTCCGTGACTGTTGCCTTCCTATCACCTTGGATCAGTTTGTCAATTCTCCTCTGACCTTTGACATCAACAAGGCATTTTCGTTCACACAACCGCCGCACACTGGATATTTTCTCTTTTTTTCGGACCATTCTCTATAAACCCGAGAGACGGTGGTGCGTGAAAATCCCAGTAGTTCGGCGGTTTCTGAAACGCTCAGACCAGCCTGCCTGGCGCCAACAACCATGCCACGTTCAAGGTCACTTAAATCCCCTTTCTTCCCCATTCTGATGCTCGGGTTTGAACTTCACTAAGTCGTCCCCACCACGTCTAGATGCCTAAATACATTCAGTTGCTGCCATGTGATTGGCTGATTAGCAATTTGTGTTACCAAGCAATTGAACAGATGTACCTAATAAAGCGGCCGGTGAGTGTATATAGCTTACCCTTGGGATTATTCTGGCTGTGAGTAATCTGAAAAAGAAAATAGAAAAGAAGATGTTACTGTTGGAAGGTCGGGGTAATAAACCAAAAAAATCATCTTCTCTCCATCCCTCCTCATCATCTGAACCCGGCAATGCCGTGATCGCGGGTCCCGTGGACTCGATACCCGCGATCGTCTCACAGTGAGGAAGAACGGGGAAATGCTAATGTAAACAAGCATCTTCCCGTTCTGCCTAATGACACTGTCACTGATCTCTGCTCCCTGTAATCGGGAGTGGTGATCAGTGTCGAGTCACACGTAGCCCCTCCCCCCTACAGTTAGAATCACTTCCTAGGACACACTTAACCCCTACAGCGCCACCTAGTGTTTACCCCTTCACTGCCAGTCACATTTACACAGTATTCAATGCCTTTTTAATTGCACTGATCACTGTATAAATGTGAATGGTCCCAAAATCGCGCCAAAAGTGTCCGATCTGTCCACCATAATGTCACAGCCCCGATAGAAACCGCTGATCGCTGCCATTACTAGTATAAAAAAAAAATATTAATAAAAATGCCATAAAACTATCCCCTATTCTGTAGACACTATAACTTTTGTGCAAACCAATCAATAAACGCTTTTTCAGATTTTTTTGACCGAAAATATGTAGAAGAATACGTATCGGCCTAAACTAAGGAAAAAAAATGTTTTGATATATATTTTTTGGGGGATATTTATTATAGCAAAAAGTAAAAAATAATGCGTTTTTTTTTTTCAAAATTGTCTCTCTGTTTTTGTTTATAGCGCAAAAAATATAAACCGCAGAGGTGATCAAATACCATCAAAAGAAAGCTCTATTTGTGGGGTGAAAAAAAACATCAATTTTGTTTGGGAGCCACGTCGCACGACCGCGCAATTGTTAGTTAAAGCGACGCAGTGCCGATTCGCAAAAAGTGCTCTGGTCTTTGGGCAGCCAAATGGTCCGGGGCTTAAATGGTTAATGTGTTCAAAAACTTGAGTGGTTCTGATGACTTTTCATCTTGGCAAACAATCCGAAACTCATCCGTTCCTCTAAAGACACTTTCACACGATCTGTCCGATTAGATCCACCTGTCAGGTTTTGAGGCGGACCTGATCAGACCTTGCAGCCTCCTATAGAGCGGTGTCCGCTGACGCCCGCCGCTAGGGTTGCACCGATACCACTTTTTTAAGACCGAATACAAGTACGATACTTTTTTCCACGTACTCGCCAAGACCAATTACTGATACTTTTTTGTAATGTCAAGTGACGGTTTTCAAAGCACAATACAGACGAACGATATCTTTTTTTATAATTATGAAGACTGATGCCGCGTACACACGGTCGGACTTTTCGTCTACAAAAGTCCGACAGCCTGTCCGACAGACTTCCGGCGGACTTTCGGCGGACTTGCAGCAGACTTTCTAACGAACGGACTTGCCTACACACGACCACACAAAAGTCCGACGGATTCCTACGTGATGACGTACACCGGACTAAAATAAGGAAGTTCATAGCCAGTAGCCAATAGCTGCCCTAGCATGGGTTTTTGTCCGTCGGACTAGCACACAGACGAGCGGATTTCGGGGTCCGTCGTAGTTACGACGTAAAGATTTGAAGCATGTTTCAAATCTAAAGTCCGTCGGATTTGAGGCTGAAAAAGTCTGCTGAAAGTCCGGAGAAGCCCACACACGATCGGATTACCAGCCAGCTTTAGTCCGTCGGCGTCCGTTGGACTTTTGTAGACGAAAAGTCCGACCGTGTGTACGCGGCATGAAGGGAACTGATTTGCAGCAATGACAGGTGGCACTGACTGATGAGCACTGATTTGTGGCAATGATGGCTGGCACTTATGGGCACTGATATGTAGCACTTACTGATGGGCACTTATATGCGGCACTGATGGCTGGCACTGACTGATGGGCACTGATTTGCGGCAATGATGGCTGGCACTGATATGTGGCACTGACTGATGGGCACTGATTTGCGGCAATGATGGCTGGCACTGATATGCGGCACTGACTGATGGGCACTGATTTGCGGCAATGATGGGTGGCACTTATGGGCTCTGATATGTGGCACTTACTGATGGGCACTGATTTACAGCACTGATTGGTGGCACGTATGGGCACTAATAGGTGGCACTTATGGGCAATGATAGGTCAAACTGATTGGCAGGCAGTGGCGCTGAAATGCAGCACTGATAATTGCTGGCAGCCTGGCATGATGAAATTAAATCGATAAAGAGTAGAGTATACAAGAGCCCATCTTTATACACCCTGCACTCAACCCCAGTAATGGCCCGTACACACGATCCGAATATCGTACGACAGATCGTATGACCGTTTTCGCTTAATAATCGCAAGTAGAAATAGAATAGGTTAAGTCACGAAAATTCTTGTACGACTGAAAAAAAAAAAAAAAATCAGAAGTGATGTCATGTGTTGTAATGTATTTGTATTGTATTTTTCGGACAACAAGTATACTGACTAAACGAAAATCGTACGATGTGGAATCGTACAAGGAAAATTTTCGCGCATGCCCGATCGAATGATATCGGATGAACGGTCGCGATCGGCTGTCGAAAGTAGTGTACACACGATCCGAATATCGTACGATTCTTCCTCGGAGGACAGTTTTCATGCGATATTCGGAACGTGTGTACGGACCATAAGCCTAGTCAGAATGCAGTAGCGGACATCTTGTTACACCCAGCCCAAATAGTTAGTAGAGGTGCATGATTAATCGTCAAGAATCGTTATCGTGATTTTTTTCCCCCGTTGCGATCTTGACAAAAGTGTTTCACGATTCTGTCTATGCAAAGAATTCTCTGCTCTTCTGAAGCCACAGCCATCAAAAGAAAGGAAGAAAAAAAAAAACGGGCAGTCTGCCAAGAATCACAACATTCTTTATCAGTGAAACTTAAGTATAAACATTGTTACAATTTGTCAATGGAATAGACTTTGGTGTGTAAAAGAAGAAAGTTTAACCACTTAAACACTAAACCTTTTTCTGACATTTGTTGGTTTCAAGTTAAAATCTTTTTTTTTTTTTTTTGCTAGAAAATTACTTAGAATCCCCGAACGTTATATATATTTTTTTAGTAGAGACCCTAGAGAAAAAAATGGTGGTTGTTGCAATATCACATTGTATTTGCGCAGTGGTCTTTCAAATGCAATTTTTTTGGAAAAAATTACTTTAATGAATTAAAAAAAAAAAAACTAACCAGTAAAGTTGGTGTAGCAGGTAGCACTTTCGCCTAGCAGTAAGAAGGGTCGCTGGTCGAATCCCAACCATGACGCTACCTGCATGGAGTTTGCATGTTCTCCCTGTGCCTGCGTGGGTTTCCTCCGGATACTCCGGTTTCCTCCCACACTCCAAAGACATGCTGGTAGATTAATTTGATCCTGTCTAAATTGTCTCTAGTATGTATGAATGCGAGTTAGGGACCTTAGATTGTAAGCTCCTTGAGGGTAGGGACTGATGTGAATGTACAATGTATATGTAAAGCACTGCGTAAATTGACGGCGCTATATAAGTAACTGAAATAAAATTGGCGCAATTTTTTTTGTATAATGTGAAAGACTTTACGTTGCAAGAAACGTGATCTTTTTATTCTAAGCAAAAAAAAATTGTGATTCTCATTTTGGCCAGAATCGTGCAGCTCTGTTAGTGAACTATATGGGCTGGGTGTAACAAGATGTCCGCTGCCGCCTTGTGACTGCAGGCTTACTGAGGCCGAGTGCAGGGTGTGCGAAGATCGAGCGCCGCGGTTTACAGTCTCTGACGGAGACTCGGGCCGTCACTTCTGTTATCCATTCTGATGGGCGGCACATGCGGCTGCGACCCACATCCCTGCCCCCATAAGCTTCCCTTCCGCTGCAAGGACTCGCTCTCACTGTGCCAGGACTCGAGCTCCGTTCCACCTTCTCCACCCTCTGACTTCCGGGAGACTCGGCATGTAAAAGGTATCGGGTGAAGCATTGGGAACATTTGCCCGAGTACAAGTACTTGGGCAAATTCTCAGTATCGGCACCGATACTCAGGGCCGATCCTAGGGACACAGGCGCCTGGGTGCAGAAATATTTCTGGCGCCCCCGCGTGGGCATGGTCATCTTACCAACTCCTCCCCTTTACAAATGTTTCTATGGCAACGACTCAAACACAGAGATGTTCCCCTAAGAACTCTTCGTTACCCTGGGATCCTCCCATGATCTTTTAACAATAAAGAAAATACAGGAAGAGCGTACACTAATGAGACCTGGAGGGGAGTCTCTCTGATGCAGACAGAGCGGGCTTCTGTTAGAGAATCTGTTAGAAAGAGCCCCCAGACATAGTACAGGAGATGGTCAGAGACTGCAGACAAGGTACAGGAGATGATCAGAGACTGCAGACATGGTACAGGAGAAGATCAGAGACTGCAGACATGGTACAGGAGATGATCAGAGACTGCAGACATAGTACAGGAGATGGTCAGAGACTGCAGACATAGTACAGGAGATGGTCAGAGACTGCAGACATAATACAAGAGATGATCAGAGACTGCAGACATAGTACAGGAGATGATCAGAGACTGCAGACATGGTACAGGAGATGATCAGGGACTGCAGACATAATACAACAGATGGTCAGAGACTGCAGACATGGTACAGGAGCTGGTCAGAGACTACAGACATAGTACAGGAGATGGTTAGAGACTGCAGACATAGTACAGGAGATGGTTAGAGACTGCAGACATAGTACAGGAGATGGTCAGAGACTGCAGACATGATATAGGAGACGGTTAGAGACCGAAGGCTTAGTACAGGAGATGGTCAGAGACAGCAGACATAGTACAGGAGATGGTCAGAGACCGCAGACATAGTACAGGAGATGGTCAGAGACCGCACACTTAGTACAGGAGATGGTCAGAGACTGCAGACATAGTATAGGAGATGGTCCGAGACTGCAGACATAGTACAGGTGATGATCAGAGACTGCAGACATAGTACAGGAGATGATCAGAGACTGCAGACGTGGTACAGGAGATGATCAGAGACTGCAGACATGGTACAGGAGATGATCAGAGACTGCAGACATAATACAACAGATGGTCAGAGACTGCAGACATGGTACAGGAGCTGGTCAGAGACTACAGACATAGTACAGGAGATGGTTAGAGACTGCAGACATAGTACAGGAGATGGTTAGAGACTGCAGACATAGTACAGGAGATGGTCAGAGACTGCAGACATGATATAGGAGACGGTTAGAGACCGAAGGCTTAGTACAGGAGATGGTCAGAGACTGCAGACATAGTACAGGAGATGGTCAGAGACCGCAGACATAGTACAGGAGATGGTCAGAGACCGCAGACTTAGTACAGGAGATGGTCAGAGACTGCAGACATAGTATAGGAGATGGTCCGAGACTGCAGACATGATACAGGAGATGGTCCGAGACTGCAGACATAGTACAGGTGATGATCAGAGACTGCAGACATAGTACAGGAGATGGTCAGAGACTACAGACATAGTACAGGAGATGGTTAGAGACTGCAGACATAGTACAGGAGATGGTCAGAGACTGCAGACATGGTATAGGAGATGGTCCGAGACTGCAGACATAGTACAGGTGATGATCAGAGACTGCAGACATAGTACAGGAGATGGTCAGAGACTACATACATAGTACAGGAGATGGTTAGAGACTGCAGACATAGTACAGGAGACGGTCAAAGACCACAGATATAGTACAGGAGATGGTCAGAGACTGCAGACATGATATAGGAGACGGTTAGAGACTGCAGACATAGTACAGGAGATGGTCAGAGACTGCAGACAGACATAGTACAAGAGATGGTCAGAGACTGCAGACATAATACAGGAGATGGTCAGAGACTACAGACATAGTACAGGTGATGATCAGAGACTGCAGACATAGTACAGGAGATGGTCAGAGACTGCAGACATGGTACAGGAGCTGGTTAGAGACTACAAACATAGTACAAGTGATGGTCAGAGACTGCAGACATAATACAGGAGATGGTCAAAGACTGCAGACATAGTACAGGAGATGATCAAAGACTGCAGACATAGTATGGGAGATGGTCAGAGACTGCAGACATACTACAGGAGATGGTCCGAGACTGCAGACATACTACAGGAGATGGTCCGAGACTGCAGACTAAGGATGAGCTCACTTGCAGAGCCCACCAGGAAGTCGGCAATGCTCAGCGCTAATCGCAGGCAGTGACACATTTCCCAATCTCTGCAGCCGCACATTGGGAAATGTCTCACTGCCTGTGATTAGCGCTGTGCAGTGCCGACTTCCTGGCAGGCTCGGCACGTGCAGCTTGCGAACACGCTGGAGCTCATCCTTACTGCAGACATAGTACAGGAGATGGTCCATTAGACCCCTTTCACACTGGAGGCGTTTTTCAGGCGCTTCAGTGTTAAAAATAGCACCTGGAAAAAGCCCTATCTACAATCCCAGTGTGAGAGCCCGAATGCTTTCACACTGGAGCAGAGCACTGGCACGACGTCCAAAAAATTCCTGCAAGTAGCTTCTTTGAGTCGCTTTAAGAGCGGTGTATACACCGCTCCTAAAGCTCCTAAAGCGCCCTTGCCCATTGAAATCAATGGGCAGTGCCCACAAAGCGCCTCCGCAGTTGCGCCTTTGAACCCTTTAGTGGGGGTTAAATGTACCTCTAAAGCGACGGTAAAGTGCCACTAAAAGTAGCGGCGCATTACCGCCAACGCCCCCGCACTGTCAGTGTGAAAGAGCTCTTAGTACATCTCATTATACATCATATCTGTAGATGGACTACTGAGGTGCAGGAAGGGACAGGGGCTGTGTATCCTATGTAATCTATCATGCCATAAAACATCTCCTAGCAGGGGCAGCCCAGAGCACATGTAAAGGTGTGCTGGGGATACCATTCCCACACACAGCACACTGAACACTGTGATCACCTCGGTTCTCTCTCCTTGCAGCCCCAGATAGAGATGGGAAGGGGAGGCATTCCAACTGGAGTTGGTGGAGACAGTGCGGGATCCCAGTGTGAGGAATTCATTCCCACACATCAGCACTCAGCAGCCACTGACTAGAACCCTCATGTCAGGAAGAAGAGCGCCCCTCTCCCCGAGCACTGCCAGGCTGGACGGGCTGCCCTACACTCACCCTAGTGTTCTGGATGGACACTCACAAGGAGAGAAGGAGGGAGGAGAGAACTCTGGCACTATGGCGCCCCCTCCTCTGCAGGCGCCCGGGTGCAAAGCACCCTGCGCACCCCGGGTAGGATCGGCCCTGGTAGGGATGGTGTTCTTAGGGTCATAATCAGCATTTTTCTTCCTCCAAACACGGTGAGTCAAGTTAATACCAAAGAGCTCAATTTTGGTCTTGTCTGACCACAGCACTTTCTCCCAATCCTAATCTGAATCATTTAGATGTTCATTGGAAAAACTTCAGATGGGCCTTTACATGTGCCTTCTTGAGGAGGGGACCTTGTGGGTGCTGCAGGATTTCAATCCACGGCTACATATTGTGTTAACATCGGTTTGTTTGGTGACTGTGGTACCAATTGCCTTGAAATCATGCACAAACTTCTCCCGTGTAGTTCTTGGCGGATCCCTCACTTTTCTCATGATCATCCTCACCCCATGAGGCAAAACCTTGTATGGAGCTTCAGACTGAGCAATTGATGGTTATTTTGTATTTCTTCCATTTGCGAATAATCGCTTAAAGAGTTGTCACCAAACTTCTTGCTGATGGTCTTGTAGCCCATTTCAGCCTTGTGCAGGTCTACAATCTTATTCCTGACGTCCTTGCACAGCTCTTTGGTCTTGGCCGTGATCAGGCCCGGATTTACACCCTTTACCACCGCAAGGCCGGGTCCTTCAATGCGGCCCCCCCCCCACAAACACACACACACACCACACCATCATTCTCGTCCTTTATCGATGACTGCTACAATAGATCGATTAAAAACATATCTCCACTATATACTCCCCCCTCAATCATCTCTATATACTCCCCTCTATCGTCTCTATATACTCCCCTCTATCATCTCTATAAACACCCATCTATCATCTCTATATACAGGTATACAGGCAGGCCAGGACGGTATACAGGCAGGCTAGGACGGTATACAGGCAGGCTAGGACGGTATACAGGCAGGCCAGGACGGTATACAGGCAGGCCAGGGCGGTATACAGGCAGGACAGGACGGTATACAGGCAGGCTAGGACGATATACAGGTAGGCTAGAACGGTATACAGGCAGGCTAGGACGGTATACAGGCAGGCCAGGGCGGTATACAGGCAGGCTAGGACGGTATACAGGCAGGCTAGGACGGTATACAGGCAGGCTAGGACGGTATACAGGCAGGCTAGGATGGTATACAGGCAGCCCAGGACAATATACAGGCAGGCTAGGACGGTATACAGGCAGGCCAGGACAATATACAGGCAGGCTAGGACGGTATACAGGCAGGCCAGGACAGTATACAGGCAGGCCAGGATGGTATACAGGCAGGCTAGGACGGTATACAGGCAGGCTAGGACGATATACAGGCAGGCTAGGACAATATACAGGCAGGCCAGGACAGTATACAGGCAGGCTAGGACGGTATACAGGTAGGCTAGGATGATATACAGGCAGGCTAGGACGGTATACAGGCAGGCTAGGACGGAATACAGGCAAGCAAGGACGGTATACAGGCAGGCTAGGACGATATACAGGCAGGCTAGGACGGTATACAGGCAGGCTAGGACGGTATACAGGCAGGCCAGGATGGTATACAGGCAGGCTAGGATGGTATACAGGCAGGCTAGGATGGTATACAGGCAGGCCAGGACAATATACAGGCAGGCTAGTACGGTATACAGGCAGGCTAGGACGGTATACAGGCAGGCCAGGATAATATACAGGCAGGCCAGGATAATATACAGGCAGGCCAGGACGGTATACAGGCAGGCTACGACGGTATACAGGCAGGCTAGGACGGTATGTAGGCAGGCTAGGAAGCTATACAGGCAGGCTAGGACGGTATACAGGCAGGCTAGGACGGTATACAGGCAGGCCAGGACGGAATACAGGCAGGCTAGGACGATATACAGGTAGGCTAGAACGGTATACAGGCAGGCTAGGACGGTATACAGGCAGGCCAGGGCGGTATACAGGCAGGCTAGGACGGTATACAGGCAGGCCAGGATGGTATACAGGCAGGCTAGGACGGTATACAGGCAGGCTAGGATGGTATACAGGCAGCAGAGGACAATATACAGGCAGGCTAGGACGGTATACAGGCAGGCCAGGACGGTATACAGGCAGGCCAGGACGGTATACAGGCAGGCTAGGACAGTATACAGGCAGGCTAGGACGATATACAGGCAGGCTAGGACGATATACAGGCAGGCTAGGACGGTATACAGGCAGGCCAGGACAATATACAGGCAGGCTAGGACGGTATACAGGCAGGCCAGGACAGTATACAGGCAGGCCAGGACAATATACAGGCAGGCCAGGACAGTATACAGGCAGGCCAGGACAGTATACAGGCAGGCTAGGACGGTATACAGGCAGGCTAGGACGGTATATAGGCAGGCTAGGAAGCTATACAGGCAGGCTAGGACGGTATACAGGCAGGCCAAGACAATATACAGGCAGGCTAGGACAGTATACAGGCAGACTAGGACGGTATACAGGCAGGCTAGGATGGTATACAGGCAGGCCAGGACAATATACAGGCAGGCTAGGACGGTATACAGGGAGGCTAGGACGGTATACAGGCAGGCTAGGACGATATACAGGCAGGCTAGGACGATATACAGGCAGGCTAGGACGGTATACAGGCAGGCCAGGACAATACACAGGCAGGCCAGGACAACACACAGGCAGGCTAGGACGGTATACAGGCAGGCCAGGACAATATAAAGGCAGGCTATGACGGTATACAGGCAGGCTAGGACGGTATACAGGCAGGCCAGGACAATACACAGGCAGGCCAGGACGGTATACAGGCAGGCCAGGACAATATACAGGCAGGCTATGACGGTATACAGGCAGGCTAGGACGATATACAGGCAGGCTAGGACGGTATACAGGCAGGCCAAGACAATATACAGGCAGGCTAGGACAGTATACAGGCAGACTAGGACGGTATACAGGCAGGCTAGGATGGTATACAGGCAGGCCAGGACAATATACAGGCAGGCTAGGACGGTATACAGGGAGGCTAGGACGGTATACAGGCAGGCTAGGACGATATATAGGCAGGCAAGGATGGTATACAGGCAGGCCAGGACAATACACAGGCAGGCCAGGACAATACACAGGCAGGCTAGGACGGTATACAGGCAGGCCAGGACAATATAAAGGCAGGCTATGACGGTATACAGGCAGGCTAGGACGGTATACAGGCAGGCCAGGACAATACACAGGCAGGCCAGGACGGTATACAGGCAGGCCAGGACATTAGACAGGCAGGCTATGACGGTATACAGGCAGGCTAGGACGATATACAGGCAGGCTAGGAGGGTATACAGGCAGGCCAGGACGGTATACAGGCAGGCTAGGACAGTATACAGGCAGGCTAGGACAGTATACAGGCAGGGTAGGACGATATACAGGCAGGCTAGGACGATATACAGGCAGGCTAGGACAATATACAGGCAGGCTAGGACGGTATACAGGCAGGCTAGAACGGTATACAGGCAGGCTAGAACGATATACAGGCAGGCTAGGACGGTATACAGGCAGGTTAGGACGATATACAGGCAGGCTAGGACGGTATACAGGCAGGCTAGAACAGTATACAGGCAGACTAGAACGATATACAGGCAGGCTAGGAGGGTATACAGGCAGGCTAGGACGGTATACAGGCAGGCTAGGACAGTATACAGGCAGGCTAGAAAAGTATACAGGCAGGCTAGGACGATATACAGGCAGGCTAGAACAGTATACAGGCAGGCTAGGACGATATACAGGCAGGCTAGGACAATATACAGGCATGCTAGGACGGTATACAGGCAGGCTAGGACGGTATACAGGCAGGCTAGAACGATATACAGGCAGGCTAGAACGGTATACAGGCAGGTTAGGACGATATACAGGCAGGCCAGGACGGTATACAGGCAAATCAGGACAGTATACAGGCAGGCTAGAACAGTATACAGGCAGGCCAGGACGATATACAGGCAGGCCAGGATGGTATACAGGCAGGCTAGAAAGGTATACAGGCAGGCTAGGACGGTATACAGGCAGGCTAGGACGGTATACAGGCAGGCTAGGACGGTATACAGGCAGGCTAAGACGGTATACAGGCAGGCTAGGACGGTATACAGGCAGGCTAGGACGGTATACAGGCAGGCTAGGACGGTATACAGGCAGGCTAGGACGATATACAGGCAGGCCAGGACGGTATACAGGCAAGCCAGGATGGTATACAGGCAGGCTAGAACGGTATACAGGCAAGCTAGGACGGTATACAGGCAGGCTAGGACGGTATACAGGCAGGCTAGGACGGTATACAGGCAAGCTAGGACGGTATACAGGCAGGCTAGGACGGTATACAGGCAGGCTAGGATGGTATACAGGCAGGCTAGGACGGTATACAGGCAGGCTAGGACGATATACAGGAAGGCTAGGACGGTATACAGGCAGGTTAGGACGATATACAGGCAGGCTAGGACGGTATACAGGCAGGATAGTACAGTATACAGGCAGACTAGAACGATATACAGGCAGGCTAGGACGGTATACAGGCAGGCTAGGACGATATACAGGCAGGCTAGGAGGGTATATAGACAGGTTAGAACAGTATACAGGCAGGCTAGAATGGTATACAGGCAGGCTAGGACGGTATACAGGCAGGCTAGAACGGTATACAGGCAGGCTAGGACGATATACAGGCAGGCTAGGACGGTATACAGGCAGGCTAGAACAGTATACAGGCAAGCTAGGACGATATACAGGCAGGCTAGGACGGTATACAGGCAAGCTAGGACGATATACAGGCAGGCTAGGACGGTATACAGGCAGGCTAGGACGGTATACAGGCAGGCTAGGACGATATACAGGCAGGCTAGAATGGTATACAGGCAGGCTAGGACGATATACAGGCAGGCTAGAACAGTATACAGGCAGGCTAGGACAATATACAGGCAGGCTAGGACAGTATACAGGCAGGCTAGGACAGTATACAGGCAGTCTAGGACGGTATACAGAATCCCAAAACTATACCTCTCACACGTGTACAGATAGAGATAGCCGCGCTATCTCTATCTGTACACGTGTGAGAGGTATAGTTTTGGGATTCTGATCAGTTTATGTATTTATTTAAGTGGCAGCTTTTTTTCACTGTACACTGTGTATGTACACATATTTTGTATTCATTTACACATCTTTTATATAGCTTTGCACTTTTCTTTGGCGCAGTGGAGTAAGAGAGATTCAGGGGCGGCTTATTTGTAAATCTCTTGCTACAAACCATAGGACGATATACAGGCAGGCTAGGACGATATACAGGCAGGCCAGGACGATATACAGGCAGGCTAGGACGATATACAGGCAGGCTAGGACGGTATATAGGCAGGCTGTGACGATATACAGGCAGGCTAGAACGGTATACAGGCAGGCCAGGACGATATACAGGCAGGCTAGAACGGTATACAGGCAGGCTAGGACGGTATACAGGCAGGCTAGGACGGTATACAGGCAGGCTAGAACGGTATACTGGAAGGCTAGGATGGTATACAGGCAGGCAAGAACGGTATACAGGCAGGCAAGAACGGTATACAGGCAGGCTAGGATGGTATATAGACAGGCTAGGAGGGTATATAGACAGGTTAGAACAGTATATAAGCAGGCTAGGACGGTATACAGGCAGGCTAGAACAGTATACAGGCAGGCTAGAACAGTATACAGGCAGGCCAGGACGGTATACAGGCAGGCCAGGACGGTATACAGGCAGGCTAGGACGATATACAGGCAGGCTAGGACGGTATACAGGCAGGCTAGGACGGTATACAGGCAGGCTAGGACGGTATACAGGCAGGCTAGGACGATATACAGGCAGGCCAGGACGGTATACAGACAAGCTAGGACAGTATACAGGCAGGCTAGAACAGTATACAGGCAGGCTCGGACTATATACAGGCAGGCCAGGACGGTATACAGGCAGGCTAGGACGGTATACAGGCAGGCTAGGACGATATACAGGCAGTCTAGGAGGGTATATAGACAGGTTAGAACAGTATACAGGCAGGCTAGGACGGTATACAGGCAGGCTAGGACGGTATACAGGCAGGCTAGGACGGTATACAGGCAGGCTAGGACAATATACAGGCAGGCTAGGACGGTATACAGGCAGGCTAGGCTCTAGCCTAGGGGAGTGAGAGAGAGAAGGTGATGATCATGAGGAAGAGAGGGGGAGGGAAGAAGGTGCATAGAACAAAGGGGTGGGAACAGAGAGGGGGTTATTCTGGAGGTCTCACTCATCAATTATGCTCTCCCATTCAGGCTGGTCTCCCCCAGGGCTGTGGCAGCCATTGTTTGAAAACAGAACTCCCCTCACAGCACAGTACAGTGCATTGCATGCATGTGGCTGGAGTGTGGGCGGGCATAAATAGGAGGCGGAGTATTGGATTGGACAAGCAGTGCAATGAGGGTGGGGTTAGGAAGACAGCGGAGACAGAACACAGCCCGACTCCTGCACAAGCTGTCTTTCCACGCTCTCACTATATCACTGTGACAGGATGCCAGAGGCTGTGGAGCACCGGAACTAGAGGGGAATAGTTATCCTTCATCTCCACTCCATACAAGTCTTGCTACCTGGGGGAGAAGACGCTCCTCCCGCAACTGCCCACAGACTCCGCCCCCTGCTCTCCTTTCTAGTCAGAACAGCTTGTTTATCCTCATCCCCGCCCTGCTCATACAGAGCTCCCAATGATGTTAGTGCAGGGGGGCGGCCGCAAAAGCCGAGAAGTCGCCGCAGGAGCGGCGCCGCCCCTGCACCACTGCCGCCCCGAGGCCTGGCCTCGGTGGCCTTGTGGGAAATCCGGCCCTGGCCGTGATGGTGACGTTTGAATGGAAGAAAGAGATTCTGTGGACAGGTGTCATTTATACACATAACGAGTCGTCGTTAGGAGCACCTTATTATATTGACAGGACTAATCTGTGTACCACATGAGCACCTACTGTAGTCAGTCTGTGGAGGGCAGAATTATTGTTGGTTGGTAGGGGATCAAATACTTATTTTACTCACTGAACTGCAACCCCATTTATAACATTTGTATCGTGTTTATAATGAGAAAAGAAAAAGAATTTTGGGACTTTAACTGAGGCAGGAACCAAAGGGGTAACTGCCTCCATCCCTATCATTGATTACAATTGAGAGCGAATGGTGGGACTTTATATAAAGCACACAGCAGCACAAAAGGAAGTCATGTGACTGGGAAACACTGTTTATTCATGTTGTATAATATAACATACAACTTAATGGGTATATAACCTCCAAATGCATCAGACCATTTACAACATAACATACCAATGGGTACAGATCTTTACCAGAGTGACAGTAGAGTAGCTTGGAATTGATTGGTTGCTTTGGGGCGATAATGATTTCCTCTAAAATGAATGATATTTGTATTTAATATCTTATATATATATATATAAATAAATAAATATATATATATATAAATAAATATATATATATATATATATATATATATATATATATATATATATATATATATATATATATATATATGAAAAAAAAAATGCTGTATATCTTTATTTCTTCAAATGCTCTTTATTCTAATTTCATGTTTTTTTTTAAATTTTATATATATTAATTATTATTATTAATTAATATTATAATAATATTTATGTATATATTTATTTTCTTCAAATGCACATTATTCTAAATTTTTTTTTTTTATTTAACTTCTTTAGTATATATAATATTTATTATATATATTTATTTTACTTATATCTTTATTCTCTTTAAATACTCTTTATTCAGAAATAATTTTATCTCTATTGTATACCTTTTTTAATATATATATTATTTATTATACAATTTTATATGTATATATATATATATATATATATATATATATATATATATATATATACATGTATGTATATATATATATATATATATATATATATATATATATATATATATATATATATATATTATATCTCAATTAGCTTTAAATGCTCTTTATTCTATTTTTTTTAACAACCTTATTATATAGAATAGAAAAATAGAATAAAGGGCATTTAAAGCTAATTAAGATATAAGATAAAAAAAAATATATATATATATATATATATATATATATATATATATACACATACATACATACATACATACACAGTATCTCCAAAATGGAGTACACCACTCACAATTTTTGTAAATATTTTATTCTATCTTTTCATGTGAAGAAATGACACTTTGCTACAATGTAAAGTAGTGAGTCTACAGCTTGTATAAGTGCCGGTTCACACGGGGGCGACTTGTCAGGCGACCTAGTCGCCTGACAAGTCGCCTCCTGTTATGTACAATGGAACCGTTCTAATAGGAGCGACGCAAGTCGCTCCGACTTAGAAAAAGGTTCCTGTACTTCTTTTGGGGCGACTTGAGGCGACTTACATAGACTTCTATACAGAAGTCATTTTGCAAGTCGCCGTGGATGTCGTGTGCAGGCCGCCTCGGTGAGGCGACCTGCAAGTCGTGCCGCCCCTAGTGTGAACCGAGCCTGACAGTGTAAATTCGCTGTTCCCCCAAAATAACTCAACACACAGCCATTAATGTCTAAACCGCTGGCAACAAGAGTGAGTACACCCCTAAGTGAAAATGTCCAAATTGGGCCCAATTAGCCATTTTCCCTCCCCGATGTCATGTGACTCGTTAGTGTTACAAGGTCTCAGGTGTGAACGGGGAGCAGGTGTGTCAACATGGCACCTCATGGCAAAGAACTCTCTAAGGATCTAAAAAAAAAAGAATTGTTGCTCTACATAAAGATAGCCTAGGCTATAACAAGATTGCCAAGACCCTGAAACAGCTGCAGCACGGTGGCCAAGACCATACAGCGGTTTAACAGGACAGGTTTCACTCAGAACAGGCCTCGCTATGGTCCACCAAAGAAGTTGAGGTCACGTGCTCAGCGTCATATCCAGAGGTTGTCTTTGGGAAATAGACGTATGAGTGCTGCCAGCATTGCTGCAGAGGTTGAAGGGGTGGGGGGTAAGCCTGTCAGTGCTCAGACCATACGCCGCACTCTGCATCAAATTGGTCTGCATGGCTGTCATCCCAGAAGGAAACCTCTTCTAAAGATGATGCACAAGAAAGCCTGCAAACAGTTTGCTGAGGACAAGCAGACTAAGGACATGGATTACTGGAACCATGTCCTGTGGTCTGATGAGACCAAGATAAACTTATTTGGTTCAGATGGTGTCAAGCGTGTGTGGCGGCAACCAGGTGAGGAGTATAAAGACAAGTGTGTCTTGCCTACAGTCAAGCATAGTGGTGGGAGTGTCATGGTCTGGGGCTGCATGAGTGCTGCCGGCACTGGGGAGCTACAGTTCATTGAGGGAACCCTGAATGCCAACATGTACTGTGACATATTGAAGCAGAGCATGATCCCCTCCCTTCGGAGACTGGGCATCCCAAGCTCACCCTATTTTGAAGCTTATTAGAGCCTCTGGCTCTAATCAGGTGCTTAAAAAAAAAACCCTGGCTGCTGTAATTCATGCGCCCGGTGACCCGAAAGGGGCTGGACACATGAATAGGGGGCGGCGATGGATAGATTCATGCTATGCATGAATCTATTCATTACTCAAATAGGGGGTGGTGAGAAGAGAGGGGGTGGCGAGAAGAGAGGGGGTGGCGCCTGGGCACCCCTAAAAGACAGGCCGCCACTGCCTACAGTAAAGCATGGTGGTGGGAGTGTCATGGTCTGCATGAGTGCTGCCGGCACTGGGGAGCTACAGATCATTTAGGGAACCATGAATGCCAACATGTACTGTGACATACTGAAGCAGAGCATGATCCCCTCCCTTTGGAGACTGGACCGCAGGGCAGTATTCCAACATAACGACCCCAAACACACCTCCAAGATGACCACTGCCTTGCTACGCAAGCTGAGGGTAAAGGTGATGGACTGACCAAACATGTCTCCAGACCTAAACCCTATTGAGCATCTGTGGGGCATCCTCAAACGGAAGGTGGAGGAGCACAAGGTCTCTAACATTCACCAGCTCCGTGATGTCATCATGGAGGAGTGGAAGAGGACTCCAGTGACAACCTGTGAAGCTCTGGTGAACTCCATGCCCAAGAGGGTTAAGGCAGTGCTGGAAAATAATGGTGGCCACACAAAGTATTGACACTTTGGGCCCAATTTGGACATTTTCACTTAGGGGTGTACTGACTTTTGTTGCCAGCGGTTTAGACATTAATGGCTGTGTGTTGGGTTATTTTGAGGGGACAGCAAATTTACACTGTTATACAAGCTGTACACTCACTACTTTACATTGTAACAAAGTGTCATTTCTTCAGTGTTGTCACATGAAAAGATAGAAGAAAATATTTACAAAAATGCGAGGGGTGTACTCACTTTTGTGAGATTCTGTAGATAGATAGATAGATAGATAGATAGATAGATAGATAGATAGATAGATAGATAGATAGATAGATAGATAGATAGATAGATAGATAGATAATATATATTTTTGTATCTTATATCTTAATTAGCTTTAAATGCATGGGGGGAGGGGCTATTGTTGCTGGGGGTCTATTGTTTCAGGGGGAGGGGGTCAGTCTATTGTTGCCAGCTGCAGGGGATCCATTTTACCGCTTTTCTTTTCATTAACCACTTCAATACCGGACACTTTCACCCCCCTCCTGCCCAGGCCAATTTTCAGCACTGTCACACTTTGAATGGCAATTGAGTGATCATGTAATACTGTACACAGATGAAATTTTTATATTTTTTTTCACACAACTAGAGCTTTTGGTGGCATTTAATCACCACAGTTTTTTTTATTATTTATTTTTATTATATAAACAAAAAAAAAGACCTAAAAAAAATGAAAAACACATTTTTCTTTGTTTCTGTTATAAAATGGAACAAATAAATAATTCTTCATACATTTAGGCCAAAATGTATTCTGCTACATTTCTTTGGTGAATATAACCCAAATTAGTGTATATTATTTGGTCCGTAGGAAAGTTAGAGAGTCCACAAGCTATGGGATATCTATCTGAAAATGGATCAATTCTGATGTACTGACAGTCAATCCCATTTTTGGAGGCCCCAAAAATGACAGGACGGTTCAAATGCCCCCTTTTTGGAACGTAGACAGTCTGATGTAATTAGTAAGAGGCACAGCAGTTTTTTTTTAAGTTGTAATCCTTTGTTGCATTTTTTTGGAAAATGAAGAAAAAAAAAACAGTTCCCCATTTTTTTTTTTTACATACTGTCACCAGTGCAGTACAGTGTCCTTATAACTGTTGTGGCAGTATATATATTTTTTCCATTTTCAGTTTCAGTTTCTAAATTCATTTTCCTTTTTTTATTACATTTTTTAGTGATTTTATTTTTTTACATACTGTGACCAGAGCAATACAGTCTTCCCATACATAGTAACACTGTACTACTCTGGGGAGGTGATCGGGATTTTTATTTTTTACACACTATGATTGCTTATATTTCACTGGTATAAACAACCATTTTTTCTGAATTAAATCTATTCATTCCATGTTTACTATTGCTAATCACATGGTACAGATAGGCTGTGATTGGACCTGTCTGTGCCATGTGATCACTGTGGCCAATCACAGAGAGCAACACAATAGTACACAATCAATGGCATGAATAGAAGCCATTCATTGTGTACAATTGTCATGTTGGTCTGCGGTGATTGGTCACAGCAATCACATGGCACCGGCAGCACGCCGGTACACTGATCTGTCATCCGCTGTGTCCGGCTGCAGCACGGTATGTGAGGCACGCGAGGTGCATGCTGGGGAGGACATCATATGACGTCCACTGAGAACAGCGAAAATCCCATCCAGCCCTCATTTTACGGCGGGGCGGGAAGGTGTTAAAGGCACAGGGACTCTCACCGCCGACCTGGTCGCTGCCTCCTGGCTGGCTGTCTTGCCTCGCAACGCTGTGGGTCCTGAGAGGGGTGCGGAGGAGCGAAGGGGATCGAGAAGTGGTGGACAGCCCCGGGCTCGGCTTGGTTCGGCTGAGTAGCTGTGATATCCCGGGGTGCGGGAAGCTCCTCGGAAGCCATCGGAGGTCACGTGGGCGCCTTCGGTAACTCTCGGGAGTTGCTGGTCATCTGGTCACCTGATCCACCCGACACGCTCAGCTGCCAGGTCGGGGCCCCTGGGTGAACCTCAGGGAAGGCCGAGACATCGGAGCGGCAGGCGCCCGAGAAGCCCATCAATCGCTGCATCTGAAAAAAGCAGAACAGAGCAGCAGCAAGAGCCACTGAGGTATATCGAGGACTGAAATATTGAGTGAGTAAAAAAAAAAAACGATCTGTAATGAGACTGGATGAGAGGATTGTGACTGTAAAAAATTGAGCATTAATTAGCCTTTAACCTACATCCCTGGAACTGAAATTGCATAGATACCTGCATACCTATGTTGCAACCCTTGCAATAACTATATCATAATCTGCATATCTGTATATCTGCATAAACTGAGTGCAAAATCTATACTATTCAGCAGCCGTATAAAAAAGATCTACATAGCTACGCTCATAACTGCTAACAATCTGCTGATAATCTGCTGAGAATACCTGCATGTCTCCTTCTCAATACCCATTATAACTAAAATCTGAACTTCTGTACATTTGCTGGTGAAAATTGCTTAACCAACATATTATTCATACATCTGGGATATACTCACCACTAGATAACAAAATATTTAAATTATCGGTGTACTTGGTTATAAAAGTTGTATACCCAAACTGCTCACTCATGGTTGGGAAGAATTGGAGTTGTGAAGATGA
The DNA here is from genome assembly GCF_042186555.1 of Aquarana catesbeiana. NCBI lineage: Eukaryota > Metazoa > Chordata > Amphibia > Anura > Ranidae > Aquarana > Aquarana catesbeiana. The sequence continues at coordinate 391,130,957 of NC_133329.1, forward strand.
ATGTGCTACCCAAGTTGCTGTTCATGTTCCAAATGATTCCGTATGGAATACCTGCAGGTTTCTTTACGCTGATAAGATCGTTAATCAGTAAATATGTCTGGAACAGAAGACGAGCCAGGCTTGCCAGGACCTTCCTCATTAGACCCAAAAGGGAAGTGGGCTTAGCCCTACCAGGTTTTAAAAGATATTTCTTGGCAATTGTGTTGAATAGAATATCTGATTGGAAGTATCACAAAGACTCTCTAAGCTTGGGGTTCACCTGGAAACTGAGCTCAGTGGCACAGATCTTTTCACACGAATTTGGATCCCTAGGAAATACAGAACTTTCTCCTCTACCACATTACTGCTTACATGCTCCACCCTCATGGTGTGGGACTCACTGTGCAAGATGAATAAATGGACATATAACTCTCCTCTCTTGCCATTGACCGGTCATAACTACTTTCCCCCGGGTAACATTGACCCCGGGATTCATGTTTGGAATTTTGGGGCTACGGCCCAACTACATCAAGTAACTACTCCATTGGGTATTGTGCCTTTGTCTATAATACATAGCTCCACAGTGACACTCGTGGACCAGTGGAGATACCGCCAACTACCAGCTTTTGTGCATTCTCTCCCAAAACCGTTACGGTCCGTCTCGGATCTGACACTCTTAGAAGCCGCTTTTTCTGAGGACCAACCAGTGGAGAAGCTTGTCTCCCACTTTTAACAAGCATTGCAAACGCTAACCTCCACAAGAGACCCTACTTTCTTACGCTATTGGGAACAAGACCTCCACAAAGAGTTGTCAGCAGCCCAAAGATCCACCATCCTCATAATGGCTCATACCTCCTCTCGGGCTTCCAAAACCGCGGAGGTGAACTATAAATTGTTGATGAGATGGCACTATACACCCCTGTGGTGCTGCACAAGACCTTTCCACAAGCATCACCTCTGTGCTGGAGGGGATGCGGTGAACAAGCAACACATGCTCACATCTGGTGGTTTTGCCCACTTATACGCCCATATTGGCTAGCTATTCTACACTGGGCCAAGGAGATCCAAGGTTATGAGATTCCCAATGATCCGTGGATTGTATTACTACATTGTACAGGCAAACCAGTGGGAACGTATAAGAAATCTATAACACCACACCTCTATAACGCTGCAAAGGCACTTATCTCCCAATATTGGAAGCAACCGACCATACTTACGCTATGCCAATGGCTAGTGAAAGTAGACCATATATACTATATGGAAGAATTGACTCTCTCCCTTAGAAATAAATCTTACCTAGCAAAGAAAATAGGGTCCTGCTGGTTTGCCTTCAAATACACAGCTGCTTACGCTGCTTGCTTGGGAGTGAACCCACACAATGTAAGTTGGCTATATGTCCGTCCTGGCTTGTATAGATGCACTTTGTCTTGCTGCCTCTTAGGACTGGGGGAGTCTGGAACAACTGAGACCATAAAAAGAAAGAGAGGGCGCCCAGACTTAGTGCTGTAGACCCCTTTCACACAGGAGGCAGTTTTCAGTCGTTTTAGCGCTAGAAATATCGCCTGTAAACTGCCTCCCATGCGCCCGAATGTGAAAGCCTGAGTGCTTACACACTGGGGCTTGTGGGACGTTACAAAAAGTCCTGCAAGCAGCATCTTTGGGGAGGTTTTGGAGCGTTATATACAGAGCTCCCAAACTGCCCCTGCCCATTGGAATGAATGGGCAGTGATTCCGAAGCGCCTGAAAAGCCATTTGGACACGCCGCAAACACGGGTGCTTTTAACCCCATCTTCGGCCACTATCGGGGTTAAAAGCGTCCTACTAGCGGCCCAAAACCACTGATTAAACAGCGCTAAAGCGCCGCTAAAACAATCGGCGCTTTAGCGCTAACGCAGCCCCAGTGTGAAAGTAGCCTTATCCTTAACCACTTACCGACCGCCGCACGACGATGTACGTCCAAACTTTGGCGGCGGATATTGCTGTTATGGCAGCAGCTAGCTGCCATAACCCCGGTATCCCCGTTTTCGTGCGGCGGCCGGCTTTCAGATAAAAGTGGTCCTTGCGGCGGATTCGCCGCGAGATCACTTTTATCGGTGGCGGGAGAGGGGCCCCCCCCTCCCGCCGCAATCCGGTGCCCTCCGCTGCTTAACAGAGCCGTCGGTAGCGGCGGAGGCGATCGCATCCGTCTCCGTCCTGTGTCTGGAGACGAGTGAGGCTAAGATGGCGCCCACTCGTCTCCATGACACTGCTGGGCGGAAGCAACGTCAAAATGTCACTTCCGTCCACGCCTCTTAACCACTTCAGCCCCGGAAGGATTTACCCTCTTCCTGACCACAGCACTTTTTACAATTTGGCACTGCGTCGATTTAACTGCTAATTGCGCGGTCATGCAATGCTGTACCCAAACGAAATTTGCGTCCTTTTCTTCCCACAAATAGAGCTTTCTTTTGATGTTATTTGATCACCTCTGCGGTTTTTATTTTTTGCGCTATAAACGGAAAAAGACCGAAAATTTTGAAAAAAAAAATGACATTTTCTAATTTTTGTTATAAAAAAAATCCAATAAACTCAATTTTAGTCATACATTTAGGCCAAAATGTATTCGGCCAAAAAAAATGTCAATAAGCGTATATTTATTGGTTTGCGCAAAAGTTATAGCGTCTACAAACTAGGGTACATTTTCTGGAATTTACATAGCTTTTAGTTTATGACTGCCTATGTCATTTCTTGAGGTGCTAAAATGGCAGGGCAGTACAAACCCCCCCCCCCCAAATGACCCCATTTTGGAAAGTAGACACCCCAAGGAAATTGCTAAGAGGCATGTTGAGCCCATTGAATATTAATTTTTTTTTGTCCCAAGTGATTGAATAATGACAAAAAAAAAAATTACAAAAAGTTGTCACTAAATGAAGGCCATAGTTTTGAAGGCCATAAAATGCCCAGACGGCACAAATCCCCCCCCCCAAATGACCCCATTTTGGAAAGTAGACACCCCAAGCTATTTGGTGAGAGGCATGTTGAGTCCATGGAATATTTTATATTTTGACACAAGTTGCGGGAAAGTGACACTTTTTTATTTATTTTTTTTGCACAAAGTTGTCACTAAATGATATATTGCTCACACAGGCCATGGGCATATGTGGAATTGCACCCCAAAATACATTTAGCTGCTTCTCCTGAGTACGGGGATACCACATGTGTGGGACTTTTTGGGAGCCTAACCGCGTACGGGGCCCCGAAAACCAATCACCGCCTTCAGGATTTCTAAGGGTGTAAATTTTTGATTTCACTCTTCATTGCCTATCACAGTTTCGGAGGCCATGGAATGCCCAGGTGGCACAAACCCCCCCCCCCCCAAATGACCCCATTTTGGAAAGTAGACACCCCAAGCTCTTTTCTGAGAGGCATGGTGGCCTTTTTTTCAATCAGGCAGTGGGCGGATCGGAAAAACCAAATGGAATCCCCATCTGTTTACATAAAGCACACACCCTAAAGAACACAGTTATATAGAAATGTAACAGTACAAAACCAGTATTGTTAAGTAATAGTAGTCAAATTTTATTACAATATCCAATAAAAAAAATCCCATAGATGGGACTATATTGCAAATGTAGAAAACACTTTACAGTATAAGGCATTGCCACCCTTTGTGGTAGATCAGTGGGTGTAGCTGAGCCTAAGAGGTATTGCCACCCTTGCTGGTACAAAAAAGTGGTTACTGCCCGCCCCCACCTGTAACTGGTCACTGCAGAAAGGAGCATTTCAAAGACAAACACATAAACATAAGACATTTCCACACTCAACTGACCGACCAGCCTGTGACCAACCAAACTGTCCTGTTGAGCAGTATGTGTCAAAGACAGGGGTTTAGTTGCACACATTTACAAATGCATGCGTAAGCCACAGAGCCACGGCAAGGCACCCCATTTTCTGTGGAACCTTAGAGGCATTGCCACCATTGGTGGTAGATGAGTGTATGTAGGTGGGAGCAGGGGGTACGCTGGGCATGGGGGAGTGAGGGCAGAAACTTGGGGGGGAAGTTCCACTGGCCACACCCACACCCCATACCCAGGGTGGTAGCGTCCCCTCTTGGTGGTAGATGAGGGGGTGTGGGCAAGGAGTACATATGGTTAAAGGAAGATGAGGTGTATATTCACTATAGATAGGTAAGGGGTGGAGTATGGCTTATAGAAGCCTCATATATATATATTTTTTTGGGTGTTAAGAGTGATATGGACATGGCTCACTGAAGCCTCTTAATTTTTTTTTTCTCTTGGTTTGGGCGAATTGGGAGCATATTTAATATTTAGTATTTGGAGGAGGGAGGAGGGGTGGAGGGAGAAGGGAAAGTTTGTTTTTTTTTAACCCAGGGTGGTAGCGTCCCCTCTTGGTGGTAGATGAGTGGGTGTAGGTGGGGGCAGGGGGTATTACCAGTATGCTGGGCGTGGGGGAGTGAGGGTAGGTGAAACTTGGGGGGAAGTTCCACTGGCCACACTAACCCCCTACCCAGGGTGGTAGCGTCCCCTCTTGGTGGTAGATGGGTGGGTGTAGGTGGGAGCAGGGGGTATTATCAGTATGCTGGGCATGGGGAAGTGAGGGCAGATGAAACTTGGGGGGAAGTTCCACTGGCCACACTAAGCCCCTACCCAGGGTGGTAGAGTCCCCTCTTGGTGGTAGATGAGTGGGTGTAGGTGGGGGCAGGGGGTATTACCAGTATGCTGGGCGTGGGGGAGTGAGGGTAGGTGAAACTTGGGGGGAAGTTCCACTGGCCACACTAACCCCCTACCCAGGGTGGTAGCGTCCCCTCTTGGTGGTAGATGGTTGGGTGTAGGTGGGGGCAGGGGGTATTACCAGTATGCTGGGCATGGGGGAGTGAGGGCAGATGAAACTTGGGGGGAAGTTCCACTGGCCACACTCACCCCATGCCCAGGTGGTAGCGTCCCCTCTTGGTGGTAGAAGAGTGGGTGTATTGGGTTGTGAGGCAGTTGATCCAGAGGAAGGCGAAAAACCCCAGCAAAGCATGATCCAATGTGCTCCAGCTGGGGAAAAAATTCCTTCCTGATCCCCCGAGAGGCAATCGAATATTTCCTGGATCGGCCCTGTGTGTGGGGGAGGGTGGGCAATTGGAGCCCCACCCTCGGTGGTAGGTGAGTGGAGATGTGGGTGTCAGTGTGTGGAGAGCGGGGGAGGAGGCACCATCCCCCACACAGAGCTCTGGAGGGAGGAGCCATTGTCCGGACTACAGCCGGGTCACGGCGTGTCTGTGTGATCTGCCTCCTCTGTTCAGGCTCTAAAGCAACTACAAGTCCCAGCAATCTGGGAGTTGTAGTTCCTCAGAGCCTGAGCAGAGGAGGCAGGTTCCCCGGACACACAGACACGCTGTGACCCGGCTGTAGTCCGTACAATGGCTCCTCCCTCCGGAGTTCTGTGGTGGAGATGTTTCCTGGATCGACCCCGTGTGTGGGGGAGGGCGAGCAATTGGAGCCCCACCCTCGGTGGTAGGTGAGTGGAGATGTGGGTGTCAGTGTGTGGAGAGCGGGGGAGGAGGGACCATCCCCCACACAGAGCTCTGGAGGGAGGAGCCATTGTCCGGACTACAGCCGGGTCACAGCGTGTCTGTGTGATCTGCCTCCTCTGCTCAAGCTCTAAAGGAACTACAAGTCCCAGCAATCTCTGTCCACATGAGGAACTACAATTCCCAGCATGCACTGTGTAAGTGATGGGGGTTCAGCTCCCAGCCTGGAATAAGATGCTGTGGGACTACATATCCCAGCATGATTTTCTCTATGGAGATATTACAGGTCCAGTGATCTCTACATACCCCAGTCTGCTCCCCGGCCCCTCCCCCTCCTCAGGGGGAATTGCACTTCCCCAGTCCCGATCAGCCCTCCCCCATCCTGGGGGGAGGGGACCCACCACTTGTGGTGGGAGAGGATGGTGGGGTGCAATTACCCCTGAGGAGGGGGAGAGTAGCAGGCTGGGGTATGTAGAGATTGCTGGGACTTGTAGTACATCTATAGAAGAAATCATGCTGGGATATGTAGTCCTGTAACATCCTATTCCAGGCTGGGAGCTGAACCCCCATTACTTACACAGTACATGCTGGGAGTTGTAGTTCCTCATGTGGACAGAGATTGCTGGGAGATGTAGTTCTTCAGAGGTTGAGCAGAGGAGGCAGGTTCCCCGGACACACAGACACACTGTGACCCGGCTGTAGTCCGGACAATGGCTCCTCCCTCCGGAGCTCTGTGTCGGAAATGTTTCCTCTTCTCCGCTCTCCTTGCACTGACGCGCTCCCTTCCCCCGCTCGGCTATTTACCTGATCAAGCCGTGACGTCACAAGTGTAACGGCTCCAGCCTCCAGCTCCTGATTGGCTACTCATCCTCTGGTCACGCCCATCCCATGCGCTGATCACGCCCACTCCCACCTGAGCCGTTAGGTCGCTCTCTGCAGCAGTCACGTGTTGCACGTAACGGTCAGAACGAGGCCACGTGACTTGACAGGAGGAGACACGTGAAATCGTCCCTGCAGCTACTGCGCATGTGCGGCTCAGAGACGGCAAAAGGTAAACAAGCCGAGGTGATGATTTCCATGGAAACCATTAGCCCCGTAAATGCCAGAACTGGAGTCAAGCCATCAGACAGTTGCAAATCAGTGGTCATGCTATCAGACAAGTTTTTTTGGTTGGATATTCAACACAGAAAAACTAAATATAACGTAATGTAATATATAAAATAATGATTACACAGAGTTGTCACACATATATCACCCTCTCTAACATTTACAATACGGTAAGATTATACTGTGGATATTTAAAGATACAGTGCCCCAAATACCAACCCATTGGTTACAAAGTGACATTTTTGCAATATTTCAAATTGGGTTAAAAAATCATTTTCCCATTGGACCAATACGTTTACAATGCAGATGTGTCATACACACCCCCCTCTATGATATCTTACAATACGGTATGAATTTACTGTGGAAATTTAAAGATACAGAGCCCCAAATACGAACCCATTGGCTACATAGTGACATTTTTCCAATACTTCTAAATGGGTTCAAAAATAATTCTCCCATTGGACCAATACGATTACAATGCAGATGTGTCATACACACTCCCCTCTATGATATCTTACAATACGGTAAGATTTTACTGTGGAAATTTAAAGATACAGAGCCCCAAATACCAACCCATTGACTACATATTGACATAATTCCAAATTGGTTTAAAACCAATTCTCCCATTGGACCACATAGTGACATTTTTCCAATACTTCTAAATGGGTTAAAAAAAAATTCTTCCATTGGACCAATATGTTTACAATGCAGATGTGTCATACACACCCCCCTCTATGATATCTTACAATACGGTATGAATTTACTGTGGAAATTTAAAGATACAGCGCCCCAAATACCAACCCATTGACTACATAGTAACATTTTTGCAATATTTCAAATTGGGTTCAAAACCAATTCTCCCATTGGACCAATACGTTTACAATGCAGATATAAACACCCAAATATCTGTACACTGGCTATATATATATATATATATATATATATATATATATATATATATATATATATATATATATATATATAAAGAGTCTAAAGGGTTGCTGCACTTAAAAACTTTCAGTTGCTTTATTTCATGTAGTCACATGGAAAAAATACAAAGCAAGTACAATCTTTCCAGACGTAAACATGACATTAAATGCCTATATAATGCAGATATGGATGGATTACATTTCGGGCTAGTATGCTTGCACCCTTCCTAAGATCCATCAGAGCATATCTAACAGGTTTACTGCAATCAATCAATGTGGAAACAATATGGTTGATTGATTCAATTCATAGTATATTCATCACCTGTGCAGATACGTGTTTTTTACACCATAGACACAAGATCTAACAATTAGCGGCCGATATCCTTATCTCATCATTCTTATTCTCCAAATGTGTTATATGAACCTATGAAAAATACATACATAGATAGAATGAGCATACCCATATACAGACCTCCCTATTTCCAAAACACATTTCTATGTTTTTTTCATTTTTATTATCACTTATAAATCAATACTGTTAAATAAACAAATAAAGATTCAAATCAACACTTGGAGCAATAGTATTTAGAAAATGTATCCAATAATCTTCTCTTTTTCTCAGGGTTATTTCACGGTTACCCCCCCTCCTATTTTTCTCTATTCCCTCCAGGACCATATACTTTAATTGTGATGCATTATGTCCATATTCCACAAAATGTCTGGCTAATGGTAGTTGTGTTAGTTTGTCACGTATTGAATATTTGTGTCTTGCTATCCTGTCTTTTACTTTTTGTGTAGTTTCTCCAACATACACTAAACCGCATGGCCCCTAATGGCATATATGACATATGATGATTGGCAAGTGTAATACCCACGTATAGGGTTATTGAAGCCCCTATGTGGATGTGCAAAAACTTTTCCTTTTATCACGGAGTTGCATTGTATGCATGACAAACACGGATATGATCCAAGATTTTTTTGTCCTAAAAAAGTTGGTTTAATAAATGTGGATGTGGGTTGGTCCGATTTTATTAGTCGGTCCCGTATTGTTCTACCTTTCCTATATGAGGACATGGGGGGATTCCAGAATTCCAGTTTTTAAGTGCAGAAACCCTTTGGACTCTTTTTCTATATATAAGGTCGGTGGGAAGACCTGATTGCTGGCAGTGAATCGTAAGCTGGGTGCGGCTCCTCTACGATTTGAATATATTCTTCCCTTGAGAACGAGCACCGGCTATTTTGTGTGGAATCATCACAAGGATGGCAACGAGTGGCTTATACTCTTTCTCTGAAACTGAGACCTCAAGGATCTTCACAGACACTATGGGATCTAGAGATTTCCTGACCCAGTCATCCCCAATACAACTAATCAAGAAAATGGAGAAGCTTACACAGAGAGCTATTACAATGGAACTACACGAGGTAACACTAGCGGAATACTATAAGATGCAAATGATCCCCAGAGGATTAAGAGTTCGTTTAATTCCAACTTTATTTTCACAAAATATGGACTTCAAAACCAAGTTTGCACAAATTCTAAATAAATGTTCCTTTTATATCATGACATTAACTGTACAATTTTTGCAACAAGAAAGAACTCTTGTACAGCAGGAGATTGTCCAATTAGAAGAACAACTACAACAATGTTCAAATCAAGAGGAACTAATGGAATTTAAGAAAACTAACAAAGATAAATTGGAGAAATTTCATACTAATGTCCAGCTTCGCAAACATACAAAACTTGAGCGGGACCGGGAAGACTACAAAAGTGATCGTGTCTATAACTGGATGGATCCCATATACCATCACCCAAAAGGACATAGGAAAATACAGCGCAAACAATTCGCTAGCTCCATCTCATCTATCACATCTACTGGATCATCAAACAACGCATCCACTACTCCTTTTTTACCAGCAAATATGACCGAACCCGGACCAGGAGGGGCGGCCGGAGAATCAAGAAAAGACGCAACGGGAGGTGTAACTACCAGACGGCAGAACCGACAGAGACACTAGAAGAAAACCTGGTACATAACATTTCCTCCATTATTTTGTCTGAAGCCGAACTTAGTGTATTAAATAAGGGTTTGGGCTTTTGCCTTAAAGAAAGAATGGATGATTTTGTACTTAAGCAGGATTTGTATAGATTTTACAGACAATTAAGATTTAAAGCACATTTATCAGGTGGGTCGATTACCACATATAAGGAATCACTTACATTATCAATTAAAAATATGGGTTTAAAATTGAAAGGCACTAAAGTACCCCCTACATCATGTGCTGCAGTGGAGGTGTATATAGACAAAGTGGAAAATGACATAAAGAAATTCTTGTGTGATAGGAATAAAAGAGATCATATACCCCATAATTTGAATAAAGATGAGATTACAGCATTAAACTCCTTGTCAGCCCGGCGCGATATCACCATCAAACCGGCTGACAAGGGGGGAGCTATTGTGGTAATGGACACCCCCATGTATGAAAATGAAGTGATGAAACATCTTGGTGACACCCTTACATATAGAAAACTTGATTCTAGTCCAGTCTTTAGAGTACAAAAAAGAATCAAAAAAATCCTTATGAATGCGGTTAAGGATAAAATTATTGATGACGAAACTATGACATTTTTGGTGTGTGAATATCCGGTTACACCAGTATTATATATGTTACCAAAAATCCATAAAGACCCAAAAAAAACCCCGGGACATCCCATTGTATCGGGTATGGAATTTGTGACAACCTGTTTAGCACAATATTTGGACAAATGTCTAACACCATTAATGTTAAATATCAAATCGTATATCAAAGACACTACAGATTTCTTGACTAAAATTCAGGATATTAAGTTGTCACCAGATTCCGTCCTGATATCATGGGACGTCTCCAGTCTGTTTACTATCATCCCTCATAGTTTGGGAATAGAGGCATGTCAACGACTGTTAACCCAATCAGGTATCTATAAAACTGAACAGATCTTGTTCCTTCTAGAACTGTTGAGAATTGTCCTTGAGGAAAACTATTTTCTCTTCAAGGATACTCATTTTTTGCAACTAAATGGGGCAGCGATGGGCTCAAATGTTGCACCCCCATATGCAAATGCATTTATGAATATGATAGAAACCTCTTTTATTTATGTGAATTAACTATTTCTCCAACATTGCCATTGTTGGTATAGATTTGTGGACGATATTTTCGCTATATGGGATGACAACATGGAGAGCCTATTTCTGTTCGATAAATATATTAACTATTTAATACCTGGCCTGAAATTTAATATTGAAATTGGTAATAACAGGATTACTTTTCTCGACACTACATTGAAGTTGAGTAACACACAGATTAGTACTGATCTGTATGTGAAACCCACAGATCATAACCAGTTATTACACTTTAACAGCTTTCATCCCCCTAATGTTTTCTATCTCGTCTATTCCAAAAAGTCAAATGCTGAGGGTACAGCGGATCGTGAGTGATCCCCTGTGCGGTGACCAGAGACTCAAAGAAATGAAAAATAAACTCATCAATAAAAGATACCCCCGAACCTTAGTTGATACGGAATCTCTCAATACTGACCATAATGTAACAACCCATAGAGAAACAAAGAGAATTCCCTTTATTATGCAATACCACCCTTTTTCTAAAAACATCTCTAAGATAAGTAAAAAACATTGGAACCTTTTAAGAACTAGTTATCCGATGATACAGGAATTCTGGAATCCCCCCCATGTCCTCATATAGGAAAGGTAGAACAATACGGGACCGACTAACTAATAAAATCGGACCAACCCACATCCACATTTATTAAACCAACTTTTTTAGGACAAAAAAACCTTGGATCATATCCGTGTTTGTCATGCATACAATGCAACTCCATGATAAAAGGAAAAGTTTTTGCACATCCACATAGGGGCTTCAATAACCCTATACGTGGGTATTACACTTGCCAATCATCATATGTCATATATGCCATTAAGTGCCCATGCGGTTTAGTGTATGTTGGAGAAACTACACAAAAAGTAAAAGACAGGATAGCAAGACACAAATATTCAATACGTGACAAATTAACACAACTACCATTAGCCAGACATTTCGTGGAATATGGACATAATGCATCACAATTAAAGTATATGGTCCTGGAGGGAATAGAGAAAAATAGGAGGGGATGGGGTAACCGTGAAATAACCTTGAGGAAAAGAGAAGTTTATTGGATACATTTTCTAAATACTATTGCTCCATATGGTTTAAATGTTGATTTGGATCTTTATTTGTTTATTTAACAGTATTGATTTATAAGTGATAATAAAAATGAAAAAAACATAGAAATGTGTTTCGAAATAGGGAGGTCTGTATATGGGTATGCTCATTCTATCTATGTATGTATTTTTCATAGGTTCATATAACACATTTGGAGAATAAGAATGATGAGATAAGGATATCGGCCGCTAATTGTTAGATCTTGTGTCTATGGTGTAAAAAACACGTATCTGCACAGGTGATGAATATACTATGAATTGAATCAATCAACCATATTGTTTCCACAGGTGATGTATACCACTAATTTGTATTTAAAGGATTGATTGCAGTAAACCTGTTAGATATGCTCTGATGGATCTTAGGAAGGGTGCAAGCATACTAGCCCGAAACGTAATCCATCCATATCTGCATTATATAGGCATTTAATGTCATGATTACGTCTGGAAAGATTGTACTTGCTTTGTAATTTTTCCATGTGACTACATGAAATAAAGCAACCGAAAGTTTTTAAGTGCAGCAACCCTTTGGACTCTTTATATATATCTATATATATCTGGGGTGTTTATATCTGCATTGTAAACGTGTAAGCTCTAACGAGCAGGGCCCTCTGATCCCTCCTGTATTGATTTGTATTGTAAGTGTACTGTCTGCCCCATGTTGTAAAGGGCTGCGCAAACTGTTGGCGCTATATAAATCCTGTATAATAATAATAATAATAATATTGGTCCAATGGGAGAATTGGTTTTGAACCCAATTTGAAATATTGCAAAAATGTCACTATGTAACCAATGGTTTGGTATTTGGGGCTCTGTATCTTTAAATTTCCACAGTAAAATCATACCGCATTGTAAGATATCATAGAGGGGGGTGTGTATGACACATCTGCATTGTAAACGTATTGGTCCAATGGGAGAATTTTTTTTTAACCCATTTAGAAGTATTGGAAAAATATCACTATATAGCCAATGGGTTGATATTTGGGGCTCTGTATCTTTAAATTTCCACAGTAAAATTTTACCGTATTGTAAGATATCATAGAGGGGGGTGTGTATGACACATCTACATTGTAAACGTATTGGTCCAATGGGAGAAATTTTTTTTAACCCAATTTGCAATTATGCAAAAATGTCACTATGTAACCAATTGGTTGATATTTGGGGCTCTGTATCTTTAAATTTCCACAGTAAAATGTAACCGTATTGTAAGATATCATAGAGGGGGGTGTGTATGACACATCTGCATTGTGAACGTATTGGTCCAATGGGAGAATTTTTTTTTAACCCATTTAGAAGTATTGGAAAAATGTCACTATATAGCCAATGGGTTGGTATTTGGGGCTCTGTATCTTTAAATTTCCACAGTAAAATCATACCGTATTGTAAGATATCATAGAGGGGGGTGTGTATGACACATCTGCATTGTAAACGTATTGGTCCAATGGAAGATTTTTTTTTTAACCCATTTAGAAGTATTGGAAAAATGTCACTATATAGCCAATGGGTTGGTATTTGGGGCTCTGTATCTTTAAATTTCCAGAGTAAAATTTTACCGTATTGTAAGATATCATAGAGGGGGGTGTGTATTACACATCTATATTGTAAACGTATTGGTCCAATGGGAGAAATTTTTTTGAACCCATTTGCAATTATGCAAAAATGTCACTATATAGCCAATGGGTTGGTATTTGGGGCTCTGTATCTTTAAATTTCCACAGTAAAATTTAACCATATTGTAAGATATCATAGAGAGGGGTGTGTATGACACATCTGCATTGTAAACGTATTGGTCCAATGGGAGAATTGGTTTTGAACCCAATTTGCAATTATGTCACTATGTAGTCAATGGGTTGGTATTTGGGGCTCTGTATCTTTAAATTGTCACAGTAAAATCTTACCGTATTGTAAGATATCATAGCGGGGGGTGTGTATTACACATCTATATTGTAAACGTATTGGTCCAATGGGAGAAATTTTTTTGAACCCAATTTGCAATTATGCAAAAATCTCACTATATAGCCAATGGGTTGATATTTGGGGCTCTGTATCGTTAAATTTCCACAGTAAAATTTAAGCATATTGTAAGATATCATAGAGGGGGGTGTGTATGACACATCTGCATTGTAAACGTATTGGTCCAATGGAAGAATTTTTTTTTAACCCATTTAGAATTAGTGGAAAAATGTCACTATATAGTCAATAGGTTAGTATTTGGGGCTCTGTATCTTTAAATTTCCACAGTAAAATCATACCATATTGTAAGATATCATAGAGGGGGGTGTGTATGGCACATCTGCATTGTAAACGTATTGGTCCAATGGGAGAATTGGTTTTGAACCCAATTTGCAATTATGTCACTATATAGTCAATAGGTTAGTATTTGGGGCTCTGTATCTTTAAATTTCCACAGTAAAATCATACCGTATTGTAAGATATCATAGAGGGGGGTGTGTAAGGCACATCTGCATTGTAAACGTATTGGTCCAATGGGAGAATTTTTTTTGAACCCATTTAGAAGTATTGGAAAAATGTCACTATATAGCCAATGGGTTGGTATTTGGGGCTCTGTATCTTTAAATTTCCACAGTAAAATCATACCATATTGTAAGATATCATAGAGGGGGGTGTATGACACATCTGCATTGTAAACGTATTGGTCCAATGGAAGATTTTTTTTTTAACCCATTTAGAAGTATTGGAAAAATGTCACTATATAGCCAATGGGTTGGTATTTGGGGCTCTGTATCTTTAAATTTCCAGAGTAAAATTTTACCGTATTGTAAGATATCATAGCGGGGGGTGTGTATTACACATCTATATTGTAAACGTATTGGTCCAATGGGAGAAATTTTTTTGAACCCAATTTGCAATTATGCAAAAATGTCACTATATAGCCAATGGGTTGGTATTTGGGGCTCTGTATCTTTAAATTTCCACAGTAAAATTTAACCATATTGTAAGATATCATAGAGAGGGGTGTGTATGACACATCTGCATTGTAAACGTATTGGTCCAATGGAAGAATTTTTTTTGAACCCATTTAGAATTAGTGGAAAAATGTCACTATATAGTCAATAGGTTAGTATTTGGGGCTCTGTATCTTTAAATTTCCACAGTAAAATCATACCGTATTGTAAGATATCATAGAGGGGGGTGTGTATGGCACATCTGCATTGTAAACGTATTGTCCAATGGGAGAATTGGTTTTGAACCCAATTTGCAATTATGTCACTATGTAGTCAATGGGTTGGTATTTGGGGCTCTGTATCTTTAAATTTTCACAGTAAAATCTTACCGTATTGTAAGATATCATAGAGGGGGGTGTGTATGACACATCTACATTGTAAACGTATTGGTCCAATGGGAGAATTTTTTTTGAACCCATTTAGAAGTATTGGAAAAATGTCACTATATAGCCAATGGGTTGGTATTTGGGGCTCTGTATCTTTAAATTTCCACAGTAAAATCATACTGTATTGTAAATGTTAGAGAGGGTGATGTAACATATAATATAATGATTATACAGAGCTGTCACATATCCATTATGTTATATTTAGTTTTTGTGTTTAAAATCCAACCAAAAAATACTCGTCTGATAGCATGACCACTGATTTGCAACTGTCTGATGGCTTGACTTCAGTAATGCCAGACACTGGAGTCCCCACCCCCTGCAGGTTCCCAGCCTATCTCCTGCAGGCTGCTGCTTGAGTGGGCAGGATGGGGGTGTAGCCCATGGAAGAGGGAGGAGTTCCTGGAGGTGCATTACTTTCCAGGCCTGAAACTCCCCCTCGTCAGTGTTGTGTTTGGTCAGGGTGAGTAGGAAGCTTTGTTCAGCTCCTCCTCCCTGAGTCCTGACCTCTGACCCCCCCTCCCTCCAGATCATACTGTCACTGAACTCCAGGCTTTGGATGGAGTAGTACATCTGCTGGGGAGGGGAACAAAGTCACAAAACTTTAGGATTTTGGAGAGAGGTGAATATGAAGCCAGCCTAGAAGTGCAGAGAGTTGTCACTGCAGTGCTGAGCAAGAAGCCATTGAAGACATCTCTATGTCTCTCCATGTGCCAGGAATCTCTGTCCAGCCATTTCTATATACCATCCCTCAGATCCCTGTATACTTCACACAACAAACATTCCTCATCACATTTCTATATCCCATCCCTAAGATCCCTGTATACTTCACATAACAAACATTCCTCATCACATTTCTATATACCATCCCTAAGATCCCTGTATACTTCACACAACAAACATTCCTCATCACATTTCTATATACCATCCCTCAGATCCCTGTATACTTCACATAACAAACATTCCTCATCACATTTCTATATACCATCCCTCAGATCCCTGTATACTTCACATAACAAACATTCCTCATCACATTTCTATATACCATCCCTAAGATCCCTGTATACTTCACACAACAAACATTCCTCATCACATTTCTATATCCCATCCCTCAGATCCCTGTATACTTCACATAACAAACATTCCTCATCACATTTCTATATACCATCCCTCAGATCCCTGTATACTTCACACAACAAACATTCCTCATCACATTTCTATATCCCATCCCTCAGATCCCTGTATACTTCACACAACAAACATTCCTCATCACATTTCTATATACCATCCCTCAGATCCCTGTATACTTCACACAAACATTCCTCATCACATTTCTATATACCATCCCTCAGGTCCCTGTATACTTCACATAACAAACATTCCTCATCACATTTCTATATACCATCCCTCAGATCCCTGTATACTTCACATAACAAACATTCCTCATCACATTTCCTTGTATTTCGCACATAGGGGAACCCGTTCACTTGAATGGGCCGCCATATATGTGACAAACACATTATAGAAGCTTTAGAAACTTTTAAGGCATGCAGCTTTTCCACAAGACAGAACACACGTCTGATCATCGCATTTGGGGCGCCATTAACAATTATTGGGCACCTCAAGTTCTTTGCGCCATGTATGTAATCTGTTACCGTCCCATGATCATATATGTAATTTGTGACTGTCCCGTGTGTCATGTATGTAATCTGTGACTGCCCCTTGTGTCATGTATGTAATCTGAGACCATCTCGTGATCATGTATGTCATTTGTGACTGTCCCGTGTGTCATGTATGTAATCTGTGACTGCCCCTTGTGTCATGTATGTAATCTGAGACCATCTCGTGATCATGTATGTCATTTGTGACTGTCCCGTGTGTCATGTATGTAATCTGTGACTGTCCCTTGTGTCATGTATGTAATCTGTGACCATCTCGTGATCATGTATGTAATCTGTGACCGTCCCTTGTGTCATGCATGTAATCTGTGACTGTCCTTTGTGTCATGTATGTAATCTATGACTGTCCGTTGTGTCTTGTATGCAATCTCTGACCATCCCATGTGTCATGTATGTAATCTATGACTGTCCCGTGTGTCATGTATGTAATATGTGACTGTCCCTTGTGTCATGTATGTAATCAATGACTGTCCCGTGTGTCATGTATGTAATCTATGACTGTCCCGTGTGTCATGTATGTAATCTATGACTATCCCTTGTGTCTTGTATGCAATCTCTGACCATCCCGTGTGTCATGTATGTAATCTATGACTGTCCTGTGTGTCATGTATGTAATTTGTGACTGTCCCTTGTGTCATGTATGTAATCTATGACTGTCCCTTGTGTCTTGTATGCAATCTCTGACCATCCCGTGTGTCATGTATGTAATCTTTGACTGTCCCTTGTGTCATGTATGTAATCTGTGACTGTCCCTTGTGTCATGTATGTAATCTCTGACCGTCCCTTGTGTCATGTATGCAATCTATGACTCTCCCGTGTGTCATGTATGTAATCTGTGACTGTCCCGTGTGTCATAGATGTAATCTATGACACTCCCGTGTGTCATGTATGTAATCTGTGACTGTCCTATGTGTCATATATATAAAATCTATGATCGTCCCGTGTGTCATGTATGTAATCTCTAACTCTTGTATCATGTATGTAATCTCTGACTGTCCCAAGGGTTTCCCCTGGGGGGGTATTGCTCTCCTCTGATCATACAGAATGGAATCAGGGGGGCCCCAGCTAAACCCCCCTAAAATGTCTGATAGATCCCCCATCAGGGGGCGCTCTGGGCTCCTCCGGGGACAAAGTTCCCCCTTTGGTGTCATAATGAGTGGCGGCAGAATCGCCTCTTGAAGCGCACATGTGACTTTCCCTGACAATGGCGCGGTCATGTGACGCCGTACACAAATCTCATTTCTATCATTTTATCCCACAAATAGCGCTTTTTATTGGTGGGATTTCATCACCTCGCTGCTTTTTTACATTTTTTGCGCCATAAACAGGAAAAAAACTACAGTTTTGAAAAAAAAAATTATATCTTTTTACTTCCCGCTATAAAACATTTCCAATAATTGTTTTTTTTTTTTTAAATCAAATTTCTTCATCAATTTAAGCGAAATGTTTTTGGTAAAAATATCCCAATAAGGCCTCTTTCACACGGGGGGGGGCATCGGCGGTAAAGCGGCGCTTTACCGTGGGTATTCGGCCGCTAGTGGGGCGATTTTACCCCCCGCTAGCGGCCGAGAAAGGCAGAGGCGCTTTGCCGGTGGAATAGCCGCGCTGTCCCATTGATTTCAATGGGAAGAAGCGGTGAAGGAGCGGTGTATACAACGCTCCTCCACCGCTCCGAAGATGCAGCTAGCAGGACTTTTTTTCCCGGCCTGCTAGCGCACCGCTCCCTCGGGGCTTTCACACTGGAGAGACAGCAGCGCCTGTTTTGGGTCGGTTTGCAGGCGCTATTTTTAGCGCAATAGCGCCTGCAAACCGCCCCAGTGTGAAAGGGGCCTAAGTGTAAATTGATTGGTTTATAGAAACGTTATCACATCTACAAACTATGCGATATATACTGGATTTTATATTTGTTTATTCATACTAGTAATGGCGGCAATCAGCGACTTCTAGCGGGACTGCAATATTGCGGCGGACAATCTGACACTGACTGACACATTGTGGGAACCAGTGACACCAATACAGTGATCACTACTAATATTATATGCCCAACTGCTGGCCCACGCAACCCTCTGATGTGACCCGCCACCTCCTGCTCTGGGGTGGCCGGTCAGCAAGCCCAGATCACGGGTTCTCCGACCCGCCATCCCCGAGAATCGTGTGAATGGAGCCGTCGCTAGAGTAAGCATGCGGCTGCAGTAGAGAGCAGAGCCAATGAGTCCTGTATAGTGCCGGCTCCTGTCACAGGCGGAGTGATACCAAATGTACTCTGCCTGGGACACCAGCCGCCAGCGATACCCACCAGGAGTACCCAGCAGCAATAACCGCTAGCAGTAACTGCTAACAGTACCCACCAGTAGTACCAGCAAAACCCACCAGCACCCGCCAACAGTACCCACCAGCAGTATCCACAATACCCGCCAGAAGTACCAGCAAAACCGACCATCTGTATTCATCCAGGGGGACAGCCAGCAGCAGCCGCCAGCCATACCCGCCTGGGGGACAGCAACCGCCAACGATACCTGCAGGAATCCTGAGGAAGAAGTGAAGATTGAGGTCAGTTTTTAATAAAAAATCAAACAGCAATGGGGATATCTGCACTCTGCACTCGCTACACTGGGCTGCTTTCACATTGATCTGCAGGTGCGGTGCAATGTACCTGTACTGATCCATAGACTTCTATTATTACCTGTACTGACCCATAGACTTCTGTTATTACCTGTACTGACCCATAGACTTCTGTTATTACCTGTACTGAGCCATAGACTTCTATTATTACCTGTACTGACCCATAGACTTCTGTTATTACCTGTACTGACCCATAGACTTCTATTATTACCTGTACTGAGCCATAGACTTCTGTTATTACCTGTACTGACCCATAGACTTCTTTTATTACCTGTACCGAGCCATAGACTTCTATTATTACCTGTACTGAGCCATAGACTTCTGTTATTACCTGTACTGACCCATAGACTTCTGTTATTACCTGTACTGAGCCATAGACTTCTGTTATTACCTGTGAGCCACAGACTTCTGTTATTACCTGTACTGACCCATAGACTTTTATTATTACCTGTACTGACCCACAGACTTCTGTTATTACCTGTACTGACCCATAGACTTCTATTATTACCTGTACTGACCCATAGACTTCTGTTATTACCTGTACTGAGCCATAGACTTCTGTTATTACCTGTACTGACCCATAGACTTCTGTTATTACCTGTACTGAGCCATAGACTTCTATTATTACCTGTACCGAGCCATAGACTTCTATTATTACCTGTACTGAGCCATAGACTTCTGTTATTACCTGTGAGCCACAGACTTCTGTTATTACCTGTACTGACCCATAGACTTCTATTATTACCTGTACTGACCCACAGACTTCTGTTATTACCTGTACTGACCCATAGACTTCTATTATTACCTGTACTGAGCCATAGACTTCTGTTATTACCTGTACTGACCCATAGACTTCTGTTATTACCTGTACTGATCCATAGACTTCTATTATTACCTGTACTGACCCATAGACTTCTGTTATTACCTGTACTGAGCCATAGACTTCTGTTATTACCTGTACTGACCCATAGACTTCTGTTATTACCTGTACTGACCCATAGACTTCTATTATTACCTGTACTGACCCATAGACTTCTATTATTACCTGTACTGACCCATAGACTTCTGTTATTACCCGTACTGACCCATAGACTTCTGTTATTACCTGTACTGACCCATAGACTTCTGTTATTACCTGTACTGACCCATAGGCTTCTGTTATTACCTGTACTGACCCATAGACTTCTGTTATTACCTGAACTGATCCATAGACTTCTGTTATTACCTGTACTGACCCATAGGCTTCTGTTATTACCCGTACTGAGCCATAGACTTGTGTTATTACCCGTACTGAGCCATAGACTTCTGTTATTACCCGTACTGAGCCATAGACTTCTATTATTACCCGTACTGAGCCATAGACTTCTATTATTACCCGTACTGAGCCATAGACTTCTGTTATTACCTGTGGGTTTGGTGTGCTTTCAGAAAGTGCATCACACCTGCAGGATATAATAGAATTCTATGGCAAAGTGCAGCTAACCCACAGGAAAGCCACAGGCGCACTGCGCTGAACCCACGGTGCAGGTAAACTGTAGCGCATCAGTGTGAAAGCAGCCTTAGCACTCAATCATACAATCGGTCCCTGCTTTGCAGGGAACCGAAATCCCGCACATCCCCCACTGACAGGACAGAGCTCTGCCTTGTTTACATAGGCAGAGCTCTGTTCTGTGTCTCTCCTCGCTAATCAGCAGGTGTCGGAGGACATACATTGGCTGGAGGACATGCTTACTTAACTCCTCTATGCAGTTGGTTTTGCACAGAGCAGCCCGGATCCTCCTCTTCTCAGGTCCCTCATCGGTGCTCCTGGCCCCTTCCTCCTGTTGAGTGCCCACACAGCAAGCAGCTTGCTATGGGGGCACCTGAGCCGAGTCACCAGGGCCGCTGTTAGAAATCATGGGGCCTCCGCACAGCCTACCTGATGGGGCCTCTTTCAACCACACCCTTGACCCCACCCCTGACCTCGGCTCAAAACAAAATGCAGGTTTGTTGCCATTTACATATATGTGTGTGTTTGCAATTGCACAAAGGAGTGGGGGCAGTTTAAATTGTATTTTTTTTTTTTTTAAATAAAAAAATCTTACACTGTATCTTTTACATTTTTTTTTCTTTGTTCTTTCCTTTCACAAGGGATGTACAACATCCCTTGTGATAGTATAGGCCATGACAGGTCCTGTTTATGGAGATATCTGGGGTCTTTTAGACCCTCTTATCTGTCCTCTGGCCTCCAAAGCACCTGATCAAACCAAGATCAGTCTGATCAGATGCTTGTTCAGGCCGGTAATGGATTGTTTACATGATAACAAAACCGGAAGTGATACAATTCTCGCCACTCCTGGTTTGTGACGTCACACAGTGGGAGGAACGACATCCACCCCTCTCACTGTGTCTAAGGAACTGGATGCTACTGGTCCCATCTTAAAGGTGGTGGTTGAGGGACCCTCTTCCACTGCCTGGAAAAATAATCCAGCGGCTTCTTAGCCACTAGGATTACTTTTAGTTTGTGCAGAATTGCTGGGGCTAAAAAATTATATCATTGCTGCAGTGATGACCGAGATATCACCCTTCCAATCCAGAGACGTACTGGTACATCGCTGGACGGGAAGAGGTTAAAGTGGCTTTGTTTGGAGGGCAGTAAAAATGCAGCTCTGCTGCACATCTTTACTGCTTCACCCAAATGAAGTGTAAAGTAGCAGCATCTCACCGTCTTATGATCATCAGCATTACAGTAATCACACAGACAGCACAGTAAGCAGGTGCCTTATCATGGCTCTATCATGGCCCTATCATGGCTCTATCATATCCCTATCATGGTCCTATCATGGTCCTATTATGGCCCTATCATGGCTCTATCATGCCTCTATTATGGCTCAAACATATCCCTATCATGGTCCTATCATGGCCCTATCATATCCCTATTATGGCCCTATCATGGCCTTATCATAGTTCTATCATATCCCTATCATGGCCCTACCATAGCTCTATCATATCCCTATCATGCCTGTATCATGGCCCTATCATGGCCTTATCATATCCCTACCATGGCTTTACCATGGTTCTACCATGGCCCTATTATATCCCTATAATGCCTCTATCGTGCCTCTACCATGGCCCCACCATGGCCCTACCATGGCTTTATCATATCTCTATCATATCCCTATCATGCCTATATCATGCCTCTATCATGGCTATATCATTCCTCTATCATGGCTCTATCATATCCCTATCATGGCTATATCATGCCTCTATCATGGCTATATCATGCCTCTATCATGGCCCTATCATGGCTCTATCATGCCTCTATCATGGCTATATCATGCCTCCTATCATGGCCCTATCATATCCCTATCATGGCTATATCATGCCTCTATCATGGGTATATCATGGTTTTATCATGGTCCTATCATATCCCTATTAAGCCCTATCATGGCCTTATCATAGCCCTATCATAGCTCTATAATATCTCTATCATGGCTCTATCATAGCTCTATAATTTCTCTATCATATCCCTATCATATCCCTATCATGGCCCTACCATGGTTTTATCATAGCTCTATCATACCCCTACCATGGCCCTATCATAGCTCTATAATATCTCTATCATATCCCTATCATGGCTCTATCATAGCTCTATAATATCTCTATCATATCCCTATCATGGCCCGACCATGGTTTTATCATAGCTCTATCATATCCCTATCATGGCTCTATCATAGCTCTATACTATCTCTATCATATCCCTATCATGGCTCTATCATAGCTCTATCATATCTCTATCATATCCCTATCATGGCTCTATCATAGCTCTATCATATCTCTATCATATCCCTATCATGGCTCTATCATATCTCTATCATATCCCTATCATATCCCTATCATGGCCCTACCATGGTTTTATCATAGCTCTATCATACCCCTACCATGGCCCTATCATAGCTCTATAATATCTCTATCATATCCCTATCATGGCTCTATCATAGCTCTATAATATCTCTATCATATCCCTATCATGGCCCTACCATGGTTTTATCATAGCTCTATCATATCCCTATCATGGCTCTATCATAGCTCTATACTATCTCTATCATATCCCTATCATGGCTCTATCATAGCTCTATACTATCTCTATCATATCCCTATCATGGCTCTATCATAGCTCTATACTATTTCTATCATATCCTTATCATGGCTCTATCATAGCTCTATAATATCTCTATCATATCCCTATCATGGCTCTATCATGGCTCTGCTTTTGAATGAACGAAAGACTATTTGAATTTAAAAAAAAAAAAATTCTAAAACGAAATTCGAAAGAACGAAAAACATTTGGATAATTTTGTTTTTCGTATTTTCTAACATAATTAAATTATTAACCATTATTATAGTTTTTATTATTATTATTTTAATTATAACTATTATTATAGGTTATTATTATTTATTAACTATTAAGTTATAGGTATTGGAATTTCCTTTCAAATTTGGCAAACCGAACGTAACGAATTTATCTGAAATAACGAATGTCGCAATAATCACACAGACAGCACAGTAAGCAGGTGCTCTATCATGGCTCTATCATGGCTCTATCATTGCCCTATCATGGCTCTATCATGGCTCTATCATATCCCTATCATGGTCCTATTATGGCCCTATCATGCCTCTATTATGGCTATATCATGCCTCTATCATGGCCCTATCATATCCCTATCATGGCCCTACCATGGTTTTATCATGGCTATATCATATCCCTATCATGGTCCTATCATGGCCCTATCCTATCCCTATTATGGCCCTATCATGGCCTTATCATAGCTCTATCATATCCCTATCATGGCCCTACCATAGCTCTATCATATCCCTATCATGCTTCTACCATGGCCCTATCATGGCCTTATCATAGCTTTATCATATCCCTATCATGGCCCTATTATATCCCTATCATGCCTCTATCATGCCTCTACCATGGCCCTACCATGGCTCTATCATATCTCTGTCATATCCCTATCATGGCTATATCATGCCTATATCATGGCTATATCATGCCTCTATCATGGCTATATCATATCCCTATCATGGCTATATCATATCCCTATCATGGCTATATCATGCCTCTATCATGGCTATATCATGGCTATATTAATGCCTATATCATGCCTCTATCATGGCCCTATCATGGCTCCATCATATCCCTATCATGGCTATATCATGCCTCTATTATGGCTATATCATGGCCTTATCATGGCTCTATCATATCCCTATCATGGCCCTACCATGGTTTTATCATGGCCCTATCATATCCCTATTATGGCCCTATCATGGCCTTATCATGGCCTTATCATGGCCCTATCATAGCTCTATAATATCTCTATCATATCCCTATCATGGCCCTATCATAGCTCTATAATATCCCTATCATGGCCTTACCATGGCCCTATCATGGCTCTATCATATCCCTATCATGGCTATATCATAGCTCTATAATATCTCTATCATATCCCTATCATGGCTCTATCATAGCTCTATAATATCCCTATCATATCCCTATCATGGCCCTACCATGGCTCTATTATGGCTATATCATGGCAGTGGCGTAGCGTGGGTTGTCAGCACCCGGGGCAAGGCAAGTAATTTGCGCCCCCCCCCCCCCTAACCTGTGGACTTCCTATCCCTGAGTCCCTTCAAATACAATAGTACTGACCTACCTGATTCCTATACTGACCACTACACTACATTGTCCACTACACTGAGAACTACACTGTCCACTACACTACATTGTCCACTACACTGACCACTATACTATACTGTCCACTATACTACACTGACCACTATACTGACCACTATACTATACTGTCCACTATACTACACTGACCACTATACTGTCCACTACACTGACCACTACACTGTCCACTATACTACACTGTCCACTATACTACACTACACTGTCCACTATACTGCACTACACTGTCCACTATACTACACTATACTGACCACCATACTACACTGACCACTATACTACACTACACTGACCACTATACTACACTGTCCACTATACTACACTACACTGACCACTATACTACACTACACTGTCCTCCATACTATACTGACCACCATACTACACTGTCCACTATACTACATTAAACTGTCCACTATACACTGACCACTATACTACACTGACCACTATACTACACTATACTGACCACCATACTACACTGTCCACTATACTACACTGTCCACTATACTACATTACACTGACCACCATACAACACTACACTGTCCACTATACTACACTACACTGTCCACTATACTACACTACACTGTCCACTATACTATACTGTCCACTACACTACACTGACCTCTATACTAAACTACACTATACTGACCACTATACTAACCACTATACTATACTACACTAACCACTATACTACACTATACTGACCATCATACTACACTGTCCACTATACTACACAACACTATACTGACCACCATACTACACTACACTGTCCACTATACTACACTGTCCACTATACTGACCACCATACTACACTACACTGACCACTACACTGTCCATTATACTATACTGACCACTATACTACACTACACTGACCACCACACTATACTACACTGTCCACTACACTATACTGACCACTATACTGTCCACTACACTAACCACCATACTGACCACTATACTACACTACACTGACCTCCATACTAAACTACACTATACTGACCACTATGCTAACTACTATACTACACTAACCACTATACTGTACTATACTGACCACCATAATACACTGTCCACTATACTACACTACACTGACTACTACACTATACTGTCCACTACACTGCCCCCCATACTGACCACTACACTACACTGACCTCCATACTAAACTACACTATACTAATCACTATACTATACTGACCACTATACTGACCACTATACTACACTACACTGTCCACTATACTGACCACTATACTACACTACACTGTCCACTATACTGACCACTATACTACACTATACTGTCCACTATACTGACCACTATACTACACTACACTGTCCACTATACTGACCACTATACTACACTATACTGTCCTGCCTACAGTCTCTCTCTCTCACCCCGCCGCCCCCCCGGCCAGTAACAAGACTCTCACGAGGGAGTCTCACTCACCTCTTATCCTGGCCTGCATCAGTCCGGATGAGGAGGAGAAGACAGCGGCGGCTCACGTTGTTTCTTCTCTCCCCTGCGCTCTGCCTGCTGCCATGTTCAGTGTCCAGCGCACTGTGATTGGGCGTATGGGGGGTCATGTGCGGAGGCGGGACTTCAGGAGCGATCGAGGACAGGCCAGCCCTACGCCTCACATGACCCCCATACGCCCAATCACAGGGCGCCGGACACTTAACATGGCGGCCGGAGCGCAGGGTACACAGGAATTTGAAATTAGGAGGAGGCAGCCAGTGGCACATACTGGCGCCCCCCTAAATGTCGCGCCCGGGGCCACGGCACCCCCTGCACCCCCCACGCTACGCCACTGTATCATGGCCTTATCATGGCTCTATCATATCCCTATCATGGCCCTACCATGGTTTTATCATGGCCCTATCATATCCCTATTATGGCCCTATCATGGCCTTATCATGGCCCTATCATGGCCCTATCATAGCTCTATAATATCTCTATCATATCCCTATCATGGCCCTATCATGGCTCTATAATATCTCTATCATATCCCTATCATGGCTCTATCATATCCCTATCATGGCTCTATCATATCCCTATTATGGCCCTATCATGGCCTTATCATGGCCCTATCATAGCTCTATCATATCTCTATCATATCCCTATCATGGCCCTATCATATCCCTATTATGGCCCTATCATGGCCTTATCATGGCCCTATCATAGCTCTATAATATCTCTATCATATCCCTATCATGGCTCTATCATGGCTCTGCTTTTGAATGAACGAAAGACTATTTGAATTTAAAAAAAAAAAAAATTTCTAAAACGAAATTCGAAAGAACGAAAAACATTTGGATAATTTTGTTTTTCGTATTTTCTAACATAATTAAATTATTAACCATTATTATAGTTTTTATTATTATTATTTATAAACTATTAAATTATAGGTATTGGAATTTCCTTCCAAATTTGGCAAACTGAACGTAACGAATTTTTCTGAAATAACGAATGCCGCATCTAAATGAAATGATCTGATAAACGAAAAAAAAAAAAAAAAATTAAACGAGCACTTACTGTGCTGCCTGTGTGATTTATTATAATATTGATACCCTGCTGTGCTGGGAGTTCTATAAAAGGACACAGTGAGGGTTCAATGCTCTATTATTCACTCGCTGTGTCCAGTGCAGCTACGCTCTCCTTCTGATGTTCCCTGGCAGCCTTTTACGTCACGTAAGGGAATTTAACAAGACTCGTGGCCACTCATTAAAATTAGAAGAAAAGCAGTTTTACTGCATAGAGGGTTCTTTACTGTAAGAGCGGCAAGGATGTGGAATCCCCTTCCACAGGCGGTGGTCTCAGCGGGGAGCATCGATAATTTAAAAAAAACTATTAGATAAGCACCTGAACGACCGCAACATACAGGGATATACAATGTAATACTGACATATAATCACACACATAGGTTGGCCTTGATGGACTTGTGTCTTTTTTTAACCTCACCTACTATGTAACTATGTTTTTTGAGAAGTGCAGCTCCTTACGTTTATCTATTTATGATTGTGTACATTTCACTTTGAGCTGCAGCTGTAGTTGTTGGTTTGGAAACAGCGCAGTTTTTTTCTTTTACATACTACAGGAGACGGTCAGAGACTGCAGACATTATACAGGAGATGGTCAGAGACTGCAGACATTATACAGGAGATGGTCAGAGACTGCAGACATGATACAGGAGACGGTCAGAGACTGCAGACATAATACAGGAGACGGTCAGAGACTGCAGACATTATACAGGAGATGGTCAGAGACTGCAGACATTATACAGGAGATGGTCAGAGACTGCAGATATGATACAGGAGATGGTCAGAGACAGCAGACATGATACAGGAGGTGGTCAGAGACTGCAGACATAGTACAGGTTATGGTCAGAGACTGCAGACATATTATAGGAGATGGTCAGAGACTGCAGACATGATACAGGAGATGGTCAGAGAATTTGGGCATTTAATGTCCAATTGAACTTTCAGTTAAAATCAGCTAAATGCATTTCAGGTGCATCAAAATAAAAGATCCCCCTCCTTCCCTCCATCCTTTCTTTCCCCCTCTCCTCCCCCTTCTTCCCTACTTGTCATCTTCCATCCCTTATTTTCCTTTTCCTAGTCCTTTCTCCCCCCCCCTCCCCTCACTCCCTTTCACTTAAATTATTTTTTATAGTAGATTTATATTTCACTTAGGATATTTTCATTTATTCATTTTTGCACTACTCCTTTGGCTAGATTCCAGGCGAACAATTTTTTCGGGCCCTATTTGGCGTCTCCCTATGTGCACTACCCAGTGACGGTTTTTCTTGACATTGAGTCGCAGGCAAAAGATCCTCATATGGGTGAGCGATTGGTGATGGGCGTGGTAGTCGACAGCCGACTCTACCGTGCCATTATTATTTTTATTTCCTATTTTTTTTTTTGTATTGTATTCTAAGTCAATGTAATGTTTTTAATTTTCTTTCGTTCTATGCAGTGTTACATCTAATTGTTCTTTAAAACATCCCTTGATGAGCCCAGAGTGGCGAAACATGTCGGGACAATCACTCCAATGATATTGCCGAGTGATTCAATGTTGTCATCTGCTTTGAATTCTAGATGTTTCCTTGTACATGTGCACATAACTTATACAGTGGAACCTTGGATTAGGAGCATAATCCGTTCCAGGAGAATGCTCGTGTTCCAAAGTACTCGCATATCAAAGCGAGTTTTCCCATGGAAGTCAACGGAAACGAAAATAATTCATTCCGCATTGACTTCAATGGGATGCAATACCGCATGCGGGCAGAGGCGGGGGGGGGGGAGGCTGGAGAGCCTCTGAAACGGCCGAAAAGGCCCGAGAACAGTTCGGCTGACCTCGGCAAACCTCGGAAAGACTTCCTACCCGAGATTTGCCGAGGTCAGCCGTGCTGTACTCGGGGCCTTTCCGTGCATTTCCGGACGTTCGGCTCTGCTTGGCTCCGGCGCCCCCCCCCACCTCAGGCCAAAAGCGGTACTGCCCACCGCTTTGGCCTGAATTGTGCTCGTTTTGCGAGACAACACTCATAAACCGAGTTACGTTTTTTTAAAATACAGTGCTTGTATTGCGAAACGCTCGTTAACCGCTTTACTCGCAATCCGAGGTTCCACTGTACCAAAAAAAAACTTTTAACTTTGTCTTGTATGTAGCAATAAAAATCTTGTCATTTTTTTTATACATATTGCGGAGTATTGAAATGACTTCTTCTTGTTTTGCCGGCACCCTCAAAAATTTCCCTTGTCTACACTTATCTACAGGGATGTTGGTGCCATTTCCTTGTCATTGTCACCTACCCACATTGCTACTTCCCAAAAGATGCGCAAAGTTTTACAGTTGTGTTTCTTTTTCTTTTTTTTTATAAAGCAGCCACAGCCTGAGTAGAAAATCCTGTCCTCTGCCAGCATGCTGCAGAGTGGCACCCTTGCTGTGGTCTTCAGAGGCTCAACACAACCCCTATAAGCCTCTCAATTGAAAAGCTCCTGCTCCCTGCTGATTGGAGAGCTCCTGGTCTGACTCAGCGGGGGGGGGGGGGGGGGGGGGGGGCATGTGCAGAGAGGCTGCTGCTTCCGCATACAGAGAGCATGGGTGCTACTCTGCAGCATGCTGGCAGGGGACTGGCTTTTCTACTCAGGCTGTGCACACCTTTTGCTTTTATGAACCTGACATGTATTTAGCAGATTTAAACTAAAAGTTCAATTGGCCTTTAACTGCTGGAAGTCAGTCTAGGCAAGAACATACAAACACAGTTGGCAGGGGCCCAGGGGCTGCACATTGAACTGCCAAAGGGCCACCAGTTGGGCACCAGGGGGTTAGAACCTCTGTCAAAATTGCTATTGGTGTTTGTGTCCCCATTGGGAACATTCACCCTGATTTCCTGTCCCAGTGAATGCACAGGAAATTACGTTTTCTGATTGGAAGAAATCTCTTTCTGAATACCTGATCTTTTGTTTCTCTTCCAGTTATTGAAGGACGCTTCCCTGAATGCAGATGATGGTTGTTTTCTTCAGCAGCCTTCAGGCTTTTCCAAAGACCTCCAAACTCCTGGCCCATCTCCATGGAGCCTCTTTCCGCTTATAACCTCAGTACGAGGCTCGGCCTGCACACATCCAGCCAATGGCAGAAGAGGGAGGCCAAGGAAAGAATCCTTATCACCGCAGTGCAGCGTCACTGCTAGGAAATAAAGAAGACCCCTGTGCCTGAGACTGTACTGGTCTAAATACCACCAATCGTGCAACTTTGTCCATAGGCAGTGTCATCGGTCTGGAAACTCTGATGCAGCCGGCTATGTTGGGGCCTCGAAAAAAAATGTTGGTTTCCTCCTTCGACCTATTAAAATATATCTGAACTGTTCACTTGTGGTGTGTGGAGCATCTACCACAGATCTCTAGCCAGCAAAGGGGACCTTATTCAATTCTGTTTGTAACATATTAACCACTTGCTGCCTGCTGGGGCAATTTTTTTTACTTTTTCACTTAGAACCCCCAAGTATTAGTGCCTTGAAAAAGTATTCATACCCCTTGACATTTTCCACATTTTGTCATGTTACAACCAGAAATGTATTGGGATTTTATGTGATAGACCAACACAAAGTGGCACATAATTGTGAAGTGGAAGGAAAATGATAAATGGTTTTCAACATTTTTCACAATAAAATATGTGAAAAGTGTGGGGGGCATTTGTATGGCGCCCCCCTGAGTCAATACTTTGTAGAACCTCCTTTCTCTACAATTACAGCTGCAAGTTTTTTTGGGGATGTCTCTACCAGCTTTGCACTTCTAGAGAGGGACATTTTTGCCCATTCTTCTTTGCAAAATATCTCAAGCTCTGTCCGATTGGATGGAGAACGTCTGTGAACAGCAATTTTCAAGTCTTTCCACAGATTCTCAATGTGATTTAGGTCTGGACTGTGACTGGACCGTTCTAACACATGAATATGCTTTGATCTAAACCATTCCATTGTAGCTCTAGTTGTATGTTTGGGGTCGTTGTCCTGCTGAAAAGTGAACCTCCGCCCCAGTCTCAAGTCTTTTGCAGACTCTAACAGGTTTTCTTCTAAGATTGTCCTGTATTTGGCTCCATCCATCTTCCCATCAACTCTGATCAGCATCCCTGTCCCTGCTGAAGAAAAGCATCCCCACAACATGATGCTGCCACCACCATGTTTCACAGTGGGGATGGTGTGTTCAGGGTGATGTGCAGTGTTAGTTTTCCCCCACACATAGCGTTTTGCATTCAGGCAAAAAAGTTCAATTTTGGTCTCATCTGACCAGAGCACCTTCTTCCACATGTTTGCTGTGTCCCCCACATGGCTTCTCACAAACTACAAATGGGACTTCTTATGGTTTTCTTTTAACAATGTCTTTCTTCTTGCCACTCTCCCATAAAGGTCAGATTTGTGGAGAACACGACTAATAGTTGTCCTGTGGACAGATTCTCCCACCTGAGCTGTGGATCTCTGCAGCTCCTCCAGAGTTACCATGGACCTCTTGGCTCTTCTCTAATGAATGCTCTCCTTGCCCGGCCGGTCAGTTTAGTTGAACGGCTATGTCTTGGTAGGTTTGCAGTTGTGCCATATTCTTTCCATTTTCTGAAAGCTTGAGATATTTTTTTTATAACCTAACACTGCTTTAACCACTTCAGCCCCGGAAGGATTTGCCCCCTTAACCAGGCCATTTTTTGTGATCCGGCACTGTGTCGCTTTGACTG
Source organism: Aquarana catesbeiana (assembly GCF_042186555.1). Taxonomy (NCBI): domain Eukaryota; kingdom Metazoa; phylum Chordata; class Amphibia; order Anura; family Ranidae; genus Aquarana; species Aquarana catesbeiana. The sequence goes on from NC_133329.1 coordinate 391,163,325, forward strand.
ACAATTGTGCTGTCCTGCGGCGGCTGCACCCAAACAAAATTGACGTCCTTTTTTTCCCACAAATAGAGATTTCTTTTGGTGGTATTTGAACACCTTTGGAGTTTTTATTCTTTTGCACTATAAACAAAAAAAGACTGACAGTTTTGAAAAAATTTTTTTTTTTAAATTTCTGATATAATACATATCCCCCCCCCCCCCAAAAAAAAAAATATAAAAAAAAAAAAATATCGCAATAAGTGTAAATTGATTGGTTTGCGCAAAAGTTATCTACAAACTATGGGGTAGATTTAGGGACTTTTATTTATTGTTTTTACTAGTAATGGCGGTGATCTGCGACATTGCGGCAGACAAATCTGACCCCAAATTACACTTTTTTGGGGACCAGTGACATTATTACATTGATCAGTGCTATAAAAAACGCACTGATCAATGTATAAATGGCACTGGCAGGGAAGGGGTTAACACTGGGGGGGGGGGGGGCAATCAAGGGGTTAAGTGTGTTCCCTTGGTGTGTTCTAACTGTAGGGGGGATGGGCTGCAAGGGACATGACAGAGATCACTGGGAACAGAAGATCTCTGACATGTCATCTGGCAGAACAGGGAATCGCCAGTTACCCGTTCTGCCTCTGTGCATAACGATCGCGGGTCGCCGGCGACCATCAAGTCCTCCGGACCCACGGGCAACGCTCCCGCAGGGCGCGCCAACTATCTCCTGTGCAAAGACTGACATACACCTACGGCGGTTAGCGCAGAAGAGCCAACCCGCTGCAGTATAATGACGGCGGCTGGTCGGAAAGCGGTTACACTTCTCCACAACTTTATTCCTGACCTGTCTGGTGTGTTCCTTGGCCTTCATGATGCTGTTTGTGCACTAAGGTTCTCTAACAAACCTATGAGGGCTTCACAGAACAGCTGTATTTATACTGAGATTAAATTACACACAGGTGGACTCTATTTACTAATTAGGTGACTTCTGAAGGCAATTGGTTCCACTGGATTTTAGTTAGGGGTATCAGAGTAAAGGGGGCTGAATACAAATGTACCCCCCACACTTTTCACATATTTATTTGTAAAAAAAAAATTAAAACCATTTATCATTTTCCTTGCACTTCACAATGATGTGCCACTTTGTGTTGGTCTATCACATAAAATCCCAATAAAATACATTTACGTTTTTGGCGTTCAGCTCCGCCGAGTCCCTCCGAACTCCGCGGCGCCATATTTAAAACTACACACTAAACTTGTGTATGTCGGCGGCGATCATGTAATGGACACTGGGGGCAAGGCTGCACTGACCACTGGGGCAAGGCTGCAGATGAACACTGATGAGGCTGCATTGATGGGCATTTTAATGTAAGTTTTTTTTTTTTTTTTCCTTAAACTTCCCTCCCAAAAGTTTTTTTCCTTAAAATTCCCTCCTAAACTTGGGGTGCGTGTTATACGCCGGCGCGTGTTATACGCTGATAAATACGGTATATCTGAATATCGATTGATATCTTGAATATTTTTGATTGATCAATCTTGATGAACTGATGGACTATCTAATTTCTCAACACCCCGAAAATGCCAAGGACTGTAAAAATATCCCCCAAATACCCCCTTTTCGGAAAGCAGACAGATATTTAGACAGTCCGAGGTATTTAGTAAGAGGCACGGCGAGTTTTTTTTTTAAATTGTCATTTTTTTTGTCTCAATTTTTTGAAAAATAAAGAAATTAAATAAAATCAGTTTTTTTTTTTTTTTTTTTACATACTGTCACCAGTGCAGTACAATGTCATCATATGACTTGTGTGTTAGTGATAATAAATATGGACTGGTGACAGTAAAGAAAAAAAAAAACATTTTTTATTACATTTTGTATACATTTAGTAATGAACCTTTTTTTCTGTCTCGGTGCCGTTCACAGTCACGCCCAGTCCCTATGATGGACATAACACAGGTCCAATGGCGGGACTGGGCGTGACTGTGAACGGCGCCGAGAAAAGCCGAGAACCCTCGGCTATGTGTATCTCGGCTCCGCCCAGTCACTGTGTTCTCGGCGACGCTCGTTCAGCTGCGCCGAGTCCCTACGAACTCCGCGGCGCCATATTTAAAACTACACGCTATGTGAATGTCGGTGGCAATCGCAGCGATCGCTCCGATAGATCACATAATAGCGGGGATCGCCGTATAACACGCACCCCTGATTTTCCCCTGATTTTAAGGGGGAAAAAAGTGCGTGTTATACGCCGATAAATACGGTATATCATAGTTTGTGGACTCTATCCATTTTCTACAGACTAAATAGAATACACTGATTTGGGTAATTCTCACCAAAGGAATGTAGCAGATTACATTTTGACTTGAATTTATGAAAAAAGATTATTTATTTGATAAATGTTATGACAGAAACAAAGAAACATTTTTTTATTTTTTTTTTAATTTTGGATATTTTTTCATTTACATAGCAAAAAAAAAAATATAAACCCATTGGTGAATAAATACCACCAAAAGAAAGCTCTATTTGTGTGAAAAAAAAAAATGATACAAATTTCATTTGGGTATGTGTTGCATGACCGCATAATTACCAGTTAAAGTAGTGCAGTGCTGAATAGCAAAAAATGGCCTGGTCATGAAGAGGGGGGAGGGGGGGTAAAACCTTCCGGAGGTCAAGTCGTTAAAAAGTTGTTGCAGTCGAAAGAGCGGGGATTCATTTTGTTTTAATTTTTTTTTTATAAATCAGTTCCTGATCACTTCTGTATTTTAGAACAAAGAGACACCGGCAGACAGGATCTCTTCACACTTGTAAAGTTTAATCGGGTCATTTAGATACACAATTTAGATACTTTATGGTAAAATCGTTTCTATATCATTTCATATTCTACAATGTGTACAAAATCTACAGATCAGTAATCTATCAGTCTAAGCCATATTGCACATCATACTTTACAGACTTGACCTACAAAACTATTTTTTATTGATTTTTTTGCTTTTTTTTTTATGACGGGATAAGCCGCAGTCCTCCACCCACATAGGGGGGACTACAAGTCCCAGCATTCCCAGGTACCCCACAGCATGCTGGAACCTGTAGGCGGTTGGGGTGCTGTAGGATGTAGAATCTCAGTGGTAGGCCGATCCCACGCGGTTTATTTGTACGTAAAACTTTTGACGTGACACAGATTTGTTACTATTTACATTTAATGGAAGCGGCGACACTCTATACAGCAGGGGGGAGGCAACCTGGGGGACCTCCAGCTGTTGTGGAACTACATTTCCCATGAGGCATTGCAAGGCTGGCAGTTCCAATTACTCCCAGAGGCATGAGTTCTGCAGCAGCTGGAGAGCACCAGGTTCCCTACCCCTGCTATACAGTGACTGTGATCATGTGACCTGCGTCCCTCAGATTGATTTATTAACCACTTTAAGGACCAGCCTCGTTTTGGATTTTAGGTGATTTTAGGTGTTTACATGTTTAAAACTGTTTGCTAGAAAATTACTTAGAACCCCCAAACATTATATATGTTTTTTTTTTTTCGAACACCCTAGAGAAAAAAATGGCGGTCGTTGCAATTATTTTTTTTTGCACCGTATTTGCGCAGCGGTCTTATATGCGCACTTTTTTGGGAAAAAATTCACCTTTTTGAATAAAAAAATAAGACAACAGTAAAGTTAGCCCAATTTTTTTTTTATATTGTGAAATATAATGTTACGCCAAGTAAATTGATACCCAACATGTCACGCTTCAAAATTGGAATGGCGTCAAACTTTTACCCTCAAAAATCTCCATAGGCGACGTTTAAAAAATTCTACAGGTTGCGTGTTTTGCGTTACAGAGGAAGTCTAGGGCTAGAATTATTGCTCTCGCTCTACCGGTCGCGGCGATACCGCACATGTGTGGTTTGACCACCGTTTTCATATGCGGGTGCTACTAGCGTATGCGTTCGCTTCTGCGCGCGAGCTCGTCGGGACAGGGGGTTTTTAAAAAAAATTATTTATTTTACATTATTTTATTTATTTTTACACTGTTTAAAAAAAAAAAAATGTGTCACTTTTATTCCTATTACAAGGAATGTAAACATAGAAAAAAGCATGACAGGACCTCTTAAATAGGAGATCTGGGGTCAAAAAGACCTCAGATCTCATATTTACACTTAAATGCAAAAAAAAAAAAAAAAAAAAAGTAATTTAAAAAAATGACATTAAAAAAATATGCCTTTAAGAGGCTTGGGCGGAAGTGACGTTTTGACGTCACTTCCGCCCAGCAGTGTCATGGAGACGACTGGGCGCCATCTTAGCCTCACTCGTCTCCAAGCACAGCACTGAGAAGGAAGCGATCGCCTCCCCCGCTACCGACGGCTCCGGTAAGCGGCGGAGGGCACCGGATTGCGGCGGGAGGGGGGGCCCCCTCTCCCGCCACCGATAAAAATGATCTTGCGGCGAACCTGCCGCAGGGACCACTTTTATCAGAAAGCCGACTGCCGCACGAAAACGGGGATACCGGGGTTATGGCAGCTAGCTGCTACTATAACAACGATATCCGCCGGCAAAAGTTGGACGTACATCGGCATGCGGCGGTCCGGAAGTAGTTAAAGGGCCAGTCCAGCCGGAACGTCTATCTCAGGGCCTTCTTTAATTTTGATTGGGCCCTGGGCAAACATTTTCTTGCCCCCCCCCTCCATTCTGAGACATACAAAAAATAGCAGGTAGACTCAAAATCAGTTTACTGCAGCAGATCACGCAGCGATTGCAATTGTTTGCCAGAGGTTACAGCCTATCCTTACTGCTCACTGGCTGGTTTCTAGAGTTTACAACACATAATTTCTGCTTGCCGATTGGTTGCTAGAGGTAATGTACATTATTAGCGCTCACTAATTGGTTGCTAGGGGTTACAGCACATCATTACCAGTTACTGATTGGTTGCTAGAGATTAAAGCAGATCACTACTGTTCGCTGATTGGTTGCTAGAGGTTAATGCACATCATTACCTCTCACTGAGCAGTGGAGCAATCCCAAATAATTGAGCAAGTAAAGGGGCACATTAATACACATACTACAGGAGAGTGTCAGAGAGTGCAGACATACTACAGGAGAGGTTCAGAGACTGCGGACATACTGCAGGAGACAATCAGAGACTGCGGACATACTGCAGGAGGCAATCAGAGACTGCGGACATACTGCAGGAGATTACCAGAGACTGCGGACATACTGCAGGAGACAATCAGAGACCGCGGACATACTGCAGGAGACAATCAGAGACTGCGGACATACTGCAGGAGACAATCAGAGACTGCGAACATACTGCAGGAGACAATCAGAGACTGCGGACATACTGCAGTAGACAATCAGAGACTGCGGATATACTGCAGTAGACAATCAGAGACCGCGGACATACTGCAGGAGACAATCAGAGACTGCGGACATACTGCAGGAGACAATCAGAGACTGCGGACATACTGCAGGAGATTACCAGAGACTGCGGACATACTGCAGGAGACAATTAGAGACTGCGGACATAGTGCAGGAGATTACCAGAGACTGCGGACATACTGCAGGAGATTACCAGAGACTGCGGACATACTGCAGGAGACAATCAGAGACTGCGGACATACTGCAGGAGACAATCAGAGACTGCGGACATAGTGCAGGAGATTACCAGAGACTGCGGACATACTGCAGGAGATTACCAGAGACTGCGGACATACTGCAGGAGACAATCAGAGACTGCGGACATACTGCAGGAGATTACCAGAGACTGCGGACATACTGCAGGAGACAATCAGAGACTGCGGACATAGTGCAGGAGATTACCAGAGACTGCGGACATAGTGCAGGAGATTACCAGAGACTGTGGACATACTGCAGGAGACAATCAGAGACTGTGGACATACTGCAGGAGACAATCAGAGACTGTGGACATACTGCAGGAGATTACCAGAGACTGCAGACATACTGCAAGAGATTACCAGAGACTGCGGACATACTGCAGGAGACAGAGACTGCGGACATACTGCAGGAGATTACCAGAGACTGCGGACATACTGCAGGAGACAATCAGAGACTTCAGACATACTGCAGGAGATTACCAGAGACTGCGGACATACTGCAGGAGACAATCAGAGACTGCAGACATTATACAGGAGATGGTCAGAGAACTTTCAGCAATGCACAGCTTTACAGTTGAATAACACAGCTCAGGGTTTAAACATTCAGGCATTTTACGGGTGTAAGGACATACCTGGCCAGCCAAACTCACTACATACATTCAGGTGTGTGGGCGGGGCTTCCACTCTCTGCTCTCACTACAACAGCCGGGAGCTCACTGATGCTTTGTTGGGGGGCCCGCGTCACCCATGAATTGGGGCCCCGATGACAGCTTTGCGGAGCGCACAGAGGACACGGGAGGATGTATTCCCACGCTAGCCAGCTGTGAGGGACGGGGCCGGGAGCTCCACTGACGCTCTGACCCTGCCCACGTGCAGCCTGTGTACTCGGAATAGAGAGTCTGTAGTGAGAGCCAGTGATCGGAGTGGGAGTGTCATTGGAGCTCCCGGCCCCGCCCCCAGAACTCTGTATTCACCAGCCAGTATAGAGGGGGTGGGGCCGGGAGCTCCACTGACGCTCCCACTGGCTCTCACTACAGACGCTCTTTTCCGAGTACACAGGCTGCACGTAGGCGGGGTCAGAGCGTCAGTGGAGCTCCCGGCCCCGCCCTCTCTCAGCTGGCTAGTGCGGAATACATCCTCCCGTATCCTCTGTGCGCTCTGCAAAGCCGTCATCGGGGCCCCAATTCACGGCTAATGCGGGCCCCCCAACAAAGATTGGGCCCAGGGCAATTGCCCCGTTTGTCCTGCGCTAAAGACGGCCCTGCCTGGATGGCTTAGACATTTGTGGACAACGCTGGAGAGAGATGGGGATCAGGTAAGAAATTAGGGGGTTCTGGGGAAGCTGCTACAAAGAAAAGGTTTTTTTTATCTTAATGCAATGCATTAAGATTAAAAAAACCTTCTGGATTAATCCTTTAAGCATTGCTCGCCACCAGTTGCCCCACCCAGCCCCTACTCCGCCCCTAAACACGCCCTCGTAAATTATCCCATGAAAGGACAGTTAAATGTTTTATGCAGAATTAAGTTACAAAAATAAATATGAACAACTTTATTAGTGCCCATCAGTACAGCCTCATCAGTGCATGGGGATCACACAGAGCGGGGATCTCCCGCTGTAACACAGCTTGGATCTGAAACCCTGGCCGCTGTCAAAGTCCCGCCTTCTATTAAAGATGTCACATTGCTTAAATTTCCCAGCATTGGACCAGTGTGTTGTCTATCATAGGAGCTGGTCCAGGAGGCGGAACTTTGACAGCGGCTGGTATTTACAGATCCAAGCTGGGTCACTGTGGAAGATCCCCGCTCTGTGTGATCCGACCGGCTCTCCTCTTTCTCTCCTCTCCCCACAGTTTCTGGCTGATCGCTGGGAAGAGAATAGGCGTCCGTCCCTCTCCTCCAATTCACACTCGCCTTCACATTATTTCCACTCGCCAAATGTGACTAGGCGAGTGGAAATTCTGATGGCTGTCATTATATAGGAATATTATTGAGCTCTCTATACTGGAAGATTGTTCTAGGGACACCACAGTTTCTGGCCGATCGCTGGGAGGAGAATAGGCGTCCGTCCCTCTCCTCCAATTCACACTCGCCTTCACATTATGTCCACTCGCCAAATGCGAGTAGGGGAGTGGAAATTTTGAGGGCTGTCATTATATAGGAATATTATTGAGCTCTCTATACTAGAAGATTGTTCTAGGGACACCACAGTTTCTGGCACATCGCTGGGAAGAGAATAGGCGTCCGTCCCTCTCCTCCAATTCACACTCGCCTTCACATTATTTCCACTCGCCAAATGCGAGTAGGGGAGTGGAAATTCTGATGGCTGTCATTATATAGGAATATTATTGAGCGCTCTATACTGGAAGGTTGTTCTAGGGACACCAGTAATTTATTCACAGCCTATCAACAGTGGGAAGAAATGTTACAGGCAGAGACGATTGTAGCAATTTATCCAGCAAACTCTGAAGTTTTAGTAGCCAGTTCCACTGTGTATTGCAGCGTTTCTCAACCTTATTTCAGTCAAGGCACCCTCCAAAATTATGGACAGTCTTGAGGCACCTCATTCTAAAATGTAAGACCCCTATCACACTGAGGCGCTTTCACGCTAAAAAAAGCTCATGAAAACCTATTTTCATTAAAGTCAATGAATGCTTTTCACACTGGGGCAGTGCACTGGCAGAGCGGTGAAAAAACGCCCCTCTCCATTGAAATGAATAGAAAGCACTTCAAAAGCGCCTGAAAAGCTCTTTAAAAGTGCTCAGTGTTTTACTGGCAGTTTACAAGCACCTCAGTGTGAAAGGGGCCTATCAGTTTTACTTAATGCAGCAACATCCCAACATTGGAGGTGATTTATTCTTCCAAAGCAAATACACTTTTGCAAACTGGTACTGACTAGTATTCCAATGTTTCTCTTCTCCCTCAGTTTTTTTTTTCCATCACTCAGCCGACACCCCAAAGCTGATTGAGAGGGGCAAGGGGGGTCAAACAAGGATGCTATGTAGGCAACATCCTCCTTATCAGCTGATGATGTCATTGGTCATCAGGTAGAAGGTCGTAATGGTGCACAATGAGAACCTGTGGCTTTGTGACACTATAAGGAAGGCTTCATCCACCCGCCAGCTTGTATACAATTTTTTGGCAATTTTTAGGCATTTTGCCAAGGCACCCCTGGAGAAACCTCAGGGCACCCTGGTTGAAAAAGGCTGCTCTATTGATTAGAAGCCAGTGAAACATTTGGGCCTCATACACACGGACGTTTTAAAAAACGTGCTGTAAAGCTTAAAAACACGATTTTATTAGTGTTTTGATTTGGCGTCAATGCGTGTTCAACGTCGTTTGTAAGCGTTTTTTTTAAAAAAGACATCCTTCTGCTATTTTCCACTCCCAAATTACTCACATAAACATTTTTACAGCTTAAAAACGCTGACGCTAAAAAAACGTCGGTATAGCGCTGATGCGCGTTTATGAGCTTTTTTCGGCATCAAAACAGCTCTAGCGCTGGAGCCTCAGAATGCGCTGGTCCTTGGTTTTTTTTGGATCTTAAAAACGACCTTGCCTGTTACAGCTAAAAAACGGCATGGAGTGTATGAGCCCACTGAATAACACGGAGTGGCGTTCTTAAAGCGGTTGTATACTTTTTTTTTTTTTACTTTTACCTACAGGTAAGCCTATAATAATGCTTACCTGTAGGTAAAAAAAATATCTCCTAAACCTGTACGGTTTAGGAGATATTACCCTCGCAATGAGCCGCTGACTGCAGTGGCACATGCGCACAGGGGATTCTTGGCAGACAGCCCGGAAAACTCCAGAGCTTGCCGGACAGAAGTCTCCCGCGCGCATGCGCGAGAGTGATGACATTGCGGCTCTGGCCACTCACAGCGCCGGAGCCGCGATATCCGGAAGACACGCCGAGGGGAAATGTCAGCTCCCTTGGCGTGGACCGGGTGAGATGCCGGCGCCTCGTTCTAAGGTAAGTATCTCATAATGAGCTAGTATGCGGTGCATACTAGCTCATTATGCCTTTTCCCTTGCAGGTGTAGAAAAAAACCAAAAAAAAACAGCGGGTATACAACCGCTTTAAGCAGCAAAAAAAGCACAAAAAATCCGCTGTTAAAACGTCCGTGTGTATGAGGCCTATATAACTCATTTAGGAATCCTGCAAACCTTTTGGTACCTTCATTGCTCAATTATTAGAGGTCAATGTGAGAAGTCATTTTCACAAGGCTGTTATTTTATTGCCATGGTTTTTGCAGTTGGTTTCACACAACCCACACCTCTTAGTGCTAAACTTGTGCTTTGCGGGGAAAATTCCCTTTTCTTTGGTTGCAGAGTGGGGAACCTGTATAGGTTCTCTTTTTCTCTCAGATTAGGAGGGACAGGTACAAGATTGCAGAACTCTTCTCACCTGACCAACACTTGATCAATCTAACTCTCCCCTGAAGTAGAAAACACACAGTGGTTTATATACAATTTATTTTTAAAAACCTGTAATAAAAGGTTAAAATCAAGACTCCTCAGACCGGGTCACGTTTTTCAATTTTCTGCCGTCCAGTTTTGGTCAGCCTGTGCGGACTGCAGACTCAGTTTCCTGTTCTTGGCTGCCAGGTGTGGTCTTTTGGTGTAGCCCATCTGCTTCAAGGCCCGACGTGTACCGAGTGGTTATTTCCGTGACTGTTGCCTTCCTATCACCTTGGATCAGTTTGTCAATTCTCCTCTGACCTTTGACATCAACAAGGCATTTTCGTTCACACAACCGCCGCACACTGGATATTTTCTCTTTTTTTCGGACCATTCTCTATAAACCCGAGAGACGGTGGTGCGTGAAAATCCCAGTAGTTCGGCGGTTTCTGAAACGCTCAGACCAGCCTGCCTGGCGCCAACAACCATGCCACGTTCAAGGTCACTTAAATCCCCTTTCTTCCCCATTCTGATGCTCGGGTTTGAACTTCACTAAGTCGTCCCCACCACGTCTAGATGCCTAAATACATTCAGTTGCTGCCATGTGATTGGCTGATTAGCAATTTGTGTTACCAAGCAATTGAACAGATGTACCTAATAAAGCGGCCGGTGAGTGTATATAGCTTACCCTTGGGATTATTCTGGCTGTGAGTAATCTGAAAAAGAAAATAGAAAAGAAGATGTTACTGTTGGAAGGTCGGGGTAATAAACCAAAAAAATCATCTTCTCTCCATCCCTCCTCATCATCTGAACCCGGCAATGCCGTGATCGCGGGTCCCGTGGACTCGATACCCGCGATCGTCTCACAGTGAGGAAGAACGGGGAAATGCTAATGTAAACAAGCATCTTCCCGTTCTGCCTAATGACACTGTCACTGATCTCTGCTCCCTGTAATCGGGAGTGGTGATCAGTGTCGAGTCACACGTAGCCCCTCCCCCCTACAGTTAGAATCACTTCCTAGGACACACTTAACCCCTACAGCGCCACCTAGTGTTTACCCCTTCACTGCCAGTCACATTTACACAGTATTCAATGCCTTTTTAATTGCACTGATCACTGCATAAATGTGAATGGTCCCAAAATCGCGCCAAAAGTGTCCGATCTGTCCACCATAATGTCACAGCCCCGATAGAAACCGCTGATCGCTGCCATTACTAGTATAAAAAAAAATATTAATAAAAATGCCATAAAACTATCCCCTATTCTGTAGACACTATAACTTTTGTGCAAACCAATCAATAAACGCTTTTTCAGATTTTTTTGACTGAAAATATGTAGAAGAATACGTATCGGCCTAAACTAAGGAAAAAAAATGTTTTGATATATATTTTTTGGGGGATATTTATTATAGCAAAAAGTAAAAAATAATGCGTTTTTTTTTTTTCAAAATTGTCTCTCTGTTTTTGTTTATAGCGCAAAAAATATAAACCGCAGAGGTGATCAAATACCATCAAAAGAAAGCTCTATTTGTGGGGTGAAAAAAAACATCAATTTTGTTTGGGAGCCACGTCGCACGACCGCGCAATTGTTAGTTAAAGCGACGCAGTGCCGATTCGCAAAAAGTGCTCTGGTCTTTGGGCAGCCAAATGGTCCGGGGCTTAAATGGTTAATGTGTTCAAAAACTTGAGTGGTTCTGATGACTTTTCATCTTGGCAAACAATCCGAAACTCATCCGTTCCTCTAAAGACACTTTCACACGATCTGTCCGATTAGATCCACCTGTCAGGTTTTGAGGCGGACCTGATCAGACCTTGCAGCCTCCTATAGAGCGGTGTCCGCTGACGCCCGCCGCTAGGGTTGCACCGATACCACTTTTTTAAGACCGAATACAAGTACGATACTTTTTTCCACGTACTCGCCAAGACCAATTACTGATACTTTTTTGTAATGTCAAGTGACGGTTTTCAAAGCACAATACAGACGAACGATATCTTTTTTTATAATTATGAAGACTGAAGGGAACTGATTTGCAGCAATGACAGGTGGCACTGACTGATGAGCACTGATTTGTGGCAATGATGGCTGGCACTTATGGGCACTGATATGTAGCACTTACTGATGGGCACTTATATGCGGCACTGATGGCTGGCACTGACTGATGGGCACTGATTTGCGGCAATGATGGCTGGCACTGATATGTGGCACTGACTGATGGGCACTGATTTGCGGCAATGATGGCTGGCACTGATATGCAGCACTGACTGATGGGCACTGATTTGCGGCAATGATGGGTGGCACTTATGGGCTCTGATATGTGGCACTTACTGATGGGCACTGATTTACAGCACTGATTGGTGGCACGTATGGGCACTAATAGGTGGCACTTATGGGCAATGATAGGTCAAACTGATTGGCAGGCAGTGGCGCTGAAATGCAGCACTGATAATTGCTGGCAGCCTGGCATGATGAAATTAAATCGATAAAGAGTAGAGTATACAAGAGCCCATCTTTATACACCCTGCACTCAACCCCAGTAATGGCCCGTACACACGATCCGAATATCGTACGACAGATCGTATGACCGTTTTCGCTTAATAATCGCAAGTAGAAATAGAATAGGTTAAGTCACGAAAATTCTTGTACGACTGAAAAAAAAAAAAAAAATCAGAAGTGATGTCATGTGTTGTAATGTATTTGTATTGTATTTTTCGGACAACAAGTATACTGACTAAACGAAAATCGTACGATGTGGAATCGTACAAGGAAAATTTTCGCGCATGCCCGATCGAATGATATCGGATGAACGGTCGCGATCGGCTGTCGAAAGTAGTGTACACACGATCCGAATATCGTACGATTCTTCCTCGGAGGACAGTTTTCATGCGATATTCGGAACGTGTGTACGGACCATAAGCCTAGTCAGAATGCAGTAGCGGACATCTTGTTACACCCAGCCCAAATAGTTAGTAGAGGTGCATGATTAATCGTCAAGAATCGTTATCGTGATTTTTTTCCCCCGTTGCGATCTTGACAAAAGTGTTTCACGATTCTGTCTATGCAAAGAATTCTCTGCTCTTCTGAAGCCACAGCCATCAAAAGAAAGGAAGAAAAAAAAAAACGGGCAGTCTGCCAAGAATCACAACATTCTTTATCAGTGAAACTTAAGTATAAACATTGTTACAATTTGTCAATGGAATAGACTTTGGTGTGTAAAAGAAGAAAGTTTAACCACTTAAACACTAAACCTTTTTCTGACATTTGTTGGTTTCAAGTTAAAATCTTTTTTTTTTTTTTTTGCTAGAAAATTACTTAGAATCCCCGAACGTTATATATATTTTTTTAGTAGAGACCCTAGAGAAAAAAATGGTGGTTGTTGCAATATCACATTGTATTTGCGCAGTGGTCTTTCAAATGCAATTTTTTTGGAAAAAATTACTTTAATGAATTAAAAAAAAAAAAACTAACCAGTAAAGTTGGTGTAGCAGGTAGCACTTTCGCCTAGCAGTAAGAAGGGTCGCTGGTCGAATCCCAACCATGACGCTACCTGCATGGAGTTTGCATGTTCTCCCTGTGCCTGCGTGGGTTTCCTCCGGATACTCCGGTTTCCTCCCACACTCCAAAGACATGCTGGTAGATTAATTTGATCCTGTCTAAATTGTCTCTAGTATGTATGAATGCGAGTTAGGGACCTTAGATTGTAAGCTCCTTGAGGGTAGGGACTGATGTGAATGTACAATGTATATGTAAAGCACTGCGTAAATTGACGGCGCTATATAAGTAACTGAAATAAAATTGGCGCAATTTTTTTTGTATAATGTGAAAGACTTTACGTTGCAAGAAACGTGATCTTTTTATTCTAAGCAAAAAAAAATTGTGATTCTCATTTTGGCCAGAATCGTGCAGCTCTGTTAGTGAACTATATGGGCTGGGTGTAACAAGATGTCCGCTGCCGCCTTGTGACTGCAGGCTTACTGAGGCCGAGTGCAGGGTGTGCGAAGATCGAGCGCCGCGGTTTACAGTCTCTGACGGAGACTCGGGCCGTCACTTCTGTTATCCATTCTGATGGGCGGCACATGCGGCTGCGACCCACATCCCTGCCCCCATAAGCTTCCCTTCCGCTGCAAGGACTCGCTCTCACTGTGCCAGGACTCGAGCTCCGTTCCACCTTCTCCACCCTCTGACTTCCGGGAGACTCGGCATGTAAAAGGTATCGGGTGAAGCATTGGGAACATTTGCCCGAGTACAAGTACTTGGGCAAATTCTCAGTATCGGCACCGATACTCAGGGCCGATCCTAGGGACACAGGCGCCTGGGTGCAGAAATATTTCTGGCGCCCCCGCGTGGGCATGGTCATCTTACCAACTCCTCCCCTTTACAAATGTTTCTATGGCAACGACTCAAACACAGAGATGTTCCCCTAAGAACTCTTCGTTACCCTGGGATCCTCCCATGATCTTTTAACAATAAAGAAAATACAGGAAGAGCGTACACTAATGAGACCTGGAGGGGAGTCTCTCTGATGCAGACAGAGCGGGCTTCTGTTAGAGAATCTGTTAGAAAGAGCCCCCAGACATAGTACAGGAGATGGTCAGAGACTGCAGACAAGGTACAGGAGATGATCAGAGACTGCAGACATGGTACAGGAGATGATCAGAGACTGCAGACATGGTACAGGAGATGGTCAGAGACTGCAGACATAGTACAGGAGATGGTCAGAGACTGCAGACATAATACAAGAGATGATCAGAGACTGCAGACATAGTACAGGAGATGATCAGAGACTGCAGACATGGTACAGGAGATGATCAGGGACTGCAGACATAATACAACAGATGGTCAGAGACTGCAGACATGGTACAGGAGCTGGTCAGAGACTACAGACATAGTACAGGAGATGGTTAGAGACTGCAGACATAGTACAGGAGATGGTTAGAGACTGCAGACATAGTACAGGAGATGGTCAGAGACTGCAGACATGATATAGGAGACGGTTAGAGACCGAAGGCTTAGTACAGGAGATGGTCAGAGACAGCAGACATAGTACAGGAGATGGTCAGAGACCGCAGACATAGTACAGGAGATGGTCAGAGACCGCACACTTAGTACAGGAGATGGTCAGAGACTGCAGACATAGTATAGGAGATGGTCCGAGACTGCAGACATAGTACAGGTGATGATCAGAGACTGCAGACATAGTACAGGAGATGATCAGAGACTGCAGACGTGGTACAGGAGATGATCAGAGACTGCAGACATGGTACAGGAGATGATCAGAGACTGCAGACATAATACAACAGATGGTCAGAGACTGCAGACATGGTACAGGAGCTGGTCAGAGACTACAGACATAGTACAGGAGATGGTTAGAGACTGCAGACATAGTACAGGAGATGGTTAGAGACTGCAGACATAGTACAGGAGATGGTCAGAGACTGCAGACATGATATAGGAGACGGTTAGAGACCGAAGGCTTAGTACAGGAGATGGTCAGAGACTGCAGACATAGTACAGGAGATGGTCAGAGACCGCAGACATAGTACAGGAGATGGTCAGAGACCGCAGACTTAGTACAGGAGATGGTCAGAGACTGCAGACATAGTATAGGAGATGGTCCGAGACTGCAGACATGATACAGGAGATGGTCCGGGACTGCAGACATAGTACAGGTGATGATCAGAGACTGCAGACATAGTACAGGAGATGGTCAGAGACTACAGACATAGTACAGGAGATGGTTAGAGACTGCAGACATAGTACAGGAGATGGTCAGAGACTGCAGACATGGTATAGGAGATGGTCCGAGACTGCAGACATAGTACAGGTGATGATCAGAGACTGCAGACATAGTACAGGAGATGGTCAGAGACTACATACATAGTACAGGAGATGGTTAGAGACTGCAGACATAGTACAGGAGACGGTCAAAGACCACAGATATAGTACAGGAGATGGTCAGAGACTGCAGACATGATATAGGAGACGGTTAGAGACTGCAGACATAGTACAGGAGATGGTCAGAGACTGCAGACAGACATAGTACAGGAGATGGTCAGAGACTGCAGACATAGTACAAGAGATGGTCAGAGACTGCAGACATAATACAGGAGATGGTCAGAGACTACAGACATAGTACAGGTGATGATCAGAGACTGCAGACATAGTACAGGAGATGGTCAGAGACTGCAGACATGGTACAGGAGCTGGTTAGAGACTACAAACATAGTACAAGTGATGGTCAGAGACTGCAGACATAATACAGGAGATGGTCAAAGACTGCAGACATAGTACAGGAGATGGTCAAAGACTGCAGACATAGTATGGGAGATGGTCAGAGACTGCAGACATACTACAGGAGATGGTCCGAGACTGCAGACATACTACAGGAGATGGTCCGAGACTGCAGACTAAGGATGAGCTCACTTGCAGAGCCCACCAGGAAGTCGGCAATGCTCAGCGCTAATCGCAGGCAGTGACACATTTCCCAATCTCTGCAGCCGCACATTGGGAAATGTCTCACTGCCTGTGATTAGCGCTGTGCAGTGCCGACTTCCTGGCAGGCTCGGCACGTGCAGCTTGCGAACACGCTGGAGCTCATCCTTACTGCAGACATAGTACAGGAGATGGTCCATTAGACCCCTTTCACACTGGAGGCGTTTTTCAGGCGCTTCAGTGTTAAAAATAGCACCTGGAAAAAGCCCTATCTACAATCCCAGTGTGAGAGCCCGAATGCTTTCACACTGGAGCAGAGCACTGGCACGACGTCCAAAAAATTCCTGCAAGTAGCTTCTTTGAGTCGCTTTAGGAGCGGTGTATACACCGCTCCTAAAGCTCCTAAAGCGCCCTTGCCCATTGAAATCAATGGGCAGTGCCTACAAAGCGCCTCCGCAGTTGCGCCTTTGAACCCTTTAGTGGGGGTTAAATGTACCTCTAAAGCGACGGTAAAGTGCCACTAAAAGTAGCGGCGCATTACCGCCAACGCCCCCGCACTGTCAGTGTGAAAGAGCTCTTAGTACATCTCATTATACATCATATCTGTAGATGGACTACTGAGGTGCAGGAAGGGACAGGGGCTGTGTATCCTATGTAATCTATCATGCCATAAAACATCTCCTAGCAGGGGCAGCCCAGAGCACATGTAAAGGTGTGCTGGGGATACCATTCCCACACACAGCACACTGAACACTGTGATCACCTCGGTTCTCTCTCCTTGCAGCCCCAGATAGAGATGGGAAGGGGAGGCATTCCAACTGGAGTTGGTGGAGACAGTGCGGGATCCCAGTGTGAGGAATTCATTCCCACACATCAGCACTCAGCAGCCACTGACTAGAACCCTCATGTCAGGAAGAAGAGCGCCCCTCTCCCCGAGCACTGCCAGGCTGGACGGGCTGCCCTACACTCACCCTAGTGTTCTGGATGGACACTCACAAGGAGAGAAGGAGGGAGGAGAGAACTCTGGCACTATGGCGCCCCCTCCTCTGCAGGCGCCCGGGTGCAAAGCACCCTGCGCACCCCGGGTAGGATCGGCCCTGGTAGGGATGGTGTTCTTAGGGTCATAATCAGCATTTTTCTTCCTCCAAACACGGTGAGTCAAGTTAATACCAAAGAGCTCAATTTTGGTCTTGTCTGACCACAGCACTTTCTCCCAATCCTAATCTGAATCATTTAGATGTTCATTGGAAAAACTTCAGATGGGCCTTTACATGTGCCTTCTTGAGGAGGGGACCTTGTGGGTGCTGCAGGATTTCAATCCACGGCTACATATTGTGTTAACATCGGTTTGTTTGGTGACTGTGGTACCAATTGCCTTGAAATCATGCACAAACTTCTCCCGTGTAGTTCTTGGCGGATCCCTCACTTTTCTCATGATCATCCTCACCCCATGAGGCAAAACCTTGCATGGAGCTTCAGACTGAGCAATTGATGGTTATTTTGTATTTCTTCCATTTGCGAATAATCGCTTAAAGAGTTGTCACCAAACTTCTTGCTGATGGTCTTGTAGCCCATTTCAGCCTTGTGCAGGTCTACAATCTTATTCCTGACGTCCTTGCACAGCTCTTTGGTCTTGGCCGTGATCAGGCCCGGATTTACACCCTTTACCACCGCAAGGCCGGGTCCTTCAATGCGGCCCCCCCCCACAAACACACACACACACCACACCATCATTCTCGTCCTTTATCGATGACTGCTACAATAGATCGATTAAAAACATATCTCCACTATATACTCCCCCCTCAATCATCTCTATATACTCCCCTCTATCGTCTCTATATACTCCCCTCTATCATCTCTATAAACACCCATCTATCATCTCTATATACAGGTATACAGGCAGGCCAGGACGGTATACAGGCAGGCTAGGACGGTATACAGGCAGGCTAGGACGGTATACAGGCAGGCCAGGACGGTATACAGGCAGGCCAGGGCGGTATACAGGCAGGACAGGACGGTATACAGGCAGGCTAGGACGATATACAGGTAGGCTAGAACGGTATACAGGCAGGCTAGGACGGTATACAGGCAGGCCAGGGCGGTATACAGGCAGGCTAGGACGGTATACAGGCAGGCTAGGACGGTATACAGGCAGGCTAGGATGGTATACAGGCAGCCCAGGACAATATACAGGCAGGCTAGGACGGTATACAGGCAGGCCAGGACAATATACAGGCAGGCTAGGACGGTATACAGGCAGGCCAGGACGGTATACAGGCAGGCCAGGATGGTATACAGGCAGGCTAGGACGGTATACAGGCAGGCTAGGACGATATACAGGCAGGCTAGGACGATATACAGGCAGGCTAGGACAATATACAGGCAGGCCAGGACAGTATACAGGCAGGCTAGGACGGTATACAGGCAGGCTAGGACGATATACAGGCAGGCTAGGACGGTATACAGGCAGGCTAGGACGGAATACAGGCAAGCAAGGACGGTATACAGGCAGGCTAGGACGATATACAGGCAGGCTAGGACGGTATACAGGCAGGCTAGGACGGTATACAGGCAGGCCAGGATGGTATACAGGCAGGCTAGGATGGTATACAGGCAGGCTAGGATGGTATACAGGCAGGCCAGGACAATATACAGGCAGGCTAGTACGGTTTACAGGCAGGCTAGGACGGTATACAGGCAGGCCAGGATAATATACAGGCAGGCCAGGACGGTATACAGGCAGGCTACGACGGTATACAGGCAGGCTAGGACGGTATGTAGGCAGGCTAGGAAGCTATACAGGCAGGCTAGGACGGTATACAGGCAGGCTAGGACGGTATACAGGCAGGCCAGGACGGAATACAGGCAGGCTAGGACGATATACAGGTAGGCTAGAACGGTATACAGGCAGGCTAGGATGGTATACAGGCAGGCCAGGGCGGTATACAGGCAGGCTAGGACGGTATACAGGCAGGCCAGGATGGTATACAGGCAGGCTAGGACGGTATACAGGCAGGCTAGGATGGTATACAGGCAGCAGAGGACAATATACAGGCAGGCTAGGACGGTATACAGGCAGGCCAGGACGGTATACAGGCAGGCCAGGACGGTATACAGGCAGGCTAGGACAGTATACAGGCAGGCTAGGACGATATACAGGCAGGCTAGGACGATATACAGGCAGGCTAGGACGGTATACAGGCAGGCCAGGACAATATACAGGCAGGCTAGGACGGTATACAGGCAGGCCAGGACAGTATACAGGCAGGCCAGGACAATATACAGGCAGGCCAGGACAGTATACAGGCAGGCCAGGACAGTATACAGGCAGGCTAGGACGGTATACAGGCAGGCTAGGACGGTATATAGGCAGGCTAGGAAGCTATACAGGCAGGCTAGGACGGTATACAGGCAGGCCAAGACAATATACAGGCAGGCTAGGACAGTATACAGGCAGACTAGGACGGTATACAGGCAGGCTAGGATGGTATACAGGCAGGCCAGGACAATATACAGGCAGGCTAGGACGGTATACAGGGAGGCTAGGACGGTATACAGGCAGGCTAGGACGATATACAGGCAGGCTAGGACGGTATACAGGCAGGCCAGGACAATACACAGGCAGGCCAGGACAACACACAGGCAGGCTAGGACGGTATACAGGCAGGCCAGGACAATATAAAGGCAGGCTATGACGGTATACAGGCAGGCTAGGACGGTATACAGGCAGGCCAGGACAATACACAGGCAGGCCAGGACTGTATACAGGCAGGCCAGGACAATATACAGGCAGGCTATGACGGTATACAGGCAGGCTAGGACGATATACAGGCAGGCTAGGACGGTATACAGGCAGGCCAAGACAATATACAGGCAGGCTAGGACAGTATACAGGCAGACTAGGACGGTATACAGGCAGGCTAGGATGGTATACAGGCAGGCCAGGACAATATACAGGCAGGCTAGGACGGTATACAGGGAGGCTAGGACGGTATACAGGCAGGCTAGGACGATATATAGGCAGGCAAGGATGGTATACAGGCAGGCCAGGACAATACACAGGCAGGCCAGGACAATACACAGGCAGGCTAGGACGGTATACAGGCAGGCCAGGACAATATAAAGGCAGGCTATGACGGTATACAGGCAGGCTAGGACGGTATACAGGCAGGCCAGGACAATACACAGGCAGGCCAGGACGGTATACAGGCAGGCCAGGACAATAGACAGGCAGGCTATGACGGTATACAGGCAGGCTAGGACGATATACAGGCAGGCTAGGAGGGTATACAGGCAGGCCAGGACGGTATACAGGCAGGCTAGGACAGTATACAGGCAGGCTAGGACAGTATACAGGCAGGGTAGGACGATATACAGGCAGGCTAGGACGATATACAGGCAGGCTAGGACAATATACAGGCAGGCTAGGACGGTATACAGGCAGGCTAGAACGGTATACAGGCAGGCTAGAACGATATACAGGCAGGCTAGGACGGTATACAGGCAGGTTAGGACGATATACAGGCAGGCTAGGACGGTATACAGGCAGGCTAGAACAGTATACAGGCAGACTAGAACGATATACAGGCAGGCTAGGAGGGTATACAGGCAGGCTAGGACGGTATACAGGCAGGCTAGGACAGTATACAGGCAGGCTAGAAAAGTATACAGGCAGGCTAGGACGATATACAGGCAGGCTAGAACAGTATACAGGCAGGCTAGGACGATATACAGGCAGGCTAGGACAATATACAGGCATGCTAGGACGGTATACAGGCAGGCTAGGACGGTATACAGGCAGGCTAGAACGATATACAGGCAGGCTAGAACGGTATACAGGCAGGTTAGGACGATATACAGGCAGGCCAGGACGGTATACAGGCAAATCAGGACAGTATACAGGCAGGCTAGAACAGTATACAGGCAGGCCAGGACGATATACAGGCAGGCCAGGATGGTATACAGGCAGGCTAGAAAGGTATACAGGCAGGCTAGGACGGTATACAGGCAGGCTAGGACGGTATACAGGCAGGCTAGGACGGTATACAGGCAGGCTAAGACGGTATACAGGCAGGCTAGGACGGTATACAGGCAGGCTAGGACGGTATACAGGCAGGCTAGGACGGTATACAGGCAGGCTAGGACGATATACAGGCAGGCCAGGACGGTATACAGGCAAGCCAGGATGGTATACAGGCAGGCTAGAACGGTATACAGGCAAGCTAGGACGGTATACAGGCAGGCTAGGACGGTATACAGGCAGGCTAGGACGGTATACAGGCAAGCTAGGACGGTATACAGGCAGGCTAGGACGGTATACAGGCAGGCTAGGATGGTATACAGGCAGGCTAGGACGGTATACAGGCAGGCTAGGACGATATACAGGAAGGCTAGGACGGTATACAGGCAGGTTAGGACGATATACAGGCAGGCTAGGACGGTATACAGGCAGGATAGTACAGTATACAGGCAGACTAGAACGATATACAGGCAGGCTAGGACGGTATACAGGCAGGCTAGGACGATATACAGGCAGGCTAGGAGGGTATATAGACAGGTTAGAACAGTATACAGGCAGGCTAGAATGGTATACAGGCAGGCTAGGACGGTATACAGGCAGGCTAGAACGGTATACAGGCAGGCTAGGACGATATACAGGCAGGCTAGGACGGTATACAGGCAGGCTAGAACAGTATACAGGCAAGCTAGGACGATATACAGGCAGGCTAGGACGGTATACAGGCAAGCTAGGACGATATACAGGCAGGCTAGGACGGTATACAGGCAGGCTAGGACGGTATACAGGCAGGCTAGGACGATATACAGGCAGGCTAGAATGGTATACAGGCAGGCTAGGACGATATACAGGCAGGCTAGAACAGTATACAGGCAGGCTAGGACAATATACAGGCAGGCTAGGACAGTATACAGGCAGGCTAGGACAGTATACAGGCAGTCTAGGACGGTATACAGAATCCCAAAACTATACCTCTCACACGTGTACAGATAGAGATAGCCGCGCTATCTCTATCTGTACACGTGTGAGAGGTATAGTTTTGGGATTCTGATCAGTTTATGTATTTATTTAAGTGGCAGCTTTTTTTCACTGTACACTGTGTATGTACACATATTTTGTATTCATTTACACATCTTTTATATAGCTTTGCACTTTTCTTTGGCGCAGTGGAGTAAGAGAGATTCAGGGGCGGCTTATTTGTAAATCTCTTGCTACAAACCATAGGACGATATACAGGCAGGCTAGGACGATATACAGGCAGGCCAGGACGATATACAGGCAGGCTAGGACGATATACAGGCAGGCTAGGACGGTATATAGGCAGGCTGTGACGATATACAGGCAGGCTAGAACGGTATACAGGCAGGCCAGGACGATATACAGGCAGGCTAGAACGGTATACAGGCAGGCTAGGACGGTATACAGGCAGGCTAGGACGGTATACAGGCAGGCTAGAACGGTATACTGGAAGGCTAGGATGGTATACAGGCAGGCAAGAACGGTATACAGGCAGGCAAGAACGGTATACAGGCAGGCTAGGATGGTATATAGACAGGCTAGGAGGGTATATAGACAGGTTAGAACAGTATATAAGCAGGCTAGGACGGTATACAGGCAGGCTAGAACAGTATACAGGCAGGCTAGAACAGTATACAGGCAGGCCAGGACGGTATACAGGCAGGCCAGGACGGTATACAGGCAGGCTAGGACGATATACAGGCAGGCTAGGACGGTATACAGGCAGGCTAGGACGGTATACAGGCAGGCTAGGACGGTATACAGGCAGGCTAGGACGATATACAGGCAGGCCAGGACGGTATACAGACAAGCTAGGACAGTATACAGGCAGGCTAGAACAGTATACAGGCAGGCTCGGACTATATACAGGCAGGCCAGGACGGTATACAGGCAGGCTAGGACGGTATACAGGCAGGCTAGGACGATATACAGGCAGTCTAGGAGGGTATATAGACAGGTTAGAACAGTATACAGGCAGGCTAGGACGGTATACAGGCAGGCTAGGACGATATACAGGCAGGCTAGGACGGTATACAGGCAGGCTAGGACGGTATACAGGCAGGCTAGGACAATATACAGGCAGGCTAGGACGGTATACAGGCAGGCTAGGCTCTAGCCTAGGGGAGTGAGAGAGAGAAGGTGATGATCATGAGGAAGAGAGGGGGAGGGAAGAAGGTGCATAGAACAAAGGGGTGGGAACAGAGAGGGGGTTATTCTGGAGGTCTCACTCATCAATTATGCTCTCCCATTCAGGCTGGTCTCCCCCAGGGCTGTGGCAGCCATTGTTTGAAAACAGAACTCCCCTCACAGCACAGTACAGTGCATTGCATGCATGTGGCTGGAGTGTGGGCGGGCATAAATAGGAGGCGGAGTATTGGATTGGACAAGCAGTGCAGTGAGGGTGAGGTTAGGAAGACAGCGGAGACAGAACACAGCCCGACTCCTGCACAAGCTGTCTTTCCACGCTCTCACTATATCACTGTGACAGGATGCCAGAGGCTGTGGAGCACCGGAACTAGAGGGGAATAGTTATCCTTCATCTCCACTCCATACAAGTCTTGCTACCTGGGGGAGAAGACGCTCCTCCCGCAACTGCCCACAGACTCCGCCCCCTGCTCTCCTTTCTAGTCAGAACAGCTTGTTTATCCTCATCCCCGCCCTGCTCATACAGAGCTCCCAATGATGTTAGTGCAGGGGGGCGGCCGCAAAAGCCGAGAAGTCGCCGCAGGAGCGGCGCCGCCCCTGCACCACTGCCGCCCCGAGGCCTGGCCTCGGTGGCCTTGTGGGAAATCCGGCCCTGGCCGTGATGGTGACGTTTGAATGGAAGAAAGAGATTCTGTGGACAGGTGTCATTTATACACATAACGAGTCGTCGTTAGGAGCACCTTATTATATTGACAGGACTAATCTGTGTACCACATGAGCACCTACTGTAGTCAGTCTGTGGAGGGCAGAATTATTGTTGGTTGGTAGGGGATCAAATACTTATTTTACTCACTGAACTGCAACCCCATTTATAACATTTGTATCGTGTTTATAATGAGAAAAGAAAAAGAATTTTGGGACTTTAACTGAGGCAGGAACCAAAGGGGTAACTGCCTCCATCCCTATCATTGATTACAATTGAGAGCGAATGGTGGGACTTTATATAAAGCACACAGCAGCACAAAAGGAAGTCATGTGACTGGGAAACACTGTTTATTCATGTTGTATAATATAACATACAACTTAATGGGTATATAACCTCCAAATGCATCAGACCATTTACAACATAACATACCAATGGGTACAGATCTTTACCAGAGTGACAGTAGAGTAGCTTGGAATTGATTGGTTGCTTTGGGGCGATAATGATTTCCTCTAAAATGAATGATATTTGTATTTAATATCTTATATATATATATATAAATAAATAAATATATATATATATATAAATATATATATATATATATATATATATATATATATATATATATATGAAAAAAAAAATGCTGTATATCTTTATTTCTTCAAATGCTCTTTATTCTAATTTCATGTTTTTTTTTTAATTTTATATATATTAATTATTATTATTAATTAATATTATAATAATATTTATGTATATATTTATTTTCTTCAAATGCACATTATTCTAAATTTTTTTTTTTATTTAACTTCTTTAGTATATATAATATTTATTATATATATTTATTTTACTTATATCTTTATTCTCTTTAAATACTCTTTATTCAGAAATAATTTTATCTCTATTGTATACCTTTTTTAATATATATATTATTTATTATACAATTTTATATGTATATATATATATATATATATATATATATATATATATATATACACATATACATGTATGTATATATATATATATATATATATATATATATATATATATATATATATATATATATATTATATCTCAATTAGCTTTAAATGCTCTTTATTCTATTTTTTTTTAACAACCTTATTATATAGAATAGAAAAATAGAATAAAGGGCATTTAAAGCTAATTAAGATATAAGATAAAAAAATATATAAATATAAATATATATATATATATATATATATATATATATATATATATATATACACATACATACATACATACATACACAGTATCTCCAAAATGGAGTACACCACTCACAATTTTTGTAAATATTTTATTCTATCTTTTCATGTGAAGAAATGACACTTTGCTACAATGTAAAGTAGTGAGTCTACAGCTTGTATAAGTGCCGGTTCACACGGGGGCGACTTGTCAGGCGACCTAGTCGCCTGACAAGTCGCCTCCTGTTATGTACAATGGAACCGTTCTAATAGGAGCGACGCAAGTCGCTCCGACTTAGAAAAAGGTTCCTGTACTTCTTTTGGGGCGACTTGAGGCGACTTACATAGACTTCTATACAGAAGTCATTTTGCAAGTCGCCGTGGATGTCGTGTGCAGGCCGCCTCGGTGAGGCGACCTGCAAGTCGTGCCGCCCCTAGTGTGAACCGAGCCTGACAGTGTAAATTCGCTGTTCCCCCAAAATAACTCAACACACAGCCATTAATGTCTAAACCGCTGGCAACAAGAGTGAGTACACCCCTAAGTGAAAATGTCCAAATTGGGCCCAATTAGCCATTTTCCCTCCCCGATGTCATGTGACTCGTTAGTGTTACAAGGTCTCAGGTGTGAACGGGGAGCAGGTGTGTCAACATGGCACCTCATGGCAAAGAACTCTCTAAGGATCTAAAAAAAAAAGAATTGTTGCTCTACATAAAGATAGCCTAGGCTATAACAAGATTGCCAAGACCCTGAAACAGCTGCAGCACGGTGGCCAAGACCATACAGCGGTTTAACAGGACAGGTTTCACTCAGAACAGGCCTCGCTATGGTCCACCAAAGAAGTTGAGGTCACGTGCTCAGCGTCATATCCAGAGGTTGTCTTTGGGAAATAGACGTATGAGTGCTGCCAGCATTGCTGCAGAGGTTGAAGGGGTGGGGGGTAAGCCTGTCAGTGCTCAGACCATACGCCGCACTCTGCATCAAATTGGTCTGCATGGCTGTCATCCCAGAAGGAAACCTCTTCTAAAGATGATGCACAAGAAAGCCTGCAAACAGTTTGCTGAGGACAAGCAGACTAAGGACATGGATTACTGGAACCATGTCCTGTGGTCTGATGAGACCAAGATAAACTTATTTGGTTCAGATGGTGTCAAGCGTGTGTGGCGGCAACCAGGTGAGGAGTATAAAGACAAGTGTGTCTTGCCTACAGTCAAGCATAGTGGTGGGAGTGTCATGGTCTGGGGCTGCATGAGTGCTGCCGGCACTGGGGAGCTACAGTTCATTGAGGGAACCCTGAATGCCAACATGTACTGTGACATATTGAAGCAGAGCATGATCCCCTCCCTTCGGAGACTGGGCATCCCAAGCTCACCCTATTTTGAAGCTTATTAGAGCCTCTGGCTCTAATCAGGTGCTTAAAAAAAAAACCCTGGCTGCTGTAATTCATGCGCCCGGTGACCCGAAAGGGGCTGGACACATGAATAGGGGGCGGCGATGGATAGATTCATGCTATGCATGAATCTATTCATTACTCAAATAGGGGGTGGTGAGAAGAGAGGGGGTGGCGAGAAGAGAGGGGGTGGCGCCTGGGCACCCCTAAAAGACAGGCCGCCACTGCCTACAGTAAAGCATGGTGGTGGGAGTGTCATGGTCTGCATGAGTGCTGCCGGCACTGGGGAGCTACAGATCATTTAGGGAACCATGAATGCCAACATGTACTGTGACATACTGAAGCAGAGCATGATCCCCTCCCTTTGGAGACTGGACCGCAGGGCAGTATTCCAACATAACGACCCCAAACACACCTCCAAGATGACCACTGCCTTGCTACGCAAGCTGAGGGTAAAGGTGATGGACTGACCAAACATGTCTCCAGACCTAAACCCTATTGAGCATCTGTGGGGCATCCTCAAACGGAAGGTGGAGGAGCACAAGGTCTCTAACATTCACCAGCTCCGTGATGTCATCATGGAGGAGTGGAAGAGGACTCCAGTGACAACCTGTGAAGCTCTGGTGAACTCCATGCCCAAGAGGGTTAAGGCAGTGCTGGAAAATAATGGTGGCCACACAAAGTATTGACACTTTGGGCCCAATTTGGACATTTTCACTTAGGGGTGTACTGACTTTTGTTGCCAGCGGTTTAGACATTAATGGCTGTGTGTTGGGTTATTTTGAGGGGACAGCAAATTTACACTGTTATACAAGCTGTACACTCACTACTTTACATTGTAACAAAGTGTCATTTCTTCAGTGTTGTCACATGAAAAGATAGAAGAAAATATTTACAAAAATGCGAGGGGTGTACTCACTTTTGTGAGATTCTGTAGATAGATAGATAGATAGATAGATAGATAGATAGATAGATAGATAGATAGATAGATAGATAATATATATTTTTGTATCTTATATCTTAATTAGCTTTAAATGCATGGGGGGAGGGGCTATTGTTGCTGGGGGTCTATTGTTTCAGGGGGAGGGGGTCAGTCTATTGTTGCCAGCTGCAGGGGATCCATTTTACCGCTTTTCTTTTCATTAACCACTTCAATACCGGACACTTTCACCCCCCTCCTGCCCAGGCCAATTTTCAGCACTGTCACACTTTGAATGGCAATTGAGTGATCATGTAATACTGTACACAGATGAAATTTTTATATTTTTTTTCACACAACTAGAGCTTTTGGTGGCATTTAATCACCACAGTTTTTTTTATTATTTATTTTTATTATATAAACAAAAAAAAAGACCTAAAAAAAATGAAAAACACATTTTTCTTTGTTTCTGTTATAAAATGGAACAAATAAATAATTCTTCATACATTTAGGCCAAAATGTATTCTGCTACATTTCTTTGGTGAATATAACCCAAATTAGTGTATATTATTTGGTCCGTAGGAAAGTTAGAGAGTCCACAAGCTATGGGATATCTATCTGAAAATGGATCAATTCTGATGTACTGACAGTCAATCCCATTTTTGGAGGCCCCAAAAATGACAGGACGGTTCAAATGCCCCCTTTTTGGAACGTAGACAGTCTGATGTAATTAGTAAGAGGCACAGCAGTTTTTTTTTAAGTTGTAATCCTTTGTTGCATTTTTTTGGAAAATGAAGAAAAAAAAAACAGTTCCCCATTTTTTTTTTTTACATACTGTCACCAGTGCAGTACAGTGTCCTTATAACTGTTGTGGCAGTATATATATTTTTTCCATTTTCAGTTTCAGTTTCTAAATTCATTTTCCTTTTTTATTACATTTTTTAGTGATTTTATTTTTTTACATACTGTGACCAGAGCAATACAGTCTTCCCATACATAGTAACACTGTACTACTCTGGGGAGGTGATCGGGATTTTTATTTTTTACACACTATGATTGCTTATATTTCACTGGTATAAACAACCATTTTTTCTGAATTAAATCTATTCATTCCATGTTTACTATTGCTAATCACATGGTACAGATAGGCTGTGATTGGACCTGTCTGTGCCATGTGATCACTGTGGCCAATCACAGAGAGCAACACAATAGTACACAATCAATGGCATGAATAGAAGCCATTCATTGTGTACAATTGTCATGTTGGTCTGCGGTGATTGGTCACAGCAATCACATGGCACCGGCAGCACGCCGGTACACTGATCTGTCATCCGCTGTGTCCGGCTGCAGCACGGTATGTGAGGCACGCGAGGTGCATGCTGGGGAGGACATCATATGACGTCCACTGAGAACAGCGAAAATCCCATCCAGCCCTCATTTTACGGCGGGGCGGGAAGGTGTTAAAGGCACAGGGACTCTCACCGCCGACCTGGTCGCTGCCTCCTGGCTGGCTGTCTTGCCTCGCAACGCTGTGGGTCCTGAGAGGGGTGCGGAGGAGCGAAGGGGATCGAGAAGTGGTGGACAGCCCCGGGCTCGGCTTGGTTCGGCTGAGTAGCTGTGATATCCCGGGGTGCGGGAAGCTCCTCGGAAGCCATCGGAGGTCACGTGGGCGCCTTCGGTAACTCTCGGGAGTTGCTGGTCATCTGGTCACCTGATCCACCCGACACGCTCAGCTGCCAGGTCGGGGCCCCTGGGTGAACCTCAGGGAAGGCCGAGACATCGGAGCGGCAGGCGCCCGAGAAGCCCATCAATCGCTGCATCTGAAAAAAGCAGAACAGAGCAGCAGCAAGAGCCACTGAGGTATATCGAGGACTGAAATATTGAGTGAGTAAAAAAAAAAAACGATCTGTAATGAGACTGGATGAGAGGATTGTGACTGTAAAAAATTGAGCATTAATTAGCCTTTAACCTACATCCCTGGAACTGAAATTGCATAGATACCTGCATACCTATGTTGCAACCCTTGCAATAACTATATCATAATCTGCATATCTGTATATCTGCATAAACTGAGTGCAAAATCTATACTATTCAGCAGCCGTATAAAAAAGATCTACATAGCTACGCTCATAACTGCTAACAATCTGCTGATAATCTGCTGAGAATACCTGCATGTCTCCTTCTCAATACCCATTATAACTAAAATCTGAACTTCTGTACATTTGCTGGTGAAAATTGCTTAACCAACATATTATTCATACATCTGGGATATACTCACCACTAGATAACAAAATATTTAAATTATCGGTGTACTTGGTTATAAAAGTTGTATACCCAAACTGCTCACTCATGGTTGGGAAGAATTGGAGTTGTGAAGATGAATGTGCTACCCAAGTTGCTGTTCATGTTCCAAATGATTCCGTATGGAATACCTGCAGGTTTCTTTACGCTGATAAGATCGTTAATCAGTAAATATGTCTGGAACAGAAGACGAGCCAGGCTTGCCAGGACCTTCCTCATTAGACCCAAAAGGGAAGTGGGCTTAGCCCTACCAGGTTTTAAAAGATATTTCTTGGCAATTGTGTTGAATAGAATATCTGATTGGAAGTATCACAAAGACTCTCTAAGCTTGGGGTTCACCTGGAAACTGAGCTCAGTGGCACAGATCTTTTCACACGAATTTGGATCCCTAGGAAATACAGAACTTTCTCCTCTACCACATTACTGCTTACATGCTCCACCCTCATGGTGTGGGACTCACTGTGCAAGATGAATAAATGGACATATAACTCTCCTCTCTTGCCATTGACCGGTCATAACTACTTTCCCCCGGGTAACATTGACCCCGGGATTCATGTTTGGAATTTTGGGGCTACGGCCCAACTACATCAAGTAACTACTCCATTGGGTATTGTGCCTTTGTCTATAATACATAGCTCCACAGTGACACTCGTGGACCGGTGGAGATACCGCCAACTACCAGCTTTTGTGCATTCTCTCCCAAAACCGTTACGGTCCGTCTCGGATCTGACACTCTTAGAAGCCGCTTTTTCTGAGGACCAACCAGTGGAGAAGCTTGTCTCCCACTTTTAACAAGCATTGCAAACGCTAACCTCCACAAGAGACCCTACTTTCTTACGCTATTGGGAACAAGACCTCCACAAAGAGTTGTCAGCAGCCCAAAGATCCACCATCCTCATAATGGCTCATACCTCCTCTCGGGCTTCCAAAACCGCGGAGGTGAACTATAAATTGTTGATGAGATGGCACTATACACCCCTGTGGTGCTGCACAAGACCTTTCCACAAGCATCACCTCTGTGCTGGAGGGGATGCGGTGAACAAGCAACACATGCTCACATCTGGTGGTTTTGCCCACTTATACGCCCATATTGGCTAGCTATTCTACACTGGGCCAAGGAGATCCAAGGTTATGAGATTCCCAATGATCCGTGGATTGTATTACTACATTGTACAGGCAAACCAGTGGGAACGTATAAGAAATCTATAACACCACACCTCTATAACGCTGCAAAGGCACTTATCTCCCAATATTGGAAGCAACCGACCATACCTACGCTATGCCAATGGCTAGTGAAAGTAGACCATATATACTATATGGAAGAATTGACTCTCTCCCTTAGAAATAAATCTTACCTAGCAAAGAAAATAGGGTCCTGCTGGTTTGCCTTCAAATACACAGCTGCTTACGCTGCTTGCTTGGGAGTGAACCCACACAATGTAAGTTGGCTATATGTCCGTCCTGGCTTGTATAGATGCACTTTGTCTTGCTGCCTCTTAGGACTGGGGGAGTCTGGAACAACTGAGACCATAAAAAGAAAGAGAGGGCGCCCAGACTTAGTGCTGTAGACCCCTTTCACACAGGAGGCAGTTTTCTGTCGTTTTAGCGCTAGAAATATCGCCTGTAAACTGCCTCCCATGCGCCCGAATGTGAAAGCCTGAGTGCTTACACACTGGGGCTTGTGGGACGTTACAAAAAGTCCTGCAAGCAGCATCTTTGGGGAGGTTTTGGAGCGTTATATACAGAGCTCCCAAACTGCCCCTGCCCATTGGAATGAATGGGCAGTGATTCCGAAGCGCCTGAAAAGCCATTTGGACACGCCGCAAACACGGGTGCTTTTAACCCCATCTTCGGCCACTATCGGGGTTAAAAGCGTCCTACTAGCGGCCCAAAACCACTGATTAAACAGCGCTAAAGCGCCGCTAAAACAATCGGCGCTTTAGCGCTAACGCAGCCCCAGTGTGAAAGTAGCCTTATCCTTAACCACTTACCGACCGCCGCACGACGATGTACGTCCAAACTTTGGCGGCGGATATTGCTGTTATGGCAGCAGCTAGCTGCCATAACCCCGGTATCCCCGTTTTCGTGCGGCGGCCGGCTTTCAGATAAAAGTGGTCCTTGCGGCGGATTCGCCGCGAGATCACTTTTATCGGTGGCGGGAGAGGGGCCCCCCCCTCCCGCCGCAATCCGGTGCCCTCCGCTGCTTAACAGAGCCGTCGGTAGCGGCGGAGGCGATCGCATCCGTCTCCGTCCTGTGTCTGGAGACGAGTGAGGCTAAGATGGCGCCCACTCGTCTCCATGACACTGCTGGGCGGAAGCAACGTCAAAATGTCACTTCCGTCCACGCCTCTTAACCACTTCAGCCCCGGAAGGATTTACCCTCTTCCTGACCACAGCACTTTTTACAATTTGGCACTGCGTCGATTTAACTGCTAATTGCGCGGTCATGCAATGCTGTACCCAAACGAAATTTGCGTCCTTTTCTTCCCACAAATAGAGCTTTCTTTTGATGTTATTTGATCACCTCTGCGGTTTTTATTTTTTGCGCTATAAACGGAAAAAGACCGAAAATTTTGAAAAAAAAAATGACATTTTCTAATTTTTGTTATAAAAAAAATCCAATAAACTCAATTTTAGTCATACATTTAGGCCAAAATGTATTCGGCCAAAAAAAATGTCAATAAGCGTATATTTATTGGTTTGCGCAAAAGTTATAGCGTCTACAAACTAGGGTACATTTTCTGGAATTTACATAGCTTTTAGTTTATGACTGCCTATGTCATTTCTTGAGGTGCTAAAATGGCAGGGCAGTACAAACCCCCCCCCCCCCAAATGACCCCATTTTGGAAAGTAGACACCCCAAGGAAATTGCTAAGAGGCATGTTGAGCCCATTGAATATTAATTTTTTTTTGTCCCAAGTGATTGAATAATGA
Source organism: Aquarana catesbeiana (assembly GCF_042186555.1). Classification (NCBI taxonomy): domain Eukaryota; kingdom Metazoa; phylum Chordata; class Amphibia; order Anura; family Ranidae; genus Aquarana; species Aquarana catesbeiana. The sequence goes on from NC_133329.1 coordinate 391,196,358, forward strand.
CAAAAAAAAAAATTACAAAAAGTTGTCACTAAATGAAGGCCATAGTTTTGAAGGCCATAAAATGCCCAGACGGCACAAATCCCCCCCCCCAAATGACCCCATTTTGGAAAGTAGACACCCCAAGCTATTTGGTGAGAGGCATGTTGAGTCCATGGAATATTTTATATTTTGACACAAGTTGCGGGAAAGTGACACTTTTTTATTTATTTTTTTTGCACAAAGTTGTCACTAAATGATATATTGCTCACACAGGCCATGGGCATATGTGGAATTGCACCCCAAAATACATTTAGCTGCTTCTCCTGAGTACGGGGATACCACATGTGTGGGACTTTTTGGGAGCCTAACCGCGTACGGGGCCCCGAAAACCAATCACCGCCTTCAGGATTTCTAAGGGTGTAAATTTTTGATTTCACTCTTCATTGCCTATCACAGTTTCGGAGGCCATGGAATGCCCAGGTGGCACAAACCCCCCCCCCCCCCCAAATGACCCCATTTTGGAAAGTAGACACCCCAAGCTCTTTTCTGAGAGGCGTGGTGGCCTTTTTTTCAATCAGGCAGTGGGCGGATCGGAAAAACCAAATGGAATCCCCATCCCCATCTGTTTACATAAAGCACACACCCTAAAGAACACAGTTATATAGAAATGTAACAGTACAAAACCAGTATTGTTAAGTAATAGTAGTCAAATTTTATTACAATATCCAATAAAAAAAATCCCATAGATGGGACTATATTGCAAATGTAGAAAACACTTTACAGTATAAGGCATTGCCACCCTTTGTGGTAGATCAGTGGGTGTAGCTGAGCCTAAGAGGTATTGCCACCCTTGCTGGTACAAAAAAGTGGTTACTGCCCGCCCCCACCTGTAACTGGTCACTGCAGAAAGGAGCATTTCAAAGACAAACACATAAACATAAGACATTTCCACACTCAACTGACCGACCAGCCTGTGACCAACCAAACTGTCCTGTTGAGCAGTATGTGTCAAAGACAGGGGTTTAGTTGCACACATTTACAAATGCATGCGTAAGCCACAGAGCCACGGCAAGGCACCCCATTTTCTGTGGAACCTTAGAGGCATTGCCACCATTGGTGGTAGATGAGTGTATGTAGGTGGGAGCAGGGGGTACGCTGGGCATGGGGGAGTGAGGGCAGAAACTTGGGGGGGAAGTTCCACTGGCCACACCCACACCCCATACCCAGGGTGGTAGCGTCCCCTCTTGGTGGTAGATGAGGGGGTGTGGGCAAGGAGTACATATGGTTAAAGGAAGATGAGGTGTATATTCACTATAGATAGGTAAGGGGTGGAGTATGGCTTATAGAAGCCTCATATATATATATTTTTTTGGGTGTTAAGAGTGATATGGACATGGCTCACTGAAGCCTCTTAATTTTTTTTTTCTCTTGGTTTGGGCGAATTGGGAGCATATTTAATATTTAGTATTTGGAGGAGGGAGGAGGGGTGGAGGGAGAAGGGAAAGTTTGTTTTTTTTTAACCCAGGGTGGTAGCGTCCCCTCTTGGTGGTAGATGAGTGGGTGTAGGTGGGGGCAGGGGGTATTACCAGTATGCTGGGCGTGGGGGAGTGAGGGTAGGTGAAACTTGGGGGGAAGTTCCACTGGCCACACTAACCCCCTACCCAGGGTGGTAGCGTCCCCTCTTGGTGGTAGATGGGTGGGTGTAGGTGGGAGCAGGGGGTATTATCAGTATGCTGGGCATGGGGAAGTGAGGGCAGATGAAACTTGGGGGGAAGTTCCACTGGCCACACTAAGCCCCTACCCAGGGTGGTAGAGTCCCCTCTTGGTGGTAGATGAGTGGGTGTAGGTGGGGGCAGGGGGTATTACCAGTATGCTGGGCGTGGGGGAGTGAGGGTAGGTGAAACTTGGGGGGAAGTTCCACTGGCCACACTAACCCCCTACCCAGGGTGGTAGCGTCCCCTCTTGGTGGTAGATGGTTGGGTGTAGGTGGGGGCAGGGGGTATTACCAGTATGCTGGGCATGGGGGAGTGAGGGCAGATGAAACTTGGGGGGAAGTTCCACTGGCCACACTCACCCCATGCCCAGGTGGTAGCGTCCCCTCTTGGTGGTAGAAGAGTGGGTGTATTGGGTTGTGAGGCAGTTGATCCAGAGGAAGGCGAAAAACCCCAGCAAAGCATGATCCAATGTGCTCCAGCTGGGGAAAAAATTCCTTCCTGATCCCCCGAGAGGCAATCGAATATTTCCTGGATCGGCCCTGTGTGTGGGGGAGGGTGGGCAATTGGAGCCCCACCCTCGGTGGTAGGTGAGTGGAGATGTGGGTGTCAGTGTGTGGAGAGCGGGGGAGGAGGCACCATCCCCCACACAGAGCTCTGGAGGGAGGAGCCATTGTCCGGACTACAGCCGGGTCACGGCGTGTCTGTGTGATCTGCCTCCTCTGTTCAGGCTCTAAAGCAACTACAAGTCCCAGCAATCTGGGAGTTGTAGTTCCTCAGAGCCTGAGCAGAGGAGGCAGGTTCCCCGGACACACAGACACGCTGTGACCCGGCTGTAGTCCGTACAATGGCTCCTCCCTCCGGAGTTCTGTGGTGGAGATGTTTCCTGGATCGACCCCGTGTGTGGGGGAGGGCGAGCAATTGGAGCCCCACCCTCGGTGGTAGGTGAGTGGAGATGTGGGTGTCAGTGTGTGGAGAGCGGGGGAGGAGGGACCATCCCCCACACAGAGCTCTGGAGGGAGGAGCCATTGTCCGGACTACAGCCGGGTCACAGCGTGTCTGTGTGATCTGCCTCCTCTGCTCAAGCTCTAAAGGAACTACAAGTCCCAGCAATCTCTGTCCACATGAGGAACTACAATTCCCAGCATGCACTGTGTAAGTGATGGGGGTTCAGCTCCCAGCCTGGAATAAGATGCTGTGGGACTACATATCCCAGCATGATTTTCTCTATGGAGATATTACAGGTCCAGTGATCTCTACATACCCCAGTCTGCTCCCCGGCCCCTCCCCCTCCTCAGGGGGAATTGCACTTCCCCAGTCCCGATCAGCCCTCCCCCATCCTGGGGGGAGGGGACCCACCACTTGTGGTGGGAGAGGATGGTGGGGTGCAATTACCCCTGAGGAGGGGGAGAGTAGCAGGCTGGGGTATGTAGAGATTGCTGGGACTTGTAGTACATCTATAGAAGAAATCATGCTGGGATATGTAGTCCTGTAACATCCTATTCCAGGCTGGGAGCTGAACCCCCATTACTTACACAGTACATGCTGGGAGTTGTAGTTCCTCATGTGGACAGAGATTGCTGGGAGATGTAGTTCTTCAGAGGTTCAGCAGAGGAGGCAGGTTCCCCGGACACACAGACACACTGTGACCCGGCTGTAGTCCGGACAATGGCTCCTCCCTCCGGAGCTCTGTGTCGGAGATGTTTCCTCTTCTCCGCTCTCCTTGCACTGACGCGCTCCCTTCCCCCGCTCGGCTATTTATCTGATCAAGCCGTGACGTCACAAGTGTAACGGCTCCAGCCTCCAGCTCCTGATTGGCTACTCATCCTCTGGTCACGCATATCCCATGCGCTGATCACGCCCACTCCCACCTGAGCCGTTAGGTCGCTCTCTGCAGCAGTCACGTGTTGCACGTAACGGTCAGAACGAGGCCACGTGACTTGACAGGAGGAGACACGTGAAATCGTCCCTGCAGCTACTGCGCATGTGCGGCTCAGAGACGGCAAAAGGTAAACAAGCCGAGGTGATGATTTCCATGGAAACCATTAGCCCCGTAAATGCCAGAACTGGAGTCAAGCCATCAGACAGTTGCAAATCAGTGGTCATGCTATCAGACAAGTTTTTTTGGTTGGATATTCAACACAGAAAAACTAAATATAACGTAATGTAATATATAAAATAATGATTACACAGAGTTGTCACACATATATCACCCTCTCTAACATTTACAATACGGTAAGATTATACTGTGGATATTTAAAGATACAGTGCCCCAAATACCAACCCATTGGTTACAAAGTGACATTTTTGCAATATTTCAAATTGGGTTAAAAAATCATTTTCCCATTGGACCAATACGTTTACAATGCAGATGTGTCATACACACCCCCCTCTATGATATCTTACAATACGGTATGAATTTACTGTGGAAATTTAAAGATACAGAGCCCCAAATACGAACCCATTGGCTACATAGTGACATTTTTCCAATACTTCTAAATGGGTTCAAAAATAATTCTCCCATTGGACCAATACGATTACAATGCAGATGTGTCATACACACCCCCCTCTATGATATCTTACAATACGGTAAGATTTTACTGTGGAAATTTAAAGATACAGAGCCCCAAATACCAACCCATTGACTACATATTGACATAATTCCAAATTGGTTTAAAACCAATTCTCCCATTGGACCACATAGTGACATTTTTCCAATACTTCTAAATGGGTTAAAAAAAAATTCTTCCATTGGACCAATATGTTTACAATGCAGATGTGTCATACACACCCCCCTCTATGATATCTTACAATACGGTATGAATTTACTGTGGAAATTTAAAGATACAGCGCCCCAAATACCAACCCATTGGCTACATAGTGACATTTTTCCAATACTTCTAAATGGGTTAAAAAAAAATTCTTCCATTGAACCAATACGTTTACAATGCAGATGTGTCATACACACCCCCCTCTATGATATCTTACAATACTGTATGATTTTACTGTGGAAATTTAAAGATACAGAGCCCCAAATACCAACCCATTGACTACATAGTAACATTTTTGCAATATTTCAAATTGGGCTCAAAACCAATTCTCCCATTGGACCAATACGTTTACAATGCAGATATAAACACCCAAATATCTGTACACTGGCTATATATATATATATATATATATATATATATATATATATATAAAGAGTCTAAAGGGTTGCTGCACTTAAAAACTTTCAGTTGCTTTATTTCATGTAGTCACATGGAAAAAATACAAAGCAAGTACAATCTTTCCAGACGTAAACATGACATTAAATGCCTATATAATGCAGATATGGATGGATTACATTTCGGGCTAGTATGCTTGCACCCTTCCTAAGATCCATCAGAGCATATCTAACAGGTTTACTGCAATCAATCAATGTGGAAACAATATGGTTGATTGATTCAATTCATAGTATATTCATCACCTGTGCAGATACGTGTTTTTTACACCATAGACACAAGATCTAACAATTAGCGGCCGATATCCTTATCTCATCATTCTTATTCTCCAAATGTGTTATATGAACCTATGAAAAATACATACATAGATAGAATGAGCATACCCATATACAGACCTCCCTATTTCCAAAACACATTTCTATGTTTTTTTCATTTTTATTATCACTTATAAATCAATACTGTTAAATAAACAAATAAAGATTCAAATCAACACTTGGAGCAATAGTATTTAGAAAATGTATCCAATAATCTTCTCTTTTTCTCAGGGTTATTTCACGGTTACCCCCCCTCCTATTTTTCTCTATTCCCTCCAGGACCATATACTTTAATTGTGATGCATTATGTCCATATTCCACAAAATGTCTGGCTAATGGTAGTTGTGTTAGTTTGTCACGTATTGAATATTTGTGTCTTGCTATCCTGTCTTTTACTTTTTGTGTAGTTTCTCCAACATACACTAAACCGCATGGCCCCTAATGGCATATATGACATATGATGATTGGCAAGTGTAATACCCACGTATAGGGTTATTGAAGCCCCTATGTGGATGTGCAAAAACTTTTCCTTTTATCACGGAGTTGCATTGTATGCATGACAAACACGGATATGATCCAAGATTTTTTTGTCCTAAAAAAGTTGGTTTAATAAATGTGGATGTGGGTTGGTCCGATTTTATTAGTCGGTCCCGTATTGTTCTACCTTTCCTATATGAGGACATGGGGGGATTCCAGAATTCCAGTTTTTAAGTGCAGAAACCCTTTGGACTCTTTTTCTATATATAAGGTCGGTGGGAAGACCTGATTGCTGGCAGTGAATCGTAAGCTGGGTGCGGCTCCTCTACGATTTGAATATATTCTTCCCTTGAGAACGAGCACCGGCTATTTTGTGTGGAATCATCACAAGGATGGCAACGAGTGGCTTATACTCTTTCTCTGAAACTGAGACCTCAAGGATCTTCACAGACACTATGGGATCTAGAGATTTCCTGACCCAGTCATCCCCAATACAACTAATCAAGAAAATGGAGAAGCTTACACAGAGAGCTATTACAATGGAACTACACGAGGTAACACTAGCGGAATACTATAAGATGCAAATGATCCCCAGAGGATTAAGAGTTCGTTTAATTCCAACTTTATTTTCACAAAATATGGACTTCAAAACCAAGTTTGCACAAATTCTAAATAAATGTTCCTTTTATATCATGACATTAACTGTACAATTTTTGCAACAAGAAAGAACTCTTGTACAGCAGGAGATTGTCCAATTAGAAGAACAACTACAACAATGTTCAAATCAAGAGGAACTAATGGAATTTAAGAAAACTAACAAAGATAAATTGGAGAAATTTCATACTAATGTCCAGCTTCGCAAACATACAAAACTTGAGCGGGACCGGGAAGACTACAAAAGTGATCGTGTCTATAACTGGATGGATCCCATATACCATCACCCAAAAGGACATAGGAAAATACAGCGCAAACAATTCGCTAGCTCCATCTCATCTATCACATCTACTGGATCATCAAACAACGCATCCACTACTCCTTTTTTACCAGCAAATATGACCGAACCCGGACCAGGAGGGGCGGCCGGAGAATCAAGAAAAGACGCAACGGGAGGTGTAACTACCAGACGGCAGAACCGACAGAGACACTAGAAGAAAACCTGGTACATAACATTTCCTCCATTATTTTGTCTGAAGCCGAACTTAGTGTATTAAATAAGGGTTTGGGCTTTTGCCTTAAAGAAAGAATGGATGATTTTGTACTTAAGCAGGATTTGTATAGATTTTACAGACAATTAAGATTTAAAGCACATTTATCAGGTGGGTCGATTACCACATATAAGGAATCACTTACATTATCAATTAAAAATATGGGTTTAAAATTGAAAGGCACTAAAGTACCCCCTACATCATGTGCTGCAGTGGAGGTGTATATAGACAAAGTGGAAAATGACATAAAGAAATTCTTATGTGATAGGAATAAAAGAGATCATATACCCCATAATTTGAATAAAGATGAGATTACAGCATTAAACTCCTTGTCAGCCCGGCGCGATATCACCATCAAACCGGCTGACAAGGGGGGAGCTATTGTGGTAATGGACACCCCCATGTATGAAAATGAAGTGATGAAACATCTTGGTGACACCCTTACATATAGAAAACTTGATTCTAGTCCAGTCTTTAGAGTACAAAAAAGAATCAAAAAAATCCTTATGAATGCGGTTAAGGATAAAATTATTGATGACGAAACTATGACATTTTTGGTGTGTGAATATCCGGTTACACCAGTATTATATATGTTACCAAAAATCCATAAAGACCCAAAAAAAACCCCGGGACATCCCATTGTATCGGGTATGGAATTTGTGACAACCTGTTTAGCACAATATTTGGACAAATGTCTAACACCATTAATGTTAAATATCAAATCGTATATCAAAGACACTACAGATTTCTTGACTAAAATTCAGGATATTAAGTTGTCACCAGATTCCGTCCTGATATCATGGGACGTCTCCAGTCTGTTTACTATCATCCCTCATAGTTTGGGAATAGAGGCATGTCAACGACTGTTAACCCAATCAGGTATCTATAAAACTGAACAGATCTTGTTCCTTCTAGAACTGTTGAGAATTGTCCTTGAGGAAAACTATTTTCTCTTCAAGGATACTCATTTTTTGCAACTAAATGGGGCAGCGATGGGCTCAAATGTTGCACCCCCATATGCAAATGCATTTATGAATATGATAGAAACCTCTTTTATTTATGTGAATTAACTATTTCTCCAACATTGCCATTGTTGGTATAGATTTGTGGACGATATTTTCGCTATATGGGATGACAACATGGAGAGCCTATTTCTGTTCGATAAATATATTAACTATTTAATACCTGGCCTGAAATTTAATATTGAAATTGGTAATAACAGGATTACTTTTCTCGACACTACATTGAAGTTGAGTAACACACAGATTAGTACTGATCTGTATGTGAAACCCACAGATCATAACCAGTTATTACACTTTAACAGCTTTCATCCCCCTAATGTTTTCTATCTCGTCTATTCCAAAAAGTCAAATGCTGAGGGTACAGCGGATCGTGAGTGATCCCCTGTGCGGTGACCAGAGACTCAAAGAAATGAAAAATAAACTCATCAATAAAAGATACCCCCGAACCTTAGTTGATACGGAATCTCTCAATACTGACCATAATGTAACAACCCATAGAGAAACAAAGAGAATTCCCTTTATTATGCAATACCACCCTTTTTCTAAAAACATCTCTAAGATAAGTAAAAAACATTGGAACCTTTTAAGAACTAGTTATCCGATGATACAGGAATTCTGGAATCCCCCCCATGTCCTCATATAGGAAAGGTAGAACAATACGGGACCGACTAACTAATAAAATCGGACCAACCCACATCCACATTTATTAAACCAACTTTTTTAGGACAAAAAAACCTTGGATCATATCCGTGTTTGTCATGCATACAATGCAACTCCATGATAAAAGGAAAAGTTTTTGCACATCCACATAGGGGCTTCAATAACCCTATACGTGGGTATTACACTTGCCAATCATCATATGTCATATATGCCATTAAGTGCCCATGCGGTTTAGTGTATGTTGGAGAAACTACACAAAAAGTAAAAGACAGGATAGCAAGACACAAATATTCAATACGTGACAAATTAACACAACTACCATTAGCCAGACATTTCGTGGAATATGGACATAATGCATCACAATTAAAGTATATGGTCCTGGAGGGAATAGAGAAAAATAGGAGGGGATGGGGTAACCGTGAAATAACCTTGAGGAAAAGAGAAGTTTATTGGATACATTTTCTAAATACTATTGCTCCATATGGTTTAAATGTTGATTTGGATCTTTATTTGTTTATTTAACAGTATTGATTTATAAGTGATAATAAAAATGAAAAAAACATAGAAATGTGTTTCGAAATAGGGAGGTCTGTATATGGGTATGCTCATTCTATCTATGTATGTATTTTTCATAGGTTCATATAACACATTTGGAGAATAAGAATGATGAGATAAGGATATCGGCCGCTAATTGTTAGATCTTGTGTCTATGGTGTAAAAAACACGTATCTGCACAGGTGATGAATATACTATGAATTGAATCAATCAACCATATTGTTTCCACAGGTGATGTATACCACTAATTTGTATTTAAAGGATTGATTGCAGTAAACCTGTTAGATATGCTCTGATGGATCTTAGGAAGGGTGCAAGCATACTAGCCCGAAACGTAATCCATCCATATCTGCATTATATAGGCATTTAATGTCATGATTACGTCTGGAAAGATTGTACTTGCTTTGTAATTTTTCCATGTGACTACATGAAATAAAGCAACCGAAAGTTTTTAAGTGCAGCAACCCTTTGGACTCTTTATATATATCTATATATATCTGGGGTGTTTATATCTGCATTGTAAACGTGTAAGCTCTAACGAGCAGGGCCCTCTGATCCCTCCTGTATTGATTTGTATTGTAAGTGTACTGTCTGCCCCATGTTGTAAAGGGCTGCGCAAACTGTTGGCGCTATATAAATCCTGTATAATAATAATAATAATAATATTGGTCCAATGGGAGAATTGGTTTTGAACCCAATTTGAAATATTGCAAAAATGTCACTATGTAACCAATGGTTTGGTATTTGGGGCTCTGTATCTTTAAATTTCCACAGTAAAATCATACCGCATTGTAAGATATCATAGAGGGGGGTGTGTATGACACATCTGCATTGTAAACGTATTGGTCCAATGGGAGAATTTTTTTTTAACCCATTTAGAAGTATTGGAAAAATATCACTATATAGCCAATGGGTTGATATTTGGGGCTCTGTATCTTTAAATTTCCACAGTAAAATTTTACCGTATTGTAAGATATCATAGAGGGGGGTGTGTATGACACATCTACATTGTAAACGTATTGGTCCAATGGGAGAAATTTTTTTTAACCCAATTTGCAATTATGCAAAAATGTCACTATGTAACCAATTGGTTGATATTTGGGGCTCTGTATCTTTAAATTTCCACAGTAAAATGTAACCGTATTGTAAGATATCATAGAGGGGGGTGTGTATGACACATCTGCATTGTGAACGTATTGGTCCAATGGGAGAATTTTTTTTTAACCCATTTAGAAGTATTGGAAAAATGTCACTATATAGCCAATGGGTTGGTATTTGGGGCTCTGTATCTTTAAATTTCCACAGTAAAATCATACCGTATTGTAAGATATCATAGAGGGGGGTGTGTATGACACATCTGCATTGTAAACGTATTGGTCCAATGGAAGATTTTTTTTTTAACCCATTTAGAAGTATTGGAAAAATGTCACTATATAGCCAATGGGTTGGTATTTGGGGCTCTGTATCTTTAAATTTCCAGAGTAAAATTTTACCGTATTGTAAGATATCATAGAGGGGGGTGTGTATTACACATCTATATTGTAAACGTATTGGTCCAATGGGAGAAATTTTTTTGAACCCATTTGCAATTATGCAAAAATGTCACTATATAGCCAATGGGTTGGTATTTGGGGCTCTGTATCTTTAAATTTCCACAGTAAAATTTAACCATATTGTAAGATATCATAGAGAGGGGTGTGTATGACACATCTGCATTGTAAACGTATTGGTCCAATGGGAGAATTGGTTTTGAACCCAATTTGCAATTATGTCACTATGTAGTCAATGGGTTGGTATTTGGGGCTCTGTATCTTTAAATTTTCACAGTAAAATCTTACCGTATTGTAAGATATCATAGCGGGGGGTGTGTATTACACATCTATATTGTAAACGTATTGGTCCAATGGGAGAAATTTTTTTGAACCCAATTTGCAATTATGCAAAAATCTCACTATATAGCCAATGGGTTGATATTTGGGGCTCTGTATCTTTAAATTTCCACAGTAAAATTTAAGCATATTGTAAGATATCATAGAGGGGGGTGTGTATGACACATCTGCATTGTAAACGTATTGGTCCAATGGAAGAATTTTTTTTTAACCCATTTAGAATTAGTGGAAAAATGTCACTATATAGTCAATAGGTTAGTATTTGGGGCTCTGTATCTTTAAATTTCCACAGTAAAATCATACCATATTGTAAGATATCATAGAGGGGGGTGTGTATGGCACATCTGCATTGTAAACGTATTGGTCCAATGGGAGAATTGGTTTTGAACCCAATTTGCAATTATGTCACTATGTAGTCAATGGGTTGGTATTTGGGGCTCTGTATCTTTAAATTTTCACAGTAAAATCTTACCGTATTGTAAGATATCATAGAGGGGGGTGTGTATGACACATCTGCATTGTAAACGTATTGGTCCAATGGGAGAATTTTTTTTTAACCCATTTAGAATTATTGGAAAAATGTCACTATGTAGCCAATGGGTTGGTATTTGGGGCTCTGTATCTTTAAATTTCCACAGTAAAATCATACCGTATTGTAAGATATCATAGAGGGGGGTGTGTAAGGCACATCTGCATTGTAAACGTATTGGTCCAATGGGAGAATTTTTTTTGAACCCATTTAGAAGTATTGGAAAAATGTCACTATATAGCCAATGGGTTGGTATTTGGGGCTCTGTATCTTTAAATTTCCACAGTAAAATCATACCATATTGTAAGATATCATAGAGGGGGGTGTATGACACATCTGCATTGTAAACGTATTGGTCCAATGGGAGAATTGGTTTTGAACCCAATTTGCAATTATGTCACTATGTAGTCAATGGGTTGGTATTTGGGGCTCAGTATCTTTAAATTTCCACAGTAAAATCATACCGTATTGTAAGATATCATAGAGGGGGGTGTGTATGACACATCTGCATTGTAAACGTATTGGTCCAATGGAAGATTTTTTTTTTAACCCATTTAGAAGTATTGGAAAAATGTCACTATATAGCCAATGGGTTGGTATTTGGGGCTCTGTATCTTTAAATTTCCAGAGTAAAATTTTACCGTATTGTAAGATATCATAGCGGGGGGGTGTGTATTACACATCTATATTGTAAACGTATTGGTCCAATGGGAGAAATTTTTTTGAACCCAATTTGCAATTATGCAAAAATGTCACTATATAGCCAATGGGTTGGTATTTGGGGCTCTGTATCTTTAAATTTCCACAGTAAAATTTAACCATATTGTAAGATATCATAGAGGGGGGTGTGTATGACACATCTGCATTGTAAACGTATTGGTCCAATGGAAGAATTTTTTTTGAACCCATTTAGAATTATTGGAAAAATGTCACTATATAGTCAATAGGTTAGTATTTGGGGCTCTGTATCTTTAAATTTCCACAGTAAAATCATACCGTATTGTAAGATATCATAGAGGGGGGTGTGTATGGCACATCTGCATTGTAAACGTATTGTCCAATGGGAGAATTGGTTTTGAACCCAATTTGCAATTATGTCACTATGTAGTCAATGGGTTGGTATTTGGGGCTCAGTATCTTTAAATTTTCACAGTAAAATCTTACCGTATTGTAAGATATCATAGAGGGGGGTGTGTATGACACATCTACATTGTAAACGTATTGGTCCAATGGGAGAATTTTTTTTGAACCCATTTAGAAGTATTGGAAAAATGTCACTATATAGCCAATGGGTTGGTATTTGGGGCTCTGTATCTTTAAATTTCCACAGTAAAATCATACTGTATTGTAAATGTTAGAGAGGGTGATGTAACATATAATATAATGATTATACAGAGCTGTCACATATCCATTATGTTATATTTAGTTTTTGTGTTTAAAATCCAACCAAAAAATACTCGTCTGATAGCATGACCACTGATTTGCAACTGTCTGATGGCTTGACTTCAGTAATGCCAGACACTGGAGTCCCCACCCCCTGCAGGTTCCCAGCCTATCTCCTGCAGGCTGCTGCTTGAGTGGGCAGGATGGGGGTGTAGCCCATGGAAGAGGGAGGAGTTCCTGGAGGTGCATTACTTTCCAGGCCTGAAACTCCCCCTCGTCAGTGTTGTGTTTGGTCAGGGTGAGTAGGAAGCTTTGTTCAGCTCCTCCTCCCTGAGTCCTGACCTCTGACCCCCCCTCCCTCCAGATCATACTGTCACTGAACTCCAGGCTTTGGATGGAGTAGTACATCTGCTGGGGAGGGGAACAAAGTCACAAAACTTTAGGATTTTGGAGAGAGGTGAATATGAAGCCAGCCTAGAAGTGCAGAGAGTTGTCACTGCAGTGCTGAGCAAGAAGCCATTGAAGACATCTCTATGTCTCTCCATGTGCCAGGAATCTCTGTCCAGCCATTTCTATATACCATCCCTCAGATCCCTGTATACTTCACACAACAAACATTCCTCATCACATTTCTATATCCCATCCCTAAGATCCCTGTATACTTCACATAACAAACATTCCTCATCACATTTCTATATACCATCCCTAAGATCCCTGTATACTTCACACAACAAACATTCCTCATCACATTTCTATATACCATCCCTCAGATCCCTGTATACTTCACATAACAAACATTCCTCATCACATTTCTATATCCCATCCCTCAGATCCCTGTATACTTCACACAACAAACATTCCTCATCACATTTCTATATCCCATCCCTAAGATCCCTGTATACTTCACACAACAAACATTCCTCATCACATTTCTATATCCCATCCCTCAGATCCCTGTATACTTCACACAACAAACATTCCTCATCACATTTCTATATACCATCCCTCAGATCCCTGTATACTTCACACAAACATTCCTCATCACATTTCTATATACCATCCCTCAGGTCCCTGTATACTTCACACAACAAACATTCCTCATCACATTTCTATATCCCATCCCTCAGGTCCCTGTATACTTCACACAACAAACATTCCTCATCACATTTCTATATACCATCCCTCAGATCCCTGTATACTTCACATAACAAACATTCCTCATCACATTTCTATATACCATCCCTAAGATCCCTGTATACTTCACACAACAAACATTCCTCATCACATTTCTATATCCCATCCCTCAGATCCCTGTATACTTCACACAACAAACATTCCTCATCACATTTCTATATACCATCCCTCAGGTCCCTGTATACTTCACATAACAAACATTCCTCATCACATTTCTATATACCATCCCTCAGATCCCTGTATACTTCACATAACAAACATTCCTCATCACATTTCCTTGTATTTCGCACATAGGGGAACCCGTTCACTTGAATGGGCCGCCATATATGTGACAAACACATTATAGAAGCTTTAGAAACTTTTAAGGCATGCAGCTTTTCCACAAGACAGAACACACGTCTGATCATCGCATTTGGGGCGCCATTAACAATTATTGGGCACCTCAAGTTCTTTGCGCCATGTATGTAATCTGTTACCGTCCCATGATCATATATGTAATTTGTGACTGTCCCGTGTGTCATGTATGTAATCTGTGACTGCCCCTTGTGTCATGTATGTAATCTGAGACCATCTCGTGATCATGTATGTCATTTGTGACTGTCCCGTGTGTCATGTATGTAATCTGTGACTGCCCCTTGTGTCATGTATGTAATCTGAGACCATCTCGTGATCATGTATGTCATTTGTGACTGTCCCGTGTGTCATGTATGTAATCTGTGACTGTCCCTTGTGTCATGTATGTAATCTGTGACCATCTCGTGATCATGTATGTAATCTGTGACCGTCCCTTGTGTCATGCATGTAATCTGTGACTGTCCTTTGTGTCATGTATGTAATCTATGACTGTCCGTTGTGTCTTGTATGCAATCTCTGACCATCCCATGTGTCATGTATGTAATCTATGACTGTCCCGTGTGTCATGTATGTAATATGTGACTGTCCCTTGTGTCATGTATGTAATCAATGACTGTCCCGTGTGTCATGTATGTAATCTATGACTGTCCCGTGTGTCATGTATGTAATCTATGACTATCCCTTGTGTCTTGTATGCAATCTCTGACCATCCCGTGTGTCATGTATGTAATCTATGACTGTCCTGTGTGTCATGTATGTAATTTGTGACTGTCCCTTGTGTCATGTATGTAATCTATGACTGTCCCTTGTGTCTTGTATGCAATCTCTGACCATCCCGTGTGTCATGTATGTAATCTTTGACTGTCCCTTGTGTCATGTATGTAATCTGTGACTGTCCCTTGTGTCATGTATGTAATCTCTGACCGTCCCTTGTGTCATGTATGCAATCTATGACTCTCCCGTGTGTCATGTATGTAATCTGTGACTGTCCCGTGTGTCATAGATGTAATCTATGACACTCCCGTGTGTCATGTATGTAATCTGTGACTGTCCTATGTGTCATATATATAAAATCTATGATCGTCCCGTGTGTCATGTATGTAATCTCTAACTCTTGTATCATGTATGTAATCTCTGACTGTCCCAAGGGTTTCCCCTGGGGGGGTATTGCTCTCCTCTGATCATACAGAATGGAATCAGGGGGGCCCCAGCTAAACCCCCCTAAAATGTCTGATAGATCCCCCATCAGGGGGCGCTCTGGGCTCCTCCGGGGACAAAGTTCCCCCTTTGGTGTCATAATGAGTGGCGGCAGAATCGCCTCTTGAAGCGCACATGTGACTTTCCCTGACAATGGCGCGGTCATGTGACGCCGTACACAAATCTCATTTCTATCATTTTATCCCACAAATAGCGCTTTTTATTGGTGGGATTTCATCACCTCGCTGCTTTTTTACATTTTTTGCGCCATAAACAGGAAAAAAACTACAGTTTTGAAAAAAAAAATTATATCTTTTTACTTCCCGCTATAAAACATTTCCAATAATTGTTTTTTTTTTTTTAAATCAAATTTCTTCATCAATTTAAGCGAAATGTTTTTGGTAAAAATATCCCAATAAGGCCTCTTTCACACGGGGGGGGCATCGGCGGTAAAGCGGCGCTTTACCGTGGGTATTCGGCCGCTAGTGGGGCGATTTTACCCCCCGCTAGCGGCCGAGAAAGGCAGAGGCGCTTTGCCGGTGGAATAGCCGCGCTGTCCCATTGATTTCAATGGGAAGAAGCGGTGAAGGAGCGGTGTATACAACGCTCCTCCACCGCTCCGAAGATGCAGCTAGCAGGACTTTTTTTCCCGGCCTGCTAGCGCACCGCTCCCTCGGGGCTTTCACACTGGAGAGACAGCAGCGCCTGTTTTGGGTCGGTTTGCAGGCGCTATTTTTAGCGCAATAGCGCCTGCAAACCGCCCCAGTGTGAAAGGGGCCTAAGTGTAAATTGATTGGTTTATAGAAACGTTATCACATCTACAAACTATGCGATATATACTGGATTTTATATTTGTTTATTCATACTAGTAATGGCGGCAATCAGCGACTTCTAGCGGGACTGCATTATTGCGGCGGACAATCTGACACTGACTGACACATTGTGGGAACCAGTGACACCAATACAGTGATCACTACTAATATTATATGCCCAACTGCTGGCCCACGCAACCCTCTGATGTGACCCGCCACCTCCTGCTCTGGGGTGGCCGGTCAGCAAGCCCAGATCACGGGTTCTCCGACCCGCCATCCCCGAGAATCGTGTGAATGGAGCCGTCGCTAGAGTAAGCATGCGGCTGCAGTAGAGAGCAGAGCCAATGAGTCCTGTATAGTGCCGGCTCCTGTCACAGGCGGAGTGATACCAAATGTACTCTGCCTGGGACACCAGCCGCCAGCGATACCCACCAGGAGTACCCAGCAGCAATAACCGCTAGCAGTAACTGCTAACAGTACCCACCAGTAGTACCAACAGTACCCACCAGCAGTATCCACAATACCCGCCAGAAGTACCAGCAAAACCGACCATCTGTATTCATCCAGGGGGACAGCCAGCAGCAGCCGCCAGCCATACCCGCCTGGGGGACAGCAACCGCCAACGATACCTGCAGGAATCCTGAGGAAGAAGTGAAGATTGAGGTCAGTTTTTAATAAAAAATCAAACAGCAATGGGGATATCTGCACTCTGCACTCGCTACACTGGGCTGCTTTCACATTGATCTGCAGGTGCGGTGCAATGTACCTGTACTGATCCATAGACTTCTATTATTACCTGTACTGACCCATAGACTTCTGTTATTACCTGTACTGACCCATAGACTTCTGTTATTACCTGTACTGACCCATAGACTTCTATTATTACCTGTACTGAGCCATAGACTTCTGTTATTACCTGTACTGACCCATAGACTTCTTTTATTACCTGTACCGAGCCATAGACTTCTATTATTACCTGTACTGAGCCATAGACTTCTGTTATTACCTGTACTGACCCATAGACTTCTGTTATTACCTGTACTGAGCCATAGACTTCTGTTATTACCTGTGAGCCACAGACTTCTGTTATTACCTGTACTGACCCATAGACTTTTATTATTACCTGTACTGACCCACAGACTTCTGTTATTACCTGTACTGACCCATAGACTTCTATTATTACCTGTACTGACCCATAGACTTCTGTTATTACCTGTACTGACCCATAGGCTTCTGTTATTACCTGTACTGACCCATAGACTTCTGTTATTACCTGAACTGATCCATAGACTTCTGTTATTACCTGTACTGACCCATAGGCTTCTGTTATTACCCGTACTGAGCCATAGACTTGTGTTATTACCCGTACTGAGCCATAGACTTCTGTTATTACCCGTACTGAGCCATAGACTTCTATTATTACCCGTACTGAGCCATAGACTTCTATTATTACCCGTACTGAGCCATAGACTTCTGTTATTACCTGTGGGTTTGGTGTGCTTTCAGAAAGTGCATCACACCTGCAGGATATAATAGAATTCTATGGCAAAGTGCAGCTAACCCACAGGAAAGCCACAGGCGCACTGCGCTGAACCCACGGTGCAGGTAAACTGTAGCGCATCAGTGTGAAAGCAGCCTTAGCACTCAATCATACAATCGGTCCCTGCTTTGCAGGGAACCGAAATCCCGCACATCCCCCACTGACAGGACAGAGCTCTGCCTTGTTTACATAGGCAGAGCTCTGTTCTGTGTCTCTCCTCGCTAATCAGCAGGTGTCGGAGGACATACATTGGCTGGAGGACATGCTTACTTAACTCCTCTATGCAGTTGGTTTTGCACAGAGCAGCCCGGATCCTCCTCTTCTCAGGTCCCTCATCGGTGCTCCTGGCCCCTTCCTCCTGTTGAGTGCCCACCAGCAAGCAGCTTGCTATGGGGGCACCTGAGCCGAGTCACCAGGGCCGCTGTTAGAAATCATGGGGCCTCCGCACAGCCTACCTGATGGGGCCTCTTTCAACCACACCCTTGACCCCACCCCTGACCTCGGCTCAAAACAAAATGCAGGTTTGTTGCCATTTACATATATGTGTGTGTTTGCAATTGCACAAAGGAGTGGGGGCAGTTTAAATTGTATTTTTTTTTTTTTAAATAAAAAAATCTTACACTGTATCTTTTACATTTTTTTTTCTTTGTTCTTTCCTTTCACAAGGGATGTACAACATCCCTTGTGATAGTATAGGCCATGACAGGTCCTGTTTATGGAGATATCTGGGGTCTTTTAGACCCTCTTATCTGTCCTCTGGCCTCCAAAGCACCTGATCAAACCAAGATCAGTCTGATCAGATGCTTGTTCAGGCCGGTAATGGATTGTTTACATGATAACAAAACCGGAAGTGATACAATTCTCGCCACTCCTGGTTTGTGACGTCACACAGTGGGAGGAACGACATCCACCCCTCTCACTGTGTCTAAGGAACTGGATGCTACTGGTCCCATCTTAAAGGTGGTGGTTGAGGGACCCTCTTCCACTGCCTGGAAAAATAATCCAGCGGCTTCTTAGCCACTAGGATTACTTTTAGTTTGTGCAGAATTGCTGGGGCTAAAAAATTATATCATTGCTGCAGTGATGACCGAGATATCACCCTTCCAATCCAGAGACGTACTGGTACATCGCTGGACGGGAAGAGGTTAAAGTGGCTTTGTTTGGAGGGCAGTAAAAATGCAGCTCTGCTGCACATCTTTACTGCTTCACCCAAATGAAGTGTAAAGTAGCAGCATCTCACCGTCTTATGATCATCAGCATTACAGTAATCACACAGACAGCACAGTAAGCAGGTGCCTTATCATGGCTCTATCATGGCCCTATCATGGCTCTATCATATCCCTATCATGGTCCTATCATGGTCCTATTATGGCCCTATCATGGCTCTATCATGCCTCTATTATGGCTCAAACATATCCCTATCATGGTCCTATCATGGCCCTATCATATCCCTATTATGGCCCTATCATGGCCTTATCATAGTTCTATCATATCCCTATCATGGCCCTACCATAGCTCTATCATATCCCTATCATGCCTGTATCATGGCCCTATCATGGCCTTATCATATCCCTACCATGGCTTTACCATGGTTCTACCATGGCCCTATTATATCCCTATAATGCCTCTATCGTGCCTCTACCATGGCCCCACCATGGCCCTACCATGGCTTTATCATATCTCTATCATATCCCTATCATGCCTATATCATGCCTCTATCATGGCTATATCATTCCTCTATCATGGCTCTATCATATCCCTATCATGGCTATATCATGCCTCTATCATGGCTATATCATGCCTCTATCATGGCCCTATCATGGCTCTATCATGCCTCTATCATGGCTATATCATGCCTCCTATCATGGCCCTATCATATCCCTATCATGGCTATATCATGCCTCTATCATGGGTATATCATGGTTTTATCATGGTCCTATCATATCCCTATTAAGCCCTATCATGGCCTTATCATAGCCCTATCATAGCTCTATAATATCTCTATCATGGCTCTATCATAGCTCTATAATTTCTCTATCATATCCCTATCATATCCCTATCATGGCCCTACCATGGTTTTATCATAGCTCTATCATACCCCTACCATGGCCCTATCATAGCTCTATAATATCTCTATCATATCCCTATCATGGCTCTATCATAGCTCTATAATATCTCTATCATATCCCTATCATGGCCCGACCATGGTTTTATCATAGCTCTATCATATCCCTATCATGGCTCTATCATAGCTCTATACTATCTCTATCATATCCCTATCATGGCTCTATCATAGCTCTATCATATCTCTATCATATCCCTATCATGGCTCTATCATAGCTCTATCATATCTCTATCATATCCCTATCATGGCTCTATCATATCTCTATCATATCCCTATCATATCCCTATCATGGCCCTACCATGGTTTTATCATAGCTCTATCATACCCCTACCATGGCCCTATCATAGCTCTATAATATCTCTATCATATCCCTATCATGGCTCTATCATAGCTCTATAATATCTCTATCATATCCCTATCATGGCCCTACCATGGTTTTATCATAGCTCTATCATATCCCTATCATGGCTCTATCATAGCTCTATACTATCTCTATCATATCCCTATCATGGCTCTATCATAGCTCTATACTATCTCTATCATATCCCTATCATGGCTCTATCATAGCTCTATACTATTTCTATCATATCCTTATCATGGCTCTATCATAGCTCTATAATATCTCTATCATATCCCTATCATGGCTCTATCATGGCTCTGCTTTTGAATGAACGAAAGACTATTTGAATTTAAAAAAAAAAAAATTCTAAAACGAAATTCGAAAGAACGAAAAACATTTGGATAATTTTGTTTTTCGTATTTTCTAACATAATTAAATTATTAACCATTATTATAGTTTTTATTATTATTATTTTAATTATAACTATTATTATAGGTTATTATTATTTATTAACTATTAAGTTATAGGTATTGGAATTTCCTTTCAAATTTGGCAAACCGAACGTAACGAATTTATCTGAAATAACGAATGTCGCAATAATCACACAGACAGCACAGTAAGCAGGTGCTCTATCATGGCTCTATCATGGCTCTATCATTGCCCTATCATGGCTCTATCATGGCTCTATCATATCCCTTTCATGGTCCTATTATGGCCCTATCATGCCTCTATTATGGCTATATCATGCCTCTATCATGGCCCTATCATATCCCTATCATGGCCCTACCATGGTTTTATCATGGCTATATCATATCCCTATCATGGTCCTATCATGGCCCTATCCTATCCCTATTATGGCCCTATCATGGCCTTATCATAGCTCTATCATATCCCTATCATGGCCCTACCATAGCTCTATCATATCCCTATCATGCTTCTACCATGGCCCTATCATGGCCTTATCATAGCTTTATCATATCCCTATCATGGCCCTATTATATCCCTATCATGCCTCTATCATGCCTCTACCATGGCCCTACCATGGCTCTATCATATCTCTGTCATATCCCTATCATGGCTATATCATGCCTATATCATGGCTATATCATGCCTCTATCATGGCTATATCATATCCCTATCATGGCTATATCATATCCCTATCATGGCTATATCATGCCTCTATCATGGCTATATCATGGCTATATTAATGCCTATATCATGCCTCTATCATGGCCCTATCATGGCTCCATCATATCCCTATCATGGCTATATCATGCCTCTATTATGGCTATATCATGGCCTTATCATGGCTCTATCATATCCCTATCATGGCCCTACCATGGTTTTATCATGGCCCTATCATATCCCTATTATGGCCCTATCATGGCCTTATCATGGCCTTATCATGGCCCTATCATAGCTCTATAATATCTCTATCATATCCCTATCATGGCCCTATCATAGCTCTATAATATCCCTATCATGGCCTTACCATGGCCCTATCATGGCTCTATCATATCCCTATCATGGCTATATCATAGCTCTATAATATCTCTATCATATCCCTATCATGGCTCTATCATAGCTCTATAATATCCCTATCATATCCCTATCATGGCCCTACCATGGCTCTATTATGGCTATATCATGGCAGTGGCGTAGCGTGGGTTGTCAGCACCCGGGGCAAGGCAAGTAATTTGCGCCCCCCCCCCCCCCCCTAACCTGTGGACTTCCTATCCCTGAGTCCCTTCAAATACAATAGTACTGACCTACCTGATTCCTATACTGACCACTACACTACATTGTCCACTACACTGAGAACTACACTGTCCACTACACTACATTGTCCACTACACTGACCACTATACTATACTGTCCACTATACTACACTGACCACTATACTGACCACTATACTATACTGTCCACTATACTACACTGACCACTATACTGTCCACTACACTGACCACTACACTGTCCACTATACTACACTGTCCACTATACTACACTACACTGTCCACTATACTGCACTACACTGTCCACTATACTACACTATACTGACCACCATACTACACTGACCACTATACTACACTACACTGACCACTATACTACACTGTCCACTATACTACACTACACTGACCACTATACTACACTACACTGTCCTCCATACTATACTGACCACCATACTACACTGTCCACTATACTACATTAAACTGTCCACTATACACTGACCACTATACTACACTGACCACTATACTACACTATACTGACCACCATACTACACTGTCCACTATACTACACTGTCCACTATACTACATTACACTGACCACCATACAACACTACACTGTCCACTATACTACACTACACTGTCCACTATACTACACTACACTGTCCACTATACTATACTGTCCACTACACTACACTGACCTCTATACTAAACTACACTATACTGACCACTATACTAACCACTATACTATACTACACTAACCACTATACTACACTATACTGACCATCATACTACACTGTCCACTATACTACACAACACTATACTGACCACCATACTACACTACACTGTCCACTATACTACACTGTCCACTATACTGACCACCATACTACACTACACTGACCACTACACTGTCCATTATACTATACTGACCACTATACTACACTACACTGACCACCACACTATACTACACTGTCCACTACACTATACTGACCACTATACTGTCCACTACACTAACCACCATACTGACCACTATACTACACTACACTGACCTCCATACTAAACTACACTATACTGACCACTATGCTAACTACTATACTACACTAACCACTATACTGTACTATACTGACCACCATAATACACTGTCCACTATACTACACTACACTGACTACTACACTATACTGTCCACTACACTGCCCCCCATACTGACCACTACACTACACTGACCTCCATACTAAACTACACTATACTAATCACTATACTATACTGACCACTATACTGACCACTATACTACACTACACTGTCCACTATACTGACCACTATACTACACTACACTGTCCACTATACTGACCACTATACTACACTATACTGTCCACTATACTGACCACTATACTACACTACACTGTCCACTATACTGACCACTATACTACACTATACTGTCCTGCCTACAGTCTCTCTCTCTCACCCCGCCGCCCCCCCGGCCAGTAACAAGACTCTCACGAGGGAGTCTCACTCACCTCTTATCCTGGCCTGCATCAGTCCGGATGAGGAGGAGAAGACAGCGGCGGCTCACGTTGTTTCTTCTCTCCCCTGCGCTCTGCCTGCTGCCATGTTCAGTGTCCAGCGCACTGTGATTGGGCGTATGGGGGGTCATGTGCGGAGGCGGGACTTCAGGAGCGATCGAGGACAGGCCAGCCCTACGCCTCACATGACCCCCATACGCCCAATCACAGGGCGCCGGACACTTAACATGGCGGCCGGAGCGCAGGGTACACAGGAATTTGAAATTAGGAGGAGGCAGCCAGTGGCACATACTGGCGCCCCCCTAAATGTCGCGCCCGGGGCCACGGCACCCCCTGCACCCCCCACGCTACGCCACTGTATCATGGCCTTATCATGGCTCTATCATATCCCTATCATGGCCCTACCATGGTTTTATCATGGCCCTATCATATCCCTATTATGGCCCTATCATGGCCTTATCATGGCCCTATCATGGCCCTATCATAGCTCTATAATATCTCTATCATATCCCTATCATGGCCCTATCATGGCTCTATAATATCTCTATCATATCCCTATCATGGCTCTATCATATCCCTATCATGGCTCTATCATATCCCTATTATGGCCCTATCATGGCCTTATCATGGCCCTATCATAGCTCTATCATATCTCTATCATATCCCTATCATGGCCCTATCATATCCCTATTATGGCCCTATCATGGCCTTATCATGGCCCTATCATAGCTCTATAATATCTCTATCATATCCCTATCATGGCTCTATCATGGCTCTGCTTTTGAATGAACGAAAGACTATTTGAATTTAAAAAAAAAAAAAATTTCTAAAACGAAATTCGAAAGAACGAAAAACATTTGGATAATTTTGTTTTTCGTATTTTCTAACATAATTAAATTATTAACCATTATTATAGTTTTTATTATTATTATTTATAAACTATTAAATTATAGGTATTGGAATTTCCTTCCAAATTTGGCAAACTGAACGTAACGAATTTTTCTGAAATAACGAATGCCGCATCTAAATGAAATGATCTGATAAACGAAAAAAAAAAAAAAAAATTAAACGAGCACTTACTGTGCTGCCTGTGTGATTTATTATAATATTGATACCCTGCTGTGCTGGGAGTTCTATAAAAGGACACAGTGAGGGTTCAATGCTCTATTATTCACTCGCTGTGTCCAGTGCAGCTACGCTCTCCTTCTGATGTTCCCTGGCAGCCTTTTACGTCACGTAAGGGAATTTAACAAGACTCGTGGCCACTCATTAAAATTAGAAGAAAAGCAGTTTTACTGCATAGAGGGTTCTTTACTGTAAGAGCGGCAAGGATGTGGAATCCCCTTCCACAGGCGGTGGTCTCAGCGGGGAGCATCGATAATTTAAAAAAAACTATTAGATAAGCACCTGAACGACCGCAACATACAGGGATATACAATGTAATACTGACATATAATCACACACATAGGTTGGCCTTGATGGACTTGTGTCTTTTTTTAACCTCACCTACTATGTAACTATGTTTTTTGAGAAGTGCAGCTCCTTACGTTTATCTATTTATGATTGTGTACATTTCACTTTGAGCTGCAGCTGTAGTTGTTGGTTTGGAAACAGCGCAGTTTTTTTCTTTTACATACTACAGGAGACGGTCAGAGACTGCAGACATTATACAGGAGATGGTCAGAGACTGCAGACATTATACAGGAGATGGTCAGAGACTGCAGACATGATACAGGAGACGGTCAGAGACTGCAGACATAATACAGGAGACGGTCAGAGACTGCAGACATTATACAGGAGATGGTCAGAGACTGCAGACATTATACAGGAGATGGTCAGAGACTGCAGATATGATACAGGAGATGGTCAGAGACTGCAGACATAGTACAGGTTATGGTCAGAGACTGCAGACATATTATAGGAGATGGTCAGAGACTGCAGACATGATACAGGAGATGGTCAGAGAATTTGGGCATTTAATGTCCAATTGAACTTTCAGTTAAAATCAGCTAAATGCATTTCAGGTGCATCAAAATAAAAGATCCCCCTCCTTCCCTCCATCCTTTCTTTCCCCCTCTCCTCCCCCTTCTTCCCTACTTGTCATCTTCCATCCCTTATTTTCCTTTTCCTAGTCCTTTCTCCCCCCCTCCCCTCACTCCCTTTCACTTAAATTATTTTTTATAGTAGATTTATATTTCACTTAGGATATTTTCATTTATTCATTTTTGCACTACTCCTTTGGCTAGATTCCAGGCGAACAATTTTTTCGGGCCCTATTTGGCGTCTCCCTATGTGCACTAGCCAGTGACGGTTTTTCTTGACATTGAGTCGCAGGCAAAAGATCCTCATATGGGTGAGCGATTGGTGATGGGCGTGGTAGTCGACAGCCGACTCTACCGTGCCATTATTATTTTTATTTCCTATTTTTTTTTTTGTATTGTATTCTAAGTCAATGTAATGTTTTTAATTTTCTTTCGTTCTATGCAGTGTTACATCTAATTGTTCTTTAAAACATCCCTTGATGAGCCCAGAGTGGCGAAACATGTCGGGACAATCACTCCAATGATATTGCCGAGTGATTCAATGTTGTCATCTGCTTTGAATTCTAGATGTTTCCTTGTACATGTGCACATAACTTATACAGTGGAACCTTGGATTAGGAGCATAATCCGTTCCAGGAGAATGCTCGTGTTCCAAAGTACTCGCATATCAAAGCGAGTTTTCCCATGGAAGTCAACGGAAACGAAAATAATTCATTCCGCATTGACTTCAATGGGATGCAATACCGCATGCGGGCAGAGGCGGGGGGG
Organism: Aquarana catesbeiana; assembly: GCF_042186555.1. Lineage (NCBI taxonomy): Eukaryota > Metazoa > Chordata > Amphibia > Anura > Ranidae > Aquarana > Aquarana catesbeiana. The sequence continues at coordinate 391,222,922 of NC_133329.1, forward strand.
GGGGGGAGGCTGGAGAGCCTCTGAAACGGCCGAAAAGGCCCGAGAACAGTTCGGCTGACCTCGGCAAACCTCGGAAAGACTTCCTACCCGAGATTTGCCGAGGTCAGCCGTGCTGTACTCGGGGCCTTTCCGTGCATTTCCGGACGTTCGGCTCTGCTTGGCTCCGGCGCCCCCCCCCACCTCAGGCCAAAAGCGGTACTGCCCACCGCTTTGGCCTGAATTGTGCTCGTTTTGCGAGACAACACTCATAAACCGAGTTACGTTTTTTTAAAATACAGTGCTTGTATTGCGAAACGCTCGTTAACCGCTTTACTCGCAATCCGAGGTTCCACTGTACCAAAAAAAAACTTTTAACTTTGTCTTGTATGTAGCAATAAAAATCTTGTCATTTTTTTTATACATATTGCGGAGTATTGAAATGACTTCTTCTTGTTTTGCCGGCACCCTCAAAAATTTCCCTTGTCTACACTTATCTACAGGGATGTTGGTGCCATTTCCTTGTCATTGTCACCTACCCACATTGCTACTTCCCAAAAGATGCGCAAAGTTTTACAGTTGTGTTTCTTTTTCTTTTTTTTTATAAAGCAGCCACAGCCTGAGTAGAAAATCCTGTCCTCTGCCAGCATGCTGCAGAGTGGCACCCTTGCTGTGGTCTTCAGAGGCTCAACACAACCCCTATAAGCCTCTCAATTGAAAAGCTCCTGCTCCCTGCTGATTGGAGAGCTCCTGGTCTGACTCAGGGGGGGGAGTGGGTGGGCATGTGCAGAGAGGCAGCTGCTTCCGCATACAGAGAGCATGGGTGCTACTCTGCAGCATGCTGGCAGGGGACTGGCTTTTCTACTCAGGCTGTGCACACCTTTTGCTTTTATGAACCTGACATGTATTTAGCAGATTTAAACTAAAAGTTCAATTGGCCTTTAACTGCTGGAAGTCAGTCTAGGCAAGAACATACAAACACAGTTGGCAGGGGCCCAGGGGCTGCACATTGAACTGCCAAAGGGCCACCAGTTGGGCACCAGGGGGTTAGAACCTCTGTCAAAATTGCTGTTGGTGTTTGTGTCCCCATTGGGAACATTCACCCTGATTTCCTGTCCCAGTGAATGCACAGGAAATTACGTTTTCTGATTGGAAGAAATCTCTTTCTGAATACCTGATCTTTTGTTTCTCTTCCAGTTATTGAAGGACGCTTCCCTGAATGCAGATGATGGTTGTTTTCTTCAGCAGCCTTCAGGCTTTTCCAAAGACCTCCAAACTCCTGGCCCATCTCCATGGAGCCTCTTTCCGCTTATAACCTCAGTACGAGGCTCGGCCTGCACACATCCAGCCAATGGCAGAAGAGGGAGGCCAAGGAAAGAATCCTTATCACCGCAGTGCAGCGTCACTGCTAGGAAATAAAGAAGACCCCTGTGCCTGAGACTGTACTGGTCTAAATACCACCAATCGTGCAACTTTGTCCATAGGCAGTGTCATCGGTCTGGAAACTCTGATGCAGCCGGCTATGTTGGGGCCTCGAAAAAAAATGTTGGTTTCCTCCTTCGACCTATTAAAATATATCTGAACTGTTCACTTGTGGTGTGTGGAGCATCTACCACAGATCTCTAGCCAGCAAAGGGGACCTTATTCAATTCTGTTTGTAACATATTAACCACTTGCTGCCTGCTGGGGCAATTTTTTTTACTTTTTCACTTAGAACCCCCAAGTATTAGTGCCTTGAAAAAGTATTCATACCCCTTGACATTTTCCACATTTTGTCATGTTACAACCAGAAATGTATTGGGATTTTATGTGATAGACCAACACAAAGTGGCACATAATTGTGAAGTGGAAGGAAAATGATAAATGGTTTTCAACATTTTTCACAATAAAATATGTGAAAAGTGTGGGGGGCATTTGTATGGCGCCCCCCTGAGTCAATACTTTGTAGAACCTCCTTTCTCTACAATTACAGCTGCAAGTTTTTTTGGGGATGTCTCTACCAGCTTTGCACTTCTAGAGAGGGACATTTTTGCCCATTCTTCTTTGCAAAATATCTCAAGCTCTGTCCGATTGGATGGAGAACGTCTGTGAACAGCAATTTTCAAGTCTTTCCACAGATTCTCAATGTGATTTAGGTCTGGACTGTGACTGGACCGTTCTAACACATGAATATGCTTTGATCTAAACCATTCCATTGTAGCTCTAGTTGTATGTTTGGGGTCGTTGTCCTGCTGAAAAGTGAACCTCCGCCCCAGTCTCAAGTCTTTTGCAGACTCTAACAGGTTTTCTTCTAAGATTGTCCTGTATTTGGCTCCATCCATCTTCCCATCAACTCTGATCAGCATCCCTGTCCCTGCTGAAGAAAAGCATCCCCACAACATGATGCTGCCACCACCATGTTTCACAGTGGGGATGGTGTGTTCAGGGTGATGTGCAGTGTTAGTTTTCCCCCACACATAGCGTTTTGCATTCAGGCAAAAAAGTTCAATTTTGGTCTCATCTGACCAGAGCACCTTCTTCCACATGTTTGCTGTGTCCCCCACATGGCTTCTCACAAACTACAAATGGGACTTCTTATGGTTTTCTTTTAACAATGTCTTTCTTCTTGCCACTCTCCCATAAAGGTCAGATTTGTGGAGAACACGACTAATAGTTGTCCTGTGGACAGATTCTCCCACCTGAGCTGTGGATCTCTGCAGCTCCTCCAGAGTTACCATGGACCTCTTGGCTCTTCTCTAATGAATGCTCTCCTTGCCCGGCCGGTCAGTTTAGTTGAACGGCTATGTCTTGGTAGGTTTGCAGTTGTGCCATATTCTTTCCATTTTCTGAAAGCTTGAGATATTTTTTTTATAACCTAACACTGCTTTAACCACTTCAGCCCCGGAAGGATTTGCCCCCTTAACCAGGCCATTTTTTGTGATCCGGCACTGTGTCGCTTTGACTGACAATTGTGCTGTCCTGCGGCGGCTGCACCCAAACAAAATTGACGTCCTTTTTTTCCCACAAATAGAGATTTCTTTTGGTGGTATTTGAACACCTTTGGAGTTTTTATTCTTTTGCACTATAAACAAAAAAAGACTGACAGTTTTGAAAAAATTTTTTTTTTTAAATTTCTGATATAATACATATCCCCCCCCCCCCCAAAAAAAAAATATAAAAAAAAAAAAATATCGCAATAAGTGTAAATTGATTGGTTTGTGCAAAAGTTATCTACAAACTATGGGGTAGATTTAGGGACTTTTATTTATTGTTTTTACTAGTAATGGCGGTGATCTGCGACATTGCGGCAGACAAATCTGACCCCAAATTACACTTTTTTGGGGACCAGTGACATTATTACATTGATCAGTGCTATAAAAAACGCACTGATCAATGTATAAATGGCACTGGCAGGGAAGGGGTTAACACTGGGGGGGGGGGGGGGCCAATCAAGGGGTTAAGTGTGTTCCCTTGGTGTGTTCTAACTGTAGGGGGGATGGGCTGCAAGGGACATGACAGAGATCACTGGGAACAGAAGATCTCTGACATGTCATCTGGCAGAACAGGGAATCGCCAGTTACCCGTTCTGCCTCTGTGCATAACGATCGCGGGTCGCCGGCGACCATCAAGTCCTCCGGACCCACGGGCAACGCTCCCGCAGGGCGCGCCAACTATCTCCTGTGCAAAGACTGACATACACCTACGGCGGTTAGCGCAGAAGAGCCAACCCGCTGCAGTATAATGACGGCGGCTGGTCGGAAAGCGGTTACACTTCTCCACAACTTTATTCCTGACCTGTCTGGTGTGTTCCTTGGCCTTCATGATGCTGTTTGTGCACTAAGGTTCTCTAACAAACCTATGAGGGCTTCACAGAACAGCTGTATTTATACTGAGATTAAATTACACACAGGTGGACTCTATTTACTAATTAGGTGACTTCTGAAGGCAATTGGTTCCACTGGATTTTAGTTAGGGGTATCAGAGTAAAGGGGGCTGAATACAAATGTACCCCCCACACTTTTCACATATTTATTTGTAAAAAAAAAATTAAAACCATTTATCATTTTCCTTGCACTTCACAATGATGTGCCACTTTGTGTTGGTCTATCACATAAAATCCCAATAAAATACATTTACGTTTTTGGCGTTCAGCTCCGCCGAGTCCCTCCGAACTCCGCGGCGCCATATTTAAAACTACACACTAAACTTGTGTATGTCGGCGGCGATCATGTAATGGACACTGGGGGCAAGGCTGCACTGACCACTGGGGCAAGGCTGCAGATGAACACTGATGAGGCTGCATTGATGGGCATTTTAATGTAAGTTTTTTTTTTTTTTTCCTTAAACTTCCCTCCCAAAAGTTTTTTTCCTTAAAATTCCCTCCTAAACTTGGGGTGCGTGTTATACGCCGGCGCGTGTTATACGCTGATAAATACGGTATATCTGAATATCGATTGATATCTTGAATATTTTTGATTGATCAATCTTGATGAACTGATGGACTATCTAATTTCTCAACACCCCGAAAATGCCAAGGACTGTAAAAATATCCCCCAAATACCCCCTTTTCGGAAAGCAGACAGATATTTAGACAGTCCGAGGTATTTAGTAAGAGGCACGGCGAGTTTTTTTTTTAAATTGTCATTTTTTTTGTCTCAATTTTTTGAAAAATAAAGAAATTAAATAAAATCAGTTTTTTTTTTTTTTTTTTACATACTGTCACCAGTGCAGTACAATGTCATCATATGACTTGTGTGTTAGGCTCGGTTCACACATGGGCGGCACGACTTGCAGGTCGCCTCAGCGAGGCGACCTGCAAACGACTGCCGGGGCGACTTGCGAGACGACTTCTGCATAGAAGTCTATGCAAGTCGCCCCAAGTCGCCCCCAAAGTAATACAGGAACCTTTTTCTAAGTCGGAGCGACTTGCGTCGCTCCGATTAGAACGGTTCCATAGCACAGAACGGGAGGCGACTTGTCAGGCGACTAGGTCGCCTGACAAGTCGCCCCAGTGTGAACCGAGCCTTAGTGATAATAAATATGGACTGGTGACAGTAAAGAAAAAAAAAACATTTTTTATTACATTTTGTATACATTTAGTAATGAACCTTTTTTTCTGTCTCGGTGCCGTTCACAGTCACGCCCAGTCCCTATGATGGACATAACACAGGTCCAATGGTGGGACTGGGCGTGACTGTGAACGGCGCCGAGAAGAGCCGAGAACCCTCGGCTATGTGTATCTCGGCTCCGCCCAGTCACTGTGTTCTCGGCGACGCTCGTTCAGCTGCGCCGAGTCCCTACGAACTCCGCGGCGCCATATTTAAAACTACACGCTATGTGAATGTCGGTGGCAATCGCAGCGATCGCTCCGATAGATCACATAATAGCGGGGATCGCCGTATAACACGCACCCCTGATTTTCCCCTGATTTTAAGGGGGAAAAAAGTGCGTGTTATACGCCGATAAATACGGTATATCATAGTTTGTGGACTCTATCCATTTTCTACAGACTAAATAGAATACACTGATTTGGGTAATTCTCACCAAAGGAATGTAGCAGATTACATTTTGACTTGAATTTATGAAAAAAGATTATTTATTTGCTAAATGTTATGACAGAAACAAAGAAACATTTTTTTATTTTTTTTTTAATTTTGGATATTTTTTCATTTACATAGCAAAAAAAAAAATATAAACCCATTGGTGAATAAATACCACCAAAAGAAAGCTCTATTTGTGTGAAAAAAAAAAATGATACAAATTTCATTTGGGTATGTGTTGCATGACCGCATAATTACCAGTTAAAGTAGTGCAGTGCTGAATAGCAAAAAATGGCCTGGTCATGAAGAGGGGGGAGGGGGGGGTAAAACCTTCCGGAGGTCAAGTCGTTAAAAAGTTGTTGCAGTCGAAAGAGCGGGGATTCATTTTGTTTTAATTTTTTTTTTATAAATCAGTTCCTGATCACTTCTGTATTTTAGAACAAAGAGACACCGGCAGACAGGATCTCTTCACACTTGTAAAGTTTAATCGGGTCATTTAGATACACAATTTAGATACTTTATGGTAAAATCGTTTCTATATCATTTCATATTCTACAATGTGTACAAAATCTACAGATCAGTAATCTATCAGTCTAAGCCATATTGCACATCATACTTTACAGACTTGACCTACAAAACTATTTTTTATTGATTTTTTTGCTTTTTTTTTTATGACGGGATAAGCCGCAGTCCTCCACCCACATAGGGGGGACTACAAGTCCCAGCATTCCCAGGTACCCCACAGCATGCTGGAACCTGTAGGCGGTTGGGGTGCTGTAGGATGTAGAATCTCAGTGGTAGGCCGATCCCACGCGGTTTATTTGTACGTAAAACTTTTGACGTGACACAGATTTGTTACTATTTACATTTAATGGAAGCGGCGACACTCTATACAGCAGGGGGGAGGCAACCTGGGGGACCTCCAGCTGTTGTGGAACTACATTTCCCATGAGGCATTGCAAGGCTGGCAGTTCCAATTACTCCCAGAGGCATGAGTTCTGCAGCAGCTGGAGAGCCCCAGGTTCCCTACCCCTGCTATACAGTGACTGTGATCATGTGACCTGCGTCCCTCAGATTGATTTATTAACCACTTTAAGGACCAGCCTCGTTTTGGATTTTAGGTGATTTTAGGTGTTTACATGTTTAAAACTGTTTGCTAGAAAATTACTTAGAACCCCCAAACATTATATATGTTTTTTTTTTTTCGAACACCCTAGAGAAAAAAATGGCGGTCGTTGCAATTATTTTTTTTTGCACCGTATTTGCGCAGCGGTCTTATATGCGCACTTTTTTGGGAAAAAATTCACCTTTTTGAATAAAAAAATAAGACAACAGTAAAGTTAGCCCAATTTTTTTTTTATATTGTGAAATATAATGTTACGCCAAGTAAATTGATACCCAACATGTCACGCTTCAAAATTGGAATGGCGTCAAACTTTTACCCTCAAAAATCTCCATAGGCGACGTTTAAAAAATTCTACAGGTTGCGTGTTTTGCGTTACAGAGGAAGTCTAGGGCTAGAATTATTGCTCTCGCTCTACCGGTCGCGGCGATACCGCACATGTGTGGTTTGACCACCGTTTTCATATGCGGGCGCTACTAGCGTATGCGTTCGCTTCTGCGCGCGAGCTCGTCGGGACAGGGGGTTTTTAAAAAAAATTATTTATTTTACATTATTTTATTTATTTTTACACTGTTTAAAAAAAAAAAAAATGTGTCACTTTTATTCCTATTACAAGGAATGTAAACATAGAAAAAAGCATGACAGGACCTCTTAAATAGGAGATCTGGGGTCAAAAAGACCTCAGATCTCATATTTACACTTAAATGCAAAAAAAAAAAAAAAAAAAGTAATTTAAAAAAATGACATTAAAAAAATATGCCTTTAAGAGGCTTGGGCGGAAGTGACGTTTTGACGTCACTTCCGCCCAGCAGTGTCATGGAGACGACTGGGCGCCATCTTAGCCTCACTCGTCTCCAAGCACAGCACTGAGAAGGAAGCGATCGCCTCCCCCGCTACCGACGGCTCCGGTAAGCGGCGGAGGGCACCGGATTGCGGCGGGAGGGGGGGCCCCCTCTCCCGCCACCGATAAAAATGATCTTGCGGCGAACCTGCCGCAGGGACCACTTTTATCAGAAAGCCGACTGCCGCACGAAAACGGGGATACCGGGGTTATGGCAGCTAGCTGCTACTATAACAACGATATCCGCCGGCAAAAGTTGGACGTACATCGGCATGCGGCGGTCCGGAAGTAGTTAAAGGGCCAGTCCAGCCGGAACGTCTATCTCAGGGCCTTCTTTAATTTTGATTGGGCCCTGGGCAAACATTTTCTTGCCCCCCCCCTCCATTCTGAGACATACAAAAAATAGCAGGTAGACTCAAAATCAGTTTACTGCAGCAGATCACGCAGCGATTGCAATTGTTTGCCAGAGGTTACAGCCTATCCTTACTGCTCACTGGCTGGTTTCTAGAGTTTACAACACATAATTTCTGCTTGCCGATTGGTTGCTAGAGGTAATGTACATTATTAGCGCTCACTAATTGGTTGCTAGGGGTTACAGCACATCATTACCAGTTACTGATTGGTTGCTAGAGATTAAAGCAGATCACTACTGTTCGCTGATTGGTTGCTAGAGGTTAATGCACATCATTACCTCTCACTGAGCAGTGGAGCAATCCCAAATAATTGAGCAAGTAAAGGGGCACATTAATACACATACTACAGGAGAGTGTCAGAGAGTGCAGACATACTACAGGAGAGGTTCAGAGACTGCGGACATACTGCAGGAGACAATCAGAGACTGCGGACATACTGCAGGAGGCAATCAGAGACTGCGGACATACTGCAGGAGATTACCAGAGACTGCGGACATACTGCAGGAGACAATCAGAGACTGCGGACATACTGCAGGAGACAATCAGAGACTGCGGACATACTGCAGGAGACAATCAGAGACTGCGAACATACTGCAGGAGACAATCAGAGACTGCGGACATACTGCAGTAGACAATCAGAGACTGCGGATATACTGCAGGAGACAATCAGAGACTGCGGACATACTGCAGGAGACAATCAGAGACTGCGGACATACTGCAGGAGACAATCAGAGACTGCGGACATACTGCAGGAGATTACCAGAGACTGCGGACATACTGCAGGAGACAATTAGAGACTGCGGACATAGTGCAGGAGATTACCAGAGACTGCGGACATACTGCAGGAGATTACCAGAGACTGCGGACATACTGCAGGAGACAATCAGAGACTGCGGACATACTGCAGGAGACAATCAGAGACTGCGGACATAGTGCAGGAGATTACCAGAGACTGCGGACATACTGCAGGAGATTACCAGAGACTGCGGACATACTGCAGGAGACAATCAGAGACTGCGGACATACTGCAGGAGATTACCAGAGACTGCGGACATACTGCAGGAGACAATCAGAGACTGCGGACATAGTGCAGGAGATTACCAGAGACTGCGGACATAGTGCAGGAGATTACCAGAGACTGTGGACATACTGCAGGAGACAATCAGAGACTGTGGACATACTGCAGGAGACAATCAGAGACTGTGGACATACTGCAGGAGATTACCAGAGACTGCAGACATACTGCAAGAGATTACCAGAGACTGCGGACATACTGCAGGAGACAGAGACTGCGGACATACTGCAGGAGATTACCAGAGACTGCGGACATACTGCAGGAGACAATCAGAGACTTCAGACATACTGCAGGAGATTACCAGAGACTGCGGACATACTGCAGGAGACAATCAGAGACTGCAGACATTATACAGGAGATGGTCAGAGAACTTTCAGCAATGCACAGCTTTACAGTTGAATAACACAGCTCAGGGTTTAAACATTCAGGCATTTTACGGGTGTAAGGACATACCTGGCCAGCCAAACTCACTACATACATTCAGGTGTGTGGGCGGGGCTTCCACTCTCTGCTCTCACTACAACAGCCGGGAGCTCACTGATGCTTTGTTGGGGGGCCCGCGTCACCCATGAATTGGGGCCCCGATGACAGCTTTGCGGAGCGCACAGAGGACACGGGAGGATGTATTCCCACGCTAGCCAGCTGTGAGGGACGGGGCCGGGAGCTCCACTGACGCTCTGACCCTGCCCACGTGCAGCCTGTGTACTCGGAATAGAGAGTCTGTAGTGAGAGCCAGTGATCGGAGTGGGAGTGTCATTGGAGCTCCCGGCCCCGCCCCCAGAACTCTGTATTCACCAGCCAGTATAGAGGGGGTGGGGCCGGGAGCTCCACTGACGCTCCCACTGGCTCTCACTACAGACGCTCTTTTCCGAGTACACAGGCTGCACGTAGGCGGGGTCAGAGCGTCAGTGGAGCTCCTGGCCCCGCCCTCTCTCAGCTGGCTAGTGCGGAATACATCCTCCCGTATCCTCTGTGCGCTCTGCAAAGCCGTCATCGGGGCCCCAATTCACGGCTAATGCGGGCCCCCCAACAAAGATTGGGCCCAGGGCAATTGCCCCGTTTGTCCTGCGCTAAAGACGGCCCTGCCTGGATGGCTTAGACATTTGTGGACAACGCTGGAGAGAGATGGGGATCAGGTAAGAAATTAGGGGGTTCTGGGGAAGCTGCTACAAAGAAAAGGTTTTTTTTATCTTAATGCAATGCATTAAGATTAAAAAAACCTTCTGGATTAATCCTTTAAGCATTGCTCGCCACCAGTTGCCCCACCCAGCCCCTACTCCGCCCCTAAACACGCCCTCGTAAATTATCCCATGAAAGGACAGTTAAATGTTTTATGCAGAATTAAGTTACAAAAATAAATATGAACAACTTTATTAGTGCCCATCAGTACAGCCTCATCAGTGCATGGGGATCACACAGAGCGGGGATCTCCCGCTGTAACACAGCTTGGATCTGAAACCCTGGCCGCTGTCAAAGTCCCGCCTTCTATTAAAGATGTCACATTGCTTAAATTTCCCAGCATTGGACCAGTGTGTTGTCTATCATAGGAGCTGGTCCAGGAGGCGGAACTTTGACAGCGGCTGGTATTTACAGATCCAAGCTGGGTCACTGTGGAAGATCCCCGCTCTGTGTGATCCGACCGGCTCTCCTCTTTCTCTCCTCTCCCCACAGTTTCTGGCTGATCGCTGGGAAGAGAATAGGCGTCCATCCCTCTCCTCCAATTCACACTCGCCTTCACATTATTTCCACTCGCCAAATGTGACTAGGCGAGTGGAAATTCTGATGGCTGTCATTATATAGGAATATTATTGAGCTCTCTATACTGGAAGATTGTTCTAGGGACACCACAGTTTCTGGCCGATCGCTGGGAGGAGAATAGGCGTCCGTCCCTCTCCTCCAATTCACACTCGCCTTCACATTATGTCCACTCGCCAAATGCGAGTAGGGGAGTGGAAATTTTGAGGGCTGTCATTATATAGGAATATTATTGAGCTCTCTATACTAGAAGATTGTTCTAGGGACACCACAGTTTCTGGCACATCGCTGGGAAGAGAATAGGCGTCCGTCCCTCTCCTCCAATTCACACTCGCCTTCACATTATTTCCACTCGCCAAATGCGAGTAGGGGAGTGGAAATTCTGATGGCTGTCATTATATAGGAATATTATTGAGCGCTCTATACTGGAAGGTTGTTCTAGGGACACCAGTAATTTATTCACAGCCTATCAACAGTGGGAAGAAATGTTACAGGCAGAGACGATTGTAGCAATTTATCCAGCAAACTCTGAAGTTTTAGTAGCCAGTTCCACTGTGTATTGCAGCGTTTCTCAACCTTATTTCAGTCAAGGCACCCTCCAAAATTATGGACAGTCTTGAGGCACCTCATTCTAAAATGTAAGACCCCTTTCACACTGAGGCGCTTTCACGCTAAAAAAAGCTCATGAAAACCTATTTTCATTAAAGTCAATGAATGCTTTTCACACTGGGGCAGTGCACTGGCAGAGCGGTGAAAAAACGCCCCTCTCCATTGAAATGAATAGAAAGCACTTCAAAAGCGCCTGAAAAGCTCTTTAAAAGTGCTCAGTGTTTTACTGGCAGTTTACAAGCACCTCAGTGTGAAAGGGGCCTATCAGTTTTACTTAATGCAGCAACATCCCAACATTGGAGGTGATTTATTCTTCCAAAGCAAATACACTTTTGCAAACTGGTACTGACTAGTATTCCAATGTTTCTCTTCTCCCTCAGTTTTTTTTTTCCATCACTCAGCCGACACCCCAAAGCTGATTGAGAGGGGCAAGGGGGGTCAAACAAGGATGCTATGTAGGCAACATCCTCCTTATCAGCTGATGATGTCATTGGTCATCAGGTAGAAGGTCGTAATGGTGCACAATGAGAACCTGTGGCTTTGTGACACTATAAGGAAGGCTTCATCCACCCGCCAGCTTGTATACAATTTTTTGGCAATTTTTAGGCATTTTGCCAAGGCACCCCTGGAGAAACCTCAGGGCACCCTGGTTGAAAAAGGCTGCTCTATTGATTAGAAGCCAGTGAAACATTTGGGCCTCATACACACGGACGTTTTAAAAAACGTGCTGTAAAGCTTAAAAACACGATTTTATTAGTGTTTTGATTTGGCGTCAATGCGTGTTCAACGTCGTTTGTAAGCGTTTTTTTTAAAAAAGACATCCTTCTGCTATTTTCCACTCCCAAATTACTCACATAAACATTTTTACAGCTTAAAAACGCTGACGCTAAAAAAACGTCGGTATAGCGCTGATGCGCGTTTATGAGCTTTTTTCGGCATCAAAACAGCTCTAGCGCTGGAGCCTCAGAATGCGCTGGTCCTTGGTTTTTTTTGGATCTTAAAAACGACCTTGCCTGTTACAGCTAAAAAACGGCATGGAGTGTATGAGCCCACTGAATAACACGGAGTGGCGTTCTTAAAGCGGTTGTATACTTTTTTTTTTTTTACTTTTACCTACAGGTAAGCCTATAATAATGCTTACCTGTAGGTAAAAAAAATATCTCCTAAACCTGTACGGTTTAGGAGATATTACCCTCGCAATGAGCCGCTGACTGCAGTGGCACATGCGCACAGGGGATTCTTGGCAGACAGCCCGGAAAACTCCAGAGCTTGCCGGACAGAAGTCTCCCGCGCGCATGCGCGAGAGTGATGACATCGCGGCTCTGGCCACTCACAGCGCCGGAGCCGCGATATCCGGAAGACACGCCGAGGGGAAATGTCAGCTCCCTTGGCGTGGACCGGGTGAGATGCCGGCGCCTCGTTCTAAGGTAAGTATCTCATAATGAGCTAGTATGCGGTGCATACTAGCTCATTATGCCTTTTCCCTTGCAGGTGTAGAAAAAAACCAAAAAAAAACAGCGGGTATACAACCGCTTTAAGCAGCAAAAAAAGCACAAAAAATCCGCTGTTAAAACGTCCGTGTGTATGAGGCCTATATAACTCATTTAGGAATCCTGCAAACCTTTTGGTACCTTCATTGCTCAATTATTAGAGGTCAATGTGAGAAGTCATTTTCACAAGGCTGTTATTTTATTGCCATGGTTTTTGCAGTTGGTTTCACACAACCCACACCTCTTAGTGCAAAACTTGTGCTTTGCGGGGAAAATTCCCTTTTCTTTGGTTGCAGAGTGGGGAACCTGTATAGGTTCTCTTTTTCTCTCAGATTAGGAGGGACAGGTACAAGATTGCAGAACTCTTCTCACCTGACCAACACTTGATCAATCTAACTCTCCCCTGAAGTAGAAAACACACAGTGGTTTATATACAATTTATTTTTAAAAACCTGTAATAAAAGGTTAAAATCAAGACTCCTCAGACCGGGTCACGTTTTTCAATTTTCTGCCGTCCAGTTTTGGTCAGCCTGTGCGGACTGCAGACTCAGTTTCCTGTTCTTGGCTGCCAGGTGTGGTCTTTTGGTGTAGCCCATCTGCTTCAAGGCCCGACGTGTACCGAGTGGTTATTTCCGTGACTGTTGCCTTCCTATCACCTTGGATCAGTTTGTCAATTCTCCTCTGACCTTTGACATCAACAAGGCATTTTCGTTCACACAACCGCCGCACACTGGATATTTTCTCTTTTTTTCGGACCATTCTCTATAAACCCGAGAGACGGTGGTGCGTGAAAATCCCAGTAGTTCGGCGGTTTCTGAAACGCTCAGACCAGCCTGCCTGGCGCCAACAACCATGCCACGTTCAAGGTCACTTAAATCCCCTTTCTTCCCCATTCTGATGCTCGGGTTTGAACTTCACTAAGTCGTCCCCACCACGTCTAGATGCCTAAATACATTCAGTTGCTGCCATGTGATTGGCTGATTAGCAATTTGTGTTACCAAGCAATTGAACAGATGTACCTAATAAAGCGGCCGGTGAGTGTATATAGCTTACCCTTGGGATTATTCTGGCTGTGAGTAATCTGAAAAAGAAAATAGAAAAGAAGATGTTACTGTTGGAAGGTCGGGGTAATAAACCAAAAAAATCATCTTCTCTCCATCCCTCCTCATCATCTGAACCCGGCAATGCCGTGATCGCGGGTCCCGTGGACTCGATACCCGCGATCGTCTCACAGTGAGGAAGAACGGGGAAATGCTAATGTAAACAAGCATCTTCCCGTTCTGCCTAATGACACTGTCACTGATCTCTGCTCCCTGTAATCGGGAGTGGTGATCAGTGTCGAGTCACACGTAGCCCCTCCCCCCTACAGTTAGAATCACTTCCTAGGACACACTTAACCCCTACAGCGCCACCTAGTGTTTACCCCTTCACTGCCAGTCACATTTACACAGTATTCAATGCCTTTTTAATTGCACTGATCACTGTATAAATGTGAATGGTCCCAAAATCGCGCCAAAAGTGTCCGATCTGTCCACCATAATGTCACAGCCCCGATAGAAACCGCTGATCGCTGCCATTACTAGTATAAAAAAAAAATATTAATAAAAATGCCATAAAACTATCCCCTATTCTGTAGACACTATAACTTTTGTGCAAACCAATCAATAAACGCTTTTTCAGATTTTTTTGACTGAAAATATGTAGAAGAATACGTATCGGCCTAAACTAAGGAAAAAAAATGTTTTGATATATATTTTTTGGGGGATATTTATTATAGCAAAAAGTAAAAAATAATGCGTTTTTTTTTTTTCAAAATTGTCTCTCTGTTTTTGTTTATAGCGCAAAAAATATAAACCGCAGAGGTGATCAAATACCATCAAAAGAAAGCTCTATTTGTGGGGTGAAAAAAAACATCAATTTTGTTTGGGAGCCACGTCGCACGACCGCGCAATTGTTAGTTAAAGCGACGCAGTGCCGATTCGCAAAAAGTGCTCTGGTCTTTGGGCAGCCAAATGGTCCGGGGCTTAAATGGTTAATGTGTTCAAAAACTTGAGTGGTTCTGATGACTTTTCATCTTGGCAAACAATCCGAAACTCATCCGTTCCTCTAAAGACACTTTCACACGATCTGTCCGATTAGATCCACCTGTCAGGTTTTGAGGCGGACCTGATCAGACCTTGCAGCCTCCTATAGAGCGGTGTCCGCTGACGCCCGCCGCTAGGGTTGCACCGATACCACTTTTTTAAGACCGAATACAAGTACGATACTTTTTTCCACGTACTCGCCAAGACCAATTACTGATACTTTTTTGTAATGTCAAGTGACGGTTTTCAAAGCACAATACAGACGAACGATATCTTTTTTTATAATTATGAAGACTGAAGGGAACTGATTTGCAGCAATGACAGGTGGCACTGACTGATGAGCACTGATTTGTGGCAATGATGGCTGGCACTTATGGGCACTGATATGTAGCACTTACTGATGGGCACTTATATGCGGCACTGATGGCTGGCACTGACTGATGGGCACTGATTTGCGGCAATGATGGCTGGCACTGATATGTGGCACTGACTGATGGGCACTGATTTGCGGCAATGATGGCTGGCACTGATATGCGGCACTGACTGATGGGCACTGATTTGCGGCAATGATGGGTGGCACTTATGGGCTCTGATATGTGGCACTTACTGATGGGCACTGATTTACAGCACTGATTGGTGGCACGTATGGGCACTAATAGGTGGCACTTATGGGCAATGATAGGTCAAACTGATTGGCAGGCAGTGGCGCTGAAATGCAGCACTGATAATTGCTGGCAGCCTGGCATGATGAAATTAAATCGATAAAGAGTAGAGTATACAAGAGCCCATCTTTATACACCCTGCACTCAACCCCAGTAATGGCCCGTACACACGATCCGAATATCGTACGACAGATCGTATGACCGTTTTCGCTTAATAATCGCAAGTAGAAATAGAATAGGTTAAGTCACGAAAATTCTTGTACGACTGAAAAAAAAAAAAAAAATCAGAAGTGATGTCATGTGTTGTAATGTATTTGTATTGTATTTTTCGGACAACAAGTATACTGACTAAACGAAAATCGTACGATGTGGAATCGTACAAGGAAAATTTTCGCGCATGCCCGATCGAATGATATCGGATGAACGGTCGCGATCGGCTGTCGAAAGTAGTGTACACACGATCCGAATATCGTACGATTCTTCCTCGGAGGACAGTTTTCATGCGATATTCGGAACGTGTGTACGGACCATAAGCCTAGTCAGAATGCAGTAGCGGACATCTTGTTACACCCAGCCCAAATAGTTAGTAGAGGTGCATGATTAATCGTCAAGAATCGTTATCGTGATTTTTTTCCCCCGTTGCGATCTTGACAAAAGTGTTTCACGATTCTGTCTATGCAAAGAATTCTCTGCTCTTCTGAAGCCACAGCCATCAAAAGAAAGGAAGAAAAAAAAAAAACGGGCAGTCTGCCAAGAATCACAACATTCTTTATCAGTGAAACTTAAGTATAAACATTGTTACAATTTGTCAATGGAATAGACTTTGGTGTGTAAAAGAAGAAAGTTTAACCACTTAAACACTAAACCTTTTTCTGACATTTGTTGGTTTCAAGTTAAAATCTTTTTTTTTTTTTTTTGCTAGAAAATTACTTAGAATCCCCGAACGTTATATATATTTTTTTAGTAGAGACCCTAGAGAAAAAAATGGTGGTTGTTGCAATATCACATTGTATTTGCGCAGTGGTCTTTCAAATGCAATTTTTTTGGAAAAAATTACTTTAATGAATTAAAAAAAAAAAAACTAACCAGTAAAGTTGGTGTAGCAGGTAGCACTTTCGCCTAGCAGTAAGAAGGGTCGCTGGTCGAATCCCAACCATGACGCTACCTGCATGGAGTTTGCATGTTCTCCCTGTGCCTGCGTGGGTTTCCTCCGGATACTCCGGTTTCCTCCCACACTCCAAAGACATGCTGGTAGATTAATTTGATCCTGTCTAAATTGTCTCTAGTATGTATGAATGCGAGTTAGGGACCTTAGATTGTAAGCTCCTTGAGGGTAGGGACTGATGTGAATGTACAATGTATATGTAAAGCGCTGCGTAAATTGACGGCGCTATATAAGTAACTGAAATAAAATTGGCGCAATTTTTTTTGTATAATGTGAAAGACTTTACGTTGCAAGAAACGTGATCTTTTTATTCTAAGCAAAAAAAAATTGTGATTCTCATTTTGGCCAGAATCGTGCAGCTCTGTTAGTGAACTATATGGGCTGGGTGTAACAAGATGTCCGCTGCCGCCTTGTGACTGCAGGCTTACTGAGGCCGAGTGCAGGGTGTGCGAAGATCGAGCGCCGCGGTTTACAGTCTCTGACGGAGACTCGGGCCGTCACTTCTGTTATCCATTCTGATGGGCGGCACATGCGGCTGCGACCCACATCCCTGCCCCCATAAGCTTCCCTTCCGCTGCAAGGACTCGCTCTCACTGTGCCAGGACTCGAGCTCCGTTCCACCTTCTCCACCCTCTGACTTCCGGGAGACTCGGCATGTAAAAGGTATCGGGTGAAGCATTGGGAACATTTGCCCGAGTACAAGTACTTGGGCAAATTCTCAGTATCGGCACCGATACTCAGGGCCGATCCTAGGGACACAGGCGCCTGGGTGCAGAAATATTTCTGGCGCCCCCGTGTGGGCATGGTCATCTTACCAACTCCTCCCCTTTACAAATGTTTCTATGGCAACGACTCAAACACAGAGATGTTCCCCTAAGAACTCTTCGTTACCCTGGGATCCTCCCATGATCTTTTAACAATAAAGAAAATACAGGAAGAGCGTACACTAATGAGACCTGGAGGGGAGTCTCTCTGATGCAGACAGAGCGGGCTTCTGTTAGAGAATCTGTTAGAAAGAGCCCCCAGACATAGTACAGGAGATGGTCAGAGACTGCAGACAAGGTACAGGAGATGATCAGAGACTGCAGACATGGTACAGGAGATGATCAGAGACTGCAGACATGGTACAGGAGATGGTCAGAGACTGCAGACATAGTACAGGAGATGGTCAGAGACTGCAGACATAATACAAGAGATGATCAGAGACTGCAGACATAGTACAGGAGATGATCAGAGACTGCAGACATGGTACAGGAGATGATCAGGGACTGCAGACATAATACAACAGATGGTCAGAGACTGCAGACATGGTACAGGAGCTGGTCAGAGACTACAGACATAGTACAGGAGATGGTTAGAGACTGCAGACATAGTACAGGAGATGGTTAGAGACTGCAGACATAGTACAGGAGATGGTCAGAGACTGCAGACATGATATAGGAGACGGTTAGAGACCGAAGGCTTAGTACAGGAGATGGTCAGAGACAGCAGACATAGTACAGGAGATGGTCAGAGACCGCAGACATAGTACAGGAGATGGTCAGAGACCGCACACTTAGTACAGGAGATGGTCAGAGACTGCAGACATAGTATAGGAGATGGTCCGAGACTGCAGACATAGTACAGGTGATGATCAGAGACTGCAGACATAGTACAGGAGATGATCAGAGACTGCAGACGTGGTACAGGAGATGATCAGAGACTGCAGACATGGTACAGGAGATGATCAGAGACTGCAGACATAATACAACAGATGGTCAGAGACTGCAGACATGGTACAGGAGCTGGTCAGAGACTACAGACATAGTACAGGAGATGGTTAGAGACTGCAGACATAGTACAGGAGATGGTTAGAGACTGCAGACATAGTACAGGAGATGGTCAGAGACTGCAGACATGATATAGGAGACGGTTAGAGACCGAAGGCTTAGTACAGGAGATGGTCAGAGACTGCAGACATAGTACAGGAGATGGTCAGAGACCGCAGACATAGTACAGGAGATGGTCAGAGACCGCAGACTTAGTACAGGAGATGGTCAGAGACTGCAGACATAGTATAGGAGATGGTCCGAGACTGCAGACATGATACAGGAGATGGTCCGAGACTGCAGACATAGTACAGGTGATGATCAGAGACTGCAGACATAGTACAGGAGATGGTCAGAGACTACAGACATAGTACAGGAGATGGTTAGAGACTGCAGACATAGTACAGGAGATGGTCAGAGACTGCAGACATGGTATAGGAGATGGTCCGAGACTGCAGACATAGTACAGGTGATGATCAGAGACTGCAGACATAGTACAGGAGATGGTCAGAGACTACATACATAGTACAGGAGATGGTTAGAGACTGCAGACATAGTACAGGAGACGGTCAAAGACCACAGATATAGTACAGGAGATGGTCAGAGACTGCAGACATGATATAGGAGACGGTTAGAGACTGCAGACATAGTACAGGAGATGGTCAGAGACTGCAGACAGACATAGTACAGGAGATGGTCAGAGACTGCAGACATAGTACAAGAGATGGTCAGAGACTGCAGACATAATACAGGAGATGGTCAGAGACTACAGACATAGTACAGGTGATGATCAGAGACTGCAGACATAGTACAGGAGATGGTCAGAGACTGCAGACATGGTACAGGAGCTGGTTAGAGACTACAAACATAGTACAAGTGATGGTCAGAGACTGCAGACATAATACAGGAGATGGTCAAAGACTGCAGACATAGTACAGGAGATGGTCAAAGACTGCAGACATAGTATGGGAGATGGTCAGAGACTGCAGACATACTACAGGAGATGGTCCGAGACTGCAGACATACTACAGGAGATGGTCCGAGACTGCAGACTAAGGATGAGCTCACTTGCAGAGCCCACCAGGAAGTCGGCAATGCTCAGCGCTAATCGCAGGCAGTGACACATTTCCCAATCTCTGCAGCCGCACATTGGGAAATGTCTCACTGCCTGTGATTAGCGCTGTGCAGTGCCGACTTCCTGGCAGGCTCGGCACGTGCAGCTTGCGAACACGCTGGAGCTCATCCTTACTGCAGACATAGTACAGGAGATGGTCCATTAGACCCCTTTCACACTGGAGGCGTTTTTCAGGCGCTTCAGTGTTAAAAATAGCACCTGGAAAAAGCCCTATCTACAATCCCAGTGTGAGAGCCCGAATGCTTTCACACTGGAGCAGAGCACTGGCACGACGTCCAAAAAATTCCTGCAAGTAGCTTCTTTGAGTCGCTTTAGGAGCGGTGTATACACCGCTCCTAAAGCTCCTAAAGCGCCCTTGCCCATTGAAATCAATGGGCAGTGCCTACAAAGCGCCTCCGCAGTTGCGCCTTTGAACCCTTTAGTGGGGGTTAAATGTACCTCTAAAGCGACGGTAAAGTGCCACTAAAAGTAGCGGCGCATTACCGCCAACGCCCCCGCACTGTCAGTGTGAAAGAGCTCTTAGTACATCTCATTATACATCATATCTGTAGATGGACTACTGAGGTGCAGGAAGGGACAGGGGCTGTGTATCCTATGTAATCTATCATGCCATAAAACATCTCCTAGCAGGGGCAGCCCAGAGCACATGTAAAGGTGTGCTGGGGATACCATTCCCACACACAGCACACTGAACACTGTGATCACCTCGGTTCTCTCTCCTTGCAGCCCCAGATAGAGATGGGAAGGGGAGGCATTCCAACTGGAGTTGGTGGAGACAGTGCGGGATCCCAGTGTGAGGAATTCATTCCCACACATCAGCACTCAGCAGCCACTGACTAGAACCCTCATGTCAGGAAGAAGAGCGCCCCTCTCCCCGAGCACTGCCAGGCTGGACGGGCTGCCCTACACTCACCCTAGTGTTCTGGATGGACACTCACAAGGAGAGAAGGAGGGAGGAGAGAACTCTGGCACTATGGCGCCCCCTCCTCTGCAGGCGCCCGGGTGCAAAGCACCCTGCGCACCCCGGGTAGGATCGGCCCTGGTAGGGATGGTGTTCTTAGGGTCATAATCAGCATTTTTCTTCCTCCAAACACGGTGAGTCAAGTTAATACCAAAGAGCTCAATTTTGGTCTTGTCTGACCACAGCACTTTCTCCCAATCCTAATCTGAATCATTTAGATGTTCATTGGAAAAACTTCAGATGGGCCTTTACATGTGCCTTCTTGAGGAGGGGACCTTGTGGGTGCTGCAGGATTTCAATCCACGGCTACATATTGTGTTAACATCGGTTTGTTTGGTGACTGTGGTACCAATTGCCTTGAAATCATGCACAAACTTCTCCCGTGTAGTTCTTGGCGGATCCCTCACTTTTCTCATGATCATCCTCACCCCATGAGGCAAAACCTTGCATGGAGCTTCAGACTGAGCAATTGATGGTTATTTTGTATTTCTTCCATTTGCGAATAATCGCTTAAAGAGTTGTCACCAAACTTCTTGCTGATGGTCTTGTAGCCCATTTCAGCCTTGTGCAGGTCTACAATCTTATTCCTGACGTCCTTGCACAGCTCTTTGGTCTTGGCCGTGATCAGGCCCGGATTTACACCCTTTACCACCGCAAGGCCGGGTCCTTCAATGCGGCCCCCCCCCACAAACACACACACACACCACACCATCATTCTCGTCCTTTATCGATGACTGCTACAATAGATCGATTAAAAACATATCTCCACTATATACTCCCCCCTCAATCATCTCTATATACTCCCCTCTATCGTCTCTATATACTCCCCTCTATCATCTCTATAAACACCCATCTATCATCTCTATATACAGGTATACAGGCAGGCCAGGACGGTATACAGGCAGGCTAGGACGGTATACAGGCAGGCTAGGACGGTATACAGGCAGGCCAGGGCGGTATACAGGCAGGACAGGACGGTATACAGGCAGGCTAGGACGATATACAGGTAGGCTAGAACGGTATACAGGCAGGCTAGGACGGTATACAGGCAGGCCAGGGCGGTATACAGGCAGGCTAGGACGGTATACAGGCAGGCTAGGACGGTATACAGGCAGGCTAGGATGGTATACAGGCAGCCCAGGACAATATACAGGCAGGCTAGGACGGTATACAGGCAGGCCAGGACAATATACAGGCAGGCTAGGACGGTATACAGGCAGGCCAGGACGGTATACAGGCAGGCCAGGATGGTATACAGGCAGGCTAGGACGGTATACAGGCAGGCTAGGACGATATACAGGCAGGCTAGGACGATATACAGGCAGGCTAGGACAATATACAGGCAGGCCAGGACAGTATACAGGCAGGCTAGGACGGTATACAGGCAGGCTAGGACGATATACAGGCAGGCTAGGACGGTATACAGGCAGGCTAGGACGGAATACAGGCAAGCAAGGACGGTATACAGGCAGGCTAGGACGATATACAGGCAGGCTAGGACGGTATACAGGCAGGCTAGGACGGTATACAGGCAGGCCAGGATGGTATACAGGCAGGCTAGGATGGTATACAGGCAGGCTAGGATGGTATACAGGCAGGCCAGGACAATATACAGGCAGGCTAGTACGGTATACAGGCAGGCTAGGACGGTATACAGGCAGGCCAGGATAATATACAGGCAGGCCAGGACGGTATACAGGCAGGCTACGACGGTATACAGGCAGGCTAGGACGGTATGTAGGCAGGCTAGGAAGCTATACAGGCAGGCTAGGACGGTATACAGGCAGGCTAGGACGGTATACAGGCAGGCCAGGCCGGAATACAGGCAGGCTAGGACGATATACAGGTAGGCTAGAACGGTATACAGGCAGGCTAGGATGGTATACAGGCAGGCCAGGGCGGTATACAGGCAGGCTAGGACGGTATACAGGCAGGCCAGGATGGTATACAGGCAGGCTAGGACGGTATACAGGCAGGCTAGGATGGTATACAGGCAGCAGAGGACAATATACAGGCAGGCTAGGACGGTATACAGGCAGGCCAGGACGGTATACAGGCAGGCCAGGACGGTATACAGGCAGGCTAGGACAGTATACAGGCAGGCTAGGACGATATACAGGCAGGCTAGGACGATATACAGGCAGGCTAGGACGGTATACAGGCAGGCCAGGACAATATACAGGCAGGCTAGGACGGTATACAGGCAGGCCAGGACAGTATACAGGCAGGCCAGGACAATATACAGGCAGGCCAGGACAGTATACAGGCAGGCCAGGACAGTATACAGGCAGGCTAGGACGGTATACAGGCAGGCTAGGACGGTATATAGGCAGGCTAGGAAGCTATACAGGCAGGCTAGGACGGTATACAGGCAGGCCAAGACAATATACAGGCAGGCTAGGACAGTATACAGGCAGACTAGGACGGTATACAGGCAGGCTAGGATGGTATACAGGCAGGCCAGGACAATATACAGGCAGGCTAGGACGGTATACAGGGAGGCTAGGACGGTATACAGGCAGGCTAGGACGATATACAGGCAGGCTAGGACGGTATACAGGCAGGCCAGGACAATACACAGGCAGGCCAGGACAACACACAGGCAGGCTAGGACGGTATACAGGCAGGCCAGGACAATATAAAGGCAGGCTATGACGGTATACAGGCAGGCTAGGACGGTATACAGGCAGGCCAGGACAATACACAGGCAGGCCAGGACTGTATACAGGCAGGCCAGGACAATATACAGGCAGGCTATGACGGTATACAGGCAGGCTAGGACGATATACAGGCAGGCTAGGACGGTATACAGGCAGGCCAAGACAATATACAGGCAGGCTAGGACAGTATACAGGCAGACTAGGACGGTATACAGGCAGGCTAGGATGGTATACAGGCAGGCCAGGACAATATACAGGCAGGCTAGGACGGTATACAGGGAGGCTAGGACGGTATACAGGCAGGCTAGGACGATATATAGGCAGGCAAGGATGGTATACAGGCAGGCCAGGACAATACACAGGCAGGCCAGGACAATACACAGGCAGGCTAGGACGGTATACAGGCAGGCCAGGACAATATAAAGGCAGGCTATGACGGTATACAGGCAGGCTAGGACGGTATACAGGCAGGCCAGGACAATACACAGGCAGGCCAGGACGGTATACAGGCAGGCCAGGACAATAGACAGGCAGGCTATGACGGTATACAGGCAGGCTAGGACGATATACAGGCAGGCTAGGAGGGTATACAGGCAGGCCAGGACGGTATACAGGCAGGCTAGGACAGTATACAGGCAGGCTAGGACAGTATACAGGCAGGGTAGGACGATATACAGGCAGGCTAGGACGATATACAGGCAGGCTAGGACAATATACAGGCAGGCTAGGACGGTATACAGGCAGGCTAGAACGGTATACAGGCAGGCTAGAACGATATACAGGCAGGCTAGGACAGTATACAGGCAGGTTAGGACGATATACAGGCAGGCTAGGACGGTATACAGGCAGGCTAGAACAGTATACAGGCAGACTAGAACGATATACAGGCAGGCTAGGAGGGTATACAGGCAGGCTAGGACGGTATACAGGCAGGCTAGGACAGTATACAGGCAGGCTAGAAAAGTATACAGGCAGGCTAGGACGATATACAGGCAGGCTAGAACAGTATACAGGCAGGCTAGGACGATATACAGGCAGGCTAGGACAATATACAGGCATGCTAGGACGGTATACAGGCAGGCTAGGACGGTATACAGGCAGGCTAGAACGATATACAGGCAGGCTAGAACGGTATACAGGCAGGTTAGGACGATATACAGGCAGGCCAGGACGGTATACAGGCAAATCAGGACAGTATACAGGCAGGCTAGAACAGTATACAGGCAGGCCAGGACGATATACAGGCAGGCCAGGATGGTATACAGGCAGGCTAGAAAGGTATACAGGCAGGCTAGGACGGTATACAGGCAGGCTAGGACGGTATACAGGCAGGCTAGGACGGTATACAGGCAGGCTAAGACGGTATACAGGCAGGCTAGGACGGTATACAGGCAGGCTAGGACGGTATACAGGCAGGCTAGGACGGTATACAGGCAGGCTAGGACGATATACAGGCAGGCCAGGACGGTATACAGGCAAGCCAGGATGGTATACAGGCAGGCTAGAACGGTATACAGGCAAGCTAGGACGGTATACAGGCAGGCTAGGACGGTATACAGGCAGGCTAGGACGGTATACAGGCAAGCTAGGACGGTATACAGGCAGGCTAGGACGGTATACAGGCAGGCTAGGATGGTATACAGGCAGGCTAGGACGGTATACAGGCAGGCTAGGACGATATACAGGAAGGCTAGGACGGTATACAGGCAGGTTAGGACGATATACAGGCAGGCTAGGACGGTATACAGGCAGGATAGTACAGTATACAGGCAGACTAGAACGATATACAGGCAGGCTAGGACGGTATACAGGCAGGCTAGGACGATATACAGGCAGGCTAGGAGGGTATATAGACAGGTTAGAACAGTATACAGGCAGGCTAGAATGGTATACAGGCAGGCTAGGACGGTATACAGGCAGGCTAGAACGGTATACAGGCAGGCTAGGACGATATACAGGCAGGCTAGGACGGTATACAGGCAGGCTAGAACAGTATACAGGCAAGCTAGGACGATATACAGGCAGGCTAGGACGGTATACAGGCAAGCTAGGACGATATACAGGCAGGCTAGGACGGTATACAGGCAGGCTAGGACGGTATACAGGCAGGCTAGGACGATATACAGGCAGGCTAGAATGGTATACAGGCAGGCTAGGACGATATACAGGCAGGCTAGAACAGTATACAGGCAGGCTAGGACAATATACAGGCAGGCTAGGACAGTATACAGGCAGGCTAGGACAGTATACAGGCAGTCTAGGACGGTATACAGAATCCCAAAACTATACCTCTCACACGTGTACAGATAGAGATAGCCGCGCTATCTCTATCTGTACACGTGTGAGAGGTATAGTTTTGGGATTCTGATCAGTTTATGTATTTATTTAAGTGGCAGCTTTTTTTCACTGTACACTGTGTATGTACACATATTTTGTATTCATTTACACATCTTTTATATAGCTTTGCACTTTTCTTTGGCGCAGTGGAGTAAGAGAGATTCAGGGGCGGCTTATTTGTAAATCTCTTGCTACAAACCATAGGACGATATACAGGCAGGCTAGGACGATATACAGGCAGGCCAGGACGATATACAGGCAGGCTAGGACGATATACAGGCAGGCTAGGACGGTATATAGGCAGGCTGTGACGATATACAGGCAGGCTAGAACGGTATACAGGCAGGCCAGGACGATATACAGGCAGGCTAGAACTGTATACAGGCAGGCTAGGACGGTATACAGGCAGGCTAGGACGGTATACAGGCAGGCTAGAACGGTATACTGGAAGGCTAGGATGGTATACAGGCAGGCAAGAACGGTATACAGGCAGGCAAGAACGGTATACAGGCAGGCTAGGATGGTATATAGACAGGCTAGGAGGGTATATAGACAGGTTAGAACAGTATATAAGCAGGCTAGGACGGTATACAGGCAGGCTAGAACAGTATACAGGCAGGCTAGAACAGTATACAGGCAGGCCAGGACGGTATACAGGCAGGCCAGGACGGTATACAGGCAGGCTAGGACGATATACAGGCAGGCTAGGACGGTATACAGGCAGGCTAGGACGGTATACAGGCAGGCTAGGACGGTATACAGGCAGGCTAGGACGATATACAGGCAGGCCAGGACGGTATACAGACAAGCTAGGACAGTATACAGGCAGGCTAGAACAGTATACAGGCAGGCTCGGACTATATACAGGCAGGCCAGGACGGTATACAGGCAGGCTAGGACGGTATACAGGCAGGCTAGGACGATATACAGGCAGTCTAGGAGGGTATATAGACAGGTTAGAACAGTATACAGGCAGGCTAGGACGGTATACAGGCAGGCTAGGACGATATACAGGCAGGCTAGGACGGTATACAGGCAGGCTAGGACGGTATACAGGCAGGCTAGGACAATATACAGGCAGGCTAGGACGGTATACAGGCAGGCTAGGCTCTAGCCTAGGGGAGTGAGAGAGAGAAGGTGATGATCATGAGGAAGAGAGGGGGAGGGAAGAAGGTGCATAGAACAAAGGGGTGGGAACAGAGAGGGGGTTATTCTGGAGGTCTCACTCATCAATTATGCTCTCCCATTCAGGCTGGTCTCCCCCAGGGCTGTGGCAGCCATTGTTTGAAAACAGAACTCCCCTCACAGCACAGTACAGTGCATTGCATGCATGTGGCTGGAGTGTGGGCGGGCATAAATAGGAGGCGGAGTATTGGATTGGACAAGCAGTGCAATGAGGGTGGGGTTAGGAAGACAGCGGAGACAGAACACAGCCCGACTCCTGCACAAGCTGTCTTTCCACGCTCTCACTATATCACTGTGACAGGATGCCAGAGGCTGTGGAGCACCGGAACTAGAGGGGAATAGTTATCCTTCATCTCCACTCCATACAAGTCTTGCTACCTGGGGGAGAAGACGCTCCTCCCGCAACTGCCCACAGACTCCGCCCCCTGCTCTCCTTTCTAGTCAGAACAGCTTGTTTATCCTCATCCCCGCCCTGCTCATACAGAGCTCCCAATGATGTTAGTGCAGGGGGGCGGCCGCAAAAGCCGAGAAGTCGCCGCAGGAGCGGCGCCGCCCCTGCACCACTGCCGCCCCGAGGCCTGGCCTCGGTGGCCTTGTGGGAAATCCGGCCCTGGCCGTGATGGTGACGTTTGAATGGAAGAAAGAGATTCTGTGGACAGGTGTCATTTATACACATAACGAGTCGTCGTTAGGAGCACCTTATTATATTGACAGGACTAATCTGTGTACCACATGAGCACCTACTGTAGTCAGTCTGTGGAGGGCAGAATTATTGTTGGTTGGTAGGGGATCAAATACTTATTTTACTCACTGAACTGCAACCCCATTTATAACATTTGTATCATGTTTATAATGAGAAAAGAAAAAGAATTTTGGGACTTTAACTGAGGCAGGAACCAAAGGGGTAACTGCCTCCATCCCTATCATTGATTACAATTGAGAGCGAATGGTGGGACTTTATATAAAGCACACAGCAGCACAAAAGGAAGTCATGTGACTGGGAAACACTGTTTATTCATGTTGTATAATATAACATACAACTTAATGGGTATATAACCTCCAAATGCATCAGACCATTTACAACATAACATACCAATGGGTACAGATCTTTACCAGAGTGACAGTAGAGTAGCTTGGAATTGATTGGTTGCTTTGGGGCGATAATGATTTCCTCTAAAATGAATGATATTTGTATTTAATATCTTATATATATATATATAAATAAATAAATATATATATATATATAAATATATATATATATATATATATATATATGAAAAAAAAAATGCTGTATATCTTTATTTCTTCAAATGCTCTTTATTCTAATTTCATGTTTTTTTTTTAATTTTATATATATTAATTATTATTATTAATTAATATTATAATAATATTTATGTATATATTTATTTTCTTCAAATGCACATTATTCTAAATTTTTTTTTTTATTTAACTTCTTTAGTATATATAATATTTATTATATATATTTATTTTACTTATATCTTTATTCTCTTTAAATACTCTTTATTCAGAAATAATTTTATCTCTATTGTATACCTTTTTTAATATATATATTATTTATTATACAATTTTATATGTATATATATATATATATATATATATATATATATATATATACATATACATGTATGTATATATATATATATATATATATATATATATATATATATATATATATATATATATATATATATATATATTATATCTCAATTAGCTTTAAATGCTCTTTATTCTATTTTTTTTAACAACCTTATTATATAGAATAGAAAAATAGAATAAAGGGCATTTAAAGCTAATTAAGATATAAGATAAAAAAATATATAAATATAAATATATATATATATATATATATATATATATATATATATATACATACACATACATACATACATACATACACAGTATCTCCAAAATGGAGTACACCACTCACAATTTTTGTAAATATTTTATTCTATCTTTTCATGTGAAGAAATGACACTTTGCTACAATGTAAAGTAGTGAGTCTACAGCTTGTATAAGTGCCGGTTCACACGGGGGCGACTTGTCAGGCGACCTAGTCGCCTGACAAGTCGCCTCCTGTTATGTACAATGGAACCGTTCTAATAGGAGCGACGCAAGTCGCTCCGACTTAGAAAAAGGTTCCTGTACTTCTTTTGGGGCGACTTGAGGCGACTTACATAGACTTCTATACAGAAGTCATTTTGCAAGTCGCCGTGGATGTCGTGTGCAGGCCGCCTCGGTGAGGCGACCTGCAAGTCGTGCCGCCCCTAGTGTGAACCGAGCCTGACAGTGTAAATTCGCTGTTCCCCCAAAATAACTCAACACACAGCCATTAATGTCTAAACCGCTGGCAACAAGAGTGAGTACACCCCTAAGTGAAAATGTCCAAATTGGGCCCAATTAGCCATTTTCCCTCCCCGATGTCATGTGACTCGTTAGTGTTACAAGGTCTCAGGTGTGAACGGGGAGCAGGTGTGTCAACATGGCACCTCATGGCAAAGAACTCTCTAAGGATCTAAAAAAAAAAGAATTGTTGCTCTACATAAAGATAGCCTAGGCTATAACAAGATTGCCAAGACCCTGAAACAGCTGCAGCACGGTGGCCAAGACCATACAGCGGTTTAACAGGACAGGTTTCACTCAGAACAGGCCTCGCTATGGTCCACCAAAGAAGTTGAGGTCACGTGCTCAGCGTCATATCCAGAGGTTGTCTTTGGGAAATAGACGTATGAGTGCTGCCAGCATTGCTGCAGAGGTTGAAGGGGTGGGGGGTAAGCCTGTCAGTGCTCAGACCATACGCCGCACTCTGCATCAAATTGGTCTGCATGGCTGTCATCCCAGAAGGAAACCTCTTCTAAAGATGATGCACAAGAAAGCCTGCAAACAGTTTGCTGAGGACAAGCAGACTAAGGACATGGATTACTGGAACCATGTCCTGTGGTCTGATGAGACCAAGATAAACTTATTTGGTTCAGATGGTGTCAAGCGTGTGTGGCGGCAACCAGGTGAGGAGTATAAAGACAAGTGTGTCTTGCCTACAGTCAAGCATAGTGGTGGGAGTGTCATGGTCTGGGGCTGCATGAGTGCTGCCGGCACTGGGGAGCTACAGTTCATTGAGGGAACCCTGAATGCCAACATGTACTGTGACATATTGAAGCAGAGCATGATCCCCTCCCTTCGGAGACTGGGCATCCCAAGCTCACCCTATTTTGAAGCTTATTAGAGCCTCTGGCTCTAATCAGGTGCTTAAAAAAAAAACCCTGGCTGCTGTAATTCATGCGCCCGGTGACCCGAAAGGGGCTGGACACATGAATAGGGGGCGGCGATGGATAGATTCATGCTATGCATGAATCTATTCATTACTCAAATAGGGGGTGGTGAGAAGAGAGGGGGTGGCGAGAAGAGAGGGGGTGGCGCCTGGGCACCCCTAAAAGACAGGCCGCCACTGCCTACAGTAAAGCATGGTGGTGGGAGTGTCATGGTCTGCATGAGTGCTGCCGGCACTGGGGAGCTACAGATCATTTAGGGAACCATGAATGCCAACATGTACTGTGACATACTGAAGCAGAGCATGATCCCCTCCCTTTGGAGACTGGACCGCAGGGCAGTATTCCAACATAACGACCCCAAACACACCTCCAAGATGACCACTGCCTTGCTACGCAAGCTGAGGGTAAAGGTGATGGACTGACCAAACATGTCTCCAGACCTAAACCCTATTGAGCATCTGTGGGGCATCCTCAAACGGAAGGTGGAGGAGCACAAGGTCTCTAACATTCACCAGCTCCGTGATGTCATCATGGAGGAGTGGAAGAGGACTCCAGTGACAACCTGTGAAGCTCTGGTGAACTCCATGCCCAAGAGGGTTAAGGCAGTGCTGGAAAATAATGGTGGCCACACAAAGTATTGACACTTTGGGCCCAATTTGGACATTTTCACTTAGGGGTGTACTGACTTTTGTTGCCAGCGGTTTAGACATTAATGGCTGTGTGTTGGGTTATTTTGAGGGGACAGCAAATTTACACTGTTATACAAGCTGTACACTCACTACT
Organism: Aquarana catesbeiana; assembly: GCF_042186555.1. Lineage (NCBI taxonomy): Eukaryota > Metazoa > Chordata > Amphibia > Anura > Ranidae > Aquarana > Aquarana catesbeiana. The sequence goes on from NC_133329.1 coordinate 391,253,790, forward strand.
TTACATTGTAACAAAGTGTCATTTCTTCAGTGTTGTCACATGAAAAGATAGAAGAAAATATTTACAAAAATGCGAGGGGTGTACTCACTTTTGTGAGATTCTGTAGATAGATAGATAGATAGATAGATAGATAGATAGATAGATAGATAGATAGATAGATAGATAGATAATATATATTTTTGTATCTTATATCTTAATTAGCTTTAAATGCATGGGGGGAGGGGCTATTGTTGCTGGGGGTCTATTGTTTCAGGGGGAGGGGGTCAGTCTATTGTTGCCAGCTGCAGGGGATCCATTTTACCGCTTTTCTTTTCATTAACCACTTCAATACCGGACACTTTCACCCCCCTCCTGCCCAGGCCAATTTTCAGCACTGTCACACTTTGAATGGCAATTGAGTGATCATGTAATACTGTACACAGATGAAATTTTTATATTTTTTTTCACACAACTAGAGCTTTTGGTGGCATTTAATCACCACAGTTTTTTTTATTATTTATTTTTATTATATAAACAAAAAAAAAGACCTAAAAAAAATGAAAAACACATTTTTCTTTGTTTCTGTTATAAAATGGAACAAATAAATAATTCTTCATACATTTAGGCCAAAATGTATTCTGCTACATTTCTTTGGTGAATATAACCCAAATTAGTGTATATTATTTGGTCCGTAGGAAAGTTAGAGAGTCCACAAGCTATGGGATATCTATCTGAAAATGGATCAATTCTGATGTACTGACAGTCAATCCCATTTTTGGAGGCCCCAAAAATGACAGGACGGTTCAAATGCCCCCTTTTTGGAACGTAGACAGTCTGATGTAATTAGTAAGAGGCACAGCAGTTTTTTTTTAAGTTGTAATCCTTTGTTGCATTTTTTTGGAAAATGAAGAAAAAAAAAACAGTTCCCCATTTTTTTTTTTTACATACTGTCACCAGTGCAGTACAGTGTCCTTATAACTGGTGTGGCAGTATATATATTTTTTCCATTTTCAGTTTCAGTTTCTAAATTCATTTTCCTTTTTTATTACATTTTTTAGTGATTTTATTTTTTTACATACTGTGACCAGAGCAATACAGTCTTCCCATACATAGTAACACTGTACTACTCTGGGGAGGTGATCGGGATTTTTATTTTTTACACACTATGATTGCTTATATTTCACTGGTATAAACAACCATTTTTTCTGAATTAAATCTATTCATTCCATGTTTACTATTGCTAATCACATGGTACAGATAGGCTGTGATTGGACCTGTCTGTGCCATGTGATCACTGTGGCCAATCACAGAGAGCAACACAATAGTACACAATCAATGGCATGAATAGAAGCCATTCATTGTGTACAATTGTCATGTTGGTCTGCGGTGATTGGTCACAGCAATCACATGGCACCGGCAGCACGCCGGTACACTGATCTGTCATCCGCTGTGTCCGGCTGCAGCACGGTATGTGAGGCACGCGAGGTGCATGCTGGGGAGGACATCATATGACGTCCACTGAGAACAGCGAAAATCCCATCCAGCCCTCATTTTACGGCGGGGCGGGAAGGTGTTAAAGGCACAGGGACTCTCACCGCCGACCTGGTCGCTGCCTCCTGGCTGGCTGTCTTGCCTCGCAACGCTGTGGGTCCTGAGAGGGGTGCGGAGGAGCGAAGGGGATCGAGAAGTGGTGGACAGCCCCGGGCTCGGCTTGGTTCGGCTGAGTAGCTGTGATATCCCGGGGTGCGGGAAGCTCCTCGGAAGCCATCGGAGGTCACGTGGGCGCCTTCGGTAACTCTCGGGAGTTGCTGGTCATCTGGTCACCTGATCCACCCGACACGCTCAGCTGCCAGGTCGGGGCCCCTGGGTGAACCTCAGGGAAGGCCGAGACATCGGAGCGGCAGGCGCCCGAGAAGCCCATCAATCGCTGCATCTGAAAAAAGCAGAACAGAGCAGCAGCAAGAGCCACTGAGGTATATCGAGGACTGAAATATTGAGTAAGTAAAAAAAAAAAACGATCTGTAATGAGACTGGATGAGAGGATTGTGACTGTAAAAAATTGAGCATTAATTAGCCTTTAACCTACATCCCTGGAACTGAAATTGCATAGATACCTGCATACCTATGTTGCAACCCTTGCAATAACTATATCATAATCTGCATATCTGTATATCTGCATAAACTGAGTGCAAAATCTATACTATTCAGCAGCCGTATAAAAAAGATCTACATAGCTACGCTCATAACTGCTAACAATCTGCTGATAATCTGCTGAGAATACCTGCATGTCTCCTTCTCAATACCCATTATAACTAAAATCTGAACTTCTGTACATTTGCTGGTGAAAATTGCTTAACCAACATATTATTCATACATCTGGGATATACTCACCACTAGATAACAAAATATTTAAATTATCGGTGTACTTGGTTATAAAAGTTGTATACCCAAACTGCTCACTCATGGTTGGGAAGAATTGGAGTTGTGAAGATGAATGTGCTACCCAAGTTGCTGTTCATGTTCCAAATGATTCCGTATGGAATACCTGCAGGTTTCTTTACGCTGATAAGATCGTTAATCAGTAAATATGTCTGGAACAGAAGACGAGCCAGGCTTGCCAGGACCTTCCTCATTAGACCCAAAAGGGAAGTGGGCTTAGCCCTACCAGGTTTTAAAAGATATTTCTTGGCAATTGTGTTGAATAGAATATCTGATTGGAAGTATCACAAAGACTCTCTAAGCTTGGGGTTCACCTGGAAACTGAGCTCAGTGGCACAGATCTTTTCACACGAATTTGGATCCCTAGGAAATACAGAACTTTCTCCTCTACCACATTACTGCTTACATGCTCCACCCTCATGGTGTGGGACTCACTGTGCAAGATGAATAAATGGACATATAACTCTCCTCTCTTGCCATTGACCGGTCATAACTACTTTCCCCCGGGTAACATTGACCCCGGGATTCATGTTTGGAATTTTGGGGCTACGGCCCAACTACATCAAGTAACTACTCCATTGGGTATTGTGCCTTTGTCTATAATACATAGCTCCACAGTGACACTCGTGGACCAGTGGAGATACCGCCAACTACCAGCTTTTGTGCATTCTCTCCCAAAACCGTTACGGTCCGTCTCGGATCTGACACTCTTAGAAGCCGCTTTTTCTGAGGACCAACCAGTGGAGAAGCTTGTCTCCCACTTTTAACAAGCATTGCAAACGCTAACCTCCACAAGAGACCCTACTTTCTTACGCTATTGGGAACAAGAGTTGTTCTCCACAAAGAGTTGTCAGCAGCCCAAAGATCCACCATCCTCATAATGGCTCATACCTCCTCTCGGGCTTCCAAAACCGCGGAGGTGAACTATAAATTGTTGATGAGATGGCACTATACACCCCTGTGGTGCTGCACAAGACCTTTCCACAAGCATCACCTCTGTGCTGGAGGGGATGCGGTGAACAAGCAACACATGCTCACATCTGGTGGTTTTGCCCACTTATACGCCCATATTGGCTAGCTATTCTACACTGGGCCAAGGAGATCCAAGGTTATGAGATTCCCAATGATCCGTGGATTGTATTACTACATTGTACAGGCAAACCAGTGGGAACGTATAAGAAATCTATAACACCACACCTCTATAACGCTGCAAAGGCACTTATCTCCCAATATTGGAAGCAACCGACCATACCTACGCTATGCCAATGGCTAGTGAAAGTAGACCATATATACTATATGGAAGAATTGACTCTCTCCCTTAGAAATAAATCTTACCTAGCAAAGAAAATAGGGTCCTGCTGGTTTGCCTTCAAATACACAGCTGCTTACGCTGCTTGCTTGGGAGTGAACCCACACAATGTAAGTTGGCTATATGTCCGTCCTGGCTTGTATAGATGCACTTTGTCTTGCTGCCTCTTAGGACTGGGGGAGTCTGGAACAACTGAGACCATAAAAAGAAAGAGAGGGCGCCCAGACTTAGTGCTGTAGACCCCTTTCACACAGGAGGCAGTTTTCAGTCGTTTTAGCGCTAGAAATATCGCCTGTAAACTGCCTCCCATGCGCCCGAATGTGAAAGCCTGAGTGCTTACACACTGGGGCTTGTGGGACGTTACAAAAAGTCCTGCAAGCAGCATCTTTGGGGAGGTTTTGGAGCGTTATATACAGAGCTCCCAAACTGCCCCTGCCCATTGGAATGAATGGGCAGTGATTCCGAAGCGCCTGAAAAGCCATTTGGACACGCCGCAAACACGGGTGCTTTTAACCCCATCTTCGGCCACTATCGGGGTTAAAAGCGTCCTACTAGCGGCCCAAAACCACTGATTAAACAGCGCTAAAGCGCCGCTAAAACAATCGGCGCTTTAGCGCTAACGCAGCCCCAGTGTGAAAGTAGCCTTATCCTTAACCACTTACCGACCGCCGCACGACGATGTACGTCCAAACTTTGGCGGCGGATATTGCTGTTATGGCAGCAGCTAGCTGCCATAACCCCGGTATCCCCGTTTTCGTGCGGCGGCCGGCTTTCAGATAAAAGTGGTCCTTGCGGCGGATTCGCCGCGAGATCACTTTTATCGGTGGCGGGAGAGGGGCCCCCCCCTCCTGCCGCAATCCGGTGCCCTCCGCTGCTTAACAGAGCCGTCGGTAGCGGCGGAGGCGATCGCATCCGTCTCCGTCCTGTGTCTGGAGACGAGTGAGGCTAAGATGGCGCCCACTCGTCTCCATGACACTGCTGGGCGGAAGCAACGTCAAAATGTCACTTCCGTCCACGCCTCTTAACCACTTCAGCCCCGGAAGGATTTACCCTCTTCCTGACCACAGCACTTTTTACAATTTGGCACTGCGTCGATTTAACTGCTAATTGCGCGGTCATGCAATGCTGTACCCAAACGAAATTTGCGTCCTTTTCTTCCCACAAATAGAGCTTTCTTTTGATGTTATTTGATCACCTCTGCGGTTTTTATTTTTTGCGCTATAAACGGAAAAAGACCGAAAATTTTGAAAAAAAAAATGACATTTTCTAATTTTTGTTATAAAAAAAATCCAATAAACTCAATTTTAGTCATACATTTAGGCCAAAATGTATTCGGCCAAAAAAAATGTCAATAAGCGTATATTTATTGGTTTGCGCAAAAGTTATAGCGTCTACAAACTAGGGTACATTTTCTGGAATTTACATAGCTTTTAGTTTATGACTGCCTATGTCATTTCTTGAGGTGCTAAAATGGCAGGGCAGTACAAACCCCCCCCCCAAATGACCCCATTTTGGAAAGTAGACACCCCAAGGAAATTGCTAAGAGGCATGTTGAGCCCATTGAATATTAATTTTTTTTTGTCCCAAGTGATTGAATAATGACAAAAAAAAAAATTACAAAAAGTTGTCACTAAATGAAGGCCATAGTTTTGAAGGCCATAAAATGCCCAGACGGCACAAATCCCCCCCCCCCAAATGACCCCATTTTGGAAAGTAGACACCCCAAGCTATTTGGTGAGAGGCATGTTGATTCCATGGAATATTTTATATTTTGACACAAGTTGCGGGAAAGTGACACTTTTTTATTTATTTTTTTTGCACAAAGTTGTCACTAAATGATATATTGCTCACACAGGCCATGGGCATATGTGGAATTGCACCCCAAAATACATTTAGCTGCTTCTCCTGAGTATGGGGATACCACATGTGTGGGACTTTTTGGGAGCCTAACCGCGTACGGGGCCCCGAAAACCAATCACCGCCTTCAGGATTTCTAAGGGTGTAAATTTTTGATTTCACTCTTCATTGCCTATCACAGTTTCGGAGGCCATGGAATGCCCAGGTGGCACAAACCCCCCCCCCCCCCCCCCAATGACCCCATTTTGGAAAGTAGACACCCCAAGCTCTTTTCTGAGAGGCATGGTGGCCTTTTTTTCAATCAGGCAGTGGGCGGATCAGAAAAACCAAATGGAATCCCCATCCCCATCTGTTTACATAAAGCACACACCCTAAAGAACACAGTTATATAGAAATGTAACAGTACAAAACCAGTATTGTTAAGTAATAGTAGTCAAATTTTATTACAATATCCAATAAAAAAAATCCCATAGATGGGACTATATTGCAAATGTAGAAAACACTTTACAGTATAAGGCATTGCCACCCTTTGTGGTAGATCAGTGGGTGTAGCTGAGCCTAAGAGGTATTGCCACCCTTGCTGGTACAAAAAAGTGGTTACTGCCCGCCCCCACCTGTAACTGGTCACTGCAGAAAGGAGCATTTCAAAGACAAACACATAAACATAAGACATTTCCACACTCAACTGACCGACCAGCCTGTGACCAACCAAACTGTCCTGTTGAGCAGTATGTGTCAAAGACAGGGGTTTAGTTGCACACATTTACAAATGCATGCGTAAGCCACAGAGCCACGGCAAGGCACCCCATTTTCTGTGGAACCTTAGAGGCATTGCCACCATTGGTGGTAGATGAGTGTATGTAGGTGGGAGCAGGGGGTACGCTGGGCATGGGGGAGTGAGGGCAGAAACTTGGGGGGGAAGTTCCACTGGCCACACCCACACCCCATACCCAGGGTGGTAGCGTCCCCTCTTGGTGGTAGATGAGGGGGTGTGGGCAAGGAGTACATATGGTTAAAGGAAGATGAGGTGTATATTCACTATAGATAGGTAAGGGGTGGAGTATGGCTTATAGAAGCCTCATATATATATATTTTTTTGGGTGTTAAGAGTGATATGGACATGGCTCACTGAAGCCTCTTAATTTTTTTTTTCTCTTGGTTTGGGCGAATTGGGAGCATATTTAATATTTAGTATTTGGAGGAGGGAGGAGGGGTGGAGGGAGAAGGGAAAGTTTGTTTTTTTTTAACCCAGGGTGGTAGCGTCCCCTCTTGGTGGTAGATGAGTGGGTGTAGGTGGGGGCAGGGGGTATTACCAGTATGCTGGGCGTGGGGGAGTGAGGGTAGGTGAAACTTGGGGGGAAGTTCCACTGGCCACACTAACCCCCTACCCAGGGTGGTAGCGTCCCCTCTTGGTGGTAGATGGGTGGGTGTAGGTGGGAGCAGGGGGTATTATCAGTATGCTGGGCATGGGGAAGTGAGGGCAGATGAAACTTGGGGGGAAGTTCCACTGGCCACACTAAGCCCCTACCCAGGGTGGTAGAGTCCCCTCTTGGTGGTAGATGAGTGGGTGTAGGTGGGGGCAGGGGGTATTACCAGTATGCTGGGCGTGGGGGAGTGAGGGTAGGTGAAACTTGGGGGGAAGTTCCACTGGCCACACTAACCCCCTACCCAGGGTGGTAGCGTCCCCTCTTGGTGGTAGATGGTTGGGTGTAGGTGGGGGCAGGGGGTATTACCAGTATGCTGGGCATGGGGGAGTGAGGGCAGATGAAACTTGGGGGGAAGTTCCACTGGCCACACTCACCCCATGCCCAGGTGGTAGCGTCCCCTCTTGGTGGTAGAAGAGTGGGTGTATTGGGTTGTGAGGCAGTTGATCCAGAGGAAGGCGAAAAACCCCAGCAAAGCATGATCCAATGTGCTCCAGCTGGGGAAAAAATTCCTTCCTGATCCCCCGAGAGGCAATCGAATATTTCCTGGATCGGCCCTGTGTGTGGGGGAGGGTGGGCAATTGGAGCCCCACCCTCGGTGGTAGGTGAGTGGAGATGTGGGTGTCAGTGTGTGGAGAGCGGGGGAGGAGGCACCATCCCCCACACAGAGCTCTGGAGGGAGGAGCCATTGTCCGGACTACAGCCGGGTCACGGCGTGTCTGTGTGATCTGCCTCCTCTGTTCAGGCTCTAAAGCAACTACAAGTCCCAGCAATCTGGGAGTTGTAGTTCCTCAGAGCCTGAGCAGAGGAGGCAGGTTCCCCGGACACACAGACACGCTGTGACCCGGCTGTAGTCCGTACAATGGCTCCTCCCTCCGGAGTTCTGTGGTGGAGATGTTTCCTGGATCGACCCCGTGTGTGGGGGAGGGCGAGCAATTGGAGCCCCACCCTCGGTGGTAGGTGAGTGGAGATGTGGGTGTCAGTGTGTGGAGAGCGGGGGAGGAGGGACCATCCCCCACACAGAGCTCTGGAGGGAGGAGCCATTGTCCGGACTACAGCCGGGTCACAGCGTGTCTGTGTGATCTGCCTCCTCTGCTCAAGCTCTAAAGGAACTACAAGTCCCAGCAATCTCTGTCCACATGAGGAACTACAATTCCCAGCATGCACTGTGTAAGTGATGGGGGTTCAGCTCCCAGCCTGGAATAAGATGCTGTGGGACTACATATCCCAGCATGATTTTCTCTATGGAGATATTACAGGTCCAGTGATCTCTACATACCCCAGTCTGCTCCCCGGCCCCTCCCCCTCCTCAGGGGGAATTGCACTTCCCCAGTCCCGATCAGCCCTCCCCCATCCTGGGGGGAGGGGACCCACCACTTGTGGTGGGAGAGGATGGTGGGGTGCAATTACCCCTGAGGAGGGGGAGAGTAGCAGGCTGGGGTATGTAGAGATTGCTGGGACTTGTAGTACATCTATAGAAGAAATCATGCTGGGATATGTAGTCCTGTAACATCCTATTCCAGGCTGGGAGCTGAACCCCCATTACTTACACAGTACATGCTGGGAGTTGTAGTTCCTCATGTGGACAGAGATTGCTGGGAGATGTAGTTCTTCAGAGGTTGAGCAGAGGAGGCAGGTTCCCCGGACACACAGACACACTGTGACCCGGCTGTAGTCCGGACAATGGCTCCTCCCTCCGGAGCTCTGTGTCGGAGATGTTTCCTCCTCTCCGCTCTCCTTGCACTGACGCGCTCCCTTCCCCCGCTCGGCTATTTATCTGATCAAGCCGTGACGTCACAAGTGTAACGGCTCCAGCCTCCAGCTCCTGATTGGCTACTCATCCTCTGGTCACGCCCATCCCATGCGCTGATCACGCCCACTCCCACCTGAGCCGTTAGGTCGCTCTCTGCAGCAGTCACGTGTTGCACGTAACGGTCAGAACGAGGCCACGTGACTTGACAGGAGGAGACACGTGAAATCGTCCCTGCAGCTACTGCGCATGTGCGGCTCAGAGACGGCAAAAGGTAAACAAGCCGAGGTGATGATTTCCATGGAAACCATTAGCCCCGTAAATGCCAGAACTGGAGTCAAGCCATCAGACAGTTGCAAATCAGTGGTCATGCTATCAGACAAGTTTTTTTGGTTGGATATTCAACACAGAAAAACTAAATATAACGTAATGTAATATATAAAATAATGATTACACAGAGTTGTCACACATATATCACCCTCTCTAACATTTACAATACGGTAAGATTATACTGTGGATATTTAAAGATACAGTGCCCCAAATACCAACCCATTGGTTACAAAGTGACATTTTTGCAATATTTCAAATTGGGTTAAAAAATCATTTTCCCATTGGACCAATACGTTTACAATGCAGATGTGTCATACACACCCCCCTCTATGATATCTTACAATACGGTATGAATTTACTGTTGAAATTTAAAGATACAGAGCCCCAAATACGAACCCATTGGCTACATAGTGACATTTTTCCAATACTTCTAAATGGGTTCAAAAATAATTCTCCCATTGGACCAATACGTTTACAATGCAGATGTGTCATACACACCCCCCTCTATGATATCTTACAATACGGTAAGATTTTACTGTGGAAATTTAAAGATACAGAGCCCCAAATACCAACCCATTGACTACATATTGACATAATTCCAAATTGGTTTAAAACCAATTCTCCCATTGGACCACATAGTGACATTTTTCCAATACTTCTAAATGGGTTAAAAAAAAATTCTTCCATTGGACCAATATGTTTACAATGCAGATGTGTCATACACACCCCCCTCTATGATATCTTACAATACGGTATGAATTTACTGTGGAAATTTAAAGATACAGCGCCCCAAATACCAACCCATTGGCTACATAGTGACATTTTTCCAATACTTCTAAATGGGTTAAAAAAAAATTCTTCCATTGAACCAATACGTTTACAATGCAGATGTGTCATACACACCCCCCTCTATGATATCTTACAATACTGTATGATTTTACTGTGGAAATTTAAAGATACAGAGCCCCAAATACCAACCCATTGACTACATAGTAACATTTTTGCAATATTTCAAATTGGGTTCAAAACCAATTCTCCCATTGGACCAATACGTTTACAATGCAGATATAAACACCCAAATATCTGTACACTGGCTATATATATATATATATATATATATATATATATATATATATATATATATATATATATATATATATATATATATATATATATATATATATAAAGAGTCTAAAGGGTTGCTGCACTTAAAAACTTTCAGTTGCTTTATTTCATGTAGTCACATGGAAAAAATACAAAGCAAGTACAATCTTTCCAGACGTAAACATGACATTAAATGCCTATATAATGCAGATATGGATGGATTACATTTCGGGCTAGTATGCTTGCGCCCTTCCTAAGATCCATCAGAGCATATCTAACAGGTTTACTGCAATCAATCAATGTGGAAACAATATGGTTGATTGATTCAATTCATAGTATATTCATCACCTGTGCAGATACGTACGTGTTTTTTACACCATAGACACAAGATCTAACAATTAGCGGCCGATATCCTTAGCTCATCATTCTTATTCTCCAAATGTGTTATATGAACCTATGAAAAATACATACATAGATAGAATGAGCATACCCATATACAGACCTCCCTATTTCCAAAACACATTTCTATGTTTTTTCATTTTTATTATCACTTATAAATCAATACTGTTAAATAAACAAATAAAGATTCAAATCAACATTTAAACCATATGGAGCAATAGTATTTAGAAAATGTATCCAATAATCTTCTCTTTTTCTCAGGGTTATTTCACGGTTACCCCCCCTCCTATTTTTCTCTATTCCCTCCAGGACCATATACTTTAATTGTGATGCATTATGTCCATATTCCACAAAATGTCTGGCTAATGGTAGTTGTGTTAGTTTGTCACGTATTGAATATTTGTGTCTTGCTATCCTGTCTTTTACTTTTTGTGTAGTTTCTCCAACATACACTAAACCGCATGGCCCCTAATGGCATATATGACATATGATGATTGGCAAGTGTAATACCCACGTATAGGGTTATTGAAGCCCCTATGTGGATGTGCAAAAACTTTTCCTTTTATCACGGAGTTGCATTGTATGCATGACAAACACGGATATGATCCAAGATTTTTTTGTCCTAAAAAAGTTGGTTTAATAAATGTGGATGTGGGTTGGTCCGATTTTATTAGTCGGTCCCGTATTGTTCTACCTTTCCTATATGAGGACATGGGGGGATTCCAGAATTCCAGTTTTTAAGTGCAGAAACCCTTTGGACTCTTTTTCTATATATAAGGTCGGTGGGAAGACCTGATTGCTGGCAGTGAATCGTAAGCTGGGTGCGGCTCCTCTACGATTTGAATAGATTCTTCCCTTGAGAACGAGCACCGGCTATTTTGTGTGGAATCATCACAAGGATGGCAACGAGTGGCTTATACTCTTTCTCTGAAACTGAGACCTCAAGGATCTTCACAGACACTATGGGATCTAGAGATTTCCTGACCCAGTCATCCCCAATACAACTAATCAAGAAAATGGAGAAGCTTACACAGAGAGCTATTACAATGGAACTACACGAGGTAACACTAGCGGAATACTATAAGATGCAAATGATCCCCAGAGGATTAAGAGTTCGTTTAATTCCAACTTTATTTTCACAAAATATGGACTTCAAAACCAAGTTTGCACAAATTCTAAATAAATGTTCCTTTTATATCATGACATTAACTGTACAATTTTTGCAACAAGAAAGAACTCTTGTACAGCAGGAGATTGTCCAATTAGAAGAACAACTACAACAATGTTCAAATCAAGAGGAACTAATGGAATTTAAGAAAACTAACAAAGATAAATTGGAGAAATTTCATACTAATGTCCAGCTTCGCAAACATACAAAACTTGAGCGGGACCGGGAAGACTACAAAAGTGATCGTGTCTATAACTGGATGGATCCCATATACCATCACCCAAAAGGACATAGGAAAATACAGCGCAAACAATTCGCTAGCTCCATCTCATCTATCACATCTACTGGATCATCAAACAACGCATCCACTACTCCTTTTTTACCAGCAAATATGACCGAACCCGGACCAGGAGGGGCGGCCGGAGAATCAAGAAAAGACGCAACGGGAGGTGTAACTACCAGACGGCAGAACCGACAGAGACACTAGAAGAAAACCTGGTACATAACATTTCCTCCATTATTTTGTCTGAAGCCGAACTTAGTGTATTAAATAAGGGTTTGGGCTTTTGCCTTAAAGAAAGAATGGATGATTTTGTACTTAAGCAGGATTTGTATAGATTTTACAGACAATTAAGATTTAAAGCACATTTATCAGGTGGGTCGATTACCACATATAAGGAATCACTTACATTATCAATTAAAAATATGGGTTTAAAATTGAAAGGCACTAAAGTACCCCCTACATCATGTGCTGCAGTGGAGGTGTATATAGACAAAGTGGAAAATGACATAAAGAAATTCTTATGTGATAGGAATAAAAGAGATCATATACCCCATAATTTGAATAAAGATGAGATTACAGCATTAAACTCCTTGTCAGCCCGGCGCGATATCACCATCAAACCGGCTGACAAGGGGGGAGCTATTGTGGTAATGGACACCCCCATGTATGAAAATGAAGTGATGAAACATCTTGGTGACACCCTTACATATAGAAAACTTGATTCTAGTCCAGTCTTTAGAGTACAAAAAAGAATCAAAAAAATCCTTATGAATGCGGTTAAGGATAAAATTATTGATGACGAAACTATGACATTTTTGGTGTGTGAATATCCGGTTACACCAGTATTATATATGTTACCAAAAATCCATAAAGACCCAAAAAAAACCCCGGGACATCCCATTGTATCGGGTATGGAATTTGTGACAACCTGTTTAGCACAATATTTGGACAAATGTCTAACACCATTAATGTTAAATATCAAATCGTATATCAAAGACACTACAGATTTCTTGACTAAAATTCAGGATATTAAGTTGTCACCAGATTCCGTCCTGATATCATGGGACGTCTCCAGTCTGTTTACTATCATCCCTCATAGTTTGGGAATAGAGGCATGTCAACGACTGTTAACCCAATCAGGTATCTATAAAACTGAACAGATCTTGTTCCTTCTAGAACTGTTGAGAATTGTCCTTGAGGAAAACTATTTTCTCTTCAAGGATACTCATTTTTTGCAACTAAATGGGGCAGCGATGGGCTCAAATGTTGCACCCCCATATGCAAATGCATTTATGAATATGATAGAAACCTCTTTTATTTATGTGAATTAACTATTTCTCCAACATTGCCATTGTTGGTATAGATTTGTGGACGATATTTTCGCTATATGGGATGACAACATGGAGAGCCTATTTCTGTTCGATAAATATATTAACTATTTAATACCTGGCCTGAAATTTAATATTGAAATTGGTAATAACAGGATTACTTTTCTCGACACTACATTGAAGTTGAGTAACACACAGATTAGTACTGATCTGTATGTGAAACCCACAGATCATAACCAGTTATTACACTTTAACAGCTTTCATCCCCCTAATGTTTTCTATCTCGTCTATTCCAAAAAGTCAAATGCTGAGGGTACAGCGGATCGTGAGTGATCCCCTGTGCGGTGACCAGAGACTCAAAGAAATGAAAAATAAACTCATCAATAAAAGATACCCCCGAACCTTAGTTGATACGGAATCTCTCAATACTGACCATAATGTAACAACCCATAGAGAAACAAAGAGAATTCCCTTTATTATGCAATACCACCCTTTTTCTAAAAACATCTCTAAGATAAGTAAAAAACATTGGAACCTTTTAAGAACTAGTTATCCGATGATACAGGAATTCTGGAATCCCCCCCATGTCCTCATATAGGAAAGGTAGAACAATACGGGACCGACTAACTAATAAAATCGGACCAACCCACATCCACATTTATTAAACCAACTTTTTTAGGACAAAAAAACCTTGGATCATATCCGTGTTTGTCATGCATACAATGCAACTCCATGATAAAAGGAAAAGTTTTTGCACATCCACATAGGGGCTTCAATAACCCTATACGTGGGTATTACACTTGCCAATCATCATATGTCATATATGCCATTAAGTGCCCATGCGGTTTAGTGTATGTTGGAGAAACTACACAAAAAGTAAAAGACAGGATAGCAAGACACAAATATTCAATACGTGACAAATTAACACAACTACCATTAGCCAGACATTTCGTGGAATATGGACATAATGCATCACAATTAAAGTATATGGTCCTGGAGGGAATAGAGAAAAATAGGAGGGGATGGGGTAACCGTGAAATAACCTTGAGGAAAAGAGAAGTTTATTGGATACATTTTCTAAATACTATTGCTCCATATGGTTTAAATGTTGATTTGGATCTTTATTTGTTTATTTAACAGTATTGATTTATAAGTGATAATAAAAATGAAAAAAACATAGAAATGTGTTTCGAAATAGGGAGGTCTGTATATGGGTATGCTCATTCTATCTATGTATGTATTTTTCATAGGTTCATATAACACATTTGGAGAATAAGAATGATGAGATAAGGATATCGGCCGCTAATTGTTAGATCTTGTGTCTATGGTGTAAAAAACACGTATCTGCACAGGTGATGAATATACTATGAATTGAATCAATCAACCATATTGTTTCCACAGGTGATGTATACCACTAATTTGTATTTAAAGGATTGATTGCAGTAAACCTGTTAGATATGCTCTGATGGATCTTAGGAAGGGTGCAAGCATACTAGCCCGAAACGTAATCCATCCATATCTGCATTATATAGGCATTTAATGTCATGATTACGTCTGGAAAGATTGTACTTGCTTTGTAATTTTTCCATGTGACTACATGAAATAAAGCAACCGAAAGTTTTTAAGTGCAGCAACCCTTTGGACTCTTTATATATATCTATATATATCTGGGGTGTTTATATCTGCATTGTAAACGTGTAAGCTCTAACGAGCAGGGCCCTCTGATCCCTCCTGTATTGATTTGTATTGTAAGTGTACTGTCTGCCCCATGTTGTAAAGGGCTGCGCAAACTGTTGGCGCTATATAAATCCTGTATAATAATAATAATAATAATATTGGTCCAATGGGAGAATTGGTTTTGAACCCAATTTGAAATATTGCAAAAATGTCACTATGTAACCAATGGTTTGGTATTTGGGGCTCTGTATCTTTAAATTTCCACAGTAAAATCATACCGCATTGTAAGATATCATAGAGGGGGGTGTGTATGACACATCTGCATTGTAAACGTATTGGTCCAATGGGAGAATTTTTTTTTAACCCATTTAGAAGTATTGGAAAAATATCACTATATAGCCAATGGGTTGATATTTGGGGCTCTGTATCTTTAAATTTCCACAGTAAAATTTTACCGTATTGTAAGATATCATAGAGGGGGGTGTGTATGACACATCTGCATTGTAAACGTATTGGTCCAATGGAAGATTTTTTTTTTAACCCATTTAGAAGTATTGGAAAAATGTCACTATATAGCCAATGGGTTGGTATTTGGGGCTCTGTATCTTTAAATTTCCAGAGTAAAATTTTACCGTATTGTAAGATATCATAGAGGGGGGTGTGTATTACACATCTATATTGTAAACGTATTGGTCCAATGGGAGAATTTTTTTTTAACCCAATTTGCAATTATGCAAAAATGTCACTATGTAACCAATTGGTTGATATTTGGGGCTCTGTATCTTTAAATTTCCACAGTAAAATGTAACCGTATTGTAAGATATCATAGAGGGGGGTGTGTATGACACATCTGCATTGTGAACGTATTGGTCCAATGGGAGAATTTTTTTTTAACCCATTTAGAAGTATTGGAAAAATGTCACTATATAGCCAATGGGTTGGTATTTGGGGCTCTGTATCTTTAAATTTCCACAGTAAAATCATACCGTATTGTAAGATATCATAGAGGGGGGTGTGTATGACACATCTGCATTGTAAACGTATTGGTCCAATGGAAGATTTTTTTTTTAACCCATTTAGAAGTATTGGAAAAATGTCACTATATAGCCAATGGGTTGGTATTTGGGGCTCTGTATCTTTAAATTTCCAGAGTAAAATTTTACCGTATTGTAAGATATCATAGAGGGGGGTGTGTATTACACATCTATATTGTAAACGTATTGGTCCAATGGGAGAAATTTTTTTGAACCCATTTGCAATTATGCAAAAATGTCACTATATAGCCAATGGGTTGGTATTTGGGGCTCTGTATCTTTAAATTTCCACAGTAAAATTTAACCATATTGTAAGATATCATAGAGAGGGGTGTGTATGACACATCTGCATTGTAAACGTATTGGTCCAATGGGAGAATTGGTTTTGAACCCAATTTGCAATTATGTCACTATGTAGTCAATGGGTTGGTATTTGGGGCTCTGTATCTTTAAATTTTCACAGTAAAATCTTACCGTATTGTAAGATATCATAGCGGGGGGTGTGTATTACACATCTATATTGTAAACGTATTGGTCCAATGGGAGAAATTTTTTTGAACCCAATTTGCAATTATGCAAAAATCTCACTATATAGCCAATGGGTTGATATTTGGGGCTCTGTATCGTTAAATTTCCACAGTAAAATTTAAGCATATTGTAAGATATCATAGAGGGGGGTGTGTATGACACATCTGCATTGTAAACGTATTGGTCCAATGGAAGAATTTTTTTTTAACCCATTTAGAATTAGTGGAAAAATGTCACTATATAGTCAATAGGTTAGTATTTGGGGCTCTGTATCTTTAAATTTCCACAGTAAAATCATACCATATTGTAAGATATCATAGAGGGGGGTGTGTATGGCACATCTGCATTGTAAACGTATTGGTCCAATGGGAGAATTGGTTTTGAACCCAATTTGCAATTATGTCACTATGTAGTCAATGGGTTGGTATTTGGGGCTCTGTATCTTTAAATTTTCACAGTAAAATCTTACCGTATTGTAAGATATCATAGAGGGGGGTGTGTATGACACATCTGCATTGTAAACGTATTGGTCCAATGGGAGAATTTTTTTTTAACCCATTTAGAATTATTGGAAAAATGTCACTATGTAGCCAATGGGTTGGTATTTGGGGCTCTGTATCTTTAAATTTCCACAGTAAAATCATACCGTATTGTAAGATATCATAGAGGGGGGTGTGTAAGGCACATCTGCATTGTAAACGTATTGGTCCAATGGGAGAATTTTTTTTGAACCCATTTAGAAGTATTGGAAAAATGTCACTATATAGCCAATGGGTTGGTATTTGGGGCTCTGTATCTTTAAATTTCCACAGTAAAATCATACCATATTGTAAGATATCATAGAGGAGGGTGTATGACACATCTGCATTGTAAACGTATTGGTCCAATGGGAGAATTGGTTTTGAACCCAATTTGCAATTATGTCACTATGTAGTCAATGGGTTGGTATTTGGGGCTCAGTATCTTTAAATTTCCACAGTAAAATCATACCGTATTGTAAGATATCATAGAGGGGGGTGTGTATGACACATCTGCATTGTAAACGTATTGGTCCAATGGAAGATTTTTTTTTTAACCCATTTAGAAGTATTGGAAAAATGTCACTATATAGCCAATGGGTTGGTATTTGGGGCTCTGTATCTTTAAATTTCCAGAGTAAAATTTTACCGTATTGTAAGATATCATAGCGGGGGGGTGTGTATTACACATCTATATTGTAAACGTATTGGTCCAATGGGAGAAATTTTTTTGAACCCAATTTGCAATTATGCAAAAATGTCACTATATAGCCAATGGGTTGGTATTTGGGGCTCTGTATCTTTAAATTTCCACAGTAAAATTTAACCATATTGTAAGATATCATAGAGAGGGGTGTGTATGACACATCTGCATTGTAAACGTATTGGTCCAATGGAAGAATTTTTTTTGAACCCATTTAGAATTATTGGAAAAATGTCACTATATAGTCAATAGGTTAGTATTTGGGGCTCTGTATCTTTAAATTTCCACAGTAAAATCATACCGTATTGTAAGATATCATAGAGGGGGGTGTGTATGGCACATCTGCATTGTAAACGTATTGTCCAATGGGAGAATTGGTTTTGAACCCAATTTGCAATTATGTCACTATGTAGTCAATGGGTTGGTATTTGGGGCTCTGTATCTTTAAATTTTCACAGTAAAATCTTACCGTATTGTAAGATATCATAGAGGGGGGTGTGTATGACACATCTACATTGTAAACGTATTGGTCCAATGGGAGAATTTTTTTTGAACCCATTTAGAAGTATTGGAAAAATGTCACTATATAGCCAATGGGTTGGTATTTGGGGCTCTGTATCTTTAAATTTCCACAGTAAAATCATACAGTATTGTAAATGTTAGAGAGGGTGATGTAACATATAATATAATGATTATACAGAGCTGTCACATATCCATTATGTTATATTTAGTTTTTGTGTTTAAAATCCAACCAAAAAATACTCGTCTGATAGCATGACCACTGATTTGCAACTGTCTGATGGCTTGACTTCAGTAATGCCAGACACTGGAGTCCCCACCCCCTGCAGGTTCCCAGCCTATCTCCTGCAGGCTGCTGCTTGAGTGGGCAGGATGGGGGTGTAGCCCATGGAAGAGGGAGGAGTTCCTGGAGGTGCATTACTTTCCAGGCCTGAAACTCCCCCTCGTCAGTGTTGTGTTTGGTCAGGGTGAGTAGGAAGCTTTGTTCAGCTCCTCCTCCCTGAGTCCTGACCTCTGACCCCCCCTCCCTCCAGATCATACTGTCACTGAACTCCAGGCTTTGGATGGAGTAGTACATCTGCTGGGGAGGGGAACAAAGTCACAAAACTTTAGGATTTTGGAGAGAGGTGAATATGAAGCCAGCCTAGAAGTGCAGAGAGTTGTCACTGCAGTGCTGAGCAAGAAGCCATTGAAGACATCTCTATGTCTCTCCATGTGCCAGGAATCTCTGTCCAGCCATTTCTATATACCATCCCTCAGATCCCTGTATACTTCACACAACAAACATTCCTCATCACATTTCTATATCCCATCCCTAAGATCCCTGTATACTTCACATAACAAACATTCCTCATCACATTTCTATATACCATCCCTAAGATCCCTGTATACTTCACACAACAAACATTCCTCATCACATTTCTATATACCATCCCTCAGATCCCTGTATACTTCACATAACAAACATTCCTCATCACATTTCTATATACCATCCCTAAGATCCCTGTATACTTCACACAACAAACATTCCTCATCACATTTCTATATCCCATCCCTCAGATCCCTGTATACTTCACACAACAAACATTCCTCATCACATTTCTATATACCATCCCTCAGATCCCTGTATACTTCACACAAACATTCCTCATCACATTTCTATATACCATCCCTCAGGTCCCTGTATACTTCACACAACAAACATTCCTCATCACATTTCTATATACCATCCCTCAGGTCCCTGTATACTTCACACAACAAACATTCCTCATCACATTTCTATATACCATCCCTCAGATCCCTGTATACTTCACATAACAAACATTCCTCATCACATTTCTATATACCATCCCTAAGATCCCTGTATACTTCACATAACAAACATTCCTCATCACATTTCTATATACCATCCCTAAGATCCCTGTATACTTCACACAACAAACATTCCTCATCACATTTCTATATCCCATCCCTCAGATCCCTGTATACTTCACACAACAAACATTCCTCATCACATTTCTATATACCATCCCTCAGGTCCCTGTATACTTCACACAAACATTCCTCATCACATTTCTATATACCATCCCTCAGATCCCTGTATACTTCACATAACAAACATTCCTCATCACATTTCCTTGTATTTCGCACATAGGGGAACCCGTTCACTTGAATGGGCCGCCATATATGTGACAAACACATTATAGAAGCTTTAGAAACTTTTAAGGCATGCAGCTTTTCCACAAGACAGAACACACGTCTGATCATCGCATTTGGGGCGCCATTAACAATTATTGGGCACCTCAAGTTCTTTGCGCCATGTATGTAATCTGTTACCGTCCCATGATCATATATGTAATTTGTGACTGTCCCGTGTGTCATGTATGTAATCTGTGACTGCCCCTTGTGTCATGTATGTAATCTGAGACCATCTCGTGATCATGTATGTCATTTGTGACTGTCCCGTGTGTCATGTATGTAATCTGTGACTGCCCCTTGTGTCATGTATGTAATCTGAGACCATCTCGTGATCATGTATGTCATTTGTGACTGTCCCGTGTGTCATGTATGTAATCTGTGACTGTCCCTTGTGTCATGTATGTAATCTGTGACCATCTCGTGATCATGTATGTAATCTGTGACCGTCCCTTGTGTCATGCATGTAATCTGTGACTGTCCTTTGTGTCATGTATGTAATCTATGACTGTCCGTTGTGTCTTGTATGCAATCTCTGACCATCCCATGTGTCATGTATGTAATCTATGACTGTCCCGTGTGTCATGTATGTAATATGTGACTGTCCCTTGTGTCATGTATGTAATCAATGACTGTCCCGTGTGTCATGTATGTAATCTATGACTGTCCCGTGTGTCATGTATGTAATCTATGACTATCCCTTGTGTCTTGTATGCAATCTCTGACCATCCCGTGTGTCATGTATGTAATCTATGACTGTCCTGTGTGTCATGTATGTAATTTGTGACTGTCCCTTGTGTCATGTATGTAATCTATGACTGTCCCTTGTGTCTTGTATGCAATCTCTGACCATCCCGTGTGTCATGTATGTAATCTTTGACTGTCCCTTGTGTCATGTATGTAATCTGTGACTGTCCCTTGTGTCATGTATGTAATCTCTGACCGTCCCTTGTGTCATGTATGCAATCTATGACTCTCCCGTGTGTCATGTATGTAATCTGTGACTGTCCCGTGTGTCATAGATGTAATCTATGACACTCCCGTGTGTCATGTATGTAATCTGTGACTGTCCTATGTGTCATATATATAAAATCTATGATCGTCCCGTGTGTCATGTATGTAATCTCTAACTCTTGTATCATGTATGTAATCTCTGACTGTCCCAAGGGTTTCCCCTGGGGGGGTATTGCTCTCCTCTGATCATACAGAATGGAATCAGGGGGGCCCCAGCTAAACCCCCCTAAAATGTCTGATAGATCCCCCATCAGGGGGCGCTCTGGGCTCCTCCGGGGACAAAGTTCCCCCTTTGGTGTCATAATGAGTGGCGGCAGAATCGCCTCTTGAAGCGCACATGTGACTTTCCCTGACAATGGCGCGGTCATGTGACGCCGTACACAAATCTCATTTCTATCATTTTATCCCACAAATAGCGCTTTTTATTGGTGGGATTTCATCACCTCGCTGCTTTTTTACATTTTTTGCGCCATAAACAGGAAAAAAACTACAGTTTTGAAAAAAAAAATTATATCTTTTTACTTCCCGCTATAAAACATTTCCAATAATTGTTTTTTTTTTTTTAAATCAAATTTCTTCATCAATTTAAGCGAAATGTTTTTGGTAAAAATATCCCAATAAGGCCTCTTTCACACGGGGGGGGCATCGGCGGTAAAGCGGCGCTTTACCGTGGGTATTCGGCCGCTAGTGGGGCGATTTTACCCCCCGCTAGCGGCCGAGAAAGGCAGAGGCGCTTTGCCGGTGGAATAGCCGCGCTGTCCCATTGATTTCAATGGGAAGAAGCGGTGAAGGAGCGGTGTATACAACGCTCCTCCACCGCTCCGAAGATGCAGCTAGCAGGACTTTTTTTCCCGGCCTGCTAGCGCACCGCTCCCTCGGGGCTTTCACACTGGAGAGACAGCAGCGCCTGTTTTGGGTCGGTTTGCAGGCGCTATTTTTAGCGCAAT
Organism: Aquarana catesbeiana; assembly: GCF_042186555.1. NCBI lineage: Eukaryota > Metazoa > Chordata > Amphibia > Anura > Ranidae > Aquarana > Aquarana catesbeiana. The sequence goes on from NC_133329.1 coordinate 391,275,795, forward strand.
AGCGCCTGCAAACCGCCCCAGTGTGAAAGGGGCCTAAGTGTAAATTGATTGGTTTATAGAAACGTTATCACATCTACAAACTATGCGATATATACTGGATTTTATATTTGTTTATTCATACTAGTAATGGCGGCAATCAGCGACTTCTAGCGGGACTGCAATATTGCGGCGGACAATCTGACACTGACTGACACATTGTGGGAACCAGTGACACCAATACAGTGATCACTACTAATATTATATGCCCAACTGCTGGCCCACGCAACCCTCTGATGTGACCCGCCACCTCCTGCTCTGGGGTGGCCGGTCAGCAAGCCCAGATCACGGGTTCTCCGACCCGCCATCCCCGAGAATCGTGTGAATGGAGCCGTCGCTAGAGTAAGCATGCGGCTGCAGTAGAGAGCAGAGCCAATGAGTCCTGTATAGTGCCGGCTCCTGTCACAGGCGGAGTGATACCAAATGTACTCTGCCTGGGACACCAGCCGCCAGCGATACCCACCAGGAGTACCCAGCAGCAATAACCGCTAGCAGTAACTGCTAACAGTACCCACCAGTAGTACCAACAGTACCCACCAGCAGTATCCACAATACCCGCCAGAAGTACCAGCAAAACCGACCATCTGTATTCATCCAGGGGGACAGCCAGCAGCAGCCGCCAGCCATACCCGCCTGGGGGACAGCAACCGCCAACGATACCTGCAGGAATCCTGAGGAAGAAGTGAAGATTGAGGTCAGTTTTTAATAAAAAATCAAACAGCAATGGGGATATCTGCACTCTGCACTCGCTACACTGGGCTGCTTTCACATTGATCTGCAGGTGCGGTGCAATGTACCTGTACTGATCCATAGACTTCTATTATTACCTGTACTGACCCATAGACTTCTGTTATTACCTGTACTGACCCATAGACTTCTGTTATTACCTGTACTGAGCCATAGACTTCTATTATTACCTGTACTGACCCATAGACTTCTGTTATTACCTGTACTGACCCATAGACTTCTATTATTACCTGTACTGAGCCATAGACTTCTGTTATTACCTGTACTGACCCATAGACTTCTTTTATTACCTGTACCGAGCCATAGACTTCTATTATTACCTGTACTGAGCCATAGACTTCTGTTATTACCTGTACTGACCCATAGACTTCTGTTATTACCTGTACTGAGCCATAGACTTCTGTTATTACCTGTGAGCCACAGACTTCTGTTATTACCTGTACTGACCCATAGACTTTTATTATTACCTGTACTGACCCACAGACTTCTGTTATTACCTGTACTGACCCATAGACTTCTATTATTACCTGTACTGACCCATAGACTTCTGTTATTACCTGTACTGAGCCATAGACTTCTGTTATTACCTGTACTGACCCATAGACTTCTGTTATTACCTGTACTGAGCCATAGACTTCTATTATTACCTGTACCGAGCCATAGACTTCTATTATTACCTGTACTGAGCCATAGACTTCTGTTATTACCTGTGAGCCACAGACTTCTGTTATTACCTGTACTGACCCATAGACTTCTATTATTACCTGTACTGACCCACAGACTTCTGTTATTACCTGTACTGACCCATAGACTTCTATTATTACCTGTACTGAGCCATAGACTTCTGTTATTACCTGTACTGACCCATAGACTTCTGTTATTACCTGTACTGATCCATAGACTTCTATTATTACCTGTACTGACCCATAGACTTCTGTTATTACCTGTACTGAGCCATAGACTTCTGTTATTACCTGTACTGACCCATAGACTTCTGTTATTACCTGTACTGACCCATAGACTTCTATTATTACCTGTACTGACCCATAGACTTCTATTATTACCTGTACTGACCCATAGACTTCTGTTATTACCCGTACTGACCCATAGACTTCTGTTATTACCTGTACTGACCCATAGACTTCTGTTATTACCTGTACTGACCCATAGGCTTCTGTTATTACCTGTACTGACCCATAGACTTCTGTTATTACCTGAACTGATCCATAGACTTCTGTTATTACCTGTACTGACCCATAGGCTTCTGTTATTACCCGTACTGAGCCATAGACTTGTGTTATTACCCGTACTGAGCCATAGACTTCTGTTATTACCCGTACTGAGCCATAGACTTCTATTATTACCCGTACTGAGCCATAGACTTCTATTATTACCCGTACTGAGCCATAGACTTCTGTTATTACCTGTGGGTTTGGTGTGCTTTCAGAAAGTGCATCACACCTGCAGGATATAATAGAATTCTATGGCAAAGTGCAGCTAACCCACAGGAAAGCCACAGGCGCACTGCGCTGAACCCACGGTGCAGGTAAACTGTAGCGCATCAGTGTGAAAGCAGCCTTAGCACTCAATCATACAATCGGTCCCTGCTTTGCAGGGAACCGAAATCCCGCACATCCCCCACTGACAGGACAGAGCTCTGCCTTGTTTACATAGGCAGAGCTCTGTTCTGTGTCTCTCCTCGCTAATCAGCAGGTGTCGGAGGACATACATTGGCTGGAGGACATGCTTACTTAACTCCTCTATGCAGTTGGTTTTGCACAGAGCAGCCCGGATCCTCCTCTTCTCAGGTCCCTCATCGGTGCTCCTGGCCCCTTCCTCCTGTTGAGTGCCCACACAGCAAGCAGCTTGCTATGGGGGCACCTGAGCCGAGTCACCAGGGCCGCTGTTAGAAATCATGGGGCCTCCGCACAGCCTACCTGATGGGGCCTCTTTCAACCACACCCTTGACCCCACCCCTGACCTCGGCTCAAAACAAAATGCAGGTTTGTTGCCATTTACATATATGTGTGTGTTTGCAATTGCACAAAGGAGTGGGGGCAGTTTAAATTGTATTTTTTTTTTTTAAATAAAAAAATCTTACACTGTATCTTTTACATTTTTTTTTCTTTGTTCTTTCCTTTCACAAGGGATGTACAACATCCCTTGTGATAGTATAGGCCATGACAGGTCCTGTTTATGGAGATATCTGGGGTCTTTTAGACCCTCTTATCTGTCCTCTGGCCTCCAAAGCACCTGATGAAACCAAGATCAGTCTGATCAGATGCTTGTTCAGGCCGGTAATGGATTGTTTACATGATAACAAAACCGGAAGTGATACAATTCTCGCCACTCCTGGTTTGTGACGTCACACAGTGGGAGGAACGACATCCACCCCTCTCACTGTGTCTAAGGAACTGGATGCTACTGGTCCCATCTTAAAGGTGGTGGTTGAGGGACCCTCTTCCACTGCCTGGAAAAATAATCCAGCGGCTTCTTAGCCACTAGGATTACTTTTAGTTTGTGCAGAATTGCTGGGGCTAAAAAATTATATCATTGCTGCAGTGATGACCGAGATATCACCCTTCCAATCCAGAGACGTACTGGTACATCGCTGGACAGGAAGAGGTTAAAGTGGCTTTGTTTGGAGGGCAGTAAAAATGCAGCTCTGCTGCACATCTTTACTGCTTCACCCAAATGAAGTGTAAAGTAGCAGCATCTCACCGTCTTATGATCATCAGCATTACAGTAATCACACAGACAGCACAGTAAGCAGGTGCCTTATCATGGCTCTATCATGGCCCTATCATGGCTCTATCATATCCCTATCATGGTCCTATCATGGTCCTATTATGGCCCTATCATGGCTCTATCATGCCTCTATTATGGCTCAAACATATCCCTATCATGGTCCTATCATGGCCCTATCATATCCCTATTATGGCCCTATCATGGCCTTATCATAGTTCTATCATATCCCTATCATGGCCCTACCATAGCTCTATCATATCCCTATCATGCCTGTATCATGGCCCTATCATGGCCTTATCATATCCCTACCATGGCTTTACCATGGTTCTACCATGGCCCTATTATATCCCTATAATGCCTCTATCGTGCCTCTACCATGGCCCCACCATGGCCCTACCATGGCTTTATCATATCTCTATCATATCCCTATCATGCCTATATCATGCCTCTATCATGGCTATATCATTCCTCTATCATGGCTCTATCATATCCCTATCATGGCTATATCATGCCTCTATCATGGCTATATCATGCCTCTATCATGGCCCTATCATGGCTCTATCATGCCTCTATCATGGCTATATCATGCCTCCTATCATGGCCCTATCATATCCCTATCATGGCTATATCATGCCTCTATCATGGGTATATCATGGTTTTATCATGGTCCTATCATATCCCTATTAAGCCCTATCATGGCCTTATCATAGCCCTATCATAGCTCTATAATATCTCTATCATGGCTCTATCATAGCTCTATAATTTCTCTATCATATCCCTATCATATCCCTATCATGGCCCTACCATGGTTTTATCATAGCTCTATCATACCCCTACCATGGCCCTATCATAGCTCTATAATATCTCTATCATATCCCTATCATGGCTCTATCATAGCTCTATAATATCTCTATCATATCCCTATCATGGCCCGACCATGGTTTTATCATAGCTCTATCATATCCCTATCATGGCTCTATCATAGCTCTATACTATCTCTATCATATCCCTATCATGGCTCTATCATAGCTCTATCATATCTCTATCATATCCCTATCATGGCTCTATCATAGCTCTATCATATCTCTATCATATCCCTATCATGGCTCTATCATATCTCTATCATATCCCTATCATATCCCTATCATGGCCCTACCATGGTTTTATCATAGCTCTATCATACCCCTACCATGGCCCTATCATAGCTCTATAATATCTCTATCATATCCCTATCATGGCTCTATCATAGCTCTATAATATCTCTATCATATCCCTATCATGGCCCTACCATGGTTTTATCATAGCTCTATCATATCCCTATCATGGCTCTATCATAGCTCTATACTATCTCTATCATATCCCTATCATGGCTCTATCATAGCTCTATACTATCTCTATCATATCCCTATCATGGCTCTATCATAGCTCTATACTATTTCTATCATATCCTTATCATGGCTCTATCATAGCTCTATAATATCTCTATCATATCCCTATCATGGCTCTATCATGGCTCTGCTTTTGAATGAACGAAAGACTATTTGAATTTAAAAAAAAAAAAATTCTAAAACGAAATTCGAAAGAACGAAAAACATTTGGATAATTTTGTTTTTCGTATTTTCTAACATAATTAAATTATTAACCATTATTATAGTTTTTATTATTATTATTTTAATTATAACTATTATTATAGGTTATTATTATTTATTAACTATTAAGTTATAGGTATTGGAATTTCCTTTCAAATTTGGCAAACCGAACGTAACGAATTTATCTGAAATAACGAATGTCGCAATAATCACACAGACAGCACAGTAAGCAGGTGCTCTATCATGGCTCTATCATGGCTCTATCATTGCCCTATCATGGCTCTATCATGGCTCTATCATATCCCTATCATGGTCCTATTATGGCCCTATCATGCCTCTATTATGGCTATATCATGCCTCTATCATGGCCCTATCATATCCCTATCATGGCCCTACCATGGTTTTATCATGGCTATATCATATCCCTATCATGGTCCTATCATGGCCCTATCCTATCCCTATTATGGCCCTATCATGGCCTTATCATAGCTCTATCATATCCCTATCATGGCCCTACCATAGCTCTATCATATCCCTATCATGCTTCTACCATGGCCCTATCATGGCCTTATCATAGCTTTATCATATCCCTATCATGGCCCTATTATATCCCTATCATGCCTCTATCATGCCTCTACCATGGCCCTACCATGGCTCTATCATATCTCTGTCATATCCCTATCATGGCTATATCATGCCTATATCATGGCTATATCATGCCTCTATCATGGCTATATCATATCCCTATCATGGCTATATCATATCCCTATCATGGCTATATCATGCCTCTATCATGGCTATATCATGGCTATATTAATGCCTATATCATGCCTCTATCATGGCCCTATCATGGCTCCATCATATCCCTATCATGGCTATATCATGCCTCTATTATGGCTATATCATGGCCTTATCATGGCTCTATCATATCCCTATCATGGCCCTACCATGGTTTTATCATGGCCCTATCATATCCCTATTATGGCCCTATCATGGCCTTATCATGGCCTTATCATGGCCCTATCATAGCTCTATAATATCTCTATCATATCCCTATCATGGCCCTATCATAGCTCTATAATATCCCTATCATGGCCTTACCATGGCCCTATCATGGCTCTATCATATCCCTATCATGGCTATATCATAGCTCTATAATATCTCTATCATATCCCTATCATGGCTCTATCATAGCTCTATAATATCCCTATCATATCCCTATCATGGCCCTACCATGGCTCTATTATGGCTATATCATGGCAGTGGCGTAGCGTGGGTTGTCAGCACCCGGGGCAAGGCAAGTAATTTGCGCCCCCCCCCCCCCCCCCCAACCTGTGGACTTCCTATCCCTGAGTCCCTTCAAATACAATAGTACTGACCTACCTGATTCCTATACTGACCACTACACTACATTGTCCACTACACTGAGAACTACACTGTCCACTACACTACATTGTCCACTACACTGACCACTATACTATACTGTCCACTATACTACACTGACCACTATACTGTCCACTACACTGACCACTACACTGTCCACTATACTACACTGTCCACTATACTACACTACACTGTCCACTATACTGCACTACACTGTCCACTATACTACACTATACTGACCACCATACTACACTGACCACTATACTACACTACACTGACCACTATACTACACTGTCCACTATACTACACTACACTGACCACTATACTACACTACACTGTCCTCCATACTATACTGACCACCATACTACACTGTCCACTATACTACATTAAACTGTCCACTATACACTGACCACTATACTACACTGACCACTATACTACACTATACTGACCACCATACTACACTGTCCACTATACTACACTGTCCACTATACTACATTACACTGACCACCATACAACACTACACTGTCCACTATACTACACTACACTGTCCACTATACTACACTACACTGTCCACTATACTATACTGTCCACTACACTACACTGACCTCTATACTAAACTACACTATACTGACCACTATACTAACCACTATACTATACTACACTAACCACTATACTACACTATACTGACCATCATACTACACTGTCCACTATACTACACAACACTATACTGACCACCATACTACACTACACTGTCCACTATACTACACTGTCCACTATACTGACCACCATACTACACTACACTGACCACTACACTGTCCATTATACTATACTGACCACTATACTACACTACACTGACCACCACACTATACTACACTGTCCACTACACTATACTGACCACTATACTGTCCACTACACTAACCACCATACTGACCACTATACTACACTACACTGACCTCCATACTAAACTACACTATACTGACCACTATGCTAACTACTATACTACACTAACCACTATACTGTACTATACTGACCACCATAATACACTGTCCACTATACTACACTACACTGACTACTACACTATACTGTCCACTACACTGCCCCCCATACTGACCACTACACTACACTGACCTCCATACTAAACTACACTATACTAATCACTATACTATACTGACCACTATACTGACCACTATACTACACTACACTGTCCACTATACTGACCACTATACTACACTACACTGTCCACTATACTGACCACTATACTACACTATACTGTCCACTATACTGACCACTATACTACACTACACTGTCCACTATACTGACCACTATACTACACTATACTGTCCTGCCTACAGTCTCTCTCTCTCACCCCGCCGCCCCCCCGGCCAGTAACAAGACTCTCACGAGGGAGTCTCACTCACCTCTTATCCTGGCCTGCATCAGTCCGGATGAGGAGGAGAAGACAGCGGCGGCTCACGTTGTTTCTTCTCTCCCCTGCGCTCTGCCTGCTGCCATGTTCAGTGTCCAGCGCACTGTGATTGGGCGTATGGGGGGTCATGTGCGGAGGCGGGACTTCAGGAGCGATCGAGGACAGGCCAGCCCTACGCCTCACATGACCCCCATACGCCCAATCACAGGGCGCCGGACACTTAACATGGCGGCCGGAGCGCAGGGTACACAGGAATTTGAAATTAGGAGGAGGCAGCCAGTGGCACATACTGGCGCCCCCCTAAATGTCGCGCCCGGGGCCACGGCACCCCCTGCACCCCCCACGCTACGCCACTGTATCATGGCCTTATCATGGCTCTATCATATCCCTATCATGGCCCTACCATGGTTTTATCATGGCCCTATCATATCCCTATTATGGCCCTATCATGGCCTTATCATGGCCCTATCATGGCCCTATCATAGCTCTATAATATCTCTATCATATCCCTATCATGGCCCTATCATGGCTCTATAATATCTCTATCATATCCCTATCATGGCTCTATCATATCCCTATCATGGCTCTATCATATCCCTATTATGGCCCTATCATGGCCTTATCATGGCCCTATCATAGCTCTATCATATCTCTATCATATCCCTATCATGGCCCTATCATATCCCTATTATGGCCCTATCATGGCCTTATCATGGCCCTATCATAGCTCTATAATATCTCTATCATATCCCTATCATGGCTCTATCATGGCTCTGCTTTTGAATGAACGAAAGACTATTTGAATTTAAAAAAAAAAAAAATTTCTAAAACGAAATTCGAAAGAACGAAAAACATTTGGATAATTTTGTTTTTCGTATTTTCTAACATAATTAAATTATTAACCATTATTATAGTTTTTATTATTATTATTTATAAACTATTAAATTATAGGTATTGGAATTTCCTTCCAAATTTGGCAAACTGAACGTAACGAATTTTTCTGAAATAACGAATGCCGCATCTAAATGAAATGATCTGATAAACGAAAAAAAAAAAAAAAAATTAAACGAGCACTTACTGTGCTGCCTGTGTGATTTATTATAATATTGATACCCTGCTGTGCTGGGAGTTCTATAAAAGGACACAGTGAGGGTTCAATGCTCTATTATTCACTCGCTGTGTCCAGTGCAGCTACGCTCTCCTTCTGATGTTCCCTGGCAGCCTTTTACGTCACGTAAGGGAATTTAACAAGACTCGTGGCCACTCATTAAAATTAGAAGAAAAGCAGTTTTACTGCATAGAGGGTTCTTTACTGTAAGAGCGGCAAGGATGTGGAATCCCCTTCCACAGGCGGTGGTCTCAGCGGGGAGCATCGATAATTTAAAAAAAACTATTAGATAAGCACCTGAACGACCGCAACATACAGGGATATACAATGTAATACTGACATATAATCACACACATAGGTTGGCCTTGATGGACTTGTGTCTTTTTTTAACCTCACCTACTATGTAACTATGTTTTTTGAGAAGTGCAGCTCCTTACGTTTATCTATTTATGATTGTGTACATTTCACTTTGAGCTGCAGCTGTAGTTGTTGGTTTGGAAACAGCGCAGTTTTTTTCTTTTACATACTACAGGAGACGGTCAGAGACTGCAGACATTATACAGGAGATGGTCAGAGACTGCAGACATTATACAGGAGATGGTCAGAGACTGCAGACATGATACAAGAGATGGTCAGAGACTGCAGACATTATACAGGAGATGGTCAGAGACTGCAGACATTATACAGGAGATGGTCAGAGACTGCAGACATAATACAGGAGACGGTCAGAGACTGCAGACATTATACAGGAGATGGTCAGAGACTGCAGACATTATACAGGAGATGGTCAGAGACTGCAGATATGATACAGGAGATGGTCAGAGACAGCAGACATGATACAGGAGATGGTCAGAGACTGCAGACATAGTACAGGTTATGGTCAGAGACTGCAGACATATTATAGGAGATGGTCAGAGACTGCAGACATGATACAGGAGATGGTCAGAGAATTTGGGCATTTAATGTCCAATTGAACTTTCAGTTAAAATCAGCTAAATGCATTTCAGGTGCATCAAAATAAAAGATCCCCCTCCTTCCCTCCATCCTTTCTTTCCCCCTCTCCTCCCCCTTCTTCCCTACTTGTCATCTTCCATCCCTTATTTTCCTTTTCCTAGTCCTTTCTCCCCCCCTCCCCTCACTCCCTTTCACTTAAATTATTTTTTATAGTAGATTTATATTTCACTTAGGATATTTTCATTTATTCATTTTTGCACTACTCCTTTGGCTAGATTCCAGGCGAACAATTTTTTCGGGCCCTATTTGGCGTCTCCCTATGTGCACTAGCCAGTGACGGTTTTTCTTGACATTGAGTCGCAGGCAAAAGATCCTCATATGGGTGAGCGATTGGTGATGGGCGTGGTAGTCGACAGCCGACTCTACCGTGCCATTATTATTTTTATTTCCTATTTTTTTTTTTGTATTGTATTCTAAGTCAATGTAATGTTTTTAATTTTCTTTCGTTCTATGCAGTGTTACATCTAATTGTTCTTTAAAACATCCCTTGATGAGCCCAGAGTGGCGAAACATGTCGGGACAATCACTCCAATGATATTGCCGAGTGATTCAATGTTGTCATCTGCTTTGAATTCTAGATGTTTCCTTGTACATGTGCACATAACTTATACAGTGGAACCTTGGATTAGGAGCATAATCCGTTCCAGGAGAATGCTCGTGTTCCAAAGTACTCGCATATCAAAGCGAGTTTTCCCATGGAAGTCAACGGAAACGAAAATAATTCATTCCGCATTGACTTCAATGGGATGCAATACCGCATGCGGGCAGAGGCGGGGGGGGGGGGGAGGCTGGAGAGCCTCTGAAACGGCCGAAAAGGCCCGAGAACAGTTCGGCTGACCTCGGCAAACCTCGGAAAGACTTCCTACCCGAGATTTGCCGAGGTCAGCCGTGCTGTACTCGGGGCCTTTCCGTGCATTTCCGGACGTTCGGCTCTGCTTGGCTCCGGCGCCCCCCCCCCACCTCAGGCCAAAAGCGGTACTGCCCACCGCTTTGGCCTGAATTGTGCTCGTTTTGCGAGACAACACTCATAAACCGAGTTACGTTTTTTTAAAATACAGTGCTTGTATTGCGAAACGCTCGTTAACCGCTTTACTCGCAATCCGAGGTTCCACTGTACCAAAAAAAAACTTTTAACTTTGTCTTGTATGTAGCAATAAAAATCTTGTCATTTTTTTTATACATATTGCGGAGTATTGAAATGACTTCTTCTTGTTTTGCCGGCACCCTCAAAAATTTCCCTTGTCTACACTTATCTACAGGGATGTTGGTGCCATTTCCTTGTCATTGTCACCTACCCACATTGCTACTTCCCAAAAGATGCGCAAAGTTTTACAGTTGTGTTTCTTTTTCTTTTTTTTTATAAAGCAGCCACAGCCTGAGTAGAAAATCCTGTCCTCTGCCAGCATGCTGCAGAGTGGCACCCTTGCTGTGGTCTTCAGAGGCTCAACACAACCCCTATAAGCCTCTCAATTGAAAAGCTCCTGCTCCCTGCTGATTGGAGAGCTCCTGGTCTGACTCAGGGGGGGGAGTGGGTGGGCATGTGCAGAGAGGCAGCTGCTTCCGCATACAGAGAGCATGGGTGCTACTCTGCAGCATGCTGGCAGGGGACTGGCTTTTCTACTCAGGCTGTGCACACCTTTTGCTTTTATGAACCTGACATGTATTTAGCAGATTTAAACTAAAAGTTCAATTGGCCTTTAACTGCTGGAAGTCAGTCTAGGCAAGAACATACAAACACAGTTGGCAGGGGCCCAGGGGCTGCACATTGAACTGCCAAAGGGCCACCAGTTGGGCACCAGGGGGTTAGAACCTCTGTCAAAATTGCTGTTGGTGTTTGTGTCCCCATTGGGAACATTCACCCTGATTTCCTGTCCCAGTGAATGCACAGGAAATTACGTTTTCTGATTGGAAGAAATCTCTTTCTGAATACCTGATCTTTTGTTTCTCTTCCAGTTATTGAAGGACGCTTCCCTGAATGCAGATGATGGTTGTTTTCTTCAGCAGCCTTCAGGCTTTTCCAAAGACCTCCAAACTCCTGGCCCATCTCCATGGAGCCTCTTTCCGCTTATAACCTCAGTACGAGGCTCGGCCTGCACACATCCAGCCAATGGCAGAAGAGGGAGGCCAAGGAAAGAATCCTTATCACCGCAGTGCAGCGTCACTGCTAGGAAATAAAGAAGACCCCTGTGCCTGAGACTGTACTGGTCTAAATACCACCAATCGTGCAACTTTGTCCATAGGCAGTGTCATCGGTCTGGAAACTCTGATGCAGCCGGCTATGTTGGGGCCTCGAAAAAAAATGTTGGTTTCCTCCTTCGACCTATTAAAATATATCTGAACTGTTCACTTGTGGTGTGTGGAGCATCTACCACAGATCTCTAGCCAGCAAAGGGGACCTTATTCAATTCTGTTTGTAACATATTAACCACTTGCTGCCTGCTGGGGCAATTTTTTTTACTTTTTCACTTAGAACCCCCAAGTATTAGTGCCTTGAAAAAGTATTCATACCCCTTGACATTTTCCACATTTTGTCATGTTACAACCAGAAATGTATTGGGATTTTATGTGATAGACCAACACAAAGTGGCACATAATTGTGAAGTGGAAGGAAAATGATAAATGGTTTTCAACATTTTTCACAATAAAATATGTGAAAAGTGTGGGGGGCATTTGTATGGCGCCCCCCTGAGTCAATACTTTGTAGAACCTCCTTTCTCTACAATTACAGCTGCAAGTTTTTTTGGGGATGTCTCTACCAGCTTTGCACTTCTAGAGAGGGACATTTTTGCCCATTCTTCTTTGCAAAATATCTCAAGCTCTGTCCGATTGGATGGAGAACGTCTGTGAACAGCAATTTTCAAGTCTTTCCACAGATTCTCAATGTGATTTAGGTCTGGACTGTGACTGGACCGTTCTAACACATGAATATGCTTTGATCTAAACCATTCCATTGTAGCTCTAGTTGTATGTTTGGGGTCGTTGTCCTGCTGAAAAGTGAACCTCCGCCCCAGTCTCAAGTCTTTTGCAGACTCTAACAGGTTTTCTTCTAAGATTGTCCTGTATTTGGCTCCATCCATCTTCCCATCAACTCTGATCAGCATCCCTGTCCCTGCTGAAGAAAAGCATCCCCACAACATGATGCTGCCACCACCATGTTTCACAGTGGGGATGGTGTGTTCAGGGTGATGTGCAGTGTTAGTTTTCCCCCACACATAGCGTTTTGCATTCAGGCAAAAAAGTTCAATTTTGGTCTCATCTGACCAGAGCACCTTCTTCCACATGTTTGCTGTGTCCCCCACATGGCTTCTCACAAACTACAAATGGGACTTCTTATGGTTTTCTTTTAACAATGTCTTTCTTCTTGCCACTCTCCCATAAAGGTCAGATTTGTGGAGAACACGACTAATAGTTGTCCTGTGGACAGATTCTCCCACCTGAGCTGTGGATCTCTGCAGCTCCTCCAGAGTTACCATGGACCTCTTGGCTCTTCTCTAATGAATGCTCTCCTTGCCCGGCCGGTCAGTTTAGTTGAACGGCTATGTCTTGGTAGGTTTGCAGTTGTGCCATATTCTTTCCATTTTCTGAAAGCTTGAGATATTTTTTTTATAACCTAACACTGCTTTAACCACTTCAGCCCCGGAAGGATTTGCCCCCTTAACCAGGCCATTTTTTGTGATCCGGCACTGTGTCGCTTTGACTGACAATTGTGCTGTCCTGCGGCGGCTGCACCCAAACAAAATTGACGTCCTTTTTTTCCCACAAATAGAGATTTCTTTTGGTGGTATTTGAACACCTTTGGAGTTTTTATTCTTTTGCACTATAAACAAAAAAAGACTGACAGTTTTGAAAAAATTTTTTTTTTTAAATTTCTGATATAATACATATCCCCCCCCCCCCCCAAAAAAAAAATATAAAAAAAAAAAAATATCGCAATAAGTGTAAATTGATTGGTTTGTGCAAAAGTTATCTACAAACTATGGGGTAGATTTAGGGACTTTTATTTATTGTTTTTACTAGTAATGGCGGTGATCTGCGACATTGCGGCAGACAAATCTGACCCCAAATTACACTTTTTTGGGGACCAGTGACATTATTACATTGATCAGTGCTATAAAAAACGCACTGATCAATGTATAAATGGCACTGGCAGGGAAGGGGTTAACACTGGGGGGGGGGGGGGGCCAATCAAGGGGTTAAGTGTGTTCCCTTGGTGTGTTCTAACTGTAGGGGGGATGGGCTGCAAGGGACATGACAGAGATCACTGGGAACAGAAGATCTCTGACATGTCATCTGGCAGAACAGGGAATCGCCAGTTACCCGTTCTGCCTCTGTGCATAACGATCGCGGGTCGCCGGCGACCATCAAGTCCTCCGGACCCACGGGCAACGCTCCCGCAGGGCGCGCCAACTATCTCCTGTGCAAAGACTGACATACACCTACGGCGGTTAGCGCAGAAGAGCCAACCCGCTGCAGTATAATGACGGCGGCTGGTCGGAAAGCGGTTACACTTCTCCACAACTTTATTCCTGACCTGTCTGGTGTGTTCCTTGGCCTTCATGATGCTGTTTGTGCACTAAGGTTCTCTAACAAACCTATGAGGGCTTCACAGAACAGCTGTATTTATACTGAGATTAAATTACACACAGGTGGACTCTATTTACTAATTAGGTGACTTCTGAAGGCAATTGGTTCCACTGGATTTTAGTTAGGGGTATCAGAGTAAAGGGGGCTGAATACAAATGTACCCCCCACACTTTTCACATATTTATTTGTAAAAAAAAAATTAAAACCATTTATCATTTTCCTTGCACTTCACAATGATGTGCCACTTTGTGTTGGTCTATCACATAAAATCCCAATAAAATACATTTACGTTTTTGGCGTTCAGCTCCGCCGAGTCCCTCCGAACTCCGCGGCGCCATATTTAAAACTACACACTAAACTTGTGTATGTCAGCGGCGATCATGTAATGGACACTGGGGGCAAGGCTGCACTGACCACTGGGGCAAGGCTGCAGATGAACACTGATGAGGCTGCATTGATGGGCATTTTAATGTAAGTTTTTTTTTTTTTTTCCTTAAACTTCCCTCCCAAAAGTTTTTTTCCTTAAAATTCCCTCCTAAACTTGGGGTGCGTGTTATACGCCGGCGCGTGTTATACGCTGATAAATACGGTATATCTGAATATCGATTGATATCTTGAATATTTTTGATTGATCAATCTTGATGAACTGATGGACTATCTAATTTCTCAACACCCCGAAAATGCCAAGGACTGTAAAAATATCCCCCAAATACCCCCTTTTCGGAAAGCAGACAGATATTTAGACAGTCCGAGGTATTTAGTAAGAGGCACGGCGAGTTTTTTTTTTAAATTGTCATTTTTTTTGTCTCAATTTTTTGAAAAATAAAGAAATTAAATAAAATCAGTTTTTTTTTTTTTTTTTTTTACATACTGTCACCAGTGCAGTACAATGTCATCATATGACTTGTGTGTTAGTGATAATAAATATGGACTGGTGACAGTAAAGAAAAAAAAAACATTTTTTATTACATTTTGTATACATTTAGTAATGAACCTTTTTTTCTGTCTCGGTGCCGTTCACAGTCACGCCCAGTCCCTATGATGGACATAACACAGGTCCAATGGTGGGACTGGGCGTGACTGTGAACGGCGCCGAGAAGAGCCGAGAACCCTCGGCTATGTGTATCTCGGCTCCGCCCAGTCACTGTGTTCTCGGCGACGCTCGTTCAGCTCCGCCGAGTCCCTACGAACTCCGCGGCGCCATATTTAAAACTACACGCTATGTGAATGTCGGTGGCAATCGCAGCGATCGCTCCGATAGATCACATAATAGCGGGGATCGCCGTATAACACGCACCCCTGATTTTCCCCTGATTTTAAGGGGGAAAAAAGTGCGTGTTATACGCCGATAAATACGGTATATCATAGTTTGTGGACTCTATCCATTTTCTACAGACTAAATAGAATACACTGATTTGGGTAATTCTCACCAAAGGAATGTAGCAGATTACATTTTGACCTGAATTTATGAAAAAAGATTATTTATTTGCTAAATGTTATGACAGAAGCAAAGAAACATTTTTTTATTTTTTTTTTTATTTTGGATATTTTTTCATTTACATAGCAAAAAAAAAATATAAACCCATTGGTGAATAAATACCACCAAAAGAAAGCTCTATTTGTGTGAAAAAAAAAAAAATGATACAAATTTCATTTGGGTACGTGTTGCATGACCGCATAATTACCAGTTAAAGTAGTGCAGTGCTGAATAGCAAAAAATGGCCTGGTCATGAAGAGGGGGGGAGGGGGGGGGTAAAACCTTCCGGAGGTCAAGTCGTTAAAAAGTTGTTGCAGTCGAAAGAGCGGGGATTCATTTTGTTTTAATTTTTTTTTATAAATCAGTTCCTGATCACTTCTGTATTTTAGAACAAAGAGACACCGGCAGACAGGATCTCTTCACACTTGTAAAGTTTAATCGGGTCATTTAGATACACAATTTAGATACTTTATGGTAAAATCGTTTCTATATCATTTCATATTCTACAATGTGTACAAAATCTACAGATCAGTAATCTATCAGTCTAAGCCATATTGCACATCATACTTTACAGACTTGACCTACAAAACTATTTTTTATTGATTTTTTTGCTTTTTTTTATGACGGGATCAGCCGCAGTCCTCCACCCACATAGGGGGGACTACAAGTCCCAGCATTCCCAGGTACCCCACAGCATGCTGGAACCTGTAGGCGGTTGGGGTGCTGTAGGATGTAGAATCTCAGTGGTAGGCCGATCCCACGCGGTTTATTTGTACGTAAAACTTTTGACGTGACACAGATTTGTTACTATTTACATTTAACGGAAGCGGCGACACTCTATACAGCAGGGGGGAGGCAACCTGGGGGACCTCCAGCTGTTGTGGAACTACATTTCCCATGAGGCATTGCAAGGCTGGCAGTTCCAATTACTCCCAGAGGCATGAGTTCTGCAGCAGCTGGAGAGCCCCAGGTTCCCTACCCCTGCTATACAGTGACTGTGATCATGTGACCTGCGTCCCTCAGATTGATTTATTAACCACTTTAAGGACCAGCCTCGTTTTGGATTTTAGGTGATTTTAGGTGTTTACATGTTTAAAACTGTTTGCTAGAAAATTACTTAGAACCCCCAAACATTATATATGTTTTTTTTTTTTCAAACACCCTAGAGAAAAAAATGGCGGTCGTTGCAATACTTTTTTTTTGCACCGTATTTGCGCAGCGGTCTTATATGCGCACTTTTTTGGGAAAAAATTCACCTTTTTGAATAAAAAAATAAGACAACAGTAAAGTTAGCCCAATTTTTTTTTTTATATTGTGAAATATAATGTTACGCCAAGTAAATTGATACCCAACATGTCACGCTTCAAAATTGGAATGGCGTCAAACTTTTACCCTCAAAAATCTCCATAGGCGACATTTAAAAAATTCTACAGGTTGCGTGTTTTGCGTTACAGAGGAAGTCTAGGGCTAGAATTATTGCTCTCGCTCTACCGGTCGCGGCGATACCGCACATGTGTGGTTTGACCACCGTTTTCATATGCGGGCGCTACTAGCGTATGCGTTCGCTTCTGCGCGCGAGATCGTTGGGACAGGGGGTTTTTAAAAAAAAATATTTATTTTACATTATTTTATTTATTTTTACACTGTTTAAAAAAAAAAAAAAAATGTGTCACTTTTATTCCTATTACAAGGAATGTAAACATAGAAAAAAGCATGACAGGACCTCTTAAATAGGAGATCTGGGGTCAAAAAGACCTCAGATCTCATATTTACACTTAAATGCAAAAAAAAAAAAAAAAAAGTAATTTAAAAAAATGACATTGAAAAAAATATGCCTTCCGCCCAGCAGTGTCATGGAGACGACTGGGCGCCATCTTAGCCTCACTCGTCTCCAAGCACAGCACTGAGAAGGACGCGATCGCCTCCCCCGCTACCGACGGCTCCGGTAAGCGGCGGAGGGCACCGGATCGCGGCGGGAGGGGGGCCCCCTCTCCCGCCACCGATAAAAATGATCTTGCGGCGAACCTGCCGCAGGGACCACTTTTATCAGAAAGCCGACTGCCGCACGAAAACGGGGATACCGGGGTTGTGGCAGCTAGCTGCTACTATAACAACGATATCCGCCGGCAAAAGTTGGATGTACATCGGCATGCGGCGGTCCGGAAGTAGTTAAAGGGCCAGTCCAGCCGGAACGTCTATCTCAGGGCCGTCTTTAATTTTGATTGGGCCCTGGGCAAACATTTTCTTGCCCCCCCCCTCCATTCTGAGACATACAAAAAATAGCAGGTAGACTCAAAATCAGTTTACTGCAGCAGATCACGCAGCGATTGCAATTGTTTGCCAGAGGTTACAGCCTATCCTTACTGCTCACTGGCTGGTTTCTAGAGTTTACAACACATAATTTCTGCTTGCCGATTGGTTGCTAGAGGTAATGTACATTATTAGCGCTCACTAATTGGTTGCTAGGGGTTACATCACATCATTA
Source organism: Aquarana catesbeiana (assembly GCF_042186555.1). NCBI lineage: Eukaryota > Metazoa > Chordata > Amphibia > Anura > Ranidae > Aquarana > Aquarana catesbeiana. The sequence goes on from NC_133329.1 coordinate 391,294,392, forward strand.
CCAGTTACTGATTGGTTGCTAGAGATTAAAGCAGATCACTACTGTTCGCTGATTGGTTGCTAGAGGTTAATGCACATCATTACCTCTCACTGAGCAGTGGAGCAATCCCAAATAATTGAGCAAGTAAAGGGGCACATTAATACACATACTACAGGAGAGTGTCAGAGAGTGCAGACATACTACAGGAGAGGTTCAGAGACTGCGGACATACTGCAGGAGACAATCAGAGACTGTGGACATACTGCAGGAGACAATCAGAGACTGCGGACATACTGCAGGAGACAATCAGAGACTGCGGACATACTGCAGGAGACAATGAGAGACTGCGGACATACTCCAGTAGACAATCAGAGACTGCGGATATACTGCAGGAGACAATCAGAGACTGCGGACATACTGCAGGAGACAATCAGAGACTGCGGACATACTGCAGGAGACAATCAGAGACTGCGGACATACTGCAGGAGATTACCAGAGACTGCGGACATACTGCAGGAGACAATTAGAGACTGCGGACATAGTGCAGGAGATTACCAGAGACTGCGGACATACTGCAGGAGATTACCAGAGACTGCGGACATACTGCAGGAGACAATCAGAGACTGCGGACATAGTGCAGGAGATTACCAGAGACTGCGGACATACTGCAGGAGATTACCATAGACTGCGGACATACTGCAGGAGACAATCAGAGACTGCGGACATATTGCAGGAGATTACCAGAGACTGCGGACATACTGCAGGAGACAATCAGAGACTGCGGACATAGTGCAGGAGATTACCAGAGACTGCGGACATACTGCAGGAGATTACCAGAGACTGCGGACATACTGCAGGAGACAATCAGAGACTGTGGACATACTGCAGGAGACAATCAGAGACTGTGGACATACTGCAGGAGATTACCAGAGACTGCGGACATACTGCAAGAGATTACCAGAGACTGCGGACATACTGCAAGAGTAGGGATGAGCCGAACACCCCCCGGTTCGGTTCGCACCAGAACCCGCGAACGGACCGAAAGTTCGCACAAACGTTAGAACCCCATTGACGTCTATGGGACTCGAACGTTCGAAATCAAAAGTGCTCATTTTAAAGGCTAATTTGCATGGTATTGTCCTAAAAAGGGTTTGGGGACCCGGGTCCTACCCCAGGGGACATGTATCAATGCAAAAAAAACTTTTAAAAACGGCCGTTTTTTCGGGAGCAGTGATTTTAATGATGCTTAAAGTAAAAAAAAAAAAAGTGAAATATTCCTTTAAATATCGTACCTGGGGGGTGTCTATAGTATGCCTGTAAAGTGACGCGTGTTTCCCATGTTTAGAACAGTCCCTGCACCAAATGTCATTTTTAAAGGAAAAAATCTCATTTAAAACTGCTTGCGGGTTTAATGTCATGTCGGGTCATGGCAATATGGATGAAAATCAGTGAGACAAACGGCATGGGTACCCCCCAGTCCATTACCAGGCCCTTTGGGTCTTGTATGGATATTAAGGGGAACCCCGCACCCAAATTAAAATAAGGAAAGGTGTGGGGCCACCAGGCCCTATATACTCTGAACAGCAGTATACAGGCGGTGCAAACAAGACAGGGACTGTAGGTTTGTTGTTAAGTAGAATCTGTTTGTAATTTTGAACATTTTTAACGTGTTTAGCTCCAGCCAAAAAATCTTTTCTAAGCTTTTTGGAAAACATAGGGAAGGGTTATCACCCCTGTGACATTTGTTTTGCTGTCTTTCCTCCTCTTCAGAAGATTTCACCTCACTTTTTTGTCCCAATGAAAAATGTTTTTTGAAAATTTGGGTTTTTTTGTGGAACAAGGATTGGAAAGCATCAGTGGAAAGGAGAAATTGTTTTCCCATATTAACTCTTACAGGAGAGAATTTCCCTTCCTAGGGGTAGATTTCATCTCACTTCCTGTTGTCTCCTTCCGTTTGCAAGTAGGAGTCGTTTGTAAGTTAGATGTTTGAAAGTAGGGTCCTGCCCTATATACTCAGCAGAAATTTGGGCCTTAGGTGTTGCTGTGGCCACAACACTGTAAGCCCTCACAGGGCCCTGCTGTGAAATATTAGATCAAGAATTGTAATTACATGCCCCTGTTGAACAGGAGCTGAAAAATTAGGCCTTAGGCACTGGTGCTGGTGCCACAACACTGCAACCCCTCACAGACACTCTAGTTGGAACGCAGGAACGAGCCCTGCTGCAAATTATTGCTTCAAAAATTGTAATTACACGCCCCTGTTAGACAGGGGCAGAAAAATTGGGCCCTAGGCACTGGTGCTGGTGCCACAACACTGCAACCCCTCACAGACACTCTAGTTGGAATGCAGGAACGAGCCCTGCTGCAAAGTATTGCATCAAAAATTGTAATTACACGCCCCTGTTAAACAGGGGCTGAAAAATTGTGCCTTAGGCACTGGTGGTGGCGCCCAGAACCAAAAATGTTCTTACAAGCTATCAGCGTAATGATTGAGGAGGAAGAGGATAATTACTCAGGGATAGTCACTCAGCATCAGCATAGGCAGTCTTTGAAGGGATCTGAGATTTCAAGCTCCCCTGACCCTGTCCTGGTGCCATAGTCGCACAGGTACTCATTGATGGCCCTCTGCTGCGTGTGCAGCCGCTGCAGCATGGCCAACGTTGAGTTCCACCTGGTGGGCATGTCACAGATTAGGCGGTTCTTGGGCAGGTTAAACTCCTTTTGGAGGTCCGTCAGCCGAGCACTGGCATTATATGACCGGCGGAAATGCACACAGACTTTCCTGGCCTGCCTCAGGACATCCTGTAAGCCTGGGTACCTGCCCAAGAACCGCTGCACCACCAAGTTAAGGACGTGAGCCAAACAGGGCACATGGGTCATTTGTCCCTGTCGGAGGGCAGAGAGGAGGTTGGTGCCATTGTCGCAAACCACCATTCCTGCCTTAAGTTGGTGTGGCGTCAACCACCTCTGAACCTGCCCCTGCAGAGCTGACAGAACCTCTGCCCCAGTGTGGCTCCTGTCCCCCAAGCACACCAGCTCAAGCACCGCATGGCATCTTTTGGCCTGCGTACTTGCGTAGCCCCTTGAACGCCTACGGAGCACCGCTGGTTCCGAGGAAGAGGCCATGGAGGAAGAAGAAGAGGAGGGGGTGGAGGAGAGAGGTGTGTCACAATCAGCATTTTGGAGGCGTGGTGGCGGAACAACCTCCAACACTACTGCACCTTGTCCTGCATCCTTCCCAGCTGCCAGCAGAGTCACCCAATGCGCCGTGAAACTTAGGTAACGTCCCTGTCCATGCCTGCTGGACCATGAGTCAGCGGTAATATGCACCTTACCGCTGACCGCCCTGTCCAGCGAGGCATGGACATTGCCTTCCACATGCCGGTAGAGAGCCGGAATCGCCTTCCGTGAGAAAAAGTGGCGTTTGGGTACCTGCCACTGAGGAACCGCACATTTCACAAACTCACGGAAGGGGGCAGAGTCTACCAACTGAAAAGGCAGCAGTTGAAGTGCTAGCAATTTTGCCAAGCTAGCATTCAACCGCTGGGCATGTGGATGGCTGGGAGCAAACTTCTTTCGGCGGTGCAGCAGCTGGGGCAGGGAAATTTGCCTGGTACAATCTGACGTCGGTGTACCAAAAGCAGATTGCCCACAAGTACTTGGCTGTGACACACCTAATTCTACACCTTCATTCCTCTCACTGCAGGTCTCAGAGAGGACTGAAGGTCTAGTGGGGTTGGAAACCTCAGCTGATGAGGAGCAAGGAGAGATCCTCTTTGTTCTTTGGTGTGGGTCTTTTAGATACGCTTGCCAACGAACTGCATGGCAGGTCAACATATGTCTGGTCAAGCATGTGGTACCCAAGCGGGAGATGTTTTGGCCACGCGAGATACGCTTGAGACATATGTTGCAAATAGCAGCGGTGCGATCTGATGCACTCGTCTCAAAAAAGGCCCACACCAAAGAACTTTTTGAATAACGTGCAGAGACTGCAGCGCCCTGCACATGTGGAGCTTTGGGGTGTGATGCAGTCAATGTGCTGCCCTTAGGCTGGCCCCTGGAGGGCATCCTGCCTCGTTGGTGATGTGCCGCCGCCTCCTCCTCCTCCTCCTCCTCCTCCTCCTCCTCTCTCCTATCAGGCACCCACGTTGAGTCAGTGACCTCATCATCCCCTCCCTCCTCATCACTGGAGCAAACCTGGCAGTATGCTGCAGCAGGGGGAGCATGACTGCCAGATTGCTGTCCTTCTTGGGCACCCCCTCTGTCCGTGCTCATGTTACTGCCTTCATCGAGCTCAGTATCGTCATCAGAGCCTTCCAAACGCTGGGCATCCTCCTGGAGCATGTACCCAACACTGTGGTCAAACAGTTCGAGGGAATCCTCATGAGGACATGGTGGAGCTAGGGAAGGAGTCACTGATGACATTGAGCTGAGGGAAGAGGCCGCTGCTTTGCCAGACAAAGCACCCTGGGCATGGGTGAGAGAGGATGAGGAGGATGAGGACGGCTTGGTCATCCACTCGACCAAGTCTTCCGCATGTTGCGGCTCAACACGGCCAGCTGCCGAAAAAAAGGCCAAGCGTGTCCCATGGCCACGTGCTGATGAGGATGCACCGTCTCCACGACCAGCACTAGACACAGAGCCTGCTTGCCCTCTCTTATTGGCTTGTGACTGTCTGCCTCTCCTTCTTGGCCTTCCAGACATACTAATGGCCTGTAGCTGCACTAAGCTGGGATAGAACACCTGTAATTTTCTTCAAGTAGCTTTATATACTGTAACCAGACAAGCCTGCCTGTCAGTAGGAAGATAACAGGAACGGATCTAGCTGAACACTGTGAGCAGGACGCACTGTACTAAATGTAAATAGTCTAGCTGCCTGACCGTGGTACTAATAGGATCAAATAGAACACCTGTAATTTTCTTCAGGTAGCTTTATATACTGTAACCAGACAAGCCTGCCTGTCAGTAGGAAGATAACAGGAACGGATCTAGCTGTACACTGTGAGCAGGACGCACTGCACTAAATGTAAATAGTCTAGAAGATAACAGGAACGGATCTAGCTGTACACTGTGAGCAGGACGCACTGTACTAAATGTAAATAGTCTAGCTGCCTGACCGTGGTACTAATAGGATCAAATAGAACACCTGTAATTTTCTTCAGGTAGCTTTATATACTGTAACCAGACAAGCCTGCCTGTCAGTAGGAAGATAACAGGAACGGATCTAGCTGAACACTGTGAGCAGGACGCACTGTACTAAATGTAAATAGTCTAGCTGCCTGACCGTGGTACTAATAGGATCAAATAGAACACCTGTAATTTTCTTCAGGTAGCTTTATATACTGTAACCAGACAAGCCTGCCTGTCAGTAGGAATTTAACAGGAACGGATCTAGCTGAACGCTGTGAGCAGGACGCACTGCACTAAATGTAAATAGTCTAGAAGATAACAGGAACGGATCTAGCTGAACACTGTGAGCAGGACGCACTGCACTAAATGTAAATAGTCTAGAAGATAACAGGAACGGATCTAGCTGAACACTGTGAGCAGGACGCACTGCACTAAATGTAAATAGTCTAGAAGATAACAGGAACGGATCTAGCTGAACACTGTGAGCAGGACGCACTGCACTAAATGTAAATAGTCTAGAAGATAACAGGAACGGATCTAGCTGAACACTGTGAGCAGAACGCACTGCACTAAATGTAAATAGCAGGAACGGATCTAGCTGAACACTGTGAGCAGGACGCACTGCACTAAATGTAAATAGCAGGAACGGATCTAGCTGAACACTGTGAGCAGGACGCACTGCACTAAATGTAAATTGCAGGAACGGATCTAGCTGAACACTGTGAGCAGGACGCACTGCACTAAATGTAAATAGTCTAGAAGATAACAGGAACGGATCTAGCTGAACACTGTGAGCAGGACGCACTGCACTAGATGTAAATAGTCTAGAAGATAACAGGAACGGATCTAGCTGAACACTGTGAGCAGGACGCACTGCACTAAATGTAAATAGCAGGAACGGATCTAGCTGAACACTGTGAGCAGGACACACTGCACTAAATGTAAATAGTCTAGAAGATAACAGGAACGGATCTAGCTGAACACTGTGAGCAGGACGCACTGCACTAAATGTAAATAGCAGGAACGGATCTAGCTGAACACTGTGAGCAGGACGCACTGCACTAAATGTAAATAGCAGGAACGGCTCTAGCTGAACACTGTGAGCAGGACGCACTGCACTAAATGTAAATAGCAGGAATGGATCTAGCTGAACACTGTGAGCAGGACGCACTGCACTAAATGTAAATAGCAGGAACGGATCTAGCTGAACACTGTGAGCAGGACGCACTGCACTAAATGTAAATAGCAGGAACGGATCTAGCTGAACACTGTGAGCAGGACGCACTGCACTAAATGTAAATAGCAGGAACGGATCTAGCTGAACACTGTGAGCAGGACGCACTGCACTAAATGTAAATAGCAGGAACGGATCTAGCTGAACACTGTGAGCAGGACGCACTGCACTAAATGTAAATAGCAGGAACGGATCTAGCTGAACACTGTGAGCAGGACGCACTGCACTAAATGTAAATTGCAGGAACGGATCTAGCTGAACACTGTGAGCAGGACGCACTGCACTAAATGTAAATAGTCTAGAAGATAACAGGAACGGATCTAGCTGAACACTGTGAGCAGGACGCACTGCACTAAATGTAAATAGCAGGAACGGATCTAGCTGAACACTGTGAGCAGGACGCACTGCATTAAATGTAAATAGTCTAGATAGAAGATAACAGGAACGGATCTAGCTAAACTGAATACAGTGTATATATATATATATGCAACACCTGGGATGCATATATATATACACAATACACTGTAAGTGCAGCTAACTGACTGACTGTTCTGCCTAATCTATCTAACTCAAATCAAATGACACTGTCTCTCTCTCTCTCTATCTCTCAGCACACCGGAACACACACTACACAGGGCCGCCGTGCAGGCGGCCTTATATAGTGTGGGGTGTGTACTAAATCCCCTGAGCCATAATTGGCCAAAGCCACCCTGGCTTTGGCCAATTACAGCTCTCTCTACTGACGGCGCTGTGATTGGCCAAGCATGCGGGTCATAGTGCATGCTTGGCCAATCATCAGCCAGCAATGCACTGCGATGCCGCAGTGAATTATGGGCCGTGACGCGCCACACGAATTTAGCGCGAACGGCCCATAACGTTCGCAATTCGGCGAACGATCGAACAGCCGATGTTCGAGTCGAACATGGGTTCGACTCGAACACGAAGCTCATCCCTATGCAAGAGATTACCAGAGACTGCGGACATACTGCAGGAGACAGAGACTGCGGACATACTGCAGGAGATTACCAGAGACTGCGGACATACTGCAGGAGACAATCAGAGACTTCAGACATTATACAGGAGATGGTCAGAGAACTTTCAGCAATGCACAGCTTTACAGTTGAATAACACAGCTCAGGGATTAAACAGTCAGGCATTTTATGGGTGTAAGGACATACCTGGCCAGCCAAACTCGCTACATACATTCAGGTGTGTGGGCGGGGCTTCCACTCTCTGCTCTCACTACAACAGCCGGGAGCTCACTGATGCTTTGTTGGGGGGCCCGCGTCACCCGTGAATTGGGGCCCCGATGACAGCTTTGCAGAACGCACAGAGGACACGGGAGGATGTATTCCCACGCTAGCCAGCTGTGAGGGGCGGGGCCGGGAGCTCCACTGACGCTCTGACCCTGCCCACGTGCAGCCTGTGTACTCGGAATAGAGAGTCTGTAGTGAGAGCCAGTGATCGGAGTGGGAGTGTCATTGGAGCTCCCGGCCCCGCCCCCAGAACTCTGTATTCACCAGCCTGTATAGAGGGGGTGGGGCCGGGAGTTCCACTGACGCTCCCACTGGCTCTCACTACAGACGCTCTTTTCCGAGTACACAGGCTGCACGTAGGCGGGGTCAGAGCGTCAGTGGAGCTCCCGGCCCCGCCCTCTCTCAGCTGGCTAGTGCGGAATACATCCTCCCGTATTCTCTGTGCGCTCTGCAAAGCCGTCATCGGGGCCCCAATTCATGGCTAATGCGGGCCCCCCAACAAAGATTGGGCCCAGGGCAATTGCCCCGTTTGTCCTGCGCTAAAGACGGCCCTGCCTGGATGGCTTAGACATTTGTGGACAACGCTGGAGAGAGATGGGGATCAGGTAAGAAATTAGTGGGTTCTGGGGAAGCTGCTACAAAGAAAAGTTTTTTTTTATCTTAATGCAATGCATTAAGATAAAAAAAACCTTCTGGATTAATCCTTTAAGCATTGCTCGCCACCAGTTGCCCCACCCAGCCCCTACTCCGCCACCCTAAACACGCCCTCGTAAATTATCCCATGAAAGGACAGTTAAATGTTTTATGCAGAATTAAGTTACAAAAATAAATATGAACAACTTTATTAGTGCCCATCAGTACAGCCTCATCAGTGCATGGGGATCACACAGAGCGGGGATCTCCCGCTGTAACACAGCTTGGATCTGAAACCCTGGCCGCTGTCAAAGTCCCGCCTTCTATTAAAGATGTCACATTGCTTAAATTTCCCAGCACTGGACCAGTGTGTTGTCTATCATAGGAGCTGGTCCAGGAGGCAGAACTTTGACAGCGGCTGGTATTTACAGATCCAAGCTGGGTCACTGTGGAAGATCCCCGCTCTGTGTGATCTGACCGGCTCTCCTCTTTCTCTCCTCTCCCCACAGTTTCTGGCTGATCGCTGGGAGGAGAATAGGCGTCCGTCCCTCTCCTCCAATTCACACTCGCCTTCACATTATTTCCACTCGCCAAATGCGACTAGGCGAGTGGAAATTCTGATGGCTGTCATTATATAGGAATATTATTGAGCGCTCTATACTGGAAGGTTGTTCTAGGGACACCACAGTTTCTGGCACATCGCTGGGAAGAGAATAGGCGTCCGTCCCTCTCCTCCAATTCACACTCGCCTTCACATTATTTCCACTCGCCAAATGCGAGTAGGGGAGTGGAAATTCTGATGGCTGTCATTATATAGGAATATTATTGAGCGCTCTATACTGGAAGGTTGTTCTAGGGACACCAGTAATTTATTCACAGCCTATCAACAGTGTGAAGAAATGTTACAGGCAGAGACGATTGTAGCAATTTATCCAGCAAACTCTGAAGTTTTAGTAGCCAGTTCCACTGTGTATTGCAGCGTTTCTCAACCTTATTTCAGTCAAGGCACCCTCCAAAATTATGGACAGTCTTGAGGCACCTCATTCTAAAATGTAAGACCCCTTTCACACTGAGGCGCTTTCACGCTAAAAAAAGCTCATGAAAACCTATTTTCATTAAAGTCAATGAATGCTTTTCACACTGGGGCAGTGCACTGGCAGAGCGGTGAAAAAACGCCCCTCTCCATTGAAATGAATAGAAAGCACTTCAAAAGCGCCTGAAAAACTCTTTAAAAGTGCTCAGTGTTTTACTGGCAGTTTACAAGCACCTCAGTGTGAAAGGGGCCTATCAGTTTTACTTAATGCAGCAACATCCCAACATTGGAGGTGATTTATTCTTCCAAAGCAAATACACTTTTGCAAACTGGTACTGACTAGTATTCCAATGTTTCTCTTCTCCCTCAGTTTTTTTTTTTCCATCACTCAGCCGAGACCCCAAAGCTGATGGAGAGGGGCAAGGGGGGGTCAAACAAGGATGCTATGTAGGCAACATCCTCCTTATCAGCTGATGATGTCATTGGTCATCAAGTAGAAGGTCATAATGGTGCACAATGAGAACCTGTGGCTTTGTGACACTATAAGGAAGGCTTCATCCACCCGCCAGCTTGTATACAATTTTTTGGCAATTTTTAGGCATTTTGCCAAGGCACCACCTGGAGAAACCTCAGGGCACCCTGGTTGAAAAAGGCTGCTCTATTGATTAGAAGCCAGTGAAACATTTAGGCCTCATACACACGCACGTTTTAAAAAAGTGCTGTAAAGCTAGTAACAACACCTGGAAAAAAAGCAGCCTTAAAAACACGATTTTATTAGCGTTTTGATTTGGCGTCAATGCGTGTTCAACGTCGTTTGTAAGCGTTTTTTTTTAAAAAAACATCCCTCTGCTATTTTCCACTCCCAAATTACTCACATAAACATTTTTACAGCTTAAAAACGCTGACGCTAAAAAAACGTCGGTATAGCGCTGATGCGCGTTTATGAGCTTTTTTCGGCATCAAAACAGCTCTAGCGCTGGAGCCTCAGAATGCGCTGGTCCTTGGTTTTTTTTGGACCTTAAAAACGACCTTGCCTGTTACGGCTAAAAAACGGCATGGAGTGTATGAGCCAACTGAATAACACGGAGTGGCGTTCTTAAAGCGGTTGTATACCTTTTTTTTTTTTACGTTTACCTACAGGTAAGCCTATAATAAGGCTTACCTGTAGGTAAAAAAAATATCTCCTAAACCTGTACGGTTTAGGAGATATTACCCTCGCAATGAGCCGCTGACTGCAGCGGCACATGCGCACAGGGGATTCTCGGCAGACAGCCCGGCAAACTCCGGAGCTTGCCGGACAGAAGTCTCCCGCGCTCATTTAAGAATCCTGCAAACCTTTTGGTACCTTCATTGCTCAATTATTAGAGGTCAATGTGAGAAGTCATTTTCACAAGGCTGTTATTTTATTGCCATGGTTTTTGCAGTTGGTTTCACACAACCCACACCTCTTAGTGCAAAACTTGTGCTTTGCAGGGAAAATTCCCTTATCTTTGGTTGCAGAGTGGGGAACCTGTATAGGTTCTCTTTTTCTCTCAGATTAGGAGGGACAGCTACAAGATTGCAGAACTCTTCTCACCTGACCAACACTTGATCAATCTAACTCTCCCCTGAAGTAGAAAACACACAGTGGTTTATATACAATTTATTTTTAAAAACCTGTAATAAAAGGTTAAAATCAAGACTCCTCAGACCGGGTCACGTTTTTCCAATTTTCTGCCGTCCAGTTTTGGTCAGCCTGTGCGGACTGCAGACTCAGTTTCCTGTTCTTGGCTGCCAGGTGTGGTCTTTTGGTGTAGCCCATCTGCTTCAAGGCCCGACGTGTTGTGCGCTCAGAGATGGTATTCTGCCTACCTTGGTTGTACCGAGTGGTTATTTCCGTGACTGTTGCCTTCCTATCACCTTGGATCAGTTTGTCAATTCTCCTCTGACCTTTGACATCAACCAGGCATTTTCGTTCACACAACCGCCGCACACTGGATATTTTCTCTTTTTCGGACCATTCTCTATAAACCCGAGAGACGGTGGTGCGTGAAAATCCCAGTAGTTCGGCGGTTTCTGAAACGCTCAGACCAGCCTGCCTGGCGCCAACAACCATGCCACGTTCAAGGTCACTTAAATCCCCTTTCTTCCCCATTCTGATGCTCGGGTTTGAACTTCACTAAGTCGTCTTCACCACGTCTAGATGCCTAAATACATTCAGTTGCTGCCATGTGATTGGCTGATTAGCAATTTGTGTTACCAAGCAATTGAACAGATGTACCTAATAAAGCGGCCGGTGAGTGTATATAGCTTACCCTTGGGATTATTCTGGCTGTGAGTAATCTGAAAAAGAAAATAGAAAAGAAGATGTTACTGTTGGAAGGTCGGGGTAATAAACCAAAAAAATCATCTTCTCTCCATCCCTCCTCATCATCTGAACCCGGCAATGCCTGCTCAGGTTTCAACAGTTTCAACAGATATACTGCGGCAGAAGGGCACGTACAGGAAGATTAGCGTACCTGTACATTGCCCCTCAAGAGGCGGCTTGCGGGCGCGCGCTCGCCCGCCGGGAGCTTCGTGAGCGTGATCGCGGGTCCCGTGGACTCGATACCCGCGATCGTCTCACAGTGAGGAAGAACGTGGAAATGCTAATGTAAACAAGCATCTTCCCGTTCTGCCTAATGACACTGTCACTGATCTCTGCTCCCTGTAATCGGGAGTGGTGATCAGTGTCGAGTCACACGTAGCCCCTCCCCCCTACAGTTAGAATCACTTCCTAGGACACACTTAACCCCTACAGCGCCACCTAGTGTTTACCCCTTCACTGCCAGTCACATTTACACAGTATTCAATGCCTTTTTAATTGCACTGATCACTGTATAAATGTGAATGGTCCCAAAATCGCGCCAAAAGTGTCCGATCTGTCCACCATAATGTCACAGCCCCGATAGAAATCGCTGATCGCTGCCATTACTAGTATAAAAAAAAATATTAATAAAAATGCCATAAAACTATCCCCTATTCTGTAGACACTATAACTTTTGTGCAAACCAATCAATAAACGCTTTTTCAGATTTTTTTGACCAAAAATATGTAGAAGAATACGTATCGGCCTAAACTAAGGAAAAAAAATGTTTTGATATATATTTTTTGGGGGATATTTATTATAGCAAAAAGTAAAAAATAATGCGTATTTTTTTTTTCAAAATTGTCTCTCTGTTTTTGTTTATAGCGCAAAAAATATAAACCGCAGAGGTGATCAAATACAACCAAAAGAAAGCTCTATTTGTGGGGTGAAAAAAAACATCAATTTTGTTTGGGAGCCACGTCGCACGACCGCGCAATTGTTAGTTAAAGCGACGCAGTGCCGAATCGCAAAAAGTGCTCTGGTCTTTGGCCAGCCAAATGGTCCGGGGCTTAAATGGTTAATGTGTTCAAAAACTTGAGTGGTTCTGATGACTTTTCATCTTGGCAAACAATCCGAAGACTCATCCGTTCCTCTAAAGACACTTTCACACGATCTGTCCGATTAGATCCACCTGTCAGGTTTTGAGGCGGACCTGATCAGACCTTGCAGCCTCCTATAGAGCGGTGTCCGCTGACGCCCGCCGCTAGGGTTGCAACGATACCACTTTTTTAAGACCGAATACAAGTACCGATACTTTTTTCCACGTACTCGCCAAGACCAATTACTGATACTTTTTGGTAATGTCAAGTGACGGTTTTCAAAGCACAATACAGACGAACGATATCTTTTTTTATAATTATGAAGACTGAAGGGAACTGATTTGCAGCAATGACAGCTGGCACTGACTGATGGGCACTGATTTGCGGCAATGATGGCTGGCACTGATGGGCACTGATATGTGGCACTTAATGATGGGCACTTATATGCGGCACTGATGGCTGGCACTGACTGATGGGCACTGATTTGCGGCAATGATGGCTGGCACTGATATGTGGCACTTACTGATGGGCACTGATATGCGGCACTGATGGCTGGCACTGACTGATGGGCACTGATTTGCGGCAATGATGGGTGGCACTTATGGGCACTGATATGTGGCACTGACTGATGGGCACTGATTTACAGCACTGATTGGTGGCACGTATGGGCACTAATAGGTGGCACTTATGGGCAATGATATGTGGCACTGACTGATGGGCACTGATTTACAGCACTGATTGGTGGCACGTATGGGCACTAATAGGTGGCACTTATGGGCAATGATAGGTCAAACTGATTGGCAGGCAGTGGCGCTGAAATGCAGCACTGATAATTGCTGGCAGCCTGGTATGAAAAAATTAAATCGATAAAGAGTAGAGTATACAAGAGCCCATCTTTATACACCCTGCACTCGACCCCAGTAATGGCCCGTACACACGATCCGAATATCGTACGACAGATCGTATGACCGTTTTCGCTTAATAATCGCAAGTAGAAATAGAATAGGTTAAGTCACGAAAATTCTTGTACGACTGAAAAAAAAAAATCAGAAGTGATGTCATGTGTTGTAATGTATTTGTATTGTATTTTTCGGACAACAAGTATACTGACTAAACGAAAATCGTACGATGTGGAATCGTACAAGGAAAATTTTCGCGCATGCCCGATCGAATGATATCGGATGAACGGTCGCGATCGGCTGTCGAAAGTAGTGTACACACGATCCGAATATCATACGATTCTTCCTCGGACGACAGTTTTCGTGCGATATTCGGAACGTGTGTACGGACCATAAGCCTAGTCAGAATGCAGTAGCGGACATCTTGTTACACCCAGCCCAAATAGTTAGTAGAGGTGCACGATTAATCGTCAAGAATCGTTATCGTGATTTTTTTCCCCCGTTGCGATCTTGACAAAAGTGTTTCACGATTCTGTCTATGCAAAGAATTCTCTCTGCTCTTCTGAAGCCACAGCCATCAAAAGAAAGGAAGAAAAAAAAAAAACGGGCAGTCTGCCAAGAATCACAACATTCTTTATCAGTGAAACTTAAGTATAAACATTGTTACAATTTGTCAATGGAATAGACTTTGGTGTGTAAAAGAAGAAAGTTTAACCACTTAAACACTAAACCTTTTTCTGACATTTGTTGGTTTCAAGTTAAAATCTTTTTTTTTTTTTTTTGCTAGAAAATTACTTAGAATCCCCGAACGTTATATATATTTTTTTAGTAGAGACCCTAGAGAAAAAAATGGTGGTTGTTGCAATATCACATTGTATTTGCGCAGTGGTCTTTCAAATGCAATTTTTTTGGAAAAAATTACTTTAATGAATTAAAAAAAAAAAAACTAACCAGTAAAGTTGGTGTAGCAGGTAGCACTTTCGCCTAGCAGTAAGAAGGGTCGCTGGTCGAATCCCAACCATGACGCTACCTGCATGGAGTTTGCATGTTCTCCCTGTGCCTGCGTGGGTTTCCTCCGGATACTCCGGTTTCCTCCCACACTCCAAAGACATGCTGGTAGATTAATTTGATCCTGTCTAAATTGTCTCTAGTATGTATGAATGCGAGTTAGGGACCTTAGATTGTAAGCTCCTTGAGGGTAGGGACTGATGTGAATGTACAATGTATATGTAAAGCACTGCGTAAATTGACGGCGCTATATAAGTAACTGAAATAAAATTGGCGCAATTTTTTTTGTATAATGTGAAAGACTTTACGTTGCAAGAAACGTGATCTTTTTATTCTAAGCAAAAAAAAATTGTGATTCTCATTTTGGCCAGAATCGTGCAGCTCTGTTAGTGAACTATATGGGCTGGGTGTAACAAGATGTCCGCTGCCGCCTTGTGACTGCAGGCTTACTGAGGCCGAGTGCAGGGTGTGCGAAGATCGAGCGCCGCGGTTTACAGTCTCTGACGGAGACTCGGGCCGTCACTTCTGTTATCCATTCTGATGGGCGGCACATGCGGCTGCGACCCACATCCCTGCCCCCATAAGCTTCCCTTCCGCTGCAAGGACTCGCTCTCACTGTGCCAGGACTCGAGCTCCGTTCCACCTTCTCCACCCTCTGACTTCCGGGAGACTCGGCATGTAAAAGGTATCGGGTGAAGCATTGGGAACATTTGCCCGAGTACAAGTACTTGGGCAAATTCTCAGTATCGGCACCGATACTCAGGGCCGATCCTAGGGACACAGGCGCCTGGGTGCAGAAATATTTCTGGCGCCCCCGCGTGGGCATGGTCATCTTACCAACTCCTCCCCTTTACAAATGTTTCTATGGCAACGACTCAAACACAGAGATGTTCCCCTAAGAACTCTTCGTTACCCTGGGATCCTCCCATGATCTTTTAACAATAAAGAAAATACAGGAAGAGCGTACACTAATGAGACCTGGAGGGGAGTCTCTCTGATGCAGACAGAGCGGGCTTCTGTTAGAGAATCTGTTAGAAAGAGCCCCCAGACATAGTACAGGAGATGGTCAGAGACTGCAGACAAGGTACAGGAGATGATCAGAGACTGCAGACATGGTACAGGAGATGATCAGAGACTGCAGACATGGTACAGGAGATGATCAGAGACTGCAGACATAGTACAGGAGATGGTCAGAGACTGCAGACATAGTACAGGAGATGGTCAGAGACTGCAGACATAATACAAGAGATGATCAGAGACTGCAGACATAGTACAGGAGATGATCAGAGACTGCAGACATGGTACAGGAGATGATCAGGGACTGCAGACATAATACAACAGATGGTCAGAGACTGCAGACATGGTACAGGAGCTGGTCAGAGACTACAGACATAGTACAGGAGATGGTTAGAGACTGCAGACATAGTACAGGAGATGGTTAGAGACTGCAGACATAGTACAGGAGATGGTCAGAGACTGCAGACATGATATAGGAGACGGTTAGAGACCGAAGGCTTAGTACAGGAGATGGTCAGAGACAGCAGACATAGTACAGGAGATGGTCAGAGACCGCAGACATAGTACAGGAGATGGTCAGAGACCGCACACTTAGTACAGGAGATGGTCAGAGACTGCAGACATAGTATAGGAGATGGTCCGAGACTGCAGACATAGTACAGGTGATGATCAGAGACTGCAGACATAGTACAGGAGATGATCAGAGACTGCAGACGTGGTACAGGAGATGATCAGAGACTGCAGACATGGTACAGGAGATGATCAGAGACTGCAGACATAATACAACAGATGGTCAGAGACTGCAGACATGGTACAGGAGCTGGTCAGAGACTACAGACATAGTACAGGAGATGGTTAGAGACTGCAGACATAGTACAGGAGATGGTTAGAGACTGCAGACATAGTACAGGAGATGGTCAGAGACTGCAGACATGATATAGGAGACGGTTAGAGACCGAAGGCTTAGTACAGGAGATGGTCAGAGACTGCAGACATAGTACAGGAGATGGTCAGAGACCGCAGACATAGTACAGGAGATGGTCAGAGACCGCAGACTTAGTACAGGAGATGGTCAGAGACTGCAGACATAGTATAGGAGATGGTCCGAGACTGCAGACATGATACAGGAGATGGTCCGAGACTGCAGACATAGTACAGGTGATGATCAGAGACTGCAGACATAGTACAGGAGATGGTCAGAGACTACAGACATAGTACAGGAGATGGTTAGAGACTGCAGACATAGTACAGGAGATGGTCAGAGACTGCAGACATGGTATAGGAGATGGTCCGAGACTGCAGACATAGTACAGGTGATGATCAGAGACTGCAGACATAGTACAGGAGATGGTCAGAGACTACATACATAGTACAGGAGATGGTTAGAGACTGCAGACATAGTACAGGAGACGGTCAAAGACCACAGATATAGTACAGGAGATGGTCAGAGACTGCAGACATGATATAGGAGACGGTTAGAGACTGCAGACATAGTACAGGAGATGGTCAGAGACTGCAGACAGACATAGTACAGGAGATGGTCAGAGACTGCAGACATAGTACAAGAGATGGTCAGAGACTGCAGACATAATACAGGAGATGGTCAGAGACTACAGACATAGTACAGGTGATGATCAGAGACTGCAGACATAGTACAGGAGATGGTCAGAGACTGCAGACATGGTACAGGAGCTGGTTAGAGACTACAAACATAGTACAAGTGATGGTCAGAGACTGCAGACATAATACAGGAGATGGTCAAAGACTGCAGACATAGTACAGGAGATGATCAAAGACTGCAGACATAGTATGGGAGATGGTCAGAGACTGCAGACATACTACAGGAGATGGTCCGAGACTGCAGACATACTACAGGAGATGGTCCGAGACTGCAGACTAAGGATGAGCTCACTTGCAGAGCCCACCAGGAAGTCGGCAATGCTCAGCGCTAATCGCAGGCAGTGACACATTTCCCAATCTCTGCAGCCGCACATTGGGAAATGTCTCACTGCCTGTGATTAGCGCTGTGCAGTGCCGACTTCCTGGCAGGCTCGGCACGTGCAGCTTGCGAACACGCTGGAGCTCATCCTTACTGCAGACATAGTACAGGAGATGGTCCATTAGACCCCTTTCACACTGGAGGCGTTTTTCAGGCGCTTCAGTGTTAAAAATAGCACCTGGAAAAAGCCCTATCTACAATCCCAGTGTGAGAGCCCGAATGCTTTCACACTGGAGCAGAGCACTGGCACGACGTCCAAAAAATTCCTGCAAGTAGCTTCTTTGAGTCGCTTTAAGAGCGGTGTATACACCGCTCCTAAAGCTCCTAAAGCGCCCTTGCCCATTGAAATCAATGGGCAGTGCCCACAAAGCGCCTCCGCAGTTGCGCCTTTGAACCCTTTAGTGGGGGTTAAATGTACCTCTAAAGCGACGGTAAAGTGCCACTAAAAGTAGCGGCGCATTACCGCCAACGCCCCCGCACTGTCAGTGTGAAAGAGCTCTTAGTACATCTCATTATACATCATATCTGTAGATGGACTACTGAGGTGCAGGAAGGGACAGGGGCTGTGTATCCTATGTAATCTATCATGCCATAAAACATCTCCTAGCAGGGGCAGCCCAGAGCACATGTAAAGGTGTGCTGGGGATACCATTCCCACACACAGCACACTGAACACTGTGATCACCTCGGTTCTCTCTCCTTGCAGCCCCAGATAGAGATGGGAAGGGGAGGCATTCCAACTGGAGTTGGTGGAGACAGTGCGGGATCCCAGTGTGAGGAATTCATTCCCACACATCAGCACTCAGCAGCCACTGACTAGAACCCTCATGTCAGGAAGAAGAGCGCCCCTCTCCCCGAGCACTGCCAGGCTGGACGGGCTGCCCTACACTCACCCTAGTGTTCTGGATGGACACTCACAAGGAGAGAAGGAGGGAGGAGAGAACTCTGGCACTATGGCGCCCCCTCCTCTGCAGGCGCCCGGGTGCAAAGCACCCTGCGCACCCCGGGTAGGATCGGCCCTGGTAGGGATGGTGTTCTTAGGGTCATAATCAGCATTTTTCTTCCTCCAAACACGGTGAGTCAAGTTAATACCAAAGAGCTCAATTTTGGTCTTGTCTGACCACAGCACTTTCTCCCAATCCTAATCTGAATCATTTAGATGTTCATTGGAAAAACTTCAGATGGGCCTTTACATGTGCCTTCTTGAGGAGGGGACCTTGTGGGTGCTGCAGGATTTCAATCCACGGCTACATATTGTGTTAACATCGGTTTGTTTGGTGACTGTGGTACCAATTGCCTTGAAATCATGCACAAACTTCTCCCGTGTAGTTCTTGGCGGATCCCTCACTTTTCTCATGATCATCCTCACCCCATGAGGCAAAACCTTGTATGGAGCTTCAGACTGAGCAATTGATGGTTATTTTGTATTTCTTCCATTTGCGAATAATCGCTTCAAGAGTTGTCACCAAACTTCTTGCTGATGGTCTTGTAGCCCATTTCAGCCTTGTGCAGGTCTACAATCTTATTCCTGACGTCCTTGCACAGCTCTTTGGTCTTGGCCGTGATCAGGCCCGGATTTACACCCTTTACCACCGCAAGGCCGGGTCCTTCAATGCGGCCCCCCCCCCACAAACACACACACACACCACACCATCATTCTCGTCCTTTATCGATGACTGCTACAATAGATCGATTAAAAACATATCTCCACTATATACTCCCCCCTCAATCATCTCTATATACTCCCCTCTATCGTCTCTATATACTCCCCTCTATCATCTCTATAAACACCCATCTATCATCTCTATATACAGGTATACAGGCAGGCCAGGACGGTATACAGGCAGGCTAGGACGGTATACAGGCAGGCTAGGACGGTATACAGGCAGGCCAGGACGGTATACAGGCAGGCCAGGGCGGTATACAGGCAGGACAGGACGGTATACAGGCAGGCTAGGACGATATACAGGTAGGCTAGAACGGTATACAGGCAGGCTAGGACGGTATACAGGCAGGCCAGGGCGGTATACAGGCAGGCTAGGACGGTATACAGGCAGGCTAGGACGGTATACAGGCAGGCTAGGACGGTATACAGGCAGGCTAGGATGGTATACAGGCAGCCCAGGACAATATACAGGCAGGCTAGGACGGTATACAGGCAGGCCAGGACAATATACAGGCAGGCTAGGACGGTATACAGGCAGGCCAGGACAGTATACAGGCAGGCCAGGATGGTATACAGGCAGGCTAGGACGGTATACAGGCAGGCTAGGACGATATACAGGCAGGCTAGGACAATATACAGGCAGGCCAGGACAGTATACAGGCAGGCTAGGACGGTATACAGGCAGGCTAGGATGATATACAGGCAGGCTAGGACGGTATACAGGCAGGCTAGGACGGAATACAGGCAAGCAAGGACGGTATACAGGCAGGCTAGGACGATATACAGGCAGGCTAGGACGGTATACAGGCAGGCTAGGACGGTATACAGGCAGGCCAGGATGGTATACAGGCAGGCTAGGATGGTATACAGGCAGGCTAGGATGGTATACAGGCAGGCCAGGACAATATACAGGCAGGCTAGTACGGTATACAGGCAGGCTAGGACGGTATACAGGCAGGCCAGGATAATATACAGGCAGGCCAGGATAATATACAGGCAGGCCAGGACGGTATACAGGCAGGCTACGACGGTATACAGGCAGGCTAGGACGGTATGTAGGCAGGCTAGGAAGCTATACAGGCAGGCTAGGACGGTATACAGGCAGGCTAGGACGGTATACAGGCAGGCCAGGACGGTATACAGGCAGGCCAGGACGGAATACAGGCAGGCTAGGACGATATACAGGTAGGCTAGAACGGTATACAGGCAGGCTAGGACGGTATACAGGCAGGCCAGGGCGGTATACAGGCAGGCTAGGACGGTATACAGGCAGGCCAGGATGGTATACAGGCAGGCTAGGACGGTATACAGGCAGGCTAGGATGGTATACAGGCAGCAGAGGACAATATACAGGCAGGCTAGGACGGTATACAGGCAGGCCAGGACGGTATACAGGCAGGCCAGGACGGTATACAGGCAGGCTAGGACAGTATACAGGCAGGCTAGGACGATATACAGGCAGGCTAGGACGATATACAGGCAGGCTAGGACGGTATACAGGCAGGCCAGGACAATATACAGGCAGGCTAGGACGGTATACAGGCAGGCCAGGACAGTATACAGGCAGGCCAGGACAATATACAGGCAGGCCAGGACAGTATACAGGCAGGCCAGGACAGTATACAGGCAGGCTAGGACGGTATACAGGCAGGCTAGGACGGTATATAGGCAGGCTAGGAAGCTATACAGGCAGGCTAGGACGGTATACAGGCAGGCCAAGACAATATACAGGCAGGCTAGGACAGTATACAGGCAGACTAGGACGGTATACAGGCAGGCTAGGATGGTATACAGGCAGGCCAGGACAATATACAGGCAGGCTAGGACGGTATACAGGGAGGCTAGGACGGTATACAGGCAGGCTAGGACGATATACAGGCAGGCTAGGACGATATACAGGCAGGCTAGGACGGTATACAGGCAGGCCAGGACAATACACAGGCAGGCCAGGACAACACACAGGCAGGCTAGGACGGTATACAGGCAGGCCAGGACAATATAAAGGCAGGCTATGACGGTATACAGGCAGGCTAGGACGGTATACAGGCAGGCCAGGACAATACACAGGCAGGCCAGGACGGTATACAGGCAGGCCAGGACAATATACAGGCAGGCTATGACGGTATACAGGCAGGCTAGGACGATATACAGGCAGGCTAGGACGGTATACAGGCAGGCCAAGACAATATACAGGCAGGCTAGGACAGTATACAGGCAGACTAGGACGGTATACAGGCAGGCTAGGATGGTATACAGGCAGGCCAGGACAATATACAGGCAGGCTAGGACGGTATACAGGGAGGCTAGGACGGTATACAGGCAGGCTAGGACGATATATAGGCAGGCAAGGATGGTATACAGGCAGGCCAGGACAATACACAGGCAGGCCAGGACAATACACAGGCAGGCTAGGACGGTATACAGGCAGGCCAGGACAATATAAAGGCAGGCTATGACGGTATACAGGCAGGCTAGGACGGTATACAGGCAGGCCAGGACAATACACAGGCAGGCCAGGACGGTATACAGGCAGGCCAGGACAATAGACAGGCAGGCTATGACGGTATACAGGCAGGCTAGGACGATATACAGGCAGGCTAGGAGGGTATACAGGCAGGCCAGGACGGTATACAGGCAGGCTAGGACAGTATACAGGCAGGCTAGGACAGTATACAGGCAGGGTAGGACGATATACAGGCAGGCTAGGACGATATACAGGCAGGCTAGGACAATATACAGGCAGGCTAGGACGGTATACAGGCAGGCTAGAACGGTATACAGGCAGGCTAGAACGATATACAGGCAGGCTAGGACGGTATACAGGCAGGTTAGGACGATATACAGGCAGGCTAGGACGGTATACAGGCAGGCTAGAACAGTATACAGGCAGACTAGAACGATATACAGGCAGGCTAGGAGGGTATACAGGCAGGCTAGGACGGTATACAGGCAGGCTAGGACAGTATACAGGCAGGCTAGAAAAGTATACAGGCAGGCTAGGACGATATACAGGCAGGCTAGAACAGTATACAGGCAGGCTAGGACGATATACAGGCAGGCTAGGACAATATACAGGCATGCTAGGACGGTATACAGGCAGGCTAGGACGGTATACAGGCAGGCTAGAACGATATACAGGCAGGCTAGAACGGTATACAGGCAGGTTAGGACGATATACAGGCAGGCCAGGACGGTATACAGGCAAATCAGGACAGTATACAGGCAGGCTAGAACAGTATACAGGCAGGCCAGGACGATATACAGGCAGGCCAGGATGGTATACAGGCAGGCTAGAAAGGTATACAGGCAGGCTAGGACGGTATACAGGCAGGCTAGGACGGTATACAGGCAGGCTAGGACGGTATACAGGCAGGCTAAGACGGTATACAGGCAGGCTAGGACGGTATACAGGCAGGCTAGGACGGTATACAGGCAGGCTAGGACGGTATACAGGCAGGCTAGGACGATATACAGGCAGGCCAGGACGGTATACAGGCAAGCCAGGATGGTATACAGGCAGGCTAGAACGGTATACAGGCAAGCTAGGACGGTATACAGGCAGGCTAGGACGGTATACAGGCAGGCTAGGACGGTATACAGGCAAGCTAGGACGGTATACAGGCAGGCTAGGACGGTATACAGGCAGGCTAGGATGGTATACAGGCAGGCTAGGACGGTATACAGGCAGGCTAGGACGATATACAGGAAGGCTAGGACGGTATACAGGCAGGTTAGGACGATATACAGGCAGGCTAGGACGGTATACAGGCAGGATAGTACAGTATACAGGCAGACTAGAACGATATACAGGCAGGCTAGGACGGTATACAGGCAGGCTAGGACGATATACAGGCAGGCTAGGAGGGTATATAGACAGGTTAGAACAGTATACAGGCAGGCTAGAATGGTATACAGGCAGGCTAGGACGGTATACAGGCAGGCTAGAACGGTATACAGGCAGGCTAGGACGATATACAGGCAGGCTAGGACGGTATACAGGCAGGCTAGAACAGTATACAGGCAAGCTAGGACGATATACAGGCAGGCTAGGACGGTATACAGGCAAGCTAGGACGATATACAGGCAGGCTAGGACGGTATACAGGCAGGCTAGGACGGTATACAGGCAGGCTAGGACGATATACAGGCAGGCTAGAATGGTATACAGGCAGGCTAGGACGATATACAGGCAGGCTAGAACAGTATACAGGCAGGCTAGGACAATATACAGGCAGGCTAGGACAGTATACAGGCAGGCTAGGACAGTATACAGGCAGTCTAGGACGGTATACAGAATCCCAAAACTATACCTCTCACACGTGTACAGATAGAGATAGCCGCGCTATCTCTATCTGTACACGTGTGAGAGGTATAGTTTTGGGATTCTGATCAGTTTATGTATTTATTTAAGTGGCAGCTTTTTTTCACTGTACACTGTGTATGTACACATATTTTGTATTCATTTACACATCTTTTATATAGCTTTGCACTTTTCTTTGGCGCAGTGGAGTAAGAGAGATTCAGGGGCGGCTTATTTGTAAATCTCTTGCTACAAACCATAGGACGATATACAGGCAGGCTAGGACGATATACAGGCAGGCCAGGACGATATACAGGCAGGCTAGGACGATATACAGGCAGGCTAGGACGGTATATAGGCAGGCTGTGACGATATACAGGCAGGCTAGAACGGTATACAGGCAGGCCAGGACGATATACAGGCAGGCTAGAACGGTATACAGGCAGGCTAGGACGGTATACAGGCAGGCTAGGACGGTATACAGGCAGGCTAGAACGGTATACTGGAAGGCTAGGATGGTATACAGGCAGGCAAGAACGGTATACAGGCAGGCAAGAACGGTATACAGGCAGGCTAGGATGGTATATAGACAGGCTAGGAGGGTATATAGACAGGTTAGAACAGTATATAAGCAGGCTAGGACGGTATACAGGCAGGCTAGAACAGTATACAGGCAGGCTAGAACAGTATACAGGCAGGCCAGGACGGTATACAGGCAGGCCAGGACGGTATACAGGCAGGCTAGGACGATATACAGGCAGGCTAGGACGGTATACAGGCAGGCTAGGACGGTATACAGGCAGGCTAGGACGGTATACAGGCAGGCTAGGACGATATACAGGCAGGCCAGGACGGTATACAGACAAGCTAGGACAGTATACAGGCAGGCTAGAACAGTATACAGGCAGGCTCGGACTATATACAGGCAGGCCAGGACGGTATACAGGCAGGCTAGGACGGTATACAGGCAGGCTAGGACGATATACAGGCAGTCTAGGAGGGTATATAGACAGGTTAGAACAGTATACAGGCAGGCTAGGACGGTATACAGGCAGGCTAGGACGGTATACAGGCAGGCTAGGACGGTATACAGGCAGGCTAGGACAATATACAGGCAGGCTAGGACGGTATACAGGCAGGCTAGGCTCTAGCCTAGGGGAGTGAGAGAGAGAAGGTGATGATCATGAGGAAGAGAGGGGGAGGGAAGAAGGTGCATAGAACAAAGGGGTGGGAACAGAGAGGGGGTTATTCTGGAGGTCTCACTCATCAATTATGCTCTCCCATTCAGGCTGGTCTCCCCCAGGGCTGTGGCAGCCATTGTTTGAAAACAGAACTCCCCTCACAGCACAGTACAGTGCATTGCATGCATGTGGCTGGAGTGTGGGCGGGCATAAATAGGAGGCGGAGTATTGGATTGGACAAGCAGTGCAATGAGGGTGGGGTTAGGAAGACAGCGGAGACAGAACACAGCCCGACTCCTGCACAAGCTGTCTTTCCACGCTCTCACTATATCACTGTGACAGGATGCCAGAGGCTGTGGAGCACCGGAACTAGAGGGGAATAGTTATCCTTCATCTCCACTCCATACAAGTCTTGCTACCTGGGGGAGAAGACGCTCCTCCCGCAACTGCCCACAGACTCCGCCCCCTGCTCTCCTTTCTAGTCAGAACAGCTTGTTTATCCTCATCCCCGCCCTGCTCATACAGAGCTCCCAATGATGTTAGTGCAGGGGGGCGGCCGCAAAAGCCGAGAAGTCGCCGCAGGAGCGGCGCCGCCCCTGCACCACTGCCGCCCCGAGGCCTGGCCTCGGTGGCCTTGTGGGAAATCCGGCCCTGGCCGTGATGGTGACGTTTGAATGGAAGAAAGAGATTCTGTGGACAGGTGTCATTTATACACATAACGAGTCGTCGTTAGGAGCACCTTATTATATTGACAGGACTAATCTGTGTACCACATGAGCACCTACTGTAGTCAGTCTGTGGAGGGCAGAATTATTGTTGGTTGGTAGGGGATCAAATACTTATTTTACTCACTGAACTGCAACCCCATTTATAACATTTGTATCGTGTTTATAATGAGAAAAGAAAAAGAATTTTGGGACTTTAACTGAGGCAGGAACCAAAGGGGTAACTGCCTCCATCCCTATCATTGATTACAATTGAGAGCGAATGGTGGGACTTTATATAAAGCACACAGCAGCACAAAAGGAAGTCATGTGACTGGGAAACACTGTTTATTCATGTTGTATAATATAACATACAACTTAATGGGTATATAACCTCCAAATGCATCAGACCATTTACAACATAACATACCAATGGGTACAGATCTTTACCAGAGTGACAGTAGAGTAGCTTGGAATTGATTGGTTGCTTTGGGGCGATAATGATTTCCTCTAAAATGAATGATATTTGTATTTAATATCTTATATATATATATATAAATAAATAAATATATATATATATAAATAAATATATATATATATATATATATATATATATATATATATATATATGAAAAAAAAAATGCTGTATATCTTTATTTCTTCAAATGCTCTTTATTCTAATTTCATGTTTTTTTTTAAATTTTATATATATTAATTATTATTATTAATTAATATTATAATAATATTTATGTATATATTTATTTTCTTCAAATGCACATTATTCTAAATTTTTTTTTTTTATTTAACTTCTTTAGTATATATAATATTTATTATATATATTTATTTTACTTATATCTTTATTCTCTTTAAATACTCTTTATTCAGAAATAATTTTATCTCTATTGTATACCTTTTTTAATATATATATTATTTATTATACAATTTTATATGTATATATATATATATATATATATATATATATATATATATACATGTATGTATATATATATATATATATATATATATATATATATATATATATATATATATATATTATATCTCAATTAGCTTTAAATGCTCTTTATTCTATTTTTTTTAACAACCTTATTATATAGAATAGAAAAATAGAATAAAGGGCATTTAAAGCTAATTAAGATATAAGATAAAAAAATATATAAATATAAATATATATATATATATATATATATATATATATATATACACATACATACATACATACATACACAGTATCTCCAAAATGGAGTACACCACTCACAATTTTTGTAAATATTTTATTCTATCTTTTCATGTGAAGAAATGACACTTTGCTACAATGTAAAGTAGTGAGTCTACAGCTTGTATAAGTGCCGGTTCACACGGGGGCGACTTGTCAGGCGACCTAGTCGCCTGACAAGTCGCCTCCTGTTATGTACAATGGAACCGTTCTAATAGGAGCGACGCAAGTCGCTCCGACTTAGAAAAAGGTTCCTGTACTTCTTTTGGGGCGACTTGAGGCGACTTACATAGACTTCTATACAGAAGTCATTTTGCAAGTCGCCGTGGATGTCGTGTGCAGGCCGCCTCGGTGAGGCGACCTGCAAGTCGTGCCGCCCCTAGTGTGAACCGAGCCTGACAGTGTAAATTCGCTGTTCCCCCAAAATAACTCAACACACAGCCATTAATGTCTAAACCGCTGGCAACAAGAGTGAGTACACCCCTAAGTGAAAATGTCCAAATTGGGCCCAATTAGCCATTTTCCCTCCCCGATGTCATGTGACTCGTTAGTGTTACAAGGTCTCAGGTGTGAACGGGGAGCAGGTGTGTCAACATGGCACCTCATGGCAAAGAACTCTCTAAGGATCTAAAAAAAAAAGAATTGTTGCTCTACATAAAGATAGCCTAGGCTATAACAAGATTGCCAAGACCCTGAAACAGCTGCAGCACGGTGGCCAAGACCATACAGCGGTTTAACAGGACAGGTTTCACTCAGAACAGGCCTCGCTATGGTCCACCAAAGAAGTTGAGGTCACGTGCTCAGCGTCATATCCAGAGGTTGTCTTTGGGAAATAGACGTATGAGTGCTGCCAGCATTGCTGCAGAGGTTGAAGGGGTGGGGGGTAAGCCTGTCAGTGCTCAGACCATACGCCGCACTCTGCATCAAATTGGTCTGCATGGCTGTCATCCCAGAAGGAAACCTCTTCTAAAGATGATGCACAAGAAAGCCTGCAAACAGTTTGCTGAGGACAAGCAGACTAAGGACATGGATTACTGGAACCATGTCCTGTGGTCTGATGAGACCAAGATAAACTTATTTGGTTCAGATGGTGTCAAGCGTGTGTGGCGGCAACCAGGTGAGGAGTATAAAGACAAGTGTGTCTTGCCTACAGTCAAGCATAGTGGTGGGAGTGTCATGGTCTGGGGCTGCATGAGTGCTGCCGGCACTGGGGAGCTACAGATCATTGAGGGAACCCTGAATGCCAACATGTACTGTGACATATTGAAGCAGAGCATGATCCCCTCCCTTCGGAGACTGGGCATCCCAAGCTCACCCTATTTTGAAGCTTATTAGAGCCTCTGGCTCTAATCAGGTGCTTAAAAAAAAAACCCTGGCTGCTGTAATTCATGCGCCCGGTGACCCGAAAGGGGCTGGACACATGAATAGGGGGCGGCGATGGATAGATTCATGCTATGCATGAATCTATTCATTACTCAAATAGGGGGTGGTGAGAAGAGAGGGGGTGGCGAGAAGAGAGGGGGTGGCGCCTGGGCACCCCTAAAAGACAGGCCGCCACTGCCTACAGTAAAGCATGGTGGTGGGAGTGTCATGGTCTGCATGAGTGCTGCCGGCACTGGGGAGCTACAGATCATTTAGGGAACCATGAATGCCAACATGTACTGTGACATACTGAAGCAGAGCATGATCCCCTCCCTTTGGAGACTGGACCGCAGGGCAGTATTCCAACATAACGACCCCAAACACACCTCCAAGATGACCACTGCCTTGCTACGCAAGCTGAGGGTAAAGGTGATGGACTGACCAAACATGTCTCCAGACCTAAACCCTATTGAGCATCTGTGGGGCATCCTCAAACGGAAGGTGGAGGAGCACAAGGTCTCTAACATTCACCAGCTCCGTGATGTCATCATGGAGGAGTGGAAGAGGACTCCAGTGACAACCTGTGAAGCTCTGGTGAACTCCATGCCCAAGAGGGTTAAGGCAGTGCTGGAAAATAATGGTGGCCACACAAAGTATTGACACTTTGGGCCCAATTTGGACATTTTCACTTAGGGGTGTACTGACTTTTGTTGCCAGCGGTTTAGACATTAATGGCTGTGTGTTGGGTTATTTTGAGGGGACAGCAAATTTACACTGTTATACAAGCTGTACACTCACTACTTTACATTGTAACAAAGTGTCATTTCTTCAGTGTTGTCACATGAAAAGATAGAAGAAAATATTTACAAAAATGCGAGGGGTGTACTCACTTTTGTGAGATTCTGTAGATAGATAGATAGATAGATAGATAGATAGATAGATAGATAGATAGATAGATAGATAGATAGATAGATAATATATATTTTTGTATCTTATATCTTAATTAGCTTTAAATGCATGGGGGGAGGGGCTATTGTTGCTGGGGGTCTATTGTTTCAGGGGGAGGGGGTCAGTCTATTGTTGCCAGCTGCAGGGGATCCATTTTACCGCTTTTCTTTTCATTAACCACTTCAATACCGGACACTTTCACCCCCCTCCTGCCCAGGCCAATTTTCAGCACTGTCACACTTTGAATGGCAATTGAGTGATCATGTAATACTGTACACAGATGAAATTTTTATATTTTTTTTCACACAACTAGAGCTTTTGGTGGCATTTAATCACCACAGTTTTTTTTATTATTTATTTTTATTATATAAACAAAAAAAAAGACCTAAAAAAAATGAAAAACACATTTTTCTTTGTTTCTGTTATAAAATGGAACAAATAAATAATTCTTCATACATTTAGGCCAAAATGTATTCTGCTACATTTCTTTGGTGAATATAACCCAAATTAGTGTATATTATTTGGTCCGTAGGAAAGTTAGAGAGTCCACAAGCTATGGGATATCTATCTGAAAATGGATCAATTCTGATGTACTGACAGTCAATCCCATTTTTGGAGGCCCCAAAAATGACAGGACGGTTCAAATGCCCCCTTTTTGGAACGTAGACAGTCTGATGTAATTAGTAAGAGGCACAGCAGTTTTTTTTTAAGTTGTAATCCTTTGTTGCATTTTTTTGGAAAATGAAGAAAAAAAAAACAGTTCCCCATTTTTTTTTTTTACATACTGTCACCAGTGCAGTACAGTGTCCTTATAACTGTTGTGGCAGTATATATATTTTTTCCATTTTCAGTTTCAGTTTCTAAATTCATTTTCCTTTTTTATTACATTTTTTAGTGATTTTATTTTTTTACATACTGTGACCAGAGCAATACAGTCTTCCCATACATAGTAACACTGTACTACTCTGGGGAGGTGATCGGGATTTTTATTTTTTACACACTATGATTGCTTATATTTCACTGGTATAAACAACCATTTTTTCTGAATTAAATCTATTCATTCCATGTTTACTATTGCTAATCACATGGTACAGATAGGCTGTGATTGGACCTGTCTGTGCCATGTGATCACTGTGGCCAATCACAGAGAGCAACACAATAGTACACAATCAATGGCATGAATAGAAGCCATTCATTGTGTACAATTGTCATGTTGGTCTGCGGTGATTGGTCACAGCAATCACATGGCACCGGCAGCACGCCGGTACACTGATCTGTCATCCGCTGTGTCCGGCTGCAGCACGGTATGTGAGGCACGCGAGGTGCATGCTGGGGAGGACATCATATGACGTCCACTGAGAACAGCGAAAATCCCATCCAGCCCTCATTTTACGGCGGGGCGGGAAGGTGTTAAAGGCACAGGGACTCTCACCGCCGACCTGGTCGCTGCCTCCTGGCTGGCTGTCTTGCCTCGCAACGCTGTGGGTCCTGAGAGGGGTGCGGAGGAGCGAAGGGGATCGAGAAGTGGTGGACAGCCCCGGGCTCGGCTTGGTTCGGCTGAGTAGCTGTGATATCCCGGGGTGCGGGAAGCTCCTCGGAAGCCATCGGAGGTCACGTGGGCGCCTTCGGTAACTCTCGGGAGTTGCTGGTCATCTGGTCACCTGATCCACCCGACACGCTCAGCTGCCAGGTCGGGGCCCCTGGGTGAACCTCAGGGAAGGCCGAGACATCGGAGCGGCAGGCGCCCGAGAAGCCCATCAATCGCTGCATCTGAAAAAAGCAGAACAGAGCAGCAGCAAGAGCCACTGAGGTATATCGAGGACTGAAATATTGAGTGAGTAAAAAAAAAAAACGATCTGTAATGAGACTGGATGAGAGGATTGTGACTGTAAAAAATTGAGCATTAATTAGCCTTTAACCTACATCCCTGGAACTGAAATTGCATAGATACCTGCATACCTATGTTGCAACCCTTGCAATAACTATATCATAATCTGCATATCTGTATATCTGCATAAACTGAGTGCAAAATCTATACTATTCAGCAGCCGTATAAAAAAGATCTACATAGCTACGCTCATAACTGCTAACAATCTGCTGATAATCTGCTGAGAATACCTGCATGTCTCCTTCTCAATACCCATTATAACTAAAATCTGAACTTCTGTACATTTGCTGGTGAAAATTGCTTAACCAACATATTATTCATACATCTGGGATATACTCACCACTAGATAACAAAATATTTAAATTATCGGTGTACTTGGTTATAAAAGTTGTATACCCAAACTGCTCACTCATGGTTGGGAAGAATTGGAGTTGTGAAGATGAATGTGCTACCCAAGTTGCTGTTCATGTTCCAAATGATTCCGTATGGAATACCTGCAGGTTTCTTTACGCTGATAAGATCGTTAATCAGTAAATATGTCTGGAACAGAAGACGAGCCAGGCTTGCCAGGACCTTCCTCATTAGACCCAAAAGGGAAGTGGGCTTAGCCCTACCAGGTTTTAAAAGATATTTCTTGGCAATTGTGTTGAATAGAATATCTGATTGGAAGTATCACAAAGACTCTCTAAGCTTGGGGTTCACCTGGAAACTGAGCTCAGTGGCACAGATCTTTTCACACGAATTTGGATCCCTAGGAAATACAGAACTTTCTCCTCTACCACATTACTGCTTACATGCTCCACCCTCATGGTGTGGGACTCACTGTGCAAGATGAATAAATGGACATATAACTCTCCTCTCTTGCCATTGACCGGTCATAACTACTTTCCCCCGGGTAACATTGACCCCGGGATTCATGTTTGGAATTTTGGGGCTACGGCCCAACTACATCAAGTAACTACTCCATTGGGTATTGTGCCTTTGTCTATAATACATAGCTCCACAGTGACACTCGTGGACCAGTGGAGATACCGCCAACTACCAGCTTTTGTGCATTCTCTCCCAAAACCGTTACGGTCCGTCTCGGATCTGACACTCTTAGAAGCCGCTTTTTCTGAGGACCAACCAGTGGAGAAGCTTGTCTCCCACTTTTAACAAGCATTGCAAACGCTAACCTCCACAAGAGACCCTACTTTCTTACGCTATTGGGAACAAGACCTCCACAAAGAGTTGTCAGCAGCCCAAAGATCCACCATCCTCATAATGGCTCATACCTCCTCTCGGGCTTCCAAAACCGCGGAGGTGAACTATAAATTGTTGATGAGATGGCACTATACACCCCTGTGGTGCTGCACAAGACCTTTCCACAAGCATCACCTCTGTGCTGGAGGGGATGCGGTGAACAAGCAACACATGCTCACATCTGGTGGTTTTGCCCACTTATACGCCCATATTGGCTAGCTATTCTACACTGGGCCAAGGAGATCCAAGGTTATGAGATTCCCAATGATCCGTGGATTGTATTACTACATTGTACAGGCAAACCAGTGGGAACGTATAAGAAATCTATAACACCACACCTCTATAACGCTGCAAAGGCACTTATCTCCCAATATTGGAAGCAACCGACCATACTTACGCTATGCCAATGGCTAGTGAAAGTAGACCATATATACTATATGGAAGAATTGACTCTCTCCCTTAGAAATAAATCTTACCTAGCAAAGAAAATAGGGTCCTGCTGGTTTGCCTTCAAATACACAGCTGCTTACGCTGCTTGCTTGGGAGTGAACCCACACAATGTAAGTTGGCTATATGTCCGTCCTGGCTTGTATAGATGCACTTTGTCTTGCTGCCTCTTAGGACTGGGGGAGTCTGGAACAACTGAGACCATAAAAAGAAAGAGAGGGCGCCCAGACTTAGTGCTGTAGACCCCTTTCACACAGGAGGCAGTTTTCAGTCGTTTTAGCGCTAGAAATATCGCCTGTAAACTGCCTCCCATGCGCCCGAATGTGAAAGCCTGAGTGCTTACACACTGGGGCTTGTGGGACGTTACAAAAAGTCCTGCAAGCAGCATCTTTGGGGAGGTTTTGGAGCGTTATATACAGAGCTCCCAAACTGCCCCTGCCCATTGGAATGAATGGGCAGTGATTCCGAAGCGCCTGAAAAGCCATTTGGACACGCCGCAAACACGGGTGCTTTTAACCCCATCTTCGGCCACTATCGGGGTTAAAAGCGTCCTACTAGCGGCCCAAAACCACTGATTAAACAGCGCTAAAGCGCCGCTAAAACAATCGGCGCTTTAGCGCTAACGCAGCCCCAGTGTGAAAGTAGCCTTATCCTTAACCACTTACCGACCGCCGCACGACGATGTACGTCCAAACTTTGGCGGCGGATATTGCTGTTATGGCAGCAGCTAGCTGCCATAACCCCGGTATCCCCGTTTTCGTGCGGCGGCCGGCTTTCAGATAAAAGTGGTCCTTGCGGCGGATTCGCCGCGAGATCACTTTTATCGGTGGCGGGAGAGGGGCCCCCCCCTCCCGCCGCAATCCGGTGCCCTCCGCTGCTTAACAGAGCCGTCGGTAGCGGCGGAGGCGATCGCATCCGTCTCCGTCCTGTGTCTGGAGACGAGTGAGGCTAAGATGGCGCCCACTCGTCTCCATGACACTGCTGGGCGGAAGCAACGTCAAAATGTCACTTCCGTCCACGCCTCTTAACCACTTCAGCCCCGGAAGGATTTACCCTCTTCCTGACCACAGCACTTTTTACAATTTGGCACTGCGTCGATTTAACTGCTAATTGCGCGGTCATGCAATGCTGTACCCAAACGAAATTTGCGTCCTTTTCTTCCCACAAATAGAGCTTTCTTTTGATGTTATTTGATCACCTCTGCGGTTTTTATTTTTTGCGCTATAAACGGAAAAAGACCGAAAATTTTGAAAAAAAAAAATGACATTTTCTAATTTTTGTTATAAAAAAAATCCAATAAACTCAATTTTAGTCATACATTTAGGCCAAAATGTATTCGGCCAAAAAAAATGTCAATAAGCGTATATTTATTGGTTTGCGCAAAAGTTATAGCGTCTACAAACTAGGGTACATTTTCTGGAATTTACATAGCTTTTAGTTTATGACTGCCTATGTCATTTCTTGAGGTGCTAAAATGGCAGGGCAGTACAAACCCCCCCCCCCCAAATGACCCCATTTTGGAAAGTAGACACCCCAAGGAAATTGCTAAGAGGCATGTTGAGCCCATTGAATATTAATTTTTTTTTGTCCCAAGTGATTGAATAATGACAAAAAAAAAAATTACAAAAAGTTGTCACTAAATGAAGGCCATAGTTTTGAAGGCCATAAAATGCCCAGACGGCACAAATCCCCCCCCCCAAATGACCCCATTTTGGAAAGTAGACACCCCAAGCTATTTGGTGAGAGGCATGTTGAGTCCATGGAATATTTTATATTTTGACACAAGTTGCGGGAAAGTGACACTTTTTTATTTATTTTTTTTGCACAAAGTTGTCACTAAATGATATATTGCTCACACAGGCCATGGGCATATGTGGAATTGCACCCCAAAATACATTTAGCTGCTTCTCCTGAGTACGGGGATACCACATGTGTGGGACTTTTTGGGAGCCTAACCGCGTACGGGGCCCCGAAAACCAATCACCGCCTTCAGGATTTCTAAGGGTGTAAATTTTTGATTTCACTCTTCATTGCCTATCACAGTTTCGGAGGCCATGGAATGCCCAGGTGGCACAAACCCCCCCCCCCCCAAATGACCCCATTTTGGAAAGTAGACACCCCAAGCTCTTTTCTGAGAGGCATGGTGGCCTTTTTTTCAATCAGGCAGTGGGCGGATCGGAAAAACCAAATGGAATCCCCATCTGTTTACATAAAGCACACACCCTAAAGAACACAGTTATATAGAAATGTAACAGTACAAAACCAGTATTGTTAAGTAATAGTAGTCAAATTTTATTACAATATCCAATAAAAAAAATCCCATAGATGGGACTATATTGCAAATGTAGAAAACACTTTACAGTATAAGGCATTGCCACCCTTTGTGGTAGATCAGTGGGTGTAGCTGAGCCTAAGAGGTATTGCCACCCTTGCTGGTACAAAAAAGTGGTTACTGCCCGCCCCCACCTGTAACTGGTCACTGCAGAAAGGAGCATTTCAAAGACAAACACATAAACATAAGACATTTCCACACTCAACTGACCGACCAGCCTGTGACCAACCAAACTGTCCTGTTGAGCAGTATGTGTCAAAGACAGGGGTTTAGTTGCACACATTTACAAATGCATGCGTAAGCCACAGAGCCACGGCAAGGCACCCCATTTTCTGTGGAACCTTAGAGGCATTGCCACCATTGGTGGTAGATGAGTGTATGTAGGTGGGAGCAGGGGGTACGCTGGGCATGGGGGAGTGAGGGCAGAAACTTGGGGGGGAAGTTCCACTGGCCACACCCACACCCCATACCCAGGGTGGTAGCGTCCCCTCTTGGTGGTAGATGAGGGGGTGTGGGCAAGGAGTACATATGGTTAAAGGAAGATGAGGTGTATATTCACTATAGATAGGTAAGGGGTGGAGTATGGCTTATAGAAGCCTCATATATATATATTTTTTTGGGTGTTAAGAGTGATATGGACATGGCTCACTGAAGCCTCTTAATTTTTTTTTTCTCTTGGTTTGGGCGAATTGGGAGCATATTTAATATTTAGTATTTGGAGGAGGGAGGAGGGGTGGAGGGAGAAGGGAAAGTTTGTTTTTTTTTAACCCAGGGTGGTAGCGTCCCCTCTTGGTGGTAGATGAGTGGGTGTAGGTGGGGGCAGGGGGTATTACCAGTATGCTGGGCGTGGGGGAGTGAGGGTAGGTGAAACTTGGGGGGAAGTTCCACTGGCCACACTAACCCCCTACCCAGGGTGGTAGCGTCCCCTCTTGGTGGTAGATGGGTGGGTGTAGGTGGGAGCAGGGGGTATTATCAGTATGCTGGGCATGGGGAAGTGAGGGCAGATGAAACTTGGGGGGAAGTTCCACTGGCCACACTAAGCCCCTACCCAGGGTGGTAGAGTCCCCTCTTGGTGGTAGATGAGTGGGTGTAGGTGGGGGCAGGGGGTATTACCAGTATGCTGGGCGTGGGGGAGTGAGGGTAGGTGAAACTTGGGGGGAAGTTCCACTGGCCACACTAACCCCCTACCCAGGGTGGTAGCGTCCCCTCTTGGTGGTAGATGGTTGGGTGTAGGTGGGGGCAGGGGGTATTACCAGTATGCTGGGCATGGGGGAGTGAGGGCAGATGAAACTTGGGGGGAAGTTCCACTGGCCACACTCACCCCATGCCCAGGTGGTAGCGTCCCCTCTTGGTGGTAGAAGAGTGGGTGTATTGGGTTGTGAGGCAGTTGATCCAGAGGAAGGCGAAAAACCCCAGCAAAGCATGATCCAATGTGCTCCAGCTGGGGAAAAAATTCCTTCCTGATCCCCCGAGAGGCAATCGAATATTTCCTGGATCGGCCCTGTGTGTGGGGGAGGGTGGGCAATTGGAGCCCCACCCTCGGTGGTAGGTGAGTGGAGATGTGGGTGTCAGTGTGTGGAGAGCGGGGGAGGAGGCACCATCCCCCACACAGAGCTCTGGAGGGAGGAGCCATTGTCCGGACTACAGCCGGGTCACGGCGTGTCTGTGTGATCTGCCTCCTCTGTTCAGGCTCTAAAGCAACTACAAGTCCCAGCAATCTGGGAGTTGTAGTTCCTCAGAGCCTGAGCAGAGGAGGCAGGTTCCCCGGACACACAGACACGCTGTGACCCGGCTGTAGTCCGTACAATGGCTCCTCCCTCCGGAGTTCTGTGGTGGAGATGTTTCCTGGATCGACCCCGTGTGTGGGGGAGGGCGAACAATTGGAGCCCCACCCTCGGTGGTAGGTGAGTGGAGATGTGGGTGTCAGTGTGTGGAGAGCGGGGGAGGAGGGACCATCCCCCACACAGAGCTCTGGAGGGAGGAGCCATTGTCCGGACTACAGCCGGGTCACAGCGTGTCTGTGTGATCTGCCTCCTCTGCTCAAGCTCTAAAGGAACTACAAGTCCCAGCAATCTCTGTCCACATGAGGAACTACAATTCCCAGCATGCACTGTGTAAGTGATGGGGGTTCAGCTCCCAGCCTGGAATAAGATGCTGTGGGACTACATATCCCAGCATGATTTTCTCTATGGAGATATTACAGGTCCAGTGATCTCTACATACCCCAGTCTGCTCCCCGGCCCCTCCCCCTCCTCAGGGGGAATTGCACTTCCCCAGTCCCGATCAGCCCTCCCCCATCCTGGAGGGAGGGGACCCACCACCTGTGGTGGGAGAGGATGGTGGGGTGCAATTACCCCTGAGGAGGGGGAGAGTAGCAGGCTGGGGTATGTAGAGATTGCTGGGACTTGTAGTACATCTATAGAAGAAATCATGCTGGGATATGTAGTCCTGTAACATCCTATTCCAGGCTGGGAGCTGAACCCCCATTACTTACACAGTACATGCTGGGAGTTGTAGTTCCTCATGTGGACAGAGATTGCTGGGAGATGTAGTTCTTCAGAGGTTGAGCAGAGGAGGCAGGTTCCCCGGACACACAGACACACTGTGACCCGGCTGTAGTCCGGACAATGGCTCCTCCCTCCGGAGCTCTGTGTCGGAAATATTTCCTCTTCTCCGCTCTCCTTGCACTGACGCGCTCCCTTCCCCCGCTCGGCTATTTACCTGATCAAGCCGTGACGTCACAAGTGTAACGGCTCCAGCCTCCAGCTCCTGATTGGCTACTCATCCTCTGGTCACGCCCATCCCATGCGCTGATCACGCCCACTCCCACCTGAGCCGTTAGGTCGCTCTCTGCAGCAGTCACGTGTTGCACGTAACGGTCAGAACGAGGCCACGTGACTTGACAGGAGGAGACACGTGAAATCGTCCCTGCAGCTACTGCGCATGTGCGGCTCAGAGACGGCAAAAGGTAAACAAGCCGAGGTGATGATTTCCATGGAAACCATTAGCCCCGTAAATGCCAGAACTGGAGTCAAGCCATCAGACAGTTGCAAATCAGTGGTCATGCTATCAGACAAGTTTTTTTGGTTGGATATTCAACACAGAAAAACTAAATATAACGTAATGTAATATATAAAATAATGATTACACAGAGTTGTCACACATATATCACCCTCTCTAACATTTACAATACGGTAAGATTATACTGTGGATATTTAAAGATACAGTGCCCCAAATACCAACCCATTGGTTACAAAGTGACATTTTTGCAATATTTCAAATTGGGTTAAAAAATCATTTTCCCATTGGACCAATACGTTTACAATGCAGATGTGTCATACACACCCCCCTCTATGATATCTTACAATACGGTATGAATTTACTGTGGAAATTTAAAGATACAGAGCCCCAAATACGAACCCATTGGCTACATAGTGACATTTTTCCAATACTTCTAAATGGGTTCAAAAATAATTCTCCCATTGGACCAATACGATTACAATGCAGATGTGTCATACACACCCCCCTCTATGATATCTTACAATACGGTAAGATTTTACTGTGGAAATTTAAAGATACAGAGCCCCAAATACCAACCCATTGACTACATATTGACATAATTCCAAATTGGTTTAAAACCAATTCTCCCATTGGACCACATAGTGACATTTTTCCAATACTTCTAAATGGGTTAAAAAAAAATTCTTCCATTGGACCAATATGTTTACAATGCAGATGTGTCATACACACCCCCCTCTATGATATCTTACAATACGGTATGAATTTACTGTGGAAATTTAAAGATACAGCGCCCCAAATACCAACCCATTGACTACATAGTAACATTTTTGCAATATTTCAAATTGGGTTCAAAACCAATTCTCCCATTGGACCAATACGTTTACAATGCAGATATAAACACCCAAATATCTGTACACTGGCTATATATATATATATATATATATATATATATATATATATATATATATATATATATAAAGAGTCTAAAGGGTTGCTGCACTTAAAAACTTTCAGTTGCTTTATTTCATGTAGTCACATGGAAAAAATACAAAGCAAGTACAATCTTTCCAGACGTAAACATGACATTAAATGCCTATATAATGCAGATATGGATGGATTACATTTCGGGCTAGTATGCTTGCACCCTTCCTAAGATCCATCAGAGCATATCTAACAGGTTTACTGCAATCAATCAATGTGGAAACAATATGGTTGATTGATTCAATTCATAGTATATTCATCACCTGTGCAGATACGTGTTTTTTACACCATAGACACAAGATCTAACAATTAGCGGCCGATATCCTTATCTCATCATTCTTATTCTCCAAATGTGTTATATGAACCTATGAAAAATACATACATAGATAGAATGAGCATACCCATATACAGACCTCCCTATTTCCAAAACACATTTCTATGTTTTTTTCATTTTTATTATCACTTATAAATCAATACTGTTAAATAAACAAATAAAGATTCAAATCAACACTTGGAGCAATAGTATTTAGAAAATGTATCCAATAATCTTCTCTTTTTCTCAGGGTTATTTCACGGTTACCCCCCCTCCTATTTTTCTCTATTCCCTCCAGGACCATATACTTTAATTGTGATGCATTATGTCCATATTCCACAAAATGTCTGGCTAATGGTAGTTGTGTTAGTTTGTCACGTATTGAATATTTGTGTCTTGCTATCCTGTCTTTTACTTTTTGTGTAGTTTCTCCAACATACACTAAACCGCATGGCCCCTAATGGCATATATGACATATGATGATTGGCAAGTGTAATACCCACGTATAGGGTTATTGAAGCCCCTATGTGGATGTGCAAAAACTTTTCCTTTTATCACGGAGTTGCATTGTATGCATGACAAACACGGATATGATCCAAGATTTTTTTGTCCTAAAAAAGTTGGTTTAATAAATGTGGATGTGGGTTGGTCCGATTTTATTAGTCGGTCCCGTATTGTTCTACCTTTCCTATATGAGGACATGGGGGGATTCCAGAATTCCAGTTTTTAAGTGCAGAAACCCTTTGGACTCTTTTTCTATATATAAGGTCGGTGGGAAGACCTGATTGCTGGCAGTGAATCGTAAGCTGGGTGCGGCTCCTCTACGATTTGAATATATTCTTCCCTTGAGAACGAGCACCGGCTATTTTGTGTGGAATCATCACAAGGATGGCAACGAGTGGCTTATACTCTTTCTCTGAAACTGAGACCTCAAGGATCTTCACAGACACTATGGGATCTAGAGATTTCCTGACCCAGTCATCCCCAATACAACTAATCAAGAAAATGGAGAAGCTTACACAGAGAGCTATTACAATGGAACTACACGAGGTAACACTAGCGGAATACTATAAGATGCAAATGATCCCCAGAGGATTAAGAGTTCGTTTAATTCCAACTTTATTTTCACAAAATATGGACTTCAAAACCAAGTTTGCACAAATTCTAAATAAATGTTCCTTTTATATCATGACATTAACTGTACAATTTTTGCAACAAGAAAGAACTCTTGTACAGCAGGAGATTGTCCAATTAGAAGAACAACTACAACAATGTTCAAATCAAGAGGAACTAATGGAATTTAAGAAAACTAACAAAGATAAATTGGAGAAATTTCATACTAATGTCCAGCTTCGCAAACATACAAAACTTGAGCGGGACCGGGAAGACTACAAAAGTGATCGTGTCTATAACTGGATGGATCCCATATACCATCACCCAAAAGGACATAGGAAAATACAGCGCAAACAATTCGCTAGCTCCATCTCATCTATCACATCTACTGGATCATCAAACAACGCATCCACTACTCCTTTTTTACCAGCAAATATGACCGAACCCGGACCAGGAGGGGCGGCCGGAGAATCAAGAAAAGACGCAACGGGAGGTGTAACTACCAGACGGCAGAACCGACAGAGACACTAGAAGAAAACCTGGTACATAACATTTCCTCCATTATTTTGTCTGAAGCCGAACTTAGTGTATTAAATAAGGGTTTGGGCTTTTGCCTTAAAGAAAGAATGGATGATTTTGTACTTAAGCAGGATTTGTATAGATTTTACAGACAATTAAGATTTAAAGCACATTTATCAGGTGGGTCGATTACCACATATAAGGAATCACTTACATTATCAATTAAAAATATGGGTTTAAAATTGAAAGGCACTAAAGTACCCCCTACATCATGTGCTGCAGTGGAGGTGTATATAGACAAAGTGGAAAATGACATAAAGAAATTCTTGTGTGATAGGAATAAAAGAGATCATATACCCCATAATTTGAATAAAGATGAGATTACAGCATTAAACTCCTTGTCAGCCCGGCGCGATATCACCATCAAACCGGCTGACAAGGGGGGAGCTATTGTGGTAATGGACACCCCCATGTATGAAAATGAAGTGATGAAACATCTTGGTGACACCCTTACATATAGAAAACTTGATTCTAGTCCAGTCTTTAGAGTACAAAAAAGAATCAAAAAAATCCTTATGAATGCGGTTAAGGATAAAATTATTGATGACGAAACTATGACATTTTTGGTGTGTGAATATCCGGTTACACCAGTATTATATATGTTACCAAAAATCCATAAAGACCCAAAAAAAACCCCGGGACATCCCATTGTATCGGGTATGGAATTTGTGACAACCTGTTTAGCACAATATTTGGACAAATGTCTAACACCATTAATGTTAAATATCAAATCGTATATCAAAGACACTACAGATTTCTTGACTAAAATTCAGGATATTAAGTTGTCACCAGATTCCGTCCTGATATCATGGGACGTCTCCAGTCTGTTTACTATCATCCCTCATAGTTTGGGAATAGAGGCATGTCAACGACTGTTAACCCAATCAGGTATCTATAAAACTGAACAGATCTTGTTCCTTCTAGAACTGTTGAGAATTGTCCTTGAGGAAAACTATTTTCTCTTCAAGGATACTCATTTTTTGCAACTAAATGGGGCAGCGATGGGCTCAAATGTTGCACCCCCATATGCAAATGCATTTATGAATATGATAGAAACCTCTTTTATTTATGTGAATTAACTATTTCTCCAACATTGCCATTGTTGGTATAGATTTGTGGACGATATTTTCGCTATATGGGATGACAACATGGAGAGCCTATTTCTGTTCGATAAATATATTAACTATTT
The DNA here is from genome assembly GCF_042186555.1 of Aquarana catesbeiana. Classification (NCBI taxonomy): domain Eukaryota; kingdom Metazoa; phylum Chordata; class Amphibia; order Anura; family Ranidae; genus Aquarana; species Aquarana catesbeiana. The sequence goes on from NC_133329.1 coordinate 391,336,505, forward strand.
AATACCTGGCCTGAAATTTAATATTGAAATTGGTAATAACAGGATTACTTTTCTCGACACTACATTGAAGTTGAGTAACACACAGATTAGTACTGATCTGTATGTGAAACCCACAGATCATAACCAGTTATTACACTTTAACAGCTTTCATCCCCCTAATGTTTTCTATCTCGTCTATTCCAAAAAGTCAAATGCTGAGGGTACAGCGGATCGTGAGTGATCCCCTGTGCGGTGACCAGAGACTCAAAGAAATGAAAAATAAACTCATCAATAAAAGATACCCCCGAACCTTAGTTGATACGGAATCTCTCAATACTGACCATAATGTAACAACCCATAGAGAAACAAAGAGAATTCCCTTTATTATGCAATACCACCCTTTTTCTAAAAACATCTCTAAGATAAGTAAAAAACATTGGAACCTTTTAAGAACTAGTTATCCGATGATACAGGAATTCTGGAATCCCCCCCATGTCCTCATATAGGAAAGGTAGAACAATACGGGACCGACTAACTAATAAAATCGGACCAACCCACATCCACATTTATTAAACCAACTTTTTTAGGACAAAAAAACCTTGGATCATATCCGTGTTTGTCATGCATACAATGCAACTCCATGATAAAAGGAAAAGTTTTTGCACATCCACATAGGGGCTTCAATAACCCTATACGTGGGTATTACACTTGCCAATCATCATATGTCATATATGCCATTAAGTGCCCATGCGGTTTAGTGTATGTTGGAGAAACTACACAAAAAGTAAAAGACAGGATAGCAAGACACAAATATTCAATACGTGACAAATTAACACAACTACCATTAGCCAGACATTTCGTGGAATATGGACATAATGCATCACAATTAAAGTATATGGTCCTGGAGGGAATAGAGAAAAATAGGAGGGGATGGGGTAACCGTGAAATAACCTTGAGGAAAAGAGAAGTTTATTGGATACATTTTCTAAATACTATTGCTCCATATGGTTTAAATGTTGATTTGGATCTTTATTTGTTTATTTAACAGTATTGATTTATAAGTGATAATAAAAATGAAAAAAACATAGAAATGTGTTTCGAAATAGGGAGGTCTGTATATGGGTATGCTCATTCTATCTATGTATGTATTTTTCATAGGTTCATATAACACATTTGGAGAATAAGAATGATGAGATAAGGATATCGGCCGCTAATTGTTAGATCTTGTGTCTATGGTGTAAAAAACACGTATCTGCACAGGTGATGAATATACTATGAATTGAATCAATCAACCATATTGTTTCCACAGGTGATGTATACCACTAATTTGTATTTAAAGGATTGATTGCAGTAAACCTGTTAGATATGCTCTGATGGATCTTAGGAAGGGTGCAAGCATACTAGCCCGAAACGTAATCCATCCATATCTGCATTATATAGGCATTTAATGTCATGATTACGTCTGGAAAGATTGTACTTGCTTTGTAATTTTTCCATGTGACTACATGAAATAAAGCAACCGAAAGTTTTTAAGTGCAGCAACCCTTTGGACTCTTTATATATATCTATATATATCTGGGGTGTTTATATCTGCATTGTAAACGTGTAAGCTCTAACGAGCAGGGCCCTCTGATCCCTCCTGTATTGATTTGTATTGTAAGTGTACTGTCTGCCCCATGTTGTAAAGGGCTGCGCAAACTGTTGGCGCTATATAAATCCTGTATAATAATAATAATAATAATATTGGTCCAATGGGAGAATTGGTTTTGAACCCAATTTGAAATATTGCAAAAATGTCACTATGTAACCAATGGTTTGGTATTTGGGGCTCTGTATCTTTAAATTTCCACAGTAAAATCATACCGCATTGTAAGATATCATAGAGGGGGGTGTGTATGACACATCTGCATTGTAAACGTATTGGTCCAATGGGAGAATTTTTTTTTAACCCATTTAGAAGTATTGGAAAAATATCACTATATAGCCAATGGGTTGATATTTGGGGCTCTGTATCTTTAAATTTCCACAGTAAAATTTTACCGTATTGTAAGATATCATAGAGGGGGGTGTGTATGACACATCTACATTGTAAACGTATTGGTCCAATGGGAGAAATTTTTTTTAACCCAATTTGCAATTATGCAAAAATGTCACTATGTAACCAATTGGTTGATATTTGGGGCTCTGTATCTTTAAATTTCCACAGTAAAATGTAACCGTATTGTAAGATATCATAGAGGGGGGTGTGTATGACACATCTGCATTGTGAACGTATTGGTCCAATGGGAGAATTTTTTTTTAACCCATTTAGAAGTATTGGAAAAATGTCACTATATAGCCAATGGGTTGGTATTTGGGGCTCTGTATCTTTAAATTTCCACAGTAAAATCATACCGTATTGTAAGATATCATAGAGGGGGGTGTGTATGACACATCTGCATTGTAAACGTATTGGTCCAATGGAAGATTTTTTTTTTAACCCATTTAGAAGTATTGGAAAAATGTCACTATATAGCCAATGGGTTGGTATTTGGGGCTCTGTATCTTTAAATTTCCAGAGTAAAATTTTACCGTATTGTAAGATATCATAGAGGGGGGTGTGTATTACACATCTATATTGTAAACGTATTGGTCCAATGGGAGAAATTTTTTTGAACCCATTTGCAATTATGCAAAAATGTCACTATATAGCCAATGGGTTGGTATTTGGGGCTCTGTATCTTTAAATTTCCACAGTAAAATTTAACCATATTGTAAGATATCATAGAGAGGGGTGTGTATGACACATCTGCATTGTAAACGTATTGGTCCAATGGGAGAATTGGTTTTGAACCCAATTTGCAATTATGTCACTATGTAGTCAATGGGTTGGTATTTGGGGCTCTGTATCTTTAAATTGTCACAGTAAAATCTTACCGTATTGTAAGATATCATAGCGGGGGGTGTGTATTACACATCTATATTGTAAACGTATTGGTCCAATGGGAGAAATTTTTTTGAACCCAATTTGCAATTATGCAAAAATCTCACTATATAGCCAATGGGTTGATATTTGGGGCTCTGTATCGTTAAATTTCCACAGTAAAATTTAAGCATATTGTAAGATATCATAGAGGGGGGTGTGTATGACACATCTGCATTGTAAACGTATTGGTCCAATGGAAGAATTTTTTTTTAACCCATTTAGAATTAGTGGAAAAATGTCACTATATAGTCAATAGGTTAGTATTTGGGGCTCTGTATCTTTAAATTTCCACAGTAAAATCATACCATATTGTAAGATATCATAGAGGGGGGTGTTTTTGGCACATCTGCATTGTAAACGTATTGGTCCAATGGGAGAATTGGTTTTGAACCCAATTTGCAATTATGTCACTATATAGTCAATAGGTTAGTATTTGGGGCTCTGTATCTTTAAATTTCCACAGTAAAATCATACCGTATTGTAAGATATCATAGAGGGGGGTGTGTAAGGCACATCTGCATTGTAAACGTATTGGTCCAATGGGAGAATTTTTTTTGAACCCATTTAGAAGTATTGGAAAAATGTCACTATATAGCCAATGGGTTGGTATTTGGGGCTCTGTATCTTTAAATTTCCACAGTAAAATCATACCATATTGTAAGATATCATAGAGGGGGGTGTATGACACATCTGCATTGTAAACGTATTGGTCCAATGGAAGATTTTTTTTTTAACCCATTTAGAAGTATTGGAAAAATGTCACTATATAGCCAATGGGTTGGTATTTGGGGCTCTGTATCTTTAAATTTCCAGAGTAAAATTTTACCGTATTGTAAGATATCATAGCGGGGGGTGTGTATTACACATCTATATTGTAAACGTATTGGTCCAATGGGAGAAATTTTTTTGAACCCAATTTGCAATTATGCAAAAATGTCACTATATAGCCAATGGGTTGGTATTTGGGGCTCTGTATCTTTAAATTTCCACAGTAAAATTTAACCATATTGTAAGATATCATAGAGAGGGGTGTGTATGACACATCTGCATTGTAAACGTATTGGTCCAATGGAAGAATTTTTTTTGAACCCATTTAGAATTAGTGGAAAAATGTCACTATATAGTCAATAGGTTAGTATTTGGGGCTCTGTATCTTTAAATTTCCACAGTAAAATCATACCGTATTGTAAGATATCATAGAGGGGGGTGTGTATGGCACATCTGCATTGTAAACGTATTGTCCAATGGGAGAATTGGTTTTGAACCCAATTTGCAATTATGTCACTATGTAGTCAATGGGTTGGTATTTGGGGCTCTGTATCTTTAAATTTTCACAGTAAAATCTTACCGTATTGTAAGATATCATAGAGGGGGGTGTGTATGACACATCTACATTGTAAACGTATTGGTCCAATGGGAGAATTTTTTTTGAACCCATTTAGAAGTATTGGAAAAATGTCACTATATAGCCAATGGGTTGGTATTTGGGGCTCTGTATCTTTAAATTTCCACAGTAAAATCATACTGTATTGTAAATGTTAGAGAGGGTGATGTAACATATAATATAATGATTATACAGAGCTGTCACATATCCATTATGTTATATTTAGTTTTTGTGTTTAAAATCCAACCAAAAAATACTCGTCTGATAGCATGACCACTGATTTGCAACTGTCTGATGGCTTGACTTCAGTAATGCCAGACACTGGAGTCCCCACCCCCTGCAGGTTCCCAGCCTATCTCCTGCAGGCTGCTGCTTGAGTGGGCAGGATGGGGGTGTAGCCCATGGAAGAGGGAGGAGTTCCTGGAGGTGCATTACTTTCCAGGCCTGAAACTCCCCCTCGTCAGTGTTGTGTTTGGTCAGGGTGAGTAGGAAGCTTTGTTCAGCTCCTCCTCCCTGAGTCCTGACCTCTGACCCCCCCTCCCTCCAGATCATACTGTCACTGAACTCCAGGCTTTGGATGGAGTAGTACATCTGCTGGGGAGGGGAACAAAGTCACAAAACTTTAGGATTTTGGAGAGAGGTGAATATGAAGCCAGCCTAGAAGTGCAGAGAGTTGTCACTGCAGTGCTGAGCAAGAAGCCATTGAAGACATCTCTATGTCTCTCCATGTGCCAGGAATCTCTGTCCAGCCATTTCTATATACCATCCCTCAGATCCCTGTATACTTCACACAACAAACATTCCTCATCACATTTCTATATCCCATCCCTAAGATCCCTGTATACTTCACATAACAAACATTCCTCATCACATTTCTATATACCATCCCTAAGATCCCTGTATACTTCACACAACAAACATTCCTCATCACATTTCTATATACCATCCCTCAGATCCCTGTATACTTCACACAACAAACATTCCTCATCACATTTCTATATACCATCCCTCAGGTCCCTGTATACTTCACATAACAAACATTCCTCATCACATTTCTATATACCATCCCTCAGATCCCTGTATACTTCACATAACAAACATTCCTCATCACATTTCCTTGTATTTCGCACATAGGGGAACCCGTTCACTTGAATGGGCCGCCATATATGTGACAAACACATTATAGAAGCTTTAGAAACTTTTAAGGCATGCAGCTTTTCCACAAGACAGAACACACGTCTGATCATCGCATTTGGGGCGCCATTAACAATTATTGGGCACCTCAAGTTCTTTGCGCCATGTATGTAATCTGTTACCGTCCCATGATCATATATGTAATTTGTGACTGTCCCGTGTGTCATGTATGTAATCTGTGACTGCCCCTTGTGTCATGTATGTAATCTGAGACCATCTCGTGATCATGTATGTCATTTGTGACTGTCCCGTGTGTCATGTATGTAATCTGTGACTGCCCCTTGTGTCATGTATGTAATCTGAGACCATCTCGTGATCATGTATGTCATTTGTGACTGTCCCGTGTGTCATGTATGTAATCTGTGACTGTCCCTTGTGTCATGTATGTAATCTGTGACCATCTCGTGATCATGTATGTAATCTGTGACCGTCCCTTGTGTCATGCATGTAATCTGTGACTGTCCTTTGTGTCATGTATGTAATCTATGACTGTCCGTTGTGTCTTGTATGCAATCTCTGACCATCCCATGTGTCATGTATGTAATCTATGACTGTCCCGTGTGTCATGTATGTAATATGTGACTGTCCCTTGTGTCATGTATGTAATCAATGACTGTCCCGTGTGTCATGTATGTAATCTATGACTGTCCCGTGTGTCATGTATGTAATCTATGACTATCCCTTGTGTCTTGTATGCAATCTCTGACCATCCCGTGTGTCATGTATGTAATCTATGACTGTCCTGTGTGTCATGTATGTAATTTGTGACTGTCCCTTGTGTCATGTATGTAATCTATGACTGTCCCTTGTGTCTTGTATGCAATCTCTGACCATCCCGTGTGTCATGTATGTAATCTTTGACTGTCCCTTGTGTCATGTATGTAATCTGTGACTGTCCCTTGTGTCATGTATGTAATCTCTGACCGTCCCTTGTGTCATGTATGCAATCTATGACTCTCCCGTGTGTCATGTATGTAATCTGTGACTGTCCCGTGTGTCATAGATGTAATCTATGACACTCCCGTGTGTCATGTATGTAATCTGTGACTGTCCTATGTGTCATATATATAAAATCTATGATCGTCCCGTGTGTCATGTATGTAATCTCTAACTCTTGTATCATGTATGTAATCTCTGACTGTCCCAAGGGTTTCCCCTGGGGGGGTATTGCTCTCCTCTGATCATACAGAATGGAATCAGGGGGGCCCCAGCTAAACCCCCCTAAAATGTCTGATAGATCCCCCATCAGGGGGCGCTCTGGGCTCCTCCGGGGACAAAGTTCCCCCTTTGGTGTCATAATGAGTGGCGGCAGAATCGCCTCTTGAAGCGCACATGTGACTTTCCCTGACAATGGCGCGGTCATGTGACGCCGTACACAAATCTCATTTCTATCATTTTATCCCACAAATAGCGCTTTTTATTGGTGGGATTTCATCACCTCGCTGCTTTTTTACATTTTTTGCGCCATAAACAGGAAAAAAACTACAGTTTTGAAAAAAAAAATTATATCTTTTTACTTCCCGCTATAAAACATTTCCAATAATTGTTTTTTTTTTTTTAAATCAAATTTCTTCATCAATTTAAGCGAAATGTTTTTGGTAAAAATATCCCAATAAGGCCTCTTTCACACGGGGGGGGCATCGGCGGTAAAGCGGCGCTTTACCGTGGGTATTCGGCCGCTAGTGGGGCGATTTTACCCCCCGCTAGCGGCCGAGAAAGGCAGAGGCGCTTTGCCGGTGGAATAGCCGCGCTGTCCCATTGATTTCAATGGGAAGAAGCGGTGAAGGAGCGGTGTATACAACGCTCCTCCACCGCTCCGAAGATGCAGCTAGCAGGACTTTTTTTCCCGGCCTGCTAGCGCACCGCTCCCTCGGGGCTTTCACACTGGAGAGACAGCAGCGCCTGTTTTGGGTCGGTTTGCAGGCGCTATTTTTAGCGCAATAGCGCCTGCAAACCGCCCCAGTGTGAAAGGGGCCTAAGTGTAAATTGATTGGTTTATAGAAACGTTATCACATCTACAAACTATGCGATATATACTGGATTTTATATTTGTTTATTCATACTAGTAATGGCGGCAATCAGCGACTTCTAGCGGGACTGCAATATTGCGGCGGACAATCTGACACTGACTGACACATTGTGGGAACCAGTGACACCAATACAGTGATCACTACTAATATTATATGCCCAACTGCTGGCCCACGCAACCCTCTGATGTGACCCGCCACCTCCTGCTCTGGGGTGGCCGGTCAGCAAGCCCAGATCACGGGTTCTCCGACCCGCCATCCCCGAGAATCGTGTGAATGGAGCCGTCGCTAGAGTAAGCATGCGGCTGCAGTAGAGAGCAGAGCCAATGAGTCCTGTATAGTGCCGGCTCCTGTCACAGGCGGAGTGATACCAAATGTACTCTGCCTGGGACACCAGCCGCCAGCGATACCCACCAGGAGTACCCAGCAGCAATAACCGCTAGCAGTAACTGCTAACAGTACCCACCAGTAGTACCAGCAAAACCCACCAGCACCCGCCAACAGTACCCACCAGCAGTATCCACAATACCCGCCAGAAGTACCAGCAAAACCGACCATCTGTATTCATCCAGGGGGACAGCCAGCAGCAGCCGCCAGCCATACCCGCCTGGGGGACAGCAACCGCCAACGATACCTGCAGGAATCCTGAGGAAGAAGTGAAGATTGAGGTCAGTTTTTAATAAAAAATCAAACAGCAATGGGGATATCTGCACTCTGCACTCGCTACACTGGGCTGCTTTCACATTGATCTGCAGGTGCGGTGCAATGTACCTGTACTGATCCATAGACTTCTATTATTACCTGTACTGACCCATAGACTTCTGTTATTACCTGTACTGACCCATAGACTTCTGTTATTACCTGTACTGAGCCATAGACTTCTATTATTACCTGTACTGACCCATAGACTTCTGTTATTACCTGTACTGACCCATAGACTTCTATTATTACCTGTACTGAGCCATAGACTTCTGTTATTACCTGTACTGACCCATAGACTTCTTTTATTACCTGTACCGAGCCATAGACTTCTATTATTACCTGTACTGAGCCATAGACTTCTGTTATTACCTGTACTGACCCATAGACTTCTGTTATTACCTGTACTGAGCCATAGACTTCTGTTATTACCTGTGAGCCACAGACTTCTGTTATTACCTGTACTGACCCATAGACTTTTATTATTACCTGTACTGACCCACAGACTTCTGTTATTACCTGTACTGACCCATAGACTTCTATTATTACCTGTACTGACCCATAGACTTCTGTTATTACCTGTACTGAGCCATAGACTTCTGTTATTACCTGTACTGACCCATAGACTTCTGTTATTACCTGTACTGAGCCATAGACTTCTATTATTACCTGTACCGAGCCATAGACTTCTATTATTACCTGTACTGAGCCATAGACTTCTGTTATTACCTGTGAGCCACAGACTTCTGTTATTACCTGTACTGACCCATAGACTTCTATTATTACCTGTACTGACCCACAGACTTCTGTTATTACCTGTACTGACCCATAGACTTCTATTATTACCTGTACTGAGCCATAGACTTCTGTTATTACCTGTACTGACCCATAGACTTCTGTTATTACCTGTACTGATCCATAGACTTCTATTATTACCTGTACTGACCCATAGACTTCTGTTATTACCTGTACTGAGCCATAGACTTCTGTTATTACCTGTACTGACCCATAGACTTCTGTTATTACCTGTACTGACCCATAGACTTCTATTATTACCTGTACTGACCCATAGACTTCTATTATTACCTGTACTGACCCATAGACTTCTGTAATTACCCGTACTGACCCATAGACTTCTGTTATTACCTGTACTGACCCATAGACTTCTGTTATTACCTGTACTGACCCATAGGCTTCTGTTATTACCTGTACTGACCCATAGACTTCTGTTATTACCTGAACTGATCCATAGACTTCTGTTATTACCTGTACTGACCCATAGGCTTCTGTTATTACCCGTACTGAGCCATAGACTTGTGTTATTACCCGTACTGAGCCATAGACTTCTGTTATTACCCGTACTGAGCCATAGACTTCTATTATTACCCGTACTGAGCCATAGACTTCTATTATTACCCGTACTGAGCCATAGACTTCTGTTATTACCTGTGGGTTTGGTGTGCTTTCAGAAAGTGCATCACACCTGCAGGATATAATAGAATTCTATGGCAAAGTGCAGCTAACCCACAGGAAAGCCACAGGCGCACTGCGCTGAACCCACGGTGCAGGTAAACTGTAGCGCATCAGTGTGAAAGCAGCCTTAGCACTCAATCATACAATCGGTCCCTGCTTTGCAGGGAACCGAAATCCCGCACATCCCCCACTGACAGGACAGAGCTCTGCCTTGTTTACATAGGCAGAGCTCTGTTCTGTGTCTCTCCTCGCTAATCAGCAGGTGTCGGAGGACATACATTGGCTGGAGGACATGCTTACTTAACTCCTCTATGCAGTTGGTTTTGCACAGAGCAGCCCGGATCCTCCTCTTCTCAGGTCCCTCATCGGTGCTCCTGGCCCCTTCCTCCTGTTGAGTGCCCACACAGCAAGCAGCTTGCTATGGGGGCACCTGAGCCGAGTCACCAGGGCCGCTGTTAGAAATCATGGGGCCTCCGCACAGCCTACCTGATGGGGCCTCTTTCAACCACACCCTTGACCCCACCCCTGACCTCGGCTCAAAACAAAATGCAGGTTTGTTGCCATTTACATATATGTGTGTGTTTGCAATTGCACAAAGGAGTGGGGGCAGTTTAAATTGTATTTTTTTTTTTTTAAATAAAAAAATCTTACACTGTATCTTTTACATTTTTTTTTCTTTGTTCTTTCCTTTCACAAGGGATGTACAACATCCCTTGTGATAGTATAGGCCATGACAGGTCCTGTTTATGGAGATATCTGGGGTCTTTTAGACCCTCTTATCTGTCCTCTGGCCTCCAAAGCACCTGATCAAACCAAGATCAGTCTGATCAGATGCTTGTTCAGGCCGGTAATGGATTGTTTACATGATAACAAAACCGGAAGTGATACAATTCTCGCCACTCCTGGTTTGTGACGTCACACAGTGGGAGGAACGACATCCACCCCTCTCACTGTGTCTAAGGAACTGGATGCTACTGGTCCCATCTTAAAGGTGGTGGTTGAGGGACCCTCTTCCACTGCCTGGAAAAATAATCCAGCGGCTTCTTAGCCACTAGGATTACTTTTAGTTTGTGCAGAATTGCTGGGGCTAAAAAATTATATCATTGCTGCAGTGATGACCGAGATATCACCCTTCCAATCCAGAGACGTACTGGTACATCGCTGGACGGGAAGAGGTTAAAGTGGCTTTGTTTGGAGGGCAGTAAAAATGCAGCTCTGCTGCACATCTTTACTGCTTCACCCAAATGAAGTGTAAAGTAGCAGCATCTCACCGTCTTATGATCATCAGCATTACAGTAATCACACAGACAGCACAGTAAGCAGGTGCCTTATCATGGCTCTATCATGGCCCTATCATGGCTCTATCATATCCCTATCATGGTCCTATCATGGTCCTATTATGGCCCTATCATGGCTCTATCATGCCTCTATTATGGCTCAAACATATCCCTATCATGGTCCTATCATGGCCCTATCATATCCCTATTATGGCCCTATCATGGCCTTATCATAGTTCTATCATATCCCTATCATGGCCCTACCATAGCTCTATCATATCCCTATCATGCCTGTATCATGGCCCTATCATGGCCTTATCATATCCCTACCATGGCTTTACCATGGTTCTACCATGGCCCTATTATATCCCTATAATGCCTCTATCGTGCCTCTACCATGGCCCCACCATGGCCCTACCATGGCTTTATCATATCTCTATCATATCCCTATCATGCCTATATCATGCCTCTATCATGGCTATATCATTCCTCTATCATGGCTCTATCATATCCCTATCATGGCTATATCATGCCTCTATCATGGCTATATCATGCCTCTATCATGGCCCTATCATGGCTCTATCATGCCTCTATCATGGCTATATCATGCCTCCTATCATGGCCCTATCATATCCCTATCATGGCTATATCATGCCTCTATCATGGGTATATCATGGTTTTATCATGGTCCTATCATATCCCTATTAAGCCCTATCATGGCCTTATCATAGCCCTATCATAGCTCTATAATATCTCTATCATGGCTCTATCATAGCTCTATAATTTCTCTATCATATCCCTATCATATCCCTATCATGGCCCTACCATGGTTTTATCATAGCTCTATCATACCCCTACCATGGCCCTATCATAGCTCTATAATATCTCTATCATATCCCTATCATGGCTCTATCATAGCTCTATAATATCTCTATCATATCCCTATCATGGCCCGACCATGGTTTTATCATAGCTCTATCATATCCCTATCATGGCTCTATCATAGCTCTATACTATCTCTATCATATCCCTATCATGGCTCTATCATAGCTCTATCATATCTCTATCATATCCCTATCATGGCTCTATCATAGCTCTATCATATCTCTATCATATCCCTATCATGGCTCTATCATATCTCTATCATATCCCTATCATATCCCTATCATGGCCCTACCATGGTTTTATCATAGCTCTATCATACCCCTACCATGGCCCTATCATAGCTCTATAATATCTCTATCATATCCCTATCATGGCTCTATCATAGCTCTATAATATCTCTATCATATCCCTATCATGGCCCTACCATGGTTTTATCATAGCTCTATCATATCCCTATCATGGCTCTATCATAGCTCTATACTATCTCTATCATATCCCTATCATGGCTCTATCATAGCTCTATACTATCTCTATCATATCCCTATCATGGCTCTATCATAGCTCTATACTATTTCTATCATATCCTTATCATGGCTCTATCATAGCTCTATAATATCTCTATCATATCCCTATCATGGCTCTATCATGGCTCTGCTTTTGAATGAACGAAAGACTATTTGAATTTAAAAAAAAAAAAATTCTAAAACGAAATTCGAAAGAACGAAAAACATTTGGATAATTTTGTTTTTCGTATTTTCTAACATAATTAAATTATTAACCATTATTATAGTTTTTATTATTATTATTTTAATTATAACTATTATTATAGGTTATTATTATTTATTAACTATTAAGTTATAGGTATTGGAATTTCCTTTCAAATTTGGCAAACCGAACGTAACGAATTTATCTGAAATAACGAATGTCGCAATAATCACACAGACAGCACAGTAAGCAGGTGCTCTATCATGGCTCTATCATGGCTCTATCATTGCCCTATCATGGCTCTATCATGGCTCTATCATATCCCTATCATGGTCCTATTATGGCCCTATCATGCCTCTATTATGGCTATATCATGCCTCTATCATGGCCCTATCATATCCCTATCATGGCCCTACCATGGTTTTATCATGGCTATATCATATCCCTATCATGGTCCTATCATGGCCCTATCCTATCCCTATTATGGCCCTATCATGGCCTTATCATAGCTCTATCATATCCCTATCATGGCCCTACCATAGCTCTATCATATCCCTATCATGCTTCTACCATGGCCCTATCATGGCCTTATCATAGCTTTATCATATCCCTATCATGGCCCTATTATATCCCTATCATGCCTCTATCATGCCTCTACCATGGCCCTACCATGGCTCTATCATATCTCTGTCATATCCCTATCATGGCTATATCATGCCTATATCATGGCTATATCATGCCTCTATCATGGCTATATCATATCCCTATCATGGCTATATCATATCCCTATCATGGCTATATCATGCCTCTATCATGGCTATATCATGGCTATATTAATGCCTATATCATGCCTCTATCATGGCCCTATCATGGCTCCATCATATCCCTATCATGGCTATATCATGCCTCTATTATGGCTATATCATGGCCTTATCATGGCTCTATCATATCCCTATCATGGCCCTACCATGGTTTTATCATGGCCCTATCATATCCCTATTATGGCCCTATCATGGCCTTATCATGGCCTTATCATGGCCCTATCATAGCTCTATAATATCTCTATCATATCCCTATCATGGCCCTATCATAGCTCTATAATATCCCTATCATGGCCTTACCATGGCCCTATCATGGCTCTATCATATCCCTATCATGGCTATATCATAGCTCTATAATATCTCTATCATATCCCTATCATGGCTCTATCATAGCTCTATAATATCCCTATCATATCCCTATCATGGCCCTACCATGGCTCTATTATGGCTATATCATGGCAGTGGCGTAGCGTGGGTTGTCAGCACCCGGGGCAAGGCAAGTAATTTGCGCCCCCCCCCCCCCCTAACCTGTGGACTTCCTATCCCTGAGTCCCTTCAAATACAATAGTACTGACCTACCTGATTCCTATACTGACCACTACACTACATTGTCCACTACACTGAGAACTACACTGTCCACTACACTACATTGTCCACTACACTGACCACTATACTATACTGTCCACTATACTACACTGACCACTATACTGACCACTATACTATACTGTCCACTATACTACACTGACCACTATACTGTCCACTACACTGACCACTACACTGTCCACTATACTACACTGTCCACTATACTACACTACACTGTCCACTATACTGCACTACACTGTCCACTATACTACACTATACTGACCACCATACTACACTGACCACTATACTACACTACACTGACCACTATACTACACTGTCCACTATACTACACTACACTGACCACTATACTACACTACACTGTCCTCCATACTATACTGACCACCATACTACACTGTCCACTATACTACATTAAACTGTCCACTATACACTGACCACTATACTACACTGACCACTATACTACACTATACTGACCACCATACTACACTGTCCACTATACTACACTGTCCACTATACTACATTACACTGACCACCATACAACACTACACTGTCCACTATACTACACTACACTGTCCACTATACTACACTACACTGTCCACTATACTATACTGTCCACTACACTACACTGACCTCTATACTAAACTACACTATACTGACCACTATACTAACCACTATACTATACTACACTAACCACTATACTACACTATACTGACCATCATACTACACTGTCCACTATACTACACAACACTATACTGACCACCATACTACACTACACTGTCCACTATACTACACTGTCCACTATACTGACCACCATACTACACTACACTGACCACTACACTGTCCATTATACTATACTGACCACTATACTACACTACACTGACCACCACACTATACTACACTGTCCACTACACTATACTGACCACTATACTGTCCACTACACTAACCACCATACTGACCACTATACTACACTACACTGACCTCCATACTAAACTACACTATACTGACCACTATGCTAACTACTATACTACACTAACCACTATACTGTACTATACTGACCACCATAATACACTGTCCACTATACTACACTACACTGACTACTACACTATACTGTCCACTACACTGCCCCCCATACTGACCACTACACTACACTGACCTCCATACTAAACTACACTATACTAATCACTATACTATACTGACCACTATACTGACCACTATACTACACTACACTGTCCACTATACTGACCACTATACTACACTACACTGTCCACTATACTGACCACTATACTACACTATACTGTCCACTATACTGACCACTATACTACACTACACTGTCCACTATACTGACCACTATACTACACTATACTGTCCTGCCTACAGTCTCTCTCTCTCACCCCGCCGCCCCCCCGGCCAGTAACAAGACTCTCACGAGGGAGTCTCACTCACCTCTTATCCTGGCCTGCATCAGTCCGGATGAGGAGGAGAAGACAGCGGCGGCTCACGTTGTTTCTTCTCTCCCCTGCGCTCTGCCTGCTGCCATGTTCAGTGTCCAGCGCACTGTGATTGGGCGTATGGGGGGTCATGTGCGGAGGCGGGACTTCAGGAGCGATCGAGGACAGGCCAGCCCTACGCCTCACATGACCCCCATACGCCCAATCACAGGGCGCCGGACACTTAACATGGCGGCCGGAGCGCAGGGTACACAGGAATTTGAAATTAGGAGGAGGCAGCCAGTGGCACATACTGGCGCCCCCCTAAATGTCGCGCCCGGGGCCACGGCACCCCCTGCACCCCCCACGCTACGCCACTGTATCATGGCCTTATCATGGCTCTATCATATCCCTATCATGGCCCTACCATGGTTTTATCATGGCCCTATCATATCCCTATTATGGCCCTATCATGGCCTTATCATGGCCCTATCATGGCCCTATCATAGCTCTATAATATCTCTATCATATCCCTATCATGGCCCTATCATGGCTCTATAATATCTCTATCATATCCCTATCATGGCTCTATCATATCCCTATCATGGCTCTATCATATCCCTATTATGGCCCTATCATGGCCTTATCATGGCCCTATCATAGCTCTATCATATCTCTATCATATCCCTATCATGGCCCTATCATATCCCTATTATGGCCCTATCATGGCCTTATCATGGCCCTATCATAGCTCTATAATATCTCTATCATATCCCTATCATGGCTCTATCATGGCTCTGCTTTTGAATGAACGAAAGACTATTTGAATTTAAAAAAAAAAAAAATTTCTAAAACGAAATTCGAAAGAACGAAAAACATTTGGATAATTTTGTTTTTCGTATTTTCTAACATAATTAAATTATTAACCATTATTATAGTTTTTATTATTATTATTTATAAACTATTAAATTATAGGTATTGGAATTTCCTTCCAAATTTGGCAAACTGAACGTAACGAATTTTTCTGAAATAACGAATGCCGCATCTAAATGAAATGATCTGATAAACGAAAAAAAAAAAAAAAAATTAAACGAGCACTTACTGTGCTGCCTGTGTGATTTATTATAATATTGATACCCTGCTGTGCTGGGAGTTCTATAAAAGGACACAGTGAGGGTTCAATGCTCTATTATTCACTCGCTGTGTCCAGTGCAGCTACGCTCTCCTTCTGATGTTCCCTGGCAGCCTTTTACGTCACGTAAGGGAATTTAACAAGACTCGTGGCCACTCATTAAAATTAGAAGAAAAGCAGTTTTACTGCATAGAGGGTTCTTTACTGTAAGAGCGGCAAGGATGTGGAATCCCCTTCCACAGGCGGTGGTCTCAGCGGGGAGCATCGATAATTTAAAAAAAACTATTAGATAAGCACCTGAACGACCGCAACATACAGGGATATACAATGTAATACTGACATATAATCACACACATAGGTTGGCCTTGATGGACTTGTGTCTTTTTTTAACCTCACCTACTATGTAACTATGTTTTTTGAGAAGTGCAGCTCCTTACGTTTATCTATTTATGATTGTGTACATTTCACTTTGAGCTGCAGCTGTAGTTGTTGGTTTGGAAACAGCGCAGTTTTTTTCTTTTACATACTACAGGAGACGGTCAGAGACTGCAGACATTATACAGGAGATGGTCAGAGACTGCAGACATTATACAGGAGATGGTCAGAGACTGCAGATATGATACAGGAGATGGTCAGAGACAGCAGACATGATACAGGAGATGGTCAGAGACTGCAGACATAGTACAGGTTATGGTCAGAGACTGCAGACATATTATAGGAGATGGTCAGAGACTGCAGACATGATACAGGAGATGGTCAGAGAATTTGGGCATTTAATGTCCAATTGAACTTTCAGTTAAAATCAGCTAAATGCATTTCAGGTGCATCAAAATAAAAGATCCCCCTCCTTCCCTCCATCCTTTCTTTCCCCCTCTCCTCCCCCTTCTTCCCTACTTGTCATCTTCCATCCCTTATTTTCCTTTTCCTAGTCCTTTCTCCCCCCCCCTCCCCTCACTCCCTTTCACTTAAATTATTTTTTATAGTAGATTTATATTTCACTTAGGATATTTTCATTTATTCATTTTTGCACTACTCCTTTGGCTAGATTCCAGGCGAACAATTTTTTCGGGCCCTATTTGGCGTCTCCCTATGTGCACTACCCAGTGACGGTTTTTCTTGACATTGAGTCGCAGGCAAAAGATCCTCATATGGGTGAGCGATTGGTGATGGGCGTGGTAGTCGACAGCCGACTCTACCGTGCCATTATTATTTTTATTTCCTATTTTTTTTTTTGTATTGTATTCTAAGTCAATGTAATGTTTTTAATTTTCTTTCGTTCTATGCAGTGTTACATCTAATTGTTCTTTAAAACATCCCTTGATGAGCCCAGAGTGGCGAAACATGTCGGGACAATCACTCCAATGATATTGCCGAGTGATTCAATGTTGTCATCTGCTTTGAATTCTAGATGTTTCCTTGTACATGTGCACATAACTTATACAGTGGAACCTTGGATTAGGAGCATAATCCGTTCCAGGAGAATGCTCGTGTTCCAAAGTACTCGCATATCAAAGCGAGTTTTCCCATGGAAGTCAACGGAAACGAAAATAATTCATTCCGCATTGACTTCAATGGGATGCAATACCGCATGCGGGCAGAGGCGGGGGGGGGGGAGGCTGGAGAGCCTCTGAAACGGCCGAAAAGGCCCGAGAACAGTTCGGCTGACCTCGGCAAACCTCGGAAAGACTTCCTACCCGAGATTTGCCGAGGTCAGCCGTGCTGTACTCGGGGCCTTTCCGTGCATTTCCGGACGTTCGGCTCTGCTTGGCTCCGGCGCCCCCCCCCACCTCAGGCCAAAAGCGGTACTGCCCACCGCTTTGGCCTGAATTGTGCTCGTTTTGCGAGACAACACTCATAAACCGAGTTACGTTTTTTTAAAATACAGTGCTTGTATTGCGAAACGCTCGTTAACCGCTTTACTCGCAATCCGAGGTTCCACTGTACCAAAAAAAAACTTTTAACTTTGTCTTGTATGTAGCAATAAAAATCTTGTCATTTTTTTTATACATATTGCGGAGTATTGAAATGACTTCTTCTTGTTTTGCCGGCACCCTCAAAAATTTCCCTTGTCTACACTTATCTACAGGGATGTTGGTGCCATTTCCTTGTCATTGTCACCTACCCACATTGCTACTTCCCAAAAGATGCGCAAAGTTTTACAGTTGTGTTTCTTTTTCTTTTTTTTTATAAAGCAGCCACAGCCTGAGTAGAAAATCCTGTCCTCTGCCAGCATGCTGCAGAGTGGCACCCTTGCTGTGGTCTTCAGAGGCTCAACACAACCCCTATAAGCCTCTCAATTGAAAAGCTCCTGCTCCCTGCTGATTGGAGAGCTCCTGGTCTGACTCAGGGGGGGGGGGTGGGTGGGCATGTGCAGAGAGGCAGCTGCTTCCGCATACAGAGAGCATGGGTGCTACTCTGCAGCATGCTGGCAGGGGACTGGCTTTTCTACTCAGGCTGTGCACACCTTTTGCTTTTATGAACCTGACATGTATTTAGCAGATTTAAACTAAAAGTTCAATTGGCCTTTAACTGCTGGAAGTCAGTCTAGGCAAGAACATACAAACACAGTTGGCAGGGGCCCAGGGGCTGCACATTGAACTGCCAAAGGGCCACCAGTTGGGCACCAGGGGGTTAGAACCTCTGTCAAAATTGCTATTGGTGTTTGTGTCCCCATTGGGAACATTCACCCTGATTTCCTGTCCCAGTGAATGCACAGGAAATTACGTTTTCTGATTGGAAGAAATCTCTTTCTGAATACCTGATCTTTTGTTTCTCTTCCAGTTATTGAAGGACGCTTCCCTGAATGCAGATGATGGTTGTTTTCTTCAGCAGCCTTCAGGCTTTTCCAAAGACCTCCAAACTCCTGGCCCATCTCCATGGAGCCTCTTTCCGCTTATAACCTCAGTACGAGGCTCGGCCTGCACACATCCAGCCAATGGCAGAAGAGGGAGGCCAAGGAAAGAATCCTTATCACCGCAGTGCAGCGTCACTGCTAGGAAATAAAGAAGACCCCTGTGCCTGAGACTGTACTGGTCTAAATACCACCAATCGTGCAACTTTGTCCATAGGCAGTGTCATCGGTCTGGAAACTCTGATGCAGCCGGCTATGTTGGGGCCTCGAAAAAAAATGTTGGTTTCCTCCTTCGACCTATTAAAATATATCTGAACTGTTCACTTGTGGTGTGTGGAGCATCTACCACAGATCTCTAGCCAGCAAAGGGGACCTTATTCAATTCTGTTTGTAACATATTAACCACTTGCTGCCTGCTGGGGCAATTTTTTTTACTTTTTCACTTAGAACCCCCAAGTATTAGTGCCTTGAAAAAGTATTCATACCCCTTGACATTTTCCACATTTTGTCATGTTACAACCAGAAATGTATTGGGATTTTATGTGATAGACCAACACAAAGTGGCACATAATTGTGAAGTGGAAGGAAAATGATAAATGGTTTTCAACATTTTTCACAATAAAATATGTGAAAAGTGTGGGGGGCATTTGTATGGCGCCCCCCTGAGTCAATACTTTGTAGAACCTCCTTTCTCTACAATTACAGCTGCAAGTTTTTTTGGGGATGTCTCTACCAGCTTTGCACTTCTAGAGAGGGACATTTTTGCCCATTCTTCTTTGCAAAATATCTCAAGCTCTGTCCGATTGGATGGAGAACGTCTGTGAACAGCAATTTTCAAGTCTTTCCACAGATTCTCAATGTGATTTAGGTCTGGACTGTGACTGGACCGTTCTAACACATGAATATGCTTTGATCTAAACCATTCCATTGTAGCTCTAGTTGTATGTTTGGGGTCGTTGTCCTGCTGAAAAGTGAACCTCCGCCCCAGTCTCAAGTCTTTTGCAGACTCTAACAGGTTTTCTTCTAAGATTGTCCTGTATTTGGCTCCATCCATCTTCCCATCAACTCTGATCAGCATCCCTGTCCCTGCTGAAGAAAAGCATCCCCACAACATGATGCTGCCACCACCATGTTTCACAGTGGGGATGGTGTGTTCAGGGTGATGTGCAGTGTTAGTTTTCCCCCACACATAGCGTTTTGCATTCAGGCAAAAAAGTTCAATTTTGGTCTCATCTGACCAGAGCACCTTCTTCCACATGTTTGCTGTGTCCCCCACATGGCTTCTCACAAACTACAAATGGGACTTCTTATGGTTTTCTTTTAACAATGTCTTTCTTCTTGCCACTCTCCCATAAAGGTCAGATTTGTGGAGAACACGACTAATAGTTGTCCTGTGGACAGATTCTCCCACCTGAGCTGTGGATCTCTGCAGCTCCTCCAGAGTTACCATGGACCTCTTGGCTCTTCTCTAATGAATGCTCTCCTTGCCCGGCCGGTCAGTTTAGTTGAACGGCTATGTCTTGGTAGGTTTGCAGTTGTGCCATATTCTTTCCATTTTCTGAAAGCTTGAGATATTTTTTTTATAACCTAACACTGCTTTAACCACTTCAGCCCCGGAAGGATTTGCCCCCTTAACCAGGCCATTTTTTGTGATCCGGCACTGTGTCGCTTTGACTGACAATTGTGCTGTCCTGCGGCGGCTGCACCCAAACAAAATTGACGTCCTTTTTTTCCCACAAATAGAGATTTCTTTTGGTGGTATTTGAACACCTTTGGAGTTTTTATTCTTTTGCACTATAAACAAAAAAAGACTGACAGTTTTGAAAAAATTTTTTTTTTTAAATTTCTGATATAATACATATCCCCCCCCCCCCCCAAAAAAAAAATATAAAAAAAAAAAAATATCGCAATAAGTGTAAATTGATTGGTTTGCGCAAAAGTTATCTACAAACTATGGGGTAGATTTAGGGACTTTTATTTATTGTTTTTACTAGTAATGGCGGTGATCTGCGACATTGCGGCAGACAAATCTGACCCCAAATTACACTTTTTTGGGGACCAGTGACATTATTACATTGATCAGTGCTATAAAAAACGCACTGATCAATGTATAAATGGCACTGGCAGGGAAGGGGTTAACACTGGGGGGGGGGGGGGGCAATCAAGGGGTTAAGTGTGTTCCCTTGGTGTGTTCTAACTGTAGGGGGGATGGGCTGCAAGGGACATGACAGAGATCACTGGGAACAGAAGATCTCTGACATGTCATCTGGCAGAACAGGGAATCGCCAGTTACCCGTTCTGCCTCTGTGCATAACGATCGCGGGTCGCCGGCGACCATCAAGTCCTCCGGACCCACGGGCAACGCTCCCGCAGGGCGCGCCAACTATCTCCTGTGCAAAGACTGACATACACCTACGGCGGTTAGCGCAGAAGAGCCAACCCGCTGCAGTATAATGACGGCGGCTGGTCGGAAAGCGGTTACACTTCTCCACAACTTTATTCCTGACCTGTCTGGTGTGTTCCTTGGCCTTCATGATGCTGTTTGTGCACTAAGGTTCTCTAACAAACCTATGAGGGCTTCACAGAACAGCTGTATTTATACTGAGATTAAATTACACACAGGTGGACTCTATTTACTAATTAGGTGACTTCTGAAGGCAATTGGTTCCACTGGATTTTAGTTAGGGGTATCAGAGTAAAGGGGGCTGAATACAAATGTACCCCCCACACTTTTCACATATTTATTTGTAAAAAAAAAATTAAAACCATTTATCATTTTCCTTGCACTTCACAATGATGTGCCACTTTGTGTTGGTCTATCACATAAAATCCCAATAAAATACATTTACGTTTTTGGCGTTCAGCTCCGCCGAGTCCCTCCGAACTCCGCGGCGCCATATTTAAAACTACACACTAAACTTGTGTATGTCGGCGGCGATCATGTAATGGACACTGGGGGCAAGGCTGCACTGACCACTGGGGCAAGGCTGCAGATGAACACTGATGAGGCTGCATTGATGGGCATTTTAATGTAAGTTTTTTTTTTTTTTTTCCTTAAACTTCCCTCCCAAAAGTTTTTTTCCTTAAAATTCCCTCCTAAACTTGGGGTGCGTGTTATACGCCGGCGCGTGTTATACGCTGATAAATACGGTATATCTGAATATCGATTGATATCTTGAATATTTTTGATTGATCAATCTTGATGAACTGATGGACTATCTAATTTCTCAACACCCCGAAAATGCCAAGGACTGTAAAAATATCCCCCAAATACCCCCTTTTCGGAAAGCAGACAGATATTTAGACAGTCCGAGGTATTTAGTAAGAGGCACGGCGAGTTTTTTTTTTAAATTGTCATTTTTTTTGTCTCAATTTTTTGAAAAATAAAGAAATTAAATAAAATCAGTTTTTTTTTTTTTTTTTACATACTGTCACCAGTGCAGTACAATGTCATCATATGACTTGTGTGTTAGTGATAATAAATATGGACTGGTGACAGTAAAGAAAAAAAAAACATTTTTTATTACATTTTGTATACATTTAGTAATGAACCTTTTTTTCTGTCTCGGTGCCGTTCACAGTCACGCCCAGTCCCTATGATGGACATAACACAGGTCCAATGGCGGGACTGGGCGTGACTGTGAACGGCGCCGAGAAGAGCCGAGAACCCTCGGCTATGTGTATCTCGGCTCCGCCCAGTCACTGTGTTCTCAGCGACGCTCGTTCAGCTGCGCCGAGTCCCTACGAACTCCGCGGCGCCATATTTAAAACTACACGCTATGTGAATGTCGGTGGCAATCGCAGCGATCGCTCCGATAGATCACATAATAGCGGGGATCGCCGTATAACACGCACCCCTGATTTTCCCCTGATTTTAAGGGGGAAAAAAGTGCGTGTTATACGCCGATAAATACGGTATATCATAGTTTGTGGACTCTATCCATTTTCTACAGACTAAATAGAATACACTGATTTGGGTAATTCTCACCAAAGGAATGTAGCAGATTACATTTTGACTTGAATTTATGAAAAAAGATTATTTATTTGATAAATGTTATGACAGAAACAAAGAAACATTTTTTTATTTTTTTTTTAATTTTGGATATTTTTTCATTTACATAGCAAAAAAAAAAATATAAACCCATTGGTGAATAAATACCACCAAAAGAAAGCTCTATTTGTGTGAAAAAAAAAAATGATACAAATTTCATTTGGGTATGTGTTGCATGACCGCATAATTACCAGTTAAAGTAGTGCAGTGCTGAATAGCAAAAAATGGCCTGGTCATGAAGAGGGGGGAGGGGGGGTAAAACCTTCCGGAGGTCAAGTCGTTAAAAAGTTGTTGCAGTCGAAAGAGCGGGGATTCATTTTGTTTTAATTTTTTTTTTATAAATCAGTTCCTGATCACTTCTGTATTTTAGAACAAAGAGACACCGGCAGACAGGATCTCTTCACACTTGTAAAGTTTAATCGGGTCATTTAGATACACAATTTAGATACTTTATGGTAAAATCGTTTCTATATCATTTCATATTCTACAATGTGTACAAAATCTACAGATCAGTAATCTATCAGTCTAAGCCATATTGCACATCATACTTTACAGACTTGACCTACAAAACTATTTTTTATTGATTTTTTTGCTTTTTTTTTTATGACGGGATAAGCCGCAGTCCTCCACCCACATAGGGGGGACTACAAGTCCCAGCATTCCCAGGTACCCCACAGCATGCTGGAACCTGTAGGCGGTTGGGGTGCTGTAGGATGTAGAATCTCAGTGGTAGGCCGATCCCACGCGGTTTATTTGTACGTAAAACTTTTGACGTGACACAGATTTGTTACTATTTACATTTAATGGAAGCGGCGACACTCTATACAGCAGGGGGGAGGCAACCTGGGGGACCTCCAGCTGTTGTGGAACTACATTTCCCATGAGGCATTGCAAGGCTGGCAGTTCCAATTACTCCCAGAGGCATGAGTTCTGCAGCAGCTGGAGAGCACCAGGTTCCCTACCCCTGCTATACAGTGACTGTGATCATGTGACCTGCGTCCCTCAGATTGATTTATTAACCACTTTAAGGACCAGCCTCGTTTTGGATTTTAGGTGATTTTAGGTGTTTACATGTTTAAAACTGTTTGCTAGAAAATTACTTAGAACCCCCAAACATTATATATGTTTTTTTTTTTTCGAACACCCTAGAGAAAAAAATGGCGGTCGTTGCAATTATTTTTTTTTGCACCGTATTTGTGCAGCGGTCTTATATGCGCACTTTTTTGGGAAAAAATTCACCTTTTTGAATAAAAAAATAAGACAACAGTAAAGTTAGCCCAATTTTTTTTTTATATTGTGAAATATAATGTTACGCCAAGTAAATTGATACCCAACATGTCACGCTTCAAAATTGGAATGGCGTCAAACTTTTACCCTCAAAAATCTCCATAGGCGACGTTTAAAAAATTCTACAGGTTGCGTGTTTTGCGTTACAGAGGAAGTCTAGGGCTAGAATTATTGCTCTCGCTCTACCGGTCGCGGCGATACCGCACATGTGTGGTTTGACCACCGTTTTCATATGCGGGTGCTACTAGCGTATGCGTTCGCTTCTGCGCGCGAGCTCGTCGGGACAGGGGGTTTTTAAAAAAAATTATTTATTTTACATTATTTTATTTATTTTTACACTGTTTAAAAAAAAAAAAATGTGTCACTTTTATTCCTATTACAAGGAATGTAAACATAGAAAAAAGCATGACAGGACCTCTTAAATAGGAGATCTGGGGTCAAAAAGACCTCAGATCTCATATTTACACTTAAATGCAAAAAAAAAAAAAAAAAAAAGTAATTTAAAAAAATGACATTAAAAAAATATGCCTTTAAGAGGCTTGGGCGGAAGTGACGTTTTGACGTCACTTCCGCCCAGCAGTGTCATGGAGACGACTGGGCGCCATCTTAGCCTCACTCGTCTCCAAGCACAGCACTGAGAAGGAAGCGATCGCCTCCCCCGCTACCGACGGCTCCGGTAAGCGGCGGAGGGCACCGGATTGCGGCGGGAGGGGGGGCCCCCTCTCCCGCCACCGATAAAAATGATCTTGCGGCGAACCTGCCGCAGGGACCACTTTTATCAGAAAGCCGACTGCCGCACGAAAACGGGGATACCGGGGTTATGGCAGCTAGCTGCTACTATAACAACGATATCCGCCGGCAAAAGTTGGACGTACATCGGCATGCGGCGGTCCGGAAGTAGTTAAAGGGCCAGTCCAGCCGGAACGTCTATCTCAGGGCCTTCTTTAATTTTGATTGGGCCCTGGGCAAACATTTTCTTGCCCCCCCCCTCCATTCTGAGACATACAAAAAATAGCAGGTAGACTCAAAATCAGTTTACTGCAGCAGATCACGCAGCGATTGCAATTGTTTGCCAGAGGTTACAGCCTATCCTTACTGCTCACTGGCTGGTTTCTAGAGTTTACAACACATAATTTCTGCTTGCCGATTGGTTGCTAGAGGTAATGTACATTATTAGCGCTCACTAATTGGTTGCTAGGGGTTACAGCACATCATTACCAGTTACTGATTGGTTGCTAGAGATTAAAGCAGATCACTACTGTTCGCTGATTGGTTGCTAGAGGTTAATGCACATCATTACCTCTCACTGAGCAGTGGAGCAATCCCAAATAATTGAGCAAGTAAAGGGGCACATTAATACACATACTACAGGAGAGTGTCAGAGAGTGCAGACATACTACAGGAGAGGTTCAGAGACTGCGGACATACTGCAGGAGACAATCAGAGACTGCGGACATACTGCAGGAGGCAATCAGAGACTGCGGACATACTGCAGGAGATTACCAGAGACTGCGGACATACTGCAGGAGACAATCAGAGACCGCGGACATACTGCAGGAGACAATCAGAGACTGCGGACATACTGCAGGAGACAATCAGAGACTGCGAACATACTGCAGGAGACAATCAGAGACTGCGGACATACTGCAGTAGACAATCAGAGACTGCGGATATACTGCAGTAGACAATCAGAGACCGCGGACATACTGCAGGAGACAATCAGAGACTGCGGACATACTGCAGGAGACAATCAGAGACTGCGGACATACTGCAGGAGATTACCAGAGACTGCGGACATACTGCAGGAGACAATTAGAGACTGCGGACATAGTGCAGGAGATTACCAGAGACTGCGGACATACTGCAGGAGATTACCAGAGACTGCGGACATACTGCAGGAGACAATCAGAGACTGCGGACATACTGCAGGAGACAATCAGAGACTGCGGACATAGTGCAGGAGATTACCAGAGACTGCGGACATACTGCAGGAGATTACCAGAGACTGCGGACATACTGCAGGAGACAATCAGAGACTGCGGACATACTGCAGGAGATTACCAGAGACTGCGGACATACTGCAGGAGACAATCAGAGACTGCGGACATAGTGCAGGAGATTACCAGAGACTGCGGACATAGTGCAGGAGATTACCAGAGACTGTGGACATACTGCAGGAGACAATCAGAGACTGTGGACATACTGCAGGAGACAATCAGAGACTGTGGACATACTGCAGGAGATTACCAGAGACTGCAGACATACTGCAAGAGATTACCAGAGACTGCGGACATACTGCAGGAGACAGAGACTGCGGACATACTGCAGGAGATTACCAGAGACTGCGGACATACTGCAGGAGACAATCAGAGACTTCAGACATACTGCAGGAGATTACCAGAGACTGCGGACATACTGCAGGAGACAATCAGAGACTGCAGACATTATACAGGAGATGGTCAGAGAACTTTCAGCAATGCACAGCTTTACAGTTGAATAACACAGCTCAGGGTTTAAACATTCAGGCATTTTACGGGTGTAAGGACATACCTGGCCAGCCAAACTCACTACATACATTCAGGTGTGTGGGCGGGGCTTCCACTCTCTGCTCTCACTACAACAGCCGGGAGCTCACTGATGCTTTGTTGGGGGGCCCGCGTCACCCATGAATTGGGGCCCCGATGACAGCTTTGCGGAGCGCACAGAGGACACGGGAGGATGTATTCCCACGCTAGCCAGCTGTGAGGGACGGGGCCGGGAGCTCCACTGACGCTCTGACCCTGCCCACGTGCAGCCTGTGTACTCGGAATAGAGAGTCTGTAGTGAGAGCCAGTGATCGGAGTGGGAGTGTCATTGGAGCTCCCGGCCCCGCCCCCAGAACTCTGTATTCACCAGCCAGTATAGAGGGGGTGGGGCCGGGAGCTCCACTGACGCTCCCACTGGCTCTCACTACAGACGCTCTTTTCCGAGTACACAGGCTGCACGTAGGCGGGGTCAGAGCGTCAGTGGAGCTCCCGGCCCCGCCCTCTCTCAGCTGGCTAGTGCGGAATACATCCTCCCGTATCCTCTGTGCGCTCTGCAAAGCCGTCATCGGGGCCCCAATTCACGGCTAATGCGGGCCCCCCAACAAAGATTGGGCCCAGGGCAATTGCCCCGTTTGTCCTGCGCTAAAGACGGCCCTGCCTGGATGGCTTAGACATTTGTGGACAACGCTGGAGAGAGATGGGGATCAGGTAAGAAATTAGGGGGTTCTGGGGAAGCTGCTACAAAGAAAAGGTTTTTTTTATCTTAATGCAATGCATTAAGATTAAAAAAACCTTCTGGATTAATCCTTTAAGCATTGCTCGCCACCAGTTGCCCCACCCAGCCCCTACTCCGCCCCTAAACACGCCCTCGTAAATTATCCCATGAAAGGACAGTTAAATGTTTTATGCAGAATTAAGTTACAAAAATAAATATGAACAACTTTATTAGTGCCCATCAGTACAGCCTCATCAGTGCATGGGGATCACACAGAGCGGGGATCTCCCGCTGTAACACAGCTTGGATCTGAAACCCTGGCCGCTGTCAAAGTCCCGCCTTCTATTAAAGATGTCACATTGCTTAAATTTCCCAGCATTGGACCAGTGTGTTGTCTATCATAGGAGCTGGTCCAGGAGGCGGAACTTTGACAGCGGCTGGTATTTACAGATCCAAGCTGGGTCACTGTGGAAGATCCCCGCTCTGTGTGATCCGACCGGCTCTCCTCTTTCTCTCCTCTCCCCACAGTTTCTGGCTGATCGCTGGGAAGAGAATAGGCGTCCGTCCCTCTCCTCCAATTCACACTCGCCTTCACATTATTTCCACTCGCCAAATGTGACTAGGCGAGTGGAAATTCTGATGGCTGTCATTATATAGGAATATTATTGAGCTCTCTATACTGGAAGATTGTTCTAGGGACACCACAGTTTCTGGCCGATCGCTGGGAGGAGAATAGGCGTCCGTCCCTCTCCTCCAATTCACACTCGCCTTCACATTATGTCCACTCGCCAAATGCGAGTAGGGGAGTGGAAATTTTGAGGGCTGTCATTATATAGGAATATTATTGAGCTCTCTATACTAGAAGATTGTTCTAGGGACACCACAGTTTCTGGCACATCGCTGGGAAGAGAATAGGCGTCCGTCCCTCTCCTCCAATTCACACTCGCCTTCACATTATTTCCACTCGCCAAATGCGAGTAGGGGAGTGGAAATTCTGATGGCTGTCATTATATAGGAATATTATTGAGCGCTCTATACTGGAAGGTTGTTCTAGGGACACCAGTAATTTATTCACAGCCTATCAACAGTGGGAAGAAATGTTACAGGCAGAGACGATTGTAGCAATTTATCCAGCAAACTCTGAAGTTTTAGTAGCCAGTTCCACTGTGTATTGCAGCGTTTCTCAACCTTATTTCAGTCAAGGCACCCTCCAAAATTATGGACAGTCTTGAGGCACCTCATTCTAAAATGTAAGACCCCTATCACACTGAGGCGCTTTCACGCTAAAAAAAGCTCATGAAAACCTATTTTCATTAAAGTCAATGAATGCTTTTCACACTGGGGCAGTGCACTGGCAGAGCGGTGAAAAAACGCCCCTCTCCATTGAAATGAATAGAAAGCACTTCAAAAGCGCCTGAAAAGCTCTTTAAAAGTGCTCAGTGTTTTACTGGCAGTTTACAAGCACCTCAGTGTGAAAGGGGCCTATCAGTTTTACTTAATGCAGCAACATCCCAACATTGGAGGTGATTTATTCTTCCAAAGCAAATACACTTTTGCAAACTGGTACTGACTAGTATTCCAATGTTTCTCTTCTCCCTCAGTTTTTTTTTTCCATCACTCAGCCGACACCCCAAAGCTGATTGAGAGGGGCAAGGGGGGTCAAACAAGGATGCTATGTAGGCAACATCCTCCTTATCAGCTGATGATGTCATTGGTCATCAGGTAGAAGGTCGTAATGGTGCACAATGAGAACCTGTGGCTTTGTGACACTATAAGGAAGGCTTCATCCACCCGCCAGCTTGTATACAATTTTTTGGCAATTTTTAGGCATTTTGCCAAGGCACCCCTGGAGAAACCTCAGGGCACCCTGGTTGAAAAAGGCTGCTCTATTGATTAGAAGCCAGTGAAACATTTGGGCCTCATACACACGGACGTTTTAAAAAACGTGCTGTAAAGCTTAAAAACACGATTTTATTAGTGTTTTGATTTGGCGTCAATGCGTGTTCAACGTCGTTTGTAAGCGTTTTTTTTAAAAAAGACATCCTTCTGCTATTTTCCACTCCCAAATTACTCACATAAACATTTTTACAGCTTAAAAACGCTGACGCTAAAAAAACGTCGGTATAGCGCTGATGCGCGTTTATGAGCTTTTTTCGGCATCAAAACAGCTCTAGCGCTGGAGCCTCAGAATGCGCTGGTCCTTGGTTTTTTTTGGATCTTAAAAACGACCTTGCCTGTTACAGCTAAAAAACGGCATGGAGTGTATGAGCCCACTGAATAACACGGAGTGGCGTTCTTAAAGCGGTTGTATACTTTTTTTTTTTTTACTTTTACCTACAGGTAAGCCTATAATAAGGCTTACCTGTAGGTAAAAAAAATATCTCCTAAACCTGTACGGTTTAGGAGATATTACCCTCGCAATGAGCCGCTGACTGCAGTGGCACATGCGCACAGGGGATTCTTGGCAGACAGCCCGGAAAACTCCAGAGCTTGCCGGACAGAAGTCTCCCGCGCGCATGCGCGAGAGTGATGACATCGCGGCTCTGGCCACTCACAGCGCCGGAGCCGCGATATCCGGAAGACACGCCGAGGGGAAATGTCAGCTCCCTTGGCGTGGACCGGGTGAGATGCCGGCGCCTCGTTCTAAGGTAAGTATCTCATAATGAGCTAGTATGCGGTGCATACTAGCTCATTATGCCTTTTCCCTTGCAGGTGTAGAAAAAAACCAAAAAAAAACAGCGGGTATACAACCGCTTTAAGCAGCAAAAAAAGCACAAAAAATCCGCTGTTAAAACGTCCGTGTGTATGAGGCCTATATAACTCATTTAGGAATCCTGCAAACCTTTTGGTACCTTCATTGCTCAATTATTAGAGGTCAATGTGAGAAGTCATTTTCACAAGGCTGTTATTTTATTGCCATGGTTTTTGCAGTTGGTTTCACACAACCCACACCTCTTAGTGCTAAACTTGTGCTTTGCGGGGAAAATTCCCTTTTCTTTGGTTGCAGAGTGGGGAACCTGTATAGGTTCTCTTTTTCTCTCAGATTAGGAGGGACAGGTACAAGATTGCAGAACTCTTCTCACCTGACCAACACTTGATCAATCTAACTCTCCCCTGAAGTAGAAAACACACAGTGGTTTATATACAATTTATTTTTAAAAACCTGTAATAAAAGGTTAAAATCAAGACTCCTCAGACCGGGTCACGTTTTTCAATTTTCTGCCGTCCAGTTTTGGTCAGCCTGTGCGGACTGCAGACTCAGTTTCCTGTTCTTGGCTGCCAGGTGTGGTCTTTTGGTGTAGCCCATCTGCTTCAAGGCCCGACGTGTACCGAGTGGTTATTTCCGTGACTGTTGCCTTCCTATCACCTTGGATCAGTTTGTCAATTCTCCTCTGACCTTTGACATCAACAAGGCATTTTCGTTCACACAACCGCCGCACACTGGATATTTTCTCTTTTTTTCGGACCATTCTCTATAAACCCGAGAGACGGTGGTGCGTGAAAATCCCAGTAGTTCGGCGGTTTCTGAAACGCTCAGACCAGCCTGCCTGGCGCCAACAACCATGCCACGTTCAAGGTCACTTAAATCCCCTTTCTTCCCCATTCTGATGCTCGGGTTTGAACTTCACTAAGTCGTCCCCACCACGTCTAGATGCCTAAATACATTCAGTTGCTGCCATGTGATTGGCTGATTAGCAATTTGTGTTACCAAGCAATTGAACAGATGTACCTAATAAAGCGGCCGGTGAGTGTATATAGCTTACCCTTGGGATTATTCTGGCTGTGAGTAATCTGAAAAAGAAAATAGAAAAGAAGATGTTACTGTTGGAAGGTCGGGGTAATAAACCAAAAAAATCATCTTCTCTCCATCCCTCCTCATCATCTGAACCCGGCAATGCCGTGATCGCGGGTCCCGTGGACTCGATACCCGCGATCGTCTCACAGTGAGGAAGAACGGGGAAATGCTAATGTAAACAAGCATCTTCCCGTTCTGCCTAATGACACTGTCACTGATCTCTGCTCCCTGTAATCGGGAGTGGTGATCAGTGTCGAGTCACACGTAGCCCCTCCCCCCTACAGTTAGAATCACTTCCTAGGACACACTTAACCCCTACAGCGCCACCTAGTGTTTACCCCTTCACTGCCAGTCACATTTACACAGTATTCAATGCCTTTTTAATTGCACTGATCACTGTATAAATGTGAATGGTCCCAAAATCGCGCCAAAAGTGTCCGATCTGTCCACCATAATGTCACAGCCCCGATAGAAACCGCTGATCGCTGCCATTACTAGTATAAAAAAAAAATATTAATAAAAATGCCATAAAACTATCCCCTATTCTGTAGACACTATAACTTTTGTGCAAACCAATCAATAAACGCTTTTTCAGATTTTTTTGACCGAAAATATGTAGAAGAATACGTATCGGCCTAAACTAAGGAAAAAAAATGTTTTGATATATATTTTTTGGGGGATATTTATTATAGCAAAAAGTAAAAAATAATGCGTTTTTTTTTTTTCAAAATTGTCTCTCTGTTTTTGTTTATAGCGCAAAAAATATAAACCGCAGAGGTGATCAAATACCATCAAAAGAAAGCTCTATTTGTGGGGTGAAAAAAAACATCAATTTTGTTTGGGAGCCACGTCGCACGACCGCGCAATTGTTAGTTAAAGCGACGCAGTGCCGATTCGCAAAAAGTGCTCTGGTCTTTGGGCAGCCAAATGGTCCGGGGCTTAAATGGTTAATGTGTTCAAAAACTTGAGTGGTTCTGATGACTTTTCATCTTGGCAAACAATCCGAAACTCATCCGTTCCTCTAAAGACACTTTCACACGATCTGTCCGATTAGATCCACCTGTCAGGTTTTGAGGCGGACCTGATCAGACCTTGCAGCCTCCTATAGAGCGGTGTCCGCTGACGCCCGCCGCTAGGGTTGCACCGATACCACTTTTTTAAGACCGAATACAAGTACGATACTTTTTTCCACGTACTCGCCAAGACCAATTACTGATACTTTTTTGTAATGTCAAGTGACGGTTTTCAAAGCACAATACAGACGAACGATATCTTTTTTTATAATTATGAAGACTGAAGGGAACTGATTTGCAGCAATGACAGGTGGCACTGACTGATGAGCACTGATTTGTGGCAATGATGGCTGGCACTTATGGGCACTGATATGTAGCACTTACTGATGGGCACTTATATGCGGCACTGATGGCTGGCACTGACTGATGGGCACTGATTTGCGGCAATGATGGCTGGCACTGATATGTGGCACTGACTGATGGGCACTGATTTGCGGCAATGATGGCTGGCACTGATATGCAGCACTGACTGATGGGCACTGATTTGCGGCAATGATGGGTGGCACTTATGGGCTCTGATATGTGGCACTTACTGATGGGCACTGATTTACAGCACTGATTGGTGGCACGTATGGGCACTAATAGGTGGCACTTATGGGCAATGATAGGTCAAACTGATTGGCAGGCAGTGGCGCTGAAATGCAGCACTGATAATTGCTGGCAGCCTGGCATGATGAAATTAAATCGATAAAGAGTAGAGTATACAAGAGCCCATCTTTATACACCCTGCACTCAACCCCAGTAATGGCCCGTACACACGATCCGAATATCGTACGACAGATCGTATGACCGTTTTCGCTTAATAATCGCAAGTAGAAATAGAATAGGTTAAGTCACGAAAATTCTTGTACGACTGAAAAAAAAAAAAAAATCAGAAGTGATGTCATGTGTTGTAATGTATTTGTATTGTATTTTTCGGACAACAAGTATACTGACTAAACGAAAATCGTACGATGTGGAATCGTACAAGGAAAATTTTCGCGCATGCCCGATCGAATGATATCGGATGAACGGTCGCGATCGGCTGTCGAAAGTAGTGTACACACGATCCGAATATCGTACGATTCTTCCTCGGAGGACAGTTTTCATGCGATATTCGGAACGTGTGTACGGACCATAAGCCTAGTCAGAATGCAGTAGCGGACATCTTGTTACACCCAGCCCAAATAGTTAGTAGAGGTGCATGATTAATCGTCAAGAATCGTTATCGTGATTTTTTTCCCCCGTTGCGATCTTGACAAAAGTGTTTCAGGATTCTGTCTATGCAAAGAATTCTCTGCTCTTCTGAAGCCACAGCCATCAAAAGAAAGGAAGAAAAAAAAAAACGGGCAGTCTGCCAAGAATCACAACATTCTTTATCAGTGAAACTTAAGTATAAACATTGTTACAATTTGTCAATGGAATAGACTTTGGTGTGTAAAAGAAGAAAGTTTAACCACTTAAACACTAAACCTTTTTCTGACATTTGTTGGTTTCAAGTTAAAATCTTTTTTTTTTTTTTGCTAGAAAATTACTTAGAATCCCCGAACGTTATATATATTTTTTTAGTAGAGACCCTAGAGAAAAAAATGGTGGTTGTTGCAATATCACATTGTATTTGCGCAGTGGTCTTTCAAATGCAATTTTTTTGGAAAAAATTACTTTAATGAATTAAAAAAAAAAAACTAACCAGTAAAGTTGGTGTAGCAGGTAGCACTTTCGCCTAGCAGTAAGAAGGGTCGCTGGTCGAATCCCAACCATGACGCTACCTGCATGGAGTTTGCATGTTCTCCCTGTGCCTGCGTGGGTTTCCTCCGGATACTCCGGTTTCCTCCCACACTCCAAAGACATGCTGGTAGATTAATTTGATCCTGTCTAAATTGTCTCTAGTATGTATGAATGCGAGTTAGGGACCTTAGATTGTAAGCTCCTTGAGGGTAGGGACTGATGTGAATGTACAATGTATATGTAAAGCACTGCGTAAATTGACGGCGCTATATAAGTAACTGAAATAAAATTGGCGCAATTTTTTTTGTATAATGTGAAAGACTTTACGTTGCAAGAAACGTGATCTTTTTATTCTAAGCAAAAAAAAATTGTGATTCTCATTTTGGCCAGAATCGTGCAGCTCTGTTAGTGAACTATATGGGCTGGGTGTAACAAGATGTCCGCTGCCGCCTTGTGACTGCAGGCTTACTGAGGCCGAGTGCAGGGTGTGCGAAGATCGAGCGCCGCGGTTTACAGTCTCTGACGGAGACTCGGGCCGTCACTTCTGTTATCCATTCTGATGGGCGGCACATGCGGCTGCGACCCACATCCCTGCCCCCATAAGCTTCCCTTCCGCTGCAAGGACTCGCTCTCACTGTGCCAGGACTCGAGCTCCGTTCCACCTTCTCCACCCTCTGACTTCCGGGAGACTCGGCATGTAAAAGGTATCGGGTGAAGCATTGGGAACATTTGCCCGAGTACAAGTACTTGGGCAAATTCTCAGTATCGGCACCGATACTCAGGGCCGATCCTAGGGACACAGGCGCCTGGGTGCAGAAATATTTCTGGCGCCCCCGCGTGGGCATGGTCATCTTACCAACTCCTCCCCTTTACAAATGTTTCTATGGCAACGACTCAAACACAGAGATGTTCCCCTAAGAACTCTTCGTTACCCTGGGATCCTCCCATGATCTTTTAACAATAAAGAAAATACAGGAAGAGCGTACACTAATGAGACCTGGAGGGGAGTCTCTCTGATGCAGACAGAGCGGGCTTCTGTTAGAGAATCTGTTAGAAAGAGCCCCCAGACATAGTACAGGAGATGGTCAGAGACTGCAGACAAGGTACAGGAGATGATCAGAGACTGCAGACATGGTACAGGAGATGATCAGAGACTGCAGACATGGTACAGGAGATGATCAGAGACTGCAGACATAGTACAGGAGATGGTCAGAGACTGCAGACATAGTACAGGAGATGGTCAGAGACTGCAGACATAATACAAGAGATGATCAGAGACTGCAGACATAGTACAGGAGATGATCAGAGACTGCAGACATGGTACAGGAGATGATCAGGGACTGCAGACATAATACAACAGATGGTCAGAGACTGCAGACATGGTACAGGAGCTGGTCAGAGACTACAGACATAGTACAGGAGATGGTTAGAGACTGCAGACATAGTACAGGAGATGGTTAGAGACTGCAGACATAGTACAGGAGATGGTCAGAGACTGCAGACATGATATAGGAGACGGTTAGAGACCGAAGGCTTAGTACAGGAGATGGTCAGAGACAGCAGACATAGTACAGGAGATGGTCAGAGACCGCAGACATAGTACAGGAGATGGTCAGAGACCACACACTTAGTACAGGAGATGGTCAGAGACTGCAGACATAGTATAGGAGATGGTCCGAGACTGCAGACATAGTACAGGTGATGATCAGAGACTGCAGACATAGTACAGGAGATGATCAGAGACTGCAGACGTGGTACAGGAGATGATCAGAGACTGCAGACATGGTACAGGAGATGATCAGAGACTGCAGACATAATACAACAGATGGTCAGAGACTGCAGACATGGTACAGGAGCTGGTCAGAGACTACAGACATAGTACAGGAGATGGTTAGAGACTGCAGACATAGTACAGGAGATGGTTAGAGACTGCAGACATAGTACAGGAGATGGTCAGAGACTGCAGACATGATATAGGAGACGGTTAGAGACCGAAGGCTTAGTACAGGAGATGGTCAGAGACTGCAGACATAGTACAGGAGATGGTCAGAGACCGCAGACATAGTACAGGAGATGGTCAGAGACCGCAGACTTAGTACAGGAGATGGTCAGAGACTGCAGACATAGTATAGGAGATGGTCCGAGACTGCAGACATGATACAGGAGATGGTCCGAGACTGCAGACATAGTACAGGTGATGATCAGAGACTGCAGACATAGTACAGGAGATGGTCAGAGACTACAGACATAGTACAGGAGATGGTTAGAGACTGCAGACATAGTACAGGAGATGGTCAGAGACTGCAGACATGGTATAGGAGATGGTCCGAGACTGCAGACATAGTACAGGTGATGATCAGAGACTGCAGACATAGTACAGGAGATGGTCAGAGACTACATACATAGTACAGGAGATGGTTAGAGACTGCAGACATAGTACAGGAGACGGTCAAAGACCACAGATATAGTACAGGAGATGGTCAGAGACTGCAGACATGATATAGGAGACGGTTAGAGACTGCAGACATAGTACAGGAGATGGTCAGAGACTGCAGACAGACATAGTACAGGAGATGGTCAGAGACTGCAGACATAGTACAAGAGATGGTCAGAGACTGCAGACATAATACAGGAGATGGTCAGAGACTACAGACATAGTACAGGTGATGATCAGAGACTGCAGACATAGTACAGGAGATGGTCAGAGACTGCAGACATGGTACAGGAGCTGGTTAGAGACTACAAACATAGTACAAGTGATGGTCAGAGACTGCAGACATAATACAGGAGATGGTCAAAGACTGCAGACATAGTACAGGAGATGATCAAAGACTGCAGACATAGTATGGGAGATGGTCAGAGACTGCAGACATACTACAGGAGATGGTCCGAGACTGCAGACATACTACAGGAGATGGTCCGAGACTGCAGACTAAGGATGAGCTCACTTGCAGAGCCCACCAGGAAGTCGGCAATGCTCAGCGCTAATCGCAGGCAGTGACACATTTCCCAATCTCTGCAGCCGCACATTGGGAAATGTCTCACTGCCTGTGATTAGCGCTGTGCAGTGCCGACTTCCTGGCAGGCTCGGCACGTGCAGCTTGCGAACACGCTGGAGCTCATCCTTACTGCAGACATAGTACAGGAGATGGTCCATTAGACCCCTTTCACACTGGAGGCGTTTTTCAGGCGCTTCAGTGTTAAAAATAGCACCTGGAAAAAGCCCTATCTACAATCCCAGTGTGAGAGCCCGAATGCTTTCACACTGGAGCAGAGCACTGGCACGACGTCCAAAAAATTCCTGCAAGTAGCTTCTTTGAGTCGCTTTAAGAGCGGTGTATACACCGCTCCTAAAGCTCCTAAAGCGCCCTTGCCCATTGAAATCAATGGGCAGTGCCCACAAAGCGCCTCCGCAGTTGCGCCTTTGAACCCTTTAGTGGGGGTTAAATGTACCTCTAAAGCGACGGTAAAGTGCCACTAAAAGTAGCGGCGCATTACCGCCAACGCCCCCGCACTGTCAGTGTGAAAGAGCTCTTAGTACATCTCATTATACATCATATCTGTAGATGGACTACTGAGGTGCAGGAAGGGACAGGGGCTGTGTATCCTATGTAATCTATCATGCCATAAAACATCTCCTAGCAGGGGCAGCCCAGAGCACATGTAAAGGTGTGCTGGGGATACCATTCCCACACACAGCACACTGAACACTGTGATCACCTCGGTTCTCTCTCCTTGCAGCCCCAGATAGAGATGGGAAGGGGAGGCATTCCAACTGGAGTTGGTGGAGACAGTGCGGGATCCCAGTGTGAGGAATTCATTCCCACACATCAGCACTCAGCAGCCACTGTCTAGAACCCTCATGTCAGGAAGAAGAGCGCCCCTCTCCCCGAGCACTGCCAGGCTGGACGGGCTGCCCTACACTCACCCTAGTGTTCTGGATGGACACTCACAAGGAGAGAAGGAGGGAGGAGAGAACTCTGGCACTATGGCGCCCCCTCCTCTGCAGGCGCCCGGGTGCAAAGCACCCTGCGCACCCCGGGTAGGATCGGCCCTGGTAGGGATGGTGTTCTTAGGGTCATAATCAGCATTTTTCTTCCTCCAAACACGGTGAGTCAAGTTAATACCAAAGAGCTCAATTTTGGTCTTGTCTGACCACAGCACTTTCTCCCAATCCTAATCTGAATCATTTAGATGTTCATTGGAAAAACTTCAGATGGGCCTTTACATGTGCCTTCTTGAGGAGGGGACCTTGTGGGTGCTGCAGGATTTCAATCCACGGCTACATATTGTGTTAACATCGGTTTGTTTGGTGACTGTGGTACCAATTGCCTTGAAATCATGCACAAACTTCTCCCGTGTAGTTCTTGGCGGATCCCTCACTTTTCTCATGATCATCCTCACCCCATGAGGCAAAACCTTGTATGGAGCTTCAGACTGAGCAATTGATGGTTATTTTGTATTTCTTCCATTTGCGAATAATCGCTTAAAGAGTTGTCACCAAACTTCTTGCTGATGGTCTTGTAGCCCATTTCAGCCTTGTGCAGGTCTACAATCTTATTCCTGACGTCCTTGCACAGCTCTTTGGTCTTGGCCGTGATCAGGCCCGGATTTACACCCTTTACCACCGCAAGGCCGGGTCCTTCAATGCGGCCCCCCCCCCACAAACACACACACACACCACACCATCATTCTCGTCCTTTATCGATGACTGCTACAATAGATCGATTAAAAACATATCTCCACTATATACTCCCCCCTCAATCATCTCTATATACTCCCCTCTATCGTCTCTATATACTCCCCTCTATCATCTCTATAAACACCCATCTATCATCTCTATATACAGGTATACAGGCAGGCCAGGACGGTATACAGGCAGGCTAGGACGGTATACAGGCAGGCTAGGACGGTATACAGGCAGGCCAGGACGGTATACAGGCAGGCCAGGGCGGTATACAGGCAGGACAGGACGGTATACAGGCAGGCTAGGACGATATACAGGTAGGCTAGAACGGTATACAGGCAGGCTAGGACGGTATACAGGCAGGCCAGGGCGGTATACAGGCAGGCTAGGACGGTATACAGGCAGGCTAGGACGGTATACAGGCAGGCTAGGACGGTATACAGGCAGGCTAGGATGGTATACAGGCAGCCCAGGACAATATACAGGCAGGCTAGGACGGTATACAGGCAGGCCAGGACAATATACAGGCAGGCTAGGACGGTATACAGGCAGGCCAGGACAGTATACAGGCAGGCCAGGATGGTATACAGGCAGGCTAGGACGGTATACAGGCAGGCTAGGACGATATACAGGCAGGCTAGGACAATATACAGGCAGGCCAGGACAGTATACAGGCAGGCTAGGACGGTATACAGGCAGGCTAGGATGATATACAGGCAGGCTAGGACGGTATACAGGCAGGCTAGGACGGAATACAGGCAAGCAAGGACGGTATACAGGCAGGCTAGGACGATATACAGGCAGGCTAGGACGGTATACAGGCAGGCTAGGACGGTATACAGGCAGGCCAGGATGGTATACAGGCAGGCTAGGATGGTATACAGGCAGGCTAGGATGGTATACAGGCAGGCCAGGACAATATACAGGCAGGCTAGTACGGTATACAGGCAGGCTAGGACGGTATACAGGCAGGCCAGGATAATATACAGGCAGGCCAGGATAATATACAGGCAGGCCAGGACGGTATACAGGCAGGCTACGACGGTATACAGGCAGGCTAGGACGGTATGTAGGCAGGCTAGGAAGCTATACAGGCAGGCTAGGACGGTATACAGGCAGGCTAGGACGGTATACAGGCAGGCCAGGACGGAATACAGGCAGGCTAGGACGATATACAGGTAGGCTAGAACGGTATACAGGCAGGCTAGGACGGTATACAGGCAGGCCAGGGCGGTATACAGGCAGGCTAGGACGGTATACAGGCAGGCCAGGATGGTATACAGGCAGGCTAGGACGGTATACAGGCAGGCTAGGATGGTATACAGGCAGCAGAGGACAATATACAGGCAGGCTAGGACGGTATACAGGCAGGCCAGGACGGTATACAGGCAGGCCAGGACGGTATACAGGCAGGCTAGGACAGTATACAGGCAGGCTAGGACGATATACAGGCAGGCTAGGACGATATACAGGCAGGCTAGGACGGTATACAGGCAGGCCAGGACAATATACAGGCAGGCTAGGACGGTATACAGGCAGGCCAGGACAGTATACAGGCAGGCCAGGACAATATACAGGCAGGCCAGGACAGTATACAGGCAGGCCAGGACAGTATACAGGCAGGCTAGGACGGTATACAGGCAGGCTAGGACGGTATATAGGCAGGCTAGGAAGCTATACAGGCAGGCTAGGACGGTATACAGGCAGGCCAAGACAATATACAGGCAGGCTAGGACAGTATACAGGCAGACTAGGACGGTATACAGGCAGGCTAGGATGGTATACAGGCAGGCCAGGACAATATACAGGCAGGCTAGGACGGTATACAGGGAGGCTAGGACGGTATACAGGCAGGCTAGGACGATATACAGGCAGGCTAGGACGGTATACAGGCAGGCCAGGACAATACACAGGCAGGCCAGGACAACACACAGGCAGGCTAGGACGGTATACAGGCAGGCCAGGACAATATAAAGGCAGGCTATGACGGTATACAGGCAGGCTAGGACGGTATACAGGCAGGCCAGGACAATACACAGGCAGGCCAGGACGGTATACAGGCAGGCCAGGACAATATACAGGCAGGCTATGACGGTATACAGGCAGGCTAGGACGATATACAGGCAGGCTAGGACGGTATACAGGCAGGCCAAGACAATATACAGGCAGGCTAGGACAGTATACAGGCAGACTAGGACGGTATACAGGCAGGCTAGGATGGTATACAGGCAGGCCAGGACAATATACAGGCAGGCTAGGACGGTATACAGGGAGGCTAGGACGGTATACAGGCAGGCTAGGACGATATATAGGCAGGCAAGGATGGTATACAGGCAGGCCAGGACAATACACAGGCAGGCCAGGACAATACACAGGCAGGCTAGGACGGTATACAGGCAGGCCAGGACAATATAAAGGCAGGCTATGACGGTATACAGGCAGGCTAGGACGGTATACAGGCAGGCCAGGACAATACACAGGCAGGCCAGGACGGTATACAGGCAGGCCAGGACAATAGACAGGCAGGCTATGACGGTATACAGGCAGGCTAGGACGATATACAGGCAGGCTAGGAGGGTATACAGGCAGGCCAGGACGGTATACAGGCAGGCTAGGACAGTATACAGGCAGGCTAGGACAGTATACAGGCAGGGTAGGACGATATACAGGCAGGCTAGGACGATATACAGGCAGGCTAGGACAATATACAGGCAGGCTAGGACGGTATACAGGCAGGCTAGAACGGTATACAGGCAGGCTAGAACGATATACAGGCAGGCTAGGACGGTATACAGGCAGGTTAGGACGATATACAGGCAGGCTAGGACGGTATACAGGCAGACTAGAACGATATACAGGCAGGCTAGGAGGGTATACAGGCAGGCTAGGACGGTATACAGGCAGGCTAGGACAGTATACAGGCAGGCTAGAAAAGTATACAGGCAGGCTAGGACGATATACAGGCAGGCTAGAACAGTATACAGGCAGGCTAGGACGATATACAGGCAGGCTAGGACAATATACAGGCATGCTAGGACGGTATACAGGCAGGCTAGGACGGTATACAGGCAGGCTAGAACGATATACAGGCAGGCTAGAACGGTATACAGGCAGGTTAGGACGATATACAGGCAGGCCAGGACGGTATACAGGCAAATCAGGACAGTATACAGGCAGGCTAGAACAGTATACAGGCAGGCCAGGACGATATACAGGCAGGCCAGGATGGTATACAGGCAGGCTAGAAAGGTATACAGGCAGGCTAGGACGGTATACAGGCAGGCTAGGACGGTATACAGGCAGGCTAGGACGGTATACAGGCAGGCTAAGACGGTATACAGGCAGGCTAGGACGGTATACAGGCAGGCTAGGACGGTATACAGGCAGGCTAGGACGGTATACAGGCAGGCTAGGACGATATACAGGCAGGCCAGGACGGTATACAGGCAAGCCAGGATGGTATACAGGCAGGCTAGAACGGTATACAGGCAAACTAGGACGGTATACAGGCAGGCTAGGACGGTATACAGGCAGGCTAGGACGGTATACAGGCAAGCTAGGACGGTATACAGGCAGGCTAGGACGGTATACAGGCAGGCTAGGATGGTATACAGGCAGGCTAGGACGGTATACAGGCAGGCTAGGACGATATACAGGAAGGCTAGGACGGTATACAGGCAGGTTAGGACGATATACAGGCAGGCTAGGACGGTATACAGGCAGGATAGTACAGTATACAGGCAGACTAGAACGATATACAGGCAGGCTAGGACGGTATACAGGCAGGCTAGGACGATATACAGGCAGGCTAGGAGGGTATATAGACAGGTTAGAACAGTATACAGGCAGGCTAGAATGGTATACAGGCAGGCTAGGACGGTATACAGGCAGGCTAGAACGGTATACAGGCAGGCTAGGACGATATACAGGCAGGCTAGGACGGTATACAGGCAGGCTAGAACAGTATACAGGCAAGCTAGGACGATATACAGGCAGGCTAGGACGGTATACAGGCAAGCTAGGACGATATACAGGCAGGCTAGGACGGTATACAGGCAGGCTAGGACGGTATACAGGCAGGCTAGGACGATATACAGGCAGGCTAGAATGGTATACAGGCAGGCTAGGACGATATACAGGCAGGCTAGAACAGTATACAGG
This sequence comes from Aquarana catesbeiana, assembly GCF_042186555.1. Taxonomy (NCBI): domain Eukaryota; kingdom Metazoa; phylum Chordata; class Amphibia; order Anura; family Ranidae; genus Aquarana; species Aquarana catesbeiana. Next base: position 391,379,926 of record NC_133329.1, read on the forward strand.
CAGGCTAGGACAATATACAGGCAGGCTAGGACAGTATACAGGCAGGCTAGGACAGTATACAGGCAGTCTAGGACGGTATACAGAATCCCAAAACTATACCTCTCACACGTGTACAGATAGAGATAGCCGCGCTATCTCTATCTGTACACGTGTGAGAGGTATAGTTTTGGGATTCTGATCAGTTTATGTATTTATTTAAGTGGCAGCTTTTTTTCACTGTACACTGTGTATGTACACATATTTTGTATTCATTTACACATCTTTTATATAGCTTTGCACTTTTCTTTGGCGCAGTGGAGTAAGAGAGATTCAGGGGCGGCTTATTTGTAAATCTCTTGCTACAAACCATAGGACGATATACAGGCAGGCTAGGACGATATACAGGCAGGCCAGGACGATATACAGGCAGGCTAGGACGATATACAGGCAGGCTAGGACGGTATATAGGCAGGCTGTGACGATATACAGGCAGGCTAGAACGGTATACAGGCAGGCCAGGACGATATACAGGCAGGCTAGAACGGTATACAGGCAGGCTAGGACGGTATACAGGCAGGCTAGGACGGTATACAGGCAGGCTAGAACGGTATACTGGAAGGCTAGGATGGTATACAGGCAGGCAAGAACGGTATACAGGCAGGCAAGAACGGTATACAGGCAGGCTAGGATGGTATATAGACAGGCTAGGAGGGTATATAGACAGGTTAGAACAGTATATAAGCAGGCTAGGACGGTATACAGGCAGGCTAGAACAGTATACAGGCAGGCTAGAACAGTATACAGGCAGGCCAGGACGGTATACAGGCAGGCCAGGACGGTATACAGGCAGGCTAGGACGATATACAGGCAGGCTAGGACGGTATACAGGCAGGCTAGGACGGTATACAGGCAGGCTAGGACGGTATACAGGCAGGCTAGGACGATATACAGGCAGGCCAGGACGGTATACAGACAAGCTAGGACAGTATACAGGCAGGCTAGAACAGTATACAGGCAGGCTCGGACTATATACAGGCAGGCCAGGACGGTATACAGGCAGGCTAGGACGGTATACAGGCAGGCTAGGACGATATACAGGCAGTCTAGGAGGGTATATAGACAGGTTAGAACAGTATACAGGCAGGCTAGGACGGTATACAGGCAGGCTAGGACGGTATACAGGCAGGCTAGGACGGTATACAGGCAGGCTAGGACAATATACAGGCAGGCTAGGACGGTATACAGGCAGGCTAGGCTCTAGCCTAGGGGAGTGAGAGAGAGAAGGTGATGATCATGAGGAAGAGAGGGGGAGGGAAGAAGGTGCATAGAACAAAGGGGTGGGAACAGAGAGGGGGTTATTCTGGAGGTCTCACTCATCAATTATGCTCTCCCATTCAGGCTGGTCTCCCCCAGGGCTGTGGCAGCCATTGTTTGAAAACAGAACTCCCCTCACAGCACAGTACAGTGCATTGCATGCATGTGGCTGGAGTGTGGGCGGGCATAAATAGGAGGCGGAGTATTGGATTGGACAAGCAGTGCAATGAGGGTGGGGTTAGGAAGACAGCGGAGACAGAACACAGCCCGACTCCTGCACAAGCTGTCTTTCCACGCTCTCACTATATCACTGTGACAGGATGCCAGAGGCTGTGGAGCACCGGAACTAGAGGGGAATAGTTATCCTTCATCTCCACTCCATACAAGTCTTGCTACCTGGGGGAGAAGACGCTCCTCCCGCAACTGCCCACAGACTCCGCCCCCTGCTCTCCTTTCTAGTCAGAACAGCTTGTTTATCCTCATCCCCGCCCTGCTCATACAGAGCTCCCAATGATGTTAGTGCAGGGGGGCGGCCGCAAAAGCCGAGAAGTCGCCGCAGGAGCGGCGCCGCCCCTGCACCACTGCCGCCCCGAGGCCTGGCCTCGGTGGCCTTGTGGGAAATCCGGCCCTGGCCGTGATGGTGACGTTTGAATGGAAGAAAGAGATTCTGTGGACAGGTGTCATTTATACACATAACGAGTCGTCGTTAGGAGCACCTTATTATATTGACAGGACTAATCTGTGTACCACATGAGCACCTACTGTAGTCAGTCTGTGGAGGGCAGAATTATTGTTGGTTGGTAGGGGATCAAATACTTATTTTACTCACTGAACTGCAACCCCATTTATAACATTTGTATCGTGTTTATAATGAGAAAAGAAAAAGAATTTTGGGACTTTAACTGAGGCAGGAACCAAAGGGGTAACTGCCTCCATCCCTATCATTGATTACAATTGAGAGCGAATGGTGGGACTTTATATAAAGCACACAGCAGCACAAAAGGAAGTCATGTGACTGGGAAACACTGTTTATTCATGTTGTATAATATAACATACAACTTAATGGGTATATAACCTCCAAATGCATCAGACCATTTACAACATAACATACCAATGGGTACAGATCTTTACCAGAGTGACAGTAGAGTAGCTTGGAATTGATTGGTTGCTTTGGGGCGATAATGATTTCCTCTAAAATGAATGATATTTGTATTTAATATCTTATATATATATATATATAAATAAATAAATATATATATATATAAATATATATATATATATATATATATATATATATATATATATATATATATATATATATATATATATATATATATATATGAAAAAAAAAATGCTGTATATCTTTATTTCTTCAAATGCTCTTTATTCTAATTTCATGTTTTTTTTTAAATTTTATATATATTAATTATTATTATTAATTAATATTATAATAATATTTATGTATATATTTATTTTCTTCAAATGCACATTATTCTAAATTTTTTTTTTTTATTTAACTTCTTTAGTATATATAATATTTATTATATATATTTATTTTACTTATATCTTTATTCTCTTTAAATACTCTTTATTCAGAAATAATTTTATCTCTATTGTATACCTTTTTTAATATATATATTATTTATTATACAATTTTATATGTATATATATATATATATATATATATATATATATATATATATACATGTATGTATATATATATATATATATATATATATATATATATATATATTATATCTCAATTAGCTTTAAATGCTCTTTATTCTATTTTTTTTAACAACCTTATTATATAGAATAGAAAAATAGAATAAAGGGCATTTAAAGCTAATTAAGATATAAGATAAAAAAATATATAAATATAAATATATATATATATATATATATATATATACACACATACATACATACATACATACACAGTATCTCCAAAATGGAGTACACCACTCACAATTTTTGTAAATATTTTATTCTATCTTTTCATGTGAAGAAATGACACTTTGCTACAATGTAAAGTAGTGAGTCTACAGCTTGTATAAGTGCCGGTTCACACGGGGGCGACTTGTCAGGCGACCTAGTCGCCTGACAAGTCGCCTCCTGTTATGTACAATGGAACCGTTCTAATAGGAGCGACGCAAGTCGCTCCGACTTAGAAAAAGGTTCCTGTACTTCTTTTGGGGCGACTTGAGGCGACTTACATAGACTTCTATACAGAAGTCATTTTGCAAGTCGCCGTGGATGTCGTGTGCAGGCCGCCTCGGTGAGGCGACCTGCAAGTCGTGCCGCCCCTAGTGTGAACCGAGCCTGACAGTGTAAATTCGCTGTTCCCCCAAAATAACTCAACACACAGCCATTAATGTCTAAACCGCTGGCAACAAGAGTGAGTACACCCCTAAGTGAAAATGTCCAAATTGGGCCCAATTAGCCATTTTCCCTCCCCGATGTCATGTGACTCGTTAGTGTTACAAGGTCTCAGGTGTGAACGGGGAGCAGGTGTGTCAACAGGGCACCTCATGGCAAAGAACTCTCTAAGGATCTAAAAAAAAAAGAATTGTTGCTCTACATAAAGATAGCCTAGGCTATAACAAGATTGCCAAGACCCTGAAACAGCTGCAGCACGGTGGCCAAGACCATACAGCGGTTTAACAGGACAGGTTTCACTCAGAACAGGCCTCGCTATGGTCCACCAAAGAAGTTGAGGTCACGTGCTCAGCGTCATATCCAGAGGTTGTCTTTGGGAAATAGACGTATGAGTGCTGCCAGCATTGCTGCAGAGGTTGAAGGGGTGGGGGGTAAGCCTGTCAGTGCTCAGACCTTACGCCGCACTCTGCATCAAATTGGTCTGCATGGCTGTCATCCCAGAAGGAAACCTCTTCTAAAGATGATGCACAAGAAAGCCTGCAAACAGTTTGCTGAGGACAAGCAGACTAAGGACATGGATTACTGGAACCATGTCCTGTGGTCTGATGAGACCAAGATAAACTTATTTGGTTCAGATGGTGTCAAGCGTGTGTGGCGGCAACCAGGTGAGGAGTATAAAGACAAGTGTGTCTTGCCTACAGTCAAGCATAGTGGTGGGAGTGTCATGGTCTGGGGCTGCATGAGTGCTGCCGGCACTGGGGAGCTACAGTTCATTGAGGGAACCCTGAATGCCAACATGTACTGTGACATATTGAAGCAGAGCATGATCCCCTCCCTTCGGAGACTGGGCATCCCAAGCTCACCCTATTTTGAAGCTTATTAGAGCCTCTGGCTCTAATCAGGTGCTTAAAAAAAAAACCCTGGCTGCTGTAATTCATGCGCCCGGTGACCCGAAAGGGGCTGGACACATGAATAGGGGGCGGCGATGGATAGATTCATGCTATGCATGAATCTATTCATTACTCAAATAGGGGGTGGTGAGAAGAGAGGGGGTGGCGAGAAGAGAGGGGGTGGCGCCTGGGCACCCCTAAAAGACAGGCCGCCACTGCCTACAGTAAAGCATGGTGGTGGGAGTGTCATGGTCTGCATGAGTGCTGCCGGCACTGGGGAGCTACAGATCATTTAGGGAACCATGAATGCCAACATGTACTGTGACATACTGAAGCAGAGCATGATCCCCTCCCTTTGGAGACTGGACCGCAGGGCAGTATTCCAACATAACGACCCCAAACACACCTCCAAGATGACCACTGCCTTGCTACGCAAGCTGAGGGTAAAGGTGATGGACTGACCAAACATGTCTCCAGACCTAAACCCTATTGAGCATCTGTGGGGCATCCTCAAACGGAAGGTGGAGGAGCACAAGGTCTCTAACATTCACCAGCTCCGTGATGTCATCATGGAGGAGTGGAAGAGGACTCCAGTGACAACCTGTGAAGCTCTGGTGAACTCCATGCCCAAGAGGGTTAAGGCAGTGCTGGAAAATAATGGTGGCCACACAAAGTATTGACACTTTGGGCCCAATTTGGACATTTTCACTTAGGGGTGTACTGACTTTTGTTGCCAGCGGTTTAGACATTAATGGCTGTGTGTTGAGTTATTTTGAGGGGACAGCAAATTTACACTGTTATACAAGCTGTACACTCACTACTTTACATTGTAACAAAGTGTCATTTCTTCAGTGTTGTCACATGAAAAGATAGAAGAAAATATTTACAAAAATGCGAGGGGTGTACTCACTTTTGTGAGATTCTGTAGATAGATAGATAGATAGATAGATAGATAGATAGATAGATAGATAGATAGATAGATAGATAGATAGATAGATAATATATATTTTTGTATCTTATATCTTAATTAGCTTTAAATGCATGGGGGGAGGGGCTATTGTTGCTGGGGGTCTATTGTTTCAGGGGGAGGGGGTCAGTCTATTGTTGCCAGCTGCAGGGGATCCATTTTACCGCTTTTCTTTTCATTAACCACTTCAATACCGGACACTTTCACCCCCCTCCTGCCCAGGCCAATTTTCAGCACTGTCACACTTTGAATGGCAATTGAGTGATCATGTAATACTGTACACAGATGAAATTTTTATATTTTTTTTCACACAACTAGAGCTTTTGGTGGCATTTAATCACCACAGTTTTTTTTATTATTTATTTTTATTATATAAACAAAAAAAAAGACCTAAAAAAAATGAAAAACACATTTTTCTTTGTTTCTGTTATAAAATGGAACAAATAAATAATTCTTCATACATTTAGGCCAAAATGTATTCTGCTACATTTCTTTGGTGAATATAACCCAAATTAGTGTATATTATTTGGTCCGTAGGAAAGTTAGAGAGTCCACAAGCTATGGGATATCTATCTGAAAATGGATCAATTCTGATGTACTGACAGTCAATCCCATTTTTGGAGGCCCCAAAAATGACAGGACGGTTCAAATGCCCCCTTTTTGGAACGTAGACAGTCTGATGTAATTAGTAAGAGGCACAGCAGTTTTTTTTTAAGTTGTAATCCTTTGTTGCATTTTTTTGGAAAATGAAGAAAAAAAAAACAGTTCCCCATTTTTTTTTTTTACATACTGTCACCAGTGCAGTACAGTGTCCTTATAACTGTTGTGGCAGTATATATATTTTTTCCATTTTCAGTTTCAGTTTCTAAATTCATTTTCCTTTTTTATTACATTTTTTAGTGATTTTATTTTTTTACATACTGTGACCAGAGCAATACAGTCTTCCCATACATAGTAACACTGTACTACTCTGGGGAGGTGATCGGGATTTTTATTTTTTACACACTATGATTGCTTATATTTCACTGGTATAAACAACCATTTTTTCTGAATTAAATCTATTCATTCCATGTTTACTATTGCTAATCACATGGTACAGATAGGCTGTGATTGGACCTGTCTGTGCCATGTGATCACTGTGGCCAATCACAGAGAGCAACACAATAGTACACAATCAATGGCATGAATAGAAGCCATTCATTGTGTACAATTGTCATGTTGGTCTGCGGTGATTGGTCACAGCAATCACATGGCACCGGCAGCACGCCGGTACACTGATCTGTCATCCGCTGTGTCCGGCTGCAGCACGGTATGTGAGGCACGCGAGGTGCATGCTGGGGAGGACATCATATGACGTCCACTGAGAACAGCGAAAATCCCATCCAGCCCTCATTTTACGGCGGGGCGGGAAGGTGTTAAAGGCACAGGGACTCTCACCGCCGACCTGGTCGCTGCCTCCTGGCTGGCTGTCTTGCCTCGCAACGCTGTGGGTCCTGAGAGGGGTGCGGAGGAGCGAAGGGGATCGAGAAGTGGTGGACAGCCCCGGGCTCGGCTTGGTTCGGCTGAGTAGCTGTGATATCCCGGGGTGCGGGAAGCTCCTCGGAAGCCATCGGAGGTCACGTGGGCGCCTTCGGTAACTCTCGGGAGTTGCTGGTCATCTGGTCACCTGATCCACCCGACACGCTCAGCTGCCAGGTCGGGGCCCCTGGGTGAACCTCAGGGAAGGCCGAGACATCGGAGCGGCAGGCGCCCGAGAAGCCCATCAATCGCTGCATCTGAAAAAAGCAGAACAGAGCAGCAGCAAGAGCCACTGAGGTATATCGAGGACTGAAATATTGAGTGAGTAAAAAAAAAAAACGATCTGTAATGAGACTGGATGAGAGGATTGTGACTGTAAAAAATTGAGCATTAATTAGCCTTTAACCTACATCCCTGGAACTGAAATTGCATAGATACCTGCATACCTATGTTGCAACCCTTGCAATAACTATATCATAATCTGCATATCTGTATATCTGCATAAACTGAGTGCAAAATCTATACTATTCAGCAGCCGTATAAAAAAGATCTACATAGCTACGCTCATAACTGCTAACAATCTGCTGATAATCTGCTGAGAATACCTGCATGTCTCCTTCTCAATACCCATTATAACTAAAATCTGAACTTCTGTACATTTGCTGGTGAAAATTGCTTAACCAACATATTATTCATACATCTGGGATATACTCACCACTAGATAACAAAATATTTAAATTATCGGTGTACTTGGTTATAAAAGTTGTATACCCAAACTGCTCACTCATGGTTGGGAAGAATTGGAGTTGTGAAGATGAATGTGCTACCCAAGTTGCTGTTCATGTTCCAAATGATTCCGTATGGAATACCTGCAGGTTTCTTTACGCTGATAAGATCGTTAATCAGTAAATATGTCTGGAACAGAAGACGAGCCAGGCTTGCCAGGACCTTCCTCATTAGACCCAAAAGGGAAGTGGGCTTAGCCCTACCAGGTTTTAAAAGATATTTCTTGGCAATTGTGTTGAATAGAATATCTGATTGGAAGTATCACAAAGACTCTCTAAGCTTGGGGTTCACCTGGAAACTGAGCTCAGTGGCACAGATCTTTTCACACGAATTTGGATCCCTAGGAAATACAGAACTTTCTCCTCTACCACATTACTGCTTACATGCTCCACCCTCATGGTGTGGGACTCACTGTGCAAGATGAATAAATGGACATATAACTCTCCTCTCTTGCCATTGACCGGTCATAACTACTTTCCCCCGGGTAACATTGACCCCGGGATTCATGTTTGGAATTTTGGGGCTACGGCCCAACTACATCAAGTAACTACTCCATTGGGTATTGTGCCTTTGTCTATAATACATAGCTCCACAGTGACACTCGTGGACCAGTGGAGATACCGCCAACTACCAGCTTTTGTGCATTCTCTCCCAAAACCGTTACGGTCCGTCTCGGATCTGACACTCTTAGAAGCCGCTTTTTCTGAGGACCAACCAGTGGAGAAGCTTGTCTCCCACTTTTAACAAGCATTGCAAACGCTAACCTCCACAAGAGACCCTACTTTCTTACGCTATTGGGAACAAGACCTCCACAAAGAGTTGTCAGCAGCCCAAAGATCCACCATCCTCATAATGGCTCATACCTCCTCTCGGGCTTCCAAAACCGCGGAGGTGAACTATAAATTGTTGATGAGATGGCACTATACACCCCTGTGGTGCTGCACAAGACCTTTCCACAAGCATCACCTCTGTGCTGGAGGGGATGCGGTGAACAAGCAACACATGCTCACATCTGGTGGTTTTGCCCACTTATACGCCCATATTGGCTAGCTATTCTACACTGGGCCAAGGAGATCCAAGGTTATGAGATTCCCAATGATCCGTGGATTGTATTACTACATTGTACAGGCAAACCAGTGGGAACGTATAAGAAATCTATAACACCACACCTCTATAACGCTGCAAAGGCACTTATCTCCCAATATTGGAAGCAACCGACCATACTTACGCTATGCCAATGGCTAGTGAAAGTAGACCATATATACTATATGGAAGAATTGACTCTCTCCCTTAGAAATAAATCTTACCTAGCAAAGAAAATAGGGTCCTGCTGGTTTGCCTTCAAATACACAGCTGCTTACGCTGCTTGCTTGGGAGTGAACCCACACAATGTAAGTTGGCTATATGTCCGTCCTGGCTTGTATAGATGCACTTTGTCTTGCTGCCTCTTAGGACTGGGGGAGTCTGGAACAACTGAGACCATAAAAAGAAAGAGAGGGCGCCCAGACTTAGTGCTGTAGACCCCTTTCACACAGGAGGCAGTTTTCAGTCGTTTTAGCGCTAGAAATATCGCCTGTAAACTGCCTCCCATGCGCCCGAATGTGAAAGCCTGAGTGCTTACACACTGGGGCTTGTGGGACGTTACAAAAAGTCCTGCAAGCAGCATCTTTGGGGAGGTTTTGGAGCGTTATATACAGAGCTCCCAAACTGCCCCTGCCCATTGGAATGAATGGGCAGTGATTCCGAAGCGCCTGAAAAGCCATTTGGACACGCCGCAAACACGGGTGCTTTTAACCCCATCTTCGGCCACTATCGGGGTTAAAAGCGTCCTACTAGCGGCCCAAAACCACTGATTAAACAGCGCTAAAGCGCCGCTAAAACAATCGGCGCTTTAGCGCTAACGCAGCCCCAGTGTGAAAGTAGCCTTATCCTTAACCACTTACCGACCGCCGCACGACGATGTACGTCCAAACTTTGGCGGCGGATATTGCTGTTATGGCAGCAGCTAGCTGCCATAACCCCGGTATCCCCGTTTTCGTGCGGCGGCCGGCTTTCAGATAAAAGTGGTCCTTGCGGCGGATTCGCCGCGAGATCACTTTTATCGGTGGCGGGAGAGGGGCCCCCCCCTCCCGCCGCAATCCGGTGCCCTCCGCTGCTTAACAGAGCCGTCGGTAGCGGCGGAGGCGATCGCATCCGTCTCCGTCCTGTGTCTGGAGACGAGTGAGGCTAAGATGGCGCCCACTCGTCTCCATGACACTGCTGGGCGGAAGCAACGTCAAAATGTCACTTCCGTCCACGCCTCTTAACCACTTCAGCCCCGGAAGGATTTACCCTCTTCCTGACCACAGCACTTTTTACAATTTGGCACTGCGTCGATTTAACTGCTAATTGCGCGGTCATGCAATGCTGTACCCAAACGAAATTTGCGTCCTTTTCTTCCCACAAATAGAGCTTTCTTTTGATGTTATTTGATCACCTCTGCGGTTTTTATTTTTTGCGCTATAAACGGAAAAAGACCGAAAATTTTGAAAAAAAAAATGACATTTTCTAATTTTTGTTATAAAAAAAATCCAATAAACTCAATTTTAGTCATACATTTAGGCCAAAATGTATTCGGCCAAAAAAAATGTCAATAAGCGTATATTTATTGGTTTGCGCAAAAGTTATAGCGTCTACAAACTAGGGTACATTTTCTGGAATTTACATAGCTTTTAGTTTATGACTGCCTATGTCATTTCTTGAGGTGCTAAAATGGCAGGGCAGTACAAACCCCCCCCCCCCAAATGACCCCATTTTGGAAAGTAGACACCCCAAGGAAATTGCTAAGAGGCATGTTGAGCCCATTGAATATTAATTTTTTTTTGTCCCAAGTGATTGAATAATGACAAAAAAAAAAATTACAAAAAGTTGTCACTAAATGAAGGCCATAGTTTTGAAGGCCATAAAATGCCCAGACGGCACAAATCCCCCCCCCCAAATGACCCCATTTTGGAAAGTAGACACCCCAAGCTATTTGGTGAGAGGCATGTTGAGTCCATGGAATATTTTATATTTTGACACAAGTTGCGGGAAAGTGACACTTTTTTATTTATTTTTTTTGCACAAAGTTGTCACTAAATGATATATTGCTCACACAGGCCATGGGCATATGTGGAATTGCACCCCAAAATACATTTAGCTGCTTCTCCTGAGTACGGGGATACCACATGTGTGGGACTTTTTGGGAGCCTAACCGCGTACGGGGCCCCGAAAACCAATCACCGCCTTCAGGATTTCTAAGGGTGTAAATTTTTGATTTCACTCTTCATTGCCTATCACAGTTTCGGAGGCCATGGAATGCCCAGGTGGCACAAACCCCCCCCCCCCCCAAATGACCCCATTTTGGAAAGTAGACACCCCAAGCTCTTTTCTGAGAGGCATGGTGGCCTTTTTTTCAATCAGGCAGTGGGCGGATCGGAAAAACCAAATGGAATCCCCATCTGTTTACATAAAGCACACACCCTAAAGAACACAGTTATATAGAAATGTAACAGTACAAAACCAGTATTGTTAAGTAATAGTAGTCAAATTTTATTACAATATCCAATAAAAAAAATCCCATAGATGGGACTATATTGCAAATGTAGAAAACACTTTACAGTATAAGGCATTGCCACCCTTTGTGGTAGATCAGTGGGTGTAGCTGAGCCTAAGAGGTATTGCCACCCTTGCTGGTACAAAAAAGTGGTTACTGCCCGCCCCCACCTGTAACTGGTCACTGCAGAAAGGAGCATTTCAAAGACAAACACATAAACATAAGACATTTCCACACTCAACTGACCGACCAGCCTGTGACCAACCAAACTGTCCTGTTGAGCAGTATGTGTCAAAGACAGGGGTTTAGTTGCACACATTTACAAATGCATGCGTAAGCCACAGAGCCACGGCAAGGCACCCCATTTTCTGTGGAACCTTAGAGGCATTGCCACCATTGGTGGTAGATGAGTGTATGTAGGTGGGAGCAGGGGGTACGCTGGGCATGGGGGAGTGAGGGCAGAAACTTGGGGGGGAAGTTCCACTGGCCACACCCACACCCCATACCCAGGGTGGTAGCGTCCCCTCTTGGTGGTAGATGAGGGGGTGTGGGCAAGGAGTACATATGGTTAAAGGAAGATGAGGTGTATATTCACTATAGATAGGTAAGGGGTGGAGTATGGCTTATAGAAGCCTCATATATATATATTTTTTTGGGTGTTAAGAGTGATATGGACATGGCTCACTGAAGCCTCTTAATTTTTTTTTTCTCTTGGTTTGGGCGAATTGGGAGCATATTTAATATTTAGTATTTGGAGGAGGGAGGAGGGGTGGAGGGAGAAGGGAAAGTTTGTTTTTTTTTAACCCAGGGTGGTAGCGTCCCCTCTTGGTGGTAGATGAGTGGGTGTAGGTGGGGGCAGGGGGTATTACCAGTATGCTGGGCGTGGGGGAGTGAGGGTAGGTGAAACTTGGGGGGAAGTTCCACTGGCCACACTAACCCCCTACCCAGGGTGGTAGCGTCCCCTCTTGGTGGTAGATGGGTGGGTGTAGGTGGGAGCAGGGGGTATTATCAGTATGCTGGGCATGGGGAAGTGAGGGCAGATGAAACTTGGGGGGAAGTTCCACTGGCCACACTAAGCCCCTACCCAGGGTGGTAGAGTCCCCTCTTGGTGGTAGATGAGTGGGTGTAGGTGGGGGCAGGGGGTATTACCAGTATGCTGGGCGTGGGGGAGTGAGGGTAGGTGAAACTTGGGGGGAAGTTCCACTGGCCACACTAACCCCCTACCCAGGGTGGTAGCGTCCCCTCTTGGTGGTAGATGGTTGGGTGTAGGTGGGGGCAGGGGGTATTACCAGTATGCTGGGCATGGGGGAGTGAGGGCAGATGAAACTTGGGGGGAAGTTCCACTGGCCACACTCACCCCATGCCCAGGTGGTAGCGTCCCCTCTTGGTGGTAGAAGAGTGGGTGTATTGGGTTGTGAGGCAGTTGATCCAGAGGAAGGCGAAAAACCCCAGCAAAGCATGATCCAATGTGCTCCAGCTGGGGAAAAAATTCCTTCCTGATCCCCCGAGAGGCAATCGAATATTTCCTGGATCGGCCCTGTGTGTGGGGGAGGGTGGGCAATTGGAGCCCCACCCTCGGTGGTAGGTGAGTGGAGATGTGGGTGTCAGTGTGTGGAGAGCGGGGGAGGAGGCACCATCCCCCACACAGAGCTCTGGAGGGAGGAGCCATTGTCCGGACTACAGCCGGGTCACGGCGTGTCTGTGTGATCTGCCTCCTCTGTTCAGGCTCTAAAGCAACTACAAGTCCCAGCAATCTGGGAGTTGTAGTTCCTCAGAGCCTGAGCAGAGGAGGCAGGTTCCCCGGACACACAGACACGCTGTGACCCGGCTGTAGTCCGTACAATGGCTCCTCCCTCCGGAGTTCTGTGGTGGAGATGTTTCCTGGATCGACCCCGTGTGTGGGGGAGGGCGAGCAATTGGAGCCCCACCCTCGGTGGTAGGTGAGTGGAGATGTGGGTGTCAGTGTGTGGAGAGCGGGGGAGGAGGGACCATCCCCCACACAGAGCTCTGGAGGGAGGAGCCATTGTCCGGACTACAGCCGGGTCACAGCGTGTCTGTGTGATCTGCCTCCTCTGCTCAAGCTCTAAAGGAACTACAAGTCCCAGCAATCTCTGTCCACATGAGGAACTACAATTCCCAGCATGCACTGTGTAAGTGATGGGGGTTCAGCTCCCAGCCTGGAATAAGATGCTGTGGGACTACATATCCCAGCATGATTTTCTCTATGGAGATATTACAGGTCCAGTGATCTCTACATACCCCAGTCTGCTCCCCGGCCCCTCCCCCTCCTCAGGGGGAATTGCACTTCCCCAGTCCCGATCAGCCCTCCCCCATCCTGGGGGGAGGGGACCCACCACTTGTGGTGGGAGAGGATGGTGGGGTGCAATTACCCCTGAGGAGGGGGAGAGTAGCAGGCTGGGGTATGTAGAGATTGCTGGGACTTGTAGTACATCTATAGAAGAAATCATGCTGGGATATGTAGTCCTGTAACATCCTATTCCAGGCTGGGAGCTGAACCCCCATTACTTACACAGTACATGCTGGGAGTTGTAGTTCCTCATGTGGACAGAGATTGCTGGGAGATGTAGTTCTTCAGAGGTTGAGCAGAGGAGGCAGGTTCCCCGGACACACAGACACACTGTGACCCGGCTGTAGTCCGGACAATGGCTCCTCCCTCCGGAGCTCTGTGTCGGAAATGTTTCCTCTTCTCCGCTCTCCTTGCACTGACGCGCTCCCTTCCCCCGCTCGGCTATTTACCTGATCAAGCCGTGACGTCACAAGTGTAACGGCTCCAGCCTCCAGCTCCTGATTGGCTACTCATCCTCTGGTCACGCCCATCCCATGCGCTGATCACGCCCACTCCCACCTGAGCCGTTAGGTCGCTCTCTGCAGCAGTCACGTGTTGCACGTAACGGTCAGAACGAGGCCACGTGACTTGACAGGAGGAGACACGTGAAATCGTCCCTGCAGCTACTGCGCATGTGCGGCTCAGAGACGGCAAAAGGTAAACAAGCCGAGGTGATGATTTCCATGGAAACCATTAGCCCCGTAAATGCCAGAACTGGAGTCAAGCCATCAGACAGTTGCAAATCAGTGGTCATGCTATCAGACAAGTTTTTTTGGTTGGATATTCAACACAGAAAAACTAAATATAACGTAATGTAATATATAAAATAATGATTACACAGAGTTGTCACACATATATCACCCTCTCTAACATTTACAATACGGTAAGATTATACTGTGGATATTTAAAGATACAGTGCCCCAAATACCAACCCATTGGTTACAAAGTGACATTTTTGCAATATTTCAAATTGGGTTAAAAAATCATTTTCCCATTGGACCAATACGTTTACAATGCAGATGTGTCATACACACCCCCCTCTATGATATCTTACAATACGGTATGAATTTACTGTGGAAATTTAAAGATACAGAGCCCCAAATACGAACCCATTGGCTACATAGTGACATTTTTCCAATACTTCTAAATGGGTTCAAAAATAATTCTCCCATTGGACCAATACGATTACAATGCAGATGTGTCATACACACCCCCCTCTATGATATCTTACAATACGGTAAGATTTTACTGTGGAAATTTAAAGATACAGAGCCCCAAATACCAACCCATTGACTACATATTGACATAATTCCAAATTGGTTTAAAACCAATTCTCCCATTGGACCACATAGTGACATTTTTCCAATACTTCTAAATGGGTTAAAAAAAAATTCTTCCATTGGACCAATATGTTTACAATGCAGATGTGTCATACACACCCCCCTCTATGATATCTTACAATACGGTATGAATTTACTGTGGAAATTTAAAGATACAGAGCCCCAAATACCAACCCATTGACTACATAGTAACATTTTTGCAATATTTCAAATTGGGTTCAAAACCAATTCTCCCATTGGACCAATACGTTTACAATGCAGATATAAACACCCAAATATCTGTACACTGGCTATATATATATATATATATATATATATATATATATATATATATATATATATATATATATATATATAAAGAGTCTAAAGGGTTGCTGCACTTAAAAACTTTCAGTTGCTTTATTTCATGTAGTCACATGGAAAAAATACAAAGCAAGTACAATCTTTCCAGACGTAAACATGACATTAAATGCCTATATAATGCAGATATGGATGGATTACATTTCGGGCTAGTATGCTTGCACCCTTCCTAAGATCCATCAGAGCATATCTAACAGGTTTACTGCAATCAATCCTTTAAATACAAATTAGTGGTATACATCACCTGTGGAAACAATATGGTTGATTGATTCAATTCATAGTATATTCATCACCTGTGCAGATACGTGTTTTTTACACCATAGACACAAGATCTAACAATTAGCGGCCGATATCCTTATCTCATCATTCTTATTCTCCAAATGTGTTATATGAACCTATGAAAAATACATACATAGATAGAATGAGCATACCCATATACAGACCTCCCTATTTCCAAAACACATTTCTATGTTTTTTTCATTTTTATTATCACTTATAAATCAATACTGTTAAATAAACAAATAAAGATTCAAATCAACACTTGGAGCAATAGTATTTAGAAAATGTATCCAATAATCTTCTCTTTTTCTCAGGGTTATTTCACGGTTACCCCCCCTCCTATTTTTCTCTATTCCCTCCAGGACCATATACTTTAATTGTGATGCATTATGTCCATATTCCACAAAATGTCTGGCTAATGGTAGTTGTGTTAGTTTGTCACGTATTGAATATTTGTGTCTTGCTATCCTGTCTTTTACTTTTTGTGTAGTTTCTCCAACATACACTAAACCGCATGGCCCCTAATGGCATATATGACATATGATGATTGGCAAGTGTAATACCCATGTATAGGGTTATTGAAGCCCCTATGTGGATGTGCAAAAACTTTTCCTTTTATCACGGAGTTGCATTGTATGCATGACAAACACGGATATGATCCAAGATTTTTTTGTCCTAAAAAAGTTGGTTTAATAAATGTGGATGTGGGTTGGTCCGATTTTATTAGTCGGTCCCGTATTGTTCTACCTTTCCTATATGAGGACATGGGGGGATTCCAGAATTCCAGTTTTTAAGTGCAGAAACCCTTTGGACTCTTTTTCTATATATAAGGTCGGTGGGAAGACCTGATTGCTGGCAGTGAATCGTAAGCTGGGTGCGGCTCCTCTACGATTTGAATATATTCTTCCCTTGAGAACGAGCACCGGCTATTTTGTGTGGAATCATCACAAGGATGGCAACGAGTGGCTTATACTCTTTCTCTGAAACTGAGACCTCAAGGATCTTCACAGACACTATGGGATCTAGAGATTTCCTGACCCAGTCATCCCCAATACAACTAATCAAGAAAATGGAGAAGCTTACACAGAGAGCTATTACAATGGAACTACACGAGGTAACACTAGCGGAATACTATAAGATGCAAATGATCCCCAGAGGATTAAGAGTTCGTTTAATTCCAACTTTATTTTCACAAAATATGGACTTCAAAACCAAGTTTGCACAAATTCTAAATAAATGTTCCTTTTATATCATGACATTAACTGTACAATTTTTGCAACAAGAAAGAACTCTTGTACAGCAGGAGATTGTCCAATTAGAAGAACAACTACAACAATGTTCAAATCAAGAGGAACTAATGGAATTTAAGAAAACTAACAAAGATAAATTGGAGAAATTTCATACTAATGTCCAGCTTCGCAAACATACAAAACTTGAGCGGGACCGGGAAGACTACAAAAGTGATCGTGTCTATAACTGGATGGATCCCATATACCATCACCCAAAAGGACATAGGAAAATACAGCGCAAACAATTCGCTAGCTCCATCTCATCTATCACATCTACTGGATCATCAAACAACGCATCCACTACTCCTTTTTTACCAGCAAATATGACCGAACCCGGACCAGGAGGGGCGGCCGGAGAATCAAGAAAAGACGCAACGGGAGGTGTAACTACCAGACGGCAGAACCGACAGAGACACTAGAAGAAAACCTGGTACATAACATTTCCTCCATTATTTTGTCTGAAGCCGAACTTAGTGTATTAAATAAGGGTTTGGGCTTTTGCCTTAAAGAAAGAATGGATGATTTTGTACTTAAGCAGGATTTGTATAGATTTTACAGACAATTAAGATTTAAAGCACATTTATCAGGTGGGTCGATTACCACATATAAGGAATCACTTACATTATCAATTAAAAATATGGGTTTAAAATTGAAAGGCACTAAAGTACCCCCTACATCATGTGCTGCAGTGGAGGTGTATATAGACAAAGTGGAAAATGACATAAAGAAATTCTTGTGTGATAGGAATAAAAGAGATCATATACCCCATAATTTGAATAAAGATGAGATTACAGCATTAAACTCCTTGTCAGCCCGGCGCGATATCACCATCAAACCGGCTGACAAGGGGGGAGCTATTGTGGTAATGGACACCCCCATGTATGAAAATGAAGTGATGAAACATCTTGGTGACACCCTTACATATAGAAAACTTGATTCTAGTCCAGTCTTTAGAGTACAAAAAAGAATCAAAAAAATCCTTATGAATGCGGTTAAGGATAAAATTATTGATGACGAAACTATGACATTTTTGGTGTGTGAATATCCGGTTACACCAGTATTATATATGTTACCAAAAATCCATAAAGACCCAAAAAAAACCCCGGGACATCCCATTGTATCGGGTATGGAATTTGTGACAACCTGTTTAGCACAATATTTGGACAAATGTCTAACACCATTAATGTTAAATATCAAATCGTATATCAAAGACACTACAGATTTCTTGACTAAAATTCAGGATATTAAGTTGTCACCAGATTCCGTCCTGATATCATGGGACGTCTCCAGTCTGTTTACTATCATCCCTCATAGTTTGGGAATAGAGGCATGTCAACGACTGTTAACCCAATCAGGTATCTATAAAACTGAACAGATCTTGTTCCTTCTAGAACTGTTGAGAATTGTCCTTGAGGAAAACTATTTTCTCTTCAAGGATACTCATTTTTTGCAACTAAATGGGGCAGCGATGGGCTCAAATGTTGCACCCCCATATGCAAATGCATTTATGAATATGATAGAAACCTCTTTTATTTATGTGAATTAACTATTTCTCCAACATTGCCATTGTTGGTATAGATTTGTGGACGATATTTTCGCTATATGGGATGACAACATGGAGAGCCTATTTCTGTTCGATAAATATATTAACTATTTAATACCTGGCCTGAAATTTAATATTGAAATTGGTAATAACAGGATTACTTTTCTCGACACTACATTGAAGTTGAGTAACACACAGATTAGTACTGATCTGTATGTGAAACCCACAGATCATAACCAGTTATTACACTTTAACAGCTTTCATCCCCCTAATGTTTTCTATCTCGTCTATTCCAAAAAGTCAAATGCTGAGGGTACAGCGGATCGTGAGTGATCCCCTGTGCGGTGACCAGAGACTCAAAGAAATGAAAAATAAACTCATCAATAAAAGATACCCCCGAACCTTAGTTGATACGGAATCTCTCAATACTGACCATAATGTAACAACCCATAGAGAAACAAAGAGAATTCCCTTTATTATGCAATACCACCCTTTTTCTAAAAACATCTCTAAGATAAGTAAAAAACATTGGAACCTTTTAAGAACTAGTTATCCGATGATACAGGAATTCTGGAATCCCCCCCATGTCCTCATATAGGAAAGGTAGAACAATACGGGACCGACTAACTAATAAAATCGGACCAACCCACATCCACATTTATTAAACCAACTTTTTTAGGACAAAAAAACCTTGGATCATATCCGTGTTTGTCATGCATACAATGCAACTCCATGATAAAAGGAAAAGTTTTTGCACATCCACATAGGGGCTTCAATAACCCTATACGTGGGTATTACACTTGCCAATCATCATATGTCATATATGCCATTAAGTGCCCATGCGGTTTAGTGTATGTTGGAGAAACTACACAAAAAGTAAAAGACAGGATAGCAAGACACAAATATTCAATACGTGACAAATTAACACAACTACCATTAGCCAGACATTTCGTGGAATATGGACATAATGCATCACAATTAAAGTATATGGTCCTGGAGGGAATAGAGAAAAATAGGAGGGGATGGGGTAACCGTGAAATAACCTTGAGGAAAAGAGAAGTTTATTGGATACATTTTCTAAATACTATTGCTCCATATGGTTTAAATGTTGATTTGGATCTTTATTTGTTTATTTAACAGTATTGATTTATAAGTGATAATAAAAATGAAAAAAACATAGAAATGTGTTTCGAAATAGGGAGGTCTGTATATGGGTATGCTCATTCTATCTATGTATGTATTTTTCATAGGTTCATATAACACATTTGGAGAATAAGAATGATGAGATAAGGATATCGGCCGCTAATTGTTAGATCTTGTGTCTATGGTGTAAAAAACACGTATCTGCACAGGTGATGAATATACTATGAATTGAATCAATCAACCATATTGTTTCCACAGGTGATGTATACCACTAATTTGTATTTAAAGGATTGATTGCAGTAAACCTGTTAGATATGCTCTGATGGATCTTAGGAAGGGTGCAAGCATACTAGCCCGAAACGTAATCCATCCATATCTGCATTATATAGGCATTTAATGTCATGATTACGTCTGGAAAGATTGTACTTGCTTTGTAATTTTTCCATGTGACTACATGAAATAAAGCAACCGAAAGTTTTTAAGTGCAGCAACCCTTTGGACTCTTTATATATATCTATATATATCTGGGGTGTTTATATCTGCATTGTAAACGTGTAAGCTCTAACGAGCAGGGCCCTCTGATCCCTCCTGTATTGATTTGTATTGTAAGTGTACTGTCTGCCCCATGTTGTAAAGGGCTGCGCAAACTGTTGGCGCTATATAAATCCTGTATAATAATAATAATAATAATATTGGTCCAATGGGAGAATTGGTTTTGAACCCAATTTGAAATATTGCAAAAATGTCACTATGTAACCAATGGTTTGGTATTTGGGGCTCTGTATCTTTAAATTTCCACAGTAAAATCATACCGCATTGTAAGATATCATAGAGGGGGGTGTGTATGACACATCTGCATTGTAAACGTATTGGTCCAATGGGAGAATTTTTTTTTAACCCATTTAGAAGTATTGGAAAAATATCACTATATAGCCAATGGGTTGATATTTGGGGCTCTGTATCTTTAAATTTCCACAGTAAAATTTTACCGTATTGTAAGATATCATAGAGGGGGGTGTGTATGACACATCTACATTGTAAACGTATTGGTCCAATGGGAGAAATTTTTTTTAACCCAATTTGCAATTATGCAAAAATGTCACTATGTAACCAATTGGTTGATATTTGGGGCTCTGTATCTTTAAATTTCCACAGTAAAATGTAACCGTATTGTAAGATATCATAGAGGGGGGTGTGTATGACACATCTGCATTGTGAACGTATTGGTCCAATGGGAGAATTTTTTTTTAACCCATTTAGAAGTATTGGAAAAATGTCACTATATAGCCAATGGGTTGGTATTTGGGGCTCTGTATCTTTAAATTTCCACAGTAAAATCATACCGTATTGTAAGATATCATAGAGGGGGGTGTGTATGACACATCTGCATTGTAAACGTATTGGTCCAATGGAAGATTTTTTTTTTAACCCATTTAGAAGTATTGGAAAAATGTCACTATATAGCCAATGGGTTGGTATTTGGGGCTCTGTATCTTTAAATTTCCAGAGTAAAATTTTACCGTATTGTAAGATATCATAGAGGGGGGTGTGTATTACACATCTATATTGTAAACGTATTGGTCCAATGGGAGAAATTTTTTTGAACCCATTTGCAATTATGCAAAAATGTCACTATATAGCCAATGGGTTGGTATTTGGGGCTCTGTATCTTTAAATTTCCACAGTAAAATTTAACCATATTGTAAGATATCATAGAGAGGGGTGTGTATGACACATCTGCATTGTAAACGTATTGGTCCAATGGGAGAATTGGTTTTGAACCCAATTTGCAATTATGTCACTATGTAGTCAATGGGTTGGTATTTGGGGCTCTGTATCTTTAAATTTTCACAGTAAAATCTTACCGTATTGTAAGATATCATAGCGGGGGGTGTGTATTACACATCTATATTGTAAACGTATTGGTCCAATGGGAGAAATTTTTTTGAACCCAATTTGCAATTATGCAAAAATCTCACTATATAGCCAATGGGTTGATATTTGGGGCTCTGTATCGTTAAATTTCCACAGTAAAATTTAAGCATATTGTAAGATATCATAGAGGGGGGTGTGTATGACACATCTGCATTGTAAACGTATTGGTCCAATGGAAGAATTTTTTTTTAACCCATTTAGAATTAGTGGAAAAATGTCACTATATAGTCAATAGGTTAGTATTTGGGGCTCTGTATCTTTAAATTTCCACAGTAAAATCATACCATATTGTAAGATATCATAGAGGGGGGTGTGTATGGCACATCTGCATTGTAAACGTATTGGTCCAATGGGAGAATTGGTTTTGAACCCAATTTGCAATTATGTCACTATGTAGTCAATGGGTTGGTATTTGGGGCTCTGTATCTTTAAATTTTCACAGTAAAATCTTACCGTATTGTAAGATATCATAGAGGGGGGTGTGTATGACACATCTGCATTGTAAACGTATTGGTCCAATGGGAGAATTTTTTTTTAACCCATTTAGAATTATTGGAAAAATGTCACTATGTAGCCAATGGGTTGGTATTTGGGGCTCTGTATCTTTAAATTTCCACAGTAAAATCATACCGTATTGTAAGATATCATAGAGGGGGGTGTGTAAGGCACATCTGCATTGTAAACGTATTGGTCCAATGGGAGAATTTTTTTTGAACCCATTTAGAAGTATTGGAAAAATGTCACTATATAGCCAATGGGTTGGTATTTGGGGCTCTGTATCTTTAAATTTCCACAGTAAAATCATACCATATTGTAAGATATCATAGAGGGGGGTGTATGACACATCTGCATTGTAAACGTATTGGTCCAATGGGAGAATTGGTTTTGAACCCAATTTGCAATTATGTCACTATGTAGTCAATGGGTTGGTATTTGGGGCTCAGTATCTTTAAATTTCCACAGTAAAATCATACCGTATTGTAAGATATCATAGAGGGGGGTGTGTATGACACATCTGCATTGTAAACGTATTGGTCCAATGGAAGATTTTTTTTTTAACCCATTTAGAAGTATTGGAAAAATGTCACTATATAGCCAATGGGTTGGTATTTGGGGCTCTGTATCTTTAAATTTCCAGAGTAAAATTTTACCGTATTGTAAGATATCATAGCGGGGGGTGTGTATTACACATCTATATTGTAAACGTATTGGTCCAATGGGAGAAATTTTTTTGAACCCAATTTGCAATTATGCAAAAATGTCACTATATAGCCAATGGGTTGGTATTTGGGGCTCTGTATCTTTAAATTTCCACAGTAAAATTTAACCATATTGTAAGATATCATAGAGAGGGGTGTGTATGACACATCTGCATTGTAAACGTATTGGTCCAATGGAAGAATTTTTTTTGAACCCATTTAGAATTATTGGAAAAATGTCACTATATAGTCAATAGGTTAGTATTTGGGGCTCTGTATCTTTAAATTTCCACAGTAAAATCATACCGTATTGTAAGATATCATAGAGGGGGGTGTATGACACATCTGCATTGTAAATGTATTGTCCAATGGGAGAATTGGTTTTGAACCCAATTTGCAATTATGTCACTATGTAGTCAATGGGTTGGTATTTGGGGCTCTGTATCTTTAAATTTTCACAGTAAAATCTTACCGTATTGTAAGATATCATAGAGGGGGGTGTGTATGACACATCTACATTGTAAACGTATTGGTCCAATGGGAGAATTTTTTTTGAACCCATTTAGAAGTATTGGAAAAATGTCACTATATAGCCAATGGGTTGGTATTTGGGGCTCTGTATCTTTAAATTTCCACAGTAAAATCATACTGTATTGTAAATGTTAGAGAGGGTGATGTAACATATAATATAATGCTTATACAGAGCTGTCACATATCCATTATGTTATATTTAGTTTTTGTGTTTAAAATCCAACCAAAAAATACTCGTCTGATAGCATGACCACTGATTTGCAACTGTCTGATGGCTTGACTTCAGTAATGCCAGACACTGGAGTCCCCACCCCCTGCAGGTTCCCAGCCTATCTCCTGCAGGCTGCTGCTTGAGTGGGCAGGATGGGGGTGTAGCCCATGGAAGAGGGAGGAGTTCCTGGAGGTGCATTACTTTCCAGGCCTGAAACTCCCCCTCGTCAGTGTTGTGGTTGGTCAGGGTGAGTAGGAAGCTTTGTTCAGCTCCTCCCCCCTGAGTCCTGACCTCTGACCCCCCCTCCCTCCAGATCATACTGTCACTGAACTCCAGGCTTTGGATGGAGTAGTACTTCTGCTGGAGGGGGTGAGTGGGGGAGGGGAACAAAGTCACAAAACTTTAGGATTTTGGAGAGAGGTGAATATGAAGCCAGCCTAGAAGTGCAGAGAGTTGTCACTGCAGTGCTGAGCAAGAAGCCATTGAAGACATCTCTATGTCTCTCCATGTGCCAGGAATCTCTGCCCAGCCATTTCTATATACATCCCTCAGATCCCTGTATACTTCACACAACAAACATTCCTCATCACATTTCTATATACCATCCCTCAGGTCCCTGTATACTTCACACAACAAACATTCCTCATCACATTTCTATATACCATCCCTCAGGTCCCTGTATACTTCACACAACAAACATTCCTCATCACATTTCTATATACCATCCCTCAGATCCCTGTATACTTCACATAACAAACATTCCTCATCACATTTCTATATACCATCCCTAAGATCCCTGTATACTTCACATAACAAACATTCCTCATCACATTTCTATATACCATCCCTCAGGTCCCTGTATACTTCACATAACAAACATTCCTCATCACATTTCTATATACCATCCCTCAGATCCCTGTATACTTCACATAACAAACATTCCTCATCACATTTCCTTGTATTTCGCACATAGGGGAACCCGTTCACTTGAATGGGCCGCCATATATGTGACAAACACATTATAGAAGCTTTAGAAACTTTTAAGGCATGCAGCTTTTCCACAAGACAGAACACACGTCTGATCATCGCATTTGGGGCGCCATTAACAATTATTGGGCACCTCAAGTTCTTTGCGCCATGTATGTAATCTGTTACCGTCCCATGATCATATATGTAATTTGTGACTGTCCCGTGTGTCATGTATGTAATCTGTGACTGCCCCTTGTGTCATGTATGTAATCTGAGACCATCTCGTGATCATGTATGTCATTTGTGACTGTCCCGTGTGTCATGTATGTAATCTGTGACTGCCCCTTGTGTCATGTATGTAATCTGAGACCATCTCGTGATCATGTATGTCATTTGTGACTGTCCCGTGTGTCATGTATGTAATCTGTGACTGTCCCTTGTGTCATGTATGTAATCTGTGACCATCTCGTGATCATGTATGTAATCTGTGACCGTCCCTTGTGTCATGCATGTAATCTGTGACTGTCCTTTGTGTCATGTATGTAATCTATGACTGTCCGTTGTGTCTTGTATGCAATCTCTGACCATCCCATGTGTCATGTATGTAATCTATGACTGTCCCGTGTGTCATGTATGTAATATGTGACTGTCCCTTGTGTCATGTATGTAATCAATGACTGTCCCGTGTGTCATGTATGTAATCTATGACTGTCCCGTGTGTCATGTATGTAATCTATGACTATCCCTTGTGTCTTGTATGCAATCTCTGACCATCCCGTGTGTCATGTATGTAATCTATGACTGTCCTGTGTGTCATGTATGTAATTTGTGACTGTCCCTTGTGTCATGTATGTAATCTATGACTGTCCCTTGTGTCTTGTATGCAATCTCTGACCATCCCGTGTGTCATGTATGTAATCTTTGACTGTCCCTTGTGTCATGTATGTAATCTGTGACTGTCCCTTGTGTCATGTATGTAATCTCTGACCGTCCCTTGTGTCATGTATGCAATCTATGACTCTCCCGTGTGTCATGTATGTAATCTGTGACTGTCCCGTGTGTCATAGATGTAATCTATGACACTCCCGTGTGTCATGTATGTAATCTGTGACTGTCCTATGTGTCATATATATAAAATCTATGATCGTCCCGTGTGTCATGTATGTAATCTCTAACTCTTGTATCATGTATGTAATCTCTGACTGTCCCAAGGGTTTCCCCTGGGGGGGTATTGCTCTCCTCTGATCATACAGAATGGAATCAGGGGGGCCCCAGCTAAACCCCCCCTAAAATGTCTGATAGATCCCCCATCAGGGGGCGCTCTGGGCTCCTCCGGGGACAAAGTTCCCCCTTTGGTGTCATAATGAGTGGCGGCAGAATCGCCTCTTGAAGCGCACATGTGACTTTCCCTGACAATGGCGCGGTCATGTGACGCCGTACACAAATCTCATTTCTATCATTTTATCCCACAAATAGCGCTTTTTATTGGTGGGATTTCATCACCTCGCTGCTTTTTTACATTTTTTGCGCCATAAACAGGAAAAAAACTACAGTTTTGAAAAAAAAAATTATATCTTTTTACTTCCCGCTATAAAACATTTCCAATAATTGTTTTTTTTTTTTTAAATCAAATTTCTTCATCAATTTAAGCGAAATGTTTTTGGTAAAAATATCCCAATAAGGCCTCTTTCACACGGGGGGGGCATCGGCGGTAAAGCGGCGCTTTACCGTGGGTATTCGGCCGCTAGTGGGGCGATTTTACCCCCCGCTAGCGGCCGAGAAAGGCAGAGGCGCTTTGCCGGTGGAATAGCCGCGCTGTCCCATTGATTTCAATGGGAAGAAGCGGTGAAGGAGCGGTGTATACAACGCTCCTCCACCGCTCCGAAGATGCAGCTAGCAGGACTTTTTTTCCCGGCCTGCTAGCGCACCGCTCCCTCGGGGCTTTCACACTGGAGAGACAGCAGCGCCTGTTTTGGGTCGGTTTGCAGGCGCTATTTTTAGCGCAATAGCGCCTGCAAACCGCCCCAGTGTGAAAGGGGCCTAAGTGTAAATTGATTGGTTTATAGAAACGTTATCACATCTACAAACTATGCGATATATACTGGATTTTATATTTGTTTATTCATACTAGTAATGGCGGCAATCAGCGACTTCTAGCGGGACTGCAATATTGCGGCGGACAATCTGACACTGACTGACACATTGTGGGAACCAGTGACACCAATACAGTGATCACTACTAATATTATATGCCCAACTGCTGGCCCACGCAACCCTCTGATGTGACCCGCCACCTCCTGCTCTGGGGTGGCCGGTCAGCAAGCCCAGATCACGGGTTCTCCGACCCGCCATCCCCGAGAATCGTGTGAATGGAGCCGTCGCTAGAGTAAGCATGCGGCTGCAGTAGAGAGCAGAGCCAATGAGTCCTGTATAGTGCCGGCTCCTGTCACAGGCGGAGTGATACCAAATGTACTCTGCCTGGGACACCAGCCGCCAGCGATACCCACCAGGAGTACCCAGCAGCAATAACCGCTAGCAGTAACTGCTAACAGTACCCACCAGTAGTACCAGCAAAACCCACCAGCACCCGCCAACAGTACCCACCAGCAGTATCCACAATACCCGCCAGAAGTACCAGCAAAACCGACCATCTGTATTCATCCAGGGGGACAGCCAGCAGCAGCCGCCAGCCATACCCGCCTGGGGGACAGCAACCGTCAACGATACCTGCAGGAATCCTGAGGAAGAAGTGAAGATTGAGGTCAGTTTTTAATAAAAAATCAAACAGCAATGGGGATATCTGCACTCTGCACTCGCTACACTGGGCTGCTTTCACATTGATCTGCAGGTGCGGTGCAATGTACCTGTACTGATCCATAGACTTCTATTATTACCTGTACTGACCCATAGACTTCTGTTATTACCTGTACTGACCCATAGACTTCTGTTATTACCTGTACTGAGCCATAGACTTCTATTATTACCTGTACTGAGCCATAGACTTCTGTTATTACCTGTACTGACCCATAGACTTCTGTTATTACCTGTACTGACCCATAGACTTCTATTATTACCTGTACTGAGCCATAGACTTCTGTTATTACCTGTACTGACCCATAGACTTCTTTTATTACCTGTACCGAGCCATAGACTTCTATTATTACCTGTACTGACCCATAGACTTCTGTTATTACCTGTACTGACCCATAGACTTCTGTTATTACCTGTACTGACCCATAGACTTCTATTATTACCTGTACTGAGCCATAGACTTCTGTTATTACCTGTACTGACCCATAGACTTCTGTTATTACCTGTACTGACCCATAGACTTCTATTATTACCTGTACTGAGCCATAGACTTCTGTTATTACCTGTACTGACCCATAGACTTCTGTTATTACCTGTACTGACCCATAGACTTCTATTATTACCTGTACTGAGCCATAGACTTCTGTTATTACCTGTACTGACCCATAGACTTCTTTTATTACCTGTACCGAGCCATAGACTTCTATTATTACCTGTACTGAGCCATAGACTTCTGTTATTACCTGTACTGACCCATAGACTTCTGTTATTACCTGTACTGACCCATAGACTTCTGTTATTACCTGTGAGCCACAGACTTCTGTTATTACCTGTACTGACCCATAGACTTTTATTATTACCTGTACTGACCCACAGACTTCTGTTATTACCTGTACTGACCCATAGACTTCTATTATTACCTGTACTGACCCATAGACTTCTGTTATTACCTGTACTGAGCCATAGACTTCTGTTATTACCTGTACTGACCCATAGACTTCTGTTATTACCTGTACTGAGCCATAGACTTCTATTATTACCTGTACCGAGCCATAGACTTCTATTATTACCTGTACTGAGCCATAGACTTCTGTTATTACCTGTGAGCCACAGACTTCTGTTATTACCTGTACTGACCCATAGACTTCTATTATTACCTGTACTGACCCACAGACTTCTGTTATTACCTGTACTGACCCATAGACTTCTATTATTACCTGTACTGAGCCATAGACTTCTGTTATTACCTGTACTGACCCATAGACTTCTGTTATTACCTGTACTGATCCATAGACTTCTATTATTACCTGTACTGACCCATAGACTTCTGTTATTACCTGTACTGAGCCATAGACTTCTGTTATTACCTGTACTGACCCATAGACTTCTGTTATTACCTGTACTGACCCATAGACTTCTATTATTACCTGTACTGACCCATAGACTTCTATTATTACCTGTACTGACCCATAGACTTCTGTTATTACCCGTACTGACCCATAGACTTCTGTTATTACCTGTACTGACCCATAGACTTCTGTTATTACCTGTACTGACCCATAGGCTTCTGTTATTACCTGTACTGACCCATAGACTTCTGTTATTACCTGAACTGATCCATAGACTTCTGTTATTACCTGTACTGACCCATAGGCTTCTGTTATTACCCGTACTGAGCCATAGACTTGTGTTATTACCCGTACTGAGCCATAGACTTCTGTTATTACCCGTACTGAGCCATAGACTTCTATTATTACCCGTACTGAGCCATAGACTTCTATTATTACCCGTACTGAGCCATAGACTTCTGTTATTACCTGTGGGTTTGGTGTGCTTTCAGAAAGTGCATCACACCTGCAGGATATAATAGAATTCTATGGCAAAGTGCAGCTAACCCACAGGAAAGCCACAGGCGCACTGCGCTGAACCCACGGTGCAGGTAAACTGTAGCGCATCAGTGTGAAAGCAGCCTTAGCACTCAATCATACAATCGGTCCCTGCTTTGCAGGGAACCGAAATCCCGCACATCCCCCACTGACAGGACAGAGCTCTGCCTTGTTTACATAGGCAGAGCTCTGTTCTGTGTCTCTCCTCGCTAATCAGCAGGTGTCGGAGGACATACATTGGCTGGAGGACATGCTTACTTAACTCCTCTATGCAGTTGGTTTTGCACAGAGCAGCCCGGATCCTCCTCTTCTCAGGTCCCTCATCGGTGCTCCTGGCCCCTTCCTCCTGTTGAGTGCCCACACAGCAAGCAGCTTGCTATGGGGGCACCTGAGCCGAGTCACCAGGGCCGCTGTTAGAAATCATGGGGCCTCCGCACAGCCTACCTGATGGGGCCTCTTTCAACCACACCCTTGACCCCACCCCTGACCTCGGCTCAAAACAAAATGCAGGTTTGTTGCCATTTACATATATGTGTGTGTTTGCAATTGCACAAAGGAGTGGGGGCAGTTTAAATTGTATTTTTTTTTTTTTAAATAAAAAAATCTTACACTGTATCTTTTACATTTTTTTTTCTTTGTTCTTTCCTTTCACAAGGGATGTACAACATCCCTTGTGATAGTATAGGCCATGACAGGTCCTGTTTATGGAGATATCTGGGGTCTTTTAGACCCTCTTATCTGTCCTCTGGCCTCCAAAGCACCTGATCAAACCAAGATCAGTCTGATCAGATGCTTGTTCAGGCCGGTAATGGATTGTTTACATGATAACAAAACCGGAAGTGATACAATTCTCGCCACTCCTGGTTTGTGACGTCACACAGTGGGAGGAACGACATCCACCCCTCTCACTGTGTCTAAGGAACTGGATGCTACTGGTCCCATCTTAAAGGTGGTGGTTGAGGGACCCTCTTCCACTGCCTGGAAAAATAATCCAGCGGCTTCTTAGCCACTAGGATTACTTTTAGTTTGTGCAGAATTGCTGGGGCTAAAAAATTATATCATTGCTGCAGTGATGACCGAGATATCACCCTTCCAATCCAGAGACGTACTGGTACATCGCTGGACGGGAAGAGGTTAAAGTGGCTTTGTTTGGAGGGCAGTAAAAATGCAGCTCTGCTGCACATCTTTACTGCTTCACCCAAATGAAGTGTAAAGTAGCAGCATCTCACCGTCTTATGATCATCAGCATTACAGTAATCACACAGACAGCACAGTAAGCAGGTGCCTTATCATGGCTCTATCATGGCCCTATCATGGCTCTATCATATCCCTATCATGGTCCTATCATGGTCCTATTATGGCCCTATCATGGCTCTATCATGCCTCTATTATGGCTCAAACATATCCCTATCATGGTCCTATCATGGCCCTATCATATCCCTATTATGGCCCTATCATGGCCTTATCATAGTTCTATCATATCCCTATCATGGCCCTACCATAGCTCTATCATATCCCTATCATGCCTGTATCATGGCCCTATCATGGCCTTATCATATCCCTACCATGGCTTTACCATGGTTCTACCATGGCCCTATTATATCCCTATAATGCCTCTATCGTGCCTCTACCATGGCCCCACCATGGCCCTACCATGGCTTTATCATATCTCTATCATATCCCTATCATGCCTATATCATGCCTCTATCATGGCTATATCATTCCTCTATCATGGCTCTATCATATCCCTATCATGGCTATATCATGCCTCTATCATGGCTATATCATGCCTCTATCATGGCCCTATCATGGCTCTATCATGCCTCTATCATGGCTATATCATGCCTCCTATCATGGCCCTATCATATCCCTATCATGGCTATATCATGCCTCTATCATGGGTATATCATGGTTTTATCATGGTCCTATCATATCCCTATTAAGCCCTATCATGGCCTTATCATAGCCCTATCATAGCTCTATAATATCTCTATCATGGCTCTATCATAGCTCTATAATTTCTCTATCATATCCCTATCATATCCCTATCATGGCCCTACCATGGTTTTATCATAGCTCTATCATACCCCTACCATGGCCCTATCATAGCTCTATAATATCTCTATCATATCCCTATCATGGCTCTATCATAGCTCTATAATATCTCTATCATATCCCTATCATGGCCCGACCATGGTTTTATCATAGCTCTATCATATCCCTATCATGGCTCTATCATAGCTCTATACTATCTCTATCATATCCCTATCATGGCTCTATCATAGCTCTATCATATCTCTATCATATCCCTATCATGGCTCTATCATAGCTCTATCATATCTCTATCATATCCCTATCATGGCTCTATCATATCTCTATCATATCCCTATCATATCCCTATCATGGCCCTACCATGGTTTTATCATAGCTCTATCATACCCCTACCATGGCCCTATCATAGCTCTATAATATCTCTATCATATCCCTATCATGGCTCTATCATAGCTCTATAATATCTCTATCATATCCCTATCATGGCCCTACCATGGTTTTATCATAGCTCTATCATATCCCTATCATGGCTCTATCATAGCTCTATACTATCTCTATCATATCCCTATCATGGCTCTATCATAGCTCTATACTATCTCTATCATATCCCTATCATGGCTCTATCATAGCTCTATACTATTTCTATCATATCCTTATCATGGCTCTATCATAGCTCTATAATATCTCTATCATATCCCTATCATGGCTCTATCATGGCTCTGCTTTTGAATGAACGAAAGACTATTTGAATTTAAAAAAAAAAAAATTCTAAAACGAAATTCGAAAGAACGAAAAACATTTGGATAATTTTGTTTTTCGTATTTTCTAACATAATTAAATTATTAACCATTATTATAGTTTTTATTATTATTATTTTAATTATAACTATTATTATAGGTTATTATTATTTATTAACTATTAAGTTATAGGTATTGGAATTTCCTTTCAAATTTGGCAAACCGAACGTAACGAATTTATCTGAAATAACGAATGTCGCAATAATCACACAGACAGCACAGTAAGCAGGTGCTCTATCATGGCTCTATCATGGCTCTATCATTGCCCTATCATGGCTCTATCATGGCTCTATCATATCCCTATCATGGTCCTATTATGGCCCTATCATGCCTCTATTATGGCTATATCATGCCTCTATCATGGCCCTATCATATCCCTATCATGGCCCTACCATGGTTTTATCATGGCTATATCATATTCCTATCATGGTCCTATCATGGCCCTATCCTATCCCTATTATGGCCCTATCATGGCCTTATCATAGCTCTATCATATCCCTATCATGGCCCTACCATAGCTCTATCATATCCCTATCATGCTTCTACCATGGCCCTATCATGGCCTTATCATAGCTTTATCATATCCCTATCATGGCCCTATTATATCCCTATCATGCCTCTATCATGCCTCTACCATGGCCCTACCATGGCTCTATCATATCTCTGTCATATCCCTATCATGGCTATATCATGCCTATATCATGGCTATATCATGCCTCTATCATGGCTATATCATATCCCTATCATGGCTATATCATATCCCTATCATGGCTATATCATGCCTCTATCATGGCTATATCATGGCTATATTAATGCCTATATCATGCCTCTATCATGGCCCTATCATGGCTCCATCATATCCCTATCATGGCTATATCATGCCTCTATTATGGCTATATCATGGCCTTATCATGGCTCTATCATATCCCTATCATGGCCCTACCATGGTTTTATCATGGCCCTATCATATCCCTATTATGGCCCTATCATGGCCTTATCATGGCCTTATCATGGCCCTATCATAGCTCTATAATATCTCTATCATATCCCTATCATGGCCCTATCATAGCTCTATAATATCCCTATCATGGCCTTACCATGGCCCTATCATGGCTCTATCATATCCCTATCATGGCTATATCATAGCTCTATAATATCTCTATCATATCCCTATCATGGCTCTATCATAGCTCTATAATATCCCTATCATATCCCTATCATGGCCCTACCATGGCTCTATTATGGCTATATCATGGCAGTGGCGTAGCGTGGGTTGTCAGCACCCGGGGCAAGGCAAGTAATTTGCGCCCCCCCCCCCCCTAACCTGTGGACTTCCTATCCCTGAGTCCCTTCAAATACAATAGTACTGACCTACCTGATTCCTATACTGACCACTACACTACATTGTCCACTACACTGAGAACTACACTGTCCACTACACTACATTGTCCACTACACTGACCACTATACTATACTGTCCACTATACTACACTGACCACTATACTGACCACTATACTATACTGTCCACTATACTACACTGACCACTATACTGTCCACTACACTGACCACTACACTGTCCACTATACTACACTGTCCACTATACTACACTACACTGTCCACTATACTGCACTACACTGTCCACTATACTACACTATACTGACCACCATACTACACTGACCACTATACTACACTACACTGACCACTATACTACACTGTCCACTATACTACACTACACTGACCACTATACTACACTACACTGTCCTCCATACTATACTGACCACCATACTACACTGTCCACTATACTACATTAAACTGTCCACTATACACTGACCACTATACTACACTGACCACTATACTACACTATACTGACCACCATACTACACTGTCCACTATACTACACTGTCCACTATACTACATTACACTGACCACCATACAACACTACACTGTCCACTATACTACACTACACTGTCCACTATACTACACTACACTGTCCACTATACTATACTGTCCACTACACTACACTGACCTCTATACTAAACTACACTATACTGACCACTATACTAACCACTATACTATACTACACTAACCACTATACTACACTATACTGACCATCATACTACACTGTCCACTATACTACACAACACTATACTGACCACCATACTACACTACACTGTCCACTATACTACACTGTCCACTATACTGACCACCATACTACACTACACTGACCACTACACTGTCCATTATACTATACTGACCACTATACTACACTACACTGACCACCACACTATACTACACTGTCCACTACACTATACTGACCACTATACTGTCCACTACACTAACCACCATACTGACCACTATACTACACTACACTGACCTCCATACTAAACTACACTATACTGACCACTATGCTAACTACTATACTACACTAACCACTATACTGTACTATACTGACCACCATAATACACTGTCCACTATACTACACTACACTGACTACTACACTATACTGTCCACTACACTGCCCCCCATACTGACCACTACACTACACTGACCTCCATACTAAACTACACTATACTAATCACTATACTATACTGACCACTATACTGACCACTATACTACACTACACTGTCCACTATACTGACCACTATACTACACTACACTGTCCACTATACTGACCACTATACTACACTATACTGTCCACTATACTGACCACTATACTACACTACACTGTCCACTATACTGACCACTATACTACACTATACTGTCCTGCCTACAGTCTCTCTCTCTCACCCCGCCGCCCCCCCGGCCAGTAACAAGACTCTCACGAGGGAGTCTCACTCACCTCTTATCCTGGCCTGCATCAGTCCGGATGAGGAGGAGAAGACAGCGGCGGCTCACGTTGTTTCTTCTCTCCCCTGCGCTCTGCCTGCTGCCATGTTCAGTGTCCAGCGCACTGTGATTGGGCGTATGGGGGGTCATGTGCGGAGGCGGGACTTCAGGAGCGATCGAGGACAGGCCAGCCCTACGCCTCACATGACCCCCATACGCCCAATCACAGGGCGCCGGACACTTAACATGGCGGCCGGAGCGCAGGGTACACAGGAATTTGAAATTAGGAGGAGGCAGCCAGTGGCACATACTGGCGCCCCCCTAAATGTCGCGCCCGGGGCCACGGCACCCCCTGCACCCCCCACGCTACGCCACTGTATCATGGCCTTATCATGGCTCTATCATATCCCTATCATGGCCCTACCATGGTTTTATCATGGCCCTATCATATCCCTATTATGGCCCTATCATGGCCTTATCATGGCCCTATCATGGCCCTATCATAGCTCTATAATATCTCTATCATATCCCTATCATGGCCCTATCATGGCTCTATAATATCTCTATCATATCCCTATCATGGCTCTATCATATCCCTATCATGGCTCTATCATATCCCTATTATGGCCCTATCATGGCCTTATCATGGCCCTATCATAGCTCTATCATATCTCTATCATATCCCTATCATGGCCCTATCATATCCCTATTATGGCCCTATCATGGCCTTATCATGGCCCTATCATAGCTCTATAATATCTCTATCATATCCCTATCATGGCTCTATCATGGCTCTGCTTTTGAATGAACGAAAGACTATTTGAATTTAAAAAAAAAAAAAATTTCTAAAACGAAATTCGAAAGAACGAAAAACATTTGGATAATTTTGTTTTTCGTATTTTCTAACATAATTAAATTATTAACCATTATTATAGTTTTTATTATTATTATTTATAAACTATTAAATTATAGGTATTGGAATTTCCTTCCAAATTTGGCAAACTGAACGTAACGAATTTTTCTGAAATAACGAATGCCGCATCTAAATGAAATGATCTGATAAACGAAAAAAAAAAAAAAAAATTAAACGAGCACTTACTGTGCTGCCTGTGTGATTTATTATAATATTGATACCCTGCTGTGCTGGGAGTTCTATAATAGAACACAGTGAGGGTTCAATGCTCTATTATTCACTCGCTGTGTCCAGTGCAGCTACGCTCTCCTTCTGATGTTCCCTGGCAGCCTTTTACGTCACGTAAGGGAATTTAACAAGACTCGTGGCCACTCATTAAAATTAGAAGAAAAGCAGTTTTACTGCATAGAGGGTTCTTTACTGTAAGAGCGGCAAGGATGTGGAATCCTCTTCCACAGGCGGTGGTCTCAGCGGGGAGCATCGATAATTTAAAAAAAACTATTAGATAAGCACCTGAACGACCGCAACATACAGGGATATACAATGTAATACTGACATATAATCACACACATAGGTTGGCCTTGATGGACTTGTGTCTTTTTTTAACCTCACCTACTATGTAACTATGTTTTTTGAGAAGTGCAGCTCCTTACGTTTATCTATTTATGATTGTGTACATTTCACTTTGAGCTGCAGCTGTAGTTGTTGGTTTGGAAACAGCGCAGTTTTTTTCTTTTACATACTACAGGAGACGGTCAGAGACTGCAGACATTATACAGGAGATGGTCAGAGACTGCAGACATTATACAGGAGATGGTCAGAGACTGCAGACATGATACAGGAGACGGTCAGAGACTGCAGACATAATACAGGAGACGGTCAGAGACTGCAGACATTATACAGGAGATGGTCAGAGACTGCAGACATTATACAGGAGATGGTCAGAGACTGCAGATATGATACAGGAGATGGTCAGAGACAGCAGACATGATACAGGAGATTGTCAGAGACTGCAGACATAGTACAGGTTATGGTCAGAGACTGCAGACATATTATAGGAGATGGTCAGAGACTGCAGACATGATACAGGAGATGGTCAGAGAATTTGGGCATTTAATGTCCAATTGAACTTTCAGTTAAAATCAGCTAAATGCATTTCAGGTGCATCAAAATAAAAGATCCCCCTCCTTCCCTCCATCCTTTCTTTCCCCCTCTCCTCCCCCCTTCTTCCCTACTTGTCATCTTCCATCCCTTATTTTCCTTTTCCTAGTCCTTTCTCCCCCCCCTCCCCTCACTCCCTTTCACTTAAATTATTTTTTATAGTAGATTTATATTTCACTTAGGATATTTTCATTTATTCATTTTTGCACTACTCCTTTGGCTAGATTCCAGGCGAACAATTTTTTCGGGCCCTATTTGGCGTCTCCCTATGTGCACTACCCAGTGACGGTTTTTCTTGACATTGAGTCGCAGGCAAAAGATCCTCATATGGGTGAGCGATTGGTGATGGGCGTGGTAGTCGACAGCCGACTCTACCGTGCCATTATTATTTTTATTTCCTATTTTTTTTTTTGTATTGTATTCTAAGTCAATGTAATGTTTTTAATTTTCTTTCGTTCTATGCAGTGTTACATCTAATTGTTCTTTAAAACATCCCTTGATGAGCCCAGAGTGGCGAAACATGTCGGGACAATCACTCCAATGATATTGCCGAGTGATTCAATGTTGTCATCTGCTTTGAATTCTAGATGTTTCCTTGTACATGTGCACATAACTTATACAGTGGAACCTTGGATTAGGAGCATAATCCGTTCCAGGAGAATGCTCGTGTTCCAAAGTACTCGCATATCAAAGCGAGTTTTCCCATGGAAGTCAACGGAAACGAAAATAATTCATTCCGCATTGACTTCAATGGGATGCAATACCGCATGCGGGCAGAGGCGGGGGGGGGGGAGGCTGGAGAGCCTCTGAAACGGCCGAAAAGGCCCGAGAACAGTTCGGCTGACCTCGGCAAACCTCGGAAAGACTTCCTACCCGAGATTTGCCGAGGTCAGCCGTGCTGTACTCGGGGCCTTTCCGTGCATTTCCGGACGTTCGGCTCTGCTTGGCTCCGGCGCCCCCCCCCACCTCAGGCCAAAAGCGGTACTGCCCACCGCTTTGGCCTGAATTGTGCTCGTTTTGCGAGACAACACTCATAAACCGAGTTACGTTTTTTTAAAATACAGTGCTTGTATTGCGAAACGCTCGTTAACCGCTTTACTCGCAATCCGAGGTTCCACTGTACCAAAAAAAAACTTTTAACTTTGTCTTGTATGTAGCAATAAAAATCTTGTCATTTTTTTTATACATATTGCGGAGTATTGAAATGACTTCTTCTTGTTTTGCCGGCACCCTCAAAAATTTCCCTTGTCTACACTTATCTACAGGGATGTTGGTGCCATTTCCTTGTCATTGTCACCTACCCACATTGCTACTTCCCAAAAGATGCGCAAAGTTTTACAGTTGTGTTTCTTTTTCTTTTTTTTTATAAAGCAGCCACAGCCTGAGTAGAAAATCCTGTCCTCTGCCAGCATGCTGCAGAGTGGCACCCTTGCTGTGGTCTTCAGAGGCTCAACACAACCCCTATAAGCCTCTCAATTGAAAAGCTCCTGCTCCCTGCTGATTGGAGAGCTCCTGGTCTGACTCAGGGGGGGGGGGGGTGGGCATGTGCAGAGAGGCAGCTGCTTCCGCATACAGAGAGCATGGGTGCTACTCTGCAGCATGCTGGCAGGGGACTGGCTTTTCTACTCAGGCTGTGCACACCTTTTGCTTTTATGAACCTGACATGTATTTAGCAGATTTAAACTAAAAGTTCAATTGGCCTTTAACTGCTGGAAGTCAGTCTAGGCAAGAACATACAAACACAGTTGGCAGGGGCCCAGGGGCTGCACATTGAACTGCCAAAGGGCCACCAGTTGGGCACCAGGGGGTTAGAACCTCTGTCAAAATTGCTATTGGTGTTTGTGTCCCCATTGGGAACATTCACCCTGATTTCCTGTCCCAGTGAATGCACAGGAAATTACGTTTTCTGATTGGAAGAAATCTCTTTCTGAATACCTGATCTTTTGTTTCTCTTCCAGTTATTGAAGGACGCTTCCCTGAATGCAGATGATGGTTGTTTTCTTCAGCAGCCTTCAGGCTTTTCCAAAGACCTCCAAACTCCTGGCCCATCTCCATGGAGCCTCTTTCCGCTTATAACCTCAGTACGAGGCTCGGCCTGCACACATCCAGCCAATGGCAGAAGAGGGAGGCCAAGGAAAGAATCCTTATCACCGCAGTGCAGCGTCACTGCTAGGAAATAAAGAAGACCCCTGTGCCTGAGACTGTACTGGTCTAAATACCACCAATCGTGCAACTTTGTCCATAGGCAGTGTCATCGGTCTGGAAACTCTGATGCAGCCGGCTATGTTGGGGCCTCGAAAAAAAATGTTGGTTTCCTCCTTCGACCTATTAAAATATATCTGAACTGTTCACTTGTGGTGTGTGGAGCATCTACCACAGATCTCTAGCCAGCAAAGGGGACCTTATTCAATTCTGTTTGTAACATATTAACCACTTGCTGCCTGCTGGGGCAATTTTTTTTACTTTTTCACTTAGAACCCCCAAGTATTAGTGCCTTGAAAAAGTATTCATACCCCTTGACATTTTCCACATTTTGTCATGTTACAACCAGAAATGTATTGGGATTTTATGTGATAGACCAACACAAAGTGGCACATAATTGTGAAGTGGAAGGAAAATGATAAATGGTTTTCAACATTTTTCACAATAAAATATGTGAAAAGTGTGGGGGGCATTTGTATGGCGCCCCCCTGAGTCAATACTTTGTAGAACCTCCTTTCTCTACAATTACAGCTGCAAGTTTTTTTGGGGATGTCTCTACCAGCTTTGCACTTCTAGAGAGGGACATTTTTGCCCATTCTTCTTTGCAAAATATCTCAAGCTCTGTCCGATTGGATGGAGAACGTCTGTGAACAGCAATTTTCAAGTCTTTCCACAGATTCTCAATGTGATTTAGGTCTGGACTGTGACTGGACCGTTCTAACACATGAATATGCTTTGATCTAAACCATTCCATTGTAGCTCTAGTTGTATGTTTGGGGTCGTTGTCCTGCTGAAAAGTGAACCTCCGCCCCAGTCTCAAGTCTTTTGCAGACTCTAACAGGTTTTCTTCTAAGATTGTCCTGTATTTGGCTCCATCCATCTTCCCATCAACTCTGATCAGCATCCCTGTCCCTGCTGAAGAAAAGCATCCCCACAACATGATGCTGCCACCACCATGTTTCACAGTGGGGATGGTGTGTTCAGGGTGATGTGCAGTGTTAGTTTTCCCCCACACATAGCGTTTTGCATTCAGGCAAAAAAGTTCAATTTTGGTCTCATCTGACCAGAGCACCTTCTTCCACATGTTTGCTGTGTCCCCCACATGGCTTCTCACAAACTACAAATGGGACTTCTTATGGTTTTCTTTTAACAATGTCTTTCTTCTTGCCACTCTCCCATAAAGGTCAGATTTGTGGAGAACACGACTAATAGTTGTCCTGTGGACAGATTCTCCCACCTGAGCTGTGGATCTCTGCAGCTCCTCCAGAGTTACCATGGACCTCTTGGCTCTTCTCTAATGAATGCTCTCCTTGCCCGGCCGGTCAGTTTAGTTGAACGGCTATGTCTTGGTAGGTTTGCAGTTGTGCCATATTCTTTCCATTTTCTGAAAGCTTGAGATATTTTTTTTATAACCTAACACTGCTTTAACCACTTCAGCCCCGGAAGGATTTGCCCCCTTAACCAGGCCATTTTTTGTGATCCGGCACTGTGTCGCTTTGACTGACAATTGTGCTGTCCTGCGGCGGCTGCACCCAAACAAAATTGACGTCCTTTTTTTCCCACAAATAGAGATTTCTTTTGGTGGTATTTGAACACCTTTGGAGTTTTTATTCTTTTGCACTATAAACAAAAAAAGACTGACAGTTTTGAAAAAATTTTTTTTTTAAATTTCTGATATAATACATATCCCCCCCCCCCCCAAAAAAAAAATATAAAAAAAAAAAAATATCGCAATAAGTGTAAATTGATTGGTTTGCGCAAAAGTTATCTACAAACTATGGGGTAGATTTAGGGACTTTTATTTATTGTTTTTACTAGTAATGGCGGTGATCTGCGACATTGCGGCAGACAAATCTGACCCCAAATTACACTTTTTTGGGGACCAGTGACATTATTACATTGATCAGTGCTATAAAAAACGCACTGATCAATGTATAAATGGCACTGGC
This sequence comes from Aquarana catesbeiana, assembly GCF_042186555.1. Lineage (NCBI taxonomy): Eukaryota > Metazoa > Chordata > Amphibia > Anura > Ranidae > Aquarana > Aquarana catesbeiana. The sequence goes on from NC_133329.1 coordinate 391,421,075, forward strand.
AGGGAAGGGGTTAACACTGGGGGGGGGGGGGGCAATCAAGGGGTTAAGTGTGTTCCCTTGGTGTGTTCTAACTGTAGGGGGGATGGGCTGCAAGGGACATGACAGAGATCACTGGGAACAGAAGATCTCTGACATGTCATCTGGCAGAACAGGGAATCGCCAGTTACCCGTTCTGCCTCTGTGCATAACGATCGCGGGTCGCCGGCGACCATCAAGTCCTCCGGACCCACGGGCAACGCTCCCGCAGGGCGCGCCAACTATCTCCTGTGCAAAGACTGACATACACCTACGGCGGTTAGCGCAGAAGAGCCAACCCGCTGCAGTATAATGACGGCGGCTGGTCGGAAAGCGGTTACACTTCTCCACAACTTTATTCCTGACCTGTCTGGTGTGTTCCTTGGCCTTCATGATGCTGTTTGTGCACTAAGGTTCTCTAACAAACCTATGAGGGCTTCACAGAACAGCTGTATTTATACTGAGATTAAATTACACACAGGTGGACTCTATTTACTAATTAGGTGACTTCTGAAGGCAATTGGTTCCACTGGATTTTAGTTAGGGGTATCAGAGTAAAGGGGGCTGAATACAAATGTACCCCCCACACTTTTCACATATTTATTTGTAAAAAAAAAATTAAAACCATTTATCATTTTCCTTGCACTTCACAATGATGTGCCACTTTGTGTTGGTCTATCACATAAAATCCCAATAAAATACATTTACGTTTTTGGCGTTCAGCTCCGCCGAGTCCCTCCGAACTCCGCGGCGCCATATTTAAAACTACACACTAAACTTGTGTATGTCGGCGGCGATCATGTAATGGACACTGGGGGCAAGGCTGCACTGACCACTGGGGCAAGGCTGCAGATGAACACTGATGAGGCTGCATTGATGGGCATTTTAATGTAAGTTTTTTTTTTTTTTTCCTTAAACTTCCCTCCCAAAAGTTTTTTTCCTTAAAATTCCCTCCTAAACTTGGGGTGCGTGTTATACGCCGGCGCGTGTTATACGCTGATAAATACGGTATATCTGAATATCGATTGATATCTTGAATATTTTTGATTGATCAATCTTGATGAACTGATGGACTATCTAATTTCTCAACACCCCGAAAATGCCAAGGACTGTAAAAATATCCCCCAAATACCCCCTTTTCGGAAAGCAGACAGATATTTAGACAGTCCGAGGTATTTAGTAAGAGGCACGGCGAGTTTTTTTTTTAAATTGTCATTTTTTTTGTCTCAATTTTTTGAAAAATAAAGAAATTAAATAAAATCAGTTTTTTTTTTTTTTTTTTACATACTGTCACCAGTGCAGTACAATGTCATCATATGACTTGTGTGTTAGTGATAATAAATATGGACTGGTGACAGTAAAGAAAAAAAAAACATTTTTTATTACATTTTGTATACATTTAGTAATGAACCTTTTTTTCTGTCTCGGTGCCGTTCACAGTCACGCCCAGTCCCTATGATGGACATAACACAGGTCCAATGGTGGGACTGGGCGTGACTGTGAACGGCGCCGAGAAGAGCCGAGAACCCTCGGCTATGTGTATCTCGGCTCCGCCCAGTCACTGTGTTCTCGGCGACGCTCGTTCAGCTCCGCCGAGTCCCTACGAACTCCGCGGCGCCATATTTAAAACTACACGCTATGTGAATGTCGGTGGCAATCGCAGCGATCGCTCCGATAGATCACATAATAGCGGGGATCGCCGTATAACACGCACCCCTGATTTTCCCCTGATTTTAAGGGGGAAAAAAGTGCGTGTTATACGCCGATAAATACGGTATATCATAGTTTGTGGACTCTATCCATTTTCTACAGACTAAATAGAATACACTGATTTGGGTAATTCTCACCAAAGGAATGTAGCAGATTACATTTTGACCTGAATTTATGAAAAAAGATTATTTATTTGCTAAATGTTATGACAGAAGCAAAGAAACATTTTTTTATTTTGGATATTTTTTCATTTACATAGCAAAAAAAAAATATAAACCCATTGGTGAATAAATACCACCAAAAGAAAGCTCTATTTGTGTGAAAAAAAAAAAATGATACAAATTTCATTTGGGTACGTGTTGCATGACCGCATAATTACCAGTTAAAGTAGTGCAGTGCTGAATAGCAAAAAATGGCCTGGTCATGAAGAGGGGGGGAGGGGGGGGGGTAAAACCTTCCGGAGGTCAAGTCGTTAAAAAGTTGTTGCAGTCGAAAGAGCGGGGATTCATTTTGTTTTAATTTTTTTTTATAAATCAGTTCCTGATCACTTCTGTATTTTAGAACAAAGAGACACCGGCAGACAGGATCTCTTCACACTTGTAAAGTTTAATCGGGTCATTTAGATACACAATTTAGATACTTTATGGTAAAATCGTTTCTATATCATTTCATATTCTACAATGTGTACAAAATCTACAGATCAGTAATCTATCAGTCTAAGCCATATTGCACATCATACTTTACAGACTTGACCTACAAAACTATTTTTTATTGATTTTTTTGCTTTTTTTTATGACGGGATCAGCCGCAGTCCTCCACCCACATAGGGGGGACTACAAGTCCCAGCATTCCCAGGTACCCCACAGCATGCTGGAACCTGTAGGCGGTTGGGGTGCTGTAGGATGTAGAATCTCAGTGGTAGGCCGATCCCACGCGGTTTATTTGTACGTAAAACTTTTGACGTGACACAGATTTGTTACTATTTACATTTAACGGAAGCGGCGACACTCTATACAACAGGGGGGAGGCAACCTGGGGGACCTCCAGCTGTTGTGGAACTACATTTCCCATGAGGCATTGCAAGGCTGGCAGTTCCAATTACTCCCAGAGGCATGAGTTCTGCAGCAGCTGGAGAGCCCCAGGTTCCCTACCCCTGCTATACAGTGACTGTGATCATGTGACCTGCGTCCCTCAGATTGATTTATTAACCACTTTAAGGACCAGCCTCGTTTTGGATTTTAGGTGATTTTAGGTGTTTACATGTTTAAAACTGTTTGCTAGAAAATTACTTAGAACCCCCAAACATTATATATTTTTTTTTTTTTTCAAACACCCTAGAGAAAAAAATGGCGGTCGTTGCAATACTTTTTTTTTGCACCGTATTTGCGCAGCGGTCTTATATGCGCACTTTTTTGGGAAAAAATTCACCTTTTTGAATAAAAAAATAAGACAACAGTAAAGTTAGCCCAATTTTTTTTTTTATATTGTGAAATATAATGTTACGCCAAGTAAATTGATACCCAACATGTCACGCTTCAAAATTGGAATGGCGTCAAACTTTTACCCTCAAAAATCTCCATAGGCGACATTTAAAAAATTCTACAGGTTGCGTGTTTTGCGTTACAGAGGAAGTCTAGGGCTAGAATTATTGCTCTCGCTCTACCGGTCGCGGCGATACCGCACATGTGTGGTTTGACCACCGTTTTCATATGCGGGCGCTACTAGCGTATGCGTTCGCTTCTGCGCGCGAGATCGTTGGGACAGGGGGTTTTTAAAAAAAAATATTTATTTTACATTATTTTATTTATTTTTACACTGTTTAAAAAAAAAAAAAAATGTGTCACTTTTATTCCTATTACAAGGAATGTAAACATAGAAAAAAGCATGACAGGACCTCTTAAATAGGAGATCTGGGGTCAAAAAGACCTCAGATCTCATATTTACACTTAAATGCAAAAAAAAAAAAAAAAAAGTAATTTAAAAAAATGACATTGAAAAAAATATGCCTTCCGCCCAGCAGTGTCATGGAGACGACTGGGCGCCATCTTAGCCTCACTCGTCTCCAAGCACAGCACTGAGAAGGACGCGATCGCCTCCCCCGCTACCGACGGCTCCGGTAAGCGGCGGAGGGCACCGGATCGCGGCGGGAGGGGGGCCCCCTCTCCCGCCACCGATAAAAATGATCTTGCGGCGAACCTGCCGCAGGGACCACTTTTATCAGAAAGCCGACTGCCGCACGAAAACGGGGATACCGGGGTTATGGCAGCTAGCTGCTACTATAACAACGATATCCGCCGGCAAAAGTTGGATGTACATCGGCATGCGGCGGTCCGGAAGTAGTTAAAGGGTCAGTCCAGCCGGAACGTCTATCTCAGGGCCGTCTTTAATTTTGATTGGGCCCTGGGCAAACATTTTCTTGCCCCCCCCCTCCATTCTGAGACATACAAAAAATAGCAGGTAGACTCAAAATCAGTTTACTGCAGCAGATCACGCAGCGATTGCAATTGTTTGCCAGAGGTTACAGCCTATCCTTACTGCTCACTGGCTGGTTTCCAGAGTTTACAACACATAATTTCTGCTTGCCGATTGGTTGCTAGAGGTAATGTACATTATTAGCGCTCACTAATTGGTTGCTAGGGGTTACATCACATCATTACCAGTTACTGATTGGTTGCTAGAGATTAAAGCAGATCACTACTGTTCGCTGATTGGTTGCTAGAGGTTAATGCACATCATTACCTCTCACTGAGCAGTGGAGCAATCCCAAATAATTGAGCAAGTAAAGGGGCACATTAATACACATACTACAGGAGAGTGTCAGAGAGTGCAGACATACTACAGGAGAGGTTCAGAGACTGCGGACATACTGCAGGAGACAATCAGAGACTGTGGACATACTGCAGGAGACAATCAGAGACTGCGGACATACTGCAGGAGACAATCAGAGACTGCGGACATACTGCAGGAGACAATGAGAGACTGCGGACATACTCCAGTAGACAATCAGAGACTGCGGATATACTGCAGGAGACAATCAGAGACTGCGGACATACTGCAGGAGACAATCAGAGACTGCGGACATACTGCAGGAGACAATCAGAGACTGCGGACATACTGCAGGAGATTACCAGAGACTGCGGACATACTGCAGGAGACAATTAGAGACTGCGGACATAGTGCAGGAGATTACCAGAGACTGCGGACATACTGCAGGAGATTACCAGAGACTGCGGACATACTGCAGGAGACAATCAGAGACTGCGGACATAGTGCAGGAGATTACCAGAGACTGCGGACATACTGCAGGAGATTACCATAGACTGCGGACATACTGCAGGAGACAATCAGAGACTGCGGACATATTGCAGGAGATTACCAGAGACTGCGGACATACTGCAGGAGACAATCAGAGACTGCGGACATAGTGCAGGAGATTACCAGAGACTGCGGACATACTGCAGGAGATTACCAGAGACTGCGGACATACTGCAGGAGACAATCAGAGACTGTGGACATACTGCAGGAGACAATCAGAGACTGTGGACATACTGCAGGAGATTACCAGAGACTGCGGACATACTGCAAGAGATTACCAGAGACTGCGGACATACTGCAAGAGTAGGGATGAGCCGAACACCCCCCGGTTCGGTTCGCACCAGAACCCGCGAACGGACCGAAAGTTCGCACAAACGTTAGAACCCCATTGACGTCTATGGGACTCGAACGTTCGAAATCAAAAGTGCTCATTTTAAAGGCTAATTTGCATGGTATTGTCCTAAAAAGGGTTTGGGGACCCGGGTCCTACCCCAGGGGACATGTATCAATGCAAAAAAAACTTTTAAAAACGGCCGTTTTTTCGGGAGCAGTGATTTTAATGATGCTTAAAGTAAAAAAAAAAAAAGTGAAATATTCCTTTAAATATCGTACCTGGGGGGTGTCTATAGTATGCCTGTAAAGTGACGCGTGTTTCCCATGTTTAGAACAGTCCCTGCACCAAATGTCATTTTTAAAGGAAAAAATCTCATTTAAAACTGCTTGCGGGTTTAATGTCATGTCGGGTCATGGCAATATGGATGAAAATCAGTGAGACAAACGGCATGGGTACCCCCCAGTCCATTACCAGGCCCTTTGGGTCTTGTATGGATATTAAGGGGAACCCCGCACCCAAATTAAAATAAGGAAAGGTGTGGGGCCACCAGGCCCTATATACTCTGAACAGCAGTATACAGGCGGTGCAAACAAGACAGGGACTGTAGGTTTGTTGTTAAGTAGAATCTGTTTGTAATTTTGAACATTTTTAACGTGTTTAGCTCCAGCCAAAAAATCTTTTCTAAGCTTTTTGGAAAACATAGGGAAGGGTTATCACCCCTGTGACATTTGTTTTGCTGTCTTTCCTCCTCTTCAGAAGATTTCACCTCACTTTTTTGTCCCAATGAAAAATGTTTTTTGAAAATTTGGGTTTTTTTGTGGAACAAGGATTGGAAAGCATCAGTGGAAAGGAGAAATTGTTTTCCCATATTAACTCTTACAGGAGAGAATTTCCCTTCCTAGGGGTAGATTTCATCTCACTTCCTGTTGTCTCCTTCCGTTTGCAAGTAGGAGTCGTTTGTAAGTTAGATGTTTGAAAGTAGGGTCCTGCCCTATATACTCAGCAGAAATTTGGGCCTTAGGTGTTGCTGTGGCCACAACACTGTAAGCCCTCACAGGGCCCTGCTGTGAAATATTAGATCAAGAATTGTAATTACATGCCCCTGTTGAACAGGAGCTGAAAAATTAGGCCTTAGGCACTGGTGCTGGTGCCACAACACTGCAACCCCTCACAGACACTCTAGTTGGAACGCAGGAACGAGCCCTGCTGCAAATTATTGCTTCAAAAATTGTAATTACACGCCCCTGTTAGACAGGGGCAGAAAAATTGGGCCCTAGGCACTGGTGCTGGTGCCACAACACTGCAACCCCTCACAGACACTCTAGTTGGAATGCAGGAACGAGCCCTGCTGCAAAGTATTGCATCAAAAATTGTAATTACACGCCCCTGTTAAACAGGGGCTGAAAAATTGTGCCTTAGGCACTGGTGGTGGCGCCCAGAACCAAAAATGTTCTTACAAGCTATCAGCGTAATGATTGAGGAGGAAGAGGATAATTACTCAGGGATAGTCACTCAGCATCAGCATAGGCAGTCTTTGAAGGGATCTGAGATTTCAAGCTCCCCTGACCCTGTCCTGGTGCCATAGTCGCACAGGTACTCATTGATGGCCCTCTGCTGCGTGTGCAGCCGCTGCAGCATGGCCAACGTTGAGTTCCACCTGGTGGGCATGTCACAGATTAGGCGGTTCTTGGGCAGGTTAAACTCCTTTTGGAGGTCCGTCAGCCGAGCACTGGCATTATATGACCGGCGGAAATGCACACAGACTTTCCTGGCCTGCCTCAGGACATCCTGTAAGCCCGGGTACCTGCCCAAGAACCGCTGCACCACCAAGTTAAGGACGTGAGCCAAACAGGGCACATGGGTCATTTGTCCCTGTCGGAGGGCAGAGAGGAGGTTGGTGCCATTGTCGCAAACCACCATTCCTGCCTTAAGTTGGTGTGGCGTCAACCACCTCTGAACCTGCCCCTGCAGAGCTGACAGAACCTCTGCCCCAGTGTGGCTCCTGTCCCCCAAGCACACCAGCTCAAGCACCGCATGGCATCTTTTGGCCTGCGTACTTGCGTAGCCCCTTGAACGCCTACGGAGCACCGCTGGTTCCGAGGAAGAGGCCATGGAGGAAGAAGAAGAGGAGGGGGTGGAGGAGAGAGGTGTGTCACAATCAGCATTTTGGAGGCGTGGTGGCGGAACAACCTCCAACACTACTGCACCTTGTCCTGCATCCTTCCCAGCTGCCAGCAGAGTCACCCAATGCGCCGTGAAACTTAGGTAACGTCCCTGTCCATGCCTGCTGGACCATGAGTCAGCGGTAATATGCACCTTACCGCTGACCGCCCTGTCCAGCGAGGCATGGACATTGCCTTCCACATGCCGGTAGAGAGCCGGAATCGCCTTCCGTGAGAAAAAGTGGCGTTTGGGTACCTGCCACTGAGGAACCGCACATTTCACAAACTCACGGAAGGGGGCAGAGTCTACCAACTGAAAAGGCAGCAGTTGAAGTGCTAGCAATTTTGCCAAGCTAGCATTCAACCGCTGGGCATGTGGATGGCTGGGAGCAAACTTCTTTCGGCGGTGCAGCAGCTGGGGCAGGGAAATTTGCCTGGTACAATCTGACGTCGGTGTACCAAAAGCAGATTGCCCACAAGTACTTGGCTGTGACACACCTAATTCTACACCTTCATTCCTCTCACTGCAGGTCTCAGAGAGGACTGAAGGTCTAGTGGGGTTGGAAATCTCAGCTGATGAGGAGCAAGGAGAGATCCTCTTTGTTCTTTGGTGTGGGTCTTTTAGATACGCTTGCCAACGAACTGCATGGCAGGTCAACATATGTCTGGTCAAGCATGTGGTACCCAAGCGGGAGATGTTTTGGCCACGCGAGATACGCTTGAGACATATGTTGCAAATAGCAGCGGTGCGATCTGATGCACTCGTCTCAAAAAAGGCCCACACCAAAGAACTTTTTGAATAACGTGCAGAGACTGCAGCGCCCTGCACATGTGGAGCTTTGGGGTGTGATGCAGTCAATGTGCTGCCCTTAGGCTGGCCCCTGGAGGGCATCCTGCCTCGTTGGTGATGTGCCGCCGCCTCCTCCTCCTCCTCCTCCTCCTCCTCCTCCTCTCTCCTATCAGGCACCCACGTTGAGTCAGTGACCTCATCATCCCCTCCCTCCTCATCACTGGAGCAAACCTGGCAGTATGCTGCAGCAGGGGGAGCATGACTGCCAGATTGCTGTCCTTCTTGGGCACCCTCTCTGTCCGTGCTCATGTTACTGCCTTCATCGAGCTCAGTATCGTCATCAGAGCCTTCCAAACGCTGGGCATCCTCCTGGAGCATGTACCCAACACTGTGGTCAAACAGTTCGAGGGAATCCTCATGAGGACATGGTGGAGCTAGGGAAGGAGTCACTGATGACATTGAGCTGAGGGAAGAGGCCGCTGCTTTGCCAGACAAAGCACCCTGGGCATGGGTGAGAGAGGATGAGGAGGATGAGGACGGCTTGGTCATCCACTCGACCAAGTCTTCCGCATGTTGCGGCTCAACACGGCCAGCTGCCGAAAAAAAGGCCAAGCGTGTCCCATGGCCACGTGCTGATGAGGATGCACCGTCTCCACGACCAGCACTAGACACAGAGCCTGCTTGCCCTCTCTTATTGGCTTGTGACTGTCTGCCTCTCCTTCTTGGCCTTCCAGACATACTAATGGCCTGTAGCTGCACTAAGCTGGGATAGAACACCTGTAATTTTCTTCAAGTAGCTTTATATACTGTAACCAGACAAGCCTGCCTGTCAGTAGGAAGATAACAGGAACGGATCTAGCTGAACACTGTGAGCAGGACGCACTGTACTAAATGTAAATAGTCTAGCTGCCTGACCGTGGTACTAATAGGATCAAATAGAACACCTGTAATTTTCTTCAGGTAGCTTTATATACTGTAACCAGACAAGCCTGCCTGTCAGTAGGAAGATAACAGGAACGGATCTAGCTGTACACTGTGAGCAGGACGCACTGCACTAAATGTAAATAGTCTAGAAGATAACAGGAACGGATCTAGCTGTACACTGTGAGCAGGACGCACTGTACTAAATGTAAATAGTCTAGCTGCCTGACCGTGGTACTAATAGGATCAAATAGAACACCTGTAATTTTCTTCAGGTAGCTTTATATACTGTAACCAGACAAGCCTGCCTGTCAGTAGGAAGATAACAGGAACGGATCTAGCTGAACACTGTGAGCAGGACGCACTGTACTAAATGTAAATAGTCTAGCTGCCTGACCGTGGTACTAATAGGATCAAATAGAACACCTGTAATTTTCTTCAGGTAGCTTTATATACTGTAACCAGACAAGCCTGCCTGTCAGTAGGAATTTAACAGGAACGGATCTAGCTGAACGCTGTGAGCAGGACGCACTGCACTAAATGTAAATAGTCTAGAAGATAACAGGAACGGATCTAGCTGAACACTGTGAGCAGGACACACTGCACTAAATGTAAATAGTCTAGAAGATAACAGGAACGGATCTAGCTGAACACTGTGAGCAGGACGCACTGCACTAAATGTAAATAGTCTAGAAGATAACAGGAACGGATCTAGCTGAACACTGTGAGCAGGACGCACTGCACTAAATGTAAATAGTCTAGAAGATAACAGGAACGGATCTAGCTGAACACTGTGAGCAGAACGCACTGCACTAAATGTAAATAGCAGGAACGGATCTAGCTGAACACTGTGAGCAGGACGCACTGCACTAAATGTAAATAGCAGGAACGGATCTAGCTGAACACTGTGAGCAGGACGCACTGCACTAAATGTAAATTGCAGGAACGGATCTAGCTGAACACTGTGAGCAGGACGCACTGCACTAAATGTAAATAGTCTAGAAGATAACAGGAACGGATCTAGCTGAACACTGTGAGCAGGACGCACTGCACTAGATGTAAATAGTCTAGAAGATAACAGGAACGGATCTAGCTGAACACTGTGAGCAGGACGCACTGCACTAAATGTAAATAGCAGGAACGGATCTAGCTGAACACTGTGAGCAGGACGCACTGCACTAAATGTAAATAGTCTAGAAGATAACAGGAACGGATCTAGCTGAACACTGTGAGCAGGACGCACTGCACTAAATGTAAATAGCAGGAACGGATCTAGCTGAACACTGTGAGCAGGACGCACTGCACTAAATGTAAATAGCAGGAACGGCTCTAGCTGAACACTGTGAGCAGGACGCACTGCACTAAATGTAAATAGCAGGAACGGATCTAGCTGAACACTGTGAGCAGGACGCACTGCACTAAATGTAAATAGCAGGAACGGATCTAGCTGAACACTGTGAGCAGGACGCACTGCACTAAATGTAAATAGCAGGAACGGATCTAGCTGAACACTGTGAGCAGGACGCACTGCACTAAATGTAAATAGCAGGAACGGATCTAGCTGAACACTGTGAGCAGGACGCACTGCACTAAATGTAAATAGCAGGAACGGATCTAGCTGAACACTGTGAGCAGGACGCACTGCACTAAATGTAAATAGCAGGAACGGATCTAGCTGAACACTGTGAGCAGGACGCACTGCACTAAATGTAAATTGCAGGAACGGATCTAGCTGAACACTGTGAGCAGGACGCACTGCACTAAATGTAAATAGTCTAGAAGATAACAGGAACGGATCTAGCTGAACACTGTGAGCAGGACGCACTGCACTAAATGTAAATAGCAGGAACGGATCTAGCTGAACACTGTGAGCAGGACGCACTGCATTAAATGTAAATAGTCTAGATAGAAGATAACAGGAACGGATCTAGCTAAACTGAATACAGTGTATATATATATATATGCAACACCTGGGATGCATATATATATACACAATACACTGTAAGTGCAGCTAACTGACTGACTGTTCTGCCTAATCTATCTAACTCAAATCAAATGACACTGTCTCTCTCTCTCTCTATCTCTCAGCACACCGGAACACACACTACACAGGGCCGCCGTGCAGGCGGCCTTATATAGTGTGGGGTGTGTACTAAATCCCCTGAGCCATAATTGGCCAAAGCCACCCTGGCTTTGGCCAATTACAGCTCTCTCTACTGACGGCGCTGTGATTGGCCAAGCATGCGGGTCATAGTGCATGCTTGGCCAATCATCAGCCAGCAATGCACTGCGATGCCGCAGTGAATTATGGGCCGTGACGCGCCACACGAATTTAGCGCGAACGGCCCATAACGTTCGCAATTCGGCGAACGATCGAACAGCCGATGTTCGAGTCGAACATGGGTTCGACTCGAACACGAAGCTCATCCCTATGCAAGAGATTACCAGAGACTGCGGACATACTGCAGGAGACAGAGACTGCGGACATACTGCAGGAGATTACCAGAGACTGCGGACATACTGCAGGAGACAATCAGAGACTTCAGACATTATACAGGAGATGGTCAGAGAACTTTCAGCAATGCACAGCTTTACAGTTGAATAACACAGCTCAGGGATTAAACAGTCAGGCATTTTATGGGTGTAAGGACATACCTGGCCAGCCAAACTCGCTACATACATTCAGGTGTGTGGGCGGGGCTTCCACTCTCTGCTCTCACTACAACAGCCGGGAGCTCACTGATGCTTTGTTGGGGGGCCCGCGTCACCCGTGAATTGGGGCCCCGATGACAGCTTTGCAGAACGCACAGAGGACACGGGAGGATGTATTCCCACGCTAGCCAGCTGTGAGGGGCGGGGCCGGGAGCTCCACTGACGCTCTGACCCTGCCCACGTGCAGCCTGTGTACTCGGAATAGAGAGTCTGTAGTGAGAGCCAGTGATCGGAGTGGGAGTGTCATTGGAGCTCCCGGCCCCGCCCCCAGAACTCTGTATTCACCAGCCTGTATAGAGGGGGTGGGGCCGGGAGTTCCACTGACGCTCCCACTGGCTCTCACTACAGACGCTCTTTTCCGAGTACACAGGCTGCACGTAGGCGGGGTCAGAGCGTCAGTGGAGCTCCCGGCCCCGCCCTCTCTCAGCTGGCTAGTGCGGAATACATCCTCCCGTATTCTCTGTGCGCTCTGCAAAGCCGTCATCGGGGCCCCAATTCATGGCTAATGCGGGCCCCCCAACAAAGATTGGGCCCAGGGCAATTGCCCCGTTTGTCCTGCGCTAAAGACGGCCCTGCCTGGATGGCTTAGACATTTGTGGACAACGCTGGAGAGAGATGGGGATCAGGTAAGAAATTAGTGGGTTCTGGGGAAGCTGCTACAAAGAAAAGTTTTTTTTTATCTTAATGCAATGCATTAAGATAAAAAAAACCTTCTGGATTAATCCTTTAAGCATTGCTCGCCACCAGTTGCCCCACCCAGCCCCTACTCCGCCACCCTAAACACGCCCTCGTAAATTATCCCATGAAAGGACAGTTAAATGTTTTATGCAGAATTAAGTTACAAAAATAAATATGAACAACTTTATTAGTGCCCATCAGTACAGCCTCATCAGTGCATGGGGATCACACAGAGCGGGGATCTCCCGCTGTAACACAGCTTGGATCTGAAACCCTGGCCGCTGTCAAAGTCCCGCCTTCTATTAAAGATGTCACATTGCTTAAATTTCCCAGCACTGGACCAGTGTGTTGTCTATCATAGGAGCTGGTCCAGGAGGCAGAACTTTGACAGCGGCTGGTATTTACAGATCCAAGCTGGGTCACTGTGGAAGATCCCCGCTCTGTGTGATCTGACCGGCTCTCCTCTTTCTCTCCTCTCCCCACAGTTTCTGGCTGATCGCTGGGAAGAGAATAGGCGTCCGTCCCTCTCCTCCAATTCACACTCGCCTTCACATTATTTCCACTCGCCAAATGCGACTAGGCGAGTGGAAATTCTGATGGCTGTCATTATATAGGAATATTATTGAGCGCTCTATACTGGAAGGTTGTTCTAGGGACACCACAGTTTCTGGCACATCGCTGGGAAGAGAATAGGCGTCCGTCCCTCTCCTCCAATTCACACTCGCCTTCACATTATTTCCACTCGCCAAATGCGAGTAGGGGAGTGGAAATTCTGATGGCTGTCATTATATAGGAATATTATTGAGCGCTCTATACTGGAAGGTTGTTCTAGGGACACCAGTAATTTATTCACAGCCTATCAACAGTGTGAAGAAATGTTACAGGCAGAGACGATTGTAGCAATTTATCCAGCAAACTCTGAAGTTTTAGTAGCCAGTTCCACTGTGTATTGCAGCGTTTCTCAACCTTATTTCAGTCAAGGCACCCTCCAAAATTATGGACAGTCTTGAGGCACCTCATTCTAAAATGTAAGACCCCTTTCACACTGAGGCGCTTTCACGCTAAAAAAAGCTCATGAAAACCTATTTTCATTAAAGTCAATGAATGCTTTTCACACTGGGGCAGTGCACTGGCAGAGCGGTGAAAAAACGCCCCTCTCCATTGAAATGAATAGAAAGCACTTCAAAAGCGCCTGAAAAACTCTTTAAAAGTGCTCAGTGTTTTACTGGCAGTTTACAAGCACCTCAGTGTGAAAGGGGCCTATCAGTTTTACTTAATGCAGCAACATCCCAACATTGGAGGTGATTTATTCTTCCAAAGCAAATACACTTTTGCAAACTGGTACTGACTAGTATTCCAATGTTTCTCTTCTCCCTCAGTTTTTTTTTTTCCATCACTCAGCCGAGACCCCAAAGCTGATGGAGAGGGGCAAGGGGGGGTCAAACAAGGATGCTATGTAGGCAACATCCTCCTTATCAGCTGATGATGTCATTGGTCATCAAGTAGAAGGTCATAATGGTGCACAATGAGAACCTGTGGCTTTGTGACACTATAAGGAAGGCTTCATCCACCCGCCAGCTTGTATACAATTTTTTGGCAATTTTTAGGCATTTTGCCAAGGCACCACCTGGAGAAACCTCAGGGCACCCTGGTTGAAAAAGGCTGCTCTATTGATTAGAAGCCAGTGAAACATTTAGGCCTCATACACACGCACGTTTTAAAAAAGTGCTGTAAAGCTAGTAACAACACCTGGAAAAAAAGCAGCCTTAAAAACACGATTTTATTAGCGTTTTGATTTGGCGTCAATGCGTGTTCAACGTCGTTTGTAAGCGTTTTTTTTTAAAAAAACATCCCTCTGCTATTTTCCACTCCCAAATTACTCACATAAACATTTTTACAGCTTAAAAACGCTGACGCTAAAAAAACGTCGGTATAGCGCTGATGCGCGTTTATGAGCTTTTTTCGGCATCAAAACAGCTCTAGCGCTGGAGCCTCAGAATGCGCTGGTCCTTGGTTTTTTTTGGACCTTAAAAACGACCTTGCCTGTTACGGCTAAAAAACGGCATGGAGTGTATGAGCCAACTGAATAACACGGAGTGGCGTTCTTAAAGCGGTTGTATACCTTTTTTTTTTTTACGTTTACCTACAGGTAAGCCTATAATAAGGCTTACCTGTAGGTAAAAAAAATATCTCCTAAACCTGTACGGTTTAGGAGATATTACCCTCGCAATGAGCCGCTGACTGCAGCGGCACATGCGCACAGGGGATTCTCGGCAGACAGCCCGGCAAACTCCGGAGCTTGCCGGACAGAAGTCTCCCGCGCTCATTTAAGAATCCTGCAAACCTTTTGGTACCTTCATTGCTCAATTATTAGAGGTCAATGTGAGAAGTCATTTTCACAAGGCTGTTATTTTATTGCCATGGTTTTTGCAGTTGGTTTCACACAACCCACACCTCTTAGTGCAAAACTTGTGCTTTGCAGGGAAAATTCCCTTATCTTTGGTTGCAGAGTGGGGAACCTGTATAGGTTCTCTTTTTCTCTCAGATTAGGAGGGACAGCTACAAGATTGCAGAACTCTTCTCACCTGACCAACACTTGATCAATCTAACTCTCCCCTGAAGTAGAAAACACACAGTGGTTTATATACAATTTATTTTTAAAAACCTGTAATAAAAGGTTAAAATCAAGACTCCTCAGACCGGGTCACGTTTTTCCAATTTTCTGCCGTCCAGTTTTGGTCAGCCTGTGCGGACTGCAGACTCAGTTTCCTGTTCTTGGCTGCCAGGTGTGGTCTTTTGGTGTAGCCCATCTGCTTCAAGGCCCGACGTGTTGTGCGCTCAGAGATGGTATTCTGCCTACCTTGGTTGTACCGAGTGGTTATTTCCGTGACTGTTGCCTTCCTATCACCTTGGATCAGTTTGTCAATTCTCCTCTGACCTTTGACATCAACCAGGCATTTTCGTTCACACAACCGCCGCACACTGGATATTTTCTCTTTTTCGGACCATTCTCTATAAACCCGAGAGACGGTGGTGCGTGAAAATCCCAGTAGTTCGGCGGTTTCTGAAACGCTCAGACCAGCCTGCCTGGCGCCAACAACCATGCCACGTTCAAGGTCACTTAAATCCCCTTTCTTCCCCATTCTGATGCTCGGGTTTGAACTTCACTAAGTCGTCTTCACCACGTCTAGATGCCTAAATACATTCAGTTGCTGCCATGTGATTGGCTGATTAGCAATTTGTGTTACCAAGCAATTGAACAGATGTACCTAATAAAGCGGCCGGTGAGTGTATATAGCTTACCCTTGGGATTATTCTGGCTGTGAGTAATCTGAAAAAGAAAATAGAAAAGAAGATGTTACTGTTGGAAGGTCGGGGTAATAAACCAAAAAAATCATCTTCTCTCCATCCCTCCTCATCATCTGAACCCGGCAATGCCTGCTCAGGTTTCAACAGTTTCAACAGATATACTGCGGCAGAAGGGCACGTACAGGAAGATTAGCGTACCTGTACATTGCCCCTCAAGAGGCGGCTTGCGGGCGCGCGCTCGCCCGCCGGGAGCTTCGTGAGCGTGATCGCGGGTCCCGTGGACTCGATACCCGCGATCGTCTCACAGTGAGGAAGAACGGGGAAATGCTAATGTAAACAAGCATCTCCCCGTTCTGCCTAATGACACTGTCACTGATCTCTGCTCCCTGTAATCGGGAGTGGTGATCAGTGTCGAGTCACACGTAGCCCCTCCCCCCTACAGTTAGAATCACTTCCTAGGACACACTTAACCCCTACAGCGCCACCTAGTGTTTACCCCTTCACTGCCAGTCACATTTACACAGTATTCAATGCCTTTTTAATTGCACTGATCACTGTATAAATGTGAATGGTCCCAAAATCGCGCCAAAAGTGTCCGATCTGTCCACCATAATGTCACAGCCCCGATAGAAATCGCTGATCGCTGCCATTACTAGTATAAAAAAAAATATTAATAAAAATGCCATAAAACTATCCCCTATTCTGTAGACACTATAACTTTTGTGCAAACCAATCAATAAACGCTTTTTCAGATTTTTTTGACCAAAAATATGTAGAAGAATACGTATCGGCCTAAACTAAGGAAAAAAAATGTTTTGATATATATTTTTTGGGGGATATTTATTATAGCAAAAAGTAAAAAATAATGCGTTTTTTTTTTTTCAAAATTGTCTCTCTGTTTTTGTTTATAGCGCAAAAAATATAAACCGCAGAGGTGATCAAATACAACCAAAAGAAAGCTCTATTTGTGGGGTGAAAAAAAACATCAATTTTGTTTGGGAGCCACGTCGCACGACCGCGCAATTGTTAGTTAAAGCGACGCAGTGCCGAATCGCAAAAAGTGCTCTGGTCTTTGGCCAGCCAAATGGTCCGGGGCTTAAATGGTTAATGTGTTCAAAAACTTGAGTGGTTCTGATGACTTTTCATCTTGGCAAACAATCCGAAGACTCATCCGTTCCTCTAAAGACACTTTCACACGATCTGTCCGATTAGATCCACCTGTCAGGTTTTGAGGCGGACCTGATCAGACCTTGCAGCCTCCTATAGAGCGGTGTCCGCTGACGCCCGCCGCTAGGGTTGCAACGATACCACTTTTTTAAGACCGAATACAAGTACCGATACTTTTTTCCACGTACTCGCCAAGACCAATTACTGATACTTTTTGGTAATGTCAAGTGACGGTTTTCAAAGCACAATACAGACGAACGATATCTTTTTTTATAATTATGAAGACTGAAGGGAACTGATTTGCAGCAATGACAGCTGGCACTGACTGATGGGCACTGATTTGCGGCAATGATGGCTGGCACTGATGAGCACTGATATGTGGCACTTACTGATGGGCACTTATATGCGGCACTGATGGCTGGCACTGACTGATGGGCACTGATTTGCGGCAATGATGGCTGGCACTGATATGTGGCACTTACTGATGGGCACTGATATGCGGCACTGATGGCTGGCACTGACTGATGGGCACTGATTTGCGGCAATGATGGGTGGCACTTATGGGCACTGATATGTGGCACTGACTGATGGGCACTGATTTACAGCACTGATTGGTGGCACGTATGGGCACTAATAGGTGGCACTTATGGGCAATGATATGTGGCACTGACTGATGGGCACTGATTTACAGCACTGATTGGTGGCACGTATGGGCACTAATAGGTGGCACTTATGGGCAATGATAGGTCAAACTGATTGGCAGGCAGTGGCGCTGAAATGCAGCACTGATAATTGCTGGCAGCCTGGTATGATAAAATTAAATCGATAAAGAGTAGAGTATACAAGAGCCCATCTTTATACACCCTGCACTCGACCCCAGTAATGGCCCGTACACACGATCCGAATATCGTACGACAGATCGTATGACCGTTTTCGCTTAATAATCGCAAGTAGAAATAGAATAGGTTAAGTCACGAAAATTCTTGTACGACTGAAAAAAAAAAAAAAAATCAGAAGTGATGTCATGTGTTGTAATGTATTTGTATTGTATTTTTCGGACAACAAGTATACTGACTAAACGAAAATCGTACGATGTGGAATCGTACAAGGAAAATTTTCGCGCATGCCCGATCGAATGATATCGGATGAACGGTCGCGATCGGCTGTCGAAAGTAGTGTACACACGATCCGAATATCATACGATTCTTCCTCGGACGACAGTTTTCGTGCGATATTCGGAACGTGTGTACGGACCATAAGCCTAGTCAGAATGCAGTAGCGGACATCTTGTTACACCCAGCCCAAATAGTTAGTAGAGGTGCATGATTAATCGTCAAGAATCGTTATCGTGATTTTTTTCCCCCGTTGCGATCTTGACAAAAGTGTTTCACGATTCTGTCTATGCAAAGAATTCTCTCTGCTCTTCTGAAGCCACAGCCATCAAAAGAAAGGAAGAAAAAAAAAAAAATGGGCAGTCTGCCAAGAATCACAACATTCTTTATCAGTGAAACTTAAGTATAAACATTGTTACAATTTGTCAATGGAATAGACTTTGGTGTGTAAAAGAAGAAAGTTTAACCACTTAAACACTAAACCTTTTTCTGACATTTGTTGGTTTCAAGTTAAAATCTTTTTTTTTTTTTTTTGCTAGAAAATTACTTAGAATCCCCGAACGTTATATATATTTTTTTAGTAGAGACACTAGAGAAAAAAATGGTGGTTGTTGCAATATCACATTGTTTTTGTGCAGTGGTCTTTCAAATGCAATTTTTTTGGAAAAAATTACTTTAATGAATTAAAAAAAAAAAACTAACCAGTAAAGTTGGTGTAGCAGGTAGCACTTTCGCCTAGCAGTAAGAAGGGTCGCTGGTCGAATCCCAACCATGACGCTACCTGCATGGAGTTTGCATGTTCTCCCTGTGCCTGTGTGGGTTTCCTCCGGATACTCCGGTTTCCTCCCACACTCCAAAGACATGATGGTAGATTAATTTGATCCTGTCTAAATTGTCTCTAGTATGTATGAATGCGAGTTAGGGACCTTAGATTGTAAGCTCCTTGAGGGTAGGGACTGATGTGAATGTACAATGTATATGTAAAGCACTGCGTAAATTGACGGCGCTATATAAGTAACTGAAATAAAATTGGCGCAATTTTTTTTGTATAATGTGAAAGACTTTACGTTGCAAGAAACGTGATCTTTTTATTCTAAGCAAAAAAAAATTGTGATTCTCATTTTGGCCAGAATCGTGCAGCTCTGTTAGTGAACTATATGGGCTGGGTGTAACAAGATGTCCGCTGCCGCCTTGTGACTGCAGGCTTACTGAGGCCGAGTGCAGGGTGTGCGAAGATCGAGCGCCGCGGTTTACAGTCTCTGACGGAGACTCGGGCCGTCACTTCTGTTATCGATTCTGATGGGCGGCACATGCGGCTGCGACCCACATCCCTGCCCCCATAAGCTTCCCTTCCGCTGCAAGGACTCGCTCTCACTGTGCCAGGACTCGAGCTCCGTTCCACCTTCTCCACCCTCTGACTTCCAGGAGACTCGGCATGTAAAAGGTATCGGGTGAAGCATTGGGAACATTTGCCCGAGTACAAGTACTTGGGCAAATTCTCAGTATCGGCACCGATACTCAGGGCCGATCCTAGGGTCACAGACGCCTGGGTGCAGAAATATTTCTGGCGCCCCCACGTGGGCGTGGTCATCTTACCAACTCCTCCCCTTTACAAATGTTTCTATGGCAACGACTCAAACACAGAGATGTTCCCCTAAGAACTCTTCGTTACCCTAGGATCCTCCCATGATCTTTTAACAATAAAGAAAATACAGGAAGAGCGTATACTAATGAGACCTGGAGGGGAGTCTCTCTGATGCAGACAGAGCGGGCTTCTGTTAGAGAATCTGTTAGAAAGAGTCCCCAGACATAGTACAGGAGATGATCAGAGACTGCAGACATAGTACAGGAGATGGTCAGAGACTGCAGACGTAGTACAGGAGATGATCAGAGACTGCAGACATAGTACAGGAGATGATCAGAGACTGCAGACATAGTACAGGAGATGGTCAGAGACTGCAGACATAGTACAGGAGATGATCAGAGACTGCAGACATAGTACAGGAGATGATCAGAGACTGCAGACATAGTACAGGAGATGGTCAGAGACTGCAGACATAGTACAGGAGATGATCAGAGACTGCAGACATAGTACAAGAGATGGTCAGAGACTGCAGACATGGTACAGGAGATGATCAGAGACTGCAGACATAGTACAGGAGATGGTCAGAGACTGCAGACATAGTACAGGAGATGATCAGAGACTGCAGACATAGTACAGGAGATGATCAGAGACTGCAGACATAGTACAGGAGATGATCAGAGACTGCAGACATAGTACAGGAGATGGTCAGAGACTGCAGACATGGTACAGGAGATGATCAGAGACTGCAGACATAGTACAGGAGATGGTCAGAGACTGCAGACATAGTACAGGAGATGATCAGAGACTGGGGACATGATACAGGAGATGATCAGAGACTGCAGACATGGTACAGGAGATGATCAGAGACTGCAGACATAATACAACAGATGGTCAGAGACTGCAGACATGGTACAAGAGATGATTAGAGACTACAGACATAGTACAGGAGATGGTCAGAGACTGCAGACATAATACAAGAGATGATCAGAGACTGCAGACATAGTACAGGAGATGATCAGAGACTGCAGACATAGTACAGGAGATGGTCAGAGACTGCAGACATGGTACAGGAGCTGGTCAGAGACTACAGACATAGTATAGGAGATGGTCAGAGACTGCAGACATACTACAGGAGATGGTCCGAGACTGCAGACTAAGGATGAGCTCCGGCGTGTTCGCAAGCTGCACTTGCAGAGCCCACCATGAAGTCGGCACTGCACAGCGCTAATCGCAGGCACATTTGACACATTTCCCGATCTCTGCAGCTGCACATTGGGAAATGTCTCACTGCCTGTGATTAGCGCTGTGCAGTGCCGACTTCCTGGCAGGCTCGGCACGTGCAGCTTGCGAACACGCTGGAGCTCATCCTTACTGCAGACATAGTACAGGAGATGGTCCATTAGACCCCTTTCACACTGGAGGCGTTTTTCAGGCGCTTCAGTGTTAAAAATAGCACCTGGAAAAAGCCCTATCTACAATCCCAGTGTGAGAGCCCGAATGCTTTCACACTGGAGCAGAGCACTGGCACGACGTCCAAAAAATTCCTGCAAGTAGCTTCTTTGAGTCGCTTTAGGAGCGGTGTATACACCGCTCCTAAAGCTCCTAAAGCGCCCTTGCCCATTGAAATCAATGGGCAGTGCCTGCAAAGCGCCTCCGCAGTTGCGCCTTTGAACCCTTTAGTGGGGGTTAAATGTACCTCTAAAGCGACAGTAAAGTGCCACTAAAAGTAGCGGCGCATTACCGCCAACGCCCCCGCACTGTCAGTGTGAAAGAGCTCTTAGTACATCTCATTATACATCACATCTGTAGATGGACTACTGAGGTGCAGGAAGGGACAGGGGCTGTGTATCCTATGTAATCTATCATGCCATAAAACATCTCCTAGCAGGAGCAGCCCAGAGCACATGTAAAGGTGTGCTGGGGATACCATTCCCACACACAGCACACTGAACACTGTGATCACCTCGGTTCTCTCTCCTTGCAGCCCCAGATAGAGATGGGAAGGGGAGGCATTCCAACTGGAGTTGGTGGAGACAGTGCGGGATCCCAGTGTGAGGAATTCATTCCCACACATCAGCACTCAGCAGCCACTGACTAGAACCCTCATGTCAGGAAGAAGAGCGCCCCTCTCCCCGAGCACTGCCAGGCTGGACGGGCTGCCCTACGCTCACACTAGTGTTCTGGATGGACACTCACAAGGAGAGAAGGAGGGAGGAGAGAACTCTGGCACTATGGCGCCCCCTCCTCTGCAGGCGCCCGGGTGAAAAGCACCCTGCGCACCCCGGGTAGGATCGGCCCTGGTAGGGATGGTGTTCTTAGGGTCATAATCGGCATTTTTCTTCCTCCAAACACGGTGAGTCAAGTTAATACCAAAGAGCTCAATTTTGGTCTTGTCTGACCACAGCACTTTCTCCCAATCCTAATCTGAATCATTTAGATGTTCATTGGAAAAACTTCAGATGGGCCTTTACATGTACCTTCTTGAGGAGGGGGACCTTGTGGGTGCTGCAGGATTTCAATCCACGGCTACGTATTGTGTTAACATCGGTTTGTTTGGTGACTGTGGTACCAACTGCCTTGAAATCATGCACAAACTTCTCCCGTGTAGTTCTCGGCGGATCCCTCACTTTTCTCATGATCATCCTCACCCCATGAGGCAAAACCTTGCATGGAGCTTCAGACTGAGCAATTGATGGTTATTTTGTATTTCTTCCATTTGCGAATAATCGCTTCAAGAGTTGTCACCAAGCTTCTTGCTGATGGTCTTGTAGCCCATTCCAGCCTTGTGCAGGTCTACAATCTTATTCCTGACGTCCTTTGACAGCTCTTTGGTCAGGCCTGGATTTACCCCCTTTGCCGCCCCAAGGCCGGGTCCTTCAATGCTGCCCCCCCCCCACACACACACACACACACACACCACACCATCATTCTCGTCCTTTATCGATGACTGCTACAATAGATCAATTAAAAACATACACCCATCTATCATCTCTATATACATCCCTCTATCATCTCTATATACACCCATCTATCATCTCTATATATACAGGTATACAGGCAGGCCAGGATGGTATACAGGTAGGCTAGAACGGTATACAGGCAGGCTAGGACGGTATACAGGCAGGCCAGGGCGGTATACAGGCAGGCTAGGACGGTATACAGGCAGGCCAGGGCGGTATACAGGCAGGCCAGGACGGTATACAGGCAGGCCAGGACGGTATACAGGCAGGCCAGGACGGTATACAGGCAGGCCAGGATGGTATACAGGCAGGCCAGGACGGTATACAGGCAGGCTAGGATGGTATACAGGCAGCCCAGGACAATATACAGGCAGGCTAGGACGGTATACAGGCAGGCCAGGACAATATACAGGCAGGCTAGGACGGTATACAGGCAGGCTAGGACAATATACAGGCAGGCTAGGATAGTATACAGGCAGGGTAGGACGATATACAGGCAGGCTAGAACAGTATACAGGCAGGCTAGGACGATATACAGGCAGGCTAGGACGATATACAGGCAGGCTAGGACAATATACAGGCAGGCTAGGACGGTATACAGGCAGGTTAGGACAATATACAGGCAGGCTAGGACGGTATACAGGCAGGCTAGGACGGTATACAGGCAGGCTAGGACGATATACAGGCAGGCTAGGACGGTATACAGGCAGGCTAGGACGGTATACAGGCAGGCTTGGACGGTATACAGGCAGGCTAGGACAGTATACAGGCAGGCTAGGACGATATACAGGCAGGCTAGGACAGTATACAGGCAGGCCAGGACGGTATACAGGCAGGCTAGAACAGTATACAGGCAGGCTAGGACGATATACAGGCAGGCCAGGACGGTATACAGGCAGGCCAGGACGGTATACAGGCAGGCTAGAACAGTATACAGGCAGGCTAGGACGATATACAGGAAGGCTAGAACGGTATACAGGCAGGCTATGACGATATACAGGCAGGCTAGAACGGTATACAGGCAGGCTAGGACGATATACAGGCAGGCTAGGACGATATACAGGCAGGCTAGGACAGTATACAGGCAGGCTAGGACGGTATACAGGCAGGCTAGAATGGTATACAGGCAGGCTAGGACGATATACAGGCAGGCTAGGACGATATACAGACAGGCTAGAACAGTATACAGGCAGGCTAGGACAGTATACAGGCAGGGTAGGACGATATACAGGCAGGCTAGAACAGTATACAGGCAGGCTAGGACAATATACAGGCAGGCTAGGACGGTATACAGGCAGGCTAGGACGGTATACAGGCAGGTTAGGACGATATACAGGCAGGCTAGGACGGTATACAGGCAGGCTAGAACAGTATACAGGCAGAATAGAACGATATACAGGCAGGCTAGGACGGTATACAGGCAGGCTAGGACGGTATACAGGCAGGCTAGGACGGTATACAGGCAGGCTAGAACGGTATACAGGCAGGCTAGGATGATATACAGGCAGGCTAGGACGGTATACAGGCAGGCTAGAACAGTATACAGGCAGGCTAGGACGATATACAGGCAGGCTAGGACGGTATACAGGCAGGCTAGAACAGTATACAGGCAGGCTAGGACGATATACAGGCAGGCCAGGACGGTATACAGGCAAGCTAGGACGGTATACAGGCAGGCTAGAACAGTATACAGGCAGGCTAGGACAGTATACAGGCAGGCCAGGACGGTATACAGGCAGGCTAGGACAGTATACAGGCAGGGCAGGTCGATATACAGGCAGGCTAGAACAGTATACAGGCAGGCTAGGACGGTATACAGGCAGGCTAGAACGGTATACAGGCACGCTAGGACGATATACAGGCAGGCTAGGACGGTATACAGGCAGGCTAGGACGGTATACAGGCAGGCTAGGATGGTATACAGGCAGGCTAGGACGGTATATAGGCAGGCTAGAACGGTATACAGGCAGGCTAGGACGGTATACAGGCAGGCTAGGACGGTATACAGGCAGGCTAGGACGGTATACAGGCAGGCTAGGACGATATATAGACAGGCTAGGAGGGTATATAGACAGGTTAGAACAGTATACAGGCAGGCTAGAACGGTATACAGGCAGGCTAGAACAGTATACAGGCAGGCTAGGACGATATACAGGCAGGCCAGGACGGTATACAGGCAAGCTAGGACAGTATACAGGCAGGCTAGAACAGTATACAGGCAGGCTAGGACGATATACAGGCAAGCTAGGACAGTATACAGGCAGGCTAGAACAGTATACAGGCAGGCAAGGACGATATACAGGCAGGCTAGGACGGTATACAGGCAGGCTAGGACGGTATACAGGCAGGCTAGGACGGTATACAGGCAGGCCAGGGCGGTATACAGGCAGGCTAGGACGATATACAGGCAGGCTAGAACGGTATACAGGCAGGCTAGGACAATATACAGGCAGGCTAGGACGGTATACAGGCAGGCTAAGACGGTATACAGACAGGCTAGAATGGTATACAGGCAGGCTAGGATGATATACATGCAGGCTAGAACAGTATACAGGCAGGCTAGGACAATATACAGGCAGGCTATGACGGTATACAGGCAGGCTAGGACAGTATACAGGCAGGCTAGGACGGTATACAGAATCCCAAAACTATACCTCTCACACGTGTACAGATAGAGATAGCCGCGCTATCTCTATCTGTACACGTGTGAGAGGTATAGTTTTGGGATTCTGATCAGTTTATGAATTTATTTATGTGGCAGCTTTTTTTCACTGTACACTGTGTATGTACACATATTTTGTATTCATTTACACATCTTTTATATAGCTTTGCACTTTTCTTTGGCGCAGTGGAGTAAGAGAGATTCAGGGGCGGTTTATTTGTATATCTCTTGCTACAAACCATAGGACGATATACAGGCAGGCTAGGACGATATACAGGCAGGCTAGGATGGTATACAGGCAGGCTAGGACGATATACAGGCAGGCTAGGACGGTATACAGGCAGGCTAGGACGGTATACAGGCAAGCTAGGACAGTATACAGGCAGGCTAGAACAGTATACAGGCAGGCTAGGATGGTATACAGGCAGGCTAGGATGGTATACAGGCAGGCAAGAACGGTATACAGGCAGGCAAGAACGGTATACAGGCAGGCTAGGATGATATACAGGCAAGCTAGGACAGTATACAGGCAGGCTAGAACAGTATACAGGCAGGCTAGGACGGTATACAGGCAGGCTAGGACGGTATACAGGCAGGCCAGGACGGTATACAGGCAGGCCAGGACGGTATACAGGCAAGCTAGGACAGTATACAGGCAGGCTAGAACAGTATACAGGCAGGCTAGGACGATATACAGGCAGGCTAGGACGGTATACATGCAGGCTAGGACGGTATACAGGCAGGCTAGGACGGTATACAGGCAGGCTAGGACGATATACAGGCAGGCTAGAACGGTATACAGGCAGGCTAGGACAATATACAGGCAGGCTAGGACGGTATACAGGCAGGCTAGGACGGTATACAGGCAGGCTAGAACGGTATACAGGCAGGCTAAGACAATATACAGGCAGGCTAGGACGGTATACAGGCAGGCTAAGACGGTATACAGACAGGCTAGAATGGTATACAGGCAGGCTAGGATGATATACATGCAGGCTAGAACAGTATACAGGCAGGCTAGGACAATATACAGGCAGGCTATGACGGTATACAGGCAGGCTAGGACAGTATACAGGCAGGCTAGGACGGTATACAGAATCCCAAAACTATACCTCTCACACGTGTACAGATAGAGATAGCCGCGCTATCTCTATCTGTACACGTGTGAGAGGTATAGTTTTGGGATTCTGATCAGTTTATGTATTTATTTATGTGGCAGCTTTTTTTCACTGTACACTGTGTATGTACACATATTTTGTATTCATTTACACATCTTTTATATAGCTTTGCACTTTTCTTTGGCGCAGTGGAGTAAGAGAGATTCAGGGGCGGTTTATTTGTATATCTCTTGCTACAAACCATAGGACGATATACAGGCAGGCTAGGACGATATACAGGCAGGCTAGGACGGTATACAGGCAGGCTAGGACGATATACAGGCAGGCTAGGACGGTATACAGGCAGGCTAGGACGGTATACAGGCAGGCTAGGACGGTATACAGGCAGGCTAGAACGGTATACAGGCAGGCTAGGATGGTATACAGGCAGGCAAGAACGGTATACAGGCAGGCAAGAACGGTATGCAGGCAGGCTAGGACGATATACAGGCAAGCTAGGACAGTATACAGGCAGGCTAGAACGGTATACAGGCAGGCTAGGACGGTATACAGGCAGGCTAGGACGGTATACAGGCAGGCTAGGACGGTATACAGGCAGGCTAGGACGGTATACAGGCAGGCCAGGACGGTATACAGGCAAGCTAGGACAGTATACAGGCAGGCTAGAACAGTATACAGGCAGGCTAGGACTATATACAGGCAGGCCAGGACGGTATACAGGCAGGCTAGGACGATATACAGGCAGGCTAGGACGGTATACATACAGGCTAGGACGATATACAGGCAGGCTAGGACGGTATACAGGCAGGCTAGGACGGTATACAGGCAGGCTAGAACGGTATACAGGCAGGCTAGGACGGTATACAGGCAAGCTAGGACGGTATACAGGCAGGCTAGGACGGTATACAGGCAGGCTAGGACGGTATATAGACAGGCTAGGAGGGTATATAGACAGGTTAGAACAGTATACAGGCAGGCTAGAACGGTATACAGGCAGGCTAGAACAGTATACAGGCAGGCTAGGACGATATACAGGCAGGCCAGTACGGTATACAGGCAAGCTAGAACAGTATACAGGCAGGCTAGAACGGTATACAGGCAGGCTAGGACGGTATACAGGCAGACCAGGACGGTATACAGGCAGGCTAGGACGGTATACAGGCAGGCTAGGATGGTATACAGGCAGTCTAGGATGGTATACAGGCAGGCTAAGACGGTATATAGACAGGCTAGGAGGGTATATAGACAGGTTAGAACGGTATACAGGCAGGCTAGGACGGTATACAGGCAGGCTAGGACGGTATACAGGCAGGCTAGGACGGTATACAGGCAGGCTAGAACGGTATACAGGTAGGATATGACTATATACAGGCAGGCCAGGACGGTATACAGGCAAGCTAGGACAGTATACAGGCAGGCTAGGATGATATACAGGCAGGCCAGGACGGTATACATGCAAGCTAGGACGGTATACAGGCAGGCTAGGATGGTATACAGGCAGGCCAGGACGGTATACAGGCAAGCTAGGACTGTATACAGGCAGGCCAGGACGGTATACAGGCAGGCCAGGACGGTATACAGGCAGGCTAGAACGGTATACAGGCAGGCTAGGACGGTATACAGGCAGGCCAGGACGGTATACAGGCAGGCTAGAACAATATACAGGCAGGCTAGGACGGTATACAGGCAGGCTAGGACGATATACAGGCAGGCTAGGACGGTATCAGGCAGGCTAGGACGGTATACAGGCAGGCTAGGACGGTATACAGGCAGGCTAGGACGGTATACAGGCAGGCTAGGACAATATACAGGCAGGCTAGGACGGTATACAGGCAGGCTAGGACGGTATACAGGCAGGCTAGGACGGTATACAGGCAGGCTAGGCTCTAGCCTAGGGGAGCGAGAGAGAGAAGGTGATGATCATGAGGAAGAGAGGGGGAGGGAAGAAGGTGCATAGAACAAAGGGGTGGGATCAGAGAGGGGGTTATTCTGGGGGTCTCACTCATCAATTATGCTCTCCCTCTCAGGCTGGTCTCCCCCAGGGCTGTGGCAGCCATTGTTTGAAAACAGAACTCCCCTCACAGCACAGTACAGTGCATTGCATGCATGTGGCTGGAGTGTGGGCGGGCACAAATGGGAGGCAGAGTATTGGATTGGACAAGCAGTGCAATGAGGGAGGGGTTAGGAAGACAGCGGAGACAGAACACAGCCTGACTCCTGCACAAGCTGTCTTTCCACGCTCTCACTATATCACTGTGACAGGATGCCAGAGGCTGTGAAGCGCCAGAACTAGAGGGGACTAGTTATCCTTCATCTCCACTCCATACAAGTCTTGCTGCCTGGGGGGAGAAGACGCTCCTCCCACAACTGCCCACAGACTCCGCCCCCTGCTCTCCTTTCTAGTCAGAACAGCTTGTTTATCCTCATCCCCGCCCTGCTCATACAGAGCTCCCAATGATGTTAGTGCAGGAGGGCGGCCGCAAAAGCCGAGAAGTCGCCGCAGGAGCGGCGCCGCCCCTGCACCACTGCCGCCCCGAGGCCTGGCCTCGGTGGCCTTGTGGGAAATCCGGCCCTGGTCCCTCTTCGGCACTCCTGGTCCCTCCCTCCTGACGAGTTCCCCCACAGCAAGCAGCTTGCTATGGAGGCACCTGAGTTGAGCTGCAGCCCGGCCCTGCCTCCTTTCTCTCCTCATTGGCTGGCTGACTGACTTTGACAGCAGCCGGAGCCAATGGTGCCGTGCTGCTGTTTCAGCCAGGAGTCCCGGGCAGCCGAGACAATCCTACAACGCCAGTGGATAGAGAGGGGCCTCAGGTAAGTATTGGGGGGGGCTGCTGCACACAGAAGGCTTTTTCTCTTAATGCATAGAAAAAAAAGATAAAAAAAACCTTCTGACTTTACAACCACTTTAAGTGTACTCCATGAATTAACCAGACTGATATGTGTGAGATGCAGCTATTCGTATTGGGAAATGTTAATGGATCTCCTACAAGTTAAGGTTGGTGATTCCAAACCCTTATGTAAGGGGAAGCGTGTTGGCCCCCAAAATGCGTTGAATGCTTTAAGTGACTTGAACTCTTTCATCATTCGTACAAGCGGAACGGGTAGAGATCAGTTTTCAGAGGGCACTAGAAAGTTTTTTTTTACCAACATCCCTAAAAGTAATAGAACAAAAGTGTGTAGAATATGGGACTTTAGAGGTACACCCAATGTATGAAAAACACTTTTAAATAAAATTATATAAATATTTATTGAAATCAAATTTAAAAAGACAATGAAAAGTGAAAACAGTTTACAGTCAGAGGTAAACATCCATTACCAAATATTGACAAATGAAGGAGAGAACTGTAATCACATAGATCTAAACGTAGCCACGTCCACAAATTTCAACATGTTTCGCCAGGAAGGCTTCATCAGGAAAATGGACGAGGATATTTGATTATTCAATAACAATACACATGATATGATCAACCTTGGATGTATGAAAAAGAAAGAAAAAATAAATAATTAAACAGGAAAAATATTTGAAATGACACATAGCATTTGTATTTATACATGTTAGTAGCTCTATAGCTTGCACAACCATGACTCCATCATCCGTCAAAACAGAGGAAAAAAAAAAAAAAAAAATTTAGAAAACCCACAGCAAAACCAGCACCAATCCCAACCCTATACCAACCTTTCGCCCACCACCTCCAAAGTCCCCAAACTACCACAAACACCACCCCTACGTCCTTTTTTTTTTTTTTGTTCTCTCTGTTTTGAAGGATGATGGAGTCATGGTTGTGCAAGCTATAGAGCTACTAACATGTATAAATACAAATGCTATGTGTCATTTCAAATATTTTTCCTATTTAATGATTTATTTTTTGTTTATTTCTTATACATCCAAGGTTGATCATATCATGTGTATTGTTATTGAATAATCAAATATCCTTGTCCATTTTCCTGATGAAGCATTCCTGGCGAAACATGTTGAAATTTGTGGACGTGGCTACGTTTAGATCTATGTGATTACAGTTCTCTCCTTCATTTGTCAATATTTGGTAATGGATGTTTACCTCCGACTGTGATTGTAAACTGTTTTCACTTTTCATTGTCTTTTTAAATTTGTTTTCAATAAATATTTCTATAATTTTATTTAATAGTGTTTTTCATACATTGGGTGTATCTCTAAAGTCCCATATTCTACACACTTTTGTTCTTTCATCATTCGATTTGGTGCTTTGGTTGTGTTTTTGAGTCACCCTATGCTACCCACTGAAGGGGATCCTTGCTGCACGTGAGCAGCTTTACCAGAGCCGTTGAGTTCATTGAATGATTGTTTTGTCTGTTCTATAAAAACAGGTATTAAAGGTCCAGAAGCTCTTGGATTTGTCTTTTTTGGAGTTTTATCTGTCTTTGACATCCTTCCGTTTTCTCTACAGAGAAGTCTGGCTGCAAAACACAGACTGGCGGGTTGGAGACCGCTGGGAGCGAAGCGAGATGAGAATTGTTGACACACAGCTGGGACTATAAGGGTAAGGGCTGTAGCTTGATTTGAATATTGATGCAGGTTAACATTTTTAAACTTTTTTTTTTTCTATGTATAGTTTGTAATTCTATGTACATGGAGACAGCCCCTAGTTCTCCTTCCGGCTGTGTAGTTCTCTCTTTACCGCTCATTTTTACAATGCAAATCTATTAAGTCTTCTCAATCACTGAAAATAAAGGACTCTCTGGGGGTTATTTACTAAGGCCCCTTACACACAAGTGGACCGATCTGGTTCGCCTGTCCGTTTTTTTAGGCGGACCCAATTGGACCGCCCATTGTTTTCTATGGGGTGGCAGATGTCAGTGGGTCAGTGGACATGTGTCCGAGGTCACCCGCCTCCATCCGGTCCATAAAAACAGATGGATGGGGATACATTTGACATCCAGCCGGCGGATCGGATTGGATGACAATCGAATGGAAACGGACATGCAGTCCGTTTCCATCTAACGCCCCATAGAGAACAGCGTGCTGTGTCCATGCCCGCTCTGCATAGCGGACACAGACCTGTCATCCGCCTACTCAGTGGAGAGATACCTCGCTGAGCAGGCAGATTCGCCCCGTGTGAAAGGGACCTAAAATTTAAAAAAATTCCCACAGGGAGAGTAAGAGCCCCTCATAATGGCCACAGTAGGTGTGCAGACCAGTGAACCCAACCGTCTGTAGCTCACCACCATATTCTCTGGGAGATATAAAACTGCCAGGTGTTTAACCGCTTGCTGACGGCCGGGCGTTGCGGCTCCAGTTCGGGGAGGACGTCAAATGACGGCTTCCCAGAACGACCGCTCTCGCGGGGGAATGCAGCGCGGCGGCGGCTCTTTAACCATGTGATCGGCTGTGTCCAATCACAGCCAGTCACACGTAAACACATGTGACTGGCTGTGATTGGACACATGTAAACACAGATGCCGGTAATCGGCGTTCCTCGCCTCACACTGACAGAGTGTGAGGAGAGGAGAGCAGATCAGTGGCATCTCCTCACAGGGGGACATCTAGGTATATAATCAGGGCACTGATGATCAGTGCCCTGATTACAATTAAGTGCCAGCAATCAGTGCCCACAAGTGCCAGTAATCAGTGGCCTTTAGTGATGCCAGTCAGTGCTGGCTATCACTGCTGCCCATCAATGCCCACCAGTGCCACCTATCTGTGCCCATCAGTGCCCATAAGTGCCGCCTCATCATTGCCCATAAGTACCGCCTCATCAGTGCCCCCTCATCAGTGCCCATCAGTGAAGGGGTAAAATTACTTTTTTACAAAATTTACTGATACAAACTAAAACTTTTTCTTTCAAAATTTTCAGCTTTGTTTTTTCTTTTTTTTTTTTTAGGAAAAAATAAAAAAACCCAGAAGTGATTAAATATCACCAAAAGAAAACTCTGTGAAGAAAATGATAAAAATGTTACAGTGTAGCATGACCGCGCAATTGTCATTCAAAGTGTGACAGCGCTGAAAGCTGAAAATTGGCCTGGGCAGGAAAGGGGGTGTAAGTGCCCAGTATTGAGGTGGTTAAACTCTTCATCATCTGTCAAAAACTGAAACCTCAGTTTTTGGTGGACTGATCCTCTTGTGATAGTCAAAATATAGAAAAACAGAA
This sequence comes from Aquarana catesbeiana, assembly GCF_042186555.1. Classification (NCBI taxonomy): domain Eukaryota; kingdom Metazoa; phylum Chordata; class Amphibia; order Anura; family Ranidae; genus Aquarana; species Aquarana catesbeiana. The sequence continues at coordinate 391,453,750 of NC_133329.1, forward strand.
GAGACCCAAATAGTCCATTTGAGTCTGTTTATTTTATTTTTTTGAGGATAGACTATGTTTATGCCAAGGATGTTTAACCCCCTCCCATTGAATCATAAATGCACCCTCATGGAAGGTCTTTATCCGTGGGGCCACATATATGCACTGCTATGTTTTCTCCTGAGAGCGTGCTGCACAGTTCACTCCCAGCGCAGAGAATGAGCTGTCAAACATTTCTGGGGGAGATTTACTAAAACTGGAGCACCCAGAATTTAGTGCATCTGTGCATGGTAGCCAATCAGCTTCTAAGCTTGTTTAATTAAGCTTTGGCAGTAAAACCTGGAAGCTGATTGGTTGCTATGCAGAGATGCACCAGATTTTGCACTCTCCAGTTTTAGTAAATAACCCCTTCTGGGTGTCCTACTCATGGTCAGGAACTGGGAGGACCGTTCCTGATCACTGTGATTGGCTACCATCGTGATCAGTCACTGTATAATCCGCCCAGTGTGTTTATATGTGTTATGTGTTAGCATTCAGTGTATACTACCATATTCACCTACAGGTGGGACGATTTTTTTTTTAAACAGAATTTACTACCACTTTACTACTGCTTAGTGAGCACAGAAATGTGTGTCTGTCAGAAATATTTATCTGCAGTTTAAACAGGACTTTTGGGCTGTCATATTATTAAAGTGGTGTTCCGCCGAAAAAAAAAATATTACAAATACTGCAGTTGCTGACTTTTAATATATGGACACTTACGTGTCCAGGGCGCCCGTGATGTCAGCAGCCGAAGCCAATCTGTCCGTCGGCTCTCGGATGCTGCCGCCGCCATCCTTGCGGCTTCACTTCCTGGTTCCCTACTGCACATGCGCGAGTCGCGCTGCACATCCTCACTGGTCCCTGCTGGCTTCTTGGACCTGTGTGTCTCCCAGAAGACAGCGGGGGGGGCGCAGAGTAAGCGCCGGACGTGGCGTAGGTCACTGCGACCACCGCGGTGATCTATGCCTGGAAGTGAGAGCAAATACCTGTATTAGACAGGTATCTGCTCCCTCCTCGCCCCTGAAAGGTGCCAAATGTGACACCGGAGGGGAGGAGCATTCCAAAAAGTGGAAGTTCCGTTTTTGGGTGGAACTCCACTTTAACAGATTAGCTGAGTTTCATGATTCCCTTTACCACTGCACTTATCTGAGATAGAATTCAGTTTTATAATGCTTTTATGGTATCACACTGGGCTATACATTCTAGCTTCCAGCATGCACATAGTGTTATTATGGTAACACTCTATTGTTCTGGTCACAGTATGTAAATAAAAAATGTAAAAAACATTGTAATTTTTTTTTTTTTAATTATTATTATTTTTTTTTTAATTGAGAAAAAAATATATAAGCTGCTGTTTAAAGATGCGTTCACACCATGTGCGGGAGGACTGAGTTAGACGGATATTCCAGCGCAGTCCCACCGCAAAATGCCATGCACTTGCATGCACTACTTTTTTTTTTATTTCTTTTTTTATTTATTATTGCTTTTTTTTAAACTATTATTGTTTATATAAACCTTGTTTTGTTTTTGTTTTTTTTTATTTGTAGGTTCTAAGAAGAAGTGGCTAAATGAGTGCAAAACTCATTTATATGCAGGCTGAGACACCAACTGTTTTTTGTTGTGTATAAATAAAGTTTTCATTTATAGAATATGGTGTCTCTTTTTTTGGTATCTGGTGCCAGTAAAACCCATTGGTTGCGTTTTTGGTTCTTTCAATGTAGGAGGTGGACTGGCACTGGGCATTCTTCCAGGTGGCAGTATACAGGACCCTGTGATTTAAGCGCAGTGGCTCCACTCTTTGCCTATAGGGTTGGACATAAGTAGAATTACAAAGATGTGTTGTGAAGTGTTGTGAAGAACTGGTGGAGGATGATCAGTGTTCACTCCAATCTCCCTCATTGCGGGGACAGGAGTCACTGGCAGGGTGTAGGATTTTATCCTTCTGTTTTTGGGGCCTGGTGAAGTAGTATGACCTTCAGCCACAAGATGGTGCTAACACACAGGAACTTTAAAGGATACAGACATGGTCAGTATTATGTCAATGTCATGTTTAAATCAATACAAATTCATATCTACCTGTTTCATCAGGTTATAAATATTTATGCTACACAATAAATACATGTTTTTCTACATTGACTCCTTTTTGGATAGGTCATATCACTAACCTCATTTAAAGTACCAAATTCCCCCCCCCCCCTTTTTTTCCTACTGATTCTTTATACTCCGCGCTATTTGTGCAAATGTTTATCAAAACGATATATTCTCAAAAAAATACACTAAAACCATTATCCGCAGATAAAAACACAACAAATTTGACAAACTTCCTGCTAAATCCCTACTAAATATAAAATCTTAAAAAGCTTAACCTGTATGGAGTTAATAAATTACAAAAAACTGTAATTTTTTACATTGCGCCTTTTTTGCAAAATGGTGAAAATCAAACGTACGCAAAAATGTAAATATCCAAATTTCTCAAAAAATCTGAAGGTTTTCATTTTTCCATTACAGCTTTCAGAATTTGTGAAAGACCCCCAAAGCTATATATTTTCGGAAAGTGTAAGACCTCTAGAATAAAAAGAAGGTGCTACTGATTTTTTTTTTTTTAGGCCCCGTGCAAGTGTTTATCAAAACAATATTGTCGCTACAAATACACTAAAACCATTATTAGCAGATAAAAACACACAATTGTACAAAATTCCTGCTAAATATAAAAGCTTATCCTCTGTTGAGTTAATAAATAATAAATATTTGTACATTTTAAATTGCAACTTTTTGCGAAATGGCGAAAATCCAAAAGGTACGCAAAAATGTCTCTAAAATTTTGCATGTTTTCATTTATCACTTACAGCTTTCGGATTTTGAAAAAGACCCCCCCCCCCCATACCATACATTTTCTGAAAGCACATGACCTGTAAAATAAAAAGAAGGTGCTACTGATTTTTTTTAGCCCCACAATACTTGCGCAAATGTATATCAGATCGCTATTTTCACTGAAAAAAAAAAAACGCTAAAAAAAAAAAAATCCTTATTTGCACATAAAACCACAACATAACTTACTATTTTGTTTCTGATAAATTCCTACTAAGGCCTCACTCAATGGGGTGTTTTACATCGTACGTCCATAGAGGGATGTGTTTGCCCGCAAGCTCACAGAACACCTGTGCATTCCTGTGCAGCCGCTGTGTTCCAATTGGCATCAATAAGATTGCCTGCATGGGATACATGGAACACTCTTGCATCTCTGTGCAGCTAAATATACATACCTCCCAACATTTTGAGATGGGAATGAGGGACACCTACTAACAAACGTATGTAGGCATAGGACACGCCCCCTGCCACACCCCCTTAAAGCAGAATTAACCAAAAAAAAGGTTAATGAAATCCACAAGGGCTTTTTTTTTTACCACTACTATTCCTTTATATATGCTTTTCAAATTGACAAATGCAGCAATTTAGAATTTGGATGAAAGGTTTAGCGCTGGGAAACACTTTTTGAAAAGCTAAAAAGTGCATTTTATATACAACTATATAGATCAGACCAAAATGAGGGACAAATGAGGGGGAAAGAGGGACAGAGGGACATTGCTCCAAATCAGGGACAGTCCCTCGAAATCAGGGACAGTTGGGAGCTATGAATATGGCCTTGCTGTAGTTTAACCCGCGCAAACAAGGCCTTTGGTCTTGTTTAGACTTGAGGTTGGGGGGGCTGCAAAAAATGTGTGGTTAAGCTCCTAAAGAGGAGCTCCAGTCTCCCCCCCCAAAAAAATGTATACAAATACTGTAGCTGCTGACATTTAATTACGGACACTTACCTGTCCAAGGAGCCAGTAATGTCAGCACCCAAGCTGATTCTCTAACCGGCTTTGGGTGTAGGTACCGGCATCTTGACTAAAGGGAACCGCGCAGTGAAGCCTTTCGGCTTCACAGCCGGTTTCCTTCTGCGCATGAGCGAGTCGAGCTGCGCTTTGTGAGTGTTCCCACATTATTCTGTGTGTCTCAGAAGGCTGCAGGGGGGAAGGAGGAGGGGCCAAACAGCTTTGTAGATTTTTAGATTAAGAAAATAAAAAAACATTGATCTAATGTTTAAAAAAAAAAAATGGCCTTGTTTACATCGGCCGTGAATCGTAAGTTCATGATGTCGCTCTGGTCCTCCTAGGCCATAGAGATGAACGGAGGACACCTTTTCTCTGTTCATCTCTGTGGCCAGACACTGGCAGCGCCGGATCAGTTCTCGGCCTTCACGATCAGCCAGGTAAGCCCAGAGAACCACCGGAAAGCCTCCCGGGGGTTATGGCATCTCACTGCAGCTGCCTCCAAACATCAAGACATTCCATACTGCACATGCCTTGTGCAATTAGCGCCATACCTATCTCACTCCTCTACACATACCCGTGTTGATCCAAGTGGGACTTCATCTCCGAGCCCCTCATACAAATACTTTCATGGCCAAAGTAAATATAAATCCCAGTTATCACTGCACCGTGCTTGATTGCACCTTCAGGTTCACTCGGCTGCACTCCTTTTCTCCTTTGATGGCTGCACCTTTTACCATTTCCACATTTTTGATGTTCCTATTTTCACCTTCAACCTTTTTATCCACAACCCTTAATCAATTTTTATCTGGTTCTTTTCTTGGTACAGGGACCCTCACAGTTTTCACTCTTCCTCTTTTTTTCTCCCTCTTTGTCCATTATCCCCTTTTTTTACTCATCTCCACTCTTTTCCCTCTGTGTCTGTTTTTTTTCATCTTTTTCATCTCTCTTTTTCCTACATTTCACCGTTTATTTTTATTTTTTCTTTCTTTCCTTTTTTTTTTCCTTTCATTTTTTGTCCACTATGATTCTTGCTCTCCAAGTTATAAAAACGCTGCGCTATCAAATTGATAAATATATAATTTTGTGCTAAATTGTTAATAAAGTGATACTGTGCTTACTATGAGTAAAAAACTCAAAGTAACTCAAACTCAAGTAAAACATCCAAAATATGAAATATGTTAATGTACATTAATGTGCAATAAACTTCAATAAATAAATAAATTGATAAAAGTGCTCCAATAAGCCTGTGCAATACAAAAAATAAATATTCCAAAAAGCTTGTGTGATATTCATACACTATTAGATAAATCATTCAAAAAAATCATCCATGCAATTCAGTGTTGCATCTATGCAATTCAGTGCTGTGTTGCTTTGTGCGATGATCAAATTAACAGTCCATACACATTCCAAAATCCATTCATGTGTTTCAGTGAACACAAACTAAAGTGCTGTGTGCTCATATATTGCTCGCCCCCAGGTGATAGCCCCTCACCTTAGGGCGTGTGACCTTGCAATTAAGCTTGGTCAAAATGTGCCTTAGAACCTCTATGGGTTCGGTGTTATATGCAGGGTCCTGGATAGATTACACTGGTGCCTCTGTTCCTCACAGCAGTCCCGTTTATACCTCGGTATATCAATACAAAAAGAACTTCATGGTGCAGTATGTACTATATTTATTTAAAATCACAAAAAAAATCCCACAATGGGTACTCACAATAGCGAGGCGCTTACAGGGCGCCACACTAAAGTAGCGGTAACGAACGGGTGACGGCGGCTGGTAATGGGGTGGCGTACTAATCGTTCCCAACAGGTTGTGTGTGTAGCGTTCCGTCCTGTCCCCTTCCCCAACGCGTTTCGATACGAAGGGGTATTTCGTATCTTCATCAGGGGGTGATTTGATGATTCTTGCTCTCCTTTACACCTGCACATTCTTCCATCATTCTGGGCATCTGCCTGATATCTTTATACCGTTTCATCCAGACGCTAGCTCCTTGGTGACTTTATACATATCCTTCCCAATCGCAGCGGGAGACCTTACCGGGTTGTTTTGTGCCTTGTATGCACCGAAGCACGGGTAAGCAGCCCTACACATTTGCTATAACCTTCTTTCTCCCTTTCCCCCCATTATATCATTTTGTAGCATTCCCCACATGTAATTTTATATTTGTATTTCATCCACAGATGTATTTCCTGATGAAGCGGTAAACCCGCGAAACTAGTTGAAATACCCTGTCATCTGTGCATTTTTTAAGCAATTTTTGTTTGTTCTTATATTTTGCATTAATAAATTTTGTAAGTTTATATATTTGCTTTGTATCACTGATGCATATCTTCTTTACATGTACCGAGATAGTCCGCCTGCTCTCTGTTACTTGGTGAGTCTGGGGTGGGGCCCATACTCCCAAACATCTATTCGCAGCTATAACCCCGGTATTATACATCAGTCTTGATGCCAGTTAGGTCGGCAAGTGGTTACTCAGGTGAACCCACATGGTTAGGTTTCAACGCACTTCACTGACAATATAGCTGCATTTCTATTGGCCACAGCAGGGCATGTGATTGGCTTACTTGCTGTGCAATAAATGCAGCTTTCACAGACATTGGCCGCATACTCTGCAGTCATACTGATGAATAGATCCAGATACTCACTGACCACTGCATGATCACAGCGACAGCCAACAAATCATGCTGAGATCTGACTGTGATTCCTTGCAGTGCATTGCAATCCCCTGCAACACTTGGCAGCTATTCAGTCCTCGGCAGCAGATACCCTGCACACTGACAAGGTCCAGCATCTTCACTGACAAGTTAGCAAGTGGCCACATGGGGGAGCTGCATGCAGCCAATAGAACTGTGTTCTGTATTAAAGAGGTTGTAAACTCTTGAAGAAAAAAAAACAAAACTTGTAAGACAAAGGCATAATGAGCTAGGATGCATTGCATCCTAGCTCATTATGAAATACTTTAGAACAAAGCCTTCAAGCGCCGGCACACCGCTGAGACGGCTGACATCTTCCCCAGAGTTTCTTCCGGGTTCATGGGTTCCTGCACTGTGAGTGGCCGGAGCCGCGATGACATCACTCCCGCACATGCGCACGGAAGACACCGCTCACGACACAGGGCTTGGAAGGAACAGCACCTGTGGCCTTACCTTCAGAGTGCATGCGCAGCGATGTTACTGGCTGCATGTAATGTAAATATCACTGTTTAGGAGATATTTACACTACCTATAGGTAAGCCCTATTATAAGCTTACCTATAGGTAAATGCTAGCGGAGGAAGTTTACTTCCTCTTTAACCACTTAAAGACCGCCCACCACATATATACTGCGGCAGGGTGGTTCTATTGCGTGAAACCACGTACCTGTACGTTTTCTGCACTAAATACTGTGAGTGCGTGCGCCCGCTGCATGGAGGGGGAGCCAATCTGAGGGTCGGGCGGACCCGAAGTCCGCTGGCCATCCGCGATCGCTTTGCACGGAGGCAGAATGGGAATCTGTAAACAAGGCAGATCCCCGTTCTGACAGGGAAGTACACAGGGATCTTCTGTTCCTAGTAATCAGTAATCCCTGTGTTCTTCCTGTCAGTCCATCCCCCACACAGTTAGAAAACACTTGCAGAGAGCACACTTAACCCTTTGATTGCCCCTGATGTTAACCCCTTCCCTGCCGTGTTTTATTTATACAGTAATCCGTGCATTTTTTTTTAGCACTGATCAGAGGGTGGTGATAAATGAGGAATACTCGGAATGGTCAGGGGTGGGTAGTGGGGTTCCCCAGGGTTCTGTGCTGGGACCAATCCTATTTAATTTGTTCATAAACGATCTGGAGGATGGAATAAACAGTTCAATCTCTGTATTTGCAGATGATACTAAGCTAAGCAGGGCAATAACTTCTCAGCAGGATGTGGAAACCTTGCAAAAAGACCTGAACAAATTAATGGGGTGGGCCACTACATGGCAAATGAGGTTCAATGTAGAAAAATGTAAAATAATGCATTTGGGTGGCAAAAATCTGAATGCAATCTATACAATGGGGGGAGAACCACTGGGGGAATCTAGGATGGAAAAGGACCTGGGGGTCCTAGTGGATGATAGGCTCAGCAATGGCATGCAATGCCAAGCTGCTGCTAACAAAGCAAACAGAATATTGGCATCAAAAAGGGGATCAACTCCAGAGATAAAATAATTCTCCCACTCTACAAGACTCTGGTCCGGCCGCATCTGGAGTATGCTGTCCAGTTCTGGGCACCAGTCCTCAGGAAGGATGTACTGGAAATGGAGCGAGTACAAAGAAGGGCAACAAAGCTAATAAAGGGTCTGGAGGATATTAGTTATGAGGAAAGGTTGTGAGCACTGAACTTATTCTCTCTGGAGAAGAGACGTTTGAGAGGGGATATGATTTCAATTTACAAATACTGTACTGGTGACCCCACAATAGGGATAAAACTTTTTCGCAGAAGAGAGTTTAACAAGACTCATGGCCACTCATTAAAATTAAAAGAAAAGAGGTTTAACCTTAAACTACATAGAGGGTTCTTTACTGTAAGAGCGGCAAGGATGTGGAATTCCCTTCCACAGGCGGTGGTCTCAGCGGGGAGCATTGATAGCTTCAAGAAACTATTAGATAAGCATGAACGACCACAACATACAGGGATATACAATGTAATATTGACATATAATCACACACATAGGTTGGACTTGATGGACTTTTGTCTTTTTTCAACCTCACCTACTATGTAACTATGTAACTATGTAGTATTGGTGTCACTGGTCCCCAAAAAGTGTCACTTAGGGTCAGATTTGTCCGCCGTATTGTCGCAGTCCTGCTAAAAATCGCTGATCGCAGCGATTACTAGTAAAAACAATAAAAAAAAATTTAAAGTCCATATATCTTTTATATAGTTTGTAGACACTATACCTTTTGCGCAAACCAATCAGTATACGCTTATTGGGATTTTTTATCAAAAATATGTAGAATACATATTCGCCTTGATGAAGAAATTAATTTTTTTACTTTTTTTTTTTTTGGATATACAGTATATTGTAGCAGAAAGTAAACTTTTTTTTGTTGATAGCGCAAAAAATAAAAACCGCAGAGGTGATCAAATACCAGCAAAAGAAAGCTCTATTTGTGGGGTATAGTGTCGCACGCCCGCGCAATTGTCAGGTAAAGTATCGCAGTGCCGTATCGCAAAAAATGGCCTGGTCATTAAGGGGGTAAAACCTTCCAGGGCTGAAGTACTTGAATCAGAAAAGGGCTGGCAACTCGGATACTCTTGAATAAAAGTCCTTTATTGGGTTACATGGGTACACGGGTACAGGCTATGCTGACGCGTTTCGGCTAAGAAGCCTTCATCAAAGCATACCAAGGGCTGAAGTGGTTAATGTTTCTGTGTTAGCACCATCTTGTGGCTGAAGGCCATACTACTTCACCAGGCCCCAAACACAGAAGGATAAAATCCTTCACCCTTGACAGTGACTCCTGTCCCCGCACTGAGGGAGATTGCACTGAACACTGATCATCCTCCACCAGTTCTTCACAACACTCACTGTACTTCTACTTATGTCCAACTTTAACCACTTCAATAGCGGCCACTTTTACCCCCTTCCTGCCCAGGCTAATTTTTAGCTTTCAGCTTTGTCACACTTTGAATGACAATTGCACGGTCATGCAACACTGTACCCAAATTACTTTTTTTTTTTTTTACACAAATGGAGCTTTCTTTTGGTGGTATTTAATCACTGCTGGGTCTTTTATTTTTTGCTAAAAAAAAAGGAAATTTAAAAAACAAATTTTTGTTATTTTTTGTCAAAAAATTTTAAAAATAGGTAATTTTTCTCTATTTTTAGACTAAGATGAGAAAGGATTTTTCAGGTGCAGAAACAGCATATTTGTAAACAAAATAATTGTTTTATAAAATTTATCAATTTTATTTATATCATAATTAAAAAAGTATACTGTTTAAAATCAATACAATTTTCTTTTGGTCATTTCATAAGTACAGTGGTTTCTGCTCGACATGTTTCACCAAAAATGTGGCTTCTTCAGGAGACTCATGAAGCATTGTACAGGGTGTTACTATAACTGAATAAGAGATATTACATTATAATTCAATACAATAAAACATTTACTCAAATATATAAACATTATTTGTGATACACAACAACAATATTTACAAAACACATATGTATAGTTTAATAAATCATAAGATAGAGGCTCTCACCATGCACGCATATGCCGACTCACCTATGAAAGAAAATATGACACCGGAGGAAAAGCCCCCAAGGGGTATCAGTGGTCACATAAGGAGCACACCCATTCAGAAAACTGAGGGGTGTGTGTATATTGTGTGTGTGTGTGTGTATATGTGATATATATATATATATATATATATATATATATATATATATATATATATATATATATATATTTTCTATCATTTCATTAAATTTGATAAAACGAACTGGAGGCTTTTTACCCTTATGGGTTCATACAACACAATTGTACAGGTGCCCATGGGTGTGCCTCTAGGATTAAAGGGACAAGGCCATACTAAATACCCACCATATCACTTTAAAAAAAACGCAATATGGCCAGTTTGAGAGCATGTATTAGCCAAGGAGAGTAGTTACAAGGGACTCGTATATGGAACACTAGAAAAATCATAAATAAAAACCATAGCAAGTGCCATAAAGTTTGACACAGTAATATGACATTAAATTGTCAACCTCAAAAAAAATACTCTCACCTTTGCCATATGCTATCTAGCATCCACTGATTCAATGGATAACACCTAGTTGGCTTCAAAATGTAAGATGATAGTGACTCAATAATAGGGGAGATAACAATGACCCACTCAAAGTTTCCAAGCTTGAAAGATCTAAAGCTATTCAGGGCAACAAAAACAGAATCTTGAGATTTTGAATACATTTTGGTATCTCTTAGAGCCTGATGACACAGTATCCAAATATATATACAAATCCAAATATATAAAAAAAAATCCTGAAATTACTTTCAGAAGATCATGATCTTTAAAGGAACTTGTCCAACTTGTTCATAGCCATCACTCCATTCAATGTGGTAGGCAACCCCACAGACTTAAAGGCACAGTACCGTGTGGAAAATGTAAGCTTTGTAAATATATTTGGAAAGCATCAGAGATAATGCTACCCAACGGAAGAATTTATAGACCAATTTTTTTTTGCCAGTTGCCAATCTGTGGGGGTTGTTTATTACATGGAATGTGAGGGTGGCATGTTCTATGTGGGCAAGACCAAAAGACCGTTCTTTCATAGAATTAGAGACCATGTAAAAGCGGTCTCTAGTAGAAGATAAGTGGGGATCTTCACTTCCCCTTTCACGTGGTGTGTTTTCTTTGGAACATACAGAGCTACATGTCAGTCACTGTGGGATATGCATGGGAGCCTGGGAAAACTTTATGTTTTGGTTAATACACGAGACAACGAGGATTTAGCACTTTGGACTTCAAATTAATTTTACCACTAAATTGTGTGTACTATCAAGCAGACCGGCGATGTTCGATCGCTCGGTTCTCAGTGTAGATGCGCCGGGGGACAGATGCAGCATCGGACTGATGCTACATCCACCTAGGTAAGTATTAATCTAAAAAAAAACTGAAACCTATACTTCTTTTTTAAAGAAAACTGCTAAAGGTGTGTGCCGGAAATATTCTTTGAAGATTGAAGATCATCTGTTATGAACAGAACTGAAAACTTAAAATGGAAATAAAAAAAAAACCTTAAATAATAGTTAATAAGTCAAATTATATTTTTCTTCAAAGCAACAGTGTCTGTTATCCAAAATATCTTAATGGACGTTCTCTGCAGTAGTAGTTTTAAATTCACCTCCCCAGCAACCTGTGTCTCCTACTTCTATCTGTTCAAATGCTGCAACCTCCATAGTCTCTGCAGTATTTGACATTTCTAGAGGTTTAGATGCCTGTGTCCCCCGCCAAGTTATTCCATTCTCCAACCCCTAGGCCTGACACCCCTATGTCGCTTCTGTGGTTCCATCCTCCAACCTTAAGGTCATTGCTGTGGTTCCATCCTCCAACCCCTACATCACTGCTGTGGTTCCATCCTCCAACCCCTTCATCACTGCTATGGTTCCATCCTCCACACCTAAGGTCATTGCTGTGGTTTTATCCTCCAACTCTAAGGTCATTGCTGTGGTTTCATCCTCCAACCCTAAGGTCATTGCTGTGGTTTCATCCTCCAACTGTAAGGTCATTGCTGTGGTTTCATCCTCCAACCCTAAGGTCATTGCTGTGGTTTCATCCTCCAACCCTAAGGTCATTGCTGTGGTTGCATCCTCCAACCCTAAGGCCATTGCTGTGGTTTCATCCACCAACCCCTACATCACTGCTGTGGTTCCATCCTTCAACCCTAAGGTCATTGCTGTGGTTTCATCCTCCAAACCCAAGGTCATTGCTGTGGTTTCATACTCCAACCCTAAGTTCATTGCTGTGGTTTCATCCCCCAAACCTAAGTTCATTGCTGTGGTTTCATCCTCCAAACCTAAGTGCATTGCTGTGTTTTCATCCTCCAAACCTAAGTTCATTGCTGTGGTTTCATCCTCCAAACCTAAGTTCATTGCTGTGGTTTCATCCTCCAACCTCTATGTCACTGCTGTGGTTCCATCCTCTGATACCCTTATGTCACTGCTGTCGTTCCATCCTCTGACACCCTTATGTCACCGATGTGGTTCTGTCTTCTGAACTCTGCATCGTCCTCCCACCCCACTGTCACTGCTTGTATTTCCATTCTCCAGCACCCCTAGGTCACTGCTGTGATTCCATCCTTTAAATCCTAGGCCATTGCTGTGGTTCCACCCTCCGACCCATGCATCACTTCTGTGATTCCACCCACCCTCCAACCCCTACATCGCTGCTTGTAGTTCCATCATGAGACAACTCTAGGTAACTGCTGTGATTCCATCCTCCGATCCCTATGTCACTATTGAGGTAATGACTAAGCGCTAACATTTGCGTGAAACGCGTCTACCTTTTTGTCCCCGGCTCCATCTGTCAACCACTTGTCATATGAAGCTTCATTAAAAGGATTTTTGGAAGTGCAGCCGTCCAGAATCATTAACTTATATATATATATATACCCTATGTCACTATTGTTGCAACATCCTCCAACCCTTACCTTACTGCTGTGGTTCCATCCCCCAACCCTGAGGTCATTGCTGTAGTTCCAGGGGCGGACTGACCATTTGGGCACTCGGGCACTGCCCAAGGGCGCCATGCCACTAAGGGGCCCCATCAGGGTTGCCAGCCTCAATAAAACCAGGGACAGTATGTAAAAATCTGTGTTTTTTTAAAAATCTCAAGATTATAGCTGCCCTGCCTTTCCAGTACCTTTTCAGTGTGTGTATGTGTATTCTAGGTGTGTATACTGTGTGTGTATATTGTGTGTCTGTGTGTGTATACTGTATGTGTGTGTGTGTGTGTGTGTGTATACTGTGTGGCCCCATAATCTATTGCCTGGGGGCCCCATAATCTTCTTCTATTGCCCGGGGGCCCCATAATCTCCTATTGCCCGGGGGCCCCATGAGTTGTCAGTCCGCCCCTGTGTGGTTCCATCCTCCAACCCCTACATCATCCTCCCACCCCTCTGTCACTGCTTGTAGTTCAGTTCTTCCAGCAACCCTAGGTCACTGTTGTGGTTCCATATTCTGATCCATACATCACTTCTGTGGTTCCACCCTCCAACCCCTACATCGCTGTTTGTAGTTCCATCCTGCAACAACCCTAGGTAACTGCTGTGATTCCATCCTCCGATCCCTACGTCACTATTGTGGTGCCATTTTCCAACCTTTACATCACTGCTGTGGTTCCAGCTTCTGGCATCCTTATGTCACTTCTTGTAGTTCCATCCTCCAGCACCCCACCCCAGCACCCCTAATCTGTAGTTCCATTGTTCAAACCCTAGGTCACTGCTGCAGAATCTTCTGACCCCTATATCACTACTGTGGTTCCACCCTCCGACCCCTACATCACTGCTTGTGGTTCCATCCTGCGCCGCCTAGGTAACTGCTGTAGTTTCAAGTGGTATTAAGCCCAAAACCAAAAACGTAATATATTGCAGCTTACCAATCATTAGATGTGGTGGCTGTCTTTGTTCATACGGAGATGACATACAGTATCTCACAAAAGTGAGTACACCCCTCACATTTTTGTAAATATTTTATTACATCTTTTTATGTGACAACACTGCAGAAATGACACTTTGCTACAATGTAAAGTAGTGAGTGTACAGCTTGTATAACAGTGTAAATTTGTTATCCCCTCAAAATATCTCAACACACAGCCATTAATGTCTAAACCGCTGGCAACAAAAGTGAGTACACCCCTAAGTGAAAATGTCCAAATTGGGCCCATTTAACCATTTTCCCTCCCCGGCGTCATGTGACTCATTAGTGTTACAAGGTCTCAGATGTGAATGGGGAGCAGGTGTGTTAAATTTGGTGTTATCACTGGAAGCTCAATATGGCACCTCATGGCAAAGAACTCTCTGAGGATCTGAAAAAAAGAATTGTTGCTCTACATAAAGATGGCCTAGGCTATAAGAAGATTGCCAAGACCCTGAAGCTGAGCTGCAGCACGATGGCCAAGACCATACAGCGGTTTAACAGGACAGGTTCCACTCAGAACAGGCCTCGCCATGGTCAACCAGAGAAGTTGATTGCACGTGCTCAGCCTCATATCCAGAGGTTGTCTTTGGGAAATAGACGTATGAGTGCTGCCAGCATTGCTGCAAAGGTTGAAGGGGTGGGGGGTCAGCCTGTTAGTGCTCAGACCATACGCCACGCACTGCATCAAATTGGTCTGCATGGCTGTCATCCCAGAAGGAAGCCTTTTCTAAAGCACAAGAAAGCCCCCAAACAGTTTGCTGAAGACAAGCAGACTAAGGATATGGATTACTGGAACCATGTCCTGTGGTCTAATGAGACCAACATAAACTTATTTGGTTCAGATGGTGTCAAGCGTGTGTGGTGGCAACCAGGTGAGGAGTACAAAGTCAAGTGTGTCTTGCCTACAGTCAAGCAGTGTCATGGTCTGGGGGTGCATGAGTGCTGCCGGCACTGGGGAGCTACAGTTCATTGAGGGAACCATGAATGCCAACATATACTGTGACATAGTGAAGCAGAGCATGATCCCCCTCTCTTCAGAGACTGGGCCGCAGGGCAGTATTCCAACATGATAATGACCCCAAACACACCTCCAAGACGACCACTGCCTTGCTAAAGGAGCTGAGGGTAAAGGTGATGGACTTGCCAAGCATGGCTCCAGACCAAAACTCTATTCAGCATCTGTGGGGCATCCTCAAATGGAAGGTGGAGGAGCTCAAGGTCTCTATCATTAAGGAGTGGAAGAGGACTCCAGTGGCAACCTGTGAAGTTCTGGTAAACTCCATGCCCAAGAGGGTTAAGGCAGTGCTGGAAAATAATGGTGGCCACACAAAATATTGACACTTTGGCCCAATTTGGACATTTTCACTTAGGGGTGTACTCACTTTTGTTGCCAGCGGTTTAGACATTAATGGCTGTGTGTTGAGTTATTTTGAGGGGACAGCAAATTTACACTGTTATACAAGCTGTACACTCACTATTTTACATTGTAGCAAAGTGTCATTTCTGCAGTGTTGTCACATGAAAAGATGTAATTAAATATTTACAAAAATGTGAGGGGTGTACTCACTTTTGTGAGATACTGTACATCGATCAAAACTCGGCTGTTCAAAATTTCGATCCATGTATGGGCTAGCTGGTTGTAGACAACTTCCATCTGTGGTTGCTTCCTCCAACCCCTACATCCCTACTGTGGTTCCATCCCCTTACCCCTACATCCCTACTGTGGCTCTATCATCTGACCCCTACATCACTACTGTGGTTCCATCCTCTGCCCCTACATCCCTGCTGTGGTTTCATCCTTTGACCCTACACCACTACTGTGGTTCCATCCTCCAGCTCCTACACCACTACTGTGGTTCCATCCTCCAACTCCTACATCACTACTGTGGTTCCATCCTCTTACTCCTACATCCCTATCGTGGTTTCATCCTCTGACCCCTACATTGATACCACAGTTCCATCCTCTGATTCCTAGATCAATACCGTGGTTCCATCCTATGACCCCTACTTGACTACAGTGGTTCCATCCTCTGACCCCTACATCGCTACTTGTGATTTCATCTTCTGACCCCTACATCCCTATTGTAGTTCCATTCTCCGGCCCCTAGATCCAGGGTCGGCCCTACCATGGGTCCCAGTGGGTCCATCGGACCCAGGCAGCACTTTGAGAGGGACCGCCTTTGAACCATGGCTGCCTCTCCTTCACTTCTATTTACCCAGCAAATTGACGATCAAGATTTTTTTTTCCCAGCAGTTTTGTGTGTCATGATGATAACTGCCACCCAGGCCGCTCCACCTGCCCCTAAACTGCCCTAGCCTGTCGATATACTACCCTAGCCTGTCTATATACTACCCCAGACTGTCCCTATACTGCCCTAGCCTGTCCATATATTACCCTAGCCTGTCCATATACTACCCTAGCCTGTCTATATACTACTCTAGCCTATCCATATACTACCCTAACATGCCCATTTAATACTCCAGCCTGTCTATATACTACCCTAGCCTATCCATATACTACCCTAGCCTGTCCATATACAACCCTAGCCTATCTATATACTACCCTAGCCTGTCTATATCCTACCCTAGCCTGTCCCTTGGAATTGAACATAATGGTATGTCATATAATTTTGCATATAGACAAGGTGCTGTTGCATGTAAATCTGTTTCCCTGATTAATTTAATTTTAGTTTTAATTAGCATAAATTATAATGCATGCGGGGGCCTTTTGGTGGGCTTGATTTTTTTGGGGGGACCCAGGCAGCACAATGTCTTGGGCTGGCCCTGCCTAGATCTCGCTGAGGTTTGACCCTACACCACTACTTGGGTTCCATCCTCCGACTCCTACATCACTACGGTGGTTCCATCATCATACGTCACTGCTTGTAGTTCCATTCTCCTTCACTTCTATGTTACTGCTGTACTTCCATCCTCCAACCCCTAGGTTACTTTTATGATTAAATCCTCCGATTCCTACACCACTGCTTGAGATTTCATCCTTCGACCCCTACATCACTGCTGTGGTTTTATCCTCTGAGTCCTACAGTCAGGTCCATAAATATTGGGACATCGACACAATTATAATCTTTTTGGCTCTATACACCACCTCAATGGATTTTAAATGAAATGAACAAGATGTGCTTTAACTGCAGAATTTCAGCTTTAATTTGAGGGTATATACATCCAAATCAGGTGAACGGTGTAGGAATTACAACAGTTTGTATATGTGCCTCCCACTTTTTAAGGGACCAAAAGTAATGGGACAGATTAACAATCATCATTTAAAGTCCCAAACTCCCCCCTTTTTATGCCAGATTAACAATCATCCATCAAACTTTCACTTTTTAATACTTGGTTGCAAATCCTTTGCAGTCAATTACAGCCTGAAGTCTGGAACACATAGACATCACCAGACGCTGGGTTTCATCCCTGGTGATGCTCTGCCAGGCCTCTACTGCAACTGTCTTCAGTTCCTGCTTGTTCTTGGGGCATTTTCCCTTCAGTTTTGTCTTCAGCAAGTGAAATGCATGCTCAATCGGATTCAGGTCAGGTGATTGACTTGGCCATTGCATAACATTCCACTTCTTTCCCTTAAAAAACTCTTTGGTTGCTTTCGCAGTATGCTTCGGGTCATTGTCCATCTGCACTGTGAAGCGCCGTCCAAAGAGTTCTGAAGCATTTTGCTGAATATGAGCAGATAATATTGCCCGAAACACTTCAGAATTCATCCTGCTGCTTTTGTCAGCAGTCACATCATCAATAAATACAAGAGAACCAGTTCCATTGGCAGCCATACATGCCCACGCCATGACACTACCACCACCATGCTTCACTGATGAGGTGGTATGCTTTGGATCATGAGCAGTTCCTTTCCTTCTTCATACTCTTCTCTTCCCATCACTCTGGTACAAGTTGATCTTGGTCTCATCTGTCCATAGGATGTTGTTCCAGAACTGTGAAGGCTTTTTTAGATGTTGTTTGGTAAACTCTAATCTGGCCTTCCTGTTTTTGAGGCTCATCAATGGTTTACATCTTGTGGTGAACCCTCTGTATTCACTCTGGTGAAGTCTTCTCTTGATTGTTGACTTTGACACACATACACCTACCTCCTGGAGAGTGTTCTTGATCTGGCCAACTGTCGTGAAGGGTGTTTTCTTCACCAGGGAAAGAATTCTTTGGTCATCCACCACAGTTGTTTTCAGTGGTCTTCCAGGTTTTTTGGTGTTGCTGAGCTCACCGATGCGCTCTTTCTTTTTAAGGATGTTCCAAACAGTTGATTTGGCCACACCTAATGTTTTTTCTATCTCTCTGATGGGTTTGTTTTGTTTTTTCAGCCTAATGATGGCTTGCTTCACTGATAGTGACAGCTCTTTGGATCTCATATTGAGAGTTGACAGCAACAGATTCCAAATGCAAATAGCACACTTAAAAATGAACTCTGGACCTTTTATCTGCTCCTTGTAAATGGGATAATGAGGGAATAACATACACCTGGCCATGGAACAGCTGAGCAGCCAATTGTCCAATTACTTTTGGTCCCTTAAAAAGTGGGAGGCACATATACAAACTGTTGTAAATCCTACACCGTTCACCTGATTTGGATGTAAATACCCTCAAATTAAAGCTGAAAGTCTGCAGTTAAAGCACATCTTGTTTGTTTCATTTCAAATCCATTGTGGTGGTGTATAGAGCCAGAAAGATTAGAATTGTGTCAATGTCCCAATATTTATGGACCTGGCTGTATGTCACTGCTTGGTGTGAAAGAGGTACGCAGCCTTCCATCACTGTTAGAGGTGCCAAATGCTAAATAGTCTTATGGTGGCTACAGTGCAGACATGGGGGGGGGGGGGGGGGGGTAGGAGGCATGTGCATCAAAAAGGCAGGTATAGAACCTATTTTACTGCACAAAACCTCTATTTGGAATTTTTTTTAATGGAACCGACAGGGCTGCTTTAAAAAAAGTCAGGAAATGTATTAAACAAGGTGTATTAGAACTTATAGTGTAATTGTATTATAAATTAACGGCAGACCACTGCTGTGAGCATTACCGTCTGTTAGTAAATGAATCAGCAATAGAGATAAAATATGTAATTATTGCCTATATATATATAGAGACAGAGACAATTATGAGTTCATGGATAGAAAAGTTTTTTTCTGTCAATCAGACTCCAGATGTCTATTTATCATAATAGGTAATATATTAACAGTAGGCAGTAAATGTCATCTGTCAGTCTGAATTCCAGGCGGGACAGAAAGTGAGGTGAAATCTTCTGAACAGGGGCACAGAAAGCAAAACAAACATTTCAGGGGTGATAACCCTTCCCTATGCTATCCAAAAAACTTAAAAATAGTTTTTTTGGCTGGTGCTACACTTAAAGTGGTTGTATAGTCATTTTTTTTACTTTTACCTACAGGTAAGCCTATAATAAGGCTTACCTGTAGGTAAAAAAAATATATCCTAAACCTTTACGGTTTCGGAGATATTCCCCTTGCTATGAGCCGCTGACTGCAGCGGCGCATGCGCACAGGGGATTCTCGGCTGAAGGCCGGCAACTGCCGGACCTTGCCGAGTAAGAAATCTCCCGCGCGCATGCGCGGGAGTGACGACATCGCGGTTTCAGCCACTCACAGCGCTGGAACCGCAATACCCGGAAGACACGCCGAGGCAACATGACAGCTCCCTCGGCGTGGACCAGGTAAGATACCGATGCCTCGTTCTAAGGTAAGTATTTCATAATGAGCTAGTATGCGGTGCATACCAGCTCATTATGCCTTTTGCTTTACAGGGATAGGAAAAAAAAAAAAAATTTGCGGGTATACAACCGCTTTAACCGATTGCCAATCAGCCGCCGCAGTTTTACTGCGGCAGGATGGCTCGGCTGCGCGAATCGCCATCATGTTACGTCGCTTCTTATTGTGGCCACTAGGGGCGCACGCACGTCGCCGGAGGAGCACACGCGCACGCCGCCTGGAGGAGTGCGCGCGCCCGCTGCTCGACCCGGAGCCGTTGCTATGGCCGCCGGGCTCCTGCAATCGCTCGTGACACAGTATGAACACCAATATATCTCTTCCCCTAGCAAATCCCATCCCCTCTTCAGTTAGAACACGTAGAAGGGAACACAGTTAACCCCTTGATCGCCCCCTAGTGTTAACCCCTTCACTGCCAGTGACATTTTTACAGTAATCAATGCATTTTTATAGTACTGATCGCTGTATAAATGACAGTGGTCCCAAAAATGTGTCAAAAGTGTCCGATGTGTCCGCCATAATGTCGCAGTCACGATAAAAATTGCAGATCCGCAAGAGCCGCCGAGGGACCCCAGAAGAGCAGGTTCGGGGCCACTCTGTGCAAAACGAGCTGCACAGTGGAGGTAAGTATGATATGTTTGTTATTTAATAAAAAAAAAAAAAAAAAATGCAAACCTTTACAATCACTTTAAAAAATGTACCTGTTCCGACTTACAAACAGATTCAACTTAAGAACAAACCTACAGACCTGATCTTGTTTGTAACCCGGGAACATCCTGTATTGATAAATTTACACAAACACAACACTCTGCCTATTTTTTGGTAAAATATAAAAGATGAGGTTTTGTCGAGTAAATAGATACCCAACATGTCAAATCTTAAAATTGCAGGTGCCTGTGAAATGATGACAAATTTTGGTACCACAAATTATCAACAGGTGAGTGAGGCTTTAGGCTGGGTTCACACTGTTGCGAATTGGATGTGAATTCCTCTGCATCCAATTCGCGAGTCAGGAGAGTGTGACCGGCTCTCTATGGAGCCAGTTCACACATCTCCAGAGCGGCTCCGGTGTGAATTGCACAGGAGTCCTGTGCGTCTTCTGGTCCGTTTCAAGTCCCAATTCAGCCAAAAATTCGGCCTGAAATCGGACCTGGAATCGTGAACGGGGACACTCCAGACTCCTGCTGTGAGCAGATCCTTGATGCGGTGTGAACCCAGCCTAAAAAGCTGTTACGGGTCATCAGTTTAGCTTATAATGGTCCTAGAATGATTTATCTCACTAATGCAAATGTAATGTATAATAGGGGTAGTGCAGTTGTTGTGTTCATACGTAGCTCCACCGGCTGCATGCTTTTGTGTGTAGGGTGGGGTGTTTTTTTTTTATGTAACTTTATTTCTATCACATAGGGGGCCAATGACATAAAGTTGTGACGAGTTCTTTGTTTTGTACCATGGACCTCCTCCTGCGCGTCTGTCAAATTTTGACATGCAACTGTATCTGTCCAGCTGCTGTGTCTGCATCCACTTCCATAGGCCGCCTGCACGCGGCTGGGGGCAGATGCAGACGCCAAAACAAATGTTCCATGCACCCCCAGTACGGGTACCAGCGCTCATCTGAATAAGGCCTAATGCTTAAAGTGGAGCTCCAGTCTCCCTCCAAAAAATTTTAAACATTTTTGCCGTAGATTTTAATTAAGGACACTTACCTGTCCAGGGATCCTTGGCTGAAGTTTTGCTTTAAAGTTGTTGTTTCATCTGCTTCTATTTTGCCTTCCCGGGCTCCCCCTCCCTTAACATGCTAATAACATTTTTAAATAAAATCTTTCCCTTTTCATTAAATATTAGATTGTAAGCTCCTATGAGCAGCCCCTTTTTAACCCTCTTGTATTTTGTTTTATTGTAGCAAAGTCCCAGGGCCCCTGAAGCCCAATGGTGACCTCCAGAGTTAAGGAAAGCTGACATTCGTCAGTGTAGAGTGGGTTAGAAGGCATGGTGGGTGTAATGCAAGATGAACGGGTGGGCGCCAGACACTTTTTGAACGCAAAGTGATTTATTGTCTCTTAAACAGAACTGTGGGAGAGAGGGTTAGGGCCACAACACCCTTAGGTAGCTGCAAAGATAATTAGCAGACTCCAAGACTTCTATAGGTAGACAGCTATACAAGTGAAGGCCTCCGGCCGGACACCACTTCTGTATGGGTAGGACCGCTGTCTCCTATGTCAACAATCTTGTAGCTGTTACTAACGGTAAATGTATTCAACTATCTGCAACACGAACAGTTCTCTTTACCCCACACTCACTCACTCTGGGTCTTCACTCAGCAAGCTCCCAGTCTCTCTCACTAGACTCCCGATCCAATAGTCACTGGATCCCCTGAGCTCTTTCACTGTAGCATTCAGTATCTTCCTCAAGCGTCACCCCCACTTCGCTGCTGGGTCCCTGGTTTGGCACTCACAGATACTCCTTAAGCTTAACCCCTGCTGATACGTTAAGTCCCTGGCTTGGCACGCCACAAGCGTCACCTCTGCTGTCCCGCTGGGTCACTGACTTGGCACTTGAAGTTTTCCCACTTCTACACCATCCCTGGTTGGCAAGAAGTCTGCTCTGGTACTGGCCTCAGCTTACTCACAATGGTCTCTGGTAGTAGGGTGGATGGTCTCTTTGTGGCGACAGCTTCGCCTCCACCTCTGACCACGACTGGTTCCGTTACATCTGGTTGGACTACAAGACTGACCGCAGTCCCAACCCTGCACTACTTCCGGATAGGCTCTCAGATAGCCTAGCAGCCAGATGTCCCCAGGATAGGCCTTAGGATTCTGGCCTAGCAGCCTGGGGCAAGACGACACACGTCCACCCAGACAGCCGTCCAGGTGGCACAGGACCCCCGATCACCTGACCTCACCCAAAAAAATAGGTTTTCCCAGCAGTCCAAGGGACCAAGGAAATCCCTGCCCAATGGCTGAGACACCCCATTCATTCCTAATCTGTCCTTGCAATGTCCTCGTCTTATCTAATGTCACCAGATACCCGGCCACCTAGCGACAGAAGAGAGAAGTGCAGCAATTCCAGAATGAGGGTGAAATCAATTGACCCCCTAACGATTGGCCAAGACAACTATCACTTGGCAAATAAATTTAATAGCAAACCTGCCTAAATATCAGGGTGCTACATTATTGTAACAGCACTGTCTCCCTTTTATATTGTAAAGCGCCGCGTTGGTGCTTTATAAATCCTGTATAATAATAATAATTGATTTTATGGAGGGGCCAGCAAGGTGCTCTACATAGCTCTGTGAATCTATAGTAGCCTTTGGATCAGCACGACAGCCAGGCAACTAGCATTTTTAATGAAGAGCACAGCAATGGCAGTATGTTCTCAGTAAGTCCCCTTTATGCTGCTCCAGTGGGTTGGGGTATGTTACCATATCATGCATGGTATTGCTCCACAATACAAAAAAAAACCTGGATGTGTAAATTTTTTTTGTGCAACACAACGCGCAGATGTAAACTTTGCACACGCTATGCTGTGGTGCGTTGCGGTTTCTTTTCCTATGAATGGCATTGCCAACCGCGCGTCACCGCGCATTGTGATAACTTGCTGTAATAGATGCTACAACAAGATACAGATGTGAAACCAGCTTCCTAGCTAATTGAAAACACTTAAAGAGACATACACATTCTTTATTTAAACAGTTCCGAATGATTACACAGAACTGATTTTCTCATTACAGCAGAAACACAATCTGTCACAATTTGTCACTTTCCTGTCTCGTGCAGCTTTGGGTGTGACCTCATTTGCAGCTCCTCATCCCATCGCTGATAGATGGCTGGTGGTGGGTGGTGGGCGGTGGGACGCACTCGGAGGCTTTACCATTAATCTGTTGCATTTGCATCACTATAAAGTGAGATGAAAACTCGGTGGGAGGGCGGTGAACCCAGGGTGCCCTTTCAGCATCTGTCTGTGGCATTGACAAGGCAGTCACCTCCCAGAATCCTCTCACTTCTATCATAATGGGGATTTTTGGACTTTTCATTTATTTTTAATATGTGTAAAATGTGGTCCCCTCCAAATATTTAACGTTTGTCAAATACTGCATATATAAAAAAAAAATAGTTTTCTGTGTGTGTATGCCCATACACTAAA
Source organism: Aquarana catesbeiana (assembly GCF_042186555.1). Classification (NCBI taxonomy): domain Eukaryota; kingdom Metazoa; phylum Chordata; class Amphibia; order Anura; family Ranidae; genus Aquarana; species Aquarana catesbeiana. The sequence goes on from NC_133329.1 coordinate 391,477,635, forward strand.
CCAGCTGGTTTAAGAACCAAAGGGGGACCAGAGGCCCCGGGTGTCTTCAACTAACAAGGTACCTCTCCCGCACTGTGGTGCCGGCATAGTTCTGGAGGTAACATCACTCACCAGAGGCAGCACTAGGAGACTTGGATCTTCTCAGGTAGTCCCCTGGAGAGACCTCCAGAGACCCCGTCCCCCACAGTTGCCCCTAGACTCCTCCAGAACCATCATTTCCAACAGGGCCACCGCATCTGCTGCAGAGTTCCCTAACCCCATCCAGAACCCCCCATTCCCTCACAATGACACCCAGCCCCATGCAAGGCCTTCAAGCCCCTTCTAGATCTCCTAGCACACTTCAAACCCCTCTATATTTTTCCTCCCTCTGATGTCACTGTTAGGGCGCCTTTTCCTGCTACTTGTAGGCAGGTGCAGTCTGCTTTCTCCCAAGCAGATGGCGCTCAACCACAGGAACAGTGAAGAGGGAGAAGAAGGAAGGAGGAACACGGTTCCTCTATGGTTACCTGTGTCACTGGGGTAGCGATAATGACAGTCCATGTGACCCTGGCAGCCATCTTGGATCAGGCAGAGTCTATTTAAGACCCTGGCTCATAGGTGGGCGCAGCTTATTGCATTAGGGTGTGCAGCCCAAAGCTCAAACACACATGCATGTGAGTGTGTCTACATATATATATATATATATATATATATATATATATATATATATATATATATATATGGCCCCTTCACATTGATCTCCCTGACTGGCACAGTGAAAGAGAAGTGTGTAAGCAATTCTCTTATGGCAGAGCCGGTAAGAGGGAGATCTTTCCCATCTTCCTGCCTGCACACAGAGAGATAATGCTAATGCGCACCAGGTGATTAGGGTGTGCCCAGGCACACCCTGCACACATGCCTATGCCCTGGCTTAGGGCTCCTGGATTTGGCGAGCATTCAATGTGTAGGTAGAGTAGGGACAGGTCACCCTTCTGTCAGGGACAGTATTAGCAGTAAGGACAGGTTCCAGACAAGTAGGGAAAGCTTTGGGATTCCACTACTCTTCTTGGAAACCTACGCACTTGGGTACGGGCCGGACAGGCTCATTCCGCCCCTCCAGACAGACACTTCAGTTCGGCTCCGCTACACGCTACTATCATCCATGAGGATGGGCTTCCTTCCGCTGGACTTGTTGTGAATTGTTTTTCATTGACTGCAACACAAGTTCCTTTAACTGCACATGGACTGAGTGTGTTATTTCCGCCGCACCATGCTGCACCCACCCACATACTGACCACTCATGGCAGAGCGTTCTTCTTCTCACTGACCACCAAACACAATTTTTTTTATCCTTATACATTTATTGAATTGGTATAATCTTTTTTTTTACTCTTGGGTCATGAATGGTTTTAGTAAGCCTCGTACACACGATCGGAATGTTGGCCAACAAAACCGTGGACTTTTGTCCGAGGGCGTTGGCCCTAACTTGTCTTGCATACAAACGGCAAGGAATTGTCGGCCAACAAATACGAACGTAGTGACGTACTGCGTTGTTTTTCAGCTCTTTAGCGCCACCCTTTGGGCTCCTTCTGCTAATTTCATGTTAGTAGGAGTTTGGTGAGTCTTGAGTCGCGCTTTTCAGTTTGTTTCTGAACAGCCGCTCGTCAACCAGCCATGTTGCAGAATTGGAGGCAATAACGTGTTATTTATTATTGGCCTTGGAGTTATTGCTTTGACATTGTTTTTTTGGTTGAATAATAATGATTTGATTTGTTATATTTTCTATATTTTTGGATGCATAGAATGCACTTTTTGGTTAAGTTTTCTTTTTTTAATGCACAATAAAAAAATTGTGGAGAATAATACTTGGCTATGTGTTTTACTTCAAATGACGGTTTGGGAGTAGGCAGTTACATTTAAAAAAATACAATGTAAAATTGACAAGGGACATTTGATCTTAGGTATCTTTGATCTTAAAAACCACGGGATAATGGTGTTGTGGTAACTTGCCCAAAAAAACAAAACAAAAAAAAAACCATAATAATATTATTCTTGATATCACTAGACAAAAAAAAGCCTTTGAAAATTTGTTTTCAATAACTCCATCAGTATCACCAGCAAAGCAGCTTCATTATTATCCTATTAAAAAAAGAAGAGAATTGTGCGCTGCATTTCGAGATTTCATAATTTTAATGTTAATTCTGCATTACAAACGCAAGTTTACAAGACCGGCCGCTTCTGGCTCGTCCTTGCTTCCGAGCATGCGTGTTTGTACTTAGGACTTTTGTCCGACGGACTTGTGTACACACGCTCGGAAAATCCGACAAATCAGCGAAAAATTTAAAAACTTGCGATCCAACATTTGCCCGCGGAAAATCAGACAACAATTTTCTGTTGGAGCGTACACACAGTCGGATTTTCCGCCAACAGCCTGTCGTCACGCAATTCCCGTCGGAAAATCCGATCGTGTGTACGAGGCTGAAGAGTTTACTGAACCCTGGTCTCACTAACCCCCCACCATCATACTAGATCACCATAAAAAAAGCGCACTCCAGGTTGCTCCTCTAAACCATTAATAGTATTACTTTTGTTTAATCTCAAAATTATTACCTAAAATTATTTTGCTACATAAAAGATGGCGGGGGGGTGTTAAAGAAATGACCTGCCTGGGTGACAGATACTCTATGTGGGCCTCAGTTGGGTGCTGCTTGTTTTGTACTGAGAAAGAGGGGAATTTTGGCAGCTAGTAAAGTGACAGCCAAGGCTTACCATTTTATTATGACTGAGGAACCCATGAAGCCATAAATATGACTAATTAGGGCAATGGACAACTGGGAGAAATACGACCGAAGGTCCCGCATATTGGCCTGCCCTATTGACCCCAGTCACTCAGCAGTGACCTTTTAGGACATTTAAAAATCACTATGCAAATGGAGCCTGCGGTCTCTGGGAGGCAGCCAGCCATGCTTCTAATGCGAAGGATCCTCTATTGGTATTGATAGGTGTTAATGTGTCTACAGAGGCAATTGGTAACAATGACGGATGAGCGGCCTATTGTAGTTAAAGCAGTAACAGATGTATTTGGGAGCGTGTCAGGCTTTCAGCCCCGTGAATGGAGGGTGGGCAGACATTAGTGAAGAGGGGACAGGTATCTGAGCAAAGCCATCACAGATGCCCAGCCCTGCCCACTCACTTTTCATTAGCCTAATAACTACGGGTGGCACATAGAAGAGTATAGTCAATAATCAACCTGGGACCTAATGGTTCCCGGGGGGAAGCGACTAGCTACTAATTATAATAATTAGTAATCCTTAACATTCTAACCATAGATGACACAAGCAATCCACAATGGAGTTCCTCTATAATCCTGCTGGTCTCTTTGCTTTTCAAGTGTCACAAAATAAAAAATGGCATCAATGATGCAGTCTAGACACGTGCCTTTCATTTAGTTGCGAATCTAAATTTGGACAAAATTTCCGTTATTCGAATATATATCTGAATCTCCGAATCTCAATAGTGACAAATCTCAACGAATCTGAAATAAATTTTAACGAAACAACAAATGCATTCGTGTTCATTTCTTTCAATCGGAGGACATGATGTGATAGTTTGGGACTTTTATTAATGTTTGAAGCATCAGAAATAACGTAACGACATTACGAATAATCCAAATTGATTCAAATCCATTTCATTTTTATTTTGCATTAACATTTTAATTATTTTTTAAAAAAAGCAGTACATATGAAATGTAAACATATTGCAATAAATACAGGAACGTATAAAAGTGAAATAAGAAGATGATTCTTACATATTGTGTTTGGGTTGGATTCATCAGAATCTCTAAATCATAACATAACGAATAAATCTGAAATTTATTTCATTCCATTCGTTCTTTCAGATGCACGCGACTCCAATCGATTGTCCAATCAGCGCACTCCATTTCTCTTTGCGGGTTGAACTAGCAGGGATTACTCAGAGTGCAAAAGTAATCTCCCGAAATAATGAATTAACACGCTAAAACAAATATAGCAAATCTTCCGAAAATACAAATCCGTTCAGAACAACGAATATACAAAATGAATCTGAATATACAAAACAAATCCTGAAAATTAATTATTCTAACATAACGAATAAATGAAATGATTAACTTGATGAATGTAGCCGAAATGTAACAAAACAGATTTTTTTTTTTTGTCGCGCACATCTTTAACCACTTCAGCCCCGGACCATTTAGCTGGCAAAAGACCAGAGCACTTTTTGCGATTCGGCACTGCGTCGCTTTAACTGACAATTGCACGGTTGTGCGACGCGGCTCCCAAACAAAATTGACGTCCTTTTTTTTCCCCACAAATAGAGCTTTCTTGTGGTGGTATTTGATCACCTCGCGGTTTTTATTTTTTGCGCTATAAACAATAAAATAGCGTCAATTTTGAAAAAAAAAAGCATTATTTTTTACTTTTTTTGCTATAATAAATATCCCCAAAAAATATTGAAAAAAAAAACATTTTTTTTCCTCAGTTTAGGCCGATAGGTATTCTTCTACATATTTTTGGTAAAAAAAAATCGCAATAAGCGTTTATTGATTGGTTTGCGCAAAAGTTATAGTGTCTACAAAAGAGGGGATAGTTTTATGGCATTTTTATTGATAATTTCTTTTTTACTAGTAATGGCGGCGATCAGCGATTTTTATCATGACTGCGACATTATGGCAGACACATCGGACAAATTTGACACATTTTTGGGACCATTGGTATTAATACAGTGATCAATGCTAAAAAATTGCATTGATTACTGTAAAAACGTCACCGGCAGTGAAGGGGTTAACCACTAGGTGGCGCTGTAGGGGTTAAGTGTGTCCTAGGGAGTGATTCTAACTGTGGGGGGAAGGGGCTGTGTGTAACACGTCACTGATCACCGTTCCCGATCACAGGGAGCTGTGATCAGTGACAGTGTCATTAGGCAGAACGGGAAAATGCTATTTTGTTTACATTAGCATCTCCCTGTTCTTCCTCACCATGAGACGATCACGGGTATCGAGTCCGCGGGACCCGCGATCGTGGTCACGCAGCTCCCGGCACGCCCGTGAGCCGCCTCTTAAAGGGTAACGTACAGGTACGTTAATCTGCCTGTACGTGCCCTTCTGCCGCAGTATATCTGCGTGAGGGAGTCGGAAAGCCGTTAATGCAGTCTGTTCCAGCATTAAAAGTTTTTACTGTTTTTTTTTGTTTTTTTTTTTAGTCTGTATTTTTCGTTTTATTACCTGATGATCCTGCCGGTAGATCTGTTATGTTCTGCACTTCCTGTAACAGGGTGACAACGCTACTTGGTCTTTTTCTGCCGTTATTTTTCTAGGTTTCTAATATGAAGTGCAAGGGGGGGGGGACAGGTGACCACCTCAGAAGGGCGGATCAATCGCATTGATTGTTCCCCAAGTGTAGGAAGTGCCTGGCTATGACAAGGCCATAAAGATGGAATGATTGTCCTAAAAATATAACCAGCCATAAACATAGTAATGACGAGGTCACCATCAAGCATATACAGGTATATAGCACAACCCATACCTCCCAACTTTTTGAGATGGGAATGAGGGACACCTATCAGCAAAAGTATGCAGGCATAGGACACACCCCCTACCACGCCCCCTTAAAGGAGAAGTGTACAAAAAAACAAGATTGGTTAAACCCACAAGTGCTTTTTTACCACTACTATTCCTTTATATTGGCTTTTGGAATTTACAAATGCAGCAATTTAGAAATCAGATGAGAGGTTTAGCGCTGGAAAACACCAGGTCAGTTTCTCTGCAATGGATCCTGTACATGCGCACTGTCAGAGACAAGGACGGATTGCAATAGGGGGAGGAGCCGTGATCGGGGGCAACCAGCCCCCCTGTCGTCCCCCCGGGGGGGGGGGTTACACGCCCGCCAAGGGAAATCAGGTCAGCGCACCACATCCAGCCAATCGAGGAAAAGTGATATTGGCCAGATAAATTCCCGGGTAAACAAAACAAAACTAGTCAAGCAAACACAATAAATAGCATTATGGATAAAGTAGAATACATCATCAGGAACGCAATCAGGTTTTACCGTTTAGCGACCGCCCACGGGGGCGGAGGAGCTAGAACAGGTGGGGGAGCTAGAACAGGTGAAGTGCGTGTACATATACTGCGGCAGGGCGGCCGCTGTGCGCCAGATCACGTACCTACTACATGATCTGACAGTTCCAGGTCTGGCATGCGCACTAGGGTGACTACATTTCCAAACTGCCATTCGGGGATACCCCCCCCCCCTCACCGATGATAGAATATGTCACTCATTTCCCTCCTGCATGGCTATCTCTATCATAGAAAGCTAGGAGGAAGTGATGTCACTTTAGAACAGCGGTCCCCAACCTTTTTTGCATGGGGGACTGGTTCCGTGGAAGGGGGGAGGAATGTAGTCTCTGGGTTGAGAGGGAATTAGGCGGCGGGTGATTAGTCAGGTGAATGGCTGATGTTAGCACTTAAATAATTCCGACACCATGCTTGATATGGTGTCAGGATGATCAAATCACATTGTTTCTATTACTACATTGCAATATATAATGAAATAGTTCAACTCACCATAATGCAGAATCAATGGGAACCCAAAGCTTGTCACTTGCCACCAAATACAGTATGCCACCGTCGCCTGTCCCCAGATAAAGCTTGTCACTTGCCACCATCGTCTGCTGCCAGATGCAGTGTGTCACTTGCCATCCGATGCAGTTTGTCGCTTGCCACCCGTAGCCTGCCACTTGATGCAGTGTGCCACTTGCCACCTATACCTATAGCCTGCCACCAGATGCAGTGTGCCACTTTCCACCTATAGCCTGCCACCAGATGCTGTGTGCCACTTGCTACCCACAGCCTGCCACCAGATGCGGTGTCACTTGCCAGCCAATAGTGAGGGTGTATAGCGAAGGGTGCAGGGTTCTGTAGAGGGGTGCAGGGTACTATTGGTTGGGGACAGGGTTCTGTAGAGGGGTGCAGGGTACTATGAATTGGGGACAGGGTTCTTTAGAGGGGTGCAGGGTACTATGGGTTGGGGGCAGGGTTCTGTTGAGGGGTGCAGGGTACTATAGGTTACTATGGGTTGGAGGCAGGGTTCTGTGGAGGGGTGCAGGGTACTATGGGTTGGGGGCAGGGTTCTGTGGAGGGGTGCAGGGTACTATGGGTTGGGGGCAGGGTTCTGTGGAGGGGTGCAGGGTACTATGGGTTGGGGCAGGGTTCTGTAGAGGGGTGCAGGGTACTATGGGTTGGGGGCAGGGTTCTGTGGCTGGGTGCAGGATACTATGGGTTGGGGCAGGATTCTGTAGAGAGGTGCAGGGTACTGTGGGTTGGGGCAAGGTTCTGTAGAGGGGTGTAGGGTACTATGGGTTGGGGCAGGGTTCTGTAGAGGGGTGCAGGGTACTATGGGTTGGGGGCAGGGTTCTGTGGAGGGGTGCAGTTTACTATGGGGTTGGGGGCAGGGTTCTGTAAAGGGGTGCAGGGTACTTTGGGTTTGGGGCAGGGTTCTGTGGAGGGGTGGGTGCAGGGTACTATGGGTTGGGGGCAGGGTTCTGTGAAGGGGGGCAGAGTACTATGGATTGGGGCAGGGTTCTGAGTAGAGGGGTGAGGGGTGCAGGGTAGATGGGAGGTACAGGAAGAAGAGAGGGCTCCCACACAGGGTTCAATGGAGGAGTAGAGGAGTACAGGGAGTCAGCACCGCTATCCCCGACCTACACCTCCATCCACCTTACTACTACCCAACTGCCAGCCCCGCTCCTCCAACCAATCACCCTCTACTACCTTGAGGGCAAAGATGACCCTGCCTATCAGCAGAGCAGAGCAGGGGGCGGGAGGAGCTGTTATGAAAAGACTCCGCCAATCCCGCTGTCTGTGCAGATCTCCAGCTCCTCCTGCCCCCTTGCTCTGTGCTGATAGGATGAAATTGTTGGTGGGGAGGGAGAGCTGGAAGAGGAGACAGACAGACATGGCCACAGAATCGTGAACGGCTGCATCGACCGTGTCAATTTCATTCCGGGACACTGTATTGTCCCGGAATGAAGGTGCCTGGGACAGACCTCCAAGATGCGGGACTTTCCCGGGCAATACGGGACGCGTGGTCACCCTACTTGTAACAGGGGAAGAATAACCGTCCAAGAGAATAGGAGAATAGGTGAACTAGGAGAATAGGTGAACTTGTATCATCTATGGATCCTCATGAATCTGGGAACAATGTCCATTACAGAAGGCACAGGGCTGTGAATTAGATGCAGTGCTCAGACACATCTCTCCAACATTTACCTTAATAAATAGTCATGATATATGTCCTCAGCCGTTACTGATAGTCCAATCATGGTAATGGGCCCGGGAGGCTGTGAGTAATGGACTCTTTATATTTATTAGGTTTGTGTATGTATTAGGAGGGAGATCATGGTGCCAGAGAAACATCGTATAATGATTGTGGAAGGGCGGTTAACCCTCTGGCTGCTAGCAGGTTGGCAGTGTCTATATTTATTTCATGACACCACATAGCAAATAGGGACAATGAGACTAAACATGAAATAACAGGAGGTATTAAAGAGACATACAGCCGCTGTCTATATTGCTTTCTCTTTAAAAATTATAGTTTATATACAGTGCCTTGCAAAAGTATTCACCCCCTTGGCATTTTTTGTGTTTTGTTGCCTCACAACCTGAAATTAACATGGATTGTTTGAGGTTTTGCATCATTTAATTTACAGAACATGCCCACAACTTTGTTTTTTTTTTATTGTGAAGCAAACAACAAATAGGACAAAATAACAGAAAAAGTCAATGTGCATAACTACTCACCCCCCTAAAGTCAATACTTTGTAGAGCCACCTTTTGCGGCTATCACAGCTCCAAGTCGCTTTGGATAAGTCTCTATGAGCTTGCCACATCTTACCACTGGGATTTTTGCCCATTCCTCCTTGCAAAACTGCTCCAGCTCCTTCAAGTTGGATGGTTTGCGCTTGTGAACAGCAATCTTTAAGTCTGACCACAGATTCTCTATTGGATTGAGGTCTGGGCTTTGACTAGGCCATTCCAACACATTTACATGTTTCCCCTTAAACCACTCAAGTGTTGCTTTAGCAGTGTGTTTGGGGTCATTGTCCTGCTGGAAGGTGAACCTCCGTCCTAGCCTCAAATCACACACATAGTGGTGCAGGTTTTACTCAAGAATATCCCTGTATTTAGCACCATTCATCTTTCCCTGGGGTGCTTTAAATTTTTTATTTCTTTATTTTTACAATATCTCTTTAACCACTTACAGACCACCCACCATCGTTATACGTTGCTACTTTGAAGAGGGATATCGTTGTTATGGGAGCAGCTAGCTGCAATAACCCCGGTATCCTCTTCTTCAGCAGGCGGTCCGCTTTCAGATAAAAGTGGTCTCTGCGGCGAATTCGCCGCAAGATTACTTTTATCGCCGGTGGAAGAGGGCCCCTCCCGCCGCGCTCCGGTGTACTTCACAGCTTACCGGAGCCGTCGGTAGTGGCCGAGGCAGTCGGGTTCTGTGTCCTGTTAGGCATGGAGATGAGTGAGGGGAAGATGGCCACCACCTGTCTCCATACCATTGCAGGGCGGAAGCGACGTCAGAACGTCACTTACGCCATAGCTCTTAAAGAGACTTTTTTTTTTTTTTCAAATGACATTTAATTGTTTATTTTTTTATTGCATTTTAGAGTAAATATGAGATCTCAGGTCTTTTTGACCCCAGATCTCATATTTAGGAGGACCTGTCATGCTTTTTTTCTATTACAAGGGATGTTTACATTCCTTGTAATAGGAATAAAAGTGACACATTTTTTTTTTAAAAGAACAGTATAAAAATAAAAGGTAATTTAAATAAGAAAAAAAAAATTTTAAACGCGCCCCGTCCCGTCAGCGGGCGCAATTTTGAAGCGTGACATAATGGTATCGATTTACTCGTAGTAACATTATCTTTCACAATATAAAAAAAAATTGGGCAAACTTTACTGTTATCTTATTATTTAATTGAAAAAAGTGTATTTTTTCCAAAAAAAGTGCGCTTGTAAGACCGCTGCGCAAATACGGTGTGACAGAAAGTATTGCAACTGCTGCCATTTTATTCTCAAGGGTCTTAGAAAAATAAATATATAAAGTTTGGGGGTTCCAAGTAATTTTCTAGCAAAAAAAAAAAATCTCAGAAAGAGGCTCGGTCCTTAAGTGGTTACAAAAAAAAATTTTTTGATCACTTTTATTCCTATGACAAGGATTGTAAACATCCCCAGCAGGTCAGGGCCTCTGGGGTCAAAAAAACCTCAGATCTTACGTTTACACTTAAAAGCAATAAAAAAAAAAAAAAAATGTCATTTTTTTTTTCCCAAGAAAAAAAAATAGGCCCTTTAAGGCCGGAGGGCAGAAGTAACATTTGCCATCTTGCCCTCATTCGACTTCCTGGCTATCTGTATACGGAATCGAATAGTTTCCGCCGCTGCTGATCTCTCCAGTAAGCGGTGGGAGGGGAGGGGGCACCTCTCCCGCCGCCTATAAAAGCGATCGCATGGCGACTCCTCCACTGGGACCACTTTTATGTAATAGCGGACCGCCCGCTGTTTAAAAATATGGAATGGAATAGAAAGAATATAACCATCTTCCAAAATTAGAACTTTGAAAAGAATAAATTCGATTTCAAATTCAAATGGAATTTGAATCAATTTGATCATTTGAACTTTCAGAGTCGAATTGAGTTCAATTTGACCAAATTTTGAAAATTAGAATTAGAATCGACTCGAATAACAGAAACAAATTCCAAAAACCGATTAAACGAATTTAACTAAACTAATTTATTTAAATGACGAAACGAAACAAAACAAACTTTTTCATTCTGCACTTGTCTACCTCCGGGAGTCAATCCAGCAGCCTACTTCCAATGGCACCTTCTGATATGCTCTAACAAACAAAGCTCACCAAGAGCCAAGAATGATCTCCAATTGTGTAGTATCTTTATTAGATTCGGATCAAATCAAAGTAAAGAAAAAACATAAAAAGCCATTCCCGACCCTGGATCTTGCAGCAGTGTGACGTCCTGAGGACCCCTTAATAACGCCCTATTGGACGAAGCGCCTCGGGGCGGAGTTTCTGGTGATGGCCCCTATTAACATTAGTGCGGTGCGTCATGTCACGTGCGCTACATTAGGGTGGTCTATTGAAATCAATGGGCTACTGACACACCAAAATATCCCAAAAAATCAGTGCAATGCACTCTGTTGTGTCACTATGCATCGGGTGCTATTTAAAATGCTATAAAATCAAGGCATATAATGTGTGTTGCGGTAATGTGCGTGTTAATTCTTTGCATTCCTGCTGTGCATAAATGTGTATCGCCCCAATATTTTTTTCACACAAGTTGTGCACACCTCAGGAATCATGTTTTTTTTAACCCCTTCAAACCGGGGCCTTCCGGCCCTTTAAGGGGTTTAGAATGCCGGGAGAAGGGGCTTATGGTCATGTGACCGCCGTGATTGGCTGTCACGGCAGTCACATGATCAGAAAGCTCCCAATAGCAAGCAGCGAGCGGGAGTTCTCTGTTAGCTGCCAGCAGATGCGCTCTTGGCACAGCTCTATTGGCATTATTGGCGCAAATATGCAGCCACTCTGCGCCAAGGCTCGCCCGCCCAGAGGCCGCGTATTTGGGTGCCCTCGACACGAAGAGGTTAATTGAACTGGAACAATGAGTGAATCCGGGGTCAAAGTTCTGTGAATCGTGGGTGAAAACTACAAACCCCTTGGCATCAATGTATTGAGCAGTGACAGGTGTACTTTAAGAACTGCCAGGTTTTTCTTTCTCTCTGAGCTCCACCGCTGCAGTCTACGCGCCCGCACAGGGGAGGTCAAGCAAAGAATTTAATTCCATTAATTGGGGATGGGGGGGTCAGGTGATCCCTCGGGGACGGTAACGATCAATAAAGGAGGAATGAAAATGTACTTTGTGCGATTAGTTTCATTTACACAGAGGATATTTAATTAGAGGCTGAAGGTGGAAGAAGGGACAGCCGAGAATTATTTACCAGGAACAGCAAAACAGGGGTGACAGCGGGGGGGGCAAATAATAACGGGATAATGTCTGCGTACCAAAGGCGCTGAGATCACACCGCTATTGTCAAATGAATGGTGGAAGGGGGAGAGAGGATTAACCCCCCCCCCCCCATGTTACAGAAATATCATATCAGTGTAATAATTGATGGCACAGGACAGCCTAGAGTCAGTATTAAGGCTTTTCTGAAGGTAAACCCAAAAACAAAAATGTAATATGTTACAGCTTACCAGACCTTAGATGTGCCGCCTGCATCATTTTCTGCAAATACAGCAAAATACCTGTTGATCCTGCCAGGAATCTGGTCTCCTTGCATCTTCCACTGCACTGATCAAAAATCTACAGTCAAAGGAGTTCTATGGTCACACCATACACATTCATTTTATAACATCACCATTGTAATAACAGTACAAACAATGGTTATATTTGGCAATCCAATATAAGATCACTTGAAAAATCTCCTTTCATGTTAGCCCTGCCTGTCTGCTGGCCGTCTCTTTACACAACTTCCTGGATTCCCAGCTCCTCCTCAATTTCTAAGGACTACATATCCCATGGTATCTTGCTGCCTGCAAACAGGGATTCCTGTACTGACTACGCCTCCTGAAACCCCACCTCTCAGCTCCTCTGTAGATCAGAAGGCAGGCTCCATGAAATGTGTGACACAGCAGTGCTACTAACAGGGCATAGTGACTACGTGTCGCAGAATTCCAGGAAGGAAATGTGTGGGAAACTTCACAAAGTAAGTTGATGTAGCACCCTGATGTTTAGGCAGGGTTGGTATTACATTTATTTGCCAAGTGATAGTTGCCTTGGCCAAATGTTAGGAGGTCAATTGATTTCACCCTAATTCTGGAATTGCTGCACTTCTCTGTTCTGTCACTAGGTGGCCGGGTATCTGGTGACATTAGATAGGACGAGGGCAATGCAAGCAATGTATTTGCAATGCAAATACAGCAAAATACCTGTTGATCCTGCCAGGAATCCGGTGTCCTTGCATCTTCCACTGCACTGATCAGAAATCTACAGTTAAAGGAGTTAAAGGAGTTCTAAGCACATTCGTTTTATAACATCACCACTGTAATAACAGTACAAACAATAGTTATATTTGGCAATCCAATATAAGATCACTAGAAAAATCTCCTTTCATGTTAGCCCTGCCTGTCTGTTGGCCGTCTCTTTCCACAACTTTCTGGATTCCCAGCAAGCTTTGCAGCTCCTCATCAAATTTTAAGGACTACATAGCCCATGGTACCTTACTGCCTGCAAGCAGGGATTCCTATACTGACCCCGCCTCCAGAAAATCCTCCTCTCAGCTCCTCTGTAGATCAGAAGGCATGATCTGTGAAATGTGTGACTCAGCAGTGCTGCCCACAGGGCATAGTGACTACGTGTCACAGAATTCCAGGAAGGAAATGTGTGGGAAATTTCACAAATTAAGTTGATGTAGCACCCTGATGTTTAGGCAGGGTTGCTATTAAATTTATTTGCCAAGTGATAGTTGCCTTGGCCAAATGTTAGGAGGTCAATTGATTTCACCCTAATTCTGGAATTGCTGCACTTCTCTCTTCTGTCACTAGATGGCCGGGTATCTGGTGACATTAGATAAGACGAGGGCATTGCAAGGACAGATTATGAATGAATGGAGTGTGTCAGCCAATAGGCAGGGATTTTTTTGGGTCCCTTGACCTGCTGGGAGAACCTATTTATTTGGGAGGAGTCAGGTGATCGGGGTTCTGTGCCACATGGACGGCTGTCTGGGTGTACGTGTGTTGTATTGCCCTGGGATGCTAGGCCAGAAACCTAAGGCCTATCCCAGGGACAACTGGCTGCTAGGCTATCTGAGAGCCTATCCAGAAGTAGTTCAGGGTTGGGACTGCGGTCTTGTAGTCCATCCAGAAGTAACGGTTCCGCCTGCCGGGGAACCAGTCGTGGTCGGAGGTAGAGGGGAAGCAGTCGCCACTAAGGGACCATTTACCTTGTTACCGGAGACCACTGTGAGTAAGCTGAGGCCAGCAGGGCAGGACTTAGGGTGGAGGGGGCCCCTGGGCTTGAGTCACTTTTGGGCCCTACCTTCTATATCTATCTGGCACTGATGACAGATGGCACTGATACGTGGCGCTGATGACAGATGGCACTAATACGTGGCACTGATGACAGATGGCACTAATACGTGGCACTGATGACACGTGGCACTAATGACAGATGACACTAATACGTGGCACTGATGACAGATGGCACTAATACGTGGCACTGATGACAGATGGCACTAATACGTGGCACTGATGACACGTGACACTGACAGGTGGCACTGGGGACAGGTGGCACTGCTGACAGATGGCACTGATGACACGTGACACTGATAGGTGGCACTGGGGACATTTGGCACTGATAGGTGGCACTGGGGAGTCAGGACAGATGGCACTATGTTGTGTAGTGTTGTGTAACTGTAACTAATGTGAGTGTTCACTCACCGCTGCAGCATGGAAGCTCTCCCTCCTCACACGCTGTCTCTGTGTGAGGAGGGAGAGCCGGCGATGAGAGATGATCTCATATGAGATCATCTCTCATTGGACGAACGCTAAATGGCCGCTGTGATTGGCCATTTAGCACGATCTGTGATTGGCTGTGTCCAAGGGACACGGCCAACACAGAACTTCCCAGATGCGCGCCCACGGTGGCGCGCAGAGGGGAAGTATACAGGAGGATGTCCAGGGACGCCCTCCCGGCAATTGGCGTCCGCGCATTAGTGCGAGCGCCGTGGGGCCCCCTATTGGGCGGGGCCCATGGGCTTGAGCCCACTCAAGCCCTATAGTAAGTCCAGCCCTGGAGGCCAGTATCAGAGCAGACTTCTCGCCAGCCGGGGATGGTGAAGAAGTGGGAAAGCATCAGCAAGTGCCAAGTCAGGGACCCAGCGGGACAGCAGAGGCGACGCTTGTGGAGTGCCAAGCCAGGGACCTAATGTGTCAGCAAGGGTGAAGCTTGAGGAGTATCTGTGAGTGCCAAGCCAGGGACCCAGCGGTGAAGTGGGGGTGAGGCTTGAGGTGAGGAAGATACTGAGTGCTACAGTAAAAGAGCTCAGGGGATCCAGTGGCTAGTGGGTCTGAAGTCTGTTGAGAGAGACTGGGAGCTTGTGGAGTGAAGACCCAGAGTGAGTGAGTGTGGGGTAAAGAGAACTGTTTGTGCTGCAGATAGTTAAATGCCTTTACCATTAGTAACAGCTACAAGATTGTTGCCATAGGAGACAGCGGTCCTGCCTATACAGAAGTGGTGTCCACAGTCCGGCTGGAGGCCTTCACTTGTATAGCTGTCTACCTATTAACATTGCATCTACATAAGGGTGTCCTGACCCCAACTCTCTCTCCCACAGTTCTGTTTAAGAGACAATAAATCTCTTTGCATTCAAGTAGTGTCTGGCGCCCATCAATCCACCTTGCATTACAATCACCATGCCTTGTAACCCACTCTACACAGGGGAATGTCAGCTGTCCCTGACTCTGGAGGTCACCATTAGGCCTAGAGAGGCCATGGGCTTTGCTACATTTACAAAAACTTTAATAAAGTGGTTTTAAACCTCAGACATGAAATATGAACAAAGTATATCCCTCTATAGCAGCAGTTCTCAACCTGGGGGTCGATTGCCGATTCGCCAGGGGGTCGAGAATGCTGGTCCAATCTGGAAAGCTGGCTGAGACGGACCAGAAGTTACTGTGTGTATGCCGGAGTCTGTCCGTCTCGGCCAGCGAGATGTCACTTCCGGGAGAGGAGAGACCATGCGGAAGTGATATTCTGTCGCCGCCATCTTGGTACTCTTGTCCCCACTAAGGCTACAGTCAGAAGTCGGCAAGCGGACATCTTTTTTACACCCGTAAGACAAAAACAATTCCATAGCTCAACTCACCAACCAGTCTGCTGACTGGGAGGGTGCCGTGACGAGGCTTTGCAGCTTTCACATTCATTTGCAAATGTGTGCTAACTAAACCCCTGTTTTTAACAGACGGTTAGAGAGGTTAATTTGGTTGGTCAGCAGACTGGTTGGTGAGTTGAGCTATGGAATTGTTTTTGTCTTACATGTATATGCCCTTCCATGTGCTCCTTGCTATGAAGGCCAGTTATAGGTGGGGCAGTGGCCAGTGTTTTGTTTATCTTTTTACACCCACCGAAGTCTAGCATTTTACATGTATTTTTGCCAGGCTTATATAGTATATAAAATCAGTTTACTGGTAAAAATACTGGTAAAAATGCAAGACTTCGGTGGGTGTAAAAAGATGTCCGCTTCTAACTGTAGCCTTGCTGCGGACGAGAGTACCAAGATGGCGTCGACAGAACATCACTTCCGGTTAACACATTAGATGGGTTGCTGATTCTGACGGAACACCTGAGTGACTTTGGTAGATCAGAGACACTTGCCGCCACTGTGCCATCCCACGCAGCCACTGTGCCCATCAATTGCCGCCACTGTCCCTTTAAACGCAGCCACTGTGCCATCAAACGCAGCCACTGTGCCATCAAACTCTGCCACTGTGCCATCAAACTCTGCCACTTGGCCATCAAATGCAGCCACTGTGCCATCAAACGCTGCCACTGTGCCATCAAACACAGCCACTGTGCCCATCAAACGCAGCCACTGTGCCATATCAAATGCTCCCACTGTACCATCAAATGCTGCAACTGTGCCATATCAAATGCTCCCACTGTGCCCCTCCGCCCGCCCGCCATCTGCCCGGCACTTACCCTGTCTCTCGGTGGGGCATTTTATTAATTTGTAACTTATATGTTAATTTTAAATAAATGTTTTTCACTATATATTACAGATTGTTTTTGTGATTAATCACTACGCTTTAAGATGTTAAATTTGTAAGAATGAAAATACATCCTGCATATCAGATATTTATATTTCGATTCATAACAGTCCCGAAAATTACAGCAATAAAGGACCAACGAAAATAATTTTACTGTTAGGGGTCCCCACAACTTGGAAAATTTTATCAAGGGGTCACTGCACTAGTTAAGTTGAGAACCACTGCTCTATACTGTGTACTTGTCTCAATTAAGAGCACTAAGTGTAATTTCTGGTTTTCACTTTATTCCTCTGCTATTAGCATGAATCACTTCTGACAAGTTTTCCTGACACCAAGAGAAAAATGGTGACAGAGGAGGAAGCTCCAGCTGATGGACAACCTCAACTCTGTTCCTGTGTGCTGTGTGAAGGGGGGGGGGGGGTGTGCCTTCCCTCCAATCAGCTCTCAGAACTCTCCTTACTGAGCTCTGCAGAGTGTAACTATAGCTCTCGACCCCCTTTTTTTAACTTTCAGAAAAGCTTTTGAACGGATGTAGAGAAGAGAAGACAACAGATAAAAAGGTAGAACTTATGTAGGAGGATTTGTTTCATTTCTGTATATCACCTGAGGCCAGTCACTTCACTGGGTATAGAATAGGGGTTTACAACCAGTCCAGTAGTCTTAATATCAAGTTCCCAGCAGTGAGACCACTAGTGGCCACACACTGCAGTGCAGCCAGTTCCATCCCGGGCCATTAACATTGAATGGTTAAGGTGCTGCGTGATTGACCTTGCAAAGAGTTTAAAAGGGTGTCATCAATGGATTAAAAATATGCACTAAATAAACATGAGCCTTAACCAGTTCATCACTTTAATGAGTCGTTAGCGGCTCTCCCTTCCCCCCACAGCCATCCAATCTACTGATTAACCTGCCACTCACAGCTCTGGGCCCATGAAGGCTCCGGCTTGATCAGACTGATGGCAGCTACAGCTCTCTGTGATCTGCCCAGTGTCATAAGAGTCACGCACAATTCTTAATATACACAAAAGTCACACATATTTATCCAAGTGCCTTTGCAAATGGGGTCCTACTTTAAGCTTTGGGACTACCAACATTGGGTCCAATCAGCAGTGGCGGGGCGCACGGGTGCCGCCCCCTCTCTACAGCCACCCCCCTATCTGCATATATGCATTAGGGATAGATTCATGCATTGCATGAATCTATCCATGGCTGTTGCCACCACCCCCTATTCAGGCATCAGGTCCCATTTCGGACGCCGGGCGCCTGAATTACAGCGGCGGAGGTGTATTTTTGAAGCTCCTGATCAAAGACTCTAATAGGCTTCAAAAAAGGTGAACTGCGAGCGCAGAGCATTGCGATCGCAGTTCACCCAGGTGTGTTAGAACAGCGAATGAATATTCGCTTTTCTAAAACTGAACCGCCTCTCCGCCAATCAGGGGTGTGTTACCTGTCACTGAGATGAACAGGCAGTCCGGAGAGAAGCTGACACCGCCTGGAGGGGGGGGCTTCTGTGCCGGCCGACCGAGGGGGGGCTTCTGTGCTGTCCGTGACCCAACTGAGGGGGGGGCTTCTGTGCCGTCCGTGGCCTGACCGGGGGGTGGCGGGTGGATTGTTTGCCACCCCCCAAAAAAAAAAAAAAACACCAGCCGCCACTGGTCTGCAGTCTATGACCATCTTTTGTACCATGTCTTCAATCTCTTCTATTGTGTCCACAGTCTCTGATGATCTCTTGTATTATCATGTTTGCAGTCTCTGGTGATCTTTTGTATTATGCCAGTAACAACTGACCATCTCTTATTATGTTTTGCAATCTCTGACCATTTCCTGTATTATGTTTACAGTCTCTGACCATCTCTTGTATCGTGCCCATGGTCTTTGACTATATCCTCTTCTGTGTCTGCTGTTTCTTATAATTAATATTCACTCAATTTTATTTGTGGCCCTTTAGAGATGTTGGGGCAACATCTAAGGACACCCCCCCATATCAAGAAAGTTGACCACCCCTTTTATAGACTATCAGTTTCATGAATAGGACCGTACTAGGGTAGCTGTTTTGTGGTTTATTATGTAGCAATGTGGACTACAATTGCAAAGTACAGGGATTCCCTGTCATTTCTATATAGCATATTGTCCCTCTTGTGCCCAGCATCACTTACTGACATCATATTTGTCAGCCAAACCAAAGGGATTAGTAGTTCCTCAGAATGGCAATTTCTCCGCATGACTATACCTCCGGACTACATATCCCAGGAATCTTTGCTACCATCTGGGAGATTGCTGGGAAGGGCTATAAAAGAGGCCAGAGTCCCGCCCCACACTCTCTTCTTCCTGGGCCTTGTGTGTGACAGACCTCTCTGTACAGGGAGTGTGAGGTCGCGGCCTACCACGCGGTATACAACATTCCAACCCGGCCGAGAAGGGCCTAGCACTGCTTGCTGTTCGTCAGACATTTATCCACCATCAACTCGGCAGTCCGACAACCCGCATTTCGTGCTTCGCATCAGGTCATCATCACAATTGGATCCGCTGCAAGGATGCCTCTCCGGGAGCCGCTGTTCAGAAGGCATTGAATCAGCCTGGTCGTTGGTGAGAGGGCAATTGCCCACCTTTGCAAACCTTTCTTTGTACTTCACTGGGACACTGTGTACAGACAGCTTTACCTTGAACACTTTACTGCACTTCTATTTGAATACTGTACATAGACACCTTTAGCCTCAACCAGTCCAAGAAATACCATTGCCTTGTTACTGCACCTTATTGGATATAGTTAATGATCCCTGACTGCTGGTGAAGACCAGCAGTGTCATTACTGCTTAAAGGGCCATATGCCATTCTTGTTTTGCTTGATCTCTCATTAAGAATAAAGGTTAAATAGGCTGGCCTGGGTTTCCCTTTAGACGTATTGCCAGAATTAATGCTTAACTCTTGCTTATCCTTTCAGGTCATGTTCAAGTGGTATTCCATTGTACATACGTGTATATAATATATTGTTATTGCCATATTGCCTTAACTTGTATTATTATAAAGGAATTCTTCTGCTGAGCTAGGACTGTTATTCAAAGCTCAGTTGATCTATTACCTCCTCTGTGCAACAAGATCGTCTTTAAAGTACTCCAGTAAACATTAATATAAACGCACTGGGGGTTATTTACGAAAGGCAAATCCACTCATGCTGTTTTTTGTTTTCCTTGCATGGCCCCATCAGATCTACAGCGGCTGCACTTTCAAGGACACTTGTAGAGCAAAGTGGATTTGCCTTTAGTAAATAACCCCCACTGAGTTGTTTGACTTATTACTTCAAAGAGGGAGTCCACCTACAAAAGAAATATTAAAAGCCAGCAGCTACAAAAACTGCAGCTGCTGACTTTTAATAAACGGACACTTACCTGTCCTGGTGTCCAGCGATGTCGGCAGCCGAAGCCGATCAATCGCTCGGCTCTCAGCTCCTGCCGCTGCCATTCTCGGTGTGGGAATCAGGAAGTGAAACGTTGCGGCTTCACTTCCCGGTTCCCTACTGCGCATGCGCGAGTCGCTATGCGCGTCTTAACTGGTCCCCGCTATCTCCTGGGACCTGTGTGCAGTGGGGGGGGGTGCGGAACGGGGCGTGACTCCCACCCCCCTGAAAGGTGCCAAGTGTGACACCGGAGGGGGGGAGGGTTCAGAAAAGTGGAGGTTCCATTTTTGTGTGAACCTCTTCAAGGTGGTGCAAAGATGTCTGGATCAATGGTGTCAGGTGGGTTGGAATGTTTACAGGGTCATGGTTGGTGATGCAGATGAGCAGGTAAATCCAAGCAGTCTCCAAGGGGGTCGTGCTACAATTATTATAAACTGGATTTTTGGTGTGTCTATTTTCATATCATCTTTAGTGAATAGTTTATTACTATTTCATTTAGTCTGATATAACATAACTTTTAATACAGTAAAAAAAAACTTTGTTTTTAACATATATTCTTTTATTCTATTGTTTATTCATTGCTGTTATTCAATTTTGAAATAAAGATGGGTCCATCGAACTCCCAGAGACAAACATTCTCTTCTAGTAAGGTGAGGACTTCAACTCCCTTTGGAAGGGAAGGCTGGTTCTACCTAACTATTGTTTTGCATATTTGTCACACTTAAATGATTCAGAAATCAAACAAATTTTAATATTACACAGAGATAACACAAGTAAATACAAAATGTAGTTTTAAATGTTAATTGAATTTATTAAGGGGAAAAAAGCTGCCCAAACCTACCTGGCCCTAAAAAGTAATTGCCCCCTAAATTTTGGCCCACTTCCTTTCAGAATTGTTTTAATTTAGCCACATTGGAGGGTTTTCCAGCATGAACGGCCAGTTTAAGGTCATATCAAAGGAAAAGTTGACTGCATGATGGTTATGATTAAGCGCATTCTGCGCGAAACGCGCTAACCATGCAGTTGTCTCTCTGTATCGTGGGTTTGTGATGTCCCTTTTTGTGGATTTTATCCAATACAGCTCATATTTTTTCTGATGTTTGAAGTGCGGTCAACCTTCATTTGATAATCGCTTGCTACGCCCAGGTCACAGACTGGATCAGCACCGTGTGATTTGGAAAAGGGGATTGCATTATATGTTTCACCTGGAGCGGTGTTTGCTCTTCTATCATTAGCTGTTTAGGGTCATGCCACAGCATCTCAATCAGATTTATGTCTGGACCTTGACTAAGCCACTCTAATGCCGCGTACACACGGTCAGACTTTCCGACGGGAAATGTTCGATGTGAGCTTGTTGTCGGAAAGTCCGACAGTGTGTATGCTCCATGGAACATTTGCTGTCGGAATTTCTGGCCACAAATGTTTGAGAGCAGGTCCTCAAATTTTCCGCCAACTTCACTTTGTTGTCGGAAATTCCGATCGTGTGTACACAAGTCTGTCACACAAAAGTTCACGCATGCCCAGAATCAAGCAGAAGGAGACGCACTGGCTATTGAACTTCCTTTTTTTCTCGGCTCGTTGTACGTCTTGTATGTCACCACGTTCTCACATTCGGAATTTTGGGCCAACATTTGTGTGACCATGTGTATGCAAAACAAGTTTGAGCCAACATCTTTGGGAAAAAATCCACGGTTTTGTTGTCGGAAAATCCGATTGTGTGTACACGGCATAAAACCTTCATTTTGTTTTTTTAAGCCATTCAGAGGTGGACTTGCTGGTGTGTTTCCGATCCTTGTCCTGCTGCATCACCCAAGTGCGCTTGAGCTTGAGGTCAAGAACTGATGGACTGGACACTCCTTCACAATTTTCAGGAGTGCAGAATCCAGGGTTCCATCAATTATGGGAAGTCGTCCAGGTCCTGAAGCTGAAAAGCAGCCCCAGACCATCACAGTACCACCACCATGTCCTACTGTTGGTATGATGTTCATTTTATGAAATGCTGTGGTATTTCCTCCCGGGTTTCAGCTTCAACTGTTTTGGTTTATATAAACTCTAATCAATATAATGTAAATGTAAATTACTCAGAAAAATGCAAAAGTTGTCAGAAACTTGTTAAATGTAGCGTCACTTTTTTTTTTTTTTACTGGTCCAGTATGACATTTACATGTCTGACCAGTCAGGGTTTGGTAGTTGAGGTCACAATGAGGTCCTCATGTACCGGGCTAATTGCTTTTCATGCTCGGTTGATGGAATAAATCAACACATGATGCCCAGACCTTGGGTTTTTAATTAATGGCCACCATTAGCAAGATAATCACCTTTTATTGCCAGAGGAGTAATGATTAACTGCAGTCAACAGTGTGGACATACGAGTTAAAGCGTGGCACCACCTCGCTGACAGCATTGTTGGGGAACTCCAAAAATAACAAAAGTCTTTCTTGTTTCTCTTGACAAGTGCACTGTGTCCAGTGGGACATATTCACATACTGTGTGCTGTCATGGAGGATTGGTAGACAAGCGTGGTATTAGAAAGTTATGTGAACATTTCGTGTACACACATATAATTTGTTCCTGAAGCAACTCTCCTGCGGAGCACGCTCATCAGTGCCCAGGAACAGGCGGAGACTACAGCCATGTGAAGAATCTAACATTAAGGCAGTTCTCCCGACTTAGAGATGAGCCTTCACTGTGTGTAGTAAAAAAAGTGCAGAGTTCCTCTAAAAAGCGTCCCGTGTAGCTACACACTGTTTTTGTATATTTGCATTAGGAGGGGTGGGATGAGCCTGAGCCCACTCCACCGGTCCGACGTACCTCTGTTACCTCACTCCCAGTAACAGAATGGGGTCCCACCGAGCATCTAGCAAGGACTTCATGCATGCTCTCACTTAATTCTGTCCTTCCCATACCATATCACCAGGCCATAAACCTCCGTAATTATTAAACAACCAACAAAAACATTAGTCTCCTGAGCATGAGTGTAACAGCTTAGTAGGGTATAAGTATTGTTCCACTGCACATCTGGGTAATCTCTTAGGGCCTTACTGCCCTCTAGGACTGGGGATGTCCTGTGAGCACTGAAAGATAACAAAAACAAAAGAAGATGCACAGGCCTATTGCATTGTCCCACAATTTTTTTATAAATAATAGGTATAGCCATCTGATGAAGAAGGGAGTCTATTCAAAATGCGTCAACCCACAGGGACCCCAGTGAGGTTCCCCTCAATGTACTAATGATTGTCCAATCTGGAAGTACCAACCCATGGATGAGTGGCTAGACAAGTGCTTTTAACGTATGTGTTTGTGTGTAGTTTTTTATTCCTATTATTTATTAAAAACGTGTGCGATAATGCACTAGGCCTGTGGGCTGTCTTTTGTTTTTATTATCTTTCATAGATCTCCATAACGCTAGTCTGCTTCCAGTTACTAGGAAAGGAGCCAGAACATCGGCCCCATCGTTACTGGAGGACCTGCCACCTTACCAGGTACTATGCTTAACAACTGGTTGCTGTAGCTTGTTCCTTCTCTTGGCTACCCATAGCAACTACACTTCTCTTTCTTGTTTTGCTGAGTTAACCCTTTGTAATAGTGTTACTTCATACCCCGTAGTGCAAATTTTGAATCCAGGTTCTTTGGAATGGGGCAGAACCAGCATGCACCCCTTTGAATAATTTCACATCAGGCTTAGAGCGGTTGATGCAACTTTACTGTGGAAAGGCATCATGGACAATGCAACATGAATAATGTCAAGTTCCTAAATCTAACTAAAATAGCCTAGTGGCCCAGGCATACTGTACCTCCGTGAAGCGAGAGTCCATGTAGGCATTAGACACGTGCAATTCGTTTAGTTACAAATTTGTTTTCAGATAAAATTAGGTATATTCGTTAATTCGGAAGCATCTGAATGAAGGAAAGACTCTTTTGATGAATGCATACGAACACGAATTTTCAGAAAGAACAAAAACCCAAAAGAACGAAAATCGAAAGAACGAAAAACGATTCAACCTATGAGTTTAACGATTACATTCGGATACTTTTGTTTTTCGTATTTTCTATTATAATTAAATTATTAACTATTATTATCGTTTTTATTATTATAAACTATTAAATCATAAGTATTGGAATTTCCCTTTAAATTTGGCTAAAGTAACTGTTATGCCGTGTACACACGAGCGGACTTCTTGTCGGACTGAACTCCGAAGGACTTTTCTACGGAGTTCCGACGGAGTTCCAACGAAACGGACTTGCCTACACACGATCACACCAAAGTCAGATCGTTTTGAACGTGATGACGTACAACCGGACTAGAATAAGCAAGTTCATAGCCAGTAGCCAATAGCTGCTCTTGTGTCGTTTTTGGTCCGTCGGACTAGCATACAGACAAACAGATTTTTCTATAGGAATCTAGTCTGTCAGAAAGATTTGAAACTTGTTCTATTCCTAAGGTCCGTCAGATTTTTAGACAGAAAACGTCAGATGAAGCCCACACACGATCGAATTGTCCGACAGATTCGTTCGGTCGGACCTTTGATGCCGAAAAGTAAGGTCGTGTGTATGCAGCATTAGTGAACGCAACAAATATGAATGTATACAAAGTTATAAATTATCCAAACTAACACATGTCGCATCTAAACGAATTGAAAGGAACTAATACGAATGCATCCGAAGACACACGAATAATCCGAAGTAACGAATGTCAATCATAACGAATGATCCGATAAATTAAAAAAAAACAGAAAAAAAAAAAATAAAACACATTTTTTCTGTAGTGCACATGTCTAGTAGGCATTGTCCATGACTTGGATGCTGCCCGCGGTTCCCGATATGTTCAGTGCTGTCTTAGTGCTCACAGGTGGGTCTCCATACTCTGAACCCTTTGTACTCCACTCCAACTCCTAGCTCCAGCCCACGGTCTTAGCGGTCCCCCTCTTTATAGTAAAAGGTGGGCCTGCCAAAACCAAAAGTCCAGGAACTGGGCCGAACATGTTTAACCCTTTCCCCAGCCTGGGCTTGGCGGCTGAACTAGTAACTACACACATTTCAACCTGCCTACATGTTTATCGTTAGCAACGAAAGTTAAAGAAAATCACAAATGTTGGGTTATCACTAGAACTCGAATAGAATGAAAATCTGCCAATGGGGGCACTAGTTCTGGCGACTCACTTTGGAGGGATTTCCTCTCACTTCCTGTTTTGGCATTGGAACAGGAAATAAAGAAGGGACACAGTCTCGAAGTGGGACACAGATGGTTAAAAAAATAAATAAATACACTTACAGGAGTTATAGGCCTTACTTACTCTACCCATAATGAAAAAAAGAAAAGTTTTGCCTTTAGGTCATTTAAAATACTCCCTGATATCTGTTTTTCTAAAGACCGCCGGAACCAATCAGGAGCCAGTGGCTGTGAATACCTGATCTAACACCAACCCTTATGGATCAGAAGCCAAATAACCTACCAAATAGTCTGGAAGCAGGACATCTGTAACTAAACCCTATAGACATGAACTGGACATACAAACTCCATGCAGATAACACCCTTTCTGGAAGTTGAAGACCCCACCCCCCAAGGCACACATACTAAACACTTAGCATCATGTAGAATATGTAACCTTTTATTAGTCTGCTCCACTTAGCGCTCTTTTGGTTGGAAAATATGATGAGTATTATGAGTTTGAAATATGGAAAGCTGAAATCCTGTATGACATATAGGCCATCCATCATAATTCAGTTCACAGTGAGTACTGAGAATTTTTATAAAGTGGCCCTGTAGCCCGTATGTCTCCTGGGCTGTATGAGTGTCTCTGGGGGACCTGGAGATATCTGTCACAGTAATGATGAAGCCTTATCAGCCTGGCCTGGGAACTCACAGACAGATCTGTAATTTGTGTCATATTGCGAGCCAGGAATCCGGGTGAGGGGTGGAGGAATTAAGACTCAGGTGACAAATTGCTGCTTTATCAGCCTGTTGGAGCTCATTAACCAGCTATAATGAGTGATGATGGCAATGTGATAGTTCAGGGGTGATATAGCCCTGCACTCTTACATCAACTTTTCCACTTCCTCTATGGAACAATGTGTTGTAATGCTAGAAATGATGTCTTCATATACTTTGCTATTGTCACAAAATAAAAGATGAACTACATTATTATTTTAACAACAATAGTGTTTATTCATTGGCTTTTGTGTAACCTTCCCCACAGTAGGAGCTGTTACCAGAGCTGGAGATGTGTTGCTAAATCGGAGCCAGAGTTGGAGTTGCAGAAGCTGAGGCAGAGTTGGAGGTGTGTTGCTAACTCAGAGCTAGAGCTATGTTACTAGAACCACAGCTGTGTTCTCAGAACTGGATCTTTATGCCAGAGATGGAGCTGTGTGGTTAGAGCTAGGACAGAACTAGAGTTGTGTAACTAGAGCTGAAGAAAAGTTGGAGTTGTGTACCAAAGCTGGAGAAAGATGGAGTTGTGTACTAAAGCTGGGGTTCTGTAGTAGAGCTGAAGTAAAGTTGGAGTTGTGTACTAGAGCTGGAGTTGTGTACTAGAGCTGGACCAAAGCTGGAGTTGTGTATTCGAGCTGGAGAAACTGGAGTTGTATATGTAACGAAGTGGACTACAGTCATAACATGGTACAATTCCCCATCATTTACCTTGGACACCTTTCCCTTGGGAACACTTTATTGCATTACTGTTGGGAACACTGTACATAGACACCTTTACTTAAAACCACTTTAAGGAGTATCTCTAGCCTGTTTAAGCCTTTCGGCTATTACCACCCCACTGAACCTTATTGGATACAATCTAATGAGCTCCAACTGCCGGTGAAGACTATCAGGCCTGCATCTTGGACACTGCCATTATTACCGTATAAAGGGCCCTACTCTAAATACTTAGGACCATGTGATATTTCAGTTTTTCTTTTTTAATAAATCTGCAAAAATGTCAACAATTCTGTGTTTTTCTGTCAATATGGGGTGCTGTGTGTACATTAATGAGGACAAAAAATGAACTTAAATGATTTTAGCAAATGGCTGCAATATAACAAAGAGTGAAAAATTTAAGGGGGTCTGAATACTTTCCATCCCCACTGTATATGTAAATTGTGCTTTTGTGCTGTTGAACTGTTTTAAGCTGTCTTTTAGGGGAATTATTTTTCCGAGTCTGGGCTGTTATCCAGCACTCGGCTGACGAATTCCCCTTTTCTGTGTATCAATACCACATCACTTACTCCAGTAAAAGCATATATACTATAAACATATATTTAACTTGTGTGACGTGTCATTTAAAGGTGTTGTGGAATATGTCTGAACCCAGAGTGTCAGGTGGGTTGGAATGATCACAGGGTCATGGTGATGCAGAAGAACAGGTGAATCCAAGCAGTCCTCAAGGGGGCCGTGCTACATATACTAGAGCTGTTGTGTCCTGTACCTTTAAGAAGGGGTGGGCTCCCTTCAGTCCACCTGCCCTCACTTAACCATCAGAATGCATGTGCCTCCACTGTGGGGACACCCAAATTTTTAATGTTAGGACCACAGATTACAGGGTGCCGTGACGTGGCTCTGTGGCTTACGCATGCGTTTGTAAATGCGCGCGGACTGAACCCCTGTTTTTAACGCGTACTGTTAGACAGATTAATTGGTTGTCTGCGAGCTGGTGGTAAGTAGGCTTGGAGTTTTTTCCTGGGCATTCCCCAGGCTTTGTTGTTATCTACATATACTAGAGCTGTAGTTGTGAATGTAGCACGGCCCCCTTGAGGACTGCTGAGAATTACCTGCTCATCTGCACAGCCATGACCAAGTTAACCTTCCAACCCACCTGACACTCTGGGTTCAGACATCCTTTTAACACTGTGTAGCAAGAATCAAACAACTCAATAATATTAGGTTTTGAAGTATTTTACTTGAACCAAAGAAAGGAAAGGCTATTTCACAAAAGAGGTAATACATTTGCTGAGCTGGGATAACAGCCCCAAATCTGCAAACAAATTTCTCCTAATGACACAAACAATGGTTCAGCAGCAAACAATATTATATACAGTATCTCACAAAAGTGAGTACACCCCTCACATTTTTGTAAATTATTTATTATATCTTTTCATGTGACAACACTGAGGAAATTACACTTTGCTACAATGTAAAGTAGTGAGTGTACAGCTTGTATAACAGTGTAAATTTGCTGTCCCCTCAAAATAACTCAACACACAGCCATTAATGTCTAAACCGCTGGCAACAAAAGTGAATACACACCTAAGTGAAAATGTCAAAAATGGGCCAAATTAGCCATTTTTCCTCCCCGGTGTCATGTGATTTGTTAGTGTTACAAGGTCTCAGGTGTGAATGGGGAGCAGGTGTGTTAAACTTGGTGTTATCACTCTCGCTCTCTCATACTGGTCACTGGAAGTTCAACATGGCACCTCATGGCAAAGAACTCTCTGAGTATCTGAAAAAAAGAATTGTTGCTCTACATAAAGATGGCTTAGGCCATAAGAAGATTGCCAAGACCCTGAAACTGAGTGGCAGCACGGTGGCCAAGACCATACAGTGGTTTAACAGGACAGGTTCCACTCAGAACAGGCCTCCCCATGGTCCACCAAAGAAGTTGAATACACATGCTCAGCGTCATATCCAGAGGTTGTCTTTGGGAAATAGATGTATGAGTGCTGCCAGTATTGCTGCAGAGGTTGAAGGGATGGGGGGTCAGCCTGAAAGTGCTCAGACAATGCGCCACACAC
Source organism: Aquarana catesbeiana (assembly GCF_042186555.1). NCBI lineage: Eukaryota > Metazoa > Chordata > Amphibia > Anura > Ranidae > Aquarana > Aquarana catesbeiana. The sequence continues at coordinate 391,506,614 of NC_133329.1, forward strand.
TGCATCAAATTGGTCTGCACGGCTGTCGTCCCAGAAGGAAGCCTCTTTAAAGATGATGCACAAGAAAGCCCGAAAAAAGTTTGCTGAAGACAAGCAGACTAAGGACATGGATTACTGGAACCATGTCCTGTGGTCTGATGAGACCAAGATAAACTTATTTGGTTCAGGTGGTGTCAAGCGTGTGTGGCGGCAACCAGGTGAGGAGTACAAAGACAAGTGTGACTTGCCTACAGTCAAGCATGGTGGTGGGAGTGTTATGGTCTGGGGCTGCATGAGTGCTGCTGGCACTGGGGAGCTACAGTTCATTGAGGGAACCATGAATGCCAACGTGTACTGTGACATACTGAAGCAGAGCATGATCCCCTCCCTTCAGAGACTGGGCCGCAGGGCAGTTTTCCAACATGATAACGACCCCAAACACATCTCCAAGACGACAACTGCCTTGCTAAAGAAGCTGAGGATAAAGGTCATGGACTGGCCAAGCATGTGTCCGGACCTAGAACCTATTGAGCAACTGTGGGGTATCCCCAAACAGAAGGTGTAGGAGATCAAAGTCTCTAACATCCACCAGATGTCGTCATGGAGGAGTGAAAGAGGAATCCAGTGGTAACCTGTGAAGCTCTGGTGAACTCCATGCCCAAAAGGGTTAAGACAGTGCTGGAAAATAATGGTGGCCACACAAAATATTGACACTTAGTGCCCAATTTGGATATTTTCACTTAGGGGTGTACTCACTTTTGTTGTGAGCGGTTTACATTAATGGCTGTGTGTTAAGTTATTTTGAGGGGACAGCAAATTTACGCTATACAAGCTGTACACTCACTACTTTACCAAATAGCAAAGTGTCATTTCTTTAGTGTTGTCACATGAAAAGATATAATAAAATATTTACAAAAATGTGACAGCTGTACTCACTTTTGTGAGATACTGTACATATATGTACACTATATTTCGATCAGAAATCACCCCCTAGCGGATGTTTCAGTTAACTGCATATATTGCCACTCTGAGAAGGATGTAATCCGTTTGGTTGTAGATAAAGCAATAGATTCCTAGGGGTAAAGATCTGAGGGTCTGAGCACAGTGTTCAAGCAATACAGTAAAGTGTTCTTGGGATAAAGATGTCTGTGCACATTGTTCTGTAATAGTGGCAATGGATAGATAAAAGGTCAAGCAATTTGCCCTCTCACCCACAACCAATTTGATACGATGTCTTCTGGACAGGAACACGTGTAGCGGCACTCAGGCAGTGGATCCACTGTCTCAAGCTTCTAAAGTGAAACTTGCCCCACGCACCCACACTGACAGGTAAGCGATCCAAGTAATGTTAGGGACAGGATGTCCGACAGCAATTGACAGAGCTAGGCCCCTTAGGCCTCGGGTTGGAAGCAAGGCTCCGCGTGGTAGGTCGCGACCTCTCTCTCTGCTGCACAGAGAGGTCTGTCCGGCGTCAGGCCCAGAAGGAAGAGACTCTGCGTGGGCTTACAGTTCTTTTTATAGCCACTCCCAGCAATCTTCATGTTACAGCAAAGATCCCTGGGATGTGTAGTTTTAGGGTGCACGAGTACATAGCAGTACTTTGAAGGAAAACTATACGTCTCATCATTAAATTTGTTAGACACACAAATATGAGGTCACTGGTTACACGGATGACCAAAAAGGGACAAGCGATGTCTAGAAACACTGAAAGGTACGATGCTTCTGCTGATAGTCCATATCGCTACATGTACTAGAGCTTGAGCAAAGTTGGAGTTGTATAGCAGAGCTGGAGTTTTGTACTCAAGTGCTGGAGCTAGAGAAAACTTGAAGTTGTGTACCAAAGCTAGATCAAAATTGGAGTTGTACACTAGAGCTGGGGAAAGCTGGAGTGGTATACTATAACTGGAGTTATGTACTAGAGCTGGTCCAAAGTTGGAGTTGTGTATTAGAGCTGGAGAACATATGGAGATGTGTACTAGAGCTGGTGTTGTGCACTAGAGGTGGAGCAAAGTTGGAGTTGTGTACTAAAGCTGGAGCAACTGGAGTGGTATACTAGAGCCGGAGTTGTGTGCTAGAGCTGGAACAAACTGTAGTTGTATACTAGAGCTGGAGCAAAGTTGGAGTTGTATACTACAGCTGGAGTTGTGTATTGGAGCTGGATCAAAGTTGCAGTTGTATACTAGAGCTCGGGCAAGCTCGGGCAAGCTGGAGTGGTATACTAGAGCTGGAGTTGCGTACTAGAGGTGTTACAAAGTTGGAGTTGTGTACTACAGCTGGAGTTGTGTACTAGACCTGTAGCAACTGGAGTTGTATATTAGAGCTGGAGTTCTGTACTAGAGCTGGAGCAACTGGAGTTGTATACTAGAGCTGGAGTTGTGTACTAGAGGTGGATCAAAGTTGCAGTTGTGTACTACAGCTGGAGCAAGGCTGGACCATCAAGAAGATCCATTCTTGAATCTAATTGCTGCAAAATGCGCAAATATGACTAACACTGGGAACTTTAGAAAATAGTAACTTATACTCTTATCTGTCAACACTAACTAGTAAATGCATTTCTTCTTCGTGAAGGTGAAGCAATTGGTTCATCCAGTTCATAGACTTATATAACTATATCTGCCAGACATTTTATCAGTGTGATACACATATCAAACTTAAAGTCCTAAACCATGCCCATAACTACATTTTTTTTGTGTTCATATATATATATTTATGGTTGGAGCCCTCTGCTCTGAGAGATATGAACCACATAATCACGTCACAAGACTAACAACATAAAATAGACCTGAAGTGAGCCCTGGTCTGCTGTGCGGTATGCCAAGTGAAGGGCGCATACCTTAAGAAAGTAAATGGATGTTTCTGTGCAGAAATGTGTTTTAAGAGAAGTACTCTGAGAAGGGGAATGAGTGGGTGGGTACCACGCACTAGAACCAACACAGACCATTGTGGGTGGTCTGGTTAAATACCCTCCGGGCTCCTCCCATAATTTCAGGCCACCATACTGGCCTTCCTATATACAGTGGGAACGGAAAGTATTCAGACCCCCTTAAATTTTTCACTCTTTGTTATACTGCAGCCATTTGCTAAAATCATTTAAGTTCTTTTTTTTTCCTCATTAATGTACACACAGCACCCCATATTGACAGAAAAACACAGAATTGTTGACATTTTTGCAGATTTATTAAAAAAGAAAAACTGAAATATCACATGGTCCTAAGTATTCAGACCCTTTGCTGTTACACTCATATATTTAACTCTTTTAACTATTTAAAGGTGCTGTCCATTTCTTCTGATCAACCTTGAGATGGTTCTATACATTCATTTGAGTCCAGCTGTGTTTGATTATACTGATTGGACTTGATTAGGAAAGCCACACACCTGTCTATATAAGACCTTACAGCTCACAGTGCATGTCAGAGCAAATGAGAATCATGAGGTCAAAGGAACAGCCTGAAGAGCTCAGAGACAGAATTGTGGCAAGGCACAGCTCTGGCCAAGGTTATAAAAACATTTCTGCTGCACTTAAGGTTCTTAAGAGCACAGTGACCCCCATAATCCTTAAATGGAAGACATTTGGGACGACCAGAAGCCTTCCTAGAGCTGGCCGTCCGGCCAAACTGAGCTATCGGGGGAGAAGAGCCTTGGTGAGAGAGGTAAAGAAGAACCCAAAGATCACTGTGGCTGAGCTCCAGAGATGCAGTCGGGAGATGGGAGAAAGTTGTAGAAAGTCAACCATCACTGCAGCCCTCCACCAGTCAGGGCTTTATGGCAGAGTGGCCTGACGGAAGCCTCTCCACAGTGCAAGACACATGAAAGCCCGCATGGAGTTTGCTAAAAAATACCTAAAGGACTCCAAGATTATGAGAAATAAGATTCTCTGGTCTGATGAGACCAAGATAGAACTTTTTGGCCTTAATTCTAAGCAGTATGTGTGGGGAAAACCAGGCACTATTCATCACCTGTCCAATACAGTCCCAACAGTGAAGCATGGTGGTGGCAGCATCATGCTGTGGGGGTGTTTTTCAGCTGCAGGGACAGGACGACTGGTTGCAATCGAGGGAAAGATGAATGCGGCCAAGTACAGGGATATCCTGGATGAAAACCTTCTCCAGAGTGCTCAGGACCTCAGACTGGGCCGAAGGTTTACCTTCCAACAAGACAATGACCCTAAGCACACAGCTAAAATAACGAAGGAGTGGCTTCACAACAACTCCATGACTGTTCTTGAATGGCCCAGCCAGAGCCCTGACTTAAACCCAATTGAGCATCTCTGGAGAGACCTAAAAATGGCTGTCCACCAACGTTTACCATCCAACATGACAGAACTGGAGAGGATCTGCAAGGAGGAATGGCAGAGGATCCCCAAATCCAGGTGTGAAAAACTTGTTGCATCTTTCCCAAAAGAACTCATGGCTGTATTCGATCAAAAGGGGCTTCTACTAAATACTGAGCAAAGGGTCTGAATACTTAGGACCATGTGATATTTCAGTTTTTCTTTTTTAATAAATCTGCAAAAATGTCAACAATTCTGTGTTTTTCTGTCAATATGGGGTGCTGTGTGTACATTAATGAGGAAAAAAATGAACTTAAATGATTTTAGCAAATGGCTGCAATACAACAAAGAGTGAAAAATTTAAGGGGGTCTGAATACTTTCCGTCCCCACTGTATATATATATATGTATATATATATATATATATATATATACATATACAGTATGTATATATGTGTATATATATATATATATATATATATATATATATATATATATATATATACAGTGGGGACGCAAAGTATTCAGGCCCCCTTAAATTTTTCACTCTGTATATATATATATATATATATATATGTGTATATGTATATGTATATATATGTATATGTATATATATATATGTATATGTATATATATATATATATACATATATATATGTATATGTATATATATATATATATATATATATATATATATATATATATATATATATATATATATATATATATGTGTGTGTATTGTTTGATTCTACCAATCCTATGTTCCCCTCCTTTTGTAACACCTAAAATTTAACACCGTTGTGGTGTTCCAGTTTTTTGTTATAACCGCTAAAATATGTACAATTTTTATCAACAACCCCAAAACCTGTATACATTTTTCCAAACACACAATTAGAAACAATTAGCAATGATTATATCTCTTTGCTTCTGTCGCTGGCTTATTGCCTGTACTCAAGATCTGCATTCGGATTCTATGAAATTACAGACAGTCAGGTGTATAGATTGTGACATTCCTGACAATGGTCTTAGATTTACTGCACTGGGAGTTCTCTTTTGGCAACATACTTGCACACCTATAGGGATGCAGGGTACAGTGTGCTTTCAGGGGCATTCAGCAGGCCTTAAACATGGGATTCTTTACAGGTGTGTTTGACCTGCAGTTGATCTCTTTTTGACCTGCTCCTAAACTGCAACAAACCACTTTTGCATTCCCACTGACTTGCACTGGGTGAAAAGCAGTTCTGATGCAAACAAAGAACGCACATGTTGGTATTACTTTCAGTACCAATAAATTAATCCTTCAGTCCCAAAACATAAAATCCTGCAGTAAGATGAAGCAAGGTCCATAATGGATAGATGAGCAAGTTTGGATTGGAAGAACTTGGCTGGCCTGCACAGAGTCCTGACCTCAACCGATACAACCTTTGGGATGAATAATAGCAGAGACTGTGAGCCAGGCCTTCTCATTCAACATCAGTGGCTGACCTTACAAATGCACTTCTGCAAGAATGGTCAAACATTCCCATAGACACACTCCTAAACCTTGTGGACAGCCTTCCCAGAAGAGCTGAAGCTGTTATAGCTGCAAAGGGTGGGCCAACTCAATATTGAACCCTACGGACTAAGACTGGGATGCCATTAAAGTTCATGTGCGTGTAAAGGCAGGTGTCACAATACTTTTGACAATATGGTGTATTCCCTTATTAATATTGTGGCTCACTAATTAAATCTAAGCCTCCAAAACCTGGTTAAAGGGCCATACTGTACAAGACATATAAGGATGGTCACTTTAGCTGATCTCATAGTCAGGGCTGGACTTGCCTTCCAGGATAGCAGGAAAATCCTTCCCTGGGGCTGCTTTGAGCTGTGGCTGCGACCAGGGCCGATCCTGGGCGACTGCAAAGGGTGCACCGCGCCCAGGTGTCATGATCTGAGGTAGAGGGAGGGCTCCCAGGGCCGGCCCTACTATGGTTACCAGGGCAAATAGAGGGAGAATCAACTTAGCTGGGCCACAGAGACCAACAAAAACATTACAAAGGGTCTAACTCTACTCTACTCGGTCCCGCTGGGAAGGGGCGGCCACCTCAGGAGGAGGGGGGTGGGGTGTGAGCGCCGCTGGATCACACAGATTTCAATTTGAATTAATCATCTGGCGGCCGCTGTCTTACGAAGTCCCGCCTCCTGGACCAGCTCCTTTGATAGACGTCACAACTCCCGGTGGGCCATTCCTAACACACAAATCCTTTATTACCTCAGCCAAAACTTATAAGACCTCAGTCTCAAATCAGCGGTGCTATTGGGCATGTGTCTGAACCTGGTTGGCCACGCCGTGAAAAGCGGGTGGAGACTCCATGGCAAAACAGCATCTTATGTTAAGTATTCTTGTTATATTTTATAATATTATTTGTGTATCTGACTTTACTTTTAATAAATGTTATACTTATAGATATTTGTGTGATCTTTCTTTGCACATATTGAATACAACCCCAAGAACTTACATATCATGTCATTGTGACAAAACACTCCTGAGGCTTAAAGTAGTTTGCAGAATTAGACAGCAGAAAGGCTGATTGTTGCCAAAGTAAGAATCCTTTCCTTGGCATTAAAGTGTGTGCAAAGATAAAACTTTATTAGTTTTAGAGTAGAGAAGAGTTAGACCCTTTGTAATGTTTTTGTTGGTCTCTGTGGCCCAGCTAAGTTGATTCTCCCTCTATTTGCCCTGGTAACCATAGTAGGGCCGGCCCTGGGCGCCCTCCCTCTGCCTCAGCTCATGACACCTGGGCGCAGTGCACCCTGTGCAGTCACCCAGGATTGGCCCTGGTCGCAGCCACAGCTCAAAGCGGCCCCAGGGCAGGAATTTCCTGCTATCCTAGAAGGCAAATCCAGCCCTGACTATGAGATCAGCTAAAGTGACCATCCTTATATGTCTTGTACATTATGGCCCTTTAACCGGGCGGCACAGTGGAGTAGTGGGTAGCACTCCCGCCTAGCTGGTTCAAATCCCAACCACGTCACTACCTGCCTGGAGTTTGCATGTACTTCCTGTGCCTGCGTGGGTTTCCTCCGGGTACTCCGGGTTTCCTCCCACACTCCAAAGACATGCTGGTAGGTTAATTGGCGTCTGTCCAAAATTGGCCCTAGTATATGAATGTGAGTTGGGGACCTTGGATTATATGGACACTTACCTGTCCAGGGAGACCACGATGTCGGCACCCCAGACGATTTTTTGGATCGGCTGTCGGTTCCCTACCCTTGAGGGTAGGGACTGATGTGAGTGTGCGATGTATGAGTGGAGCGCTGTGTAAATTGACGGCGCTATATGGGTACCTTAAATAAATGATAATATACAGTCAGGTCCATAAATATTGGGACATAGACACAATTCTAATCTTTTTGGCTCTATACACCACCACAATGGATTTGAAATGAAACAAACAAGATGTGCTTTAACTGCAGACTTTCAGCTTTAATGTGAGGGTATTTACATCCAAATCAGGTGAACGATGTGAGAATTACAACAGTTTGTATATGTGCCTCCCACTTTTTAAGGGACCAAAAGTAATGGGACAATTGGCTGCTCAGCTGTTCCATGGCCAGGTGTGTGTTATTCCCTCATTATCCCATTTACAAGGAGCAGATAAAAGGTCCAGAGTTCATTTCAAGTGTGCTATTTGCATTTGGAATCTGTTGCTGTCAACTCTCAATATGAGATCCAAAGAGCTGTCACTATCAGTCAAGCAAGCCATCATTAGGCTGAAAAAACAAAACAAACCCATCAGAGAGATAGCAAAAACATTAGGTGTGGCCAAATCAACTGTTTGGAACATCCTTAAAAAGAAAGAACGCACTGGTGAGCTCAAAAGACCCAGAAGACCACGGAAAACAACTGGGGTGGATGACTGAAGAATTCTTTCCCTGGTGAAGAAAACACCCTTCACAACAGTTGGCCAGATCAAGAACACTCTCCAGGAGGTAGGTGTATGTGTGTCAAAGTCAGCAATCAAGAGAAGACTTCACCAGAGTGAATACAGAGGGTTCACCACAAGATGTAAACCATTGGTGAGCCTCAAAAACAGGAAGGCCAGATTAGAGTTTGCCAAACAACATCTAAAAAAGCCTTCACAGTTCTGGAACAAAATCCTATGGACAGATGAGACCAAGATCAACTTGTACCAGAGTGATGGGAAGAGAAGAGTATGGAGAAGGAAAGGAACTGCTCATGATCCAAAGCATGCCACCTCATCAGTGAAGCATGGTGGTGGTAGTGTCATGGCGTGGGCATGTATGGCTGCCAATGGAACTGGTTCTCTTGTATTTATTGATGATGTGACTGCTGACAAAAGCAGCAGGATGAATTCTGAAGTGTTTCGGGCAATATTATCTGCTCATATTCAGCAAAATGCTTCAGAACTCATTGGACGGCGCTTCACAGTGCAGATGGACAATGACCCGAAGCATACTGCGAAAGCAACCAAACAGTTTTTTAAGGGAAAGAAGTGGAATGTTATGCAATGGCCAAGTCAATCACCTGACCTGAATCCGATTGAGCATGCATTTCACTTGCTGAAGACAAAACTGAAGGGAAAATGCCCCAAGAACAAACAGGAACTGAAGACAGTTGCAGTAGAGCCCTGGCAGAGCATCACCAGGGATGAAACCCAGCGTCTGGTGATGTCTATGTGTTCCAGACTTCAGGCTGTAATTGTCTGCAAAGGATTTGCAACCAAATATTAAAAAGTGAAAGTTTGATGGATGATTGTTAATCTGTCCCATTACTTTTGGTCCCTTAAAAAATTGGGAGGCACATATACAAACTGTTGTAATTCCTACACCGTTCACCTGATTTTGGTGTAAATATCCTCAAATTAAAGCTGAAAGTCTGCAGTTAAAGCACATCTTGTTCATTTCATTTCAAATCCATTGTGGTGGTGTATAGAGCCAAAAAGATTAGAATTGTGTTGATGTCCCAATATTTATGGACCTGACTGTAATAGATGAGCCTCTTAATGAGACACGATGTACAGGGATTGGGACAATTGTAGACACTCACTCAGGTTGAACTGGATGGACTGGTGTCTTTATTTAACTGGACTGGTGTCTTTATTCAACCTATGTAACTATGTAACCAGGAGACAGAAAGTGATGGGAAATACAATATTTTAGATTTGTCACTAGAACAAGAGGAGATGGTAAATCTTCCAGTGGGGACACCCGTACCTGTAACAACTATCTAAGAGGGGTATTCCCCCCACTTTGAACAGATTTCCACTCTCTTCCTGTTGCATCTCTGGGACAGGAAGCGAAGGAAAGTCTCCTTAAATTGGAAAAAGAAAGCAAAAATTAAGCACACAGCGATAAAGTAGTTCTAAACTTCACCATTTTTTTCTTTTTTTTTTTTTTACTATAAATAAATAAAAGCTGATAATTGTACGCACCTCTGTTAGTGGTAAATGGTTTGTCTCAACCCTATAACTTATACATCTGCAGAACAGCTTGTTCTGTTGAAAAACAACAGACTTAGTGGCCGGATGTGAAAATAAAGGAAAGAAAGTCTAAAAAAAGATAATGAATGCAGCCATCACATCTAAGAATTGGTCAGCTGCAATATAATTAATGTTTGCTTTTGGGTTTAACACAACTTGAACTTGGTGAATGTTGAGTACCCAGTGATCCGTGACAATGCTGTGTATGAAAAGACCCAGTGAACGATTTTCAGCTCCTGATATCTACAAGGTTTTCACAGTTCAGAGAGCTTTGTCTGATGTCTGGAAGTCCAAGCCATAAATAGTCTCCCACATACAGGTGTGATCACACCATGAACTCCCTGAACCCAGGAGAAAATGTTACTGGGTACACTGGGGCCATGTATAGTTTGTTATCATAACCTTGTTCATCTAATATTATCTCATTATATAACAAAGGAATTACTTAAAGCGGAGTTACGCCTGGGTAAAAAAAAATGTAAGTCAGCAGGTATAAATACTGTAGCTGCTGACTTTTAATATATGGACACTTACCTGTCCAGGGATCCCGCAATGTCGGCACCCCAGGCGATTTTCAGATCGGCTGTCAGGTGCTGCCGCCGCCAGTCCTCGTAAGGGAAACCGACAGTGAAGCCTTTTAGCTTCACAACCGGTTCCCTACTGTGCATGCGCGAAGCGCACTGCGCTTTCCATCTGGCCCGGCGGCGGAGGAAGGAGCAGCGGGGCCAACTGGCCCGGCGCCGCGGGAGGAAGCAGATAAGCGGAAGTTCTACTTTTGGGTGGAACTCCGCTTTAAGTCTGACCTCCAGTCTTCTCTTCAGTCTCGCAATGTTGTACCGGCTCCTCTCCTGTACTAGAATCGCTAACTCGGATTTCACTGCACACTGTGAGCTTCTCACAATGTGCATTAGAAGCTGCAGCAAGTCAGATGGAGCCCCACCTCAATTCCTGGCTGGAGACCCTCCAGTATTATCTAGCACTTTCCTCCCCAGCCTGACCCTTTCCTTTATTCAATTTCAGTTCTTTCAATCATGGAGGCTCAGCATCACATGGGGACATACATAGTGATACATAGTAGGTGAGGTTGAAAAAAGACACAAGTCCATCAAGTCCAACCTATGTGTGTGATTATGTGTCAGTATTACATTACATATCCCTGTATATTGCGGTCATTCAGGTGATTATCTAATAGTTTCTTGAAGCTATCAATGCTCCCCGCTGAGACCACCGCCTGTGGAAGGGAATTCCACATCCTTGCCGCTCTTACAGTAAAGAACCCTCTACGTAGTTTAAGGTTAAACCTCTTTTCCTCTAATTGCAATGAGTGGCCACGAGTCTTATTAAACTCTCTTCTGCGAAAAAGTTTTATCCCTATTGTGGGGTCAGCAGTACAGTATTTGTAAATTGAAATCATATCCCCTCTCAAGCGTCTCTTCTCCAGAGAGAATAAGTTCAGTGCTCGCAACCTTTCCTCATAACTAAGATCCTCCAGACCCTTTATTAGCTTTGTTGCCCTTCTTTGTACTCGCTCCATTTCCAGTACGTCCCTCCTGAGGACTGGTGCCCAGAACTGGACAGCATACTCCAGGTGCGGGCGGACCAGAGTCTTGTAGAGCGGGAGAATTATCGTTTTATCTCTGCAGTTGATCCCCCTTTTAATGCATGCCAATATTCTGTTTGCTTTATTAGCAGCAGCTTGGCATTGCATGGGACGTTACTTAGAAAGGCATAAAAGGAAAGAGACACGCCAGGCAAATCCTAGTGCAGCATTATTTTATTTGATTAAAATACACATTGTTGACAGTATAAGGTGCACTTACATAGTGAGGGTAGGTGCTTTCCAGGTTCAGCATCACAGAAGAGCCACCGGGGTGTCCTTGTAGAAAAGTCCATGAATGCCGGGTGTCAGCGAGAAGCTGAAGCCTCGAGGGACCTGGGGAGAATGCCGGTTGTGTAACTCTGTGTAGGAGTGTTCCCATGCCTCCCAACATTTTGAGATGGGAATGAGGGACACCTACCAGTAAATGTATGTAGGCATAGGACACACCCCCTGCCACACCCCCTTAAAGGAGAATTAACCCCAAAAAAAGGTTAATTAAATCCACAAGGGCTTTTTTTTTACCACTACTATTCCTTTTTATTGGCTTTTAAAATGTACAAATGCAGCAATTTAGAATTTGGAAGAAAGGTTTAGCTCTGGGAAACACTTTTTGAAAGATAAAAAGTGCATTTTATATACAACTATATAGATCAGACCGAAATGAGGGACAAATGAGGAGGAAAGAGGGACAGAGGGACATTGCTCCAAATCAGGGACAGTCCCTCGAAATCAGGGACAGTTGGGAGCTATGGTGTTCCGGAGCTGTCAGAGTGGGGAACCGCCTACCACTGTGTCTGGCCAATCAGTTGATTGGCCAGACACAGTGGTAGGTTTCAGCTGACACACGGCGCTCATAGACTCTTCTACAGGGACAACCCGGCAGCTCTTCTGTGATGCTGGATCTGTAAAGCACCTACCCTCACTAGCACTATGTAAGTGCGCCTTATACTGTCAACAATTTGTATTTTAATGGAATCAAATAATGCTGCACTAGGATTTGCCTGGTGCTTCTCTTCCTTTTTTTGCCTGCCTTTTCCCATAGTGATCGGGTCCCCCAGCCCGCGCCTGAAGCAGCCTCGCTCCCTTTGCAGCATTTGTTTCAGAGACTCAGAGTTGACAGGGGCGCACGCGCACCCGCTAGATCTCTATGTTCAACTTGTGTATTTCAGGACTTTGATCAATCTATTTTTTTTTTTTATCAAAACTTTTGTTTTTTTGTTTTTGTTTTAATATGGAACGCTTCACAAATTTGCGTGTCATCCTTGCGCAGGGGCCATGTTAATCTTCTCTGTATCGTTCCAATTTTAGTATATGTGCCGAAGCAAGCACAACTTTTGTTTTTTTTTTGTTTTTTTATTTTTTTTTATAAAATTTTTACCTCTACAATATATTTTATTGCTGCTATTTATGAACCAGCATACTTATGCATGTCCTCCCACTATTTTTCATAATCGGGCGTTTCAGCGCTGAGCATTACACAAGTGCTTTATGTGTGTATGTTTTTTTTCTAATGGACGTTACTTAGAGCAGTCTGCATGCACATACATAGCTAAAAATGATTAAGATATAACCTAATGCCTCTAAGTGAAAATTACCTCAATATACTAAATTTGGTTGCTAACCCCAAGTGTGAAAATACACTAAGCAATAAAAAAACAAGTGAGGGGACGCTATATTCAAATTAATAATATAATATAATATAATATAATATAATATATGCAAATCAATAATCAATATATTCAAATCAATAATAATATAATATAATATATTATAATATAATATAATATAATATAATATAATATAATATAATATATGCAAATGAAATAAGCAATAAATATTGTTAAAACAAGTAAGGCTGTTTTACCATAGCAGTCATTTTTAGACTTATTTTATACTGGCTCATAAGCCATGGAACCAACATGTATAGCCAATATTTTATATGTCGGGTGGTCTCTTTTTAATCAAAACTTTTTTATTTATTTCCGATGCAGAAAATGATCATACAAAAATAATACAGATTATAATAAGGATTAAAGAAATCAAGGTCCGTCCATAAAAAGAAAAAAAATAATTATACAGTGCAAATTTTTATACATCTGAATAAAAGTTTATACTGCATCTTTGTCCACTATTGAATAATATGTCGGGTGGTCTCTAGTCTGAGCTGTGTCGGGTAGCCCGGTGTTCATGTGCAGAGTCCACTTTAGTAGAATTAGATGCCATTAATGGCGTGTCATCACTACCTGAACACAGTCCTGTCTGCTGAGTCTTCTCAGTGATTTAAGCCCGCTGCACCATATGTAGATGAGTATTAAATCATACACAGAGTTACTGCATTTCTAACCGTGATTTCCCCTGAGTAGATGGGCTCTCCATCAGGGAGCAATATGCTTTATTAAATGAATAGGAGGAGACGGGGCGTGGGGAGAACAGACTATGACATTCCAGCAGGACAATCCATACAGAATATACCTGCAGCAGTCGGGTGTTCAAAGCCCTCTGACCGACCTACAGATGGACGGAAGGGGAAATGTTTGTCCACCTACTGAACAGAATGTAAAACTTCACTACATTTTCAGCTACTGCGCCATCTGAGCTAAAGCGGTATTAAACCCAAAAGCAAACATTTATTATAATGCAGCTTACCAATTATTAGATGTGATGGCTGAATTTGTTTTCTTTTTAGGCTTTCTTTCTTCTATTTTCAGCTGGAGATCCTATCAATAAGTCTGTGGTTTTTCAAAAGAACAAGCTCACTTTCAGATGTATCAGTTTACAGGGATGAGGCAAACCATTTAATACTGACAGGGGTGCAAAATGAGGCGTGAGTCAAATGTGTCAGTGCACCATCACAATAAAAAGCTCAAGGCAGCTCAGAAATTGTCAGGGAATGTATAAGGTTCATCGAATACATTCCCTGCTGGAGAAAGGCATCCCCACAACATGATGCTGCCACCACCATGTTTCACGGTGGGGATGGTGTGTTCAGGGTGATGTGCAGTGTTAGTTTTCCGCCACACATAGCATTTTGCTTTTAGGCCACAAAGTTAAATTTTGGTCTCATCTGACCAGAGCACCTTCTTCCACGTTTGCTGTGTCTCCCACATGGCTTCTCACAAACTGCAAAGGGGACTTCTTATGGCTTTCTTTCAACAATGTCTTTCTTCTTGCCACTCTTCCATAAAGGGCAGATTTGTGGAGAACACGACTAATAGTTGTCCTGTGGACAGATTCTCCCACCTGAGCTGTGGATCTCTGCAGCTCCTCCAGAGTTACCATGGACCTCTTGGCTGCTTCTCAGATTAATGCTCTCCTTGCCCGGCCGGTCAGTTTAGGTGGACGGCCATGTCTTGGTAGGTTTGCAGTTGTGCCATACTCTTTCCATTTTCGGATGATGGATTGAACAGTGTTCTGTGAGATGTTCAAAGCTTGTGATATTTTTTTATAACCTTACCCTGCTTTAAACTTCTCCAGGTGACTTCTGAAGGCAATTGGTTCCACTAGATTTTAGTTAGGGGTATCAGAGTAAAAGGAGCTGAACACAAATGCACGCCACACTTTTCAGATATTTATTTGCAAAAATGTGCAAAACCATTTATCATTTTCCTTCCACTTCACAATTATGTGACACTTTGTGTTGGTCTATCACATAAAATCCCAATAAAATACATTTACGTTTTTGGTTGTAACATGACAAAATGTGGAAGATTTTAAGGGGTATGAATACTTTTTCAAGGCACTGTACCCTATGGTCCATGCCTAAAGACCGCAGTTTGTAAAGTAAACTTTTATGGGGAACTGTAAATAAGTAACATGAATGCCTTTTTTGGTAATCTGTAAATATTATATAAATATCAAAACTTGTGAGACCTCAAGTCGCATGACATGTCAAGTCCCATGTTAGTTAATGAAAGCTGTCTTAATAAGTACAACTGAAGTTTCTCCGACTTTAGAAAAAGTTCCTGTACTACCTCAAGGTGACTTCTATCCGACTTGTGTTCATAAGACTTTAACCACTTCACGCAAATCGCCATACCCATACGTCGGTATTTTCACGCTAAATACCAGGGTTATGGCGGCAGCTAGCTGCCATAACCCCTGTATTTTCGGGAACAGCGTGCGTTTCTCTTTAAGAAAAAAGTGGTCTCCATGGCGGATTCGCCACGAGATTACTTTTATCGGTGGAGGGAGAGGTGCCCACCCCACGCCTGCCGTGCTCCGGTTGTCCCTGCCGCTTACCGCACCCACCAGTAGCGGCGGAGACGATCGTGTCCTCTCCCTTGGATGCTTGGCTGTCGACTGATGGGAAGATGGCCCCTGCTCGGCTCCATACCATGGGAGGGTGGAATCTACGTCAAATGTCACTTCCACCCATAGCTCCTAAAGGAGAATTTTTTTTATTGCATTTTAGTGTAAATATGAGATCTGAAGTCTTTTTGACCCCACATCTCATATTTAAGAGGACCTGTAATGCTTTTTTTCTATTACAAGGGATGTTTACATTCCTTGTAATAGGAATAAAAGTGACCCAATTTTTTTTTTTTTTTTAAAAAGACAGTGTCAAAATAAAAAGTAAAATAAATATGAAAAAAAAAAAAAAGCGCCCCGTCTCGACGAGCTCACGCGCAGAAACTAACGCATACGTGAGTAGCGCCCGCATATGAAAACGGTGTTCAAACCACACATGTGAGGTATCACTGCGATCCTTATGCCGCGTACACACGATCGGACTTTACGGCATACTTGGTCCGGCGTATCAGATTTCGTCGGACAATTCGATCGTGTGTGGGCTCCAGCGGACTTTGTTTTGTAACATGTTTCAAATCTGTCCGACGGACTCGAGTCCGGTCGAAAAGTCCGCTCCTCTGTATGCTAGTCCGACGGACAAAAACCAACCGTAAGGCAGCTATTGGCTACTGGCTATGAACTTCCTTGTTTTAGTCCGGTCGTATGTCATCACGTACGAATCCGTCGGACTTTGTTTTGATTGTGTGTAGGCAAGACCGTTCATTCGTAAAGTCCGTCGAAAAGTACGCCGGACAAAGTCTGCCGTAAAGTCCGCTCGTGTGTACGCGGCATTAGAACAAGAGCAATAATTCCAGCCCTAGACCTCCTCTGTAACTCAAAACTGGTAACCTGTAGAAATTTTTAAACATCGCCTATGGAGATTTTTAAGGGATGTTTACATTCCTTGTAATAGGAATAAAAGTGACCCAAATTTTTTTTTTTTAAAAGACAGTGTCAAAATAAAAAAAATAAAAAGTAAAATAAATAAGAAAAAAATTTATTAAAATTTTACGAGCTCGAAGAGAACGCATACGTGAGTAGCGCCCGCATATGAAAACGGTGTTCAAACCACACATTTGAGGTATCGCCGTGATCGTTAGAGGAAGAGCAATAATTCTAGCCCTAGACCTCCTCTGTAACTCAAAATATGCAACCTGTAGAAATTTTTAAACATCACCTATGGAGATTTTTAAGGGTAAAACTTTGTCGCCATTCCACGAGCGGGCGCAATTTTGAAGCGTGACATGTTGGGTATCAATTTACTCTGCGTAACATTATCTTTCACAATACAAAAAAAAATTGGGCTGACTTTACTGTTGTCTTATTTTTTAATTCAAAAAAGTATTTTTTCCCAAAAAAGTGCGCTTGTAAGACCACTGCACAAATATTGTGTGACAGAAAGTATTGGAACAACCGCCATTTTATTCTCTAGGGTGTTAGACAAAAAAAATATATAATGTTTGGGGGTTCTAAGTAATTTTCTAGCAAAAAAAAATATTTTAACTTGTAAACACAGAGTCTGAAAAATAGGTCCGGTCCTTAAAGGGGTTGTAAAGGTATTTTTTTTGTAAATAACAAACATGTTAGAGCCAGTTCACACGGGGGCGACTTGTCAGGCGACCTAGCCGCCTGACAAGTCGCCTCCCGTTCTGTACAATGGAACCGTTCTTGCGTCGCTCCGACTTAGAAGAAAGGTTCCTGTACTACTTTGGGGGCGACTTGCATAGACTTCTATACAGAAGTCGTCTTGCAAGTCGCCGCGGCAGTCGTGTGCAGGTCGCTTCGGTGAGGCGACCTGCAAGTCGTGCCGCTTCTAATGTGAACCGGCGCTTATACTTACCTCCACTGTGCAGTTCGTTTTGCACAGCGTGGCCCCGAACCTGCTCTTCTGGGGTCCCTCGGCGGCTGTCTCAGCTCCTCCCCGCAAGAACTAAACACCTTTATGCGAGCTCTCTCGCATGGTGTTTAGTTCTTGGAGGCGCGCTCCCGTGATACAGCCGGCGGCTATAGCCGCCGACTGTATCACTCGGCCCCGCCCACCGAGGCGCCGCGTCATTGGATGTGATTGACAGCAGCGCGAGCCAATGGCTGCTTTTAATCCATCCACTCTAGCCAATCAATGGCCAGGCTGAGCGGCGAAGAGGATGTCGGGAGCGAGCGCGGGACTTTCGAGGGGTCAGGTAAGTAAAACATGAAGGCTGGGGGGGGCCGGTATTGTTGGATGTTTTTTCACCTTAATGCATAGGATGCATTAAGGTGAAAAAACGTGAACCTTTACAACCCCTTTAAGTGGTTAAAGAGAGTGGAATTCACCTGTTTTAAAAAGAATTATGTATAATGGAAGAGAGGAAGGGTTTCACAACAAGAAGGTAAGAGAAAGCAAGTAGGAAAGGGAAAAGATAGGGTTTCCCCGAAGGTAGGTTACTCCCAGAGGGTAGTGCTATATCTACATATTAGAACATCATCTACCATGATAAGAGTACTTGGTCTTCAAAGTCTGGTGGAAGGCAGTGTCTAATCCGTGGTCTCCATATATTATTAAATTGGTTTAAGTTGTTTTTTATCTAAAGCTACCATTTTTGCATGCAATAAAGTTTGGTTGATTCTAAGTTTGGTTTCTACTATATTTAGAGTAGGTGATTTCCAAGCTTTAGCTATCGTCTGCTTTGTGGCCGCTAAGAGCTGGAATAATAATTTAAACTGTTTTCTTTGTAGAAATTCTAGTTTCAAGTTTAATGCCCCGTACACACGATCGGACATTGATCGGACATTCCGACAACAAAATCCATGGATTTTTTCTGACGGATTTTGGGTCAAACTTGTCTTGCATACACACGGTCACACAAAGTTGTCGGAAAATCCGATCGTTCTGGACGCGGTGACGTAAAACACGTACGTCGGGACTATAAACGGGGCAGTAGCCAATAGCTTTCATCTCTTAATTTATTATGAGCATGCGTGGCACTTTGCGCGTCGGAATTGTCCACACACGAACGGAATTTACGCGAACAGATTTTGTTGTCGGAAAATTTTAGATCCAGCTCTCAAACTTTGTGTCTTGGAAATTCCGATGGAAAAAGTCCGATGGAGCCCACACACGGTCGGAATTTCCGACAACAAGGTCCTATCACACATATTCCATCAGAAAGTCCGACCGTGTGTACGGGGCATTAGAGAGCCAATGCCGGATCTGGATCTGGTGTTTTTTTTTTTTTAATGCCAGATCTGACGAAACTGGTCGATTTTTCAATCCGTCTATGGCCGGCTTTAATTTACATAATAGGACACAGTTTAGGGAATGTTATAAAGAGAATCAGCACTGCATTTCTTGCTATTAACCACTTGCCGACCGCTGCACGCAGATATATGTCGGCACAATGGCAGTGGTGGGCAAATGGGCGTACCTGTACGTCCCCTTTAATTGGCGGGGCTAGCGTGCGGCGTGTACAGCGTGACCGCGCCCCCGGACTCGATGTCCACCGGTCTTCCGGCGATCGTGTCACGGAGAGGTCGAATGGGGAGATGCCTATGTAAAAAAGGCATTTCCCCGTTCTGCCTTGTGAGATGACAGAGATCACCGCTCCCTGTCATCGGGAGCAGTGATCGCTGTCATGTCAGTGGTAGCCCATCCCCCCCCAGTTAGAATCACTCCCTAGGACACACGTAACCCCTTGATCGCCCCCTAGTGTGTCACCCCTTCCCTGCCAGTGTCATTTACACAATAATCAGTGCATTTTTATAGCACTGATCGCTGTATAAATGACAATGGTCCCAAAATAGTGTCAAAAGTGTCCGATGTGTCCGCCATAATGTCGCAGTCACGAAAAAAATCGCAGATCGCCGCCATTACTAATAAAAAAAAAAGAATAATAAAAATGCCATAAATCTATCCCCTATTTTGTAGACGCTATAACTTTTGCACAAACCAATCAATATACGCTTATTGCGATTTTTTTTACCAGAAATATGTAGAAGAATACATATCGGCCTAAACTGAGGAAAAAATGAGTTTTTTTAAATATTTTTGGGGGATATTTATTGTAGCAAAAAGTAAAAAATATTGCTTTTTTTTTCAAAATTGTCGCCCTTTTTTTTGTTTATAGTGCAAAAAATAAAAATCGCTGAGGTGATCAAATACCACCAAAAGAAAGCTCTATTTGTGGGGAAAAAGGGAGGTCAATTATGTTTGGGTGCAATGTTGCATGACCGCGCAATTGTCAGTTAAAGCAAGCGACGCAAAAAGCGCTCTGGTCAGGAAGGGGGTAAAATCTTCCGGGGCTGAAGCGGTTAAAGGAGAAAAAAAAAACAAAAAACAAACATACTGTACATTCTCACCATACTCCAATTCTCCTCTGATGGCTCTATGCCTGAGAACTGAACGATCTGTTTAAGTTTTTTTGTCTGCTCTGAGCAGAGAGCACTGACTGTCAATCACCACTCTCTGCTCTGCCACTCCACTAGAGCACTGGGCTGGGGGGGGGGGGGGAAACGGTGGGTGAGGCTCTCAGCAGTGCTCTGAGAGGCTGAGCCAGCTGCGTCAGATAGCTGGGTGGATCCCGACATTATTGTCTGGATACATTCATAGACTGTAGCGGCTCTGTGATGTCAGCTGACCGCGGACTTTAGACTGCTGTTGGCTAATTTTGGGTCACAGGGGTGCAAAAGTAAGTGCATTCCTGTGACCCACATGAGAAGTATCACCAAACAAGCTTTGGCCGTACTTCTCTTTTAACTCATTGGCGGCAATAGGGAAGAAGGGAGTAAGTAGGAGCGCAGATGTTTTCTCGGGAATAGAGAAGAGGTATTTGTTTATTTCATTTGTATGTCATAAGCGACATTCCTCCTGTACTGTGTCAATATTCATCACATAAAGTCACTTTCCCTGGAATTGTAGTAGGATATTTAATTTGTTTATAGAGCTCACTCCTTAAGTTTACAATGTCTGTTCCAGCTAATACTGCAAAATGTATAAATAAAGGCGTACTAACAATGTATACATAAAAGAGTGATCTGGTCAGCGATATCACAAAGGCTTGCATACCACAGATGACATGAATGGAAGATGAATACCTGTAACTCACAAAATTCCAATGATTCTTAAAAAGAGTTTGATTTAGGCCTCATGCACACTGGACATTAAAATAACGTTATAAAAATGCCAGTAGCTTTGCAGTGAGTTTTTCAACGTTTTAGCAATAGCGTTTTATAGCGTTTATTAGCGTTTTTTTGCATTTTTCCGCATTAGCGTTTCAGTGGGTTTTTTTTTAAGAAAAAAAAAAAAAAAAAAATATATATATATATATATATATATATATATATATTTTTTTTTTTCAATGGATCAAAAACGTTAAAAAATGCAGGTGAGCGATGGCCTCATGTGCACTGGACGTTAAAATAACGTTCTAAAAACGCCAGTAGCTTTGCAGTGAGTTTTTCATCGTTTTTGCAAATAGCGTTTTATAGCGTTTATTAGCTTTTTTTGCATTTTTCCGCATTTTAGCCTTTTTTTTTTTAAGAAAAA
This sequence comes from Aquarana catesbeiana, assembly GCF_042186555.1. NCBI lineage: Eukaryota > Metazoa > Chordata > Amphibia > Anura > Ranidae > Aquarana > Aquarana catesbeiana. The sequence goes on from NC_133329.1 coordinate 391,527,752, forward strand.
AAAAAAATATATATATATATATATTTTTTTTCAATGGATCAAAAGCGTTAAAAACCGCTGGTGAGTGATGGCCTCATGCACACTGGACGTTAAAATAACATTATAAAAACGCCAGTAGCTTTGCAGTGAGTTTTTCAACTTTTTTCAACTTTTTTCAGCGTTTTTGCAATAGCGGTTTTTAGCGTTTATTAGCGTTTTTTTAGCGTTTTTTCCACATTTTTCCACGTTAGTGTCTTTTAGCGTTTTTTTTTTTTTGTTGAAGAAAAAAATTTTTTTTTTCAATGGATCAAAAATGTTAAAAAACGCTGGTGATCGATGTTCTTAAGCATTTATCTACGTTTAACTGCGTTTTTCAGCGTTAGAACGTTTTTACAGCTGAAAAAAGTCTCTCAGAACCCACTAGTTTTGTTTGTTTTTTTTACTGCTCAAAAACGCCACTGCCCAAAACTGCTGATAACAGCCTATGTGTGCATGGACACATAGGATAACATGATGGAGAGTTTAATGACTGTAGAAAAAAACGTCTACAGCCAAAAACAGCTGCTGTAAAAACATCAAAAAACGTCCAGTGTGCATGAGGCCTTAGGCCCCATTCACACTGGGGCGGCGTCGGCGGTAAAGCACCGCTATTGTAAGTGGCGCTTTACCGTCGGTATTTGGCCGCTAGCAGGGCGGTTTTACCCCCGCTAGCGGCCGAGAAAGGGTTAAAAACCACCACAAAGCGCCTCTGCGGAGGCGCTTTGCCGGCGGTATAGCTGCGCTGTCCCATTGATTTCAATGGCAGGAGCAGTGAAGGAGCGGTGTATACACCGCTCTGAAGATGCTGCTAGCAGGACTTTTTTTCCCGTCCTGCTAGCGCACTGCTCCAGTGTGAAAGCCCTCGGGGCTTTCACACTGGAGACACAGCAGCGGCACTTTCGGGTCGGTTTGCAGGCGCTATTATTAGCGCAATAGCGGCTGCAAACCGCCCCAGTGTGAAAGGGGCCTAAAAGTGGAACTCTGGGCAAAATTAGAAAGGACATATAAGATGCAGTCTGTCTCACTAGCTTTAACCATTTAAGGACTGCCCAATGTACATATACTGCGGCAGGGCGGCCCTTAAGCGCAAAATCACGTACCTGATTTTTTTTTTCTTTGGCTCCGGGGCACACGCAATCGTTTTGAGGAGAGGTGGGAAGGCCGGTCTGCCTATGTAAACAAGGCAGATCGCTGTTCTGCTAGACGGGAAAATGGACATCTTGTGTTTCTGCTAAGCAGAAACATGGATCTCTGTTTTCCTTTAGTGAAAGCACCTCCCCCCACAGTTAGAAAGCACTCATAGGGAACACACTTAACCCTTTGATTGCCCCCTGATGCTAACCCCTTCCTAGCCAGCATCATTAGTACAGTGACAGTGCATTGTTTTAGCACTGGTCACTGTACTGGTGTTTACTGGTCCTCAAAAAGTGTCAGTTAGGTGTCCGGTCTGTCTGCTGCAATGTCGCAGTCCCACTGAAAATCACTGATCGCCGCCATTACTAGTAAAAATAAATAAATAAATATTCCATAAAAATATCCCATAGTTTGTAGGAGCAATAACTTTTGCGCAAATCAATCAATGTACGCTTATTGGGATTTTTTTTTTTTTTACCAAAAATAAGTAGCAGAATACATATTGGCCTAAATTGATGAAGAAATTAGATTTTTTACATTTTTTTTATTGGATGTGTTTTATAGCAGAAAGTAAAAAATATTGTTTTTTAATCAAAATTTTCGGTCTTCTTTTGTTTATAGCGCAAAAAATAAAACCCACAGAGGTGATCAAATACCACCAAAAGGAAGCTCTATTTATGGGGAAAAAAGAATGTCAATTTTATTGGGGTACAGTGTCGCACAACCGCGCAATTGTCAGTTAAATTATTGCAAAAAATGGCCTGGTCAGGAAGGGGGTAAAACCTTCCAGAGCTCATGTGGTTAAAGCAGAACTAAAGGCACAAATACTTAAAGTGTTTGTTACCCCAACACTTCATATTCCTGATATGTGGCTGCGGTACCATGTACTTGTATGAGAAAGTCTCCTGTTCTCTTTGTATTACTTCCTTTGTGTGAAATCTCTGGTGATCCTGCCAGTCCCTCTGCTTTCCTATTAAAAACTGACCACACTAAGGAGGAGAGCACACTGTGGTCAGTTCTCTAGCTATGCTGGGAACTAAGCCTGCACTCCTCCAATGATCAGACTTGTCCTGACCCCCCCCCCCCCCCCGCTGCATAGCCATTCACTGGCAAGCTCAGTGTGCTGCTGCTTCTCCTCCCACCAGCACAAAACAGAGGGAATGTGATCACTTATTAAAAAGGGAAAAAAGGTATTTATAATGTTTTTTTTATATCTATACAAATGTTTTGCCTTTCATCTCTATTTTAAACTGAATGAGTTGTTTTACAAGGTGATAGTTTACAATCACTTTTACTTAGTTCCAGCAGTCCGATGCTCCCATCTTCTCCCTGGGTTCTTCCATGTGCCGGTTATCGGCCATTTTGATCAACATGAGTTGATCAGGCAGGTCGGGATATTATTGATCGTTTTGCATCAGCCGGCAGCACTGAGATACTTTATTCATGAATACGATGTGTATGTGTTTCAACTGATCAGATTATGAGACTGGTGACAACGAAGATGTAGTCATCGTATCTGAACTACTAATTAAAAGCCACTTCCCTGTGTATGTTGATTGAATGGTTTGTCAACTACAGATTATTCGTATTGGAAGAGATCAATCATAAAATAAATCGATCATTTATCAAAGAGCGAACCCACCGGTTAAGTGAAAAAAAAAAAGATTAATGTATGGCCAACTTTAGCTTTGAGCGAACATGAACCTCATTCCTACTTATGACACCGTGCCTAACAAACTATATACAGGCATACCCCACTTTTAAGTACACAATGGGGTTTATTTACTAAAGCTGGAAAGTGCAAAATCAGGCTCACTTCTGCATAGGAACCAATGAGCTTCCAGGTTTTATTACCAAAGCTTAATTGAACAAGCTGGGGTTAGAAGCTCATTGGTTTCTATGCAGAAGTGAGCCTGATTTTGCACTTTCCAGCTTTAGTAAATAAACCCCATTGTGTACTTAAAAGTGGGGTATGCCTGTATCATTCAGTTAGGGTTTGCATCAAGTTTAACTTAACAGTTACCAAACGTTTTGAAAGATGAGCAACTTTTTTTTTTAATTCGGTTTGCGAATGTTGTCTTGCAAAACGAGCAGAATTCAAGCTAATGGGCTGTGCAGAACCGCATTTGGCCAGAGGTGCGGGGGGCGCTGGTGACACTCGGAACAGTTTGGAACCGTTCGGAAATACTCGGAAACACTCAAAATACTCAGTTCCCGAGTGTTTCCGAGCCTTTCTGAGTTCAGCCGAGTGGTCTCCGAGTATTTCCGAGGCTCTCCGGCGCCCCCCCACCTCTGGGCACATGCGGTATTGCATGCAATAGAAGTTAATGCTGAACAAATTATCTTCGTTTCCATTGAATTCTATGGGGAAACTCGCTTTGATATGTGAATGCTTTGGATTACAAGCATTCTCCTGGAATGGATTATGCTCGTAATCCAAGTTTCCCCTGTATTTTATTTGCTTTCAGTATTTCTTGTATTCCCTTTTTCTATCATAATGTATTTGATGCTTTTTTTTCTCTCTTATCAGCATTTCTTCCTTCTTTTTACTTACGGCGTGTTATATAGGGTGATGTTACAACTTTACAGTGCTGTTTGGCTTTTCTGGTGCCCCTGTACACATATTTTTACTTAGCAGAGTATATGTAAGTATTGCCTAAGGCTATGTTAGCCCATAATATTGGACTGTGTTATGTCCAATTATATATATTACTCCCTTTATCATTTTCTTCTTAACTTAAATCTATCCTGGCCCCTGTATGCCCCCTGTGGTCATATGAATGGAACCTCCATTTGCTGTGATTGTTGGGCTGCCCGGCTGTGTGCCCTTCTGTGGGGGTCCCCTTGGTAAGTTGGGTGGGATTTGTGGGGTGGGACAATCTATGAGCCATGACACTTGATATATATTTGTATGTATTTTTCCTGGTACTGTTGTATTTTTTGTCACATTATTTCTATTTTCCCTACTTTGTAATAATTCATTATGTGTTTATTATTATCAGAGCCATTGTTGAACACTGATAATCATATAATGCCCTGAAGAAGCCATTGTTTGGCGAAACATGTAGGGACTTGACATGCATCAGTGACCTCTTCAAGCATATGGATACTTTAGCTAGTGTTACTATCTGTATATTACTCTGCTTATATTTTATGCACCCTATGTTTGTTGTCTTCTATACATCTATATAATAAAATTTATATTTTTTAAGTAAAATACTGTAATGTTCTATGTATTAGGCACCGCTATAATCCCTATCCAATTCCCCTCCTTTGTACTGTACCAATATAAGGGATGAGGTGGCAGATCGTATGCGGTCACTCAACCCACACCCCTCACAGCCTTTGGGTACAGTGTTGCATGACCGCGCAATTACCAGTTAAAGTAGTGCAAAATAGCAAAAAGTGGCCTGGTCATGAAGGGGGTAAAACCTCCTGGAGGTCAAGTGGTTACGTTTTAAGTAATAGGGTGAAAAAAAAAGGTTAATAAAAACTGGTACAAACATTATAAAGAAACAGAAATTACATACCAATCCACCAAAATGTTTCCACCAAGTTCAGTCATTTTTATTTTTTAGTCTAACAGCTATTCTGTAAAATAGCACTGAACCTGGAAGAGGGAAAACCCTTTGCTACAAATTACCTTCATTTGTAAGAAAAAAAAAAGAATAAAAAAAAAATAAAATCAGAAGGACGACATTGCGGTTGCTAGAGGAGGCTGACTTTTGTTTGAAGGAGTCATGTTTTGTGGACATTTTTTCATGATCGACAATAGACCCGTCTACAGATGTATGGGCAAAATTAGGTAAAGGAACAACAGGGCTTTGTGTCTTTCAATGAGGATGTGTAATGTTCTCCTGCAGTAATGAATATTAACGGACAGCAAATTTCGGGTGACAAATAGCGGTGTGCGCGTTTGTATTAAATAGTTCTGTTAACAATTAACATTTAAAAATATGCAACCTGGCTAAACTTGAGAAGAAAATGATGTCATGGTAATACATTGTGCTTTACTATTATGCCTTACTATTATTGTATTTTATATACATTTTTTTTATTTTTTATATAATTTTATATGACATCATTGTATCACATAAATGCAAAGAATAGTGCCAGCATATCCTGGGATATGCAGTCCCATGCTGGGATGTGTAGTCCCATGCTGGGAGATGTAGTCACAGGCCTTTGCTATTCTATTTATTTATTAAAGGTACTTATACAGCACCATCAATTCATGCAGCGCTCTCCACATATATTGTATATTTACATCAGTCCCTGCCCTCAAGGAGCTTACAATCTAAGGTCCCCAACTCACATTCATAAATACATCTTTTAAGGTCATTTTAATCAGAAGCCAAATAACTTACCAGCAAGTCTTTGGAGTGTCGGAGGAAACCAGAGTACTCAGAGGAAACCCAGGCAGGCACATAGAGGACATGCCAACTTCAGGCAGGTAATGCCGTGGTTGGGATTCATACCAGTGCTGAGGAAGATGTCAGTAATATACTATTATTTCTAGTATATTTTCTTTACAATGATGAATAACACACAAGCATTGTAAAAACAAATAACATAAATATAAATAATAATAATAAATAAATAAAAATAAATACATACATTAAAAAAGGAAAAAAAAAATATATATTATGTGTGTGTATTAATATATATATATATATATATATATATATATATATATATATATATATATATATATATATATATATATATATATATATATATATATGTATATATATATATATATATATATATATATATATTTTTTTTTTTTTTTTTTTTTATGTATGTTTTTATTTTTCTTTCTTTCTTTTTCTTTTTCCTTTTCATTTCTTTTTAGTGATAATGACAATAAAACAAATAATATGTAAAAATAAACTAAATAAAAAGAACATTTAGTATAAAATACCAGGGTATGGCGTCAAACATCTCTGGACAGTGTACATCCACAGTGGACACGAGCGGTGAAGATTTCAGGAATTTAATGCTGAAAGCAACATTGGTGTTGGGATTTGTCACATTAGACTTTATCATTTATTTATTCACGTATTTTTTTTATATGTTTTTAATTGACATATGTTTATCTGTTTATCCACTTATGTGAGCTGCACTTTGTTTAAATTAAAAGACAGACTATACTTGAATATTTTGCAGTATTTTGTTTATGAAGATTTTATACCATATAAATAATTACTGAATAATAGGCATGAGTAAAACTGTCAGGTTTTGCTTCACAGAAATATGGCGAAATAAGCAGATTATTGGCGATATTGATAAATGTGTTGGAGTCGGTAAAGTTGATTTTCTACATGAGTAGAGTAGGTTTACTTTTTAAAGGCAATTTTTACTTTGCACAGTGAATTTTCAACTATCTTAGTGAATGAGGTGAAACAAAAATGAAAATTCACCTCGTAAAAAATATCTGGTTACGTGCAAGGAAAATGAAAAAAATTAGGATTTTTGATCTCATATGATTGGAATGACTGCAGTAGTTGAATATTCACTTTGCTTAGTGAATGAGGTGATGCTAGGCTGACTTCAACCATCTAAAAATTAAAAAACAAACAAACCACAAAAATCATGACTAAACAGTCAGAACACATTGAAAGTAAAATACTTAAGACCAATTTAGACCAACATCATTTTGCCCTCCCCATTACCGGGAGTACATTATGTTCACTTTCAAAGTGAATATTTACTTACCTTAGTGAAACAAATTACAAACTAAAAAAATATATATATAAATATAGAAAAGTCTGCAAGAAAAATTGTAAAAAATAAAAAATAGGATTTTTCCCTCAATATGATTGGATGAATGAAGCCATCCCAAACTCATTTAAGAACTTGTATGAATTTTATATTTGTAACATGAATATCCACTTCTTCAATCACCAAATAACATGTTAGCTAAAATCCTTTTTTATATTTTTTCTTTACACAATGGCTTGTTGTTCATTTTGCTGATCAAATGAGTTGAAATATATTATGACTTAAAAATTTCTATTTTTTTTTCACGCCTCTGTATGCATTGCTGCTGTACTGATCTTTACTTAGCAGCATGGAAGAGGCCAACAATGTATATATTTAAAGATCAGTAAAAAAATTATGTGTTTTTTACTCCCATGTGCAAAAGGTGCCTAATTTTGCTTGCACATGATTTAATATTCTTTGCAAAGTGAATTTTTAAGTTGCATCACTTCATTCTCTAATAGAAGTGAACATTCACTTTGAGCCCAGACTCACACTTGTGCGAACACAGACATCGCATGTGATTCATACCTGCACTGCGGTGCCGATCGAATGCGATGTCTGTGCAATGCGAGTTTAGCCATACGGTTCTTTTAACTGTTACTTTTCAAAAAATACTTTTTGAATAGTGCAGGGACTTTTTTTTTCACCCATGCGTTCCGATTCCTGTGCGAGTTCACAGTTTGCACTGCGATCTGTGAACCGATCTGCAGGTGTCATTACCATTGTATTGACACCCGCAGCAGTTCGCAGAGGGGCTGCAGCTGCTGATCAATATATTCTGACAGCAGGGGTTTTTTTTTAGACATTAGGAAAAAAGAAACAGTTCAAACAGCAACTTGCATCATTTTTAGAGACCGTAGATCTTTTTTTTTTTCTTTAGTTATTTCATTTTTTTTGCTGGTCTACTTAGCTTTTTTTTTTTTTTGTTTCACAAAGTGCTTTTTTTTTTTTTTTAATATAACAATAAAATATATCATAAATATAAAATAAAAAGGGATATTGCCTTCTTGTTTTAACTGTTACTTTTCAAAAAATACTTTTTGAATAGTGCAGGGACTTTTTTTTCACCCATGCCTTCCGATTCCTGTGCGAGTTCACAGTTTGCACTGCGATCTGTGAACCGATCTGCAGGTATCATTACCATTGTATTGACACCCGCAGCGGTTCGCAGAGGGGCTGCAGCTGCTGATCAATGTATTCTGACAGCAGGGTTTTTTTTTAGACATTAGGAAAAAAGAAACAGTTCAAACAGCAACTTGCATCATTTTTAGAGACCGTAGATCTTTTTTTTTTCTTTCGTTTTTTCATTTTTTTTTTTGTTGGTCTACTTAGGATTTTTTTTTTTTTAAATATAACAATAAAATATATCATAAATATAAAATAAAAAGGGATATTGCCTTCTTGTTTTAATTGTTACTTTTCAAAAAATACTTTTTTAAAAGAGAAGTTGGAAGTGAATACTGTGATGCCACATCCTGTTTGTTGGAATATATATTTATTTTTTATTGGTACTTATATAACGCTGTCAATTTACGCAGCGCTTTACACATATATTGTACAATCACATCAGTCCTCACCCTCAAGGAGCTTACAATCTAAGATCTCTGGGCCCAGGTTCACACTGCTGTGGGTTAGAAATTGTGCGATTTCAGCTGAACTTGCACGATTTCTAACCTGCAATGCAATCCGACTTCAGGGGGGGGGGCATTTGACAAACATCTGTGCAGGTTCATGCACAGATGTCTATTCAAATCGTCCCGGAAGTCGCCAAAAGTAGTACAGGAACTGCTTTTGGGAATCGATTCGGACAGTGCTATTGCCGGCAATAGCCATTGATTTGGCATGCAATTTGACATGTCCAATTACATGCCGAATCTGCCCAATGTGAACGCTAACTCACATTCATACATATACATATTTAATCCATGCACACTTGGCTTAAAAAATAGTTCATATAGAGCATTTTTTGTACATAGTTCAGGCGAGTTTAGCGTTTTTTTCTGCCAGAAAGCTCCAATCAGATACGCAAACCAGAAGGGTTTTTTTTTTCTGCTTCTAAACACTGAGTTTAAAATATGCCTCTATCATAGCTCCCAACTGTCCCTGATTTCGAGGGACTGTCCCTGATTTGGAGTAATGTCCCTCTGTCCCTCTTTCCCCCTCATTTGTCCCTCATTTTGGTCTGATCTATATAGTTATATATAAAATGCACTTTTTATCTTTCAAAAAGTGTTTCCCAGTGCTAAACATTTCATCCAAATTCTAAATTGATGCATTTGTCAATTTAAAAAGCCAGTATAAAGGAATAGAAGTGATGAAAAAAAAGCACATGTGGATTGAATTAACTTTTTTTTTTTTTTGGGTTATGTCCTCTTTAAGACCCCTTTCACACTGAGGCGTTTTTGCGGCGTTTTAGCGCTAAAAATAGCACTATTAAAAAGCTCATAAAACGCTCCCAGTGCATCTCAATGGACCCTTTCACACTGAGGCGTTGCGCTGGTGGGGCGTTGAGAAAAGTCCTGCAAGCAGCATCTTTGGAGCAACTTTTGGAGCATTGAAAAAAGCGCTTCAAAAACACCCCTCTCCATTGAAATGAATTTAAAGCGCTGTAAAAACGCCTGAATAGCGCCTAAAATCCGCCCTGAGCTGTAGAAAAGTCACATGATCTCACAAAAAAGGTAAACATGCAAGCAGAAAAGAGAGCATCTACACCAACAGGACAGAAATTGTGATGAAGGGAGGTGGGGTTGTTCGTTGATGCCCATGCTTCAATAACACTTGAAAAACGCCGTTAAAACGCCCGATAGTGCCCCAAAAATGCGGTAAAAACGCAGTAATATCGCTAAGGCGTTTTAGGGCATTTTTGAAGCTTCTCAGTGTGAAAGGACTCTAAGACCCCTTTCACACCGAGCCACCCATAGCGTCAGCGGTAAAACGCCGCTATTTTCAGCGGCGTTTTACCGTCGGATTTGCGGCGCATTTCGGGGCGCTTTTACCCCCTGCTAGCGGCTGATAAAGGGTTAAAACCACCTGCAATGCGCCGCAATACCGGCGTCTTGCCGGCAGTATCCCAGCGCTGCCCCATTGATTTCAATGGAGAGCAGCGGTGGAGAAGTGGTAAACACACCGCTCCAAAGAAGCTGCTGGCAGGACTTTTCCTGACGTCCTGCCAGCGCACTGCTCTTTTAACGCTATAGCGCCTGCAAAACGCCCTCGGTGTGAAAGGGGTCTAGGGGTGTGTGGCAGGGGGGCATGTCCTATGCCTACATACGTTTGATAGTAGGTGTCCCTCATTCCCATCTCAAAATGTTGGGTGGTATGCTCTAATCGTCCTAATGTGCCTGGACATATAGGATAATATTGAGCGACTTCTACAGGCAGAACACAAAACTAGAAGCAGCGATTTTAGAGCCAATTTTGCATGGACCCTTAGACAGGAGCCAATTAACCTACCAGCGTGTCTATGGAGTGTGGGAGGAAAACGGAGTACCCGGAGGAAACCCACGCAGGCACAGGGAGAACATGCAAACTCAGGCAGGTATATAAATAAATGTAAATATGTGAATGCCGATACTGATGTGAATGTACAATATATGTAAAGCACTGCATAAACTTTCAGTACTATATAAATACCTGTAAAAATAATTTTAAAAAGTATATACAGCCATCCGCATTCCCTCTGTATGACAATGAAGAACGAGGAAATTGAGTCAGACTGTGCCCTTCCCAGCCATTGGGATGAATGACAGGGCGGTATACTGTATATATCGAATAGGATTTGACCCTTCTGTCTCTTTTATGTTCTCAATGTTATCAGATACCGACTGTATCAGTAGAGCCATCTTCTTCAAGGCTGGGTTGCTGGAATTGATCTGTAATCGGTGGTAAATTGTAATGACAGCTAATTAGTTTTGGAGAGGTGTTTAATCTGCCTGGATGAACTGCTTACATTTCCAGGGTTGTAAAGAAACCGTTTAATGACAGCGGCCTGATAAGAGGGTTGAGGGTGGCGGCTCTATGAAGTCATATCAGGATATGACAAGTCACCTGCACACCAACAATATATTCTTTGTGTCATAAATGGGGAGATTAATTGTCACATCTCCAATCAGAGATTTCACTAAGACAGGTCCTGGGCTCACCAGCTGCGGGCCTTATCCACAGAACCATAAAACTATTAAAAGAACATTTACTAAAGGTTGCAATTTCCCAGTAACTGATGTCACATCAGAACGGAGAGAGGAACAGAGGGGAGACTTATTAAATACAGATCGATATGTTCATTTCTGCTCTGATAATGCTACAAAAGAATAATAGCAGTTGGCTAATTGTGGGCTATAAACTGAGGATTATAATAAAACAACAGCGGGAAAACTAACACATAAACAACACTGTAAATCAGAAGGGGACACAATATAACAAATATGTACTAAACCGTTCATACTATAATAACTATCTTGTGGCTTCTGGTTCTGTATTGTAACTATATCTATAGGCACATAAAAATAGATTCAATTTAAATTAAAAAGTATGGATAGATAGATAGATAGATAGATAGATAGATAGATAGATAGATAGATAGGTAGATAGATAGATAGACGTATATATATACAGATAGATGGATAAATAGATATACAGATATGCAAATAGATATACCGATAAATAGATAGATATACAGATAGATAGATATACCGATAAATAGATAGATAGATAGACAGATATACAGATAGATAGATAGATATACAGATAGATAGATAAAGATAGATAAATAGATATACAGATATGTAGATAGATAGATAGATAGATAGATAGATAGATAGATAGATAGATAGATAGATAGATAGATAGATAGATATTGTGTGGACTATATCAAATATTCTGTTGATTCTGGCTTGATATTGTATAGCTATATCTGCAACCTAGTTATATAAAAAAATATGAAAATAAACCTTTATTTAGAAGATAACAAAAAATAACCTTGAATTAGAAGCTAGCAAGCATATAAAATATAGATAAATAGACATAGATAAGATAGATAAGATAGATAGATAGATAGATAGATAGATAGATAGATAGATAGATAGATAGATAGATAGATGGATAGATAGATAGATAGATAGATAGATAGATAGATAGATAGATACAATTAAAAAGCTAGATAGATAGATCAAATTGGATAGATAAAATTAGAAAGATCGATAGATACAGATAGATAGATATTGTGCATACTATATCAAATATCCTGTTGATTCTGCTTTGATATTGTATAGCTCTATCTGCAAACTAGTTATATAAAAGAAATATGAAAATGAATCTTTATTTAGAAAGATAATACACATATAAAAAATTTTTATGTTATTATTATTATTATTATTATTCACGATTTATATAGCGCCAACAGTTTACGCAGTGCTTTACAATGTAGAGGGGGGACAACACAATTACAATACAGTTCAATACAGAAGGGACAGGAGGGTGCTGCTTGTAGAACTTACATTCTAAAGGGAGGGGGTGGTGGAAAATAGATAGATAGATAGATAGATAGATAGATAGATAGATAGATAGATAGATAGATAGATAGATAGATAGATAGATAGATAGATAGATAGATAGAATGCATTCGAATTTCAGCCTATATTAGAAAATCAACATTTTTCTGTTCATAAATTTATGTTTCCTTCATAAACCAAATACAGCCGCATTATACATGGAGAGAGAGATTAATTGCTGGTTCACTCCAGATCCATTCCGGATGTGTTTTTGCATGCATGTATTTAACACATTTTTTACTTGTTCCTGTGCATTTTTGATGCGTTTCCAGATGCAAACCAGATGCTTTTTTTCTCCTTTTTTTTCCTGTTTTTTTTTCACTGTACTGAGGTCTGGTGTGTTTTGATGTGTCCCAGTGCATTTTTGATGCGTTTTACTGCGTTCCACTACCATCCAGTGCAGGAAAAATGCAGCATGTTCTCCTTTTGTTTTGGAACTGGAACTGACTACACTGGTGTGAATTATGCCATTGGAAACCGTGTAAACTACTTTCCAGGTGTTTTTGATGCAAAAATAAAATGCACAGGACTGCATGTGGTGTGAACTGGCCCGGAGGGAGAAAAAGAGAGATGGAGGAGAAAGGGGAGAAAGGGAAAGAGGAAAAGATAAAAATATAGAAAGAACAAAAGAAAGAGAAAAGAACAAAAGAAAGAGATGAAGTGAGAAAGAAAGAAAGAAAGAAAGAAAGAAAGAAAGAAAGAAAGAAAGAAAGAAAGAAAGAAAGAGAGAAAGAGAGAAAGAAAGAAAGAAAGAAAGAAAGAAAGAAAGAAAGAAAGAAAGAAAGAAAGAGATGAAGGGAGAAAGAAAGAAAGAAAGAAAGAAAGAAAGAAAGAAAGAAAGAAAGAAAGAAAGAAAGAAAGAAAGAAAGAAAGAAAGAAAGAAAGAAAGAAAGAAAGAAAGAAAGAAAGAAAGAGATGAAGGGAGAAAGAAAGAACGAAAGAAAGAAAGAAAGAAAGAAAGAAAGAAAGAAAGAAAGAAAGAAAGAAAGAAAGAAAGAAAGAAAGAAAGAAAGAAAGAAAGAAAGAGAAAGAAAGAAAGAAAGAAAGAAAGAAAGAAAGAGAGAGAGAGAGAGAGAAAGAAAGAAAGAAAGAAAGAAAGAAAGAAAGAAAGAAAGAAAGAAAGAAAGAAAGAAAGAAAGAAAGAAAGAAAGAAAGAAAGAAAGAAAGAAAGAGATGAAGGGAGAAAGAAAGAAAGAAAGAAAGAAAGAAAGAAAGAAAGAAAGAAAGAAAGAAAGAAAGAAAGAAAGAAAGAAAGAGATGAAGGGAGAAAGAAAAAAAGAAAGAAAGAAAGAAAGAAAGAAAGAAAGAAAGAAAGAAAGAAAGAAAGAAAGAAAGAAAGAAAGAAAGAAAGAAAGAAAGAAAGATGAAGGGTGAATGAAAGAAAGAAATTGAGGGATATAGAGAGAATGAGAGAATGAAAGAAATGAAAAAAAAGAAAGAAAGGAAGAGACAGAGAGAAAGAAAGAAAGAGATGAAGGGAGAAAGAAAGAAAGAAAGAAAGAAAGAAAGAAAGAAAGAAAGAAAGAAAGAAAGAAAGAAAGAAAGAAAGAAAGAAAGAAAGAAAGAAAGAAAGAAAGAAAGAAAGAAAGAAAGAAAGATGAAGGGAGAAAAAAATAAAGGGAGGGATATAAAGAGAATGAGAAAGCAGGAAAAGAGAGTGGGATAGAGTGAGAGCAGAATGGGAGTGAAAGAAAGGGAAAGAGAGAGAGAGATGGGGAAGAAAGAAAGTAAGAGAGTAGAAAAAAAGAGATTTGGGCAATTTATTTGAGAACATTTGCTTTTTACAATGAGTTCTTCATAACCAGTTTATGGGGAACTACAAATCCCAGCCAGACTGGTGCCCTTCGGGACATCTGTGAGGTTCCAGGTCGCCTCCTGGCACTTTCCCCCAGAAGGAAAGAGGTGACAAGTTCAATGCAATCCATTTCCATGAAAGAAGGGTTTTGTGTTGGGCTCCCTGCTGCTGTGACCCCCCTTCCTGCTGACACAACCTCATTCATTGCTCAGTAGACATAGAAGGAAAGAAATATTTAAATGACTTTGTGGAGGGCGGAGCTTCAAATGAGTGGCTAATTAGATCATTAGTGAACTGTCACACTTCCACTTAACTTTAGTAGGGAAGGGGGGGGGGGGGGGTTTAGACAACTCTCTGAGGACCAATCAGAAGCCGTGAGCCGAGTCCAGGACTTGGGAAGTAGATGAAAGAACTGACACAGAGGCAGAACAAGCAGAAGAGGTGACAACAAGGATCAGACACAACTCACTACAGCGTGGGAAGGAACTTTTCCTCAATTGTGAGAATTTGGGATAAAGCTGAAGGACTGCATACAAGGAGACACTTACCACCACACTTACCTCCTGTAGAAATGTATTAATAACTACAACATTTCCCACAGCTCAGCAGTGAGCCAAACAGCTTGCAATCTTTCTGTAAGACACCTGCCAGAAGCTGACCTCAGGACCCCCAGCCTCCTTCTTCCAGCCATGCAGAAAGGAATGGACAATTCCCAGAAGTTCAGAATTGATGCCCTCCTGGCAGAAGAGCGCCCCCGGCTGGTACCTCACCACCAAGGCAGAGAGACTGCAGTGACCCCATCAACCCCTTTATCACAAATGTACTCCAAGACAAGTTACTTGCCCCTGCATGGGCTGTACCCGGCACCACTCTACCACCTGCCTACCCTGGGCACTGGGCACCCCCACTTCCCCTATGGTGGATTCACGGGGGTCCCTGCCCCAGAGCACATCAAGGCCGCCTCATTGCCCCTGGAGCACTGGCTGAGGGCCGGACTGCTGCTACACCGGGGACCAGAACTGCACTGTGAGTACCAAAAGGTGGGGAGGGTGTGCCATGGTGGGGAGGGTGTGCCATGGTGGGGAGGGTGTGCCTACAATGGCATTAGTCGCTTTTTCAACCAGTGGTATCCCTGAGGCTACACATCTGACAGATTCAAGGGGTACTCCTGACCATACACTATGCAATCTGATTGTATCATCTCCCTTAGATCAACTATTAACTGTGTATTGCAAGGGAATGCCTGATTTCACACAGGTTATTTAGGTGTGCCCCTCTATGACATAGATTTTGTAAATATAAAGGAGATTGTACAATCAGATTGTATAGCTGGCCATAGATTGTTTTTTTTTTTGTTTTTTTTTTTTTATCACTTCAGTGACCTGAAGGAAAAAAAAAAAGAGTCGGTCACTCCATCCACACAACTGAGGTGTAGAGAGAAATCCTCTCCGCTGAGACATTGGGGTTGATTTACTAAAGGCAAATAGACTGTGTGCTCTACAAGTGCAGTTGCTCCAAAGCTTAGTAAATGAGGTAAAGCTGCAAAGAATACCCAATCACATGGAAGGAGAATAAAAAGAAACAGCATTTTTTCTTGCACATGATTGGATGATGGAAGTCAGCAGAGCTTCTACCCATTTACTAATCTCTGAAGCAACTGCACTTTGCAGAGTGCACAGTGTATTTGCCTTTAGTAAATCAACCCCCTAGTATTCTGACAACGGGGACTCTGCAAGAAAAAATTGCCAACATTAAGTCGCTTCTTTGGAGCGGACACATATGGATCACATTTTGGCTGGTCCCTGCTGAACTAGCCGAATTGTGATCCGTCTATGGCCAACTTATGGCCAACTTTAAGTTGACTGTGAATGCAATTTGTTGGCACCTTTAACAACAAATATTGTGAAATCTTGGCTGGACATACAATATAGAATCTAATTGCTCAATCTCTGTCCAATTCCTTTTAAGCTCCCCACATGTTACCATATGATTGTACTATATCCTTTGGCTCTCCCAAAAATCTAGGTAGTGGAAGAGCCTGATGACTGGATACAGATTGATTAGATTGTATAGGTAGGCTCTCATATGAGATCGTTTTAGTAAACCTAACGTTGATTGTACAAAGATTGCTAGATCTACTAAAAATAATAGGAGGATACACCTAAACATTCCATTTAATTTCTATCCAAACAGGCCCTTCTACCACATAGGTGATAGTACATCTAAAGGTGATTTTACAGTTAGATTGTAAAGTGTGTGGCCAGCTAACAAAACGATGTAATATGAGGACAAAGCTAAACAATAATTAGCATCAAGACACGCAGACTTTTGCAGTACATCAATAATGGTAGATCTACTGCATAGGAGTATATACATTTATTGTATAGGGAAGTGTTCTCCAAACTGCGGCACTTTGCTTAACTTTATCTGGCCCTTGAAGCATAGACCCTTTCACTGACACCCACAATGGGGCATAATGCCTCCCAATGACACCAACAATGAAGCATAATGCCTCCCAAAGACACCAACAATGGGGCATAATTCCTGCCACCGAGAACAACAATGGGGCATAATTCCTCCCGCTGACACCAACAATGGGGCATAATTCCTCCCGCTGACACCAACAATGGGGCATAATTTCTGCCACTGTCACTTATAATGGGGCATAATTCCTGCAACTGACACCAATAATTGGGCATAATTCCTCCCGCCGACACCAACAATGGGGCATAATTCCTCCCGCCGACACCAACAATGGGGCATAATTCCTCCCGCTGACACCAACAATGGGGCATAATTTCTGCCACTGACACCAATAATGGGGCATAATTCCTGCAACTGACACCAATAATTGGGCATAATTCCTCCCGCCGACACCAACAATGGGGCATAATTCCTCCCGCCGACACCAACAATGGGGCATAATTCCTCCCAATGACACCAATAATGGGGCATAATTCCTCCCATTGGCCCTTTGTTTAGAAAGTTTGGAGACCCCTAGTATAGAGCAGTGGTTGTCAATTTATGAGCTAAAAGGGGCCTGAAACGAGGCACCTGATATCACCAAAGGGTCACACATATTGTTCAATATATGTAATGCTTGAGAGGACTGTCAGAGACTGCGGATCTAATAGAGGAAATGAGGGTCAGAGAGTGAGGACAGGATACATTGTTGGTGGGGAGATGCTGCAGAAAACAATAGGAAACTGGGAAGATGTTACATGAGGCTGGTAGAGATCAATGCTATCACTCTAATCAATGTTCTCACTACAGACTGCTGAGGGCCGAGGACCGCACATCACATACCGAAGAGCCACATACAACTCTGGGACTGCAGATTGGGCCCCAGAGGTATAGTGTATGGTCAGCCTTAGAATCCTTTACAAATAAAAGTTCAAGTTTCAGCAAAGTAAAAAAAGCCTAAATTCATCAAACACGTTACAATCTGCCTGTACAATCTCCTTTTAGATCTAGCTGTACTGCAGGTATGTAGCACAAGGGCTTTCTTGAAGATCTATGAATCGATTGGATAGTTTAAGTAGATCCTCTTATTACAACGTTTTGGTAAATAGAAGGCCAGGTTCGCGCATTGGGAATGTGAGCAAAACCGCACACTTTACTAACACTCACTGACCTGCATCAGCGACATTAAAGTGTTACTAAACCCCGGACTCTGCATTCACTATATCTGGTCTCCAACAGTACACAGAACATGGAAATGCAATTATTTTAGTAAAAATAAATGGCTAACTATCTTTTCTCATCAGCAGTATATAGCAGTCTTGTGACTTCTATCAGTGTCTGGTTAAAGCTTGTAGGAGGAGTTTCCATTCTACTCTGGCTGTCCTATGAGGCTGCAGGACCCCTGACCCTCTGTCTGGAAAGTGCTGATTGGCCCTGTGCTGATCACATGCACTCTCTCATAAAAAAAAACAAAAAAAAACAACTCTCTATCAATACACACCAAACTGAGTATGTGCAGAGTGAGTGACCTCAAGGCTCTGTACTATTAGGAGATGAATTGGGGACAGTGTAAGAAGGGGAGGATCAGGGTAGGCTCGGGGACTGGAACACCATATCCTGGTTACAGAGATAATTGCACTATTAATGCTGTGTTTCTGGTGATATGAATGTTGATGTAATACCTATCCAATGTATTGTATGTATAATCCTTATGTGCACAATAAAAACACTTAAAAAAAAAAAAAAAGAAGGGGAGGATCAGAGAAGACAGGATCAAACAGCCCATTGACATGAACAGGCTGCCCTACACATGCTGCGCAGGAATACACGCATGCGCCTTTGCACCTTTATAGAGTGAACCTAACCTAAAGGAGATTGTACAGTTAGATTGTTACATGTATGGTGAGCTTTATAGAAAATTTGCAGTAGATGTGTTCAGTTGTTAAACAATAAATTATTGTACAAGTAGAGGGATTATTTTTGCTGCTAGGATACGTCATATAGTAAAGTTTGAATGAACTTCTCTTATTTCCTCCCTTTAAGTCGTGTAAGTATACAATTGAAAGTGTTACATTATAGCCATACAATAATACAAATAAATACCTGTTGATCCTGACAGAAATCTGAGCTGATAACTTCCTGTGCCCTCTGCTGATCATCCATTGATACAGTACAGTGAGTGAGTGTTGCCACCCAGCACAGGAAGTGTGTTACTGGCAGGATCACCAGGTGAGAATAAAGGGGAAAAGTCTGACAAATTACCCTAATGTAAGTCCCTTACATTGGTGATCAGTGGGAAAAATGTCCCTTACATTGGTGATCAGTGGGTAGAATGTTCCTTACATTGGTGATCAGTGAGAAGAATGTCCCTTACATTGGTGGTCAGTGGGAAGAACGCTCCTTACATTGGTGATCAGTGAGAAGAATGTCCCTTACATTGGTGATCAGTGAGAAGAATGCTCCTTACATTGGTGGTCAGTGGGAAGAATGTTCCTTACATTGGTGGTCAGTGGGAAGAATGTTCCTTACATTGGTGATCAGTGAGAAGAATGCTCCTTACATTGGTGATCAGTGAGAAGAATGCTCCTTACATTGGTGATCAGTGAGAAGAATGTTCCTTACATTGGTGATCAGTGGGAAGAATGCTCCTTACATTGGTGATCAGTGAGAAGAATGCTCCTTACATTGGTGGTCAGTGGGTAGAATGCTCCTTACATTGGTGGTCAGTGGGAAGAATTACTGCCTTATACATAGCTAAAAAGACCAACAGTGTCAGTGGGATCTTACCTGAGAGGCAGAAATTGCTCATTGCTCAAGGAACCCCTAGCAACCTCTGGAGGAACCCTGGTTGAGAAAAGCTGAGATAGACTTTAAAATAATAATGTGGGGCTAAAAATAACTTAAGGTATCTCTAGAATTTAAGGGTATGCCTCAATTTAGATTTAAGATAGGGGCGGGTACCATCATCCACAATGGTGGCTGCTCCCCGGGGGTATACGGCGCTCGAGGCTACATACTGTATGGGACTTTGATACTGTTGAGGCAGGTCCCTCTTGGGAATGTTTACAGCATAATCCCTGCTTTGCAAGCAACATCTTGAAACCCTGACCCCCGGGTTGCTATATTGGATATCCAGATATATTAGAACTAGGCTAATTTCACACTGAGGTGTTTTACAGGCGTAACTGCCTCTTCTGTAGCCCCAGTGTGAAAGCCGATTGCTTTCACACTGGGGAGGTGTGCTTGCAGGACGGGAAAAAAAGTTCTGCAAGCAGCACCTTTGGAGTGGTGCAAGAGCGGTGTATACACCGCTCGCAAACCTCCCCCTGCCACTGAAATCAATGGGCAGGGCTGCCGAAGCGCCTGCAAAGCGCGTCGGCATCGGTGCTTTTCGGACGCTTTTAACCCTTTCCTCGGCAGCTAGCGGGGGTTAAAAAAGCCCCACTAGAGGCTGAAAAGCACCGCTATAACAGCAGTGGCTTACCGCTAACGTCCCCCCGCTAACGTCCCCCCGCTAACGTCCCCCCGCCCCAGTGTGAAAGTAGCCTTGGTGTCTCCCGTATCCGCCGTGGAGGGGACTACCTTTGGGTGCCTCTATTGCGCTGTCCTATTATCCACTGGTTTCCCCAGATGACAATAATTGACTCCTCCTGAGGAAGCTGCTTATGCTGCGAAACATGTAGAGGACCATGTCAAGATTTACTACATTTTTGGGGGTTCATCGACCCTCTAAATTCTTTTAAGAATCCTGCATGGCTGTAACCTTTGATTGTATATATTTTTTTGCAGAAGTGTTTTTTTTTGCCTCTTCCCTTTTAATCATGCTTTTTGATAAATAAATTGTTATATTTTATGATACTTTTTCTCTAATCCTTGGGTACCGAGATAGTCCAGTTCTTTCTATTTCTGCCAGGGGCATTGCTTGGGGCAACCCCAGGCTTCCCTTTTCAACATAAGGTATCTCACCAATGTTTATAGAAAACTACAAACTACAACTCTTTTCTCATTTCTCATATTAAAGATCCTTAATCTAATAGCTGAAATTGATCACTTTGAAATAAAAACACGTAAAAAAATAAGACACATTAAGAACTAGCCCCTAGCATACTCAGGGTAGTTTACATTTTGGAAAATGATGGGAGCTGCACTCTAAATAATTATATATCACAAAAAAAGATATAAAAAACACTTAAAAATAAAAATCAGCAAGTCCCATTAGTGGACCATGTGACAAAAAAACCCCACAATTGAGTCCTCCAAATTTATAATGAGAGATCTTGAAAATCCTTCAATATAGAAGGAAGATGGATGAACCAAAACACACTATGCTGTGACTTCCTCCTATGATTATGACAGACAATAGTGAACTCACCACCACAGAGAGGGCACGCTTACCAGCTGCACAAGCTTTAAAGCTTGTGGCTAACACCCAGCCAGGGCCTTTTCCTCCAAGAACCGCAAATGGTCGATCGAACCACAGGCAGCCTCCATATATCACTATAGACTGATGATCTTGTAGATGATCGGAGAACCCAGCATTCAAATTCACACTCGAAAATGATGATCAAACCAGCCCAAAGGAAAGGCAGTAAAGAATCCCCATAGGTAAAACCAGATGGGGTTTATTAAATAAAAAACACTATCACATTCATGTGGGTAAAACGTTACCAGGGTAGAACATAAGCCGCCCTGCTACGATACACACACCCGTCCAATCGGGACGCTACAGCACGGTCAGCACGTCTCTCCCCTTGGCACGTTTCGTCACAAGTCTGACGTTGTCCTGGGGCACGGGTTTGTCACATGGTTCACTAATGTGTTTTGGTTCATCCATCTTCCTTCTATATCGAAGGATTTTCAAGATCTCTCATTAGAAATTTGGAGGACTCAATTGTGTTTTTTTTGTCACATGGTTCACTAATGGGACTTGCTGATTTTTATTTTTAAGTGTGTTTTATATCTTTTTTGGGGGGGGATATATGTCATTATTTAGAGCGCAGCTACCATCATTTACCTATTCTGTTTGTGTGTATCTCACTTTGAGCTGCATTCAGACGTTAGGATACAGCGCAGTTTTCTTTTTGCACATATAAGTTTACATTTGGAGAACTGCACCCAAAATATCTCTATTATCTTTGACAGAAAGGTTTCCCCCAAGCAAACAAAGGTAAGTACAAATAAGTGTAAGGTTCAGCTGTGTGAAGTTGGCACCCCATGTTTGTAAAACGTGAATAAAAATATACCATTCGTTTGTGCCGCGTTTGTGCTGATTTGTGCCGCAAAAATGAGCGTTTGTGCCGGTTCGGTTTCTGAGATATTAAACATTCAATTTAATGCAAGCCCCGCCCACTTTGCACCCCATGTCCCTGAATTTTAAAAACAAACGCGCCATTCGTTTGTGCCACGTTTGTGCTGGTTTGTGCCGCAAAAATAAACGTTTGTGCCGCTTTGGTTGCGGAGATATTGTGCGTTATAGTTGCTGTAACCCCGCCCATTTTGCACCCCATGTTCCTGAATTTTAAAAACAAACGCGCCATTCGTTTGTGCCGCGTTTGTGCTGGTTTGTGCCGCAAAAATAAATGTTTGTGCCGCTTTGGTTGCGGAGATATTGTGCGTTATAGTTGCTGTAACCCCGCCCATTTTGCACCCCATGTTCCTGAATTTTAAAAACAAACGTGCCATTTGTTTGTGCCGCGTTTGTGCTGGTTTGTGCCGCAAAAATAAACGTTTGTGCCGCTTTGGTTGCGGAGATATTGTGCGTTATAGTTGCTGTAACCCCGCCCATTTTGCACCCCATGTTTCTGAATTTTAAAAACAAACGTGCCATTCATTTGTGCCGCGTTTGTGCTGGTTTGTGCCGCAAAAATAAACGTTTGTGCCGCTTTGGTTGCGGAGATATTGTGCGTTATAGTTGCTGTAACCCCGCCCATTTTGCACCCCATGTTCCTGAATTTTAAAAACAAACGCGCCATTTGTTTGTGCTGTGTTTGTGCTGGTTTGTGCCGCAAAAATAAATGTTTGTTCCGCTTTGGTTGCGGAGATATTGTGCGTTATAGTTGCTGTAACCCCGCCCATTTTGCACCCCATGTTCTTGAATTTTAAAAACAAACGCGCCATTCGTTTGTGCCGCATTTGTGCTGGTTTGTGCCGCAAAAATAAACGTTTGTGCCGCTTTGGTTGCGGAGATATTGTGCGTTATAGTTGCTGTAACCCCGCCCATTTTGCACCCCATGTTCCTGAATTTTAAAAACAAACGCGCCATTCGTTTGTGCCGCGTTTGTGCTGGTTTGTGCCGCAAAAATAAACGTTTGTGCCACTTTGGTTGCGGAGATATTGTGCGTTATAGTTGCTTTAACTCCGCCCATTTTGCACCCCATGTTCCTGAATTTTAAAAACAAATGCACCATTCGTTTGTGCCGCGTTTGTGCTGGTTTGTGCCGCAAAAATAAACGTTTGTGCCGCTTTGGTTGCGGAGATATTGTGCGTTATAGTTGCTGTAACCCCGCCCATTTTGCACCCCATGTTTCTGAATTTTAAAAACAAACGTGCCATTCATTTGTGCCGCGTTTGTGCTGGTTTGTGCCGCAAAAATAAACGTTTGTGCCGCTTTGGTTGCGGAGATATTGTGCGTTATAGTTGCTGTAACCCCGCCCATTTTGCACCCCATGTTCCTGAATTTTAAAAACAAACGCGCCATTTGTTTGTGCTGTGTTTGTGCTGGTTTGTGCCGCAAAAATAAATGTTTGTTCCGCTTTGGTTGCGGAGATATTGTGCGTTTATAGTTGCTGTAACCCCGCCCATTTTGCACCCCATGTTCTTGAATTTTAAAAACAAACGTGCCATTCGTTTGTGCCGCGTTTGTGCTGGTTTGTGCCGCAAAAATAAACGTTTGTGCCGCTTTGGTTGCTGAGATATTGTGCGTTATAGTTGCAGCAACCCCGCCCACATTGCACCCCATGTTCCTGAATTTTAAAAACAAACGCGCCATTTGTTTGTGCCGGGTTTGTGCTGGTTTGTGCCGCAAAAATAAACATTTGTGCAGCTTTGGTTGCGGAGATATTGTGCGTTATATGTTGTCAAACCACATTGACTTTACACCTTGTTATTAAAGCTTACATACAGAACCTAAACTCAGATTGGGTTTCCTTAATGTAAAGCTCCTCCCACTGTACTGGCACTGCACTTCATATTGTACCCTGAAAAAGGCACCTCTGCCGGGTTAGCCCCTCATATCAAAATTTTTGAAAAAATCTTATGCAGTTTGTTAGATCTTTGTTAGATCAGGTTAGATCAACCGTTGTCTGCGTTAGATCTCACACAGAAGAAGCGATATTAACAGTTATTTGCTGGGGGGGCTAACCCGTCATCAGCCCCCCCTTATCAAAAAATTGACCAAACAGTTAGCTATTTTGGAAGCAATTTGTTAGATCCGGTATGATCAAGTGTTTTTAACGTTAGATCTCACATTATTAGAGACTTATTAAGTGATTAATGAGGGGGGCTGGCCCCCCCTTATCAAATTTTCGGGCCAAAAATCATTCGGGCTAATAGATATTCGTTAGATCCGGTAAGATCAAGAGGTTTTAACGTAAGATCTCACATCATTTCAGAGATTTCATATTCTTTGCCAATAACAACATCCAAGTTAGTAGTTAATTGTTAGATGAAGTTATTATTGCATTAAACCTAGCATGCACATGGCAGAAATCAGTAATAATCGCAATGTAAGTAGGGATAAAAGCTTGTTGCAGTTTGATCAGTGAGATGTTTTATTTAATCTATGATAAATACATAACAGTTCGTTATTTTATATGAGAAGTTAGGCCCCCGTGGCAGTAGCTTAAAATTAATAAATTTTGGCATCACTGCTCTAAATTGTGGGCACAACTGGAACAGGCCCAGACTGACATTCTGCTGC
This sequence comes from Aquarana catesbeiana, assembly GCF_042186555.1. NCBI lineage: Eukaryota > Metazoa > Chordata > Amphibia > Anura > Ranidae > Aquarana > Aquarana catesbeiana. The sequence goes on from NC_133329.1 coordinate 391,552,395, forward strand.
CAGGGGCTCTGTGGTGCTATGACCAACTACCACCTGTGCTGAAGTTACACCCCATATTGGGTACGACACTCCGCATATGCTCCCAGGTCAGCACACAGAACCGGCTTTCTTCCCTGATTCCCCATTGCTCCCTATCATAGAAAAACCGTGGTTCCTCCCTGGTCTGGAACCGCAAATGTTTCGGACCCTAAGCCAAACAGGTAGGGTCCAGGCATCCCACTTCCTAACGGGAGGCCAATGGCCTTCCACAGTAGTGCTAATGAGCCCTTCAAACTTTCCTTGTGGACAGCGCTACAATTACAACACTTTCTCAATACTTTGCCTAATTCACAGGGATTTAATCGTCCCCTGACGTCCTTTGAAGCATACTGTTCCAAAGAGGGTTCCCTTCCACAGGCTCTATCCAAAACATACGCCCTCTTGAACTGTCCGGCTGAACAACCACACTTACCGTTCTTGAACAAATGGGAAAGTAAGCTGGGGCGTACATTAACATCTGCTCAGATACAACATGTCCTCAGATTTTCGTTGAAATCATCGGTTTGTACAAAAATTAAAGAGACCAACTATAAACTGTTAACAAGGTGGTACCTCACCCTGCAACTACTGACCAATGTTGGAGATGCCAGGGGGATGGAGGAACACGACTTCACATATTTTGGTCGTGCCCTAAATTGATCCACTTCTGGGAGACAGATAAACCACGCAAAAATTTACGGAATACAAGGTTCCTGGTGATCCAGCTTTTTCCTGCTACATGTCTCCTCCATCTGAGCCAAACTCTATAAAAACTCCATTCCAAATGAGATGGAAGATCGAGTACTCACTGCACAACACCAACAGGAAAAATACTCTAACACTTGGGGACTATGGAACCAGATTGTTGTCTCCGCAGAGGGTACTGCCCTTCTTGGGACTTAATGTCACAGAAAAGTTCCGGAGCCCATTCATCATAGTTATCCTGAACCAACGCCATTTCACCCCCCCCCCCAGCCTTACCTTTCCCCCCCTTCTATCCTTTTACCTTTTCCATCCTTTTTTCCTTACCTTCTTTGATTATTGAAAATGAGAAAATAGTTTTGGGCGACAGCGGGTCTTGCTCCACAGCCCATTTTCCATCTTTAATAAAAACTGATAGGCCAGGAGGTAAGCAGCCTTTTGAGCAGTGTGCCGAAAAATGTTTTCAAAGAAATTGAGCGTACCGATTTTATAACAAAAAAAGTCAACTTCACAATCTCAATCACGAAAAGGATTTTTTATAAAGTAAATGCTGTAAACTACTTTAGCAGTGAGAAATTAACATCCTGCACTCTCACGCCTCAGATCAACCCCAATTCATACACCTTCACACCTCAGATCACTGTATCACCTGAAAATCTGCCCCACCACTGTACCCCCCTGCACATCTGCCCCACCACTGTAACCCCCTGCACATCTGCCCCACCACCGTACCCCCATGCTCTTCTGTCTCACTGCTGAACCATCTTCTCATCTGTCCTAACACTGAACTTATCTGCTCATCTGCCCCACCACTGTAACCCCCTTTCTCATCTGTCCCACCTCTCTAACCCCCTTTCTCATCTGCCCCACCACTGTAAACCCCTTTCTCATCTGCCCCACCACTGTACCTCCCGCACATCTGTCCCACCTCTGTTCCCCCTGCTCATCTTCCCCACCTCTGTAACCCCCTTTCTCATCTGCCCCACCACTGTAACCCCCTTTCTCATCTGCCCCACCTCTGTAACCCTCTTTCTCATCTGCCCCACCACTGTAACCCCCTTTCTCATCTGCCTCACCTCTGTAACCCCCTTTCTCATCTGCCCCACCTCTGTAACCCCCTTTCTCTTCTGCCCCATCACTGTACCTCCTGCACATCTGTCTCACCTCTGTTCCCCCTGCTCTTCTGCCCCACCGCTGTAACCCCCTGCTCATCTGTACCACTAATGTACCCCCTTTCTCATCTGCCCCACCTCTGTAACCCCCTTTCTCATCTGCCCCACCACTGTAACCCCCTTTCTCATCTGCCCCACCTCTGTAACCCCCTTTCTCATCTGCCCCACCTCTGTAACCCCCTTTCTCATCTGCCCCACCTCTGTAACCCCCTTTCTCATCTGCCCCACCACTGTAACCCCCTTTCTCTTCTGCCCCATCACTGTACCTCCTGCACATCTGTCTCACCTCTGTTCTCCCTGCTCTTCTGCCCAACCACTGTAACCCCCTGCTCATCTGTCCACCAATGCACCTCCTTTCACATCTGCCCCACCGCTGTACCCCCCTGCTCTTCTGTCCCACCGCTAAACCCCCTTCTCATCTGCCCCAACACTGAACCCCTCCTGCTCATTTTCCCACCACTGTAACCCCCTTGTCATCTGGCCCAACACTAAACCCCTCCCCCGCTCATCTGCCTCATCACTGTACCCCCCTGCTTTTCTGTCCCACTGCTGAACCCCCTTCGCATCCCTCCCACCACTGCACCTTCTGCACATCTGCACCACCACTGTACCCCCTTGCTCTTCTGCCCCACCACTGTAACCCCTCTGCTCATCTACCCCATCAATGTACCATTTTTCTCATCTGCCCCACCACTGTACCTCTCTGCACATTTGCTCCACCGCCATATTCCCATGTTCTTCTGTCTACTACTGAATCACCTTCTCATCTGCCCTACCACTGTAACCCGCTTTTTCATCTGCCTTACTAATGTACCTCCTGCACATCTGTTTCACCTCTGTACCCCCTGCTCTTCTGCCCCACCTATGTTCCCCCTGTTCTCCTGCCCCACCACTGTAACCTCCTGCTCATCTGTCCCACCAATACACCTCCTTTCACATTTGCCCCACTGTTCTACCCAACCTGCTTTTCTGTCCCACCACTGAACCTCCTTCTCATCTGCACCAAAACTGAACCCCCCTGCACATTTGCCCCACGGCTGTACCCTCCTGTTCTTCTGTCCCACATCTAAACCCCTCCTGCTCATTTTTCCCACCACTGTACCCTCTTCTCATCTATGATATGTGTGATATGCAGAGTGGTAAAAGGAAGCAGAGATGAGACACATCTAATTGTCCTGGCACACTCATCCAGCTGATCCACCGCTCACATCCAGACCACGTGCTTGTATGTGATGTATGGGATGTGTGGGATGTATGTGATGTATGGGATGTATGTGATGTCACATACGAGCATCTGGAATGGATGTGCAATGATGAGCTCAGGTCAGGGGCATTTTCTGAAAACAGAGGGCTTGTGTGCAGGATCATAAGTTGGGCCCCTGCAGCTGAGGAAAAGTTTTTGTGCCGCAGCAAAAGTTGGGTGTGATTTTCATTGCGCTGAATATAAGGGGGGGCCAGCCCGTCCATATGTACCACCTAATATCTCTATTTTGATGTGGAATATCTCTGAAATGATGTGAGATCTAACGTTAAAACCACTTGATCTTACCGGATCTAACCAATATCTATTAGCTTGAATGATTTTTGGGGCGAAAATTTGATAAGGGAGGGCCAGCCCCCCCACATTAATCACTTAATAAGTCTCTAATTATGTGAGATCTAACGTTAAAAACACTTGATCATACCGGATCTAACAAATTGCTTCCAAAATAGCTAACTGTTTGGTCAATTTTTTGATAAGGGGGGCTGATGACGGGTTAGCCCCCCCAGCAAATAACTGTTAATATTGCTTCTTCTGTGTGAGATCTAATGCAAACAACGGTTGATCTAACCTGATCTAACAAAGATCTAACAAACTGCATAAGATTTTTTCTAAAATTTTGATATGAGGGGCTAACCCGGCAGAGGTGCCTTTTTCAGGGTACAATATGAAGTGCAGTGCCAGTACAGTGGGAGGAGCTTTACATTAAGGAAACCCAAGCTGAGTTTAGGTTCTGTATGTAAGCTTTAATAACAAGGTGTAAAGTCAATGTGGTTTGACAACATATAACGCACAATATCTCCGCAACCAAAGCGGCACAAACGTTTATTTTTGCGGCACAAACCAGCACAAACGCGGCACAAACAAATGGCGCGTTTGTTTTTAAAATTCAGGAAGATAGGGTGCAATGTGGGCGGGGTTGCAGCAACTATAACGCACTATATCTTCGCAACCAAAGCGGCACAAACGTTTATTTTTGCGGCACAAACCAGCACAAACGCGGCACAAACGAATGGCACGTTTGTTTTTAAAATTCAGGGACATGGGGTGCAAAGTGGGTGGGGTTGCAGCAACTATAACGCACAATATCTCCGCAACCAAAGCGGCACAAACGTTTATTTTTGCGGCACAAACCAGCACAAACCCGGCACAAACAAATGGTGCGTTTGTTTTTAAAATTCAGGAACATGGGGTGCAATGTGGGCGGGGTTGTAGCAACTATAACGCACTATATCTCCGCAACCAAAGCGGCACAAACATTTATTTTTGCGGCACAAACCAGCACAAACGCGGCACAAACGAATGGCGCATTTGTTTTTAAAATTCAGGAACATGGGGTGCAAAATGGGCGGGGTTACAGCAACTATAACGCACAATATCTCCGCAATCAAAGCGGCACAAACGTTTATTTTTGCGGCACAAACCAGCACAAACGCGGCACAAACGAATGGCGCGTTTGTTTTTAAAATTCAGGAACATGGGGTGCAAAATGGGCGGGGTTACAGCAACTATAACGCACAATATCTCCGCAACCAAAGCGGCACAAACGTTTATTTTTGCGGCACAAACCAGCACAAACGCGGCACAAACGAATGGCGCGTTTGTTTTTAAAATTCAGGAACATGGGGTGCAATGTGGGCGGGATTACAGCAACTATAACGCACAATATCTCCGCAACCAAAGAGGCACAAACATTTATTTTTGCGGCACAAACCAGCACAAACGTGGCACAAACGAATGGCGCATTTGTTTTTAAAATTCAGGAACATGGGGTGCAAAATGGGCGGGGTTACAGCAACTATAACGCACAATATCTCCGCAATGAAAGCGGCACAAACGTTTATTTTTGCGGCACAAACCAGCACAAACGCGGCACAAACGAATGGCGCGTTTGTTTTTAAAATTCAGGAACATGGGGTGCAATGTGGGCGGGATTACAGCAACTATAACGCACAATATCTCCGCAACCAAAGAGGCACAAACATTTATTTTTGCGGCACAAACCAGCACAAACGCAGCACAAACGAATGGCGTGTTTGTTTTTAAAATTCAGGAACATGGGGTGCAAAATGGGCGGGGTTACAGCAACTATAACGCACAATATCTCCGCAACCAAAGCGGCACAAATGTTTATTTTTGCAGCACAAACCAGCACAAACGCGGCACAAACGAATGGCGCGTTTGTTTTTAAAATTCAGGAACATGGGGTGCAATGTGGGCGGGATTACAGCAACTATAACGCACAATATCTCCGCAACCAAAGAGGCACAAACATTTATTTTTGCGGCACAAACCAGCACACACGCAGCACAAACGAATGGCGTGTTTGTTTTTAAAATTCAGGAACATGGGGTGCAAAATGGGCGGGGTTACAGCAACTATAACGCACAATATCTCCGCAACCAAAGAGGCACAAACATTTATTTTTGCGGCACAAACCAGCACAAACGCAGCACAAACGAATGGCGTGTTTGTTTTTAAAATTCAGGAACATGGGGTGCAATGTGGGCGGGATTACAGCAACTATAACGCACAATATCTCCGCAACCAAAGAGGCACAAACATTTATTTTTGCGGCACAAACCAGCACAAACGCAGCACAAACGAATGGCGTGTTTGTTTTTAAAATTCAGGAACATGGGGTGCAAAATGGGCGGGGTTACAGCAACTATAACGCACAATATCTCCGCAACCAAAGCGGCACAAATGTTTATTTTTGCAGCACAAACCAGCACAAACGCGGCACAAACGAATGGCGCGTTTGTTTTTAAAATTCAGGAACATGGGGTGCAATGTGGGCGGGATTACAGCAACTATAACGCACAATATCTCCGCAACCAAAGCGGCACAAACGTTTATTTTTGCGGCACAAACCAGCACAAAAGCGGCACAAACGAATGGCGCGTTTGTTTTTAAAATTCAGGAACATGGGGTGCAAAATGGGCGGGGTTACAGCAACTATAACGCACAATATCTCCACAACCAAAGCGGCACAAACGTTTATTTTTGTGGCACAAACCAGCACAAACGCGGCACAAACGAATGGCGCGTTTTTTTTTTAAATTCAGGAACATGGGGTGCAAAATGGGCGGGGTTACAGCAACTATAACGCACAATATCTCCGTAACCAAAGCGGCACAAACGTTTATTTTTGCGGCACAAACCAGCACAAACGCGGCACAAATGAATGGCACGTTTGTTTTTAAAATTCAGGAACATGGGGTGCAAAATGGGCGGGGTTACAGCAACTATAACGCACAATATCTCCGCAATCAAAGCGGCACAAACGTTTATTTTTGCGGCACAAACCAGCACAAACGCGGCACAAACGAATGGCACGTTTGTTTTTAAAATTCAGGAACATGGGGTGCAAAATGGGCGGGGTTACAGCAACTATAACGCACAATATCTCCGCAACCAAATCGGCACAAACGTTTATTTTTGCGGCACAAACCAGCACAAACGTGGCACAAACGAATGGCGCGTTTGTTTTTAAAATTCAAAGACATGGGGTGCAAAGTGGGCGGGGCTTGCATTAAATTGAATGTTTAATATCTCAGAAACCGAACCGGCACAAACGCTCATTTTTGCGGCACAAATCAGCACAAACGCGGCACAAACGAATGGTATATTTTTATTCAGGTTTTACAAACATGGGGTGCCAACTTCACACAGCTGTAAGGTTCTTCTCCTCGGAATTTTCAAAGAACTTGAATTATTGCCAATTGTGATATCAGAAAGTTAATATATAACGGCGGTATCTGATGGAACAGAGCCAATATTTAACATATCTGAGTTAGGGCTGAAACAACTAATTGATTAATCGAAACTAATCGATTATGAAATTAATTGATTACTATTTTCATAATCGATTAATCGGCCAGTAACATAATGGGGTTATAAAAAAAAAAACTAAAATGAGCCCTTTATAGTACAAAAAGAGCAAATAATCACTACTGTAAATATTACTTTCACAGTTCTATAGTAAAAAAAATGAGCCCCTTACAGTAGTGATTATCTGCTTTTTTTATTGTGCTATTAAAGGGCTCATTTTAGTTTTTTTAACCCCATTATGTTACTAAATGTCTTACACCTGGTTCACATCTATGTGTTTTGTGGTGCTTTTTGCAGAAACAGTTCATTTACATTGTTTCCTATGGGACACGTTTACATCTCTGCTTTTTTCAGCCGCTGCGTTTTTGGAAAGGGTCAGGGGAATTTTTTTTAACGCAAAACAGTGTTTTTTTTGGTTCAATAGACTTCAATGGAGAAGCTGCAGAAAAAGCATGTAATGCGTTTTTGTAGCAATTTGTGTTTTTTAATCTGCCCAACAACAAATTTTCCCCCCAAAAATGCAGACGCAAATCACAGAAAAATCACGTGCGCAAAAATCAAAACGCACAGCAAAAAGCACTGCAGAGGAAACAGATCAAAAGCAAACTGCATAGGTGTGTACCGAGCCTTGTGCTGGCCACACAGATCAATTTTCAGACGAGAATATTCAGACGAAAAATCTTTGTACATTCGCTGAATGAAAGAATGTTGTTGAAAATTTCTGTTTTTAAAATGAATGTAATTTTTGATCGAAAACCACATACACTGTCTGAAAATTCCTTTGACCAAGAAGTTTTCTATTATTTATACATTTTCCCGTCACTGTGGTTGAAAATGAACGTTGATTTGACCCCATTAACGATTAGAAAATTGAATGAACTTTCTTAAAATGACATTTTTTTTTGAAGGAAGACATTGTTTGTTTGTTTTTTAAATAAAAAAAAAATGATCTCTGAGTCTGATGATATTTACCAGATTCACCCTTTAATAGTATATACAGTATACCTCTCCTCTAATAGTATATACTGTATATCTCTCCTCTAATAGTATATCTCCTCTAATAGTATATACAGTATATCGCCTCTAATAATATATACAGGATATCTCCTCTAATAGTATATACAGTATATCTCCTCTAATAGTATATACAGTATATCTCTCCTCTAATAGTATATACTGTATATCTCCTCTAATAGTATATACAGTATATCTTCTCTAATAGTATATACTGTATATCTTTCCTCTAATAGTATATACAGTATATCTCTCCTCTAATAGTATATACAGTATATCTCTCCTCTAATAGTATATACTGTATATCTCCTCTAATAGTATATACAGTATATCTCCTCTAATAGTATATACAGTATATCTCTCCTCTAATAGTATATACAGTATATCTCCTCTAATAGTATATACAGTATATCTCTCCTCTAATAGTATATACAGTATATCTCCTCTAATAGTATATACAGTATATCTCTCCTCTAATAGTATATACTGTATCTCTCCTCTAATAGTATATACAGTATATTTCCTCTAATAGTATATACAGTATACCTCTCCTCTAATAGTATATACTGTATATCTCTCCTCTAATAGTATATACCTTATATCTCCTCTAATAGTATATACAGTATATCTCCTCTAATAGTATATAGTATATCTCTCCTCTAATAGTATATACAGTATATTTCCTCTAATAGTATATACAGTATATCTCCTCTAATAGTATATACAGTATATTTCCTCTAATAGTATATACAGTATATTTCCTCTAATAGTATATACAGTATATCTCCTCTAATAGTATATACAGTATATCTCCTCTAATAGTATATAGTATATCTCTCCTCTAATAGTATATACAGTATATCTCTCCTCTAATAGTATATACAGTATATCTCCTCTAATAGTATATACAGTATATCTCTTCTGTCTGTTATTCTCAGAGTGGATTAGATATTTTGCTCCCTAACCATATAGTTGGTTATTTATATTTACCACTGCATAGAGATATTTAAGAATAAATTGACTTTTTTTTAAACTTTACATATTAAATAAATTATACACCACACTCTATTTTAAGGTTATTAACCGATTAATCGATTAATCAAAACAATAATCGGCCAACTAATCGATTATGAAAATAATCGTTAGTTGCAGCCCCATATCTGACACAAAACAGAATGCATTGTATGTGATATCAGTGTAAATCGCAGTGATCCATCATTGGACACTTTTTTGTATAATTTGTATAAGTGAATCCTCATTTTTCTATATGTAATAAAAGATGATGTTTGAATAAATTCTCCAGGCATGTTTATCTCTTGCCCCAGATAGCATTCACAGTAAAAGACTATGTTTACACTAGTGGCTGTCACTGCTGTGCCTCTGAAAAGCGATCCGCAGTTGGATTGCTTTTAAGAGGCATTTGGCAGCTTGTGAGGAAGCGACATGTCAACCTTCTTACCCCTTGTTTTAACCCCGTAAATGCTGCACCGCTATGCCACTTCTGCATGCATTACACAAGGCGTTTACAGCGCAGCCCCATTCACTTGAATGGGTCATGGTCTGTGGTAGTACTGCCTACCAAACATGACAGGGAGGATCATTCTTCCTTTGTCTGTGAAGCATCGAGGCACGGCATGTCTACACCCTCAGCCATTACCTGTGAAGTTTAGAGGAGTGATATAAACACAGCTCAACCACATATTTCCCCCCCCCCCCAAACCAAATAGCACAGATATACGGCTGAGAATTCTCTCTGTATGTAATCAGACTGTGTATGAGCTGGTTGTCACACAAGCTTATGATCTCAATATTCAAATATGTAAATGGTGATTCTAGCGTAGAGAGGAAACTATTTAGTCTCGGGTCCCTCAAGAAGACACGCGGCCGCTCAATGAAGTGGTTTAACCTTAAAGTGGTTCTGAAGGCTCAAGGTTTTTACCTTTGTACATTGTATTGGGTACAATCAGCCTCCCAAACATGGTTCGAATCTCGGCTGGTCCCTGCTGAACCGGCAGAGATTCGAACCGTCTATGGCCGGCTTAAGTATATCAGATGTGCTACAACAGATACCCTAAACACTAGAAAATGTCACACAGCAGATTGAAACTTCAAACTCATCATGTTTCTTTAAAGAGAATATATTGTATTCTTTTTTTCTAATTATTGTGCTTTGTAAAAGATTATTCGATGTTAAGATTGTCAGAAAGAGCCCTTTCACACTGGGGCGGGGGCGGCGGTAAAACGCCGCTATTATTAGCGGAGTTTTACCGTCGGTATGCGGCTGCTAGCGGGGGCGGTTTTACCCCCCCGCTAGCGGCCGAGAAAGGGTTAAATACCACCGCAAAGCGCCTCTGCAGAGGCGCTTTGCCGGTGGTATAGCCGCGCCTTCCCATTGATTGCAATGGGCAGGAGCGGTGAAGGAGTGGTATACACACCGCTCCTTCACTGCTCCGAAGATGCTGCTAGCAGGACTTTTTTTCCCGTACTGCTAGCGCACCGCTCCAGTGTGAAAGCCTTCCGGGCTTTCACACTGGATACACAGCAGCGGCACTTTCGGGTCGGTTTGCAGGCGCTATTATTAGCGCAATAGTGCCTGCAAACCGCCCCAGTGTGAAAGGGCTCAAAGGGAAGTAAGCTGAAGGATTCTCCCTCTGAGGATTTTGTTTGCCTTCCTCTGGATCAAAGCAGCAGTTGTGATGGTTATTTTTTATTGACATGATTTATTATTCATTTAATTTATTATAGGTACTTATATATAGCGCTGTCAATTTACACAACGCTTTACATATACTGTATATTGTACATTCACATCAGTCCCCTCCCTTGAGGAGCTTACATGGTTCTTTTTTAAACCCATTAAGTTACGTAACTATACAACCAATCAGAAATCAGCTTTCTGTGATCTAAACTCATCTAAGCTCAGGAAACCAAAAAGGGATTGGTTGCTGCAGACTGAGCGTGCATGTAAAGCAGACCTTCACTCAGAAGAGAAAATACTGTTTCTCCCCTTCCTCTCCTCCATCTCTAACAAATTTGCTAATTTAAAAAAAAAAAAAAGTTTTTTTTTTTTGTGTAATAGGTACATTTTTGTTACAGTTAGCCGCTCCCACTTACCAGTGTTAATTTTGGCAGCAAATTTCAATTTAGTCTTAGTCTTAGGACTGAAATGGCATTTTAGTTTTAGTCCCATTTTAGTCTTCTGCAATTGTTTTAGTTTTAGTCATATTTAGTCGACTAAATCTCCAGTACATTTTAGTCGTCTAAAATCTAATAGGTGTAATTCAATTGTAAAGCATTAGTTAACATTTCTCTACAATTTCCAAACTCATTATATACTGCTGGAGTGAAAAATCTAATATGTTATTTATTATGACATTGAGGTATGAACATGCACTACAGACCAGTGTTAATTTTGAAGTCAAATTTCAATTATTCGTAGTCTTTTGACTAAAATGGCGTTTTAGTTTTAGTTCCATTTTAGTCTTTTGACTAAAATGCCATTTTAGATTTAGTCGTATTTTAGTCATCTCAGTTAATTTTGTTTTAGTCGTATTTTAGTCGACTAAAATAATATTCATTTAGTCGACTAAAATGTTTTAGTCAATGAAATGAACACTTCCACTTACTCTCCTAGGTGAGAATTAGATCAGCCTTTCTAGCAAGCAGGGGCCTCTAAACTAGGGTTGCTCAACCTTTTGAAGAGTGAGGTCTTAAAGTGGTTGTAAACCCTAAAAAAACAAAAAAAAAAAAAAAAAAAAAAAACCTGCAAGACAAAGGCATAATGAGCTAGTATGCTATGCATACTAGCTCATTATGCCTTTGTCTTGCAGGTTTTTTTGAATGAACAAATTTGCAGGGTTTTTTTATGAATTACGTACCTGAGATCGAAGCCCCCGCAGAGGTCCTCGTTCACCGCTTCGGTGGCCAACATCGCTCCCGAAGTTACTTCCGGGTATCGCGGGCTCCGGCGCTGTGATTGGCCAGAGCTGCGATGACGTCACTCCCGCATGCGCGCGGGAGCCACCGGTAACGGCACAGGCTAACTGAAGCAACGGCACGTAAATGCCATTGCTTCAGCTTGCTTCAGTGCGCATGTGCCGATGACGTCGGCACATGAAAATACAGGGGATATCTCCTAAACCGTGCAGGTTTAGGAGATATCCGGGGTAGCTACAAGTAAGCCTAATTATAGGCTTACCTGTAGCAAAAAGTGTGTTGTAAGGGTTTACAACCACTTTAAGTGATTTGGTAACCCGGTTGCGGGCCACAATGAAGTGAAGTGGTTCAGAATTCCAAATTTTGTTATTTTGAATAGCATAATAAAGGTTTTAAACAACAATCAGGATCATCATTTTCTATGGAACCAATCCCAGTTGGATGTTTACCCACTATTACATCTTTCACAAAGCGCACCAAACTCGCGGGATATAATAGAAGTCTATGGCCCAGTGCAGCTAACCTGCAGGAACGCTACTGGTACACTGTGCTGCACCCGCGGATCAGTGTGAAAGCAGCCTAATAAGCCTGCAGTGCTAATATGCCCATTGCACAACTGTGATGTTTAAAGTGGATGTAAACCCAATGTCATCCTTTCTAAACTACTGCCATAGGGGTTATCTATAAGGATATACACGCCTCCTGCATGTATCTTTACCTGTCAAATGTCTCCCCTCTGTCTGTTATGAGACCCGAAAAACTGCAGATTCTGTGGGCGGGTCTGTTGTCTGGAGCTCGGTGGGTGGAGTCGTGATGTCAGTAGACTCCCCGCCCACCTCTACACTCCCCTTGTCAATATGTATTTTCTCCTGTGTATTTCTTACACTGAACTTCTGCTATGATCTCTAACATCCAGTGAAAAGACAGGAAAGTAACCACATGACTTCAGCATGCCCAATCATGGTGAGGTGTGGAACAGCCAATCCTTGCAGAGCTGCTGAAGAAAGTGCACGAGATGTAAATCACCTGTCACTCACAGCAAGGGGGAGAATTTGACAAAGTTTTTCTCAGTTTCTCAAGATTTATCTCACTGAACAATAAAAGAGGATTGCTCAGAGATGGATTAACTCTTTGTGGGAAGACTGGGCTCAAATGATAGGAAATCTTATACTCTACATCAGTGTTTCTCAACTCCAGTCCTCAAGGCGCCCCAACAGGTCATGTTTTCAGGTTTTCCATTATTTTGCACAGGTGATTTGATCAGCTTCACTGCCTTAGTAATTACCACAGCCCTTTCATCTGAGGGAAATCCTGAAAACATGACCTGTTGGGGCGCCTTGAGGACTGGAGTTGAGAAACACTGATCTACATTATGACATAAAAAAAAAAAAAAAAATTCGGGTTTACATCCACTTTAAGGCTCCATTCACACCTGAGCATTTTGGAATCGTGGGCAGAATTGCGCGATTCTGCCTGCGATTCCAAAATCGCAGCAAAACACATGCCACGTTTGCGATGCCATTATTTCTTAATGATTATAAAATGCACGAAAATTTGCGGCAAAAAAAAAAAAAACGCAACCCCCAAACACGCCTGGCTCTGTGCCTGTGCTTCTTTTGGCACGTTTTTAGAGCGGAGGGAGGCCCATTCAAATAATTGGTGCCACTCCAAAAACACGACATAAAAATGCGCTAAAAAAAAACTGAGGCGCAGAGGGTGTCGCTGCAGTGCACTCAGGTATGAATGGAGCCTTATAAATAACACGCCCATTGCAAAACTATGTGATGTTTAAACTGACCTTTTTTGTTTTTCAGCTTCTGCTGCCATCGTTAGGCTGTTAGAAAGGTCACTGTTCCAGGTGGAGTAATAAGAAAAGCACTTCGCTTGGGACAAGAGCCGCAGCTGCTTGCTTCCTCGGTTGCCGGCTCCATCCACTCTGATGCTCTGGGATGGCGGGTCGGCAACCCACGATCTGGGCTTGCCCATTCTCCATCCCAGAGCATGAGGCCACATCAGAGGAGCGTTGTGGGCCACATGTTGAGCACCCCTGCTCTAAACACCGTGTAGCAAACTGGGGCTTCTAAACACTGTGTAGCAGGCAGGGGCCTCTGAACACTGGGCACTTTGCAATAGGGTTGCCACCTTTTCTTCAAGTCAAACCCGAACACTTTAGCGGCGCACAGCAATTTTTTTTATAGTATAAATTATACATATATTTTACTATTAATTAACATTCCTAATCATATGAAGTTAATAACAAGAGTCCCCCTTTACATCAGAGTCCACAGAGCTCCTCTTTTTTACATCTGAACTCGCAGAGTTCCCATACATTGTAAGGGTGGACTCTGCAGACTCTGATTTAAGGGAGAACTCTGGGGCCTCTAACATAAGGGATGCTCTGGGAACCCTGATCTAAGGGGGAACACTGAGAACTCTGATGTATGGAGAGGACTTTGATGTAAGGGGGAACACTGTGGCCTCTGGTGTAAAGGGGAACTCTGAAGTAAGGGGTGCTCTGAGAACCCTGATTTACCTTAGTGTACTCACTCAGAGGCAGGAGAGAAAAGGGGGACTTCACTCACAGACAGGGATGGATGGTGAGCTCACTCACCCCTTGGCAGTCAGCACCTCTCATCCAGATGGATCTGAGGCTGCTGGACTTCAAGTTTCCGGCCCCCACTTTCCTTTTCTGAGGCACAGTGCTGGGGATTACAGTGTGGGCAGACACAGAGGGGTAGGGGGGAGGAAGAGGAGCAGATCGAGCCCTCTCTCCTCTCCCATCTGTATGTAGGGGGGTTGTTAGTTGTGGCTTTGGGCAGTGTGAAAGAGTGTAACAGACACTCTCAGCTTAGACAACTGCAACCACAACCCTGCTGGGAAGCCATAGTCCAGGCTGAATAATGTGTCCGGGTTTCTGGCAATCTGAAACCTGGATCCAAACCCGAACTGTCCAGGTGAATCCCGGACAGGTGGCAGCCCTACTTTGCAAATGTAGTTGCTCCAGAGCTTAGTAAATGAGCAGAAGCTCAATTGACTACCATCATCCAATCATGTGCAAGCAAAAATGCTGTTTTTTAGATTTCCCCTGTATATATTTGGGTATTGCTTGCACAGTGAAGCTTTACTTCATTTACTAAGCTCTGGAGCAACTGCACATTTGCCTTTATAAAATCAACCCCTATGCAGCAAGTAGCTCGCTCCAAAACACAGTGAATCCGATCCGTGCTCCGCTGTGCTTTGATGTGTGAGGAGGTTGCAGAGCATTGTTAGAATTTATCTCTGATTCAAGTTAATGGCTCTCCAGGGAGCCAATGATGAGGAGCCCTTGTTCCTCAGCTGATAATCAATTCAGACAAATGTCAACAGTTTAATTCAGAGTCCCTGAGGAGGTCAGAAGACACTCTACATCCACCATTCTTTGTATATAGAGGAATGTCAGGAACAGACGTAGCACCAGACTTTATGTGGAACATATCACCTATGTATAATTATTATTATACAGGATTTATATAGCGCCAACAGTTTACGCAGCCCTTTACAATATAAAAGGGAGGCAATACAGTTATAATACAATAAAATACAAGAGGATTAAGAGGGCCCTGCTCAGAAGAGCTTACAATCTAATAGGGTGGGGCAGGCGGTACAAAAGGTTGTAACTGTGGGGAATGAGCTGATGGAAGTGGTAAAAGATTAGTTGGAGACGTTATAGGCTTCCCTGAAGAGGTGAGGTTTCAGGGAACGCCTGAAGGTAGC
This sequence comes from Aquarana catesbeiana, assembly GCF_042186555.1. Classification (NCBI taxonomy): domain Eukaryota; kingdom Metazoa; phylum Chordata; class Amphibia; order Anura; family Ranidae; genus Aquarana; species Aquarana catesbeiana. The sequence goes on from NC_133329.1 coordinate 391,568,085, forward strand.
AAGAGTAGGGGATAGCCGGACAGGTGGAGGTAGCGAGTTCCAGAGGATGGATGAGGCTCTGGAGAAATCCTGGAGACGAGCATGGGAGGAGGAGATGAGAGAGCCTGAGCGTATGAGGTCTTGAGAAGAGCAGAGAGGACGGTTTGGGTGATATTTGGAGACAAGGTTGGTGATGTAGCTCGGGGCAGAGTGAATGGCTTTGTATGTTGTGGTTAGTATTTTGGATTTAATTCGCTGGGTGATTGGGAGCCAGTGTAGGGATTGGAGGAGAGGGGTGGTGGTCAGTGTAGGGATTGGAGGAGAGGGTTGGCAGACACAGAGCGGTTGGTAAGGTGGATAAGTCTGGCAGCAGCATTCATGATAGACTGAAGAGGGGAGGAGCCTATGGAGAGGTAAGCCAATGAGAAGGGAGTTGTAATAGTCAAGGTGAGAGATAACAAGGGAGTGAATGAGGAGTTTGGTGGTTTCATTTGTTAAAAAGGGGCGAATTTTAGAGATGTTACGGAGGTGAATTCTACAAACTTTTGACAACGATTGGACTTGGGGCTTATTTTGTTAGAAGCAACTTCAATTTGCTAAAAATGTCCAACCTAGCCAATCTATTGTAGGTGGCCATGGCCTATAAAGATCGTGAGACCAAAAGGCCCTGTTTGGGTTAAGAACTAATGTTGATGATGTTGACTGCTTAGGAGGGTTGGAAGCACTTTTTGCTTTTGTGATTATCAAAATATTTGTGCAAGTTGACATAACTGATGCCCCTTGTCCGTAAGGAGAAAATGGAAACATTGGGGTAGATTTACTAAGACACTCAGAATCTGGTGCAGCTGTGCATGGTAGCCAACCAGCTTCTAACTTCAGCTTGTTCAAGTAAGCTTTGGCAATAAAACCTGGAAGTTGAGTCCGCGAACCCGGAAGAAAGACTGGGTGAAGATGGAAGCACCTTCAGTGGTGACAGGTAAGTTTCACATAATGTGCTAGTATGCGATGCATACTAGCACATTATGACAATGCCTTGCAGGTTTAAAAAAAAAAAGCAAGAAAGAAAAAAGCCTGTGGTTTACTACCGCTTTAAGAATAGAACAATTACCGTATTTAGATATTAAAAAAAAGGAATAAAAAAAGATAATATGCGGATAAAATGGGAAAGGTTCCCCCGGGGGGGGGGGGTTGGCAGCAAGGTTAATAATATCAAAAATTAATAAGTTAAAAGAAGATCCTTTATTGGAAAGTTAGCATAAGCATGTACACATAACAGTTAAAATATGAGCTCTGGTGAGGGGATATGATATCATTCCGAATACAAAATAATGCAAACACAAAATTACACACAGCATCGCATATTAGAAGATCTGTCGTATAAAATGTCCCGACGCGTTTCGACCTAGCTGCCAACCTCCCCCCGGGAACCTTTCCCATATTGTATTCATTTGGGGTGTGCAGCACCAATATCCTTCATATTATGTGTCTTTCCTATGCTAGATAATATGCAGATTTCAAATTTATTTGGTAATGAAACACAATTCCACCATGAAATATGCATTATCCACCCTTGTGATGTGTCCATATAATACAGCCAAGATGCCGGTGTTATGTCAATATTTGGCGCTCTGTAGGTATGGGGCGCTCGCAAACTGCGCATGCGTGTGAGACATACAATCTTCCGGTATGCGTTCTACTTTCGTTCCACCCACTTTGCGACAGGTGTTCTGTCGATATGAAACGCCCGCTCTCGAATAAGGCATGCGCAGCGGCTTTTCTTTAAATGCCACTTGTAGCTGCGCATGCGCTATTGAGAGCGTTCAATATCACATAATATATTAGAACACCGTCACAAACCAAGGGTATGGGACACATACCAGAAGATTGCATGTCTCATGTGCATGCGCACTTTGAGAGCGTCCCATACCTACAGAGCATTACTTATCGACACCGGCAGCTCACCGTAGCAGAGTACAGATGCCGTCACCTTGTTCAATACTGTAAATGAAGTAACCTTTCTATATGTCCTGTAATACGGTCTGCGCAGCTGATCATTCCTCCATCATCTACTGATGAATGTGGCAAGTCTAGCGGCCACACTTTTTAAAAACAAGATCTTTTTGTTGACATAGGGAGGTGCCTCATAGTTTTGCCATCCGAAATGAAGATCGTGTTGTAATGATGAGGTTGTTATGCACAGTCTGTTGTGCCTATTTTGTTCTTCCTTCATGCCCTTTATTTATGTTGCAAACATTTACTAGAGCTGATAGGCACACAAATATGTTATTTTTTTATTTTTTATTTATATATATAATTTCTGAATGTTTAATGCACTCTTTTGGCACAGGTCGTATTGTACACATTGGGGTTGATTTACTAAAGGCAAATAGACTGTGCACTTTAGTAAAGTGCAGTTTCTCCAGAGCTTAGAAAATGGGGGGGGGGAAGCTCTGCTGACTTCCAACATCCAATCATGCGCAAGCAAAAATGCTGTTTTTTGTTTGTTTTTTACCTTTGGGTATTCCTTGCAAAGTGAAGATTTACATCATTTACTAAGCTCTGGAGTGACTGCATTTGCAAAGTGCACAGTCTATTTGCTTCTAATAAATTTACCCCTTTGTCTTTAGAGCGATGTGATTGTAATACTCTTTCAGATGCTGTAATGGGCACTTTTACTGACCTCACAGACAGTGTTTTTTTTTTTTTTTTGCCTTTATTTTTCTATATTTATAAACCATAAAAAAGAACATAAAAAAATGACCTTTTTATTTTATTTTAGATTTTTATTAGTCACATTTATTTGGCTATAATCGTGCCTGGTCTTCACAAATATATTGTGCGTAAAACTAGTTTAATAAATATGTAAATATAAATAATACATATTAATATATTTTATATAATTACAATAAATATATTGTATACATATATAATACATATTTTGCAAAACAAATCCTTTAATTTCCAAAAGTTTGTTTATTTAATGGCTGATTTCCTTTGCTTTGTTTTAGAACATTATTGTATTTATATCCCTTTAACAGTGTTCACTAATAGATGTTTATAGGGATTGACTAAACAGTCATTTAATGAATGAACTCCCTTGACAGCAATAGATTGTATCAATCATGTTATCACTTTATTGTTTAGATAAATTATAAATCCAATTTGAATAAATGAATCGCTTTGCTGCCAGCAAATCCACACCCCTTATGTACGGGTAATTAAAAGGTTTTTTGGTAAGTGGCCATTCGATGGAGAAACCATCTGCCTGTTTACTAGACATGGCTAAATTTGATTCTTTTTTGTTTTGGAGACAGGTGTGTGTATGTATGTATGTATGTATGTTTGTGTGTATGTATGTATGTATGTCTGTGTGTATGTGTGTGTGTGTGTGTGTATGTGTGTGTATGTATATGTGTGTGTATGTATATGTGTGTATGTATGTATATGTGTGTATGTATGTATGTATGTATGTATGTGTGTGTGTATGTATGTATGTATATGTGTGTGTGTGTATGTGTGTGTATGTATATATGTGTGTATGTGTGTGTGTATGTATGTGTGTGTGTGTGTGTATGTATGTATGTATGTATGTATATGTGTGTGTGTGTATGTGTGTGTGTGTGTATGTATGTATGTATATGTGTGTGTGTGTATGTGTGTGTATGTATGTGTGTATGTATGTATGTATATGTGTGTGTGTGTATGTGTGTGTATGTATGTATGTATGTATGTATATGTGTGTGTGTATGTGTGTGTGTGTATGTATGCATAGGTGTGTGTGAATGTATATATGTGTGTATGTTTGTGTGTGTGTGTGTGTATGTATGTGTGTGTGTGTGTGTGTGGGGGGGGGTTATGGTTGTATATAGCTATATAGAGATGCTTCCTGTAACATACATGTAGACTTTTGCAGCCAAATTGGGATAATACCTCCTGTGTATTTGTTAGTAAATTAAAAATGACCAAACTATCCTCCTCCATACCGCATCATCCTGTAGAAGTATAAGACCTGGGGGCAAGATCCAACCGTGCAGCATTGATAAGACTAACATCATAAAGTAATGAAATCACCCACACGGGACAATGATTTATATATGTGATAAGATAATGGAAACACTTTATCACGGATGGTAATAATAAATAAAGTCAGGACAAACCCCTGATCAACCTTTCCCCTATATGTGTGCTAGGTCGGCCTTTTCTGTCCATACTGCATACAAAGAACTGTCATGTATACCCAGTAACGGGGTCTACTTCAGTGATCTCCAGGGGCATTGGCCAGGTATGTCATATGTATAGTTATGATAGGTCCAAGCTGGACCAATGAAACTATTTATACACAGTAACATGCCGAAGCCTGGAAATTTTCTTTTAACCTCCTGTCGACCGCCCCACATACATTTACTGCAGGGAGGCGGCTCTTCTGTGCAAAACTACGTACAGGTATGTGATCGTGCACTTCCGGGGTCTGCGGCCGCCGGTGACCCACTCCCGCTGTGATTGGACACCACAGGAGATAATCAGCGGGTCTGGCGGACCAGATGTTTGCCGGGACTCGCCGATCATTCCCGACAGAGAAAGAACGGAGGTCTGCCTATGTAAACAAGACAGATCGCCGTTCTGTTAGTAGGGAAGTCAGAGATCCTGTGTTTCTGCTAAGCAGGAATACATATCTCTGTCTTCAAAAGGTTAAAGGGGTTGTAAAGGTAAAAATTTTTTCACCTTAATGCATTCTATGCATTAAGGTGAAAAAACTTTTGACAGTACCGCCGCCCCCAGCCCCCCCGTTTTACTTACCTGACGCCTCGAATCTTCGCTCCTCGTCCTCGTCAGCTTCATTGCAGCTCAGCCTGGTCGCTGATTGGCTGCAGTGGATGGATTGAAAGCAGCGCAGCCATTGGCTCGCGCTGCTGTCAATCACATCCGATGACGCGGCGCGCCGGGGGGCCGAGTGATACAGCGAGCGGCTATAGCCGCCAGCTGTATCACGGGAGCGCGCCCGCAAGCACTCACCACCGTGCGAGGGAGCTCGCATGAAGGTGGTAAATGCTTGCGGGGAGGAGCTGAAACAGCCGCCGAGGGACCCCAGAAGACCAGGTTCGGGGCCACTCTGTGCAGAACGAGCTGCACAGTGAAGGTAAGTATAACATGTTTGTTATTTTAAAAAAAAAAAAAAAACAACTTTACAACCCCTTTAAACCATCCCCCTACACAGTTAGCAAGCACACCCTAGGAACACAGTTATTCCTTTGATCGCCCCTGATGTTATTATGCCAGTGTCATTAGTACAGTGACAGTGCATATTTTTTAGCACTGATCACTGTATTGGTGTCACTGGTCCCCAAAAAAGTATCAAAAGTGTCACACAGGGGTTCATTTACTAAAGCATACCTCCCAACATTTTGAGATGGGAATGAGGGACACCTACTAGCAAACATATGTAGGCATAAGACGCCCCCTGCCACACCCCCTTAAAGGAGAATTAACCAAAAGAAAAGTTAATTAAATCCAAAAGGGTTTTTTTTGTTTACCACTACTATTCCTTTATATTGGCTTTTAAAATTTACAAGCAGCTATTTAGAATTTGGATGAAAGGTTTAGCACTGGGAAACACTTTCTGAAAGATAAAAAGTGCATTTTATATACATCTATATAGATCAGACCAAAATGAGGGACAAATGAGGGGGAATGAGGGACAGAGGGACATTGCTCCAAATCAGGGACAGTCCCTCCAAATCAGGGACAGTTGGGAGCTATGCCTAAAGACAAATAGACTGTGCACTTTGCAAGAGCAGTTGCACCAGAGCTTAGTAAATGAAACAGAAGCTCTGCTGATTTTCACCATCCAATCATGTGCAAGCAATAATGCATTTTTTTTTCCTGGCACCTGATTGGCTATTCTTGGCAAAGTGAAGCTTTACCTCCATTTACTAAGCTCTGGAGCAACTACACTTGCAAAGCGCACAGTCTATTTGCCTTTAGTAAATCAACCCCTTAGTGTCCGATATGTCTGCCGCAATGTCGCAGTTCGCTATAAGTCGCTGATCGCTGCCATTACTAGTGGAAATGTTTTTAAAATTTCCATAAAAATACACCATAGTTTGTAGATGCGATAACGTTTGTGCAAACCAATCAATATACGCTTTTTGGCATTTTTTTTACCAAAAATATGTAGCAGAATACAAATTGGCCTAAATTGATGAAGAAATTAGATTTTTAACATTTTTTCATTGGATATGTTTTATAGCAGAAAGTAAAAAATATTGTTTTGTTTTTTTTTCAAAATTGTCGCTCTTTTTTTGTTTATAGCGTAAAAAATAAAAATTGCAGAGGTGATCAAATACCACCAAAAGAAAGCTCTATTTGTGGGGGAAAAAGGACGACAATTTTATTTGGGTTCAGCATCACACGACCGCGCAATTGTAAAGTAACGCAGTGCTGTATCGCAAAAAATGGCCCGGTCATTAAGGGGGGTAAACCTTCCGGAGCTGAAGCAGTTAAAAAAATCAAAATACTGGAAAAAAAAAAAATTATCGCAGGAAGTAATTACGGCTTAAACAGGCCTGGTTCAAACCTATGCGTTTTTGTTTTTTTTTTGGTGCTTTTTGCAGAAACGCACTACACTTCATTTATCATGGTTTCCTATGGGACACGTTCACATCTATGATTTTTTTCAGCCGCTGCGTTTTTGGATCAGGGTCAGGAGGGGACTTTTTTAAACACAAAACTGTGCTTTTTTTTTTTTGGTTCAACAGACTTCAATGGAGACACTACAGAAAAGCATGTAATGAGTTTTTGACATTTTTTAAAATCTGCCCAACAACAAATCGACCCAAAAAAAAGCATTAAAAAATGCCTGTGCAAAAACGCACCGCAAAAAGCACTGCAGAAAGGGATCAAAAGCATACTGCATAGGTGTGAACCAGGCCTAAGCTTTCCATTGTTGAACAGACACTAAAGAATGAATAAATGAAAGAAACAGAAAATTTTCCCTATCCAAAGGGAATGTCCAGCCTGTGTTCACTTCAATCATCCAATCAGGTGCAAGAAAAATTTCTCTTTTTTAAATTCTTTGCTCATAATTGGGTATTCAAAGTGGGATTTGCGTTATCCTTACCTTCACCCTATCTAGTAAGCCAAGTACACATTCTCTGCTCCATTAACTGACCCCAGAAATTAAACAATATGTAAACCCATCATTTCCTATTCCTGATACAGGGCCGTCTTATTGGCATCATGAGCCCCTGGGCAAAATAATGCACTGGGACCCCTACCAGCCTGCCCCAATTTATGCATCTACTCTCCAGAAGCAGCAGCATTAGTAAGATGCTCTGCCTCTGGGGTTCATTTTTAACCTCTGGAAGAGGACCAGAAACAGCAGAGGAAATGTAGAGGGGGGAGAAATGTCATTCCGATGGTAGAATTAGCCCTGTAATGGACTGATGCTGTACCCCCAACCCAGATTCCGGGACGCTGCCCGGGACACAGACATCCTGGGACAGCTTAGGAAAAAAGCGTGACTATCCTGGCAAATCCGGGACAGTTGGCAAGAATGAAGTAATGCAAGATTACCATGGGGTCCACATGCACTTGGGGTCCTTGGGCACTGTACAGGGGTGCCCATGCATTAAGACAGCCCTGTCCTGATATGTGCCTGCAGTACCATGTACTTGTATGAGAAAGTACCCTGTTCTCTTTGTATTGCTTCCTTTGTGTGAAATCCCTGGTGTTCCTGCCAGTCCCTCTGCTTTCCTATTAAAATCTGACCACATGAGAGCGCAGCGTGGTCAGTTTTCTGGCTGTGCTGGGAACCCAGCCTGCTCTCCTCCAATGATTTGACTTGTCCTGACTTCCCCCCCTCCCCCCCCCCACAGCCATTGACAGGGAAGACCATTGTGCTGCTGTTTCTCCTCCCCCAACTCTCTTGAGCGTCTTCTGCAGCTGAAAACAGAAGGAATGGGAACACTTATAAAAAAAAAAAAAGGTATTTATAATGTTTTTTATATACAGTATATATACACTCACACAGAAGTTTTATTTATTTATTACAAGTACTTATATAGTGCTGTCAATTTACACAGTACTTTTCCCTGCCCTCAAGGAAAGTACAATCTAAGGTCCCATAGGCTGGCCATACACAGAGCGAATTTCTTTCCTGCAACCACGGTTGATGCGGGAATCCTTCCTGTGGGGCCATTATCTTCTCCCGGCAGGGGAAGCCAGTGATTATCGCTAGCGGCTATAGCAGCAATCAGTGATAACCCAGCAGGCTGGTTGTACCCAAGTTGATCGATCAACTTGGTACATTCAGCCTACCCATTAACGGTTCAAATCTTATCCGGTTTCTGCTGAACCTGCCAAAAATCAAACTGTGTATGGCCAACCTTACTTACATTCATACATACTAAGGCTTGATTCACACTAATGCGTTTTTTGATGCATTTTGCATTTTGCAGAAATGCATGGAAATTTTTTAACATGGGTTCCTATGGAACATGTTCGCATCAATGCATTTTTTGTGCCTCTGCATTTTTGGAAAGGGTCGGGAACTTTTTTTCATGCAAAATGCAGCGTTTTGCATGTAAAAGAATTCGATGGACCCACATCCAAAACGCAAGTACCGCGTTTTTACTGCGTTTTTGCCGCGTTTTGCGGTTTTTTTCTTTTTTTACACTGTATATAGCTGGTTGCTAAGCAACCACAGTGTAAAAAAACGCAAAAACGCTGTAAAAACGCGACAAAAACGCATGTTCAAAAACGCGGCAAGCACCGCAAAAAGCACTTCAGAAACGCACAAAAGCAACATGCATAGATGTGAATCGAGCCTAATGCAGCGTACACGCGGTCTGACTTTTCGACCGGACTGGTCCGACGGACCAAATCTGACAGACAATCCGATCGTGTGTGGGCTTCACCGGACCTTCAGCTGACTTTTCCAGCCACAAATCTGACGGACTTTAGATTTGGAACAGGCTTCAAATCTTTACGTCGCAACTCCGCCGGACCCAGAAATCTGCTCGTCTGTATGCTAGTCCGACGGACAAAAACTGACGCTAGGGCAGCTATTGGCTACTGGCTATCAACTTCCTTATTCTAGTCCGGTGTACGTCATCACGTATGAATCCGTCGGACTTTGGTGTGATCGTGTGTAGGCAAGTCCGTTCGTTAAAAAGTCCGTGGGAAGTCCGTCAAAAGTCCGTCGAAAGTCTGCTGGAAAGTCTGTCGGACCAGTCCGGTCGAAAAGTCCACCCGTGTGCACGCGGCATAAGGGCAATTTAGACAGAAGCCAATTAACCTACCAGCATGTCTTTGCAGTGTGGGTGGAAACCGGAGTACCCGGAGGAAACCCACGCAGGCACAGGGAGAACATGCAAACTCCATGCAGGTAGAGCCATGGTTGGGATTCAAGCCAATGATCCTAGTGCTGCCTGGTGGAAGTGCTAACCACTTGGCCACTGTGCTGCCCACTGTGTTTGTTTTCCTTTTTATTTCTATTTTAAACTGAATGGGCTGTTGTACAAGGTGAGGGTTTACATATTCTTTAACCTTGATCCTTATAAATAGGCCTCCAAGAAAATAATTTGCAGTTTACATTCACTGATAAATGCAGAGCAACTAAAAAAAAAAATTAAAAAAAAAAAGCACTTCCTTCTTCAACCTGCTCCTTTGTGTATACATCACCGTTTAAGGAAGAAGAGATGTATTTGCTGAGTGCAATCACTGGAACTAAGTGTCATTTCAGAGTGAGCTGCTGACGGCGGAGTCAGATCTGCCAGTAATGAGAAAGGGGCAGGGAAGCTGTTTGATTTGGATTATGGCAGTTCATTTGTCACCCTTTGAAATGACAGTTGATGCGTGGGACGAGAGGAGGAAGTGCAAATCAGGATTTTTTTTCATCTAGATAATTAGGCGTGGAGACCATAATTGTTCTGGGAGACAGTTCTCTGCTGCCAAAACAATTAAGGCCCATTCACACTAGGTGGCATTACGTGCATTTTTCCTCAAGGATAAACACAGGTCACCACATTTTTTGTCCGTTTTTTCGGAAATGCGCAAAAAACACAGCAAACCATGCATTGCGCTTGTTCCGCCATTATTTCTTAATGGCACAGCAAATGCTAAAATATGCATTGCAAAACGTGCTTGGCTCACTAACAAAAAAAAGGTGGTAGCTCCTTTGGCACATGCAATGTGTGTAGCGTAGTCCATTTAACCCATTCTCGCCTGACCCATGGGCGAAAGACTGTGGGGCCGACCTCTCGTCGATCTGGGTGGACGTCATATGATGTCCTCCCAGATCGGGCCGCGCTGCGGCGTGGTCTGTCACCGGCTGCGTCCACTGGATGTTGCGGATAGCATGTGACTGCTGTAACCAATCACAGCAGGTCGCGTGGCAGTTGTAAACAATGGATGGCTTCCTTTCAAACGTATACAATTGTGTTACTAGCTGTGATTGGTCACAGAGATCACATGGTCCAGACAGGGCCAATCACGGTACATCTATGGCATGTAATCAGCAGTGGCCAATCATAGCTACTCACAACAAAACAAACGGAATGAATCAATTTCATTCAATAAAATGTTTGCATATAGCAAAAAAATTAATTGCTATATGCAAACAAAGTGTGTAAAAAAAAAATACTATCACTTCCCCAGAGTAGTACAATTTTACTATGGTAACATTATATTGCTTTGGTCAAAGTGTGTTAAAAAATAAAATAAATTAAAAAAATTGAAAGAAAAAAATGATTTATTTATTTTTTTGTACTGTCACCAGTCAGTGTCCCTGATCACCGCCACACCCGTTATATGATGACGCTGTACTGCACTGTTGATAGTATGTAAAAAAAAAATTTTTTTTTTTACATTTCTTCATTTTCCAAAAAATATTAAAAAAAAATGACAACTTCAAGATACTTGCCATGCCTCTTACTAAATACCTTGGACTGTCTACATTCCAAAAAGGAGTAATTTTGGGGGATTACTTCTACTGTCCTGACTTTTTTGGGCCTCAAGAAATGAGATAGGGTGTCAGTACATCAGGATTGATCAATTTTTAGATATATCCCATCATTTATGGACTCTTTCCTTTCCTTTAATAACTTTCCTACAGACTAAATAATATACACTGATTTAGGTTATTTTCACCAAAGAAATGTAGCAAAATGAATTTTTGCCTAAATTCATAAATAAATAGTATTTATTTTCAAAATTTTATAATGGAAACAAAAAAAAAAGTGTTATTTTTTTCAAACTTTTCTGTCTTTTTTCATGTATTTAGCAAAAAAAAAATAAGAACCCCAGTGATGATTAAATACCACCAAAAGAAAGCTCTATTTGTGTGAACAAAATGATAAAAATTTAGTTTGGGTACAGTGTTGCATGACTGCGCAATTGTCATTCAAAGTGTGACAGCGCTGAAAGCTGAAATCTAGCCTGAGCTGGGAAGGGGGTAAAAGCGCCCGGTATTGAAAGTGGTTGTAAACCCTTGTTGGTGACTTTTACCTATAGGTAAGCCTAGAATAAGGCTTACCTATAGGTAGTGGAAATATCTCCTAAACGTGCGCCGTTTAGGAGATATTTCACTTGTAGTGCGCTGACGATGCATACTCGCCCATTATGCTTTCTTTTCATTTGCAGGCCTTGCGGGGAGCAAAAGACGAAGTAAAACCCATCAGGGTTTACTTCTTCTTGGTTAAAGCGGAGGTCCGCCCTAAAAAAAAAAAAAAAAAATACAAAAAATGCTGCAAAAAATCTGAAAAAAAAAAAATGGCTGTTGCTAAGCAGATCGTCCTAATCTGCCACTTCCTACTCCGCGGCGATCTTCAGTCTTCTCCTCCTCGTGTTGTATTCTGATGAATGGGGCTGCGCTGTGTTCTGAGAACTGTGTGTGTCTCAGAACACAGCCGGCCATTCACAAAGCGCCGTGTGACTCGTGCATGCGCAGTAGGAAGTGGGCAGTGAAGCAGGCATGCTCCACTGCCTGTTTCCCTTAGGCCCCTTTCACACTGGGGCGGGAGGTGCGTCGGCGGTAAAGTGCTGCTATTATTAGCGGCGCTTTACCGTCATTTTAGCGGCGGTATTCGGCCGCTAGCGGGCGGTTTTACCCCCCCCGCTAGCAGCCGAGAAAGGGTTAAAAACCACCGCATCTGCAGAGGCGATTTGCCGGCGGTATAGCCGTGCTGCCCCATTGATTTCAATGGGCAGGAGTGGTGAAGGAGCGGTGTATACACCGCTCCTTCACCGCTCCAAAGATGCTGCTAGCAGGACTTTTTTTCCCGTCCTGCTAGCGCACCGCTCCAGTGTGAAAGCCCCCGGGCTTTCACACTGGAGACACAGCAGCGGCTGTTTCGGGTCGGCTTGCAGGCGCTATTTTTAGCGCAATAGCGCCTGCAAACCGCCCCAGTGTGAAAGGGGTCTTAGTTTGAATGGCGGCGCCAGGACCCGATCCGATGGACGGATCGTCCTCGGGCGGCCGACATGGCGGGCACCCTGGACAGGTAAGTGTGCTTATTAAAAGTCAGCAGCTACAGTGTTTGTAGCTGCTGACTTTTATTTATTTTTTTATTTTTTTTCAGCTGGACCTCCGCTTTAAATGAATGGGCTGTCCTATGCTGTCACGCGACAAACATGCGGAATAACGCGCCAAAAAAAACTGCAACGCGTCACGTAGGTGTGAATGCATCCTGAGCATTCCTCACTCCATCCATCGTTAAAAAAAACGTCTGGAGTTCTGCTGCGTGCAACAGGTTGTCTAATGCAGGCAAAACTGTATCATGTCCAGAAAAACCTTCGAGAGTCACTGTTTGGAGAGGCGTAATCAGTCACCGGCAGCATATTGTACACAGATATCCCTACAGTGCTGTAAATTGTGAGAACAATTAATACTGGGAGCCCAGAATAGGAAAACGTTGTCCTTGTAATCACTGACCGAGAGGCCCAATCAATGCAGCCATCCTATCCCAAAGAGCTGACATTTAACACAGCGTAATTCCATCTGCTGGCTTGCCAAGGACGTTTCAATAAATTAGGAGCGAGTGGAACCTGGCAGCCATAAATTGCGGCGTTAAGTGACGGCTTTGTGTAAGCCGGTGACAAGCAGTAAACTTCTCTTGCTTTGTCTTATTGCACTGTGAAGGCTCTAAATAATTATAGTGAGTAACACTTACCCCTTGCTAAGCTGCAGACTGAATACAGATGAACGAAGGCATGCCAAATCCAGGCGCAAAGTATTTTCAATTATTAGAAGAATATTTATTCAGTGTAAAAAAAACAGTTCGGTCACAGATTACGCACACACCTACGCAGGTGCCACAATGCGCTCGCATGTTTGCATGCTTAGGGCATCCTATTCATTTTAATAGGCTGCCCGACCTGCGAAAATTGCATAAAAGAAGTGCGGGCACCTTTTTTTTAACAGGTAGACGGGCACTTTTTACAGGCATACCCCACTTTTAAGTACGCAATGGGGTTTATTTACTAAAGCTGGAAAGTGCGAAATCAGGCTCACTTCTGCATAGAAACCAATGAGCTTCCAGGTTTTATTACCAAAACTTAATTAAACAAGCTGGGGTTAGAAGCTCATTGGTTTCTATGCAGAAGTGAGCCTGATTTCGCACTTTTCAGCTTTAGTAAATAAACCCCATGTATTTATTTTTTTACAAAGCATTGCACTACAACGCATGGCAATAATTTATTTAGTGCATGTGTGTTGGCTGGTATGTTTGGGATGTCATTAAGTCCGGGGCCGGTGCTACCACTAGGCAAACTAGGCAGCCGCCTAGGGCGTACTGCTGCCTAGGGGCGCCCAGGCCGCTGCTGGTTTCCCTCCGGGTTTGCATGCTCTGCAGGCTGCAGCATGTAACTAACTCAGTCCGACTGGTAGTGTAATTAGAGGTGCAGCCCAGCACTGGAGCCAGCGCTAGAGGAAGGAGAGCCGATGCTTCCTGTATAGCGCCGCCTTCTGTCACATGGGTGGGGCAAAGGGGGTGGAGTAAGGGGTGGAGCCAAAGGGGGTGGCAAAATGAGGTTTCGCCTAGGGTGTCAAAAATCCTTGCACCAGCCCTGATTAAGAATAAAGTGCACTGTCCAAAACATAGCACATTTTCATGCACTGTGAAACTGCGTGTGATATTGCACGCCTTCCTGTGCTGCACTGTGGCCTAATGCAGACCTCCCAAATTTTTGAGATGGGAATAAGGGACACCTATCAGCAAAAGTATGCAGGCATAGGACACACCCCTTGCCACGCCCCCTTAAAGGGGAATTGTACAAAAAACAAGATTGGTTAAACCCACAAGTGCTTTTTTTTTACCACTACTATTCCTTTATATTGGCTTTTGGAATTTACACATGCAGCAATTTAGAAATCAGATGAAAGGTTTAGCGCTGGGAAACACTTTTTGATAGATAAAAAGTACATTTTATATACATCTATATAGATCAGACCAAAATGAGGGACAAATGAGGAGGAATGAGGGACAGAGGGACATTGCTCCAAATCAGGGACAGTCCCTCGAAATCAGGGACAGTTGGGAGCTATGTGATCATACTAATTCACTTTCGGGATCCCTTTGATTATTTAAGTCCAGTACATGCTTTCTTCAGCACAACCAAGCCCTGATGAAGGGGGACCCGAAAAGTGTTGGCTTTTTATGATATGAGTCTAAATAAAATGAAATCTGGGCTTTATACATTCTGCTTTTGACACTTTCCTTCTTGCAGATTCACTCTCTACTCCGTCCAGTCTCAACCAGGGTTCCGTGGAATCAGAGGCTGCTAGGGTTTCCTTGAGCGGTGACCGTAATTCCAGGACCTTCAACACTTGGCAAAGACAGCAGCATGACACCAATTATCTTTTTTCACCTGTCTGTAAGGGTTGCATTATCCCTACTGACCACCAATGTAAGGGGTCATTGACTCCCAGGGGAAATATTTATTTTATTTATTATATATTACAGGTACTCAGTACGTAGTGATATTCCTGGTCTACAAAACATCTGAAGGAATCCTTGGGGGTTGATTTGCTAAAGACAAATAAGCTGTTCACTTTGCAAGGGAGTTGCACTTTGCATGGGAATATTCCCCAGAATTTAGTAAATGTGGTGAAATTTCACTTTGACCCAATCATGTGCAAGGTAAAAAAAGAAAAAAAAAGACACATTTTGCTTGCACATGATTGGATGAAGGAAGTCAGCAGATCTTCGCCTCATTTGCCAACCTCTGTGGATAATTCCCCTGCAAAGTGCAACTTCCCGTGCAACGTGAACAACCTATTGCATTAGGGTGTGCACCCCCAAGCTCGAACACACACGCCTTTCTCTGCAGCTGAACGGGACAGGGAATGAATGGGAAGTGCTCTATGCTGGGTGGCTTCCTGTTCATTCACAAAACTGAAGCATAGTAAACTCAATTTACTATGCATCAGTTATGAATAAACACAGTGAGTGAGTATGTTCACTGTGTTCATTTAGAAAAGGAAGGCACTGGTAAATTACATATTTACTAGCCCCTTCCCCCACTCTCCATCCTGAAACATCCCCTGCAGCAGCCAAGGGAGGGGGGGGGGGGGTGTGAAGAGAGGAGAAAATCCAGCAGCACTGCGGGGCAGGGGGGCCAACACTGGGGAAGCCTGGGTAGTAGTGATTAGGGTGTGCCCAGGCGCATGCCTATGCCTATTTGCCTTTAGTTTATCAACCTCCTGTAGTCTATTTTTATTACATGCATTAGCATAGCTCCCAACTGTCCCTGATTTGGAGCAATGTCCCTCTGTCCCTCATTCCTCCTCATTTGTCCCTCATTTTGGTCTGATCTATATAGTTGTATATAAAATGCACTTTTTATCTATCAAAATGTGTAACCTCTGATTCCACGGAACCCTGGTTGAGAATGGACGGAGTAGAGAGTGAATCTGCAAGAAGGAAAGTGTCAAAAGCAGAATGTATAAAGCCCAGATTTCATTTTATTTAGACTCATATCATAAAAAGCCAACACTTTTCGGGTCCCCCTTCATCAGGGCTTGGTTGTGCTGAAGAAAGCGTGTACTGGACTTAAATAATCAAAGGGATCCCAAAAGTGAATTAGTATGATCACATAGCTCCCAAATGTCCCTGATTTCGAGGGACTGTCCCTGATTTGGAGCAATGTCCCTCTGTCCCTCATTCCTCCTCATTTGTCCCTCATTTTGGTCTGATCTATATAGTTGTATATAAAATGCACTTTTTATCTATCAAAAAGTGTTTCCCAGTCCTAAACCTTTCATCTGATTTCTAAATTGCTGCATTTGTAAATTCCAAAAGCCAATATAAAGGAATAGTAGTGGTAAAAAAAGCACTTGTGGGTTTAACCAATCTTGTTTTTTGTACAATTCCCCTTTAAGGGGGCGTGGCAAGGGGTGTGTCCTATGCCTGCATACTTTTGCTGATAGGTGTCCCTCATTTCTATCTCAAAAAGTTGGCACTGGTGGGAATGACCTGAGGCACTGGTGGGACCAACATGAGGTACTGGTGGACACTGACACGTATGACATGTTTGTTATTTAAAAAAAAAAATGAGGGTTTAGTAACCCTTTAAATCTGACCTCCAGTTTACCTTCAGTCCTACACAGTTGTACCAGCTCTTCTCCTGTACAGACATTACAAATAGCAAAATCCCAGTTATGGTGTCTACCTCAGTTATGTGAGCTGTAAACCATGTGTGTCTATTATACTGTATAGAGAAGGAATATCCTTAGGAAGCTCACCCAGGAGTGACGGGCAAAGGTCAGCTCTTTGCTTGAGAAGAGCGTGGGTGCACAAGAAGGAAAAGGCCAAAAGCAGAACATATAAAATCCAGATTTAACTTTATCCAAACTACTATATCATAAAAAAAAACAAAAAAACAACACATTTCAGGGGTTCAAAGTGTCCCTTCATCAGGGCTTGGTTCTGTTGAACAAATCACGTACTGGACTGAGAAAATTTGAGAGATCTTGAAGGGTAATTAATAAGATTGCTCCACAAGATGGCACTCCGGCATCTGGAGTGATCACACACCTCCCAACTTTTTGAGATGGGAATGAGGGACACCTATCAGCAAAAGTATGCAGGCATAGGACACACCCCTTGCCACGCCCCCTTAAAGGAGAATTGTACAAAAAAACAAGATTGGTTGAACCCACAAGTGCTTTTTTTTTTTACCACTACTATTCCTTTATATTGGCTTCTGGAATTTACAAATGCAGCAATTTGGAAATCAGATGAACGGTTTAGTGCTGGAAAACACATTTTGAAAGATAAAAAGTGCATTTTATATACATCTATATAGATCAGACCAAAATGAGGGACAAATGAGGAGGAAAGAGGGACAGAGGGACATTGTTCCAAATCAGGGACGGTTGGGAGCTATGGTGTTTCTGGTCGGATCAACAGGTACTTTAGCCTTTAAAAAGGAATGCAGCCACCACAACTAATGACTGGTGAACTGGAATATATTACATTTGTGTTCTTGACTTTAGATATATAATTGGTCTTTTGTAACATCTCTTGTGCTCTAGTGGCCTATCCTACTCAATTGGGCTTTTCCGCATCATTAGAGCTTGTTTGCCTTTAGAACCCCTTCAAATTAGCTTTATTGGATAACAAAAACCCCCACACTCCCGATGGAAGGTCAAAGTGTTCATGAATTTTGCGATCCATCTGGGGACTGGAGGGTCGCAGAGTGGCAGAAGGAGGACAATAGCGGACTAATTGTGTGGAAGGACTCCGAGCGATCCCCATTGTCCTCCATGTGAAAAGGCGAATTTGCTGGTTTTGTTAGGAGTCTTGTTAAAGTGGATATAGGGGAGGATTTACTTTCATGCCCCATTAGTCCAGATAAAGAGCTCTTAACTTAATTCACACCTCGGTGACACACAGAAAGCAATCCCTTCCTCGGCTAACCACAAATTTGTGATCGGGGCGTGTGAGTGAGGACAATGGATTAAAAGTCCGTTTAACTACAGGGCGGGCGTTGTGTGCGATCCCAGAGCCTGGGTGTTATTTGTTCCCAATTTATTATTTGTCTGAAATGATTCTTCCCTTATATGTGTGTGTTTATCACTAATGTCTATTCATGCAAAGATTTGATGGCTTTATATTATTATTTACATTCTACGGTTGATTTGAGAAAGACGCCATACATGATAAAGATGTAAAGTGATAAGTAAACTTAATGAAGTTTAAAGGGAAACTCCACTTTCATGGGAAAAAAATAGCAAATAAAAAAAAAAATAATAATATAACATATACAATTTCAAATCAAATCATATTGTAAGTGAATGTGTTTAAACCACTTGCCTACTGGGCACTTTTACCCCGCTTCCTGCCCAGGCCAATTTTCAGCTGTCACACTTTGAATGACAATTGCGCGGTTATGCAACACTGTAACCATATGATATTTTTATCATTTTTTTCCCCCACACAAATAGAGCTTTCTTTTGGTGGTATTTGATCACCGCTGGGTTTTTTATTTTTTGCTAAACAAACAAAAAGAAACCCCGAAAATTTGGGTAAAATACAAAACCGTTTTTTCATAGTTTGTTATAAAGTTTTGCAAACAGGTAATTTTTCTCCTTTATTGATGTCCACTGAGGAAGCAGCACTGAAAGGCACTGATGAGGCACCACTGATAGGTGGCACTGATAGGCACTGATGAGGCACCACTGATAGGTGGCACTGATAGGCACTGATGAGGCACCACTGATAGGTGGCACTGAAAGGCACTGATGAGGCACCACTGATAGGTAACACTGATGAGGAGGCACGGATGGGCACTGATTGGCAGCACTGGTGGGCACTGATTGGCAGCACTGATTGGCAGCACTGGTGGGCACTGACTGGCATCACTAGTGGGCACTAATTGGCAGCACTGGTGGGCACTGTTGGGACTGCACTGATAATCAGGACACTGAGCCTAGGTTCACACTATAGCGATGCGGGAGCCATCGCGATTCCAGTGACGGTTCCCACATCTCATCTCTCCTGCAGGCAGTCTGCGAACCGCTGCGGGTGTTAATACGTTAATGACGCCTCCAGATCGGTTCACAGATCACAGTGCGAATTGTGGATTTGGACAGGAATCAGATCCGATTCCAGTGCGGGAAAAAAAAAGTCCCTGCTCCGTTTTTTGTGCGAATCCAATGCGAGTTCAGCCATACGCTGAACTCGCATTGCACAGACATCACATGTAATCTGCAGAGCAATGTCTGTATTCCTATATGTGTGAACCCAGGCTGAGGGGTTGATTTACCAAAGGCAAATGGACTGTGCACTTTCATCAGTGCCCTGATTACAGTAAAGCCCCTCAGTGCCACCAATCAGTGCCCATCAGGGCCTATCAGTGCCACCAATCAGTGCCCATCAGGGCCTATCAGTGACACCAATCAGTGACTATTAGTGATGCCAGTCACTGCTGCCTTTCAATGCCCATCAGTGCTTGCTCATCAGTGCTGCCCATAAGTGCCACCTATCAGTGCTCATCAGTGCCACCTATCAGTGACCATCAGTGCCGTCCATCAGTGCCACCTATCAGTGCCCATAAGTGCCGCCTCATCAGTGCCCATAGGTGCCGCCTCATCAGTGCAGCCTCATCAGCGCCCATCAGTGAAGGAGAAAAATTACTTATTCACAAAATTTACTGACAGAAACACTTTTTTTCCCCAAAATTTTCAGTCTTATTTCTTTTTTGTGAATAATAAAAAACCCAGCAGTGATTAAATACCACCAAAAGAAAGCTCTATTTGTGAGAAAAATAAATTGTTGGGTACAGTGTTGCATGACCGCGCAATTGTCATTCAAAGTGTGACAGCGCTGAAAGCTGAAAAATGGCCTTGATCAGGAAGGGGGTGAAAATGCCCGGTAGACAAGTGGTTAAGCTGCGGTGCCCACGTCAAGGCTTCTCTGTACACTGTGGTCCTAACTCTATAGTTTTGAAAGTCTCCAAGTTGGAGCGTATATAGTAGTGGATAGATTAAAGTGGAGTTCCACCCAAAAATGGGACTTCCACTTTAAGGGAAGGTGACCCCCTGACATGTCACATTTGGCATGTCATTTTTTTTTGGCGGCGGGAGCGGATACCCTCTTTTTAGAGGGTTCCAGCTCCCACTTCCTCCCGGGGCACCGCGGCGCCGGAAGTAAGTTCACCTCTCCCCCCTCCCTCTTGGCAATCATCTGGAACACATCACAGGTCCCAGATGATTGCCCGGCCAGTCACGGCGTGCAGTGCGTGCCCGGCTGCCGGGAGCCCACAGTGACAATGCCGGAGCCGCAGAGAGGAGGGTGAGACGAGCGCGGATTCGTTCCCCCGCGTCGCTGGACTCCAGGACAGGCGAGTGTCCGATTATTAAAAGTCAGCAGCTGCTGACTTTTAATTTTTCTTTTTTTTTTTTTAAGGGCAGGTTTTCCTGGAGGGAGCCATCCCTCCTTAAAGGCACAGGGACGCATGTGACGCACAGCAAGAGCACAATGGCAGCGGAAGGCATCCAGGGTATCCCTGCATCAGATTCAAACAACTGTACAAACAAGTGGCAACCACCCCTATCTATAATTTAGCATTTGCAGAAAGTTGCACCTGGAAGGGCAACACATATCACAACTGCGGCTTACACATACATTTGCAAATGTGTGCAACTAATCC
This sequence comes from Aquarana catesbeiana, assembly GCF_042186555.1. Lineage (NCBI taxonomy): Eukaryota > Metazoa > Chordata > Amphibia > Anura > Ranidae > Aquarana > Aquarana catesbeiana. The sequence continues at coordinate 391,588,716 of NC_133329.1, forward strand.
CTCTGGTTTTTTTTATTGTTAGACCGGGACAATTTGTGTTTTTTTTTGTACAGGCTAGCCGGTAAGTGTGCTGGGAAATTTTGATTTGTTTGTGATGCCAGTTATTACACCAGCCATTTGATGGCTTGGCAGTTTGCTGAGAGCACAAGGAGCCGTGACATTAACCGCTTGCAGACCGCCTACCGCAGATTTACTGCAGCATTCCAAAACTGTATAATGATGGTGTCCCCGCAGCTTGTCGACACCATCATTATAGAGTTTTGGGTGGATAGGTGCCTTCACCCTACATAGGGAAAGGGGGTCTGGCTTTTTTAGTGAACCAAAAAATGAGGAAGACTATATAACCTGTTTCAAGGTATCCTTACATGTAGATGAGGCTCATCCAATTGGCGAATACAGTATAGGAGCGCTATCAGTGAGAGAGATATACTATTTATTTTTGATATCCACACCTAACTCTGGCAGCTGAATTTGGGTGCTCCCCTCCTTCTTCTTTCCCTCTTTAAGTGCTGTTATTGTTTGATACAATTTACTCGCACTGGAAATCATCAGTGATTGCGGTCTTCAGTGGAGGCACTGATGGGCAGCACTGATGATGAGGTACTGACAGGTGTTACTGCTGGGCACTGATTGGCACTGTGGTGGGCACTGATTGGCACTTTGATTGGCACTAAGAGACTTTATTGAGGGGGCACTGACTGGCAGCTGTTGGGCACTGATTGGCAGCTGATGGGCACATCTGATGGGGGCTGTGCTGATAATCAATGTGCTGATTATCAGCACATACCCCCCCCCTCTCTGACAGGGAGATTCGCTAATTGGCTCTCCCTGTTGGCCCCAACGCGAGAAATGACGTTTACTGGCACTTCCTGGTTCACGTAATGATTAGCTTTGATTGGTCACAGCTGATCACGTGGTAAGAAGCCTCTGTCAGAGGCTCCATACCACGATCGTAGATGCGGTGTGTTAGAGTGACACGCCGCACCAGCAGCGATCGCCGCGCTGCGTGGCCCCGAAGGCGCGCACCGGCATGTTATCCTGCTGGACGTCATATGATGCCCAGTCAGGATAACAGAACAACTGCCCGGCTGTCAATCTGCTATAGGCCGGGCAGAAAGTGGTTAGAGCAGATGTTAACCCCAAAAAAATAAACAAAATGTATCCTGCTCCTTTAAACATGTTATATGACACAGTCCATGTCCTGGGTCATTTGGATCCCTCTATCACCTGAAAAACCTGTCCGATCCTGCCAGTTCCTCCCCTGCCCACTGTAAACTGACCACGGTAATCATGGCTGCTGAGCCCTGACACCGTAGTCAGTTTGTGTGCCTCTGTCATCCACTTTCTTTTGTCTCTCCTCTCTGCTCCTGTGTCATCCTCCCCCCTCCCACCCCTGCCTTTCGGCTCCTTTGTCAGGGTCCGCCCCGCCCCCTACACCCCACCCTGCCGCTGCCTTAATAACACGTCTTATGTTCTACAATCCGTTCTGTCTTATAAGGATATGTCCCCCTGTGTGTCTGTTGTATAAAAAAAAAAGCCTTATATACCTTATTTGTGACCGCTAATCAGCGGTCACGTGACGCGCCACATCTCTCTGGCTCTCTCCTCCTCCCCTCCAGAGTGACATCAAAGGGGGGAATCTCAGCCCCTCCCGCTGCTGCGGTCACACAGAGAGACGGCCTCGCTGATCAGTGGTCACAGATAAGATATATACAGCTTTTTTTTTTTATATACAACAGACACACAGGGGGGCATATCCTTATAAGACAGAACGGATTATAGAAAGTGACACATGTGGGTTAACAAACCCTTTAAGTTCTTCATAAAAAATAAAAATAAAAAAAATTAGCTACTCATTAATTATCTCCAATCAGATAGGTCCACTTTGTGTGCTTCAGCCGGAGAATAAATTGCTGGTTGTGACTTTGTGACCCAAAGCTTATGGTTCCACGCAATAAAAATGATACCGTATGTTTGATAAGAAAAAAAACGTCTGTTTTGCATCTATAAAATGATCGATGTAACAGCGAGCACGTGTTAGACACACAGAGCGGTCCTTATTTCACTGCAATAACCCATCTGTTCACCTGCATGATCCACAGCTAAACTGTCCTCCGCTCAGACGGGATGACACCAAGGCACAGCTTTTTTGCATCACGTCTTACTATTATATTAAACCCAACTGATGCAATATCACTAAAAGGAGACTGCATATACCGGTGTATCTACAAGTTTAAAAAGTTCATCAAGTGCAATCTAAGAAAAAACAAAAAAAAGAAATACAAGTTCATTGAGTTCAATCTAAAAAAAAAAAAAAAAAAAAAGCAAACAAGTTCATTGAGTTCAATCTAAAAAAAAAAAAAAAAGCAGTACAAGTTCATGAAGTTCAATCTAAAAAAACAACAAAAAAACAAAAAACACATTCATCCTCAAAAACGCTATCCCTTGTAAAGGCCCAAATAACCTTTCTAAACCCATTATAAACCCTGACAATGACCTTCTCTTATTTGCTCCCATTTAGACTTTTAGCTCAAGTTCACACCGGTGCAACCTGTCATGCGATCTGGAACTGTCAAGTCGCACCCCATTGCCAGCAATGGAACCGTTCATATGAAAAAGATTCCTGCGCTACTTTATACCAATTTAATTGCGACTTGCATAGACTTCTGTTAACCACTTAAAGCGGAGGTTCACACAAAAAAATTGAACCTCCGCTTTTTGGAACCCTCCCCCCCACTGGTGTCACATTTGGCACCTTTCAGGGGGGAGGGGGGTGCAGATACCTGTCTAAGAGTCTACGCCCCCCCCCCCCCCCCCGCGCGCTGTGTGCTGGGGGACACACGGGTCCCAGAGACAGCAGGGACCATTTGAATTGCGCAGCGCGACTCGCGTATGCGCAGTAGGGAACCGGGAAGTGAAGCCGCAAGGCTTCATTTCCTGATTCCCTTACCGAAGATGGCGGCTGCAGCATCCGAGGACCGAGGGACGGTTCGGCCTCGGGTGCCAACATTAGGGGATCCCTGGACAGGTAAGTGTCCTTATATTAAAAGTCAGCAGCTGCAGTATTTGTAGCTGACTTTTTAAAAAAAAATTCCGCTTAAGGACCGAGCCTCTTTCTGAGATTTGGTGTTTACAAGTTAAAAACTGTTTTTTTTTTTTTTTGCTAGAAAACACCCTAGAGAATAAAATGGCGGTTGCAATACTTTCTGTCACATCGTATTTGCGCAGCGGTCTTACAAGCGCACTTTTTTTGGAAAAAAATACACTTTTTTTATTTAAAAAATAAGACAACAGTAAAGTAAGCCCAATTTTTTTTTTATATTGTGAAAGATAATGTTACGCCGAGTAAATTGATAACCAACATGTCACACTTCAAAATTGCGCCCGCTCGTGGAATGGCGACAAAATTTTACCCTTAAATATCTCCATAGGCGACGTTTAAAAAATTCTACAGATTGCATGCATTGAGTTACAGAGGAGGTCTAGGGCTAGAATTACAACCCTTCCAGTTACAACCTAAATGTGGAGGAAATATGAAACATGGTCGGGGAAGTGATGGTTAGCCTTTACAAAATGACAAAAATAATGAAAGAACAAGAACAAAATAGAGAAATGATGTTAAAATGATAAAATGTGGAGATTTTTGAAGAAAACATATGGGAGTAACATAAGGCATGGTTTAAAAAGTAGAATTAGCCTTTAATAAATGTGAAAAATATTGGACATAACAAAAGTAAAAGAGTGAAAGTCATCCTAAAATGATAAAATTTGGAGATTGTTGGAGAAAAAAAATGTGGGAGTAACTTAAAATACGGTGTAAAAAGTGGAGTTAGCCTTTAATACATTAATACAATCGGGACAAAAAAAATGAAATAGTGAAAGATATGTAAAAATTAGGGTTGCACTGATATCCCGAGTATTTGCACAAGTACTCATATTGGTGCAAATGCTCCGATACTTGAAACGGATACCTTTGTGGTGTGATTAGAGCCCATACAAAATGAATGGGCTCAAATTACACTGCAAACAATCACATGCGATTTGAACATGAATGCTGTGTGATTCCTGTCCGAATCAAATGCGGTTTCCCACACCGCTCCCGTGTTGACCCAGGTTTGTCATAGCGACTTCACCCTGGGTTCACACAGGAGCGGTGCGGGAAACCGCATGTGATTCAGGCAGGAATCGCACTGTTCAAACCACATATAATTCTTTGCAGTGCGATTTGCGCCCATTCATTTTGTATGGACTCACACCGCACCGCAAAGGTATTGTTGCTCGATATCAGCAAAGTATTGGTACTCATACTCAGCGATAAAAATACGGTATCGGTGCAACCAGTGGCGGCTGGTGGTATATTTTTTGGGGGGTGTGGCAATCCACCCGACTCCAACCCCCCCTCCCTCCGGTCAGTCAGTTGGTCACCAGCCCCACACTTACCCCAGCTAGGTCACGGGCAGCACTTCCTCCGGGCGCCGGCTTCCAGTGCGTCTCCTCCCTCCTCGGCGGCCAATAGGATCGCTTCTTTTCTTGGCCAATCAAGTGACGGGTCCCAGGACCCGCTTCCTGATTGGCCTGGGAGGAAAATCAGGAAGACAATAGCGAATATTAACTCACTAATGTCAACAACTGGGTGGGCTCAGGGTGCAGAGCCCACCCTTTTTTTGAAGTCAATTAGAGCCTCAGGCTCTAATCATGTGCTTCTACAAACCCAAAAAAACCCCCATTGAAATCCATGCGTCCGGCGCAGTGCATGTAGATTAGGGGCCAGGTGCATGGATTAGGGGGGCTGCGCCCCGTATGGAAGAGCCGCCACTGGGTGCAACCCTAGTTAAAATGATAAGATTTGGAGATTTTTGGAGAAAGTCACACTGTTGCTGTATATTTTGACATATCAGTTACTGAAAAGTCCACTTTTATATCTGTCCTCAATATGGCAGCCCCCTCTGCCACTAGGAAGCCAGGACACTCATAAAAAGGCCTCTTTTACAACAGGGTTATATACACGGCTAATCTTAGCAAAGCCAAACTGGCTGGCTTAATGATTAAAATATTCTTTAAACAAAGGAGCTCAGTCCTTCCACAGCGACATGCACTATTAACACCAGCAATTAATTCACTCATTACTTTAATTCTGTACATTTTGTCTACAAGCAGATAAGACGCCTCTATTTTTCCCTTTAATTAAATCATTTCCCTGTAAATACAAAGTGCAGGTTGTGCGAGTCTCAGAGAAATACTTGTTTTTTTATGTCATTTTTTTAATTTTTTAGAGGACAAATTTGTATTTATAAATTGAATTTATAATAGAATAAAATTTATACACCGCTCCTACAGCGCCCCTGCCTATTGACATCAATGAGCAGCGCCGCCGAAAGTGCCGGCAAAGCGCCACTGCAGCGGCGCTTTGCGGTCGCCTTTAACCCTTTTTTGGCCGTTAGCGGAGGTTAAAAGTGCCCTGCCAGCGGCCGAAAAGGGCCGCAAAAACTACGGCAAAGCATCGCTAAAAATAGCCGCGCTTTACTGCCGACACCCCCCAACTCCCCAGTGTGAAAGTAGCCTTAGACCTGCTTCTGTTGGGTGGACAGCCGTATACATGGTCCGAATGTCAGCCGGTTCCTGCTGAACTGACTGTTAGTCACCGGCTCTGTGCTCTGCCTGCCTCACTGGAGCGCTGGGCTGTGGAGGGGGCGGGAGCGGCTGGCTCGGGCTCTTAGCGGCTCGCTGAGAGGCTGAGTCGGGTGCCGGTCCAGGCACGTGGACGGATTCCAACCATATGGTGGCGATCCTTCCTGAGCCTGAACCGGCTCTGTGACATCAGCCGACAGCGGGCTTCAGCCTTTGCTTTAAACCCCATTACACTTTGGAACTAAGAGAGTGCTCAGGTGCTGACAGCCACTGGTCTCGGACTAAGACCCCTTTCACACTGGGGCCGCGTTAACGCTAAAGCGCTGCTCATTTTAGCGGTGCTTTTCTTGGCCACTAGTGGGGAGCTTTTAACCCCAAAGAAGGGGTTAAAAACGCTCGTGTTGTGGCGCTTCCGAAGCGCTTTTCAGGCGCTTTGGAAGCGCTGCCCATTCATTTCAATGGGCAGGGCATTTTAGGAGCGCTTTCAAACTGCCCCAAAGATGCCGCTTGCAGGACTTTTTTTACTAACGTCTCGCAAGTGCACCGTTCCAGTGTGAAACGACACACTGAAATGAATGGGAGGCGGTTTTCAGGTGCTATTTCTAGCGCTAAAATGCCTGAAAACCGCCTCAGTGTGAAAGGGCTCTAATGGCCAGGAACCAATCAGCTTGGCTTCCAATCATGTGATGAACATGACGGTCAATCATGGTCATCACATGAGATTTGTTTACAAACAAACCTTCCGGCGGCAGAACTCACTATGCCTTGCAGGCATATCTCCCAACATTCTGAGATGGGAATGAGGGACACCTATCAGCAAAAAGTATGCAGGCATAGGACACACCTCTTGCCACGCCCCCTTAAAGGAGAATTGTACAAAAAAACAAGATCGGTTAACCGCACAAGTGCTTTTTGTTACCACTACTATTCCTTTATATTGGCTTTTGGAAATTAAAAATACAGCAATTTAGAAATCAGATGAAAGCTTTAGCTCTGGGAAACACTTTTTGATAGATAAAAAGTGCATTTTATATACAACTATATAGATCAGACCAAAATGAGGGACAAATGAGGAGGAATGAGGGACAGAGGGACATTGCTCCAAATCAGGGACAGTCCCTCGAAATCAGGGACAGTTGGGAGCTCACAATGGATTACAGAGGGTAGAGAAAAACAATTAAAAAAGAAAAGAAAAAAATTAATTAATATAGTGTGCCAAGTAAAAGTATGTTAAAAAAAAGAAAAAAAAGAAAAATGATTTAGGTGGTCTTTGTATTCAGAATTAACCTCAACTTAACCGACACAGGCCAAACTTGGTCTTGGAATCTTGACTTGTCATGAAAAGGTTGAGGAGTAATTAATAGACACATTTATATATATATATACAGTATATTAGTTCATTTGAAAAAAGTAAACGTACATAAGGAACTTCCGGAGGGGAGAGAGCCAACAGTGGAACAGACGGCGGTGGATTACACAGCGCCAAACCCTGCTAAATTAATAAACGCTTTGGAGCGGGCAATCAATGGAGACGAGCTGCCTTTATCTGCTCCCTAATAACTAATGATTGGTCTACAAACACAGATAGTCACCCAGTTTATATAACTGTTTACACAGCGTTATCTGGATCAGTGCTTGCAGGCGGGTCATAGTGCAGTACCAGTGGAGGGGAAATTTGCTGCCCGAGTCAATATTATTGTTAGGTGTGAGTCTAAACCGGCATAAAAAAAAGAAGCCACACAAGCTCAGCCCCGGCCATTGTGTGCGCTCGCTGTGGAGAAATGAGGATTCGGCCTTTGTGTTTACTCGACGCAAATTTGACAAATATTTTGCTAGATCTTTTTTTACTTCGACCAACTCTCCTGCCTCTCACGGGAACATATAATGAGAGTGTGTGTACAGTCACCTGTTCTGTCAATAAACGTTTAAAGAGGACCTGTTATCATAGACAAGGGAAGCAGCCATGTTGTGGCACTTCAGACGAATATGAAAAAGTTGAGTTACATTTTCCATACAGCTAGTAAAAAAAAAAAAAAATAGTTGAATCTGTCTTTATATTAGCTCCATATAATCACCTGTACAGCACTGAGCCTGGTGAAGGAAGGTCAGCAGTGTGAGCCAATCAGAGATCTATTGCTTGGCACAGACACTAACATTCACACTGGGAAAAGGGTTACAGGAGGAGGGAACACAGAGAAGAACTTGTCAAAGTACTGCTGTCCCTTCACTGTCCAGTCAGCATGCTCTGTTCCTCCATTGTCCAATTAATAAAATCTGCTCCTTCACTGTCCAATCAGCATGCTCTGTTCCTTCACCGTCCAATCAGTAAGAACTGCTCCATCGCTGCCCAATCAGCAGGCTCTACTCTTTCACTGTCCAATCAGCAGGATCTTCTCCTTCACTGCCCAATCAGCAGGCTCTGCTCCTTCACTGCCCAATCAGCAGGCTCTGCTCCTTCACTGCCCAATCAGCGGGATCTGCTCCTTCACTGCCCAATCAGCGGGATCTGCTCCTTCACTGCCCAATCAGCGGGATCTGCTCCTTCACTGCCCAATCAGCAGGCTCTGCTTCTTCACTGCCCTATCAGTGGGATCTGCTGCTTCACTGTCTACTCAGGAGGCTCTGCTCCTTCATTGCCTAATCAGCAAGCTCTGCTCTTTTGCTGTCCAATCAGCAGGCTTTGTTCCTTCCCTGTCCAAACAGCAGGCTCTGCTCCTTTACTGTCTAATTGGCAGGCTCTGCTCCTTAAAGTGGAGTTCCACCCAAAAAATGGAACTTCCGCTTTTCAAAATCATCCCCCCCTCCGGTGTCATATTTGGCACCTTTCAGGGGGAGGGGGAGCAGATACCTGTCTAATACAGGTATTTTGCTCCCACTTCCGGGCAAAGATAGCCGAGCCACCCGCGGGTATCTACGCCACCTCCGGCGCCTTCTCTGTCCCCCCCTGCTGACTTCTGGGAGACACGCAGGTCCCAGAAGACAGTAGGGACCAGTGGGATCACGCAGCGCAAGTCGCTCATGTGCAGTAGGGAACCAGGAAGTGAAGCCGCAAGGCTTCACTTCCTGATTCCCTTACGGAAGATGGTGGCGCCTCCACCCGAGAGTCGAGGGACGGGTCGACTTCGGGTGCCGACATCGCGAGCGCCCTGACAAGGTAAATGTCTTTATTTTAAAAGTCAGCAGCTGCAGTATTTGTAGCTGCTGACTTAAAAAAAAAAAATTTGGCGGAACTCCGCTTTAACTGTCTTATCAGAAGGCTCTGTTCCTTCACTGTCCAATGAGCAGGCTCTGCTTCTTTACTGTCCACTCAGCAGGCTCTGTTCCTTCACTGTGCAATCAGCAGGCTCTGTTCCTTCGCTGTCCAATCAGCAAGCTTTGCTCTTTCGCTGTCCAATCAGCAGGCTCTGCTCCTTCACTGTCCGATCAGCAGGCTCTGCTCCTTCGCTGTCCAATCAGCAGGCTCTGTTCCTTCACTGTCCGATCAGCAGGCTCTGTTCCTTCACTGTCCAATCAGCAGGCTCTGTTCCTTCATTGTCCAATCAGCAGGCTCTGTTCCTTCACTGTCCAATCAGCAGGCTCTGTTCCTTCACTGTCCAATCAGCAAGCTTTGTTCCTTCACTGCCCAATCAGTAAGATCTGCTCATTCACTGCCCAATCAGCAGGCTCTGCGTCTTCTTCAATGTTCAATCAGTAGGGTGGGGAATTTGAAATGACCAAGGAAGCAACGCTTCAATAAGAAGCCATTTATTTTCCCTTAAATTGTATTTTAAGGCAAGACTGGTTTAATATTGGATAGAAGGGAATAAATAGAGCACCAATCTGTGTCCCACTGAAACTTCCTTCCAATTTTCCAGAATGTTCTTAACTTAAAAAAAAAAAAAAAAAAAGAGAAAACAATAAGGCAGCAGCAGTTCTAAGGCCTCCAAGCTGCAATGTATTTCATTGTTTTTCTTGAGTTTAGTTACTCAGTCGCTGCCCAAAGCTATCAGAAGGGGGCTTGTTTGCCCCTTTGTGATAGCAATAAAGTTCAATAAACGTAAAAAATAAAAATTAAATGAAATACAAATAATTCAAAATAAACATGTAAAAGCATCCCAATCCCCCCCCCCCCCCCCCCCACGCAAATGCACACATGCCCTGTTTCCCTGAAAATAAGACCTACCGTGATTGTCAGTGATGGCTGCAATATAAGCCCTACCCCCCAAATAAGCCCTACCATGTTTCCCCGAAAATAAGTCCTACCCTGAAAATAAGACCTACAAGGACTTTAACTAGGGCTTATTTGGGGGGTAGGGCTTATATTGCAGCCATCACCGACAATCATGCTAGGTCTTATTTTCGGGGAAACAGGGTAGGTCTGGCATACATATGTAAACAGTGATTGCACCACACATATGAGGTATCGCCACAAGTATCAGAGTGAGAGCAATAATTCTAGGGCCATAACGCATGACTAATGCCGCGTACACAAGGCCGGACTTCCCGACAGAAAAAGTCCGATGGGAGCTCTTGGTCAGACATTCCGACCGTGTGTATGCCCCATCAGACTTTTTCTGTCGGCATTTCCGATGGACTCAGATATACAACATGTTCTAAATCTTTCCGTCGAAAATCCAGACGGAGTTTAGCCCGTTGGAAAGCCCGCTCGTGTGTACGCGGCATAACTCTAAACTGATAGCCTGTAAAGCAGGGGTCTCAGATTGGTGGCCCTCCAGCTGTTGCGAAATTGAAGTCCCATGAGGCATTGCAAAGCTGACAGTTACAAGCACGACTCCAATAGGCAGAGGCATGATGGGACTTGTAGTTTCGCAACAGCTGGAGGGCCGCCAGTTTGAGACCCCTGCCGTAGAAACTACACGTCCCATCATGCCTCTACCCGTGGGAGTCATGCTTGTAACTGTCAGCTTTGCAATGCCCCATGGGACTTCAATTTCGCAACAGCTGGAGGGCCGCCAGTTTGAGACCCCTGCTGTAAAGGCTTTTCAAGTGTTGCTGATGGAGAATTCTAGGTACAGTAGTTTGTCGACCATTTCTCGGGCTAGTGCAATTTTAAATCTTGACATGTATTATATTGTGTTTGTGTCCAGTAAAATTCATTTTAGTCTTTTTTCTTTTTTTGGAAAATTTGCATTTGATAAACGGCCGTGCAAACATCGTGTGGCCTAAAAATAGAAACTTCCATTTTATTTTACAGGGCCTCTGCCCTATAGTATTTGGGGGTTCAACTTCTAAGTAATTTTCTGGCAACAAATGCTGATTTTAACATGTGTGAAAAATGTAATAATTGGCCCCAGACAGCAAGTGGGTGGCCATCACCAATGTGAACTGGTACATTGTGGATCTGTATAGTAATGCTGACATTTCTTGTCTTGCAGCATCTAACCAGCCTGGTCTTATGGGGAAATGCAGACGGCCTCGTACAGCCTTCACTAGTCAGCAGCTGCTGGAGCTGGAGAACCAATTCAAGCTCAACAAATATCTGTCACGGCCAAAGCGCTTCGAGGTGGCCACGTCTCTTATGCTGACAGAGACACAGGTGGGTGACACACGCAGATTTATGCAATGAAGAGGACCTGTCATGAATGAATAAAGTGTTACTAAACCCACAACAGTAAAATCAGTCTGCATATGCAGTAAAGCATGCTTGTTATACTCACTGTGGAATGTAAAGGGTTAATCCTGAACATTGTGTAAAAAAGGCTGTTTGATCCTGTCTTTTCTGATCCCCCCCCCCTTTTTTTTACTGTCCCCAATCTATCTGCTGATAGAACAGAGCTTTGGAGGCACATGCTCAGTTTGGTGTGTATTGCTAGAGAGCTTTTCTTCTTTTTTTTTTTGGGGTAGGGTGCATGTGATCAGCAACAGGGCCAATCAGCACTGTCCAGACAGAGGGCCAGGGGTTCTACAGCCTCATAGGACAGTCAGAGCAGAATAAAAAATCCTCCTACAAGCTTTAACCAGGCACTGATAGAAGTCAAAAGACTGCTATATACTTTTGATGAGAAAAGGTATTTAGCAGTTTATATTTGCTAAAATAATTGCATTTCCATGTTCTGTGTACTGTGGGAGGCCAGATATAGTGAATGCAGGGTCCTGGGTTTTGTAACACTTTAAAATTCAACTATAATGCACTCAAAATTATTTTATAATTCAGAATGTGAGGCTTATGAAACAGTTTAATGGTCACTTTAAAGGTCAATAAATCAGATTAACATAGAGCTTATCTATCGGGTTGAGGTCAAGACTCTGTGCAGGCCAGTCAAGTTCCTCCACCCCAAACTTGCTCATCCATGTCTTTATGGACCTTGCTTTGTGCACTGGTCCAAATCATTTGGTGGAGGGGAGATTATGATGTGGGGGGTTGTTTTTCAGGGGTTGTGCTTGACCCCTTAGTTCCAGTGAAGGGAACTCTTCCCAGCATACCAAGACATTTTGGACAATTTCATGCACCCAACTTTGTAGGAACAGTTTGGGAACGGCCCCTTCCTGTTCCAACATGACTGCACACCAGTGCACAAAGCAAGGTCTATAAAGACATGGATGAGCGAGTTTGGGGTGGAGGAACTTGACTGGTCCTGACCTCAACCCGAAAGAACACCTTTGGAATGAATTAGAGCAGAGAATGCGAGCCAGGCCTTCTCGTCCACATCAGTGCCTGACCTCACAAATGCACTTCTGGAAGAATGGTCAAACATTCCCATAGACACACTCCTAAACCTTGTGGATGGCCTTCCCAGAAGAGTTGAAGCTGTTATAGCTGCAAAGGGTGGGCCAACTCAATATTGAACCCTTCAGACTAAGATTGGGATGCCATTAACATCCATGTGCGTGTAAAGGCCGGTGTTCCAATACCTTAGACAATATAGTGTAAGTTCATTAGTTGCAACCAAGACCCGTTTTTTTGCTGTTCAAGGGCATGTGTGCCCTCTTGTGGCCAATACTGAAAATTCTATTCCCCCCCCCCCCCCCCCAAAAATGTTTTAAACTAACCAAATAAAAAAAGTTTTGCTTGGTTTTTCAAGAATGGAGATGATAATTCCTAACACTGTTTGAAGAAAATGTTTTTGAATTGTTGGCTTTCTAACATTGATCTGATTTCTGTACCCAGGTAAAAATCTGGTTTCAGAACCGCAGAATGAAGTGGAAGAGGAGTCGTAAGGGGAAAGAACAGGGGCTGTCCAACCACAGCGACAGGAAGAGGACAGAGGGCATAGCACCCAGCAAGGATGCCCAGGATGACGAGGAGGAGGAGGAGGAGGAGGAAGAGGAGGAAGAAGATGTAGACTTTCAAGGATCAGAGAGAGACACAAACATCTTACGACACAACGGCCAGCTCCGCTACAGCCCAGAGTCTTTTTGCTCCGAGGAAGAGAGTGGGGCTCTGCCCTCCCCATAAGATAAAGACTGAGGGACTGTGGGCAATATGCAGCCCAAAGTTTATTTATTTATCATGGACCGTAATATTCCACAGAGATGTGGAGACCGGAGATAATAATTTATATGTATTTAACTAATTATTGGTAGGGGTCTCAGTGGGAATGGGTGGGGATGGGTTATAAGTGGGTTCATGGGGTACCTGCAATAAAGTGAAATAACCTGGTTTGGCCTTCTGAAAATAAAGTCTGTTGGGTTTTCGGCATTCTGTCCACCAACTGATGCTTTTTTTATCAATAAGAAAGTGAACTAACCTGGGCAAGCCCATCAATTGTTTTACATTGTTCTTCTGGCTCTTCTTTGTTGCTGTGGGCCACTATGCATGGATTGTGTAATTGGTGCTTACATTGTGATGGGATGATTGATGAGGTTCCAATATAATGTCCAGGATATACTATATAGAAGGATAAGAGCGTCATATATCAAAAATAGGTCTAAAAGTTTATTTCTCACAACAAAAAATTCAGAAGATAAAGCTAACGAGTTTCGGGCGTTCACACATCCCCCTTCATCAGGGCTTGTATGTTGGCAATTTTTTAAAATACTGAAGATTTATAATAACACATAGGTTGCCTATCAATGTTAGGCTCAGTTCACACTGGTGCGATGCGGGAAACCCTGCAAATCCAGTGCGGGTTTCCGCATCGCACCTGAATCGCCGGAGGTTCACAATGCCCTATGAGTGTCAATACAAAGTTAATAAAACCTCCAAATCGGTTCGCAGATCACAGTGCAAACTGTGAATTCGGACAGGAATCGGATCGCATGGGTGTGAATGTCTGACATCGCTATAGTGTGAACCGGCCTTAAATCTTCAGTTGTTCAGTCTTATCAAACTTGCCAATACACAAGCCTTGAAGAAGGGAATGTGCGAACCTCGAAACATGTTGGCTTTGCCTTCTGAAAGTTTTTTTTGTGAGAAGTAACATTTTTTCTTGACTTATGTTTGATCTGTCGTGCTTTTACCCTTATCTATATATCTTTTATCTATACATCCTTTGGACTGCCCCAGGGACTGCAAAAACACAGTGGCTGTCAAACAACAGCCTCAAAGAGCCTATTGTATATACTTGAGTATAAGTCGACTTTTTCAGAACATTTTTTATGCTGAAAAAGCCCCCCTCGGCTTATACTTGAGTGAGGGTCTCCCGCAGCCTCACTGTGCCCATTTGCAGCCTCACTGTGCCCACCTGTACCTTTGATAACCAAAACAGCGGGTGTCTCCCGCTGTGTCATGCAGTCTTAACTGTTCAGGGGCCGTCCACTGTAACAAAGCTCCGCCTCCTCCTCGTCCATGCTAGACGGAACACTGAACACTGATATAATGCTGGGAAACTGAATCAGTGTTCCGTCAACGAGGAGGAGGCGCCGAACAGTTAAGACTGCATGACACAGCGGGAGACACCCGCTGTTTTGGTTATCAAAGGTACGGGTGGGCACAGTGAGGCTGCAGATGGGCACAGTGAGGCTGCAGATGGGCACAGTGAGGCTGCAAATGGGCACAGTGAAGCTGCAAATGGGCACAGTGAGGCTGCAGATGGGCGCAGTAAGGCTGCAGATGGTCACAATGAGGCTACAGATGGGCACAGTGAGGCTGCAGATGGGCACAATGAAGCTGCAGATGGGCACAGTAAGGCTGCAGATGGGCACTGATGATACAGGTGGGCACAGTGAGGCTGCAGATGGGCACAGCGAGGCTGCAAATGGGCACACTGAGGCTGCAGATTGGCACATTGAGGCTGCAAAAGGGCACAGTGAGGCTGCAGATGGGCATAGTGAGGCTGCAGAAGGGCACTGATGATATAGATGGGCACAGTGGGGCTGCAGATGGGTACAGTGAGGCTGCAAATGGGCAAAGTGAGGCTGCAGATGGGCACAGTGAGGCTGCAGATGGGCACAGTGAGGCTGCAGATGGGCATTGTTTAGCCAGTAGCTGCTGCATTTCCCACCCTAGGCTTATACTCGAGTCAATACGTTTTCCCAGTTTTTTGTGGTAAAATTAGGTGCCTCGGCTTACATTCAGGTCAGCTTATACTCGAGTATATACGGTAATTGGAAATGATTTCACTCACTTTCGGGTCCAGCACCCTACTAAAACTTTATTTTCCTCAGCAAATATAATGTCCAGGAGCACTGGATTATCCAACTGCTTTGTGCACAACACTACCGAGTGCCTGTTTGGGACCCATCAAACATGCATAAACCTCTATTAACCTTCAAATGTGAAAAAATTGTATCCAAAGAACATACATACATCCGGTTGTATATTGTATATAGCATATTAGTGTCCTCAAGCCAAAAACAAACACCCAAAACAGTCCTTTGTAAATCCTTAAGATGCAAATATTTTCCTGGGAGTGTTATCCCCAGGACAGATTCCACCTTCGTGTTCGTGTTGAGGTGTCGTCTCACCTCAATGCTTTGACCTCACATGTTACTGCTCGGTCAAATCCCACTTGTGTCCCGTAGATGGGACTATGACCTGTCCTCTTCCTTGTGCTGAGTGGCAGTTTTCCTCAATTTAGAGCTTTCCTTCTCCTTTATCTCCGCTCACCATCATGTAAACAAAATAATTAAGATAGTGCTTTATCCTTTATAGTATTTATTGATTTGTAAATGCACATAAAATACACTTGCATTCTATGGGTGCTCCATCGCACCAGATATATGCAGTCTTTCTAATAATTAGAGTGGTTCTGTGCAAAATTGCTTTACCAAGAACCCACACTTGCCGTACAGGATTGAGCGTTGTGATGTCATCCAAGCCCCACCCCATTAAAAAAAAAGGTATACAGTAAAACCTTGGTTTGAGAGAGTTTTGCAAGACAAGCAACATTTTTTAATAAATTTTGACTTGATATACAAGCGATGTCTTGATATACAAGTAGCGTCATGTCACAACTGAGTATAAAAGAGAAGAGAGGCGCCTCTAAGTGTAGCAATATGGTTACAGTTAATGAAGGTACAACATTTAGCAACATATTGCTACACTTAGAGGGCGCTTCTCTCTTCTCTTTTATACTCTGTAGCTCCTGCTGGATTTTGCTTCTAATCCCCTTGTGGAGGTTTCCTTTTGTGGATGGACATTTTATGGTTACACAACCTGATCACATTGCTATAATCTTTTTATATGGACTATAAACTGAAGGACTTATGAATAAATGGTTGTGAAAAGAATCATTTGAGTTTCCATTATTTCTTATGGGGAAATTTGCTTTGATATACAAGTGCTTTGGATTACAAGCATGGTTCTGGAAGGAATTATGCTCACAATCCAAGGTTTTACTGTATATGGGCTTTAAACCTCCAAGTTGCAAACATTTAAAGATAGGAACATGCGTTCTCATGTCCAATTACATAAGTTAGTTAATTTGTCTGGCTTACATTGTCACCTGCGTGCGTCTCCTACACGTGGTTGTGCTTTTGTGTACTTTACTGTACAGTAATGCATAGAGTACAGTATCATTATTTGTGTGAAATGTTCTGCATTATAAACCTATTACAGTACAGTACTGTATAGCCAATTGTGTTAGTTGGGTCCCTAGGCTAACTTAGGAAGAAATTGAATTTACGAACGCTCTCTCAGAACAGAACTCGTTCATATGTAGGGGACTTACTGTATAGGACAAAGCATACATTAAAAGATAACCCCCCCCCCCCAGCCTTCCCATGTGCACCTTCCTTGCTAGCTATAAAATCGATAAAAATTGGTTGCCATCTCCTTGATTTTCTTAAAGTGGTTGTACACCCTGTACAACCACTTTTACCTACAGGTAAGCCTATATTAAGGCTTACCTGTAGGTGCTGGAAATATCTCCTAAACCTCCACGGTTTAGGAGATATTTACAAAAAAGCCATGCCCTGATGACTACGGCGCATGCGCACTTTAGAAAGGGCAGATCGTGTAGTTTCTAATAGGGGTCATGCCGTGACTGGCGGCTCCCCTCGCATGCGCGGTGACGTCACGCGACTCCGGCCAGTCACAGAGCTGGAGTTCGTGGCTCGGGAAGGAAGAGGGGTGAAGATGGACGCTCCCTGCTAGTGGGGACAGCGGTGACATCGTAGGCTTTGGTTTCAGGTAAGTGACACACAATGGGCTGCTATGCGATGCATAGTAGCCCATTATGCTTTACCTTTGCAGGGAAATAAAGAGGAAGTAAAACCCACCATAGTTTACTTGCTCTTTAAACTCTCCATAGATGGATTGAAATTAAAGCCGTTGTAAAGTCACTAGTCACAAATCCTGTAATCCCTTCTGTTACAGCAAGATATACAAACAAATGGCCACTTCCCCCACCTATACCTGGCCTTCGCAGCAAGGAGCACTGGAAGGGCAACATATGTCAAATAAAACCAAATATAAACCAGATATACTGTGCACTATCTGTGTTTTTTTAAATTATGCAGTAAAATACCTTTTGAGGTGCGGTCACGTGACCTTCCAGGGCTCTCCTTCCCCGATCTGAGGACCACAGTGGGAGGGGCTGAGATTCCCCTCTGACGTCAGCTGGAAGGAGAGGAGGAGGAGAGCAGCGGGAGGTCACATGAGCGCACAGCAGTGCTCTCAAATAAAGTATTTCGCTGCATAATTTTAAAGAAAAACAGACATTGCACGGTATATCTTGCTGTAACAGAAGGGATTCCTGGGTTTTTGATTAGTAATTTTTCAGCCACAGAGAAATAGCGGGGGGAGGGGAGGGGAGGAGACGGCTCACAAACACAGATTCCCGAGCTGACAGGCAGGGAGGGAGGGGCAGAGGGAGAGTAGTGGGGTGATAGAGGCACATAAACTGACCACGGTACCATGGATCAGCAGCCATGGTTACTGTGGTCAGCACACTAAGGGGGACACAGCAACAGGCAGGATCAACCAGGTATTTTACAGTGTAAAGAGGGACAAATGACACCGCACAAGCACTAGGCTGTATATCCTGCTTTAAAGGAACAGGGTAATTTTTTTTTTTTATAGTTATAGCCACTTTAAGCCAGGTCAGCAGGGACTGGCCGAATTTTGATCCATCTGTGGGCAGGCTGGTTGTACAAACGTCGATCTTTTGAGCTGTAAAACCAGCCTGTCTGTTTTTTTTTTCACTCGATCGGTGCCCCCGGCTACAGCCGGAAACACTGATTGCTGTATTCTGACAATGGGGAATTCTCCCCGCTTTTAGAATACAATAGCAAGAGGAATTCCACCAACAACACCAAGTATGGCGGTGGGGGAATCAAATTATTTATTTATTTATTTATTTATTTTTATTCAACCTGCTGGTTGAAGAAACAAAAATACATCACCTATGCAATTTAGGCCCCTATAGCTGTAAATGAATGATTAGACCTCAGTGACGGTTGCCATGCTGGGGGGGTAGTTCCTTGATAGCGGGTACATAGAACCTTGGCGTAGATGTACGATAAGCGGCAGTTTACTACTAGCACTCCCAACAATAAATACTTGTATAATCAAATGAGAAAAAAGTATTGTGAGAGAGGGAAGAGGCGTTCCAGAAAAAGGGAAGAATAGAACTGAAGGACGTCAAAGGTTTAAATTGTCCTCCGGACCGGGCGATGACGGCTTTAATTTGCAAAGTACAAGCATTAAAGTGATGGATGCCTTGCCGTAATTCCTGCGGTGACTGCTGGGCGTCAGGTGCCTTTTGGCGGCCTGGCGAGGGGCTGTTCTCTTATTTATGACTCTTCTTGGGAGGGGAGATGGGCAGAGCGCCCGGTTCTGCAAGCTCTGATTTATGGTCCTCATAGCTTATGACTCACCCTGTATACACAAACTGATCCCATTAATGCGACATTAATCCCACTTATTCCTAAGATTTCCACACAGTTCCCTCTCTGCCGCTATGAAATACACCTGCAGCCTTCCCAACGCACATTGAAGCTGTATGAGAGAGGAAAGGGGCAACGTGCCCCCCCAAATTATGAATTGATAGAGGACCGCTGTCAGCGAGAATCTATGGACTTCCAATAGGGCAGAGCATATTTTCCTGGTATTTAAAGGGAAACCCCGGAGCTTGCTTACAGCAAACTTCAAATTATGATTGCTGTGATTATTTGGATGGGCCTTCCACTATTGTCAATGCTTCCTCTTCCACATTTGTATATTTCCAGAAGATATATTCAGAGTCTGATTAACCCCATAAAGTGGAACTTTACTCTCTCAATTGTAACAATTGTAATCCTTATGCTGCTAGCATTTGTAAACAGATAGGAAATTACTGTAGATAGGGTTGCCACCTGTCTGGGATTGACCCGGACAGTTCAGGCTTGGAATCATGCGTCTGGGTTTCAGACTGATTGAAACCCGGACACATTATTCAGACCGGACTATGGCTTCCCAGGGGGGTTGCTGGCTGCAGGTGTCTAAGCCGAGAGCGTCTGTTAGGCCCCTTCCACACGGTTGGACTGTTCAGGTCCGCCGTCTGACGGCGGACCTGAACGGGCGCTCCATGCTAGTCTATGGAGCGGGGGACATGTCCGCTGACATCCGACCCGGTCCGATACGCTAAAAGCAGATGGATGCCCCTACGTTCGCATCCGTCGCTGGCGGTCGGGTGAGATCTGATGAAAACGGACATGCTGTCCTTTTTCGTCCAATCTCCCCATAGGCAGCAGCGGCGCTGGACAAGCCCCTCCCCGCTCAGTGAGCAGAGAGGGACCAGTCATCCGCCGGCTCAGTGGAGATCAACAGAGAGATCTCCCGCTGAGCTGGCGGACAGAGGCGGACTCCGAGGCAGCGGATCCGCCTCGTGGGAATGATGCCTTACACTCTCTTTCACACTGCCCAAAGTTAGCACTAACCTAACAATCCCCCACCCCCACACCCCCCACACACATTCCAGCAGCCTGAGATACATCTGGATGAGAGGTGCTGACTGCCAAGGGGTGACTGAGCACACCATCCATCCCTGTCTGTGACTGAAGGTTACCCCCTTCTCTCTCCTGCCTCTGAGAGAGTACACTAAAGAATCGGGGTTCTCAGAGCACCCCTTACATCAGAGTTGCCCTTTACACCAGAGGCCACAGTGTTCCCCCTTACATCAGAGTTCTCAGTGTTCCCCCTTAAATCCGGGTTCCTAGAGCATCCCTTATGTCAGAGTCCCCAGAGTTCTCCCTTACACCAGACTCAGCTGGGTCCCCCCTTATGCCCTGTACGCACGGTCGGATTTTCCGATGGAAAATGTGTGATAGGACCTTGTTGTCGGAAATTCCGGCCGCGTGTAGGCTCCATCACACATTTTCCATCCGAATTTCTGACACACAAAGTTTGAAAGCAGGCTATAAAATTTTCCGACAACAAAATCCATAGTCAGAAATTCCGATCGTGTGTACACAAATCCGACGCACAAAGTGCCACGCATGCTCAGAATAAATTAAGAGACGAAAGCTATTGGCTACTGCCCCGTTTATAGTCCCGTCGTACGTGTTTTACGTCACCGCGTCCAGAACGATCGGATTTTCCGACAACTTTGTGTGACCGTGTGTACGCAAGACAAGTCTGAGCCAACATCCGTAGGAAAAAATCCATGGATTTTGTTATCGGAATGTCCGATCAATGTCCGACCGTGTGTACGGGGCATTACAGTATAGGGGAACTCTGTGAGTTCAGATGTAAAAAGGGGAACTCTGCGGATTCAGATGTAAAAGGGGAACTCTTGTTATTAACTTCATATGATTAGAAATGTTATTTAATAGCAAAATATATGTATAGTATATACTATTAAAAAAAAAAAAAAAGGTTGTGCGCTGCGAAAGTGTTCGGGTTTGACTTGAAAAGAAGGTGGCATCCCTAACAGTAGAGCACATTTACTGGTTTTGAACTTTTTTTTTTTTTTTTTTTTTTTTACATTTCTACTGTTACTTCCTGGTTTCTTGCCTAGGCAAATTATATCATACATCCCGGGAGTCCTCAGGAGGGGAGGAGGGGTTTTCCCATCTAAGCACACCCTTCTGGCCTGCATGTCTGAGCTAAGGGAAGATGTATTTCAGGAAGTAAATGCTACATGAATCATCTGCAAATTAAAAGAGAAGTATGTTTTTTCCTTTTTTTTCTGAATCATACTTACCTAGGTGGATGCAGCATTGTTCCGATGTTGCATCTGTCCCCCACCGGCTCTAACACTGAGAACCAAGCGACCAAACACCGCTGATCGTGCAGTTCTCAGGGCTCAATGAGTAGAGAGCTGGTGACTCTCAGTCACCAGCTCCTTGCTCTGCCCAAACACACCCCCCCCCCCCCCACGCTCACTGGAACGCTGGGCTGTGAAAGGGGGTGGGAGATCGGCTGGCTCAGGCTCCCAGCGGCTCGTTGAGAGGCTGAGCCAGTTGCAGGTCCAGGCATGTGGGCGGATCCCGACTCCATTGTCGCGATCTTGCCTGAGCCTGGACCAGCTCTGTGAAGTCACCCTACAGCGGGCTTTAGCCCGATGTCTGCTGAAAATGGTTGACAGGAGTGCTGAACGATCTGCACTCCTGTGATCCATAGGAGAAGTACAGCCAAGCAAGCTTTGGCTGTACTTCTCTTTTAAAGCATAGAGACATGGATGGATGGGGGAGTTTACTTTGAATATTAAAATTGAATTAAATAGTGTTTTTGGTTTGTGGTGCTCAGATGCAGTGTAGTTCACCTCTGCCAGGTTAGCCCCCCCCCCCCCCATTAAAATTTTTGAAAAAATCTGATGCAGTTTGTTAGATCCTTGTTAGATCAACCATTGTTTGCATTAGATCTCACACAGAAGAAGCAATATTAACAGTTATTTGCGGGGGGGGGGGGGAGGCTAACCCGTCATCAGCCCCCCCCTTATCAAAAAATTGACCAAACAATTAGCTATTTTGGAAGCTATTTGTTAGATCCGGTAAGATCAAGTGGTTTTAACGTTAGATCTCACATATTTGGAGACTTATTAAGCGATTAATGAGGGGGGCTGGCCCCCCTTATCAAATTTTCTGGCCAAAAATCATTCAGGCTAATAGATATTCGTTAGATCCGGTAAGATCAAGTGGTTTTAACGTTAGATCTCCCATCATTTCAGAGATATTGCACATAAAAATAGAGATATTAGGTGGTACATAAGGACGGATTGCCCACGCACATGCAATTTTCTGGCCAAAAATCATCTAGGCTAATAGATATTCCTTAGATCCGGTAAGATCAAGTGGTTTTAACGTTAGAGATATTAGGTGGTGGTACATAAGGATGAGATTGCATTAGATCTCACACAGAAGAAGCAATATTAACAGTTATTTGCTGGGGGGCTAACCCGTCATCAGCCCCCCTTATCAAAAAAATGACCAAACAGTTAGCTATTTTGGAAGCTATTTGTTAGATCCGGTAAGATCAAGTGATTTTAATGTTTGATTATCCATAATTACAGGGATGTTATGGATATTTGGTAGCGATGCACGGATATCTATACTAGTGTCTATATCGGAGCCGATGATGAGCATTTTCACATGTACCAGTGAGGAGTGCCATTGAGCATACCGAGGTATGCTGAAATTATGTGGGACATTAATTGACAGGTGTGTCCAAGCCCAGTGAAGCCTGAAGCACAATGCCAGAAGCCAGAGGGAATCTTTGGAGGGCTCTGGTGAAGGAGCCAACCGGGTGCCCATCTACGGTAGCTGGCTCAAAACCAATAACACGAAGAGACAGCAGCAAAAGTCCAAACCCTTGCAGAGGGCCCCCCGTTGCTGCCTCCAAGCAACCCAGTGTCCCGTTGACTTTGACACATGCTGCCTGGTGTCAGAGAGTCAATGCACACCAGACTCCCTGAACTTAGTACAGACTTACGCCCGATCAGAATCTCCGCAGAGAGGAGCATGGATACAAACCACCGAACAGGCCAGGGCCACCACTTCCTCCATGCTCCCTGACAAGCTGGTGGAACCTTCTCCTGTTGTTCCCATCCAAGTAAAGGGAGTCTACACCAAGGCCCTTCTGGATACTGGAGCTTAAGTGACCCTTCTCTACAGAGACTTCTCTGACAGGCACCTCAAGTACCTGCCTTTGCAGAAGTTGGAAGACCTGCAGATATGAGGCATTGTGACTTAGAACTTCCCCTATGATGGCTATCTACCGGTCAAGCTGACCTTCAATGCCTCCATGGCTGGGAAAGCCGAGACTTTTGAAACTCAGGCAGTGGTCTGTCCTCGCCCACCAGGGCCAGTAAGAGTTCTCTCATCATAGGGACCAATACTGATCTTGTCAGAAGGCTGTTGACACCTCTTGTTCTGGAGCCGGGCACTTCTACACTACAAGTGTGCACCCCATGCTGAGACAAGCCTACCAGCACCCGGTACAAAAACAGAAGGGAAAGATCTGGGGCTTGGACCAGTGTGAGAAGGTGTTACAGCCTGGTAAAGTGGCCTATTTACGAGCATCTGTCAAGCTAAATTGGAAGCAACCAGGCCCTTTCATTGTCCTTGAATCAGACGGACAGAGAGAAGACATGGGAGTGGAGATAATTCCCGAGGTGGTTTCAACCAAAGGGTTGCAAAGAAGTCACGGGAAGATCTTGGTTAGTGTCCACAACATAACAGCCTCGCCAGTGAAGATGCCGGCTCAGATGTTGCTGGGACAAGTGAATCTGGCCACCCCAGTCCCGCCATCTGATTTGGTGGGGGGAGCAAAGGATGTGATCTCTGCGGAGGAGCTCTATCCGAAGAATACTCCCCTTTTGCCTGAATGGAAAGAAAGAGCCAAGACTCAGCTCCTGAGATGGCAGGCTGCATTCTCCAAGAGTGAATTTGATGTGGGGTGTGCAAAAAGTGCCCAATACGGGATCCATCTCTTCGAGTCCATAAGCCGTTCAGGGAAAGTTTTTGATGGATTCGTTTAGGGGACTTGGAGGATCTGCATGAACAACTGGCAGAGTTAAAGAGGGCAGGTATCATCCGAGAGTCCCAGAGTCTATACGCTTCCCCAATAGTGGTGGTACGGAAGAAGAATGGGTCGCTGGGTATTGACTACCGGACGCTGAACCAAAGAACCCTTCCACCCCAATATACCACCCCAATATACCACCCCAAGAATAGAAGATGCCTTGCAGAGCCTGTCAGGAGCGAAGTTGTTCAGCATGCTGGATTTGAAGAGTGGGTATTACCAAATCCCCATGCACCCTGAGGATCGGAAGAAGACCATTTTCATTACCCCGGAGGGGATCTTTGGATTTGACCGTATGCATCAAGGCCTGTCTGATGCCTCAGCCACCTTTCAAAGGCTAATGGAGAAGACTGTGGGTGACATGAAACTGATCGAGGTGTTGGTGTACTTAGACGACATCATCGTTTTCAGCAAGACCCTGGAAGAGCACGAAGAGCGTCTGCAGAAGGTCCTGAAGAGACTCCATGATGAGGGGGTTGAAGCTGTCTCTGGAAAAGTGCCAGTTTTATCAACCCTCAGGTCAACTACCTTGGTCACATTGTGTCTGCTGATGAAGTGGCCACCGACCTCCAGAAGCTGGAAGCTGTCACCTCCTGGCCGAGGCCTACCAACGTGACTGAGCTTAGGTCATTTCTGGGATTCTGCTCTTATTACAGAAGATTTGTCAAGGGATTCGCTAAGACGCTGACCCTGATCTGGTGAAGCCTGTCAGACCAGCTGGAGGGCCCAAAAAACCCAGAGAGTCCATTCAGGAACAATGGACTCCGAAGTGTGAAGAGGTTTTAGGCAGCTGAAGTGAAGCCTAACAACTGCTTCAGTCGTGGCCTATGCAGATCCAACCAAGCCATATGAGCTACACTTTGACGCCAGTCGAGATGGGTTAGGTGGGGTGCTATATCAAGAGGATAAATGCCATCTACGGCGTGCTGCCTACGTTAGTTGGAACTTGGCCCCCACCGAGAAGAACTATCCCATGCACAAACTTGAGTTCCTGGCCTTGAAGTGGACGGTGGTGGATAAGCTGAAGGATTACCTGTATGGAGCGGAGTTTGTGATCAAGACCGACAACAATGCTCTCACCTACATCCTCACTACAACCAAGTTGGACACCATGGGTCACAGATGGTTGGCTGCTCTATCAGGGTTTATTTTCAGCCTGACGTATCAACCGGGGTCGGGAAACAAGACACGGATGCTTTGTCCAGAAGGCCCAATTGTTCCAGAGACCCTCCAGAAAAATAGGCCCAGCTGACACCTGAAGGGTACGAGCCTTACGTCAAGGAGCAGAACAACAACCTGGAGTAGGATCCAGGCCTTAAGAGGTTGGAGTGTCAGCCGCTGGTGTCCCTAGATGTTATTGCAATGTCACCCAAGTCGGGGATGAAGGTCTGCCCAAGCTATCAAAGACCTGCGGAGGGACCAGTTGGAGGACCCTCCCTGTAGCTTGACATTGAAGGCCTTGGAGAGCCAACGCCCTGACTTGCTCCTCACTGACTCCCAGAAGGAAACCCATCTGCTGCACCGAGAGTGGGATCGGTTTCAGGTGCACAGAGGATTGGTCTACCGAAGGGGCCCCTCTGACGATTCTGAAGAAAAATGGCAGCTATTCCCACCTGAAAAACATATGGAGACAGTATTAACTGCCCTACACGACAACCATGGCCACCTAGGGCCCAAGAGGACTTCAGCCTGCATGCAGGCTGAAGTTGAGGACTATTGCCACTCCTGCATCAGATGTATCCAAAGGAAGACTTTGCCTCACCGAGCTGCCCCAATGGACCATCTTCAGAGTCAGGGACCCATGAAGCTGGTGTGCTTCGACATTCTGTGCTTGGAGCCTGATCTGAGCGGGCAGGGAAATATGCTGGTAGTGACTGACCATTTCACTCGGTATGCCCAGACATTTTCCACAAGGGACCAACAAGCATCCATGGTGGCCAAGATCTTCGTAGAGAAATTCTTTGTGCACTATGGTCTGTCCCAAGGCATCCACTATGATCAAGGGAGAGATTTCAAGAGTAGTCTCATCAAGAGACTTTCAGACCTGTTGGGCATCAGGAAGTCTAAAACCACCCCGTATCATCCTCAAAGAGATCCTCAACCAGAGAGATTCAACCAAACCCTCCTGGATATGCTTGGAACTCTAAATTCAGAACAAAAGCAGCACTGGAGCAAGCATATAGTGGCTTTTGTGCATGCTTATAACAGCACCGCCAATGATGCCACAGGTTACTCTCCCTATAGTTTGATGTTCTGACCATAGGTCCAGCTGCCAGTAGACTTGGCCTTCGGCACATCCCTCGACCATACCTCAGCAACTTCCCACAGAGGGTATGTGGATCGCCTGCAGAGACGTCTGAAAACCACCTATTATAAGGCTCAAGCTGCCTCATATGCCCGAGGACAGAGAAACAAAATAAACTTTGACCTCAGGGTACGAGTGCAGGACCTACAGCCGGATGACAAGGTACTGCTGAGAAACCTGGGTGTCCCTGGAAAGCACAAGTTGGCTAACCACTGAAAGTCACAGCCCTATGTCGTTTACAAGCATCTGCCAGGTCACCCAGTATATCAAATCCGGCCAGAGGGAAGCACAGGCCTGCTGAAGACTTGGCATCACAATCATCTGTTGCCTCTGTCAGAAGCAGTTCATGTGCCACCACAGCCAGATTTACAGTCCACACCCATGGCCCCTCAAAGATCCTGGCTAGTGACTAGATCTCATTCTGTACCCCTTGCTGAAGATGAAAACAGCAAGAGAAAGATTGTCTGTGGCCATCTCAAATGCCAGGGCCTGCCACCCCCCCTTTCTTCTCCTCCCAAGGTGACTGAGGTGACTCTCAGGCCAGAGGCTCCTGAGTTTGTACCTCAAAGTCCCCCTTTTGAAGAGTTGGAAGAACCTCAATCTTCCCTGCTGACAACAGACCCCTAAGACTTTCCATCCTTCATTGAGGAAGCTGCAGCTGATATGCAGGAAGAAGAAGATACCAGTGTGCCTGTAACCCCAGAACCTAAAGAACAGCGAGAGCGAAGGGTTATTCACCTCCCCAAAAGACTAACATATGATACTTTGGGTGAAAGCTCTGAGGAGGTCATGCTCATTGCAAAAAGGACTCTTGAAGTAACTGATCCTTCCACCGCAGATTTGGTGGTGGACAATCCCAACTCACTGTCAGGGCTGGGCTCAGCCCTTCCTTCTCTAAGCTGGCCGCTCAGCTGTCGGCTAATTGCCAGCTCCTATCTCTCCACAGTTATTCAGCTGTTAATGATATCCTGCTCGTCAGTCCTGCCTACTTAAGCCGTCCAGTCCAGAGGATTTCTGCCTTTGCCTTGGTCAACATCACAGAAAAAATCTCCTGCGATCCTGTTCAAGACTTGCTTTGCTGACATCCCTTCTTGATCCCTGACTTCTGGCTTGACTGACTATCCATTCCGGTTACTGGCTATGTTTTGACTACGTTTGTTCTTTTTACTTTTATTATTAAACAAGTGTGATTTAACTGTACTTCTGACTTGGCCTGATTTCTTGGTTTCTGACACTCACCCCATTGGCATATCTAGCTGGGCCATTCCAGTTAAGGTGGCCTGTAGGCAGGAAGACCTCCCCTCCTACGCTAATTGGTGGGATGTTCCTGTGCCAGGGTTTTATGCAGATGTAAATTGTACATCCGTGTGTATATCAAAAGCATGTAACAGGTCATAGACTCTTTACTTCCTTTTAGCGGACCAAAAGTTCTTTGGTGGGGGGAGTGTGTAGCGGGTGCTACTCTATCACCCGTGGTCCTGCACCTCCCGCCATTCCTGCCAAAGACTGCCGGACTGAATAGACACTGGCACAGGCACTCACTGAGGAAGAGCATGCCTGTCAGTCATGTGGAGGATTTCTCTCCCTCCCTCTCCTCTTCCTGTGTCCCTATTGGCAGGGAGAGGGAGCCAATCAAGCAGCAGCAGAGGACCATGGGACTTGAAGTCTCATCACAATACAGCCCCATTGATTTCTACAGGGGGTGGAACTACCAAGCCCAGCCTTGCTTTGCAAGAAGGGAGAGCTAGCTAAAGACTTAAGCTTGTTGGTCTGAGGAGAGATCACCATGAGGCAGGGAGGTGAACGGAGGTGTGAGGAGAGACTACAGGCACCCGCTGAAGAGCCATCCAAAGAAGGTTCCAGAGACCATCCAGAGACGGTTGAAGATGGATGTACCTTCTGTACCACCTAATATCTCTATTTTTATATGGAATATCTCTGAAATTATGTCTGATCCAGGGGCGTTGCTAGGGGGTGGCTATTGGGGCTATAGCCCCGAATCTGGGGCCCATAGCCCCGAGTCTCTTGCCGCAGGGTCCCTGCCTAACCAGCGGGTTGCAGCTACTGCGGCAGGCTGGCTGGCTGCATGAGAGAGGCGGAGGAGAGGAAAAAAGCGAGCTCTTCACAGCCGGGCCTCTTCAATTTGGGAACGAGGTGCGGCGAGCAGCAGAGAGATGACATAATCTCTCACTGTCCGCCACAAATCGGCGCTCCTCTGCCCTCACAGCACGGTCATCGTGGAGCTCCACTTTGCAGCCAGACCCCCTTGCTTCAATGTCGGAGGAGCGGCGGGGAGCAGCGAGATGACATCATCTCTCACTGCCCGCCCCGCATCATCGCTCTCCTGCTCTCACTAAATGGACCAGTGCTGTCAGACTGCCACCAATGCAGCGTCAATGCATATTTGGTGGCAGTGGCTGGCATGGCAAGTGACAATCCACATCAGTTGGCAAGTAACAACCCACCTCTGGTGGCAGGCGACATGGCAAGTGACAATCCACATCTAGTGGCAGGTGACGGTGGCAAGTTAGACGCAGCATCTGGTGGCAGGAGATGTGGCAAGTGACACGCCCAGGGCTCCCACTGATCCTGCAGTATGGTGAGTTGAACCACTTCATTATATATTAGAATGTAACAATAGAAATAATGCATTTCAATCACCCTGACACCATATCAACCATTATGCCATGATGATTGAAGCGACAACACCAGCCATCGCCCGTGAAAAAATGCTTACCACTGCCCCCCCCCCCCCCCCCCCCGCAGGCATGCAAAAAGGTTGGTGACCGCAGCTATGGGCTCTAGCCCCAGATCTTTTGCAGACCTAGCAACTCCCCTGGTCTGATCTAAAGTTAAAACCACTTGATCTTATCGGATCTAACGAATATCTATTAGCCTGAATGATTTTTGACCAGAAAATTTGATAAGGGGGGGGGCTAACCCGTCCATATGTACCACCTAATATCTCTATTTTGATGTGGAATATCTCTGAAATGATGTGAGATCTAATGTTAAAACCACCTGATCTTACCGGATCTAACGAATATCTATTAGCCTGAATGATTTTTGGGCAGAAAATTTGATAAAGGGGGGCCATTAATCACTAAATAAATCTCTAATTATGTGAGATCTAACGTTAAAACCACTTGATCTTACCGGATCTAACAAATAGCTTCCAAAATAGCTAACTGTTTGGTCAATTTTTTGATACAGGGGGGCTGATGACGGGTTAGCCCCCCCAGCAAATAACTGTTAATATTGCTTCTTCTGTGTGAGATCTAACGCAAACAACGGTTGATCTAACCTGATCTAACAAAGATCTAACAAACTGCATAAGATTTTTTCAAAAATTTTGATATGGGGGGCTAACCCGGCAGAGGTCAACAGGTCATGTTTTCAAGAATTCCCTCAGATGAAACGGCTGTGGTAATTACTATAGCAGTAAAACTGATCAAATCACCTGTGGAAAATAATGGGAAGCCTGAAAACATGACCTGTTGGGGCGCCTTGAGGACTAGAATTGGGAAACACTGACTTCGATTGCTGGAAAGGAAGTGATGTCATCATTCTTCCGGCGCCATCTTTGTTGAAGGCAATAGCCGGTGTTTCATCAGAATCGGTGACCCGTCAGAATGTGTAACAGAAGTGATGTTCCGTCGCCGCCATCTTGCTACACCCCACACTCGGCCACAGTAAACATACAGCGAGAAGGCGGGAAGTGGACATCTTGTTACACGGAGTTATACATTTCACTGTTATTTTTTAACAGTAAACTCGGCTTATATTGTAAAATACAGTATTTACAATTCTGTCTGACTGTTTAGATGTTAATTTTTGAAAGCACCGGCAAGCCTGCTGATCTCACAGGTTTTATAATCCGACAGAACACCGCTGCTTTCAAAAATCAACATCTACACAGTCTGGCAGAATTGTAAATACTGTATTTCACGATATAAGCTGAGTTTATTGTTAAAAATAACAGTGGAATGTATAACTCCGTTGGGTGTAACAAGATGTCCGCTTCCCACCTTCTCACTGTATGTTTACTGTGGCCGAGTGTGGGGTGTAGCAAGATGGCGGTGACGGAACATCACTTCCATTACACATTCTGATGAAACACCGGTCTATCGCCTATACTTCTCATATAAAGTAATCAGAAGTCAGTTTCTGGTGTCAGCAGTGTGTGTAATACAGAGACCCCACCAGGAGAGACTACGAGGAGAGCTGGCATGCTGGGACTTGTAGTTCATACACAGAGAATCCTCCATAGAGGTCTATTGGGACATGCTGGGACTTGTAGTTCATACACAGACAATCCTCCATAGAGGTCTTTGGGGATATGCTGGGACTTGTAGTTCATACACAGAAAATCCTCCATAGAGGTCTATGGGGACACGTTGGGACTTGTAGTTCATACAGAGAGACCTCCGTAGAGAACTATGGGGACATGCTGGGACTTGTAGTTCATACACAGGGAATCCTCCATAGAGGTCTATGGGGACATGCTGGGACTTACTATACTATACTGTACATGGACAGACTATTAACTAAGCCAACATTTCTGTATTAAAAATCCTTTCTTTTATTGGTCTTATATTTTTATTGGTTTATATGTAATATTAAAATTTTCTGAGATACTGAATTTTGGGGTGTCACTAGCTGTAAGCCATATGTATCACTCAGTGTGTCACACATCTATATAAAATATATCACTTTTTGAATGCAATTAGACCGCTTTCACACTATTTTTAGCGACGCTTTACCGTTGTTTTTGCGGAGGTATTCGGATGCTAGCGGGATGGTTTTAACCCTTTTTGGCCGCTAGCAGCGGTTTGGCCGCGCTGCCCATTAATTTCAGCGGTGTACACACCGCTCCAAAGATGCTACTTGCAGGAGTTTTTTTAATGTCCTGCCAGCACATCGCAGGGGAGCTGTTTTTCAGGCGCTTTACAGGCACTATTTTTAGCCCAAAAGCGCCAGAAAAACGCCCCAGTGTGAAAGGGGTCTTACTGAAATAAATTAACTATTTTGATTATATTCTAATTTTATGAGATACACTTTATTGATTACAGGTTCATCTCTGGTCAAAACTTTTTTTTTCTTTTTGTTAGGCCCCTTTCACACTGAGGCGCTTGTAAACTGCCAGTAAAACACTGTGCACTTTTGAAGTGCCTTTGAAGCGCTTTTGAAGCGCTTTCCATTCATTTCAATGGAGAGGGGCGTTTTTTCACCACCCTACCAGCGCACTGCCCCAGTGTGAAAGCATTCATTGATTTGAATGAAAATAGGTTTTCGTGAGCTTTTCAGGCGCTTTTTTTAGCGTGAAAGCGCCTGAAAAGCGCCTCAGTGTGAAAGGGGTCTTAAAGTTCATGTTAACCACTTCCCAACCACCTGCCGTACATATACTGTGGCAAGCACCGCTAGTGCGTAAATTCACGTACTTGTACGTGATATTGTCAATAGCCACTAGGGGGCGTCACCGGAGCCACAATCGCACGCTGATTGGCCACAGGGGGAGCCCACGAAATGTCCGCCGGGCCCGCTGATTCTGTCCAGAGACAGGACGGCGGTCTGCCGATGTAAACAAGCAGACAGGCATGGACACTCTGACCTAGTGTTCCTGTTAATCAAGAACACGGATCAGAGTGTCCATGCAGTGAGCCCCCCCCCCCCAGTTAGAAACACACTGAGGGAACACAGCTAACCCTTTGATTGCCCCTGATGTTAACCCATTCCCTACCAGTGTCATTTATACACTGACAGCGCATATTTTTAGCAAAAAAAGTTAGGTGTCCGATCTGTCTGCCGCAATGTCGCAGTCCAGCTAAAAATCGCTTATCTTTGCCATTACAAGTACAAAAAAATATATATATATAAAAATGCCATAAATCAATCCCCTATTTTGTAGATGCTATAACTTTTGCTCAAACCAATCAATATACGCTTTCTGGGATTTTTTTTACCAAAAATATGTAGCAGAATACTTATTGGCCTAAATTGATGAAGAAATTAGATTATTTAACCACTTGCCGACCAGCTGCCGTCATAATTCTTCAGTTTGTGAAATAGACACAGTGGGCACGCGCGCGCCCGCGGCGCCAGAGCTGATGCACATGACCGGCGGCCGCGATGTTCGCCGGCCACCCGCGATCGCTCCACAGAGAGCCAGAACGGGGATCTGTCATTGTAAACAAACAGATCCCCGTTCTGATCAGGAACAGCGATCTCTCTCCTCTCCCAGTCAGTACACTCCCCCCAACAGTTAAAAACACCTCCCAGGGAACACATTTAACCCCTTGATCACCACTAGTGTTAACTCCTTGCCTGCCAGTGTCATTTAAACAGTGATCAGTGCATTTTTATAGCACTGATCGCTGTATAAATGTCACTGGTCACAAAAAAGTGTCAAAAGTGTCCGATCTGCCCGCCGCAATGTCGCAGTCCTGTCTAAAAATCGCTGATCACCACCATTACTAGTAAAAAAAAAAAATAATAATAAAAATATCCTGAATCTATCCCCTATTTTGTAGATGCTATAACTTTTGCGCAAACCAATCAATATACGCTTTTTTGCAATTTTTTTTTTTAACAAAAATATGTAGAAGAATACATATCGGCCTAAACTGAGGAAGAAATTTGTCTTTTTTATATATTTTTGGGGGGATATTTATTATAGCGAAAAGTAAAAAATATTGCTTTTTATCTTTCAAAATTGCCACTCTTTTTTTGTTTATAACGCAAAAAATAAATACCGCAGAGGTGATCAAATACCACCAAAAGAAAGCTCTATTTGTGGGAAAAAAAGGATGTCAATTTTGTTTGGGTACAACATTGCACGACCGCGCAAGTGCCAGTTAAAGCAACGCAGTGCCGAATCGCAAAAAAATGGCCTGGTCATTAAGGGGGTAACTACTTCCAGGGCTGAAGTGGTTAAAGTGTTTTTTTTTTTTTTCAAAAAAATGGCAGCTAAAAAAAAAACGCTGCGCAAATACTGTGTGACATAAAAAATTGCATTGAATGCCATTTTATTCTCTAGGGTCTTTGCTAACAAAAAATATATAATGTTGGGAGGTTCTAAGTAATTTTCTAGCAAAAATTGCTGATTTTTGCTGAATTTACTGATTTTAACTTGTAAACAAAAAGTGTCAGAAGTGGGTGGTGGGCTTCCTCCAGGCACACCTGTCCTTAAAGGGGTTGTAAACCCTGGTGGTTTTTCACCTTAATGCGTTCTATGCATTAAGGTGAAAAACCTTCTGTAGTGCTGCAGCCCCCCAGTGCCTCCCTTTTACTTACCTGAACCCGGTTTTCTTCTCCCCGGGGACAAGCACACCAGCTCTAGCTGGTGTCTCGTGTCCTGATTGGATAGATTGATAGCAGCGCAGCCATTGGCTTCCGTTGCTGTCAATCTAATCCAATGGCGCAGGGGGGGGGGGGGGGGCGAGTCCTGCTTTCTGTGTCAATAGAGGCAGAAGCAGGACTCGGGAGCACGCCCACACGTGTGTCCCATAGGAGAGAGCTTCACTGAGCGCTATGCTGGCGGTATACCAGCGCTGCCCCATTGATTTCAATGGGCAGGAGCGGTTTAGGAGCGGCGCTCCTTCACCGCTCTAAAGATGCTGCTAGAAGGACTTTTTTTAGCATCCTGCCAGCGCAACTCTCCAGTGTGAAAGCCCTTCGGGCTTTCACATGGGAGAGACAGCAGCGGCTGTTTCAGGGCGCTTTGCAGGCGCTATTTTTTGCGCTGCAGCACCTGCAAAGCGCCCCAGTGTGAAAGGGGTCTTATAATTGTTATTGTATTAAAGCACACCCGGCCAGCACAAGATATATTTTTTTATGTTAGTTGCATTAATGCTAATTAATTTGCAGGTCTAACCTTTCCAGGTATTTACATTGTATTGTACAAAAAAGTGGCAACCACACCAACCTATAACTAGCCTTTGCAATAAGGTACACATGGAAAAGCAACACACATCACAAACAAAATATTTCCAAGCACACTTACCAGCCTGCCTGCAAAACAACCAAATTGACCCTGAAATAAATTAACTTTTTGATTATATTCTAATTTTATGAGATACACTTTATTGATTACAGGTTCATCTCTGGTTAAAACTTTTTTTTTTCTTTTTGTTATATATCAATAAAGTTGAATAGAAAATTATTATTTTTTTAAAGTGTAAAAAATATATTTAAATGAAATAAAATAAAAATAAATTGTTTCTCAGACGTGCACAATTAATAAATCTTGACTTATTAGGTATTTATTTACTCATCGTAACCTAATTTTTTATATTTTATAAAAACAAAAGGTATTATATGGTGTTTGTGTGCACTAAAATGCATTTGAGTGTATTTTTCCCTGAAAATTTGCATTTAATAAACAGCTGCGCGAATATCGTGTGATATAAAATATGGCAACAACCACCATTTAAATCTCCAAATCTCTATTTTCAGAAAATATATCATGTTTGGGTATTATAAGCCATTTTATTGCTAAAAAACATGATTATTTTAACAAGTGTGTGAGAAATGCCAAAATTGTCCCTGGCAGTGAAGGGTTAACATGTTTACAAATTTGAATTTTTTTTGTCAGTTAGAAAAAAAAAAAAAAAAAAGTCATGTGATATGACCATATTTATATTTGAATTTTTTTGTCAGTTGGAAAAATTTTTTAAAAATAATTAAATCTTGACTTTTTGGGCATCTATTTATTCATCTTACCCTCATGTTTTATATTTTATAAAAATAAAATAGGTATTACACGGTGTTTGTGTGCACTAAAATGCATTCAAGTGTATTTTTTCCAAATTTGCATTTAATAAACAGCTGTTTGAATATCGTGTGACATAAAATATGGAAACAACCACCATTTAATTCTCCAGGGTCGCTGCTTTCAGAAAATATATCATGTTTGGCTATTATAAGCCATTTTTCTAGCTAAAAAACATGTTCATTTTAACAAGTGTGTGAGAAATGTCAAAATTGTCCTGGGCAGCGAAGGGTTAACCTGTTTACAAATTTGAATTCTTTGTCAGTTAGAAAAAGGTCATGTGACATGCCCATATATGGTCATCCCACTTGATGATGTCACAGTGGGAGAATCCTGTTATAACCAGCTCTGGCAGGAGCTGGGCTCACTCACAGAATTTCTCTTGTGTGGAGAGGACGTGAGTTCTGTTGCTCTGAGACACGTTGCTTATTATTTTATAATAGCGCGTTTTCATAGCGAGAGAAGTGCGATAAAGTCAGCGGATCTTCTGTTTATCATCAAAGGAGACCCAATTATGCAATCGAAAATGGTTGCAACCTTAACAGCGGAAAACCAGCCCCCCGCACAGCCCAAAGCCCCTCGTAGGGGGGTGTGTAAGGCTATCAGGCGGGGGTTCAGGGCAGTTCTAAACACTGTCTGCATTCAGCTAAAACCCAGACAGAGACACGCAGAAGGTATGTAGGATTTCATTCAATTATAATGTAATAAAATGGAGAGAATTCTATACTGGATACATTTTTATTATTCAAATATAATCTCAGCTCAATCCTTCAGCTGGCAGTTGGGCAGCAGGAGACATGAATCAGGTGTGTGGGAGGAATGCCTAGATCTCATTGGCTGCCTGATGTAACTGACAAACACTTGTGTCCCATCACCAGTTTTAATTATAACTGCAAAAGCAAAGTAATTATTCCCATCATCATTCTGCTAATTATTTAATTATCCCAGTATTCTATATTTGGTTTTATTACATTGGTTATACAGAAGAGTTCTGTCACATAACCTGGGATTGCTTCTAACTGACAAATTTAAAATAATAAAAAAAAAAAAAACGACTGTCTTCATGTACACTGCTGCTGGTAAACGGACGTTTAGGATCAGTTGGGCTTTTTTTTCAGCTGCCCCTGAACTCTCCTCTGTTATCTTATCAGTACATGTAGGGGGGGCATTTATAGTCCTTTCTAAGCAGTTGAGTTTTGAAGCATTTTTTGGAAAGCAAAAAAAAAAAAAATGCGATGTTCAGAGCTATTTGAAACGCCAAATGCCATTTTTTAAATGTCGGTTAAAGTTAGCCTAATTTTTTTGTATAATGTGAAAGATGATGTTACGCCGAGTAAATAGATACCAAACATGTCACGCTTTATAATTGCACGCACTCGTGGAATGGCGACAAACTACGGTACCTAAAAGTCTCCATGGGCGACGCTTTAAATTTTTTTTACGGTTACCAGGTTAGAGTTACAGAGGAGGTCTAGTACTAGAATTATTGCCCTTGCTCTGACAATCGCGGTGATACCTCACATGTGTGATTTGAACACCGTTTACATATGCGGGCGCGACTTCCGTATGCGTTTTCTTCGCTGCGTAGCTCGCGGGGATGGGGTCGCTTTAAAAAAAAATTGTTTTTTTTTATTTATTTTTATATTAATAAATTGTGTTTAAAAAAAAAAAAAAATTTGATCACCTTTATTGCTGTCACAAGGAATGTAAACATCCCTTGTGACAGTAATAGGTGGTGACAGGTACTCTTTATGGAGGGATCGGGGGTCTAAAAGACCCCCGATCCCTCCTTTGCACTTCACAGTATTCAGATCACTGTTTTCGGCGATTCTGAATACTGTATATTTTTTTAAAACTGGCGCCATTGGCAGCCGAGTAAACGAGAAGTGACGTCATGACGACGCTTCCGTGTTTACAATTAGGAGGTTGGAACGAAGCTGCTCACGGCTTCGTTCCAGACTGTCACTAGCCATCGGGAGGCCCGGTAAGAGCGGTGGGAGGGGGGACATCCCCTCCTGCTCCTCCGGTATAACAGCCGAGCGGCTTTTAGCCGCATCGGTTGTTATACCTGGATAGCAGATCGACGGCTCTAAAAAACAGTACCGGGATGATGCCTGCAGCTGCGGGCATCATCCCGGTATAACCCCCGAAAGCCGAGTACACACATCTGCGTACGCTCGGCGGGAAGGGGTTAAAGAAGGACAAATTTTTCATGCAATTATTGCCAGCCAGTGGGTCGGGATGAGTGGCAGGCAATAAGCATTTTTAAACGAAGGCCAACAAGAGTCATCCTTGTGTCCCTGTCATGTCGAGTTTATTCATTGTCTCTGGCACAAGAGTTTTGAACTTTTCTCTCTATAATTTGATGTTGTACAAAGAAAAATATATGAAATGTAGTTGAAGGTGCTAAATCTAAATTCTTCTCTTTTTTTTTTTTAAGATGTTTGCAGTATTTACTGCAGACAAGGCTCACAGGGCAGGCCTGTCGATCATCACATTGGGACGCCGCCAAAAAGTGACATTCAAATTGAGACTCCACCAGAGTGCGACCGTGACATGGCCACTCCACCAGAGTGCGACCGTGACATGGCCACTCCACCAGAGTGTGACCTAGACATGGCCACTCCACCAGAGTGTGACCTAGACATGGCCACTCCACCAGAGTGTGACCTAGACATGGCCACGCCACCAGAGTGTGACCTAGACATGGCCACTCCACCAGAGTGCGACCGTGACATGGCCACGCCACCAGAGTGCGACCGTGACATGGCCACTCCACCAGAGTGCGACCATGACATGGCCACTCCACCAGAGTGCGACCGTGACATGGCCATTCCACCAGAGTGCGACCGTGACATAGCCATTCCACCAGAGTGCGACCGTGACATGGCCACTCCACCAGAGTGTGACCTAGACATGGCCACTCCACCAGAGTGTGACCTAGACATGGCCACGCCACCAGAGTGTGACCTAGACATGGCCACGCCACCAGAGTGTGACCGTGACATGGCCACTCCACCAGAGTGTGACCGTGACATGGCCACTCCACCAGAGTACGTCCGTGACATGGCCACTCCACCAGAGTGTGACCGTGACATGGCCATTCCACCAGAGTGCGACCGTGACATGGCCACTCCACCAGAGTGCGACCGTGACATGGCCACTCCACCAGAGTGTGACCTAGACATGGCCACTCCACCAGAGTGTGACCTAGACATGGCCACTCCACCAGAGTGTGACCTAGACATGGCCACTCCACCAGAGTGTGACCTAGACATGACCACGCCACCAGAGTGTGACCTAGACATGGCCACGCCACCAGAGTGTGACCTAGACATGGCCACACCACCAGAGTGTGACCTAGACATGGCCACTCCACCAGAGTGCGACCGTGACATGGCCACTCCAGCAGAGTGCGACTTCCACACGGAGAATCCACCAGCATGCAACATTCACGTTGATACTCCACCAAAATTCCAGGGGAATGTCTCCAGTGAAGATGGGGGCAAGGTTACAAGAAAAGATAGGCAGATATTAGTGGTAGGGGATTCAGTTATTGGAAGGATACAGAGGGCGATCTGTCACAAAGACCGGTATCGCCGAACAGTATGTTGTTTACCGGGCGCTCGGGTTCGGAACATTGTAGATTGCATGGACAGATTGTTGGATGGGGCTGGAGTGGACCCAGCTGTCATGGTATATATCGGTACCAATGACAAAGTTCGAGAAAGATGGAGCGCCCTACAAAATGATTTCAGGGACTTAGGGGCTATATTGAAGAAAAGGACCTCCAAGGCAGTATTTTCAGAAATACTGCCTGTACCTCGAGCCACACCAGAGAGGCAGCAGGAGCTTATGGTACTTAACAAATGGCTGAGGAACTGGTGCAGGGAGGAGGGGTTTGGGTTCATGGAGAACTGGACTGACTTTTCGGTAAATTACCGGCTCTATAGCAGGGACGGACTGCAACTAAATGAGCAGGGTGCCGCTCTATTGGGAGAGAAGGTGACCAAAAAGCTGGAAGAAATTCAGGTTGATGCTCCACCAGAATGTGAAGCTCATATTGAGAACCCACCAGAATGTGAGACTCCACCAAAATGCCAGAGGAACATTGGGAACATCTCCTCCAGTGAAGATGAGCGCAAGGTTACAAGAAAAGATAGGCAGATATTAGTGGTAGGGGATTCAGTTATTGGAAGGATACAGAGGGCGATCTGTCACAAAGACCGGTATCGCCGAACAGTATGTTGTTTACCGGGCGCTTGGGTTCGGAACATTGTAGATTGCATGGACAGATTGTTGGATGGGGCTGGAGTGGACCCAGCTGTCATGGTATATATCGGTACCAATGACAAAGTTCGAGAAAGATGGAGCGCCCTACAAAATGATTTCAGGGACTTAGGGGCTATATTGAAGAAAAGGACCTCCAAGGCAGTATTTTCAGAAATACTGCCTGTACCTCGAGCCACACCAGAGAGGCAGCAGGAGCTTATGGTACTTAACAAATGGCTGAGGAACTGGTGCAGGGAGGAGGGGTTTGGGTTCATGGAGAACTGGACTGACTTTTCGGTAAATTACCAGCTCTATAGCAGGGACGGACTGCAACTAAATGAGCAGGGTGCCGCTCTATTGGGAGAGAAGGTGACCAAAAAGCTGGAAGAAATTCAGGTTGATGCTCCACCAGAATGTGAAGCTCATATTGAGAACCCACCAGAATGTGAGACTCCACCAAAATGCCAGAGGAACATTGGGAACATCTCCTCCAGTGAAGATGAGCGCAAGGTTACAAGAAAAGATAGGCAGATATTAGTGGTAGGGGATTCAGTTATTGGAAGGATACAGAGGGCGATCTGTCACAAAGACCGGTATCGCCGAACAGTATGTTGTTTACCGGGCGCTCGGGTTCGGAACATTGTAGATTGCATGGACAGATTGTTGGATGGGGCTGGAGTGGACCCAGCTGTCATGGTATATATCGGTACCAATGACAAAGTTCGAGAAAGATGGAGCGCCCTACAAAATGATTTCAGGGACTTAGGGGCTATATTGAAGAAAAGGACCTCCAAGGCAGTATTTTCAGAAATACTGCCTGTACCTCGAGCCACACCAGAGAGGCAGCAGGAGCTTAGGGAGCTTAACATGTGGCTGAGGAACTATTGCAGGGAGGAGGGGTTTGGCTTCATGGCGAACTGGGCTGACTTTTCAGTCGGTTACCATCTTTATAGCATTGATGGATTGCACCTAAATAGGAGGGGTGCAGCTTTTTTGGGAATGAAGATGGCCAAAACGTTGGAAGAAATTTTAAACTAGGAGATGAGGAAGAGGGATCAGAAGATGATTTGCTAGTGAACATGGAGGGAGAAGATCTTCAAGTCAAGCCATCATCACCGGAGTCCACTACATCATCACTCTCTTGAAAGATTCTCATCAGCTCCTTTCTTCAAGAGAGCAATACCACCAGCTGTCTTTACCAACAAGAGTGCCACATTATCTCTTCTGCATAGTTCAAGTTTTGTGTGTGGGGATAGTGTTAGAAGACTCAGTGGAAAGTCTGAGGAACCCTCCCAGGGACCAGGTACGGCTTTACCAACACAGGTTCCTACACTGGTGGCGGCTGCCACTCCAGTAACTATAGGGGATTCCCATCAGCTCTCTATTTCCCTTTCTGCAGCTTCTGAATCAAGAAGACTCAACAAAAAGTCTAAGGAACCCTCCCAGGGACCAGGCATGGCTGTACCAATACAGGTTCCTACATTGGTGGCGGCTGTCACTCCAGCAACCGAAGAGTCTTCCCATCAGCCCTCCCAGGAACCCAGTACCTCTGTACCAACACAGGTCCCCACACTGGTAGCGCCTGCCTATCCAGTAAACAGATGGTCTTCCCATCAACCCTCCCAAGGACCAGGTACAGCTGTACCGACACAGGTCCCCACACCGGTGGCAGCTGCCACTTCAGTAAACAGAGGATCTTCCCATCAGCCCTCTCAGGGACCAGGTGCGGCTCGAAGAAACATCCATGAACTTTTGGCATCTGCCATCTCAGCTATCTTGAGGAAATGGTAATCGGCCCTCCCAGGGACCAGATACGACTGTACCAAGACAGATCTCTGCACCAAGGTATTTCCAATTTTTCAGCCACATTTTTTACACCTACTTTATATTTTTCACTTGTTCCCATTCACATAGCATAACTTTAAGAACATTGTAAAAATTGCTGATCATAATTAAAGCCGGAACCCCATGGAAAAAAAAAAAAGCATGGCCTCCCAAAATCCAGACCCCCTCCTAAGCACACATCCTGAAAGGCCAGGAAAGGGGGGGGGGAGGGTGAGCATACGCCGCGCCCTCCTCTCCTCGCCCATATCAGGCCACATGACCTCAAAATAAAGAGGTGCCTTGTCAGGGGGGAGGGGGGTCCCCCTTTTCAAGGTCCACTTCCCATGTTGAGGGCACGTGGCCTGGTATGGCTCAGGAGTGGAGGGGGTGCACGCTCACCCCCCCCGTTTCTGACCTGCCAGGCTGCATGCTCGGCTGGGGTTCTGGTATCAGATTTGTAGGAGCCATGTTTTGTTTGTCATTTTTCACACGTGATTCCCTCTTTAAAGGTGAGCAGCAAACTTTACAATTTTTATTAAGTTTTATTCTGTGAATGAGAACATGTAACAGATATAATAGTAGGTATTATCTCAATATGGCTCCAAAAGTGGAAATACCTTTTAGGTGAACGTCAAAGAAGTAGCGCTGGTGCCCCATTCAAGTGGCCACCATTCAGACGCCCATAAAAACAGCAGAGGCCGGCCAGCAGACCTGGGCACAGTAGGTGGAGCTACTAGTGGTAGCAGCTCCACAGACAGACAATCATAGACAATGATTATGGACTATCAGGGCATCCTTGTTGCCCAATCCACCATACTGGGAATGAACTCTCTACCATCTATGAAGAGCCAGGCTTCCACATTCAAGTGAGTTGTCCTGTCCCTGCCTGTCTACATTTCAGGTTACACTCATGGCTAGCTCATGTCCTCTTATATAAGACAGAGCTTATCCATGGAGTAGAGACACTATATAGACCAGAGGACATGTATTTGTCCCATTCCACACAAAGGACATCACCAATATTGGAGAAGTGACCACTGAGGCCTACAACAGCTGAAGGACTCTGTAGCTCTAGGTCACTCTACAAAAGGGATCTGCAGCTCTAGGTCACTCTACAAAATGGATCTGCATCTCTAGGTCACTTAAAGCGGAGTTCCGCCAAAATATTTTTTTAAAAGTCAGCAGCTACAAATACTGGAGCTGCTGACTTTTAAAATATGGACACTTACCTGTCCAGGGCACCCGCGATGTCGGCACCCGAAGCCAATCTGTCACTCGGCTCTTCGCCGCCATCTTCGGTAAGGGAATCAGGAAGTGAAGCCTTGCTTCCCGTTTCCCTACTGCGCATGCGCGAGTCGCATGCGCAGTAGGGAACCATTCAGAGTCCCTCCCTACAGGACAGAATATGAAAGATTCATAACACTACAATATGGACCTGTATCTCCAGTTCCTTTAGGAAATTTAAAGCCGAATGAGGAAGAGGATGAAAAGCGGAACTTCCCTTTTATAGGTGAAGTTCTGCTTTAAGATTGGGCAGCACAGAGGCTTAGTAGTTAGTACTTCTGCCTTGCAGCACTGGGGTCTTTGTTTCATATCCTGACCAGGACACTGTCTGCATGGAGTCTGCATGTTCTCCCTGTGTTTGCGTGGGTTTCCTCCGGGTACTCCGGTTTCCTCCCACACTCCAAAGACATGCTACCTCGCGTTGGTGATGCAGTGGTAAGCATAGCTGCTTTCTAAGCAGCTGACCCGGGTTTGATTCCCGGCCAACGAATTAGGAAGAGGATGAAAAACGGAACTTCCCTTTATAGGTGAAGTTCTACTTTAAGATCGGGCAGCACAGAGGCTTAGTAGTTAGCACTTCTGCCTTGCAGCACTGGGGTGTTTGGATTATATCCTGACCAGGACACTGTCTGCATGGAGTCTGCATGTTCTCCCTGTGTTTGCGTGGGTTTCCTCCGGGTACTCCGGTTTCCTCCCACACCCTAAAGACATGCTACCTCGCGTTGGTGGTGCAGTGGTAAGCATAGCTGCTTTCCAAGCAGCTGACCCAGGTTCGATTCCTGGCCAACGCAGTTTTACAAGATGGCTGCCTCACCTGGTAAGTGTTACCCCCCCCCTTCTCA
Organism: Aquarana catesbeiana; assembly: GCF_042186555.1. Taxonomy (NCBI): domain Eukaryota; kingdom Metazoa; phylum Chordata; class Amphibia; order Anura; family Ranidae; genus Aquarana; species Aquarana catesbeiana. The sequence continues at coordinate 391,631,966 of NC_133329.1, forward strand.
TAATAGCTGTATATACAATGTTCCCTCTACAGTGCTGTGCAAAGGTTTTAGCCAGGTGTGAATAAATGCTGTAACCAAAGGGGCCATGTGATCCCTTCCTGGCTATGTCCTGGTTGGAGATCACTATGAACCTACCATAGGGGCCATGTAATCCTTTCCTGTCTATGCCCTGGTCGGAGATCACTATGAACTTATCATAGGGGCCATGTGATCCCTTCCTGGCTATGTCCTGGTTGTAGATTACCATGAACCTACTATAGGGGCCATGTGGTCCCTGCATGGTTATGTCCTGGTCCACGATCATTATGAACCTATCATAGGAACCATGTGATTCCCTTCCTGGCTATGTGGGGGGGATCCATAGTAGAGAAGGATTTGGAGGTTTTGGTAGATCATAAGCTCAATACATTGCATTGAAAAAGTATTCACACCCCATTCAATTTTCCACATTTTTTCATGTTACAACCAAAAACATAAATGCATTTTATTGGGATTTTATGTGATAGACTTCTCATCTGCCCCAGCACTGTACCTCCTGCACATCTGTCCCACCTCTGTTCCCCTGCTCTTCTGCCCCACTACTGCAACCCCCTGTCCATCTGTCCCACCAATTTACCTCCTTTCTCCTTTGCCCTTTCACTGTTCCCCCTGTACATCTGCCCCACCACTGTAACCCCCTTTCTCATCTGCCCCAACACTGTACCTCCTGCACATCTGTCCCACCTCTGTTCCCCCTGCTCTTCTGCCCCACTACTGCAACCCCCTGTCCATCTGTCCCACCAATTTACCTCCTTTCCCCTTTGCCCTTTCACTGTTCCCCCTGTACATCTGCCCCACCACTGTAACCCCCTTTCTCATCTGCCCCAACACTGTACCTCCTGCACATCTGTCCCACCTCTGTTCCCCCTGCTCTTCTGCCCCACTACTGTAACCCCCTTCTTATCTGTCTCAACACTGAAACCCCCTGCTCAACATTCCCACCACTGTAACCGTCTTAACATCTGGCCCAACACTGAACCCCCCCCCACTCATCTGTTCCACCACTTTAACCCCCTGCTCATTTGCCCCATCACTGTACCCCCTTGCTCTTCTGTCCCATCACTGAACCCCCTTCTCATTCCTCCCACCACTATACCCCCTTGCTCTTCTGTCCCACCACTGTAACACCCCTGCTCATCTGCCCCATCAATGTACCCCTTTTCTCATCTGCCCCACCACTGTACCTCCCTGCACATCTGCTCCGCCGCCATATCCCCATCCCCTTCTGTCTCACTACTGAATCACCTTCTCATCTGAACCCATCTGCTCATCTGCCCCACCACAGTAACCAGCTTTCTCATCTGCCCCATCAATGTACCTCCTGCACATCTGTCTCAACTCTGTACCCCCTGCTCTCCTGCCCCACCACTGTAACCCGCTGCTCATCTGTCCCACCAATACACCTCTTTTCACATCTGCCTCACTGCTCTACCCTCCTGCTTTTCTGTCCCACCACTGAACCCCCTTCTCATCTGGCCCAACACTGAACCTCCCGATCATCTGTCCTACCACTGTAACCCTTTTCTCATCTGTCCCACTGCTGTACCCTCCTGCTCATTTTCCCCACCGCTGTACCCTCTTCTGATCTAAGATATTCGTAATATGCAGAGTGGTGAAAGGAAGCAGAGATGAGACACATCTACCTGTCCTGGCACACTCATCTTGCTGATCCAACTCTCGCATCCAGCCTACATGCTTGTATGGGATGTATGTATGGGATGTATGGGATGTATGTTTGGGATGCATATGCCGCAGCAAAAGTTGGGTGTAATTTTCAGAGTCTGCGTGCTGTATGACGGAGCTGTGTAAATCTCAGGACTGGATGGACAATCACCAATCCATAGATTGGGGGGTCAGTAGCTGTAGATCTTGGACAGGTGATTGGTTGTATAGTTGTGTAGAGAGGTGGGGGAGGGGTTGTGTACAGGGGTGGGGGAGGGTTTGTGTACAGAGGTGGGGGAGGGGTTGTTTACAGAGATGGTGGGGGAGGTGTTCTGTAGCATGCTATTGGAGGAATCTCTCTCAGGTCATATAATAGAGAATTCCCCTCCAGGACACAACATCCGGGGACTCCTCCCCCTCCTGGGCCCGGATGAGACATGTGGTAATGCTGAGACTAGTAGTTCCTCAGCAGTTTGGTGAGAGGCGTTAGCCCCGCCCACTACACTCCCACTTGTCCCGGAAGAAGAGTTCGCTCCTCCTTGCTGAGCCATGATTGGATGTCTGCTCACAGCCCCGCCTCCATTCCTCTCCCTTCACTTCCTTGTTTACAACTTAGAGCAGTGTTTCTCAACTCCAGTCCTCAAAGCACCCCAACAGGTCATGTTTTCAAGATTTCCCTCAGATGAAACGGCTGTGGTAATTACTATAGCAGTGAAACTGATCAAATCACCTGTGGAAAATAATGGGAAGCCTGAAAACATGACCTGTTGGGGCGCCTTGAGGACTGGAGTTGAGAAACACTGACTTTGACTCCTGGAAAGGAAGTGATGTCATCATTCTTCCGACGCCATCTTTGTTGAAGGCAATAGCCGGTGTTTCGTCAGAATCTGTGTAAAATACAGTATTTACAATTCTGTCTGACTGTTTAGATGTTGATTTTTTAAAGCACCGGCAAGCCTGCTGATCTTACAGGTTTCATAATCCGAAAGAACACCGCTCTTTTCAAAAATCAACATCTACACAGTCTGACAGAATTGTAAATACTGTATTTCACGATATAAGCTGAGTTTACTGTTAAAAAATAACAGTGGAATGTATAACTCCGTTGGGTGTAACAAGTTGTCCACTTCCCACCTTCTCACTGTATGTTTACTGTGGCCGAGTGTGGGGTGTAACAAGATAGCAGCGACGGAACATCACTTCCGTTAGACCGATGTTTCATCAGAATGTGTATCGCCTATACTTCTCACCTCTGCCGGGTTGCCCCCCCCCCCCCATATCAAAATTTTTGAAAAAATCTTATGCAGTTTGTTAGATCAGGTTAGATCAACCATTGTTTGCGTTAGATCTCACACAGAAAAAGCAATATTAACAGTTATTTGCAGGGGGGCTAACCCGTCATCAGCCCCCCTTATCAAAAAATTGACCAATTAGCTATTTTGGAAGCTATTTGTTAGATCCGGTAAGATCAAGTGGTTTTAACGTTAGAGCTCACATAATTAGAGACTTATTAAGTGATTAATGAGGGGGGGCTGGCCCCCCTTATCAAATAAAAAAACTTTGGCCAAAAATAATTCAGGCTAATAGATAAAAAAAAATTTTGGCCAAAAATCATTCAGGCTAATAGATATTCGTTAGATCCGGTAAGATTAAGTGGTTTTAACGTTAGATCTCACATCATTTCAGAGATATTCCACATCAAAATAAAGATATTGGGTGGTACATATGGACGGGCTGCCCCTCCTTATCAAATTTTCTGGTCAAAAATCATTCAGGCTAATAGATATTCGTTAGATCCGGTAAGATCAAGTGGTTTTAACGTTAGATTTCACATAATTAGAGACATATTAAGTGATTAATGTGGGGGGCTGGCCCCCACTTATCAAATTTTCTGGCTAAAAATCATTCAGGCTAATAGATATTCGTTAGATCCCGTAAGATCAAGTGGTTTTAACTTCAGATCTCACATAATTAGAGACTTATTAAGTGATTAATGAGGGGGGCTGGCCCCCCCTTATCAAATTTTCTGGCCAAAAATCATTCAGGCTAATAGATATTCGTTAGATCCGGTAAGATCAAGTGGTTTTAACGTTAGATCTCACATCATTTCAGAGATATTCAACATCAAAATAGAGATATTAGGTGGTACATATGGACGGGTTTAGCCCCTCCTTATCAAATTTTCTGGTCAAAAATCATTCAGGCTAATAGATATTCGTTAGATCCGGTAAGATCAAGTGGTTTTAACGTTAGATCTCACATCATTTCAGAGATATTTCACATCAAAATAGAGATATTAGGTGATACATATGGACTGGTTAGCCCCCCTTATTAAATTTTCTGGCCAAAAATCATTCAGGCTAATAGATATTCATTAGATTTGGTAAGATCAAGTAGTTTTAACGTTAGATCTCGTATAATTTCGGAGATATTCCACATAATAATAGAGATATTAGGTGGTACATAAGGACGGGTTGGCCCCCCCCACATGCAATTTTCTGACCAAAAATCATTCAGGCTAATAGATATTCATTCGATCCGGTAAGATCAAGTGGTTTTAACTTTAGATCTCACATAATTTCATAGATATTCCATGAAAATAGAAATATTAGGTGGTACAGAAGGTACATCCATCTTCAACCGTCTCTGGATGGTCTCTGGAACCTTCTTTGCATGGTTCTTCAGCTGCTGCTTGTAGTCTCTCCTCACACCTCCGTTCACCTCCCTGCCTCATGGTGATCTCTCCTCAGACCAACAAGCTTAAGTCTTTAGCTAGCCCCCCCTTCTTGCAAAGCAGGCTGGGCTTTGTAGTTCCACCCCCTGTAGAAATCAATGGGGCTGTATTGTGGGCCGTGGTCCTCTGCTGCTGCTTGATTGGCTCCCTCTCCCTGCCAATAGGGACACAGGAAGAGGAGAGGGAGGGGGAGGAATCCCCCACAGGGACTGACAGGCGTGCTCTCCCTCAGTGAGTGCCTGTGCCAGTGTCTATTCAGTCCGACGGTCGCTGGCAGGAATGGCGGGAGGTGCGGGACCACGGGTGATAGAGTAGCCCCCACTACACACTCCCTCCACCAAAGAACCTTTGGTCCACCAAAAGAGGTAAAGAGTCTATGACCTGTTACATGCTTTTGATATACACACGGAAAAAAAACAGGTTAGTGTGCACAGGAAACCATACAATTTACATCTGCATAAAACCCTGGCAGAGGAACATCCCACCAATTAGCATAGGAGGGGAGGTTATTCTGCCTACAGGCCACCCTAACTGGAATGGCTCAGCTAGATGTGCCAGCGGGTGAGTGTCAGAAACCAAGAAATCAAGCCGAGACAGAAGTGCAGTTAAATCACACTTGTTTAATAATAAAAGTAAAAAGAACAAACGTAGTCAAAACATAGCCAAAGTTCAGTAACCGGAATGGATAGTCAGCCAAGCCAGAAGTCAGGGATCAATGTAGTGGAACAGCAAGCAGGATCTGGAGCCAGAAGGGATGTCAGCAAAGCAAGTCTTGAACAGGATCGCAGGAGATTTTTTCTGTGATGTTGACCAAGGCGAAGGCAGAGATCCTCTGTACTGGACGGCTTAAGTAGGCAGGATATCATCAACAGCTGAGTGACTGTGGAGAGATAGGAGCTGGCAATTATCCGACAACTGAGTGGCCAGCTCAAAGAAGGAAGGGCTGAGCCCAGCCCTGACAGTGAGTTGGGATTGTCCACCACCAAATCTGTGGTGGAAGAGTCAGTTTCTTCAAGAGTTCTTTTTGCAATGAGAACGACCTCCTTAGAGCTTTCACCCAAAGTATCATATGTTAGTCTTTTGGGCAGGTGAATAACCCTTCGCTCTCGCTGTTCTTTAGGTTCTGGGGTTACAGGCACACTGGTATCTTCTTCATCCTGTATTTCAGCTTCCTCAATGAAGGATGGAAAGTCTTAGGGGTCTGTTGTCAGCAGGGAAGATTGAGGGTCTTCCAACTCTTCAAAAGGTGGACTTTGAGGTACAAACTCAGGAGCCTCTGGCCTGAGAGTCACCTCAATCACCTTGGGAGGAGAAGAAAGGGGGGGTGGGTGGCAGGCCCTGGCATTTGAGATGGCCACAGACAATCTTTATCTTCATCCTCGCTGTTTTCATCTTCAGCAAGGGGTACAGAGTGAGGTCTAGTCACTGGTCGGGATCTTTGAGAGGCCGTGGGTGTGGACTGTAAATCTGGATGTGGTGGCACATGAACTGCTTCTGACAGAGGCAACAGATGATTGTGATGCCAAGTCTTCAGCAGGCCTGTGCTTCCCTCTAGCCGGATTTGATATACTGGGTGTCTGCGCAGATGCTTGCAAACGACATAGGGCTGTGACTTTCAGAGGTTAGCCAACTTGTGCTTTCCAGGGACACCCAGGTTTCTCAGCAGTACCTTCTCATCCGGCTGTAGGTCCTGCACTCGTACCCTGAGGTCAAAGTTTATTTTGTTTTTCTGTCCTCGGGCATATGAGGTAGCTTGAGCCTTATCATAGGTGGTTTTCAGACGTCTCTGCAGGCGATCCACATACCCTCTGTGGAAAGTTGCTAAGGTATGGTCGAGGGATGTGCCGAAGGCCAAGTCTACTGGCAGCCGAGCCTACGGTCTGAACATCAAACTATAGGGAGAGTAACCTGTGGCATCATTGGCGGTGCTGTTATAAGCATGCACAATAGCTACTATATGCTTGCTCCAGTGCTGCTTTTGTTCTGAACTTAGACTTCTAAGTATATCCAGGAGGGTTCAGTTGAATCTCTCTGGTTGAGGATCTCCTTGAGGATGATACGGGGTGGTTTTAGACTTCCTGATGCCCAACAGGTCTGAAAGTCTCTTGATGAGACTACTCTTGAAATCTCTTGATCAGAGTGGATGTGTTGGGACAGACCATAGTGCAGAAAGAATTTCTCTGCGAAGATTTTGGCCACCATGGATGCTTGTTAGTCCCTCGTGGAAAACGCCTGGGCATACCGAGTGAAATGGTCAGTCACTACCAGGATATTTCCCTGCCCGCTCAGATCAGGCTCCAAGCACAGAAGGTCAATGCACACCAGCTCCATGGGTCCTTGACTCTGAAGATGGTCCATTGGGGCAGCTTGGTGAGGCAAAGTCTTCTTTTGGATACATCTGATGCAGGAGTGGCAATAGTCCTCAACTTCTACTATGGAGGGGGAATTGGGACTTTATATGAGGCGCACAAGTCGCCTCCATCCCGGTAATACCGAAGGTATATATAGAAAGGGCATGGGACTTTAAAATGAAGCAGTTGGAATGCGGAGGGTTAAAATTGTACATTTATTAGTCATAGTAGATAAAATAAAGGAATTTCATATATATACACACATGTACAGATAATTGGCACAAAAATACAGACATAATCGATGAACAAGTACACACAGTTGGATACATAATTTCACAAAGTAGATGGTAGTCAAAGTGGTATTGGTGGACCATAGCATGGGTGCCAATGGTGGCATACCCGGCAGCTAATAGTATAGTAACATACAGGGATAATATAATCATAATAACGAACAATGATGGCATCAAAGTATAATGGATAAAGTAGGCATCAATTGTAGCTCGACGCGTTTCGTGGGTGATGTTTTCCACTCATCAGGAGCTGATGCATGATAATCCTGTAAGATATGTACATCTAATCAACCTCAATCCGTAGGGGAGGAATAGAAGAAATGTTGGAAAAGTAAGGCCAAAAATACACTTACCAACCCTGACACTGAGCGCAGCGCATAGCGGATGGCATGGAGTAGGCCGGGGGCAGCAAGCCTCGCGGCGGGAGCTGAGGCAGCATGTAGTGTCTGAATGGCATCAGATAGTGGGGTGACGCTATGAGTAGTGAGATGATCTCCGTAGGTAAAACATGAATTGTCAAAGATAGAGAAAATCTGGGAATGGATGTTAAAGGATAATATATCAGTATAAATTATAAAATTAACTAATAAATTAGATTACGTTGAGTAATATGTAGATATTATACCCAGAGAGACTCATAAATGGGGAGTACTGGTAGCTAGTATAATGGAAATTGTAGTGAAGAAAGTCTGAATAAGAAAGTATATGTAGAAACAACAATGTAACATAGCTTGTCAAAAAAAAAAAAAAAAAAAAAAAAAGGGGAGGGATATCTGGGAAGTAATGTGTGAATATATGTTAATTACAGATAGACAGATTATGTGAGATGAAGTATGAATAAAGCAGAGTGTTGGTGAGTGATGTAATGGGGATCGTGTGGTAAGGGGAGTCTAATGAAGGAGATAGCCAGTGAAGAATCTAAATGTGTGAGTGAATAATAGAAGAAGGAGGGGGGGGGGGTTGTTGTTGTTTTTGTTAGGTGGAGGATTTTGAAAAGCTGGTGCAAAAAATAGTGACGAAATAGAACCATGACAGTGAGAGTTGGTGTAACCAGAGAGTGCTTACCTGATGCTACATGTCATGCAACTAGCAAGATGGAAACAGCTAGTGTGCAGAAACCAACAGAGGAGACTGGCCGTGTGAGCAGCCCGCTACCACTGGGGGACCTATAAGTACATGCCGCCAGCGCCACGTGCGCGAGGCCTGCGGGGGGAGGGGAGCGGCGTACGCACTCGAGCTGGATGGTCGCTCGGTGTTTGGCGCCAGAACAACCCTCCCCCATGGCAATCACGCTGATGGTACTCCAGACGTCGGCGCGGTGACGTCGAATCCAACGTCCCGCGCATGACGTGGGGGACGTGGCGCCGATGCGCCGAGAGGCATCCGCCCAGACCTCCCAAAGGGGAGGGGAGGGAGGATCCTCAGAGCGCATCGCAGCTCCCGCATTGAGGACGAACACACCCCAACACAAAGCCACACCAAGCGCATACGCAACTGCGGATCAGTGGCAGGGCGGTAAGGA